>NC_141694.1:696203775-697453775 GCF_964263255.1 Lissotriton vulgaris
GTTATGCCCTCTAAAAATTTGACAAGCAAAGATGGTGACCTATCCATGTCTACTGCCGATTTCCTATGTAGTAATAGATTCCTTCTCCTTTTAGATCTATCGGAAACTGCCAACACCCTATGAGAACAGGATGGCAGGAAAGATGTTAGGGAGGATAAAGTTCCACAGTCTGCCGGAGGAGCGCCAGATGGTCAGGAAGCTCCCAGCTCCATATTAGATCTAAATACAAAATGACAGTTCTTAAATCTACAATGGGGTACTTACTGGGCTCATTCATAGGCTGCTCGATAGAGTTGGAAGGACGAGTGACCTGGGTACATCACCTACTATTGTACCTTTGAGTGCAGCTGACCGCTGGAAGCAACCTCTATAACAAAGCTTTTCATGATACCCCCACAACAACAGCCAATAGAACAAGTCACTGCAGTACAACAGCATCAAGGGCAGAGCATGCAGAGGGGGCTGAGGTAGGTCCCATAGCATATGAGAGCGTACCTGCAAACTGCCCATCTCCTTCTAGAGAAGTGCTGGGGAGAGATGCACCAGCAGGACAATCAAGAGTCGCTTTCGAGCGGATCTGCTAAAACAGTCTACCTCCCAAAAACATAAAATGTACATGATCAATGTATCCACAATGTAGTTATGCTGTAAGATATGAGAATGAGGAATCCCATAAGAACAAATCCATCCATTGGATTAGGTACGTAAGAGTGTAGATCCATGATTAGGGATGACATTTTGAGAGCTAGCTGTCTTAGCCAATACTTCAGTAGATGCAATAGAACTAACCATGGCAAATGAAAACATAGCGCACAATTTAATTGCTCTAAAAGTTAGGATGTGGCCCACCCAAAGTCGAATATTCAATTCAAGCGACAGATGGTAAACTACGTCTCTCTGAACATTCCCAATCTGTTATCCATAAGGTCATCCTCACCATCTCCCTTAGAGGAACATGACTGAATACAACCCAGTCATGTACCGATGTTTACTGTAGCAAGTACCCCTAGCCCTGCTTCAAATACAGGTTTACCATCATTTACTGAGATAACATCAGCAACCTATAGCGTTGGCTTGAAGTCAATAAACCTCTCTATATAGTCTTATGTAGGAGAGGAAGCTCATACCCAAACTATAGTAAATACCATCTGCATTCAAACACCTTCTCAAGAGGAAGAGGCTCAGGATGTCGTTCTTTATCCTAAGCCCCCACTGTATAAAGGCCATCACGGCCTACTCGCCTTACCCGGGTCCGTCTGCGACTCTCACACAAATTAAGAGTTCCTTGCTGCCATGGACCACCTGATTAGGCCTCGGGCTCCGGCCGGTGCGCCTTCAGGTCTCGTGTCCAAATCCTGCTGGTCCGCCAACTCCTTCGGTGGATCCAGCCCCGGCGCTGCAGGATCCTGCGCCTCTGGCTCCGGCCTCTGCACCAAGAGGTCCTATGCTGCCGGCTTCGGCTCCGGCACCGCCCTCAGCTCTGCTGGTGGTGCCGCAGTGGATTCCACAGGTTTCACCTCTGCCCCGGTTCCCAGAGGGTTTTGTCCCCGCCTGGGCTCCGAATTGGGTACCGGCGCTGTTCCCTGCACCGTTTATTCCCTCACTGCTCCCTGCCGTACCGCCAAGGCCTCTTTCTCCGGCGCCGGCAGAAGAGGATGACTGGGAAGGGTTTGAGGACCCGCTTGCTAGTCAGTTTGGTTCTGAGCAGGACTGGATGGACGATTTGGAGGAGGCGGGTGGCCTCAACGTCTCCTCTGATCTGGGGCTTGCCTCTCCCCGCCTACTATGGAGGAAGGTGCCTGGTATACAGGGGTGCTCCGTCGGGCTGCTGAGGTCCTTCACCTCGATCTCCCCACGGTGACCCTGAAGACCAACCTCCTCACTGAGGTGCTCTAGCCAGCGTCCACTTCATCAGAGCAGCTGCTGCCCTTTAATGATGCACTCACGAAGTCTTGTTGGACACTTGGTCACGGCCCGCCACAGGGCACCCAGTGGATAAGAACGTCGTCAGGCGCCATCGCCCGGCGCCGGGTGACCCTGCCTTTCTGACCACTCATCCTACACCCGAAAGTCTGGTCATTCAAGCTTCTACATCTCAAGTGCCTTACTCACGGCTCCGCCGGATAAAAACTCTAGGAAATTGAAGCAGTTTGGCAAGCGGTTGTTCTCTGCCAGCTTAGGGCTGCGGTCAGGGAACACCACCTGCCTTCTGGGCCACTATTACCACGCAGTGTGGGATGCCGTGTCTGAAGTGTTGCCTCCGTGTCCAGAGGAGGTCCAGACTGTGCTGTCTCAGGCTGTGGCTCAGTGTAAGGACACGGCTACGTTTGTCATTCGTTATGGCTTGGACACAGCAGACTCCCTCGGTAGGGCAATCTCCACGACCCTGGTGCTCCGTTGCCAGGCCTGGTTGAGGTCCACCGGGTTCACTCTGGACGTCCAGAGCTCGCTCATGTTCATGCCTTTTGACGGCACTCGCCTGTTTGGTGATAAGGTTGACCCTGCACTGGAGCGTTTTAAGGACTCTCGAGCTCCGGCCAAGTCCTTGGGCCTTTCCACCACGCACCCGGCCACGTCTACCTTTCATTCCTTTCGTGGGCATGGCAGAGGTGCCCCTGCTAGTTCGTTCAGCCAAAAGCCTGCTCAGAACCAATCTCAGTGCGCCCGTAGAGGCCGCCGGGGTGGCTCCGGGGGCCGGCGTGAGGGTCAGCTCACCTCTGCCCCCGAGATGTCCACCTCGAAACCTTCCTATCCTGAGCTTCAGGGCGCACACCACGCTGGTGGGTGGCTGGAATCGTCATCACCTTACCCACTGGCATTCTGTCACTTCTGACAAGTGGGTGCTGCAACACGTCCGGAGGGGTTACTCCCTCCCCTTCGAGTATACCCCCCCACCTGCCATGCCACCTCAGCTCCACCGCATGTCGGGGGATCACTTTGCGCTTCTTTAACAGGAAGTTATGTCCTTCTTGGCCAAGGAGGCCATCGAGCACGTTCCTGGGCCAGAAGTAGGATGTGGTTGTTATTCCCACTACTTTCTGGTCCCCAAGAAGGACAAAGGGGTCTTGCGCCCCATCTTGGACCTCAAGGACATCAATCGCTTCCTCCTGAAGAAGTTGTTCAAGATGTTGACTCTGGCTCAGGTCTTGGCTGCCCTCGACCCTAGAGACTGGATGCTAGCGTTGGACTTGCAGGACGCATATTTTCACGTCCCCGTCCTGCTAGCCCACCGGCGTTACCTGCAGTTCACGGTAGGCCAGGAGCATTTTCAGTTTGCCATGCTTCCCTTCGGCCTTACCAGCGCCCCTCGGGTGTTCACGAAAGTGATGGCGGTGGTCGCAGCTCACCTGCGCAGGTCAGGGGTGTCAGTCTTCCCCTACCTCGACGACTGGTTGTTGAAGGTGGGCTTGCCCCAGGCAGTCGTCACCCAACTTCAGACTACGGACGACCTCCTGCACTTCCTGGGGTTCTACATCAATGTTCCGAAGTCGCACCTGAGTCCCTCTCAGAAGCTCCCCTTCATTGGAGCGGTTCTGGATTCGATGCAGTTTCGGGTTTATCCCCCGAGCAGCGAGTCCGGGATATTCGGGCTATGATTCCGATCTTTCAGCCTCTATCCCGGGTTTCAGTCAGGATGACCATCCGGCTTGTGGGCCTGAAGACCTCCTGCATCTGCAACATGCCAGATGGCATATGCGGGCTCTGCTTTTAACTGCTTAAAACAATTGTTGAATTGTCAATCATATGACTATATTCTTAAAGTCATGAAAGCCAAGTTACAGCCAACTCTTCAATATGGCTCACCCATTACCAGAGGGCAAGATGCGAAGCTCCTAGATCAATTGGTAGTTAACGCATTCAAAGCAACCTTTGGAATTCCCCTATCAGTAGGCCAAGCAGGCATGAGATTAGAGTTAGGTCTCCAAAGACTGCCTGGTATCTGAAGGAGCATTTTCTAAATGTATGTTCTCTGTTTTATTCAGCTCTTACATCCCTATGGAACAATTGCTGGTTAGAAATAGTTAAGTCAGCTTATGCTCTCAAATGAAGATCCAGTATCTTAACCTCCCTAATGGATATTGGTCTGCAAATAGCTCTCCAAGACTTGAAAATGGCCAACTAGAAGTTAATTTTAAAAAAACTGATCAAAGCTGAATCCCTCAAGTTGGATAAAAATGCACTAGCAGGGAAAAATTGTGAATGGTATGTGATTAACCAATTTCTACACATTCAGTCATATTTGACTGCTTATTTCTCAGCAAAAATAAAAATCTTCGTTTTTTGAATTACGAATGGGAATAAATCCAACAAAAGAGGGCCTGCAGTCATCGATTCAGCAGTGCCCAGATTTTAATTGTAGACTATGCGGAAGAAAATTACATATAGTGTGCGTGTGTCCTAAACTGATTAACATTCAACGTACCTTTTTGAAACCCTTATTCATGAAGATCGGGGTTAGACCAGCTTGCCAGGCACTAATTAGGTCATTATCTGGTGAATCAATCCGGTTGTTATGCCAACTGATAAAAAATTTAAATACAGCCGAAAAATGTTTGATATAACAAGATTGAGATGTATTATATTCATGTCCCTGGAACCGAATAGCATATATATATATATATATATATATATATATATATATATATATATATCTTGCTGCTTCCTTTTCACGCCGGACCATGCACTCAGGCACGGGTGCTTGTTTGCGGGGGGCTTGCTGTCTCTTCTTTTGAAAGACAAGAAGGTAGTAGCTTCGATATATATATATATATATATATATATATATTCACTGAAAAAAACATAGGTTATAGACCATATATAGTTAGGAATTAGCATTTACAAAACTTTGAAAATTCACTGAAAAAAACATAGTTTATAGACCATATATAGTTAGGGATTAGCATTTTCAAAACCTTATTTTACTCACACAAAACCATTGAAATTCGCATATATAGTTAGTTGCACTAACGATATATCGCGCACCCGCAACCCACTGCTGATGATGTCACATATTACATCATTCATGACATGGTCAGTGACATCACTGATGACATCACTGATGACATCATCCAGTGACTGTATGTTTCTGTAAAGTTAAAATATGTCTTACATATTGAAGAATAAGTGGATGTATAAGTGTCTGGATGAAGGATTTAGTAGGTGCATGCCTGACTGTATGAGAGAGTGATTAAATATGTCTCACTGAGTGCATGGGTTAGTGACTAAACTGTCTTAATTTGTGCATCTTTATATCTGTTGTTCTGTAAACTGCTGCATATGTTGATCAGTAGTTATATGAGTAACTATATGGGTTATTCATTGGTTGCCCAAATATTTGTATGGGAGAGTGAGTGTGTGTGTGTGTGTGGGTGGGTGTCTGGGAGGTGTGTGACTCTGTGCCTAGATGTGTGAACAGTTAATTCACTAGATGTATGGGTTCAAAACTGCATGTGGAAACAGCTGTATGGGTGGTTGACTGTGTGCATGAGTGTATTGGTGAGTGAATGGATATCTCAGTGCTACATTTCAAAGTAAGTACATATGTAAAATACAGTACATGTGAGAGTTGACATATATAAATTACTGTGTGTAAGAGCTAGTGAATGTGTGAGTGGCTGCATGGATCATTGAAAACTTGTATCAGTGATTGTATAAGAGAGTAAATATGTGTTAGAATATGTTTGAATTAGTAAGGTGTGTATAACTGTATAGTTGAAGAAATGGAGGTGTGATTGATTCTTTGCATGACTGACTAGGTGTATGAGTAACTCCATGGATGAGTGACGGTTATATTAGAGTCTGAAGAGGTTCATCGTATTATCACATGAATGATGTCATCAGTGATGTTATCAGTGATGTCATTTGAGTTGTCATCAGTGATGTCACTGACCATGTCATGAATGATGTAATATGTGACATCATCAGCAGTGGATTGCGGGTGCGCGATATATAGTTAGTGCAACTAACTATATATGCGAATTTCAATGGTTTTGTGTGAATAAAATAAGGTTTTGAAAATGCTAATCCCTAACTATATATGGTCTATAACCTATGGTTTTTTCAGTGAATGTTCAAGGTTTTGTAAATGCTAATTCCTAACTATATATGGTCTATAACCTATGGTTTTTTCAGTGAATTTCAATGGTTTTTTAATAGCAAGTATCAAATGGTGTAAAATATTTTCTTCTTTTAAAGGAAAAATATATTTCATATGTATCTAATTTAATTTTTTTCTGTCTTTAATTTTTTAAAAAATTATTTTTGGTTGTTTCGCTACCAGTCCGCGCACTGGGTAGCTTCCCGTTAGCTCAATTTGGTGCCGCGACCGCGATTCGCGCACCGGGAAATGTTCGGTTAGCGCAACTACCGCGATCGAACACAACATCGTGACGCGTCGCGTAAGCGCGACGAATCGCGTTGCCGCGTAATGCGTCTTATGACGTGCCGCGTTAGCGCACCCGGAAGTGCTCCGGAGCACGAACCGAGGCGCGAATCGCAGCACCCCGGAAGCGCTCCGGGTGCGTAGCGGGACGCGTAAGGTAAGTGTAAGAGGTCATGTGACCTGAAAATAACACTTTTCATTGGTTCATTAAATTTTTTTTTCACAAATGATGAAAGCCCCCACCTTTTTTCCTCACTCTGACTTTCATCTTTGTGAGAGGAAGACTTACTTTCCATATTTTGTAAAATGGCAAGTGTTGTAGCTGCAGCTGCTGGAGCCAATCCACCACCACCACCACCAAAAAAGGATGGACCACCTCCTCAGGTCCTCCTTAATCAAGAGGAGGAAGAAGAGGAAGAGGAGCAAGTGATGAGGGTGTTTTTGCCTGAAGAGCCAAGGAGGTCCCATGTGAAGAGTAATTATATCTGGCAATTCTTCACATTTCCCCGCGGCCAAAAAAAAGTAAATGCCCGTTATGTCACTTGTCTAATCTGTGACCATGTTCTGTCCCGAGGGACAGAAAAAAAGTACAGCTTTGGGAATTACACCATGCATCGCCACATGGAGAGGTGGCACCCTATTAATTATAGTGCTGCACAGGTACGTGACCTGCAGGAAAACCCCCCTCCTGTGGCCAGTACATCAACTGAACAGGCAGTGACTGGACCAGAGGCGAGGGAGACGGTCCCAAACATTCAGATGAACTTCGGGAACATGAAGCATACCTGTATTTTTTGCGGCAAATTAATTTCCTATGGGGAGAAAAGTATAACTCTAATCAACAGAGCTTATGAAAATCATAAATGTACAAAACGGCCCAGAAAGTAAATTATCTTTTTTTTGTTGTTGCTCCTGTTGAGCCCTTTATAATGACTGATTTTCGTTTCCCCCCCAAAAAATCAAAAAAAATATAAAACTGTTCTTAAAATACAAAAAAAGTAAAAAAAGTTCATAAAAACAATAAAAAAAGTTCTTTTCAGAACTACCTCCCATTTATAAAAAAAATTGCTAGAATGTTTAGCACTCTGGCAACCTCTTTTTCTTTTGATTCGTTTCCTGGTTCGCGCGCCGGTACGCGAACCGGAAGCGAAACAAATTTTTTTTTTTTAAAAAAGGAAGAGTGAGTATAAGGGAAGGAAACGGAGAGTAATGTTAAAAGAAAGACAGCTAGAGGGAGTAACAAAGAGATACTGTTTAATAGATTTTTTTTCCAAAGAAAAGATATAAGAGGGTATAATTGAGAAAAACAAAATTGATAAGGAAGTGAAAGAAAAAAAGGAGAGTAGAAGAATAATAAACAAGAGTTACTTGGAGAATGTGAGTGAATGTTCAAATTAAGAAGAAAAACAGTAAAGGATGTGGAATGAGAGGTAGGGATAGAACCGGACTAAAACAACAACCGTGAGGGAAGGTGTTAAGAAAACAGTGAGCGAAAGTAAATAGGAATAAAACAAGATGTGTGATAGTGAATAAGGTTAAAACGTGAAATAACAGAGAAAAAAAACAGAAAGCAGAAAAGAAGAAGTGACGGAAAAGGAATAGTTGAAGCAGCAAAGAAATGTAAATAACATAGTGTGCTTCAACTACAGGGAGAAAGCATAATTAACAAGTAGTGAAAGAGTGAAGAGACAGACAGTGAGATTAATAGAGACGGACTGAGTGAACAGGAGTGAGGAACTATGAGAACAGAGGGACTGAGAAAAGGAGTGGAAGGAGTAGAATAAGTAAGTAATAGAAAAGGAATGAGGAAAGTAGCAAAGGCAGGAAACTGAGGGTTAAAGAAATGAAGCAGTGGAACTAATAAAAGGTAAATGTAATAGAGATGTAACGGAAAGAGTACTAAACACTTACCTTATAATTGTCGTTAACTTAGTCACTTGTTATTTTTATACTTTCAATCTGTGAAAGAAAGAACAAAAATGTAAAAAATATTCAAACTAAAAAAAGAAAAAAGAGAAAACTAAATTGAAGATGTGTGAGATACTAAAAGAAAGTGAGTAAGGTAAACTATATAAGGAAAGGGTGAATAAGGAAAAAAGTGTGAGGGAGAGAGGAGACAGAAGAAGTGAAGGAAAGACTGTCAGATACAGACTGAGTAAGGCAAGAAAGAAAAATAAGTAAGTGAGGGTGAGTTATACTAACTGATTGCACCAAAAAAGGAGAAGCTAAAAAATTTTAATTTTGAAAACAAAGAGAGGAAAGATGGAAAAGACAAGCGAAACAGAGGGTCTAAAAGCTGGAAAATGGTGCAAGGGAGAAAAGAAAAAAGCAGGGTTAGAATAGGGAAACAATGTTTGAAAGATAAGTGCAGTTAGAGAACAAGGGTGAAAGAGAATAAAACAAAAGGCAATGTGAGTATCTAAAGAGGATTGATAGAAGGTAGTAAAAGATGAGTGAGCATGAGACAAGATGAGTACATATTAAAAATCACAATTCAAAGTACAGAATTAATTATACATATTAAATGGTTTATTTTTGCTGTTCTCAGAATATATCAAATTTCACTAAAAACAGTGAGTTGAAGGTATTCATCATATAACAGCGGGGGGAAAAAAACACAATCAAAATGATTGTGTTTAAAAAAAACCATATAATATAACCAATCAGAACTCCTCAAAAGTAACTTACTTTCCATGACGTCAAAGGATGTCCTATGAACAGCTTATACTCTGTTGTGCTGTTATTATTTTCTGCCCGCCACTTTCTGAAAGAAAAGCTCCATCTTTTTAACAAAAATGTGACATACAAAGCAATTTAAAACAGCACACTTAATTATATCAACACCTAGAATCATTATAGTCCAGTTACCTACCCTAAATTCTCACTTCTGAAAACAAGTCAAAAGGCAACATTGCTTCATAGTCAAATGGTAATCATTGCCGAAAGACCAGCCTTTTTTACATTTCAAATAAGCTGTGTAATATCCTGATGTTGTCAAAGGACCATCATGTCATATAATAGCTGCAGGTACAAATGTTCTTCCTGAAATCGACGACTGTGTAGCCAAAACATTTTTAATTAGACTTAACAACTTATTTTCATCCAGTTTATATAGTTGGAATTGTAAAATGACATTTCACCCATAAGTTTCTATAAATAATGTGGACAGCATTGCAGACTTACATTACCTCTACTCCTTGTTTTGATCTGCTGCTTGAATTAGCTTATTAAAACAAACAGTTTTCGCTCTGTACTACACTTATCCACAAGGCCATATAGTGTAGGAGCCATTAGAACCTCTTGAAATTCCTCAGAGCAAATCCCGAGATTCCTTCCCTAAAATGTTGGTTGTAAGAACACCAGGTAAGAATTTTTAAGGTGAAAAGGCAATCTTTATTTGAAAGTTAAAACAGAATCATTGCAGAATGACCAGCCGTTTCCAGACTTCAAATAAGTTGTGTAATGTCCTGATGTTGTTGAAGGACCGTCATGATATATAATTGCTGCAGTTAGAAAAGTCCTTCCTGATATTGACAACTGAGAAGCCACAAAATTTTTAATTACATTTGTCAATTTTGTTCCATCAGGCCTACATCGTTGGAGCATTAAAATGACATACTGGCCATATCTTCGTATAAATAATGTGGACAGCATTGCAGACTTACATTGGCTACACTCCATGTTTTGATCGGCTGCTTTTACTAGCTTATTAAAGGATACTGATTTACTGTCTGGCAAAGTTAAATATATAAATCTTTCTGAGTCTACACTAGTAGTACTTGATACCCTACAATTCTCGCAGTCATGCTGCCATTGATAAGAAAGGCCAAACAGATGATCTACATCTACACCTTCATCTTGCAATACATCAAGCATATACATTAAAAGCTCCTGACAATCTTGCTGAACATTTTGAGAGAATTGTGTTTGACCTGAATATTTGTCTAACAGATTTCGAATTTCAGACACACTTTCTACTCTTGTTCTATCAGCGCTACATTTCTCTAACACAGAATTCAACAAACAGCAAAAACTTTGATACAAATTGATCACAATCTGTTCTTTTAAAGTTTCTAGAGAAATGACAACATTAACCACTACTTTAGCATAGCAGTTGACACCAGAGCTATTTTCAAATTGAAAACCAACAACATCTTCAACAGAATTAATTTTCTTTCTGCTTACAATTTTGGGTTCATCGACTTTTGGTCTTTTTGCTACAACCTCCCTACTATTGGTGACATTTCTTCGTTTCCGGCCTACCACACGTTTCTCAAACAAAGGATATTGAGGCAAATGTGGCGCATACTCTCTTCTTAACCTATTGTATTCCTTAACACAATCTAGATCCGCACAAATGTTTGTGACATCACACTCAATCAAGTACAATCCTGATAAAGTTCTGACTCGTGACAATGCTACATAAGCCATACCCTCTTTGAACACAGAACTGCCAATATTCACCAAAGCACTGTCTACACTTAAACCTTGTGATTTATGGATAGTCACCGCATATGCCAAGCAAACAGGAAATTGCTTACGGCGAACATATAAGTCTTTTACAAGCAAAAACCTAGCTGTGCAACGACCAATTAGCTGCACTTCCTCAATGCCATCAAATTTAATTTTTAAAAATTCAATTCCATCACGATTTCTGTATTTCTCAAAATCAACAACATTACCCATTGATTCATTTACCAGACCTCTTTCAACATGTAAATTCCTTCTCAAAATGATACAGCAATTTAAGCACACATTCAGAGTCTTTTCAAAACCAGCAGTTTTAGATATAGTCTTCTCTAATGAATCCAATTTAGATTTCAAATTCTCAGACAAAATAATTGTTGCTCCCATATGCTCTATTCTGTCAATAGCTTCCAGTTTCACAATCTCTTGGTTTTCTAAATTCAACATTTTGTTGTTGAAGATGGAACATTCTGCAAGAGTTGGCATCAAACATATTCCAGATTTCTTCTCAGTAATTTTCTGAAAAATATTCTCTGGCAGAACGTCTTCTTCTGGATACAAATTTGACAGTAATCGTGCATGTAAAGCTTCTTTCCCACGCTCGGTCACTTTCCCGATTCTAACATCTTGTAGAATATTCTTGTAATCTTCATCCTTCGCCTGACGCATATTTTCACGCAGCTCAGCATAATTGAAGTTTAACCATATGTTAACATTGCCAATGCTCCCTAGGCACTTCCTGGTATCTTCATGCGTAAGCAGTTTAAACACTGGTTGTCCTTTCACTGGTGTCAGCTGCAGAAGATCACCGAAAACAATGATGTGTTTGCCACCGAATAACACCTCATACTCTGTTTTAAGAACTTCCTGCATTCTCAAATGCACAAAGGCAAGCATGACATTGGAAACCATGCTTACTTTGTCAATGATAAGAAGTTTCATCTTCTTCAGGACTCTAGATACTTCACAACAAGCATCTCCAGATAACTTGTGGTATTGTAATTTGTTATCATGCTCCACTGGCAGCATCAGTAGCCGATGCAAAGTAATACCTTTAATGTTATGTGCTGCCAGTCCAGTTGGAGCGGTGACAACACAAGACAGTGATGACTCAGTCCTTTTCTGCAGATAACATGAAATTGCTTTGATGAGGAAACTTTTTCCAGTTCCTGCTTCTCCACTCACGTACAGTCGGACAGGCTTCAACGACGTACATGAGCACTCTTTCTTGTCATGACTTAATCCATGATCAATTTGGTTGGTAACTTCGTCATATATTTTCCTCTGCTCAACATTGAGTTGTCTTTCCAAATCTTCTAAGTTAACCGCATCCTCCTGAGCATGTGCCATGGCTCTTTCCACTTCAATCATGGCAGTGGCAGCTTCATTTTCGATAACTGGTCCTCCTAGTGGATCCTGACTCAATGAAACAGAACTCTGACTGTCCTGAGAACTGTCTCTAGCAATCTCTGCTTGAATTGTTACTTCCTGCTCGATTTCTGCATTCAACATTTCTAGATATTTTGGAAAAACAGGACATTCTATGGACTCCTTGGCTGCATTGAAAGAGTCTTCGTAACAGAGGAAATCTCCAAGCAGTTCCTCTTCTGCACGCCAAGGCTTGAAAAGTTGCAAAAGAGCTAAATAGAAAAACTCTTTTCTTTCTGGAGATTCGCAATTCAATTTTCGATGATTTACCAATAGACATTTTCTTTGCTTGACCAGACATCCCTCACTTCCAATTACAGCATACACTCCTTTATCAATATCTTCTTTGATGTTCCTCTTGAAAATGTAATTTTGTAGAACATCATACAGACAAACATTCTCCAGGTGACTGCTTCTATTTGGATAATATGTATCCAACATGTTGGTCTTCAAAATATCTGTACTGCTTGGCTCCTTCTCCGCCAAATACTCAATTTCCCGTACAGGTTTCAGAACTCGATTACGCGTTGCAGCAAGACCAAGACTTGCCCAAATGATACTCCTAGATTTGGCATAGAGACTTGTTGAAGATAACCGGTCAGAACATTCGTAAGCTCCGATTTCTCGATGCGACAACATCTTCAGACTGAAACTGTACAACTTCTTACTGAGGCTCTTTTCATGGGAAATGTCCTCCCACATATCCTTCAGTTCTGTCTTTTCTTTTTTTGTGATGTAAGACGTCACATACCGAGCCACAGCCATACAGTTGTCAGCCACAAACTGTATATCCATGTTAGCATTCCACATGGACAAAATCACTGGGTTGTAGTCGTTGATGTACTTGGACTCTTCGTTTCTTTTCAAATTGTATGTATTTTTGGGTAATTTCCTCGTCACATTATGTCGCAGCGAAGACATCAAATTGTTCACTCTTCCTTTAGATATCACCTATCGTGGAAATCCAAAACGACATTTTGTGTAGTACTTGTTCTTGTTTCTGAATTTACGACGACAGTACTTTCCACAACGATGGCTTTGAAACCGTAAAACTTGTTCTCTTAGACTTTTGCCTTCCTTTGTCTTTGGAACAGCACATGTAGAATACTGTTCTATGAAATTCATCACTAAGTCATCCGGATCTGTTCCAAATTTGGGTGCATCTTTGATCCATAGCAGCATATGTATATGAGGAGCACCTCTTGCTTGATACTCCTTTCTCCAGAAGAAATCCAACACCTCTCCAAGAGGTGGATTTTTCTTGTTCGTGATGAAAGACATCAAAGCTTCAAATCTATGATTGAAGTACCTGCATACATTCACTGGATCCAAAGAGCACACTTCTCCGGGTGTCTTGAATTCAATATTTTCAATGTTTCCATTTGCCTCTCGTAGAAATTCAAGTAAGTCTTCCCAGCCATACTCAGAACAGCTGAGAGTGAGGAACCATGTGGGAGTTCCTAAGTTCCTCAGCATACATTTTAAGTCACCATGACGACGGTACCAATACTCATTAGTACCACGCTGACATGCCATGAGATTAATCAGGTGAGAATCCAAAATGCTGTCTTGCACATTGACTTTATCCATAAAGTCCCTTGCCGAGATATTTCGCAGTTGTACACCACTTTTCAGGATGTGGTTCACTGCATAAGACAGTCCAGACAGATCACTTTCAAACAGTAGTTGAAACAAATAGGGAATGCATTGACGAAGCCTAGGATCTTCTGCATACAATCGTAAAGTACGGTATTCAGAAACAGGAATTTGATCAGGTCGCTCATCATATCGTCCTCCTCGACCTGTGGGAAAAAACTGTGGAAAACACAGAGCTTCTAAACTTTCCTCCCAAACACTGATGGGACTCCCTTTGGCTTGTTTCATTTGAAACAACTCAATAGCATTCCCCATGACTTCCTTGGAATGCAAAGGATGAACACTATAATGTTCATATATTTCTTCATTTTTAGAGGCTTCTACTTTCTCAATTTGTCCAGCACACAAATCACTGTCCTCTTCTTCACTTACTTCCTCTTCTGCAACACATACATTCTTTTAGTACTCATTGTTTTTTATCAAATACAATGTTGCCTTTTTTACTTTCCTAACATCCACTAAATCTGGCCAGATTTTCTTACTCTTTGTCGGAACCCCATTAACTAGGATAACCAGAGGTTCCTCTTCCACTTTCTCTACTCCAATTGTATTAATGTTTTTCTTCAAATCTAAAGGCAAATAAACAACTCTTCCCTTTAATCCTCTCTGTAAATCTGATGGAGGCAATTTCCCTGTCTTTGGCTCCATTCGTACAATAGCCTGAAAGGGATGCACACTTTGAATCAAAATAGATTCATAAGTATTTAAATCCTTCAATTCAGAAGGAATGTCAACCAATTCCAGAGTATTATGAACCGCTCTAGCAGGCATCCGGTTTTGGTTAATTTGTTAAAACAATAAGTACACATACGTTGGTCCGATCCCAAATCAAAACAATTTTCTACCATCAAGTATGTGGCAAAATCCTTCCATTCACTATTGTTTTCCATTTCACTTTTTGCATATAAATCCACTAACTTAGTCTGATTCTTATAATAAGTCCGTCGACAACACACACAAGTGAAATTAGGCCTCTCACTTGATTTCACTTGAAAGATGGAAATTTCCCTGTGAAACTTATCTATATTAGAAATCTGTACACTCTCTTCCACATTACCTTCTTCTACTGGGCCAATTTCAACATTGTTCTCTTTACTAGCAAAGTAACAGAACTCAATTTCTTCACAAATATTCTTCACATGTAGTTCGGTGCCATGCAAAAGAGCACTGCTTAATTGTTTAAGCATAATTGCTGGACTCTTAGCATAATACAACATTCTCACTAATTTCCTCACTTTATTATGATGCACTGCTAGCATCCTGAAATGATGAAAAACACTCTGGCATACTCTTCTGGAAAGACAAGCCAGTGAATGACCATGCAAACCTGTTACTTCTCTCACTCTGCAAGGATCTAATTCATGCAACAACTTCATTTTCTGTTTTAAACTTTTCTTATTAAATGTACAAACAAAATCACAAAGCAAATTGATGGAATCCTGTCGCACACTACAAATACTACTACACTTCCAGGTGTACACTGGACCCTTAGGACGTCTTCCAAAAACCTCATCACCTAACACCTCTTCTGCATCTGCAGACACAAGTTTTTCTTTTTCAACCGGACAACCGTCTTTCACCTCATATGCTCGACCACTGGTGTCAACTGCATGCACCAAATCATTGTCCTGGAAGTAACTCTCCTCATTGAAAAATGCCTCACAACTTGAACTATGCATCCATTCTCCTGAGAAAACTTCACAAAAATTACTACGATTAACTACTCTCTTCCATCTACTATTTGATTTGAAGTCATAAATTACCTTGTTTAGTTTCCTAATTCTATTGATTACCAAAAGAAATAACTTTTGCTTAATTTCGAAAGCCTGATCAATAATTTTCTCTACATTTTTCTTTTTCTTATAAAATGCCACTTTCTGTTGACCTTTCTTAATATTTTTTAACAAATTGACAATTATCCTGTTGCGGAACATTAGTCTACGAATGTCCCTGAACTGATTTTCCCTTCTACTGCCATGCACAGAGTTATCTCCTGCTCTAGCAGAAACTTTTTTGACAGGCCTTTCCTTTTCCTTTAAATTGTCTCTCTTCTTCTGCACTAAAACATGTTCTGTAGTGGTATTTTTTTGTCTGAAAATTCTTTTTAAAAATGATTTCATTTTCTTACCCGGAGCTTTTTTGGCGACTTGAAACGATTTTATAGTAGAGGACTGCTGCAAATGTTTACCAAGGTGGAGTGTAAGTCGCTTTGCTTCTTTTTTTTCTCCTCTGCCTTGAGGGCATTTTTGAATTTTTCAAAAGATCTTCAGTTAAATCTGTGGAATTTTTTTTTTTAATTGTTATTAACCACTAATACCAAACAGTAAACCAATAACAGTAGGCAAACAATTAACACACTAGTTGTCAATTCTACCTGCAGTAATTTAACAACATACACACATTTTAAACTCTCAAATAGTAGCAATGGAATGGAATGCTTCTACATATGACCTGTGCTCTGTTATATGTTAATCTCAACTAATTTCGAGACTCTATTTCACAGTAATATTAAAGACACTTCACACAGGGTGTTTTTGAAAACTTTTATATAGTTTTAATTCAACATCTAGAGATTGTTCCTCATCTAGAGATTGTTCCACATCTAGAGATTGTTCCTCATCTAGAGATTGTTCCTCATCTAGAGATTGTTCCACATCTAGAGATTGCTCCACATCAGACATTGTTGATGTTATTGTTATTGACTTAACATTGCCAAGCACACATGAAGGCATATTTACAAGGCCCTTGCACCAGGGGAAAGTGACTTAAAATTGCCAAGCAGACATGAGGGCGTATTTACAACGCCCTTGCACGAGGGGGAAGTGACTTAAAATTGCCAAGCACACATGAGGGCTTATTTACAAGGCCCTTGCACCAGGATGAAGTGACTTGAAATGGCCAAGCACACATGAGGGCGTATTTTCAAGGCCCTTGCACCAGGGGGAAGTGACTTGAAATGGCCAAGCACACATGGGGGCGTATTTACAAGGCCCTTGCACCAGGGCGAAGTGACTTGAAATGGCCAAGCACACATGACAGCGTATTTACAAGGACCTTGCACCAGGAGGAAGTGACTTAAAATTGCCAAGCACACATGAGGGCGTATTTACAAGCCCTTTGCACTAGGGGGAAGTGACTTAAAATGGCCAAGCACACATGGGGGTGTATTTACAAGGCCCTTGCACCACTTATGTGTCACTTTTAACATTTACAATGTGGAGCACCATGGGGCAAAAACGGCACAGATGCGTCATGCATCTGTACCGCAAAAGCGACGCATTGCAGGAGTCACATCGCAAGTGCGATATGACTCCTGCAATGTACAGGGGCGAGCCATACATTGCATGGTGCGTCAGTGAAATTTTGTAGATTTCACTGCGTTAGTTTTACAGGACTTTCATGCAAGGGAACACCCACCCTGCGACAGAACGGCCACATGAAACCTGACGCAGGTTTCATGTGGCGCAGGGCTTTACAGCGTCTCACATCTGCCTAGATGCGTCACGTTGTAAATATGTCGCAACATGGCGCATCTTTTGCGCCGCCGCTGCGTCACAAAAGTGACGCAACGGCAGCGCAAAAGAGGCGCATGGCCATCATAAATCTGCCCCTAACATTTTAAAAGGCTGGTTCAGGATGCCGATAAGGTGTGGCCTATCCAGAGGTTTGTTTGAGGTGAGGCCTACTCAGGGTTGCAGATGAAATTTAGGCTTGTTGAAGAGTACAGAGGAGATAATACATGTGCAGGCCTACAGATGAAGTGAGTCATGTCCACTGCACTCTTGAACAAAGGCCAGACCTCCTCTGTCTCCCTGGACAGGCCTAAACCTCATCTGCACAATGTGATTAGTAATGTTAGGAAACACAGGTGATGTAATTGAAAAACGTGCAAATATTTTTGCTCATTTCACAATCACATCACCTGTGTTTCCTCAGCTTAGGTATCTCATTGAGCAGATATAGTCTAGCATATCCAAGAGTACGCAGAAGGTGAGGACTGTATGCAGCAGTGCAATGTACATAACTCACCTCCTTTGACAATTACAGAAGCCTCAGCATATCCATGCCCCCTAAACAGTCCTAAATGTATATCATTATTATCATGTTGACTATGTAACTCTTGCAGAACATATTGTGAAACCTAAATGACTTCAAGAAACGAGTTTTTAAACCGACAAACAAGCAAATTATTCTCCCATATTCATGGTGGGAAGTGAAATATTTATTTAAAGAAGCAGACACCATTTTGTCCTTATCATAAATGTAAAAAGCAGTTCTTTAAAAAAAAAAAATGATTTTCTGGTCATAATTGAAAACACAGCACAGCTCCTATGTACAAGCACACCCTGTCAGTACAAATACTTCACATTATCTATATTATAATTTGTCAAAGAAGCAAAATCTTTTTGGAAAAGATAATGAAAACACTTGACACAAAACAACATTTTAAATGCACAGCTGGCTTCCTTATTTTCTCCATAAACTATACTAGTCTCTATCTAAATTAAATGAATTTTTCTCACCTTAGCAAATGCTTTTTGAATTTCAAAACAGTCTGACACACACCAATTTTTCTTTAGCAGAGCAAAGGGTATGCACTCCAGAGGCTGCAAACAACAAAGGCACAGAAATGCTGTATTTCATCACACATATCTCTCATGTCACCCAATCAAAACTCTGGCCTCACTTTTTTCAAATCAACACCCTTCCCCCCTCTGCCCTTTCTGCCCTTATTCCATAGCAACTACCTCCTGATAGACCTCTCATGTTTACAAGTTCACACAACAATGTTTCAAATGAACTCTGAACTCTCAGTACACCTGCTAATCCACTGCAATGTTTCTTAAAATCATTTTTTCTTAACCATTCAAATCACATCTTTCAAAGAACACATCCATGCACCCTAACTTTCTGTTTTCAGAAATGGAAATCCACCAATCACTGCTAGTGAATCATTAGCACTGAAACTCCACAGTTTTTTTCTTTACAAACTCCTACTGTTTCAACTGCCATTTCATTCCTACACTTCATCTGACTGCAGCAGAACCTCCTCTCACCATGTTTTCTGTCTGGATTCTTGGACATAGTTACATCCACTGGGCTCACAGGTATGCTGATAACAGAAATTTACACAACCTCAATTTACAAAATGTGGAAATCAAATGGATTGGGCAGAGAGGATTGAGATCTCATCAATGGATACCATTGGTGAAAACCTTTTTGCATTTGCCAAACCCTGACCTCATAATAGTGCACTGTGGAGGAAATGATGTGGGCACTTTAACTGGGGTAGGTCTGGAAAAGCTTTTAAAGGACACCTTTGAGCAATTGATGGCACTTTTTCCTCAAACTGCCTTGGTGTATTCAAATATATGCCAAAGACAGAAATGGAGGTGGTCCAATCAATTTTGTCCACAAATTGAAAAAGCGAGGAAGCATGTAAATAACTTGCAACAATAACTTGCGTTACTACATGCAAGATATCTACAGAGAAGATGGTGTGCACTTCTCAGATGAGGGAAACAGAGTTTTCATACAAAATTTAAGACTGTGTATTGGTACCTACTTATAAGTACCTAGAACTTACACAGAACCCAAAAGCTCTTTTCAGAGCTACCTTAACTATGATTACTCTTTAAAAATTTCAAATGTACCTTTTTTCACTAATTTTCACTTATGTTCGCTACCCGGTTCGCGTACCGGCAGCTATTTTTTTTTCCGACATATATGAGCCTCCTCAGCCACCCTCAGAAAACCTACGGGGTCAGGATACGTCTCCCGTGCCCCCTTATACCCATTTCCCACATTGTTTTTCCTCCATCTTGTGATTAAATTCGACCGAAACACAAAATGGCGAACTCCCGTTACGCTACCGGTGAGCTACCCGGTTCGCGTACCGGGTAGCGTTTCTACCGCGAAAAATCGAAACTTTTTATTTTTTGCCCCACAGGACCCTTTAATATCCCCCACATCATTCCTAGGGGGTCAGGAGGGGTCTACCTTGCCCCCTTTCATTAATTTCCCCCTTCGTTTTTCTCCACCTCTTGTCTCTCGATCCTACCGAGAGACAAGATGGCTGCCGTTCCGGACTGTTTAGAATGTTGACAGACACCGGAGAGCCAATCAGCTTCACTTCGCGAAGTTCCGTTACGCGTCAGGTACGCGAACCGAGGCGCTAACCGGAGCGCTGTCACAGATATATCTATTTTTTAAAACGTTCATTTCTCAAAATCCACTGGAGCACATATATTGAGACATAGCAAAGGCACGTCGGGCAAACCATATCTACAATTTTGCCAAGTTTCGTGTAAATCCATTCAGCCATTCAAGCTAAAAGTGAGTCCAACCACCCTATGGAAAAATGAATGGGAAAAACGCGTTTTGGGACCCCCCTTTTTTCTTGGCTCCCCCTTGACAAAACCCCCCCCAAATTTTCAGGGGCTGCTCAGAAACAAAATGTGCCATTTTCCTGAAAATTTCAGCCAATTCTGCCCACAAACGCCAAAGTTATTCGACATAGAATTTTCAGAAAGCCCATAAGAAAAAAATCCTAACTATATATACCTACTGGCGACCGCCAGTAGGTAATATGTATATATATATATATATATATATATATATATATATATATATATATATATATATATATATTGTGGGGAACGGGGTCGGGAGAATGAGAGTCGCCACGAGTTGGAGTCTATCTTTAACTACTTTATTCGGTTTGAAAACACCGAGTTAGGTTCAAAAGGATTTAAGAGTACAGTATCCTGGAAGGTACAAACAATAAACGTGGAGTCTCTCCGTAGGGGAACTTCCGAAGTCTTCGGTTCCAGTCTTGAGTCAGCTGGAGGTGGCCACAGGTCCGGAGATGCACTCGGGAAAAGGAAAAGAAAAGCAGCCACGTTAGGGGCTGGGGTCGGTATATACAACAGGTGAGAAGAGGATAGGATAGTGAGGGATCACCAGGGTGCTACCACCAACTATAGCAGTCTTTGAGTGTAGGCGGCCGGCAAGGTACGACGATAGTGACCACCCTCAGGCTACCCCGTCCCACCCCGTGATTTAAACAACCCTTGAAAACGCCCTCGTACCTTGTGGAGCCACACTTATCCCCTGGAAGTGTGGCAGGGCGGCTCGTGGTATTGTTGGCCTACTGGCTTGTCGTCTCTCAGCTCCAGGGGTCCCAGCAGCGGTTCCACGATAGTTCCTCCGTCTTCTTCCGTGGCGTCCTCCTCGTGCTTCGGCTGGCGTTCCGAAGGTTCCGCACCGACAATCCAAGACGGGGCTTCCTTAAACGCCCCCAGCTCTTCTGATTGGGCAGCGTCAGATGATGTCCGCTCATCTGATTGGCCGACCGTTGGAGACCACGCCCCCAGCGTCACAGAAGCTGGATACAGAGATGAACGTACCGGAGGCAGAGCCGGGGAAACCCAGGAAATGTCCAAAGGATCCTGCGGACGGGGTGGAAAGGAAGAAACGTTAGCAAGTACACCCCGTCCGTCCGAGTCAGGAAGCTCATCTAGGTCAGGTAGCTCGGCTTCGTGACACATCCCACCCCCAGGATTGACCCGATCGGGGGGAATCGGATAGCAGGACAGAAAGTCAACATTTCCTTGCAAGGAACCCTTTTGATGACGGACCTCGATCTGGAAAGGCTGTAGGGCCAAGAACCAACGCAGAATGCGATCGTTGTTCCCCTTGTTACGCTGAAGCCAAGTCAAGGGAGCATGGTCCGTATACAACACAAACGGTCTCCCTTCGAGATAGTATCTCAGTTTTTCCACTCCCCAACGGACAGCTAGACACTCCTTCTCAATTGTAGAATACGCCTGCTCCCTAGGAAACAACTTGCGACTGATAAAGAGCACAGGTCTTTCAGCCCCATTCTCGTCCTCCTGGGAAAGAACCGCTCCAATACCAACCCCAGAAGCGTCCGTTTGAAGAATGAAGGGCTTGAGGAAGTCAGGGGAAATGAGAACAGATGAAGAAGTCAAAGCGTCCTTCAAGGCTTGGAAAGCCGAAGACTGCACAAGAGAAGGAGCGGGAAGTGCAGCAGACTTGATGTTCTTCCCGAGGAGATCTGTGAGAGGAGCTGCCAAACTAGCAAACTGAGCAATGAATCGGCGGTAGTAACCCACCAACCCCAGGAAGGCCCTGAGTTCTTTTTTTGAAGAGGGGTAGGGTAAAGCTTTGATCGCTTCCAGTTTCTCAGTCTGGGGCCTAATCTGTCCATCCCCCAAAAGGTACCCAAGATACTTGACCTGCTGGAAAGCAAATCGGGACTTCTTCGCATTAATGTGGAGATTGGCATCCCTTAGACTGGTCAGTATGTTCCCAAGGTGTTGTAAATGGTCATCCCAGGTTTTGCTAAAGACTACAATGTCGTCTAGGTAGGCTGACGCGTATCGTAAGTGAGATGCCAATAGTGTATCCATGACCCTCTGAAACGTTGCTGCGCCCCATGCAAACCAAAGGGAAGTACCGTGAAGTGGTAATGACCAGATGGGGTTGAGAATGCCGTCTTTTCCATGTCTTTAGGAGCAAGGGGTATCTGCCAATATCCCTTGGTGAGATCTATGGTGGTGATATACCGAGCCTCTCCAAGGCGTTCCAGTAATTCATCGACCCTAGGCAAGGGGTATGCATCTTGTTTAGACACCCGGTTAACGGCCCTGAAGTCGATGCAAAAGCGGATACTACCATCAGGCTTCGGTACCAAGACCACCGGTGAGCACCAGTTGCTGTGGGAAGGGACTATGATCCCGGACTTCAGCATACTGTCTACCTCAGCCTGGAATGCTGAGCGTCTTGCCTCGGGGATTCGGTAGGGCTTCTGTTTTACCACTGTATTGGGGAGAGTAGATATACTGTGTTCCGCCAAGTGGGTACGGCCCGGTTGATCCGAGAAGACTACGAATGAGACAAGAGCAGATTCCTAACTTCTTGTTGCTGGGTAACAGATAGTTCAGGATTGACAGGAGCAGCACTGACTGTATGGTCTGCATTGAGTACAGGAGACACCACTTTGACTGTCTGAGGGGGTGGACCTAACCATTTTTTAAGTATGTTAATATGGTACATTTGGGTTTTGCCTCTACCTAACTGTACCAGGTACGTAGTGTGTCCTATTTTCTTCAAAATTTTGAAGGGTCCCTGCCACTCCTTCCTCATTTTATGTGTAGAGGAGGGTAATAGAATCAAAACCCAATCACCTACATCCAATACCCTCCACTTTGTACCACGACCATACAGGGTTTTCTGTTTGTTTTGAGCTACCGCTAAATGCTCGTGAGCAAGCGCCCGAAGTTTGTGTAGCCTGCTCTGGAGTTGTCTGGTGTAATCCAACAGGGCCTCAGCTTCCTGTGCTCCCTCAGTCTCCCAACTATCTTTCGTGATCTCAAGAAGTGTTCTAGGGGGTCTCCCAAACAATAATTCAAATGGAGAGGTTCCTAGACTGGACTGTTTCTGGCTACGGAGCACAAAGAGGGCCAGGGGCATTAACTGGTCCCAGTTTTTTCCATCACCCGACAACAATTTTTTTAAGGTTAGCTTAAGGGAGCCGTTGTATCGCTCAACCAAACAGTCTGTTTGCGGGTGATACACAGACGTCTTAATGTGTTTGATGTTTAACTGTTTGCATACCTGTTGCATCAAACGGGAAACAAAAGGGGTGCCCTGATCGGTAACAATCTCTTTTGGAAAACCCATGCGAGAGAACACTTCCACTAACCTCTGGACTATCGCTACTGAAGTGGCTGATTTAAGAGGAAAAGCCTCAGGATATCGCGTGGCGTAATCAACCAAAACCAGGGCGTATTGATGTCCTCGGGAGGATTTCGGCAAAGGGCCGATTGAATCCATTCCTATACGATCAAATGGGACCCCTATAATAGGCATGGGTACCAACGGGGCAGGAGGGGATGTGTAGGGGTTCCGTTTCTGGCATATTCTGCACTCCTGACAATATTTTTGTACTTGGGCGTAAATACCTGGCCAGAAAAAGTGTCGCAATATGGACTGACTCGTTTTTTCTACCCCAGAGTGGCCAGCTAACAAATGAGCATGACCAAAAAACAATATCTGATCACGAAAATCATTTGGGACCAGCAGTTGAGGTTCAGCATCAGCCTTGGCGAGTCTATAAACCAGACCATTCTTTTCAACAAAAGTGGGATAACTTCTAGTGGTCGGATCCTGTCCGTTTCGTGCAACCTGCCATGCATTGGTGAGACTTGCATTGTTCAATTGGGCAGTCCTAAAATGGGTGTCCCTGGCCCAGGGTTCTGCAGCTAACAAGGTATCACGGGGAAGGGATAAGTGGTGAAGGGTATCCAACAACAAAGTACTGAATGAAGGATTATCAGTCCCTATGATTATGGGTTCAGGTAAACCAGCCATAACTCCCACAACAACTTCCATGTCTTTCCCTGAAGGCGTGTGAAGCGTGACTTTGGCTATAGGATACTCCTTAACGTCCCCATGGACACAACGTATACTGACCCGTCTCCCCGGAATGAGAGAGTTGCGGTCTACCAGCTCTTCTCTTATAACTGAATGTTTGCAACCGGAATCTAACAATGCTCTTATACTAGTACCATTCAAAGAGACACGTACATAGAAAGTGGTTCCGGTTTCTTGAGCATAGAGGATGGACCTTGGGGCATAGCTCACGTCTATAGGTTCGTCTTCTCTTTCTTTTTTTTCTGACAAAACCGAGCAATATGCCCCCATTCACCACAGTCATAACATTGAGGTCCTGAATTGGGAAGTTTAGGTCGTTGGAACCGCACCTTTGGAGGATCCGGGATGGGTTTTTGGAACAGTTTATCAGTTTTAACAGGTGGTAAGACTTTAGTGTTTTTTTCGGGTTCCTTCATATAAGGCTTACCCTGAGCCCGGGCATAACAAGTTGCCATTTCTATAGCATGCTCCAACGTTAAACCTGCGTGTTGCTTAAGCCACCTCTGGGTACTATAGGGAAGTGCCTCGATGAACTGTTCAAGATATACCTTGTTCATAATGGCGTCGATGTTTCCTTCATGGGGCTTTAGCCATAAGTCCGCAGACTCCTTTAATTTGAAAAACAAGGTTTTGGGTAAATCCACGGGTGACCCTTTCTCTTGACGAAACCGCAGTCGATGGGTTTCCTCGTCTACCCCCAACCTATCGAGGATATACTGTTTCACAACCGCATAGGCAGTTGTTCCATCCCGGTTTACTGTCTGATAAGCTGCCTGGGCCTCACCAACTAGCAATGGCGCCAAATAGAAGGGCCACCTATCGCCAGGCCAGGAACTAGCTCTTGCCGCTCTTTCAAAGTTCAAAAAGAAAGCAAGGGGGTCTTCGCCTGGACTAAACTTCTGTAACGGTACAACAGTGCCCGGAGGTGGAGCTGTAGCCCTTCCCTGTCCTAATACAGTCATTAGTTGTGTTTGTCCCTCCGCCAGTTTTAGAATGTTATCGGACTGCGTTTGGATGGCTTGGGAAAACGCAGTCCGGTCTGCTTCCATTTGGGTCAAGAGATTCTCCATTCTGTATCGGATGGCGTGGTTTGCTGGTTGATCCGAGTCACTGCACCACTTGTGGGGAACGGGGTCGGGAGAATGAGAGTCGCCACGAGTTGGAGTCTATCTTTAACCACTTTATTGGGTTTGAAAACACCGAGTTAGGTTCAAAAGGATTTAAGAGTACAGTATCCTGGAGGGTACAAACAATAAACGTGGAGTCTCTCCGTAGGGGAACTTCCGAAGTCTTCGGTTCCAGTCTTGAGTCAGCTGGAGGTGGCCACAGGTCCGGAGATGCACTCGGGAAAAGGAAAAGAAAAGCAGCCACGTTAGGGGCTGGGGTCGGTATATACAACAGGTGAGAAGAGGATAGGGTAGTGAGGGATCACCAGGGTGCTACCACCAACTATAGCAGTCTTTGAGTGTAGGCGGCCGGCAAGGTACGACGATAGTGACCACCCTCAGGTTACCCCGTTCCACCCCGTGATTTAAACAACCCTTGAAAACGCCCTCGTACCTTGTGGAGCCACACTTCTCCCCTGGAAGTGTGGCGGGGCGGCTCGTGGTATCGTTGGCCTCCTGGCTTGTCGTCTCTCAGCTCCAGGGGTCCCAGCAGCGGTTCCACGATAGTTCCTCCGTCTTCTTCCGTGGCGTCCTCCTCGTGCTTCGGCTGGCGTTCCGAAGGTTCCGCGCCGACAATCCAAGACGGGGCTTCCTTAAACGCCCCCAGCTCTTCTGATTGGGCAGCGTCAGATGATGTCCGCTCACCTGATTGGCCGACTGTTGGAGAACACGCCCCCAGCATCACAGAAGCTGGATACAGAGATGAACGTACCGGAGGCAGAGCCGGGGAAACCCAGGAAATGTCCAAAGGATCCTGTGGACGGGGTGGAAAGGAAGAAACGTTAGCAAGTACACCCCGTCCGTCCGAGTCAGGAAGCTCATCTAGGTCAGGGAGCTCGGCTTCGTGACATATATATATATATATATATATATATATATATCCGCTCCACTCGCACCAGCCTGTCGCACTCAGAGGCGGGTGCCTGCCAGTCGGGGGTGCACCCGACGTCAATGTCTGCTCCAACAATCCCTCCCCGCAATCCTCGGGAAATAGGAGGCAGCACTCCAAAGATAGGTACACAAAGTTCTTTAATCTCTCACAAAGCGCTTTCGGCACTCGGCCTTCGTCAGTAATGAGACGCAGATAACAAACATCAGATTGTTTTTAAACTCCCGCGTTGCACGGGTAGTAAACATAAAGATAGGACTACCATCAAAAATCTAATTGAAAAAGTGGCGGTCGCCATCTTGGAATGGTTGTGGTCGCAATGTGTTATTGCTTATGTTACCAATAATACATAGGTATATAACCAATTATAGAAAACGCGCACTAAGGCCAATATCACCACACAATGCGACTGTATAACTCAAAGTATCACGCCCTGGATGGGCAAATTTCAGACGGCTTCTGCCAATTCAAAGTGGGTGCAATATGCTAATAAATCATACAAATGTAACAGTGTTAAAGTAATGTGGTGATCGAAATTGATCCCAACCGCCATATGGCCACAATATTAACACAAAACTCATGGTCCCCCTCTCCTCTTCATGTTATAAAGCCCTGGATGCGCTTTGTGAGAGATTAAAGAACTTTGTGTACCTATCTTTGGAGTGCTGCCTCCTATTTCCCGAGGATTGCGGGGAGGGATTGTTGGAGCAGACATATATATATATATATATATATATATATATATATATATATATATATATATATATATATATTCCAAAGCAATAACGATGTCTTCTACACTCTCACAACGCGTTTCGTTTCGCGTTTCGGCGACTTGCCTTGATCACGTGTGTGATCAAGGCAAGTCGCCGAAACGCGTTGTGTGAATAAACCGAAGAATTAACACTCCTGGATTGTTGTGTGGTTCCTGAGAGCGTACAAGACATCGTTGTTGCTTTGGAATTAATGGTTACCGGCGTGCTTCACCGGAGAGTACGCCATTTTCCTATGGGTCACAGCGTTGCAGTAGAAGCCGCTTTGTTTGGGATATATATATATATATATATATATATATATATATATATATTCACTGAAAAAACCATAGGTTTCAGGCCTTTTGAGATGTCATCAGTGATGTCATCATGACCATGTCATGAATGATGTAATATGTGACATCATCAGCAGTGGATTGCGGGTGCGCGAAATATAGTTAGTTAGTACAACTAACTATATAGGAGCAATTTTAATGGTTTTTTAAATGCTAATTCCTAACTATATAAGGCCTGAAACCTATGGTTTTTTCAGTGAATTTCAAAGGTTTTTTATATGCTAATTCCTAACTATATGACCTGAAACCTAAGGTTTTTTCAGTGAATTTGCAAGGTTTTTTAAATGCTAATACCGAACTATATATGACCTGAAACCTATGGTTTTTTCAAAGAATTTGCAAGGTTTTTGAAATGCTAATTCCTAACTATATATGACCTGAAACCTATGTTTTTTTTAGTGAATTTGCAAGGTTTTTTAAATGCTAATACCTAACTATATATGACCTGAAACCTATGTTTTTTTCAATGAATTTGCTAGGTTTTTTAAATGCTAATACCTAACTATCTAAGGCCTGAAACCTGTGGTTTATTCAGTGAATATATATATTTAATATAATATATATATAATTTTTATTTTCAAGGTTTTTTTTTAATATAATTACAGGTTCCGCGCACCGTAAACGCTCTGAGCTCTTACCCTGACAAATTTTCTAAAACATAATATCTCCGTTTTTAACATAGATTTTAAAGGTAGACAATATCTGCTTTAATGTTGAAAATGGTTTTTTAAAACTTTTAACAACAGTATATTACTTTTTAAAGTAGTAACAAATCTCGCGAGGGTATGTCACACGTGCACGCAACATAAGAGCTCCGTCTGCGCACCGTGAAAGCTTCGAGCTCTTACCGCCGAAAGTTTTATAAACTTTAAATCGTTATATTTACGTATTCATTACACAATATAAAAGTACACATTTTCTGGGATAATAAAGAAAATGTTAGTTTAAAATTTTAAAGACCATATATAACTTTAGGCAATTATAAATCTTGCGAGGGTGCGTAATACGTAAACGCATCGTAATATGACGTCAGGGCTCCATAAATAGAGCGTAAACACAACGTAAGCTTACGTAAGTGCTCTGTAAACGCTACGTAAGCGCTCCGTAAGCTTACGTCCAACCATGTGACCCCAAAACAAAAGATTTAATTGGTTTATAATACTTCCTACTCCAATTGTTAAAGACCCCTCCCATGTTCATCATTCTTCTTTGGCTTTCGAGGAAGAAACACCTTTTTTCATCAGCACTTTACTCCTGAAAAATCTATTGAAATGCCTGAACAGCAGGAACCTGAGCATTCAGAACATGAGGAACCTGAGCATTCAGAGCATGAGGAATCTGACCATTCTGAAGATGAGGAACCTGAGTTTGTTCCTGAAACCCCTAGATTACCAAAAGAGTCCATAGTTTGGAAATTATTTAAATTCCCAGAAGATCAGAAAAAGGTAAATGCGCCTTTTGTCACATGCAAAATCTGTGACACAGTACTTTCCAGAGGGGATCCACAGAAGAAGTACAGCTTTGGAACTTTTTGCATGGAACGCCATGTCAAGAATATGCATCCAAACAATTGGAGTAAAGCTGTAATGAAAAGATCATCAGAGGAGCAGGGCTCTGCTCCCAGCACTTCTTCTCAACCAACAGCACCACCAATGCAAGCATCAATGGTTTCAAATATCCAATCAGATCTTAAGAATTTGATGATGCAATGCATTCGTTGCCAGAAACTGATTGCCTTTGGACAAGAGTCCATTCAAGTTATCCTGCAAAAAAACAGGAGGCACAGGTGTACCCCATAATTTTTTCTTTATTTTTCATAGTTTGTTCGGGTTGAACAATTATCTGCCTTAAAAAGTTTATTTCTTTACATCGTTTTTCCAGCAAAACAAAAAAAAACCAGTTCTTTTTAGAACTACCTCTATTGGTTAAAGAAAGAACTAAATTTCTATGTTTGTATGTAAAAGTTTGTCATAGTGAATGTCAAAGTGCAAAACTATAAGGATGTGGTACAGGATAAACCTATAAGGTGTTTACCTATAGTATACTGTACTACTTCCAAAGCACTGAAATGTAACATATGTATATAAATATGCTACAACTCAATGGGCCAGATGTATGTAATCTCGATTTACCTACTCCTAAATAACGAGGGCCCGATGTAGGTAATACCAGATTACCACTTCTTAAATACAGAATCATATCGATTCGGTATTTAAGAACTGGTAATGGAGATGTACGTATGTTTACCAAATTAATTACCGCTTCGGTAAAATTCTTTAATTACCGATTCGATAATTACCGAATCTGTATTTGCCATTGATTCCTATGGGCCTTGAAGCCCATAGGAATCAATGACAAATACTAATTTGGTAATTACCGAATCAGTAAATACCGAATCCTGCCAGGGGGAACAGGGTGTCACTTTGACACCCTGTAGCACCCCTGTTTTTGGCTTGTGTGCAATGTGACACACATACATTCCCTTAGGGCATGTATGTGGGCCACATGGCACAGGTGTACATGCACAGATGTGCATATACACAGGAATTCCTTATTTACCACCCAATTGTTTTGGGTGGTAAATAACGAATTCTTAGACGCCTCTAGCACTGTCAACAGTGCTACCTACATTAGAATTGACAGATTTGGTATTTTTACCGAGTCTTTATTTACTGATTCAGTAATTTTACCGATTCGGAAAATACAGAATCGGTAAAATTACCAAATCTGTAAATAAATGCCTCCTACATAGGAAAAGGCATTTAACGGTTGATAACAGCCAAATTCAGCCATTACCGACGGGTAAATGCCTACCTACATCGCGTCCCAAATCATACCACTTCAATATTTAAGGGTAGGTTAATAGGATGTATGTAATTTGTTTTTTGAAATTACTGAATCTGTATAATTTAGTCATTTTACCGAATCAGTATTTACCGATTCGGTAATTGCCATTGATTCCTATGGGCCTTGAGGCCGTATAGTATTCAGTGGTAACTAACGAATATTTAAGGGCCTGTGGCACTGTTTTAAAAACAAAGAAGTGTAAACAAAAGTGAACACAAAAGGGAAGAGGTGTGAGAAACGGAGAGAAAGAAGTGCACTAGAGGAAGTGCAGTGCCAATAAATGAAGGTTTACTAACAGGTAAGAAATGGATAACAGAGTGAAGAAAGGAGAATAAGATCAAACCTAACAAAATAAAGAAAGAGAGAAACTGACTGAGGTAAAGAGGAGGAGTGGTAGAAACAGAGAGCAACGAAGATTAACAGTAAGGGAGACACATGTAGAGAGAGAGGGAGCAAGGGACTGAAAAAGAGTAAGGCAGTTATTCTGTCACAATAAGAGAGTGATAACAAACTTAATTTTGATTCTCATACTTACCTTATAAATAATGAAAACTTAGACACTGATGCGAAAAAAGTTTTTATTTCTTATACTTACCTTCTAAGATATAAAAAAACTAAAAAATTATTTTAAGAAATATATAATATCTGTAAAACACAAGAAACAAATAAAATATAATGCATACAATGTATATTTCACAACACAAGAGAGAAGGAAGGAGATTAAGAGTCAAGAAAGATAGATGACACATGCAGAGGGACACATGCCACAGGTAGAGAGTAAGATGATGCAGGCAGAGAGTGAGATAGAAAAAGTAGAGGGTGAGATGGTGCAAGCAAAGGGTAAGATGACACACTCACATGCATATATTGTGCAAACAGAGGGTAAGATGGCACGCACACAGAGAAACATGGAACAAGCAAAGAAAGACATAGCAGAGTCAAAAGAGATGGCGAATGAGCGTGAGATAAGGGGAGTAAGGACACAGAGGGAGTGGAGGAAAGAGTGAGAAAAGGGGACTGAGTGAGGGAGCTTTGAAAAACAAGTGATGGAGTGTGGGTGAGTTAAAGAGAGTGAGTGTAAGGGAAGGGCAGTGAGACAGTGAAGGGACAGAGGAAGTAAGGCTAACAGAAACAGTGAATAAAGAGAAGTGAGAATGTTCGAGTTCACAAGGAGTGACAAAAGGAGTGGGTGAAGTGGACTAAGGTGAGTGAGGGAAGGTTAATGAGTAAGGGAGCAAAATATGGAAAGAGCGGTGAAGGAGAGTAAATCAGATGAACTGAGAAAAGGTAAGTGAGGGAAACAAGAAAGGAGAAGGGGAGTGAAGGATAGGAATAAAGGGTATTGACGGAAGCAGCCTAATGAAACAAGGGTGAGGTGAGTGAGAGAAGGACAGTGAAGTTGACGAAAGGGACAGGGGTGACGGGTAAAAGAATAACAGTAAGTTTGACGTAACAGTGGTGATAGAGGATAAATAAAGGTGAATAAGCATTAGACAAGAAGAGTAAAAGAGTGAGGAAATAAAGGGAGTGAAGGAAACAGTAAGAGAAGGGGACTGAGTGAAGGAGCAAAAAAAAAGTCAGTGACAAAATGTGGATGAGTTAAAGGGAGTGAACATAAGAGAAAGGAAGTGAGAAACTGAAGGGATGAAAGAAGTGAGGTTAAGAGAGAGGTAGTATGGGAAGGATAAAGAGAAACAGAAATAAAGTAATGAAAAATGTATTTTTTGTTAGTCGTACTTACCTTATAAATGTAATATCTGTAGAAGAGAGTAAAGAAATCAGTTATAATATATATTTCACAATACAAAATGCAAATGAACTTGTACAACATGTTATATGGTTTATTCTTGCTGTTCTCAGAATATATTGTTGTTCAATAAAAACAGTGACTTCAATACTATTCATCATATCACAGCGGGCAAAAAAAAACACAATCAAAATGATTGTGTTTAAAAAACCCATACAACTTAGAAAAAACATATCTTACATGTTTTCTTCCAAACAGCCATTTCTAAGATACAGTATCTCATTATTATACTCTCAAACTAAAATGATATAGAAACATATATTAACCACATTTACCCGAAATGCGTATTCTTCATTTACATACTTTTCCACATGGCCAAATGGTATACAGAAAGTCCTCTTTTTGGAAATTACTTAATAGTAGTTTTAAACTTCCATGTGCCCGACTTTCGGAATGAAAAGTCCAACATCTATTTTATCATCTAACAATAATTATATTTACACCTCTGACTTACTCTTGATAAACATTTCCTATAATACTGATATCACTCACTATGTGATACACTTATACTACCTCTGTGACAACTACCACTTTACTAATTATCTTGATCACTTTCACTCACAAACTAAATTTGAACAGCACACTTACTTTTATTAACTGCTCCAATCTTCATTGTCCAATTACTTTCACTAAAATTTGGGTTCTAAAAACACTAGATAAGTATTTGTTAAGTCAAAAGGCAAACGTTGTTTGAAAATCCATTGAGTATCATTATAAACTTATGTAAAAACATATATTATCAACATTTACCCGAGAAACTCATTTTTCATTGATGTACTATCCCACATGGCCAAATAGTACGTAAAAATTCACTGTTTTTGAAAATACTTAATAATACTCTTTATCTTCCATTTCCCAACCTTCTCCATAAAAAGCTGCAACGTCTTTCGTAACACCTTACAATATTTATATCTCCACCCAAGGATGTATATCATGTCCATAAAACCTTAAACAACCAGTAAACTATAAGAGTCTGAACATCATATAGTATCCTCATGACTAACTTTTATTAATTGCTCCAATCTTTCTAGGCCAATTACTTTTCAAAAAATTTAGGTTGTAAAACACTAGGTAAGAATTTTTTAAGTCAAAAGGCAAACGTTTCTTGAAAGTCAAAACAGTATCATTACAATAAGTCCAACCATTTTGATATTTTAAATAAGCTGTATAATGTCCAGATGTTGTTGAAGGACCATAGTGGAAAATAATTGCTACAGTTACAAAGGTTCTTCCTGAAATTGATAATTGAGAAGCCACAATATTTTTAATTAAAGTTCTCAATTTAGTTCCATCAGGTCTACATCGTTGAAACATTAAAATTACGTACTGTCCATAACTTTGTATAAATAATGTTGATAGCATTGCACAGTTACATTGGGTACAAACCATATTTTGATCAGCTGCTCTAACTAGATTATTAAAAGACACTGATTTGCAGTCTGGTAAAGTCAAATATATAAATCTTTCGGTATCTACTGTTGTACTACTTGAAAAGGAACAATTATCGCAGAAATGTTGCCATTTATAAGAAAGGCCAAAAAGATTTTCAACATCTATACCTTCCTCTTGCAATACAACAAGCATCTACATTAGAAATTCCTTACAATCTTGCTGAATATCTTGAGAAAATTGAGTTATACCAGAACATATGTCTAAATCATTTCGAATATCAGGAACACTTTGTATATTTGTTCTATCACTGCTACATTTCTCAAACACAGTATTCAACAAACAACAAAAACTTTGATCCTGATTTTCAACAATCTGTTCTTGCAAACTTTGGAGAAAAAAAAACAATTAACCACTACATTAGCATAGCAGTTGACACCAGAACTGTTCTCAAACTGAAATCCAACAATATCTTCAACACAATCCTCTTTGTTTCTGCTTACAATTAGTGGTTCATCCAGTTTTCTTTTTTTTGCTACAGCCTTGCTACAATTTTTCTAATTTTTTCGTTTTCGGCCTACAGCACACTTTTCAAACCGAGGATATTGAGGTAAATTTGGAGCATACTCTCTTCTTAACCCATTATATTCCTTTACACAATTTAGATCTGCACTAATCTTTGTCTCATCAAAATCAATCAAGTACAATCCAAATAAAGTTCTGACTCGAGATAAAGCAACATGTGCCATACCCTCCTTGAAGACAGAACTTCCAATATTCATCAAAGCAACATCTACACTTAAACCTTGAGATTTATGAATAGTTTCTGCATATGACAAAGAAACAGGAAACTGTTTGCGGACATATAAATCTTTCACTAGCAAAAATCGAACAGAACACCGACTAAACTGTTGTACTTCTTCAATTCCATCAAATTTAATTTTCAAAAATTCAATTCCATCTCTATTTTGATAATTCACAAAATCAACAACATGACCCATTGCTCCATTTACTAAACCTCTTTCCACATTTAAATTCCGTCGTAAAATTATACGACAATTAAAACATACATATAGATTCTTTTCAAAACCAGCAGTTTTAGAAATTGTCTTCTCTAAAGAATCGACTTTAATTTCAACTTTTCTGACAAAACAATAGTTACTCCTTTGTGTTCTATTTTATCAATAGCTTCCAGTTTCACAATCTCTTGATGTTCTAACTCTAACATTTTGTTGTTGAAGACTGAACATTCTCGAAGAGTTGGCATCAAGCATATTAGTTTTGTTTTCAGCAACTTTCTGATAAATAATCTCTGGGAGAATATTTTCCTTTGGAAACAAATTTGAAATTATTCGTGACTGTAAAGCTTCTTTGCCATGTTCAGTTACTTTTCTAATTCTTACATCTTGTAGAATATTTTTATAATCTTCATCCTTTGCCTGTCGCATGTTTTGAAGCAGTTCTGCATCTTTAAAATATAACCAGATATTCACATTTCCAATGCTTCCTAAGCACTTTCTTGTATCTTCATGCATAAGCATCTTAAACACTGGTTGTCCTTTCACTGGAGTTAGCTGCAGTAGATCTCCAAAGACAATGATGTGTTTGCCTCCAAATAACACATCATACTCTGTATTAAGAATGTGTTGCATTCTTAAATGCACAAAAGCAAGCATCACATTTGAAACCATGCTTACCTCATCAGTGATAAGTAGTTTAATTTTCTTCAGGACTCTACCAACTTCACAACAAGCTTCTCCAGATAGCTTGTGGTATTGTAATTTATTATCATGCTCTACTGGCAGCATCAATAAATGATGTAAAGTAATCCCTTTAATGTTATGTGCTGCCAACCCAGTTGGAGCAGTAACAACACAAGACAGTGATCATTCTGTTCTTTTCTGCAGATAAGATGCAATTGATTTAATCAGAAAACGTTTCCCAGTTCCGGTTTCTCCACTCACATACAGTGGGACAGGTTCAAATATCATATATGACCACTCTTTTTTATCATGATGATAACCATGCTCAATCTGTTCTGTGACTTCATCATATATTTTTTTCTGCTCCACGTTTAGTTGATTTTCCAAATCTTCTAAATTAACTACATCCTCCTGAGCTTGTTCCATGGCTCTTTCCACCTCTTCCATGGCAGTGGCAGCTTCATTTTGGATAAGTGGTCCTCCTAGTGGATCCTGACTCAACGAAGCAGAACTCTGACTGTCTTGAGAACTATCTCTAGCAATCTCTGCTGCAATGATAGCTTCTTGCTGTATTTCATCGTTCAACATTTGCAGATAACTTGAAAAAACAGGACATTCAATGGTATCCTTAGTTGCATTGAAAGAATCTTCAAAACTGAGAAAATCTCCAAGTAGTTCCTCTTCTGAACGCCATGGCTTAAAGAGTTGCAAAAGAGCTAAATAGTAAAATTCCCTTTTATCAGGAGATTCGCAACTCAATTTACGATGATTAATCAAATGTCCTTTTCTTTGTTTCACCAGACATCCTTCACATCCAATTATAGTATATACTCCTTTATTGATATCTTCTGTCATAGTCTTCTTAAAAGTATAGTTTTGCAGTATTTCATAGAGACAAACGTTCTCAAGATGACTACTTCTATTTGGATGATATGTATCCAACATGTTTGTCTTCAAAATATCTGTACTGTTTGGTTGAAACTCCGCCAAATACTCAATTTCTTGTGCAGACTTCAAAACTCGGTTTCGTGTTGCAGCAAGACCTATACTCACCCAAATAATGGATCTCGATTTTGCATACAGACTTGCTGATGATAACTGATCTGAACATTCATAGGCTCCAATTTCTCGATGCGACAACATCTTCAACTGTATAATTTCTTACTTAGGCTCTTTTCATGCGAAATATCCTCCCACATTTCCTTCAGTTCCGTCTTTTCTTATTTTGTGATGTAAGACTTTACATATCGAGCCACAGCAATAGAGTTGTCAGCAACATATTGAATATCCATGTTAGCATTCCACATGGACAAAATGACTGGGTTGTAGTCATTTATGTATTTGGACTCTTCATTTCTTTTCAAGTTGTACATATTTTTCGGTGATTTTCTTGTCACAGTATGTCGCAGTGAAGACATAAAATTGTTCACTCTTCCTTTAGATATTACTGGTCGTGGAAATCCAAAACGACATTTTGTATAGAACTTCTCCTTGGATTTGAACTTTCGACGGCAGTACTTTCCACAGCGATGGGTTTGAAAGCGTAAGACTTGATGCCGTAAATTGTCTTCTTCTGTACTTTTTGGAACAACACATGTGGAATATTGTTCAATGAAACTCATCACTGTGTCATCCGAATCTGTTCCAAATTTGGGAGCATCTTTGATCCATAGCAGCATATGTATGTGAGGTGCACCTCTTGCTTGATACTCCTTTCTCCAAAAGAAATCCAAAACCTCTCCAAGTGGAGGATTTTTTTTGTTTGTGACATCATAGCTTCAAATCGAAGATTAAAAAACCTACAAACATTAACTGGATCCAAGGAGCACAGTTCTCCAGGTGTCTTGAATTCTATATTTTCTATGTTTCCATTTGCCTCTCGAAGAAATTCAAGTAAGCATTCCCAGGCATACTCAGCACAGCTAAGAGTGAGGAACCATGTAGGAGTTCCTAAGTTTCTTAGCATACATTTCAATTCCCCATGACGACGGTACCAATACTCATTCGTACCACGCTGACATGCCATGAGATTGATTAGGTGAGATTCCAAAATACTGTCTTCCACTTGGACTTTATCCATAAAGTCTCTTGCCGAAACATTTTGAAGATGTACTCCAGATTTCAGTATATGGTTCACAGCATAAGATAGTCCAGAGAAGTCACTCTCAAACAGAAGATGAAACAAATATGGAATGCATTGACGAAATCTTGGATCTTCTGCATATAATCTTAAAGTCCGGTATTCTGATGCAGGAATTTGAACAGGTCGCTCATCATATCTTCCACCTTGACCTGTTGGAAACAATTGAGGAAAACAACGAGCTTCCAAGCTTTCTTCCCATACACTTATGGGACTTCCTTTGGCTTCTTTCATTTGGAACAACTCAATAGCATTCCCCATTACTTCTTTGAAATGCAGAGGTTGAACACTATAATGCTCATAAATCTGTTCACTTCTAGAAACATCTACTTTTTCAATCTGTCCAGCTGATGAATCACTGTCCTCTTCTACAGTTGTTTCCTCTTCACGTACATATACATTTTTGTAGTACTGATTGTTTTTTACTAAATACAACGTTGCCTTTTTGACTTTCCTAACATCCACTAATTCTTGCCAGATTTTCTTACTCTTTGTAGGAACGCCATTAACTAGAATAACCAGAGGTTCCTCTTCCACTTTTTCTACGCCAATGGTGTCAATATTTTTCTTTAAATCTTAAGGCAAATAAACAACTCTTCCCTTTAATCCTCTCTGTAAATCTGAGGGAGGCAATTTCCCTGTCTTAGGCTCCATGCGAACAATAGCCTGAAAAGGATGCACACATTGAATCAGAATACACTCATAAGTGTTTAAACCCATCAATTCAGATGGAATCTTTACCAACTCAAGATTATTATGTACAGCTCTAGCAGGCATTCTGTTTTCATTTAATTTATTATAACAATATTTACAAAAACATAAATCAGAACCCAAATCATAACAATTCTCAACCAACAAATAAGTTGCAAAATCCTTCCATTCATTATTATTTTCCATTTCACTTTTAACATATAAATCAACTAACCGAGTCTGATTCTTATAATGAGTTCGTCGACAACACACACAAGAAAAATTAGGCCTTTCACTAGAAATGACCTTAAACTTTGTAATTTCATGATCAAAATTTTGAGTACTTACAATCTGTACATTCTCTTCCACATTACTTTCTATTACTGTATCATTTTCGGCAGTGTCCTCTTTTTCACCAAAGTAACAAAACTCTATTTCTTCACAAATCTTCTTCACATCTAATTCAGATCCATGCAAAAGAGCACTGTTTAACTGTTTTAACTTAAGTGCTGGACTGTTTGCATAATACAACCTTCTCACTATTTTCCTCACTTTAGTTTGATACACTGCTAACATCCTAAAATGGTGAAAAGTACTCTGACATACTTTTCTAGAAAGACAAGCCAGTGAATGACCATGCAAACCTGTTTTTTCCCTCACTCTGCAAGGATCTAAGTCTTGCAACATTTTAAACTTTTGTTTTAGACTTTTCTTACTATATGTACGTAAAAAATTGCAAAACAAATTAGTAGAATCCTGTCGCACACTACAAATACTACTACAATGCCAAGTATTCACCGGAGCCTTAGGACGTCTTCCTAAAACTTCATCAGCTAACACCTCATCTGCATTTCTAGGCATAATTTTTTCTTTTTCAACTGGACAACCATCCTTCACCTCATATGCTCGACCACTGGTGTCAACTGCATGCACCAAAACATTATCTTGAAAGTAACTCTCTTCATTAAAAAATGGCTCACAACTTGAACTATGCTTCCATTCTCCCGAAAAAAATCACAAAAATTAGTCCGATTAATTACTCTTTTCCACTTACATTTTGATTTCAAATCATTGATTGCCAAATCTAGTGTACGAACTCTATTGATTACTAAAATATACAGCTTTTTCTTCACTTCAAAAGCCTGATCAACAAACTTATCTAATCTTTTCTTTTTCTTGTAAAAGGCCGTTTTCCTATTATTTTTCTTAAGATTTTTTAATGAATTCAAAACTACTCTGTTAAGAAACATTCATCAACGAATGTCCAAAAACTGATTTTTCCTACGATTACCAGACACACTATGATCTCCTCGTACCATTATACCATTTTTTGGTGACCTCTGCTTTTTCTTTCTAGTAACACTTTGTGTTTTTTTTTCCGTACAAACACTTTCTTGACTTTTTCTGCTTTTAAACAAATTCCTTAAAAAATCCTTAGTTTGCTTACCAGGAGCATTTTTTCTTTTCTCTGAAGATTGTCCTTTGCATGAATCTTCTAATTGAGTCCTCTTGGTCGATAAAGCTTTCTTATAAACTCTTTTTTGGCGGTCTTTCGTAGGCATGATCTATTATGACTCTGTAGATATTTACAATCTGTTGAAAAGAAAAATGTAACATATTATAGACCACTACTAACATAGCACATAGCAATTACATTAACTGAACATTATAAACACTAGTTCACATCTCTCTTTGTGTGTCTCTTATCACTCTCTGCTTGCACAATCTCCCTCTTTGTATGCCGCATCTTACTCTCTCCTTCCACCATCTCTCTGTTTGTATGTGTGTGTCATCTCAATCTCTGCCTACACCATCTGTCTGTTTGTGTGTATGTGTCATCTCACTCTCTGTAACTCTATACCAGCATAAATGTCAAACATTGTGCAAGGGGCTTGTAAATATGCCAATGAAACCATTACACTATCTGTATACCAACATTAATGTCACATATTGCGCAAGGGGCTTGTAAATATGCCAATGAAACCATTACACTATCTGTATACCAACATTAATGTCACATATTGCGCAAGGGGCTTGTAAATATGCCAATGAAACCATTATACTATCTCTATACCAGCATTAATGTCAAACATTGTGCAAGGGGCTTGTAAATATGCCAATGAAACCACTACACTATCTCTATACTAGCATTATTGTTAAACATAGCACAAGGGGCTTGTAAATATGCCAGTAAAACATTACACTATCTGTATACCGGCATTAATGTCAAACATTGCGCAAAGGGCTTATAAATATGCCAATGAAACCATTACACTATCTGTATACCAGCATTAATCTCAAATATTGCGCAAGGGGCTTGTAAATACGCCAATGAAACCATTACACTTCCTCTGTACCAGCATTAATGTCTTACATTGCGCAAGGAGCTTGTAAATATACCAATGAAACCATTACACTACCTCCATATCAGCATTAATGTCAAACATTGCGCAAGGTGCTTGTAAATATACCAATGAAACCATTACACTACCTCTATACCAGCATTAATGTCTTACATTGTGCAAGGAGCTTGTAAATATACCAATGAAATCATTACTCTACCTCTATACCAGCATTAATGTCAAACATTGGGCAAGGGGCTTGTAAATATGCCAATGAAACCATTACACTACCTCTATACTAGCATTAATGTCAAATATTGCGCAAGGGGCTAGTAAATATGCCAATGGAACCATTACACTATCTCTATACCAGCATTAATGTCAAACATTGCGCAAAGAGCTTGTAAACATACCAATGAAACCATTACACTACCTCTATACCAGCATTAATGTCAAACATTGCGCACAGAGCTTGTAAATATACCAATGAAACCATTACACTACCTCTGTACCAGCATTATTGTCAAACATTGCACAAGGTGCTTGTAAATATGCCAATGAAACCATTACACTACCTCTATACCAGCATAAATGTCAAACATTGCGCAAGGGGCTTGTAAACATGCCAATGAAACCATTACACTATCTCTATACCAGCATTAATGTCAAACATTGCACAAGGGGCTTGTTAATATGCCAATGTGCCAATGAAACCATTACACTACCTCTATACCAGCATAAATATCAAACATTGCGCAAGGGCATTGTAAATATGCCAATGAAACCATTACACTATCTACATACCAGCATTAATGTTAAACATTGCGCAAGGGGCTTTTAATATGCCAATGAAACCATTACACTACCTCTATACCAGCATTTATGTCAAACATTGCGCAAGGGGATTGTTAATATGTCAATGAAACCATTACACTATCTCTATACCAGCATTAATGTCAAACATTGCGCAAGAGGCTTGTAAATATGCCAATGAAACAATTACACTACCTCTATACCTGCATAAATGTCAAACATTGCACAAGGGGCTTGTAAATATGCCAATGAAAACATTACACTATCTGTATACCAGCATTAATGTCAAACATTTCGCAAAGGGCTTGTAAATATGCCAATGAAACCATTTCATTATCTGTATACCAGTATTAATGCCAAATATTGCGCAAAGGGCTTGTAAATATGCCAATGAAACCATTACACTACCTCTATACCTGCATAAATGTCAAACATTGCACAAGGGGCTTGTAAATATGCCAATGAAAACATTACACTACCTCTATACCAGCATTAATGTCACATATTGCGCAAGGGGCTTGTAAATATGCCAGTAAAACATTACACTATCTGTATACCGGCATTAATGTCAAACATTGCGCAAAGGGCTTGTAAATATGCCAATGAAACCATTACACTATCTCTGTACCAGCATTAATGTCAAACATTGCGCAAGGGGCTTGTAAATACGCCAATGAAACCATTACACTTCCTCTGTACCAGCATTAATGTCTTACATTGCGCAAGGAGCTTGTAAATATACCAATGAAACCATTACACTACCTCTATATCAGCATTAATGTCAAACATTGCGCAAGGTGCTTGTAAATATACCAATGAAACCATTACACTACCTTTATACCAGCATTAATGTCTTACATTGTGCAAGGAGCTTGTAAATATACCAATGAAACCATTACTCTACCTCTATACCAGCATTAATGTCAAACATTGCGCAAGGGGCTTGTAAATATGCCAATGAAACCATTACACTACCTCTATACTAGCATTAATGTCAAATATTGCGCAAGGGGCTAGTAAATATGCCAATGAAACCATTACACTATCTCTATACCAGCATTAATGTCAAACATTGCGCAAAGAGCTTGTAAACATACCTATGAAACCATTACACTACCTCTATACCAGCATTAATGTCAAACATTGCGCACAGAGCTTGTAAATATACCAATGAAACCATTACACTACCTCTGTACCAGCATTATTGTCAAACATTGCACAAGGTGCTTGTAAATATGCCAATGAAACCATTACACTACCTCTATACCAGCATTAATGTCTTACATTGTGCAAGGAGCTTGTAAATATACCAATGAAACCATTACACTACCTCTATACCAGCATTAATGTCACATATTGCGCAAGGGGCTTGTAAATATGCCAGTAAAACATTACACTATCTGTATACCGGCATTAATGTCAAATATTGCGCAAAGGGCTTGTAAATATGCCAATGAAACCATTACACTATCTGTATACCAGCATTAATCTCAAATATTGTGCAAGGGGCTTGTAAATATGCCAATGAAACCATTACACTATCTCTGTACCAGCATTAATGTCAAACATTGCGCAAGGGGCTTGTAAATACGCCAATGAAACCATTACACTTCCTCTGTACCAGCATTAATGTCTTACATTGCGCAAGGAGCTTGTAAATATACCAATGAAACCATTACACTACCTCTATATCAGCATTAATGTCAAACATTGCGCAAGGTGCTTGTAAATATACCAATGAAACCATTACACTACCTCTATACCAGCATTAATGTCTTACATTGTGCAAGGAGCTTGTAAATATACCAATGAAACCATTACTCTACCTCTATACCAGCATTAATGTCAAACATTGCGCAAGGGGCTTGTAAATATGCCAATGAAACCATTACACTACCTCTATACTAGCATTAATGTCAAATATTGCGCAAGGAGCTAGTAAATATCCCATTGAAACCATTACACTATCTCTATACCAGCATTAATGTCAAACATTGCGCAAAGAGCTTGTAAACATACCAATGAAACCATTACACTACCTCTATACCAGCATTAATGTCAAACATTGCGCACAGAGCTTGTAAATATACCAATGAAACCATTACACTACCTCTGTACCAGCATTATTTTCAAACATTGCACAAGGTGCTTGTAAATATGCCAATGAAACCATTACACTACCTCTATACCAGCATAAATGTCAAACATTGCGCAAGGGGCTTGTAAACATGCCAATGAAACCATTACACTATCTCTATACCAGCATTAATGTCAAACATTGCACAAGGGGCTTGTTAATATGCCAATGTGCCAGTGAAACCATTACACTACCTCTATACCAGCATAAATATCAAACATTGCGCAAGGGCATTGTAAATATGCCAATGAAACCATTACACTATCTTTATACAAGCATTAATGTTAAACATTGCGCAAGGGGCTTTTAAATATGCCAATGAAACCATTACACTACCTCTATACCAGCATTTATGTCAAACATTGCGCAAGGGGATTGTTAATATGTCAATGAAACCATTACACTATCTCTATACCAGCATTAATGTCAAACATTGCGCAAGAGGCTTGTAAATATGCCAATGAAACAATTACACTACCTCTATACCTGCATAAATGTCAAACATTGCACAAGGGGCTTGTAAATATGCCAATGAAAACATTACACTATCTGTATACCAGCATTAATGTCAAACATTGCGCAAAGGGCTTGTAAATATGCCAATGAAACCATTTCATTATCTGTATACCAGCATTAATGTCAAATATTGCGCAAGGGGATTGTAAATATGCCAATGAAACTATTACACTATCTCTATACCAGCATTAATGTCAAACATTGCGCAAGGGGCTTGTAAATATGCCAATGAAACCATTACACTATCTCTACCAGTATTAATATCAAACATGGGGCTTGTAAATATGCCAATGAAACCATTACACTACCTCTATACCAGCATTAATGTCAAACATTGCACAAGGGACTTGTAAATATGCCAATGAAACCATTACACTACCTCTATACCAGCATTAATGTCAAATATTGTGCAAGGGGCTTGTAAATATGCCAATGAAACCATTACACTATCTGTATACCAACATTAATGTCACATATTGCGCAAGGGGCTTGTAAATATGCCAATGAAACCATTACACTATCTCTATACCAGCATAAATGTCAAACATTGCGCAAGGGGCTTGTAAATATGCCAATGAAACCATGACACTATCTGTATACCAACATTAATGTCACATATTGCGCAAGGGGCTTGTAAATATGCCAATGAAACCATTACACTATCTCTATACCAGCATTAATGTCAAACATTGCGCAAGGGGCTTGTAAATATGCCAATGAAACCATTACACTATCTCTATACTAGCATTATTGTTAAACATAGCGCAAGGGGCTTGTAAATATGCCAATAAAACATTACACTATCTGTATACCGGCATTAATGTCAAACATTGCGCAAAGGGCTTGTAAATATGCCAATGAAACCATACACTATCTGTATACCAGCATTAATGTCAAATATTGCGCAAGGGGCTTGTAAATATGCCAATGAAACTATTACACTATCTCTGTACCAGCATTAATGTCAAACATTGCGCAAGGGGCTTGTAAATATGCCAAGGAAACCATTACACTTCCTCTGTACCAGCATTAATGTTTTACATTGCGCAAGGAGCTTGTAAATATACCAATGAAACCATTACACCACCTCTATATCAGCATTATTGTCAAACATTGCGCAAGGTGCTTGTAAATATGCCAATGAAACCATTACACTACCTCTATACCAGCATTAATGTCTTACATTGTGCAAGGAGCTTGTAAATATACCAATGAAACCATTACACTACCTGTATACCAGCATTAATGTCAAACATTGCACAAGGGGCTTGTAAATATGCCAATGAAACCATTGCACTATCTCTATACCAGCATTAATGTCAAATATTGCGCAAGGGGCTTGTAAATATGCCAATGAAACCATTACACTACCTCTATAACAGCATAAATGTCAAACATTGCGCAAGGGGCTTGTAAATATGCCAATGAAACCATTACACTATCTTTATACCAGCATTAATGTTAAACATTGCGCAAGGGGCTTTTAAATATGCCAATGAAACCATTACACTACCTCTATACCAGCATTAATGTCAAACATTGCGCAAGGGGATTGTTAATATGTCAATGAAACCATTACACTATCTCTATACCAGCATTAATGTCAAACATTGCGCAAGAGGCTTGTAAATATGCCAAGGAAACCATTACACTACCTCTATACCTGCATAAATGTCAAACATTGCACAAGGGGCTTGTAAATATGCCAATGAAAACATTACACTATCTGTATACCAGAATTAATGTCAAATATTGCGCAAGGGGCTTGTAAATATGCCAATGAAACCATTATACTACCTCTATACCAGCATTGATGTCAAATATTGCGCAATGGACTTGTAAATATACCAATGAAACCATTACACTACCTCTATACCAGCATTAATGTCAAACATTGCACAAGGGGCTTGTAAATATGCCAATGAAACCATTACACTATCTCTATACTAGCATTAATGTTAAACATAGCGCAAGGGGCTTGTAAATATGCCAAAAAACCATTACACTATCTGTATACCAGCCTTAATGTCAAACATTGCGCAAAGGGCTTGTAAATATGCCAATGAACCTATTACAATATCTGTATACCAGCATTAATGTCAAATATTGCGCAAGGGGCTTGTAAATATGCCAATGAAACCATTACACTATCTGTATACCAGCATTAATGTCAAACATTGTGCAAAGGGCTTGTAAATAGGCCAATGAAACCATTACACTATCTCTATACCAGCATTGAATCCAAGCATAAAAAACAATTTAAAAAGAAGTCTACCTTATAAAGTAAAAAATACAAACTGTAAGCACACACAGCTAACATTATGTAAAAAGGTAAAAATATAATTCCTTAATTCACACAGACACTCACTGTGATCCTTGTCAAAAATCTTTAAGCCACACATGTAATCAAAAAACATTTAGCATGGAAAATCATTTTACACACAAGGCACAACCCATTTAAATGAACAGTACACTGCAATGCAGAAACCTGACTCATTTTCAAAATACAACAGGAATGAAGCCCAATATGCTTGTTATGCTTCCCAATACTGCTAACAGCACTCTCTCTATATTACTCACCTTTAAAATCGCTTTTAAAAATATAGAACAGTGTCAAACACACAGCAGATTTTCTAAGGAAGAATCTTTGATTGGCACCTCAGACACTGAAACTAGAAATGGCACAATTTCCCACTCATTCTTCACACATATCTCAGGTCTTAACCAATCAAATGTCTTCCCACACTATTTCAAAACTAAACTAACATTTCAATTGGTTCTACATTCCCACACTTTCAAAATCACATAATATTCACCCATCCCCCTAGTGCTCTTTCAACCTGTTACCATGGTAACTCCCACCTAAGAAGGACACAGGTAAAAAGTTAATCATACTATGTTGCAAATGAATCCAACAAGATTATTTGACCTTTCAATATAACAGCTAATCATGTGCAATGTTCCTTTCAATGACCTTTTCTGAACCATTAGAATTGCTTCTTTTATAAAATAAAACTATGCACCCTAATATGCTGTGCTGCATTTTCAAAAAGCACCAATCATTTCTTAAATTTCAAGTGCAGTGAATATCATCCGTTTTTTTAAATCTAAACTGCAAGCTTTACAAATGCCATTTCATTTACAGCCCTCATCTGAGTACAGCCAGATCTACCTTAGTACTCCTTACAAATTAACAACTCACCTTCTAGAAAACTGTTGTACAGTAAAATCTGTCTCAATCTCACACCTCAGAAGTATACCTCAAACACTAAAATCTCAAAATGGCTGTGTTTCCCTCTCATTTTTCATACATATTCAAATACCCAGCCAATCACATATCATCACACACAAAATCAAAACCAAAGTAAAATTTTTATTGGTTCAAATTATCAACGCATTCAAACTCACATAATCTTCAACCTACCCCCAATGCTCTCTACCAATTACCATACTAATTCTCCACAAAACACCTACCAAAACCCAAAGGTGAAAGAGTCATCACTCAATGTTGCACTCAACCAACATCTAAACACTAAAACTTGTTATTTTAATGTATTTCTTTTTTGTCTTTTTGAGCCGCGGTCCGCGCAGGTGCGCGGACCCCGCGATTTAAATTTTTTTTTTCTTCAACCTACGGGGTCCTTTACAGACCTCATGACAAAACCTAGGAGGCTCAGGAATCTCTACCCTGCCTCCTTGTCAACTATTACACTTCTGTTTACAACCACTCTCATCTGCCACAAAAACAAGATGGTGGACAACACTTCCTCATTTCGACTGACTGGAATATTGACAGACGTCCAACAGCCAATCAGAATTCCGCACGCGCACGCAAAGGTCCGCGCACGTGCAAGGACAGTGCAAGGGCGGAGCATGCCCGTGCGCGCACCGTGTCCCGCCCGTAGATATATAATTTGAAAAAAGTCACTTTTCTCAACAATTACTGGAGGGATTTTCACCAACTATATAAAAGGCACTTCTGCATACCAGGCTCTACCACTTTGCCAAGTTTGCAGTAATTCCATTCAGCCGTTCGGGCTGTAGCTGTGTCTAAAGGTCCAATGGAAATTGCATTGGACTCAATTTCACATTCAATGTTCTCATAAACCACTGGAAGGATTTACACCAAACATACAAAAGGCACTGCTCCATACCAGTCCCTACGATTTTGCCAAATCTGGTATAATTCCGTTCAGCCGTTCGAGCTGTAGCCTTGTCAGAATGTCCCTATGGAAATTAACATGGGGAAAACACGTTTTGGGACCCCCCTTTTTTCTCGGCACCCGCTTGACGAATCCACCCAAAACGTTCGGGAAGGAGTGGAGCGCAGCGAGGCAACTTTGAGGAAAATTACAGGCAGATCCTTCAATCGGCGCCAAAGTTATTCCCAATAGAATGTTCGGCATTTCCTATGGTAACTAGGTCCTAACTATATATACCTACTGGCTATCGGCAGTAGGTTATATATATATATATATATATATATATCTACACCAAGAAAAAACGACCCGTCTACTGAAGTCCGGGGCCCATTGACAGATGGCGAGAGCAACACCGAGCGGATCACTCGGTAATCAATACCACACAATAATCCTTCACAGGAAAGCTCGCACTCAGGATAAAGTTCACCGCAGTTTTATTCCAGCAAAGTAACGCGTTTCGACAGCAAAGCTGTCTTGTTCACACACTTGCATATTGGAACAGGAGGTCCATACATAGGTATACGACATAAACAAAGGACTAAACGTTTGTTAACTGGTAAACAAGTCCTACTGTGGCCGATCGGCACTATGTCGAAAGAATATATGATCCTCACATGAAAATACCTGTATATATGTACATATGTAAAGTGGTTGCTGTACACAAAGACCTTGTATATATGTAAATTGGTATTGCCCCTTACAAATACATATACCTTTCAAAGATGGCCGCCACAGTAGGACTTGTTTACCAGTTAACAAACTTGTAGTCCTTTGTTTATGTCGTATACCTATGTATGGACCTCCTGTTCCAATATGCAAGTGTGTGAACAAGACAGCTTTGCTGTCGAAACGCATTACTTTGCTGGAATAAAACTGCTGTGAATTTAATTCTGAGTGCGAGCTTTCCTGTGAAGGATTATTGTGTGGTATATATATATATATATATATTTTTTTCTTCATATTTTGATATTTCGTATAACTTAGCGTTCACGCTGCAAGGGTGATAATTAAAAATGTAATAATATAAGCTTCCCTGTTACACTAATTATTGATGCACTTTATTATTGTCTTTATACAATGGAATTAGTAAATTATTGCACGTTGGCAGTTTAAAATGCAATATGTGCGATATCCTGATATAGTAACTATTGATGTATTTTTATTGCATTTTATTCTTGTCTTTATATATTGGAATTAGTCATCATTGCACGTTGGCACTTTAAAATGCAATATGTGCAAAATACTGTTAGAAATACATCAATAATTATTGTATGTGTGTTACACATGTATTTAGCTATGCATGATTAACCCCATGTTTGATTGATTTTATATCCTTTCTTTATATGCACAATGTATGATGAATTGGTCTGGTTTTGTGATATAATTATGAATGTATAGGTAAATTCTCAAATAATATTTCATGTACAGTTTTTAAATATTAAGTGATGTAAAGATGTTTTGATTACAATGATTTTTATTAGTCAAGCAATATAGATCTATTATAATTACTTAAGGATTCTTTTTTCTAAGAAGGAAATAGTGGCTTCAATCGAGGCCATTGTACCAGCAAAAGCTCCTGCACCTGATGGAAACCCAGGAGATCTATTTTGCCATGATGAAGATAACTGATCAGCTTGTATACTGGCACTTTCAAATGCTATTGCTGTGGGTGAACCAATTCCTGACTTATGGAAGGGAGCTGAAGCTATTCCCGTCTTTAAAAAAGGCGATAGGAATAATCCGATTAACTATAGGCCCATTAGCCTTATAGATTGTATTCAGAAGGTATTTTGCTGTACCCTTCTGGTGAGTATTCTGGATTGGATGGCTGAGGATAACATACTATACTTTCAACAAGCAGGAATCCGTCAGAAAACAGGAACAATTGATCATGTTTTTCGTTTTTTCCTCCTTTACTGGAAGGTGGTGGTACTGGGCAAGGGGAGTCTATATGTATCTTTTATAGACCTGAACTCAGCTTTTCACGCTGTGCCTCGAAACAAGCTCTGGCTGGTGTTGAAGGATATGGGAATGCCCCTAGAAATCCTGTAAATATTCATTCGCCTTCATGTGGATAATCATGCCAGGCTGCTGTGGGATGACCAGGGCAAAGTCACTGATCCCATTAGAATCAGCAGGGGGCTGGAAAGGCTGTGTGTTCCTTATATATTAATGAAGTTGTTGATCTTTCAACCAGAATCCCAGCAGTCGCCCCATCACTAGGGAATGAAAACATTGCAACACTTCTCTTTGCAGATTACACGTTCTTTTTTTTTTCCAAAACACCTAGGGGGCTTCAGATGTTACTAAACCAATTCAAGACTTTCTGTGATGAGAGAGGCCTAGAAATAAATACTACTAAAACAAAGCTTATGATGCTGAATCCCCACAGATCATTCAAAGGGCGTCTAACTCTGAATAATATTCCCTTGGAGAGGGTGACTAGTTTTCAATATTTGGGCATTCAATTGTCAGAAGGTATGTCCTAGAAGCAGCATCTAATTAACGCAAACGTACATTTTTTGCAGGTAACTGGGGCCCTAAGGAAGGAACACTGTTGCTCATACACAAAACCGGTCGCACTAGTTCTAGAGATTTCCTTAAGCAAGGCTGTAAGCTGTGCCCTTTATGGGGCAGTGTTGTGGGGTTTCGAAAAAGTGAATGATCTAACAGTGACGGAGAACATGTTCTTCAGGAACCTAGTGTCAGTTCCCTTAAGTACACCACTTCATCCTCTTAAATTGGATGTGGGTGTCAAATCTGTCAGATTTAGTAAAACCCCACCCGCTTCTCTTCTGGCAGAGATTAGTCTTTTTCCTAGATACATCAAAGAAGATAGGCTGGATTAGGAACATCGAAAACCTACTCCATAGTATCAGAGTAAAGAGTCAATAGGGTAGCATTAATTGCCAGAACCGCCCACAAAAAAGCAACTAAATGTTATGTACTGGGATTGGGTAGCCTAGAACAAAATTGTGGGTAGTAAGCTGGGCAGATTAACCAAGGAATTTCGGGATTTTAAACTGTCGTGTTCCCTGGAAGCCTACCTCGATCTTATTTAGTTGCTGTCTGATAGAAAGCTTTATATCCAATTTAAGGGAAAAAAACACATTGCTGGCCCCACCACTACCTTCTACAAGGTCCCGAATTTGAGCGACAAATCAGGCTTATTCCAGATTTGTACGGTATAATTTATTCATACCTTTTACTTTTTTTCTATTTTGTTATTTCATTGAACAAATCAAATTGCATGAAAAAGATGCACATAAACATTTACAGTTAAGACATTAACATATGACATTAACACAACGATTCATTATATACACATATATATATGTGTATATAATGAATCGTTGCACATTTTATACACATTTTGCACATTTTAAAATCAGATACAAGACCCTTGTTTGTTTGCGCACTTGCAACATTTTTGGGCCATATGTGGGGAATCAGAAGGAAGGCTCAAAAGTAAAAATTATTATCCTTTCCAACAGGCCAATAGTATGCTCCTTACTAGGCATTATTAGTGGGGAAACTTGTTTATGCCTTTATGAAGAGTTGCAAATCTTGAATGTTTAGATCTGAATGTTAGGTCCCTAGTGACGACTGAAGTTTTATTTCATTAACTGAATGTGAACTTTTTATTTGTACAGTTACTGGATGGCTTGCATTTTTATGTATTAAGTTATATGAACTGATTAGTTACTATTCTTTAAAAGTGAAAATAATGTTTTTTTGTATATGTAAATGTTACTTGATTGTATATATGCACTTTACACTTTTATGGTCTGATGACCGAAATAAAGTTTATTGAACTGAAATATCCCGGATGTGAGATAGTCCTAAATTCTTTTTTCACTACTGAGAGACCTACCTCCCCCATAGGACAACATTATGTTGCCTTATTACATTTAATAAGTGCTAACATTTGATTGGGACCAGGTTTGGTATCGGTGAAGTTGTAATGAAAAATCATCTTCAATGGTAAAGTCGGAGAGACAGTCACAAAATACAGGGATTAGGCATGCCTGAATGGGACACCTGCTGGCAGCAAGAGGGTCGGAACTGAGCACAGCCCTACTTGCAACTAAATAGGGTGTACTCTGCCTTTGCACAATGGACCGATCATCTCCACATTGTCACTGCAGCCAGCTTGAAGCCAGGGCAGGAGTGTCAGGAAATTCAATGTACTTCATAGAACATTTCTAAAAGCTTCTCCCACCTTCCAGAAGAAGGATAACCGGGTATAAACATATGAATTGTACACCCCCTCTTTAGTTCACTCCAGGACTTGCGTCAGACTCTTACCTGCTATGTACTCTTCAACATTACTTTGATGTGCCTGGAAGGACTGTTTTGCTGTCTTGAGGCAGCCTTGAACTCTCAGAGGCCAGCCCTGTGTCTTCACCTGAACCCAGGATTACCTAAGTGACTCCAAGGGCTACAATATGCTCCCACCATCTTGAACCTCCACTTGGGCCAAAACTCAGTGAGTCCTAAACTCCCAAGTGGTGTTCCACCAGTCCTGGACCTTTTGTTTGTGGTGCTACAGTTGCCTAAATGGCCAAACCTCAAAACTAAGGACCTGGAATTCATTTTGCCAAAAACTGCTCTGAGAACCAGGAGGAGACCAAGAACAACCCGCTGGCCTATCTCCCTGAAGGGCATCGCTGATCAGATTGACTTTGCGGCTTCTCCCCTAAGTTCTTCTCTGCAGCAGGATATCCTGTTCAGCGGTTCTACGCCAAAGTGGTATCCGGCCTCGTCGAACTGTCTTTGGCTACAGCCCTCTGCCTCGCCAAGCTGGAGATTTTCAGCTTCCAGAAAAGCGACTTTGTCTGAATGTAGAAAGCTTAAAATTGGCTTCTGCCCAAGGCTGCCCGACGATGACCCTCCTCCCTGGACACATCTTGCAGAACCTTGCCTTCTCAGAACATTGTCTCAAAATGTCTCACAAGTCGGAAAGTAAGCGCTGACCAGGTCCAATCCAGTTCATGTATCTGAACTGAACCCCATGGTGGTCTCCCATATTCTACTACGTTGACCCAGTCTCCTGCAACTAGTTTTCTGCGGTGGTACTTTGGTCTTTAAGTTGCTAGTCTTCACTAAAAACTGTAACATTTCATAACTCCAGTTCTGCTGATTAGATGTTTAACGTTTGGTGTTAGATAATTTATTAAAATGTACTCTATATTCTTCTAAATTTGTGTGGGATTTTTCTTCTGTTGTGTTTTCACTTCATTAGTTTGTGTGCTGCTTAAATACTTTTACACATTGCCTCTAAGTTAAGCCACACTTCTTTTTGTGCCAAGCAACCCAGGGTTAAGTACAGGTTAATTTAGTGACATTTTGTGGTTCACCCTGCAGGGGATTATGACTATTTCTTGACCAGGCTCACACCCCAGTCAACCAACAATCACATTTCTCACAGATGCCATATACAGTGCACACCAATATTGTGTCTCACATAAGGCCCTTGTTTTTACTCCAGCTAGTTCTGTGAGCCATGTCTTGCTAATTAAGGTATAGAAATATTTTTGATATCAATTGTTTTTTTACCATCTCATCACAGACTTTGCAGTCTTTCTAAGGGAAAGTGGGGAAGTAAATGTGTACTTTCATTTGGCCAGTGATAAGCAAAAGTGACTGCCACGTTTACCTTATTTCTTCAAACAATGGTTTTACCTAGCAAATTACCAGCATTTTGTAGGCTAGGCAAAATAAAAAAAGTTTGCATTCTTTTTTACTTGCGTTCTTTTTTCATTCTATGTGTATATTACTAAAGCAAGGATTCACACGCATACTTCATATAGTGTGTTGGCCTCACCCATAAAGTCTATGGATGCTTTTACTCCACCCAGGAGCTTTGGTTTGGAATAGCCTCAATGAAGCTTGCAGATAAATGCTCCTTGACAAGGTTAACCCTTTTGAAAGGGCTTATATAGTTCTGTTTTGAGTTCACCCAAATTCCATGGCTCATTTGTATAAGGCCAACTCCTGCCAACACTGCTGTATTCAGGTTTCTCAGTTCTTCTCTTTAATTGGCCAGTATATCAATAGTGGGAAGGTTAGAAGAAATCTGTAGCATTTAATGTTCATAGATAAATAAATAAAGGCACAATAAGGGAAACCCAACATTTCTGGCTATAGAGATCCATATGAAACCTTTATTTCAGCAGGCTTCATCGCTGGCTCAGTTATTTAGTTCAGCAAGCTGTGACCCTGCTCATTTGCACCTTTAAATTGTCCTGCTGCTTTTTAGTGAGAACAGAGTTCCAAGGGCACATGTTCTTGTGAGCACTGCTGTCTATGTGAAAATGACTATATCCGAGAACTGGAGGAAGTAAATACTGGCAGCTCCGGACCACTTTGCTCACTCAGGCATGCAGACATTCCCTTCCCGAATAATGGATACATATTTCTTTTATTGTTTAGGCAAATGCACTTTAAAAACCTGCATCAGGCATGCCACTTCATCTGTGCAGGAGATTACAACAGCTAATGAAGATGAGCCATTAGCTGCCATGTGCAGGTGGTTGCAGCCTGCTCTTTTCAAAATGCTGTTGGTTTGTCCTGCCCTCTTGCATTGTGGCTATCAGATCTCATAGGGCTAGTGACATTAAACTACATTTTATTCTTTAGAAACTACTTGGACAGGCCTAGCAGCACAGGTATACTACGGCTCAGTGTTATCGGATTTCACCTACAGTAGTTCCTTCACAAATAAATGTATTCTCCCCACACTTACTTCATCCTAGTATTCCTGTATCCCGGAGCGGATAGCTCATCTGTTGAGGCTGTTCCACGGGATCTACAGATTGTCAACCCATACAGAGGGCCTGAATGACAATATCCCGTGGAACAGCCTCAACAGATGAGCCATCTTTCCTTGACACACTACCCTCTGTAGTGTGTCTAAATACTGCCTTGCAATGCCATCCTCTGCACTTTCTATTCCTATACCATGTGAACATATCAGCAGCGCCCCTGATAGGCCTGTGATGACCTTCCCCCACTGTGTTTTCCACTGTCACATGCCCACAGTAGAGGCATACTGGCTCCCACACCTAGACAGTGACCAACACACCTGCAGTACCTGCGCTATTTGCGCAAGCCCAAAACAATATGGGACCATACCTGCTCCCGCCCACTGGTGCCCCCAACCTTGGCAGGGCACCGTAACCACACTGCACAGACAGAGCGCCACTGCCTAAACATATATTAGGCCTTCTCCACAGTTAATAACATCACTGCACATCCGCATACGCTCCCAAGCACACAAGGCCACCATTGTCCCGCTTAACTGCTGCAAAGTGAACGATTAGAGAGAGCGCCCCTCCTTCACATTGTACAGACACAGTGCCACTGCCAAAATATGAATTAGGCCATCTCCACATAATATAAACATCACTGCACATTTGCATGCGCCGCCAAGCTCACGAGGCCATCTTTGTCCCGCCTAGCCGCTGCAATAAGAATGAATAGAGAGAGCGCTACACACACCAGCATGCGCGTCTTTTTGCTATTTCCTCTACTACAGGCACCACCTCAAGACAACAGGAAGCCGTACACGCTCTGTTACACGTGACCAGGCTGCAACACCGGCAACGAGCAACACCTGGCACTTTCAAAGGGTATTTAAGCGCTTTTCACACCAGAGCTCATTCCTCACGGAGCTCCTGCCCGGAAAACAGGTTCATCTCAGGCCCAGCGACATCGCGCAGTAAGTACCTGAGCTCGACCTTGCTAGCGGTACAGCCACCATTCATGCTACCTCAGGCCGTGATTGTGTGTGCATCTTTTTACCGCTAACTCGTTGGATCCAGACTATCCCCCTCCCCCAACAGCCTTTTTCCTTTTCTTTCCCTCCATTTAGAATGCACATGGTCCTGGCCCCCGGCTGAGATCCATGATTAGTTGTTTGCTATAATTTGGTGTAAGCAACTCCTTTTTTACAGTTTTATTCCTTCACCACTGTTTACTCCATACATGTTTACGGTACCTAGGCCACTTTTCACAAATAATAACGCATATTGTGAGATCGGCCATTCTTTCACTGCCCGCCACTGAGGCCTACACAACCGCCTTGTCCATTGACATTTCTAGGCACCCAGCGCGGCCTCACTGAATGCTATTAGCCCGTAACGACGAGCTCTTACCTATATGTTATGTCTGTCTCTTTTTTTATCCCCACAGGTACAACCTGAGAGGAAACACCTCTTGCATATATAAGCACCTTAGCGTGTGCTTTACACACAGGCCACTGACAAACTCTAACCCCTGTAACACCCTACACATACAAGGTCCTGAAGAAAGCCAGTAGAAGAAAAGGCCTGGCTGAAACTAGTTGACCGCACAGGACGTCAGTGGCCATAAGCCTACCGTGCACGTCCGAAAGCTTTTGTTTTTATTAACTGCCTGGGGCCCACCATTAAAACCATCTTTGGGACCCCAAGGACAGTATTTTAAACCTCACTCGGAGCACACCCACAGCACTCTCATGAACCAAAAATCCCGCTCCGCAGTAATCTGGCGTCGAAGCACACCTGAGGTACACTCGGTGCCTCGGTGGGGCCCGATGATAAAGCATGCCACCAACTAGGTTGGTGGGTGAGGGCCTTCATAAAAAACCTAATGGGTCCCCCCCTCCCCCCTCCCTCACCCCCAAGCCCACAGACATACAAACACTTCAAATCAGAGCTAGTTCTCATTGATTGGTAACATATAAACTGGGGAACCGGACTAGCCTCTTTAGTTCTCCTCTCTCTTTTTTTTTTTTTTTTTTTTTTTTGGAAAACCTTTATTGATAAGAAAAAGTACACCGCTATTCAGCCATACATCCCGGAGGCCAGGCAGCATTAAGGCAATAGGATAGGTCATGTACCATACCAGAAGCAGGAGCAATCAGGTTTAATTTTTAAATAACATCAAAATCTGAAACAAGTAAACCATAAGGTAAAAGGGCCCAGAAGGCCAAGAAAAAGAAGCGTGCAAGAAGCACGAGAGAAAAAGAGGGGAAGAGAGGGTAGGCTGAGGACAATACAGATACAGCGGACTTGCGTGGCGGCAGGAGGTCGGGGGCTGCACACCCAAGGTAACACACTGATAATGGCAACAATGAGGCATGTGGGAAGTAGTACCGCAGGATAAACAATCTGGAACCACAGGTAGGGGGCACTACGGGGAAAGCTGGATCTCGGGATCAAGTTCAACGGGGGGGTCGCAAATATCACCTCTATAAGAGTTCCAGGCACCCCAAACAGATCTCCACATTTTAGGTTTACCCCTGGCTACATACACCGTCTTTTCACGCAGCATGCACCAGTCCATATTAGTTTCCCATAGGCTGAGCGAGGGAGGAGCAGGCGCACCCCACTTCTGGGCGATGTCTCTCTTAGCCACCATATTACCCAGGGTGATCCAGCGGGTCTGTGCGACATTGTAGTCGGTCGGGCCCCAGATGTTGAGGAGGCATCTCCGGGCCTCTGCCGGCAGGGCCACACCAGTCACTTCTCCCATAACCTCATGCACACGCTTCCAATATCGGGCCACATCCGGACACTCCCATATGATGTGCAGGAAGGTCCCAAGCATACCACACCCCCGCCGGCACATGCCGTCCATAGAAAGCCCCATACGTAGAAGTCTGGGGCCGGTGACATACACCCTGTGCAGTATCTTCAGCTGCACCAGGCGGAGCCGTGCCGATATGGCCACCTCCCTAGGGGAGGAGATCGCCGATTGCCACTCTTCGTCATCCACCTCTATACCGTCATGCACCCACAGCTCTCTCAGTCGCACCAGCAAATCCACTCTTACATTAATAAGTTTTTTATACGTTAGAGAGATAGCGCTGTCCGGCATATGGCCGTCCAGCACCCGATCTTCCAGGGGGGATGATTCAGGGATAGACTCCCCATCCGCTACATAGGGAGAGAGGGCATGACTAAGCTGGGCGTGCCGGAAGCATTCCGTCGCCGCCAGTTGGTATTCAGACTGCAGCACCTCAAACGACTTGATCCGTCCTCTGGCTACCATGTCCCCAACCTTGGAAATCCCAATGGTGTCCCACCTGTCGAAGCCCTTAGTATGCCACAGCTTCCCCAGTATATCCGAATCAAACAGCGGAGTGGCCATAGTAACCTTATTATGCCAGCCCAGAGTTTTAGTAATTGTGCGCCATATACGCACCATCGTCATAGTGGGACCTGTCAGCTTCCGATCCAGAGATCCGGAGTACAACGCTCTATAGTAGTTCCCATCTCCCACTAGCCACCGATCCATAGCATAGCCCGGGTTGACCGCCGGGCCGTAGAGGCCATGATTAATTGCCGCCAGCTGGGACGCCCAATAGTAGCGCCTTACGTCAGGCAGGGCAATGCCCCCATCATAACTTGGTATAGTCAACTTTGCCAACGAGATTCTCGGCCTACCATCCCACAGCAACGCCCGCTGCAGTGATTCGATATCCGTAAAGTATTTCGCCGGTACGGGATCCTGTGTATTCTGCAGGGCATACAAGAAGCGAGGCAGCGCCATCATCTTAAAAAGTGCGGCTCTACCCATCAGGGAGATCGGCAACTTCTTCCAGCCTTCGACGTCCCGGCGCAAGCGCTCCAACGGCGGGAGGAGGTTGTGCGAGTACCGGGCTCGGGAGTCCCGCGACACGTAGATGCCCAAATACCGAAAGCCCTGCTGGGCCACCTGAATTGTGCACCCACGGGGGAGGCGCGGCGTGTCTCCGGACAGTACATACAACGAGGATTTAGACCAATTGATTACCAGGCCCGATTGGGTCCCGAAGGTCCGCAAGAGTTCAAAGGCCATTATGAGCGAGTGGCACGGAGAGGAGAGATACAGAAGGATGTCGTCCGCATAGAGCGATATCCGGTCCTCGAAACCCGGGGACCACGGTATACCAGAGATATCGGGGTGCGTTCTGATCCAGGCCGCCAGTGGCTCAAGTGCTAGGGCAAATAGGAGCGGGGAAAGCGGGCAACCTTGCCTAGTGCCCGTGTGCAGCGCAAAGGAGGCAGACAACCGACCATTGACCGTCACATTGGCCAGTGGAGCGGAGTACAGCAGCCGGACCCAGCCGATGAAAGCGGGGCCAAACCCCAACTTGGCCAGAACTGCCCACAGGTAGTTCCACTCCAACGAGTCAAATGCCATAGTGGCGTCGAGGGAGGCGAGGACAGTGGGTTCACGGAGCAGATGGACACGCGCCATTACTGCGTGAAGCCGTCTCAGATTGAGCGCCGTATTCCGATGCGGGATGAAACCGGACTGGTCCGGGTGCACCAGGTCCGAGATCACTCCCACCAACCGATTAGCCAATAGTTTGGCCAGAATTTTGGGTTCGGCGTTCAAGAGGGAGATGGGTCGGTAGGATCGACAAAGATCGCGAGGCTTCCCCTCCTTATGTATCACCACAATGGTGGCCAGCCGCTGGTCGGGGGGGAGTTCTCCCACCTCGCGGGCCTCAAGGAACATGTTCAACAGAGGTGTTGCAAGTGCGTCGGCCCTCAGTTTGTAGAGCTCCACCGGGATGCCGTTTGGCCCCGGCGCTTTGCCCGAGCGTAATGATTTAATAGCCAAGGCCGTCTCATCCACCGTTAGGTCCCGATCCATATCGTCGCGCTCGAGGTCCGATAGGCAGGGAAGCTCAATGTTCTCCAAGAAGGATGCCGACGCAGACTCCGGGAGGGGGTCCGCCGAGGCGTAAACCCCCCCAAAGTAGTCCGCGAAGGACCCAACTATAGCCGCCGGGTCCGTGAGGGACAGGCCCTCCGCACTGGTCAGCTCCGGGACCACCCGAGACGCGAGTTCCCTTCTATCTAGCCACGCCAGGAGCTTGCCAGCCTTGTCACCCGCGTCATAAATTCTGCCTTGCTGCTCCCTGCTCAGGGCTTTCGCCGCGTCAGTGGCGGTCGCCCGAAGCTCAGACTGTTTGAGGGAGAGAGCGTGGAGTAGCTCGGGAGACGGGCCCAGCTCCAGCTGGGAGTTTAATGCATCAATGTCAGATTCCAGTCGAACTACGTCCTCGTCCCGCCGACGGCGGACCTCCGCAATCAAGGAGAAGGCCTCACCGCGAAGCACAGTTTTGAAGGCCTCCCAAAGGGAAACAGACGAGGCAACTGAACCTGTATTCTCAACGAAGTACCGATCCATAGCCTTAGCCAGGAGCGACCTGGTCTTCGGGTCGCGAAAGTACCAAGGGTTGATGGGAGCCACCCGCGAGGACACGGGGATTCGAAAGTCAAAGGAGACCCAAACCGGGGAGTGATCCGAAATGCCCCTAGCCAGGAGACGCGCAGTGGACACGGACTGCGCCTGGGCAGCCGGGGTGAGGACGTAGTCCAGTCTAGAAAGGCTACCATGGGCGCCGGAGAGGAACGTGTACTGTCTCTGGGAGGGGTGCAACAGACGCCAGCAGTCAACCATCCCCATGGAATCTAGGAAATCAGACAGCCAGGACTGGGAAGGACGCAGATCTCTGGATGGGAAGCGGTCCAGGTCCCCGGAAACGACAGAATTAAAGTCACCACCCACAAGCAGTAGCCCCTCAGGGAGACCCACAATGGCGCCAGCTAGATCCCTGAAAGTAGTCTCTTGTAGCCCCGGGGGAACATAAACCGAAACCAAAACTAGCGTGCGGCCCTCCCATTTGCCCACCACAGCAACATATCTGCCTCTCTCATCCGCAAGCACCGACTCCACCTCCAGCGGGAGGGACATGCGCACCATGATGCCCACCCCTCGTGATCCCGTGGAGAACCCCGAGTGTGCCACCATTTTGAAACCACGTCTAGTCAGAGCTTTACAAGTGTGCCCCACTAGGTGGGTCTCCTGCAGGAAAACCACATCTGGTGAACAACGTTTGAGCATTTGCAACACCACACCCCTTTTAATACGGTCCCCCAACCCGTTTACATTCCAGCTTAACAAGTTAAGAGTTCTACCCCCCATCATCAGGGACGTTCCGCCCCCTCCCCCCCACCCATGCCCGCAATGGCGCCCACAGCAGTAACATAGCAGCGCAATAAGACCTCAGCCAGGACAAAGAATAAGACAAGAAAAGAAGTTGAAAAAACACACCCCAACTACCCACCACCCTGCACCCCTGCATAAGACTAAAATCCACCCCAACTAGCAGTGTGCCTGTCGCCCCTTAACTAACCTACAAAAAGCCCACAGAGGAGAAAGGAGACATCCTATCACCCCCCGTCATCCCCCATATTATTGACAAAACGAGTCAAACCATAGCAGCAGTGTCTGAAGTGAAAGTCCCATACGGCTACCCAGCTCACAGAAAGTCAAACAATAAATATTCATTCCTGCGCTTCCGCGCCCTCGGTGGACTCCTCCGTCTGGTCAGCCGGTTCGCGTCGCTCCTGTGGCAGGGTATCCAGCCAGTGCCCCACCTCGTCCGGAAAGTCAAAAAACAAAGTCCGGTGGTCCCGCTCGATGCGGAGCTTGGCAGGGTAGAGCATGGAGTACCGCAGGCCCATTTCTCTCAGTCTTCGTTTCACCCCGGTAAAGCTCTGACGCTTTTTCTGCACAGCCTGAGTGAAATCCGGAAAAAAGTTCACGTCGGAGTTCTGGAATCGCAAAGGACCCGCGGCTCTCGACGCCTGCAGGATAGCGTCTCTGTCCCTAAAGTTAAAGAGCCGTGCGATGATGGGGCGAGGGAAAGCGCCAGACTTGGGTGGTCCCCCCGGTATCCTGTGTGCCCGTTCCACCGAGAAGAACTTACTCAGGCCCCCCGGCGCTAAGTTCTTAAGCACCAGATCCTCCACGAAAAGTTCAGCCGAGTCCTCCTCGGCCTTCTCCGGTACCCCAGTAATACGGACGTTCTGGCGCCGCGCGCGGCCTTCAAACTCGTCCAGTCGGCGCGCCAGCATTCCGTTCGCCAATTTCAGGTCACGTACCTCCGTCTGGATATCAGACACATCAGTGACCAGGCTAGTCGTCTTGAGATCCAACGACTTCACCCGGTCGTTGGTTTTCCCGAGGTCAGTCCTGATGAGGTTCATCTCGATCTTCAGGGAGTCGACCTTGCTGGACAGTTCCTCCCGGAGTGCGTGCATCTCCGTCTGTACTCCCGTGATCGCACCCAGAACGTCCCGAAGCGTTATGGCAGAATCGTCCGGTGATCCATCCCGTTTCGAGTCATTAGTGCGGCCCGCCTGCACCGGCGAGCTTCTTGACTGGGAAAAGCGTTCCGGGATAGTAGACTGGGACTGGGACGGTTTTCTGTTGACCCGCTGGGACTTGCCTCTGTCCAGGTCTCCTTTGCCCGCCATGTTGGTACCCTCGGGTCAGACGGCCAGCAGGGGTAAGGAGCCTCTTGGTAGGCGCGCCACACACACGATGGTAAAACCAGGGTCCGGTACGTTGGCCGAGTAGCAGGGCATGCAGATATCGGAGTTGCTCCTCGGTGGGACTAAGCTCAGACAAAGAGGTGCCCGTGCGGAAGCACCGCTGTACCCCTCAATGGTGTGCAATGACGCGGGAGGAGCCTCCGGGTTTCGTCGAGCTAACTAAGTCCAGGAATGTCCGATTTTCATTCCGAAAGCGGGCGCCGCATCAGGACCCACTCAGCAGTCGATTCCCACTATCGTGGGACAGGATAGATAGCAGGATTATTGCAGAGGACCGGGAGGTCTTCGGAGCTCCGAGCTCACGCGGCCATCTTGACCGCCGGCGAAGCTCCTCCCTCCTCTCTCTTTTTGATTAGAACACATGCTTATGAAAATGCCCAGCATCCTTTGAAACCCTCACCTGTAAAAGAGGGGACTGGTTAAAGAAAACAAAGTTTTAAAATCTGTGGAATGATAATGGACAAATTAATTTTGCAAATGCTTATTACATAGAAACTCCAAGTATGTTGTGAATTATTTTGATGTAATTGTGTGTTGGTGCCCATTCAAATAAGTTTATCAAGATAACACGCTGTTATCGCAATGAAGCCTCTGAATCTACTTCATCGCAAATCACAGATCTTGCCCCAAACTGAATTTTCCTTCATCAGTTACCTCTTTCTTGCAGCATATTTGTAAGTGTTCTTGATTTAACTCTAAAGTTGCCATTAAGCACCAACAATAATTGTTAGATTTACTGCTATCTGATTCATCCTATTTTCATCCTATTTAAAACCTGGCTGGCTCCTGACTCAGAATCTACCACCGTCAGACTGGTTCCCTTGGTATATCTCTAGAATTGGATCGTTCATAGATTCACATGCTTGAATTATTTCCTGTCATTGAGTTGAAGCACAACCTTAGCAAAACATCATAGACAGCCTTTCTTTAGTGGCTCAAAAAGCTAATTTGAGGAGACTCAAAGTCCAACCATTGAGGTGAAAGAACACTTAGATTCTCCCCACCCACTTAACAGAGGAGAATACACAAGGTTTTCTGTTGTATATCATGTGGGAGAGAGTCCTATTCAGGGCAATGCTCAGAATATTTCTTTTAAGGCTACTGAAGATTCTTCCTCAGGTGAGGACTCCTCTCTAGTGAGGAAAAGGGCAATCAAAAGGAATTGGGTGGGGGGGGGGGGGGGGGGTGAACAATCCCAAAAGACTGGCGCCTGGTGCATCAGTGCAAGGATAACCTCCTAAGAAGGCTAATAAAAAGTCTGAGAGGCACTGGAAATGCCAACTAAAGTGTCTTCTGAGGTGCCTCTTGCCTTAAAAATTAAATAAAGAATATTGTTTCCGGCTATTTCATTGCTGGCAATTCACCAACTACCTGTCCTGTGGCTGCTGCCTTCTCATCTCCAGCATATTTACTGTCAAAAGCTGCACCATCGACTGGTCATCTCAATGATCCAGCAGGGACAACACAGTTAACACCTTTCCACATTTCTCTTGAGGAGAACTTTGTCAACAACACTACTGTCTGTGAAGCCTTCCAGCCTATTGCTACTACAGCTTCAACCAAGTTGTACTTTTCCCTTCTAAGAAACTCCTAGAAACTTAAGATGAAACATCCTTGGGCGCAGATACTAATCAAGTTCAGCTTCATGTTCAATACCAAGAGGGGATTATAAATATGATGGTGTGCCTGATCAACCATACCACTTTGATGATGACTATAGAGACAATGAAGAGGAAGGCGTGCACTGGGGCTTTGCAATTCTTACTATGACCGCTGTTATGAATAATATTCTGCGGAGCCATAATACCAAGGACAGCTGATGTTGAGAGTTATTGTGGATATTATAACTAGTTACACCACATGATGTATTTTATGCTTATAGGTTATCAAGTCAGACACATACCACCCAGTCACTTAGAAACCTGCCAAATAGAAGTCAACCTTTTTTTCTCAAGAAATCAAATGTTTTTCCACCTGCAGAGGTAGTATTGTTATCAACTTAACCAACAATAGCCACATGTCCTATTTTTTCCAATCCTATTATCTGCCACTGTAGTATTTCACCCGTGCCAGGCTTACTCCAAGCAGCAGCTCCACAAGAAAGGTGGCAGAACATTTAGGCAATAGGATCTTTCCATATAGCACTGAAATGTTGCAGGTCCCGTTTACTTTATTTCCATAACCTCCTTTGCACGCATAGTAGGGAAAACAATTTCAGCTTTGTATTAAAAATAAGGAGTTATAATAAATGGGGTGTCTTTATGTGTTCCTCAGCATCTGGTCATCTATTAGAATTATAGGCAACATTGATTCTGAATACCCAGGTTGTGATATATTTGTGTGTAACAACAATGGCCTGTCATACATATCCATTTCTATCATATTTCAGTGTAGCCTTATGCATCATCCCTATAAAATACTCATTTGAATTCTAGCCAACACACAGGCTTCTACTTTAATGACTTAGAGGTAGGGTTGTATGGCACCCACATGAGAACATTTTACATACAACTTTTTGCACACTGGTCTGACATTTTAATGTTTCCACAATGTTTCCTTCCATAGTTTTTCCCTGATGAAGACCCATTTTACTCTTAAACTTCATTTAACAGGTCGAATGTCAGTGCTGTATATGATTAATGCTTGACACTTCATATTATTATATGGGTCACTGTGTAATTAGATGGTTTTATCGAATCCAACTGAACAGCATCCCATCTCTATTAATTGTCACCTACTCTCTTTTCACAAGCACTCCGTAGCTGCACTTTTTCTTTTAATGTGTAGAATACCCATGTTGTTTATAATTGTTGTTTAACATAGCATATAGCTCACGCTTAGAGACTACCTTTGATTTGTGTTGCGTGTATTTATAACATTTTAATAGTATCTCAACCAAGACACCTTTTCCAAAACTAAAGTTACTTGGCTTTTGGCAGGTGCAGCAACTAATTTTGTCCATAATTGTTTTTGAAATAGACAGACATTACTAAAGACTAGTAGATATAGTTTAATATTGCAAAATTCCTGGATCTGTGCAAAAACCACTGTTTGTCCTATCTACAAAAACAGTGTAAGAAATGGGATCATTATTTGGTGTGAGTGACTACTCATCTCAACGAATAATCACAACCTTTGTCAGGGTGAACCCTATAAGTTACCAGATTAAGCTGAGTTCAACACCTGGTAGCTAGAGCAGATGGCCCTAACTTAAGCCAATGTGGGTGCTGTGTATTTATGCAGTTTCAAAACAGTCATAATGCAATTCAACAAAAATCTAACTGAATTAGAAAAGTAAACTTTTATTTAAAAACATGAGATCAAAATGACAAATATCCAACACATTTTTATAGTTTTAAGTAGAAATAGCACAAAGTACCGATGAGAGTCAGTGTTCCTGGTAGACCTAGGTGCAATTTGATGTTGACAGTAGTGGAGTGTGGGCCGGATGCACAATTCTGGTTAAACCTTGTCAAAGAATTTTCCTTCTCACTTAGTCCTTTAAATTCCAATCCACCCCAGGAGTAAACTTCTAAAGCCCCTCCAGGACCTCAGGGGAGGCACCGTTAGAAACTCACAGGATTGTAAGTATAGGCCAACAACAGGTTCTAGTCGAAATCCCGTTGCTACTGGTCGGAGGGACGAATGCAGGAAAGGCCTCCTGTAGCTTGTTGTATCCCTGTAGCTTGAACAGTTGGTCAGCCTTATGACTCTTGGAATCACCTTCTTTGTTCTTGTGGAAAAGGCAGCTGGCTGTGTCATTCAGGGTTCCTCCGGGTCACAGACAGCAGATCCAGTACCTCTTATGTTCTGCCTCCATTCCAGCCACACTTGCTATTGGATGGGAATGACTCCTGAGCCCACCCTAACCAATGTGTTAAAATTTCCAGGGGCCAACCCTACCCACTGTGAACATTTTCAAGATTGCAAACGTGTTTTGCCTCACTGAACTTGAGCTTTAATTGTTGGTGGTATGTGAGGGGAATGTACTATCACAATCGTAGTGTCCTTCCACATTCAACACTAAAATCCAGTTTAAAGTAGGCTTTAGGGGGCGTGGCCAAGATGGCGGGCTGAGAGGACGCACTTGCCGAGAGCTCCCGGACCCCTGAAACCCTGCGCCGCTCGTAACCGCTGATTCCCCCCCGGATCATGCGGTGACTGAGCCTGGAGCCCCCGGTAGAGGTGTGGGGCGCTTGCTGAGCCTTGTTTGCCCCGTCGGGGTTGAGATCCTGTCCGGAATAGCCTGGGACGGAGCCCGCTGAGCGGCCTGTGTGTGAGCCGGGAGCCGCGAGACCTCCGGGCTTGGGATCCTGACGGTGTGCTCTGCAGCCTGCGCGAGGCCCGTTGAAGTGCTTGTGCTGTTGGAGTGGGAGTCGACGACGACTTCGCGAGCGAAGCGGAGCCGGCCGGCGGTGGATGAAGGGAGCGGAGCTGAGCGGAGGAAATAGGCGGAGGCGGAGCCGGCATCGAACCGCTACGCCGGTCCGAGGCTTGAGGGTGCTCGTCCCGAGAGGCCGCTCCGGCCCGACACTGGTGGTGGAGGAGTGGAATTGTGCTCCTGGAGCGGATCTTCCCCCAGGATTGCTGACTCCGGCGACCCTCGCCCCGTGAGTCTGCCCCCCGGCTGGACTTCTCGCCACTGGACCCGAGACGGGGACAGGCCTCACTCCTTGGGCGTTGGCCTATCGATAGTAAAGGGCGGCCATTTTGTGAACTCCGGCCTGGCGGCTCGGCCTTCCTCGGGATCTTTGTGAGGCGCTGCTTCCTGACTGGTGTATAGCTGCGCCGGCACGGCTGATCTCTTTGCCGGGCGGAAAGCCCCGACACCCCCTGCACAGCCGAGATGTCGAACGCTAGAGGACAGAGAAGGGGTGATCGAACCTTGCCGGACATGTTGGGGCGCGGCGCCCTGCGTAGCGGAGGAACTCAGCCCACCACGACCTCCCCGGCCCCAGCCAGGGGAGCAGATGGCGGAGAACCCCCGGTGACACGATCATTCCTCGAGTCGCTCTTCAGTTCCCTGCGGGAGGACTTTCAAACGCTGAAGCGTGAGGTAGCCGGGGAGGTCCGTGAAGTGCGGAGAGAGGTGGACTCCCTGGGGGAGCGGGTCAACACCGTGGAGGAAGCTGGTCACTCAAGAGACGAGGAGATCACCCATCTGCAGCAGGAGGTCCTGCGGCTGCGGGAACAACAGATTGAACTGCAGGCCCATGCCGAGGACCTCGAGAATCGATCCAGGCGGAATAACGTCAGGGTCCGTCCGTGGCGTACCGTCCGGCGAGGAGGGTGAAGACGTGACTGCATACCTAGTAGCCCTCTTCCGTGCAATTCTGGGGGAGTCAGAAGACATTCAGATCCGAATAGACCGGGCACACCGAGTGGGTCGCCCCCGCAGAGCCACGGCGCCCGCCCCGGACATCCTGGCCTTCCTCCCGGACTTCCCCCTGAAGGAGCGGATCCTCCGCGAGGCGCGTAGACAGCAGCCTTTCCGATTCCGAGACCACCCTGTGGCCCTGTATCAGGACTTATCTACAGTCACGCTGCAAAAGAGAAAATCTTTCAAAATCGCTACGGACTTCCTTCGGGAGCAAGGGACACAATACTCTTGGGGGCACCCTTTCCGTCTGATTTTTAGATGGAACGGTACTTTGCACCAGCTCCGGTCCCTCCAGGATGTTTGCGCGGTGTTGGGCCTCACAGCATCTGATACGGACACCCCAGCACCGCGTCGCAGACGAAGCACTCGAGACGGATGGCAGCAAGTAGGAGAGAGGAGCCCTCCACCAACGGAGCGTCCGGGTTCGCCCACGATTCGGGCGGACATGGCGGCCGCCTTCCAAGAGGCCTCCAGAGTGACGGCGAATGGCGAAGTGGCCCTGACGGCCTGAACTTACTCCGGGGGGAGTCTGCTCTAGCTCTTTCTTCTTGCAGGTGCGGGGGTTCAGGGGGAGGGCGGGGAGAAATGGCGAGTGCTGGAGGTGGTGGCTGGACGTCCACTAGACTGATTTTCCACGGCCTTGTCCGATAAGGACCGGACTGGGACAATGTCTTCTTTGCAAAGTTTGAGAAGTGGGGAATGGGAACGGGACCGGCGGGGGGATGTTTTGAATTTGGGGACTAGTGGGGGGGTTTGTAGTTGGGAGTGGTACGGATTCGGATGGGGGGGGTCCCGAGGGGAGGGGGGTGTTCTTCCAGTTGTGGGGTGTTGGGGTTTGGGGATTGTACTGTGCCCTGGGGATGTTCGCGGTTGCTGTGTGCTGAAGCCTCGTGAGGTGACTTCCATGTTTGCCTGCTGGGCTCTGCTTCTCTGTGTGTGCTCCAATGATTCCCTTCCTTGATGGCTCTTAAAGTGGTCACTCTAAATGTGAAAGGACTGAATAACCCGGTTAAAAGGCGGGCGGTATTGTCTCTGCTGGAGAACTCCCAGGCTGATGTCTGCCTGCTGCAGGAGACCCATTTGCTGGCTAAAGACTGCTCTAGAATGCGTACCCCCAAGTTCCCCACGCAGCTTTTCTCCTCTAGCGCCTCTAAAATGGCAGGGGTGGCGCTCCTGTTCTCCAGGGGGTTCAGGGGGGAGGTTTTACACAAAGTGGCGGAGCAGAAAGGGAGGCTTCTGGCATATAAGATCAGGGTGGGGGGCTTGGTACTGACTGTTGGCACTATCTATGGCCCCAATGACCACCAGGATCAATTCTTGCACAGGGCACTAGAAGATGTAGCGTCCACCTCTGATAGGCACATAGTACTGGGGGGTGATTTGAATCTAGTTTTCGATGCGGCAATGGACAGGTCTGTGCAGCGGCGCCACCAGTTGGGTGAGGTCTCGGGCTCTGTTCGCACTCGACTTGAGGAGCTAGACTTGCATGACATGTGGCGCCACCTTCACCCCACCACCCGCGCGTACTCCTACTTCTCCCATGCTCACAGGTCCTATGCGCGACTGGACCATCTACTTGTGTCGGGTCCAATGCTCGCTTTGGCTTCGAACGCGGATATGGGGGTCCTTTCTCTTTCCGACCACGCACCGGTGGAGGGTGCTTTCAATCTGCCCCCGGTGGTTCGGCCGAGAGGGGTCTGGCGGCTTCGAGACACGCTATTGCACAGGCGGTCGACAGTGGACCAGATCCGCGCGGCCATCGTGGACTTTCAGCGTGTGAACGATAATGACGATACCTCTCGCGCGACACAGTGGGCAGCCCTGAAGGCTGTGCTCCGGGGCGAATTTATAGCTATCTCCTCGGCTGAGAAAAAGGATCGACAGCTCAAGAGGGACGAGCTTACCCGGCAGGTGCGGGAGCTGGAGCAGGTTCATCATAGGACGGGGGCCCCCAGAGTCTGGAGACAGCTGAAAGCAGCCAGGAAACTCTTGGCTGCCCTGGACATGGACCGGGCGGAGTACGCGATGCTTCGCCTGAAACACAAGTATTACACGGGGGAGATCGGTGCGGGCGGCTCTTGGCCAACAAACTCAGGGTGCAGCACCAACAGCACCGAGTGAAGGAGCTGACCGACTCGACCGGAGGTTCTGTCACGGCGGATGAGCAAATAGCGGACGTCTTCCGCGGCTTTTATGCGGACCTCTACACTGGGGAGGCCCCCTCCGCCCAGGCTGAGGCGGACTATCTAGAGTCGGTGCCGCTCCCGTCGTTAACGCCAGATCAGGCTCAGTATCTGGAACGTGACATCCGTGTCGAGGAGGTGGTTACGGCGATATCCCGGCTCAAACCAGGCAAGGCCCCGGGACCGGATGGCTTTATCCCTCTGTTTTACAAGACCTTCTGTCAGGAGCTGGCGCCTCTGCTGACCCGCCTTTTCAACACCTTTGCGGAGCCGGGTGCCATTCCCTCCGAATTTCTTCAGGCCACGGTCTCCGTGATCCCGAAACCGGGCAAGGACAGGACTGCCTGTGGGTCCTATCGTCCTATCTCGTTGCTGAACACGGATTTGAAAGTGTTCACCAGCATATTAGCAGCACGCCTGGCGCTTCATCTCCCGGGCATGGTCGACTCGGATCAAGCGGGCTTCGTGCCTGGCAGGCAAACAGTAGACAATACAAAGAGGGTGACTCACATTCTTGAGAAGGCCTCCAGGATCCCCGGGGAGAGGATGCTCCTATCCATAGACGCGGAGAAAGCTTTCGACAGGGTGCATTGGCCCTACCTAGAGAAGGTCCTGGGCAAGTTCGGGATAGGTGAAAAATTCCGTCATCTGATCTTCAACTGATACCGGTTCCCATCCGCAGTGGTCCGAGTGAACGGAGGCAGCTCCCGGCCCTTTCCCATTGAACGGGGTACGCGACAGGGGTGCCCACTTTCCCCTTTGCTCTTTGCCCTTTATATGGAGCCGTTTGCTCAAAGGGTTAGGCAGAACCCCGACATTGTCGAGGTCAAGATGGGTGAATTCCATCATGCGATTAGCCTGTACGCAGATGATGTCATTCTGACATTAGATGACCCGCGGAGGTCGCTACCGGCTTGCATTGCGGAATTGGACCTATTCGCCGAGGTGGCGGGCTTCAAGGTGAACCTCGGGAAGTCAGCCGCCCTGGACATTTCGCTCGCTAGCGCCACCAGAGCGGAACTACAGAGACTTTACCCTCTGAGCTGGTCCAGGGACCGGATTCCATATTTAGGGATCCTATTGGCGCCCTCACTCCCGGCGATGGTCACGGCCAATTATGCGGCTTTGAGCACGAACATCAGAGAAGAACTAGGCCGGTGGGATAAGGGCACGTTGTCGCTGCTAGGCAGGGTGGCCACGGTGAAGATGACCCTCCTGCCTCAGGTGCTCTACCTCTTTAGGGCGTTGCCGCTCCAGCCCCCCACGGGGTGGCTCGCGGAGACCCAATCGGCCATTGCACGGTTTGTGTGGCAGGGCCGTAGACCGCGGATTAAGAGGAGTATTGCTACGCTGGCGCCCGACTCAGGGGGGCTAGGGATACCGGACTTGCGGAAATATTTCCAGGCCGCCCAGCTCCGCTATCTGGTGGAATGGAGCCGGTGGGAGTCTGATAAGCACTGGCTGTTCCAGGATCAGGCGGTGGCGGGTAGGACGTTACAGGAGGTCCCATTCTTGAATCGGGCTCATCGACCCCCTAACCTTTACGCGTCTCTGGTGACGCGGGTCCCGCTTCGGACGTGGGATTCGGTGGCTGTTAGGCATGAGCTTACTACTTTCCCCTCTCCCTTTACGCCGTTCATTGGCAACCCGGACTTCGGTCCCGGAATGGAGCACGGTGCTTATGAGCGCTGGCGGGCGGTCCACTGCTGCACCTTGTATCATCTGTACGGCCCTGAGGGAGTTGTCCCCTTCCAGGACTTGCGACGGGACTACGGCCTCCCAGAGGCGGAACGTATGCGATATTTGCAGGTGCGCCACTGGGCATTACAACCCGAGGTGCGCGATACGGCAAACCGGGAGATCACGGTGTATGAGCGCTGGTTAATCACTCGCACGTCGGACTCTAAACTGATCTCAGATTTGTATAAAATGCTGCAGCCCCCCCCCTTTCATATTCACAACCCCGGTCGGGAACGATGGGAGCGGGAGCTCGGGCGAGTGTTGAGCCACAAGGAATGGGACCACATCTCCTTCCGCTCACGCCACTCGGCCTATCACACGGGCCTCACGGAGACCTTCACCAAAATCTCGACCTACTGGTACCGCACCCCGGAGAAACTGCACGAGATGGACAGGGCAATACCAGGGACATGCTGGCGCAACTGTGGCAATACTGGTACGCTTACACACATACTGTGGGAATGCCCCCTTCTGGCTTCTTATTGGGAGGAGGTCCTGGGTGAGGTGGACAAATGTTTTGGGATAGAGCTGCCGAGATTCCCTGCTTATGTTTTACTGGGATTGCCGAATGGGTTGATGTATCCCCTCAGATCCAGGAGGGGTAGACAGATCGCGATTGCTCTGGGGTCAGCGGTGCAAAATATTCTCATACATTGGCGTTCCACCACACTTCCCTCAGTTGTTGGCTGGCTGCATAGATTATGGCATGTCCTTGGTATGGAGATGTCCTTAGTAGCCCTGGGAGACACTGACACTTTTGAGGAACTGTGGGCGCCCTTTCATAGCCTGTTGTGTTCTGAGTTTCGGGAGATCACCTGTCCCAGATATCTTAGGTTGTTACGGCTGACGCCGCCACCGGACCCGCCTGTCTGATCGGACGGGGTTGGCATTGTATAGCGGGGATTACTGGAGGGTCGATAGGATGGGAGAACTGATGGTAATGGCACAGTACAGGGGGTGGGTTGGGGTACGGTAGTTGGGGGGGTTTTGGATGGTTAGGTAGGTTTTTGGAGCGGGGATGTTTCCCCACCCTTCCCCCCTTTCCCCCCCCCTTATTTTCTTTTTCTTTTTCTTTGCCCCCCCCTGTTTTTTTTCTTCCTCTCCCTGCCCCCGTCCCTCCTTCCCTCCCCCTCCCCCCCCCCCCCCCTCGTTATTTGTTGGTGACCACAGGCGCGAAAGCTGTGTTCCTGAGTCGAATGAGCCCTATTGAAAAGATGTAACTGCTTTGCTGTATCTACTGTATCATACGCATCGATTGTGCGGCTCCTGTGGTTTATCTTTTCCTTGCCCTGTTGTTTCCTACCCCACCCTGCTTCAATAAAATACTTTAAACATAAAGTAGGCTTTAGACCGTCAATCCATCCAGAGACAGAAGGCTGGGTTATCCAGCAACCAGACAATGGATTCACAAGAATTGTCTTGGCATCCTGATTTCTACCTTTCAAGTGCACATACCGTGTTATATGTGAAATCCAGAGACAGAAGTCTGTAAGGACAAAAGAAGACATTTCCAGCAACCATAAAGTGGATACTCAAGAATTGTCTTGTCAGACTGTTTCCTTCCTTCCAAATGCACCCCCAGTGTTGTATGGAAACCAAACAGACATTTAAATCACGATTTAACCCTGCACTGTCAAAAATGGGTTGGACAGTCACCACCCTTCTGCTGCGCTCAAAGGAGTCATCCCTCCGCTTTCAGGTCTACCTGTCAATCACAGTAACACATTGTGTATCTCCTGGAAGGAATTTCACACCCCATTCACACCTATTTAAGTGCTACATACTGACTGGGAGAATCTGGGGCACAAATGCAAATAAGCTTCCAGGAACTTCAGACAGGGAAGAGCTAACTTTCTTTAAGTCACTTTTTCCTAATATTTATTAAAACTCTCTGGTGCCGTTTTGGCATCCTAGCATTGACGTAGGCACACTTGCACCATGATGTAAGGCTGCCTTCGTTGCATGCAGGATTGTTTTTCTCAGGAAGGGGCACCTGCAGAATGCAGCACACATAGAAAGAGGGAAAAAAGAGAAGGAATAAAGATATTTCTCCTTGTTACACCCTAGGAGGCATAAGGATTTGGTGCTTCCCCAGGTTTACATCAGTTGTGTAAATCTGGTGCAGCGTCAAAATCCATGGGTGTTGCATGAGAACACCCATCACAGTGCCCATGGAGCGCCTCCCGAGGGCAGATAAAGGCAACGCAGCAGTGTGTGCTGTGGCGCCTTACTGAAGATTTATGAGGCCACTCAAAGCCACGCAGGGTGGCTTTATGTAGCTTAATAAATCTGATTCAGAACCCTGCATCATGCATGTACCATTTTATGTGGTCCAAAAGTGACACAAGGCTCTCATAAAAAAACACTTGGATTTCTACATACATAGGAGAGCTGGGCTGGTGACAGTGAAAATAGCTTCTTTTGTGCTAGTCACTTTAAAGACATGTTAACATTACATTTCAACATGTCCTACTTTTAAATATCATGCACACTGTCTTGTGGGCTTATAAGGCCTACATTAGGGTGGCTTATCAATATTTAAAATTTAGGTTTTGACATGTCAAAAGGGTTTATTTGTAAATGTTGAATTTCAGTGTTTTAGCTGCCACGGCCAGGCTACAACACTGTCACTGTAGTGGATGGCATAATAGGGGCTGCTTTCAATTAGTGCTATTTAACTTGCAATCCCTGGGTACATTTTGCTGCATATTGTAGAGACCTGCATACTAGTTAAATAATCTCATATGGAATATGCTATTTTGACCATGTTTAAAGGTGGAGCACAGACACTTTACCACTGGGTAGCAGAGTTAAAGCACACAAAGCTCTTAACACTTGCAAAATATATAGGGTCCAGCTAAATATGGGGAGGCCATGCAGAAAATGCATATTCCCTACAGATTGCACATCAACATCTGGCTTTTGTTTCAAGCAGAAATCCTTTCCAAGTTCACAAAAGCAGCTGTGGAGCCCTTCCTCAAATATTAGCAAAAGTCAGGCTTTCATTCTTAATTTTTGTCTGCTGTAAAAGAAATCAGGAGCATGGCACCTCATTTTGGAATTGAGACAGGTCAACAGTGAGGCCCAGGTTTATTAAGGGTTCCTATTGCCCTTGCATCATGCAAGGCAACACACGCCCCTAAGTAAGATTTCCTAAGCCATGTTGCATGGCTTATTAAATCTAGAGTAATGCAAGGAACCGCAATTCTCCGACTTGCGTTACTCTGCATTGCGAAGGCATGCCTGGAGTGGAGTGTGGACATTCCTACACATATATCCATGGATTTGAGTGCATTCCCAGACTTACCAAGGGTAGTAAACTTGGGAACGCCTTAAAATACTACGTCCTCCCAACTGAGGCATAATTTGGAGAAACAAGTTTATCTTTTTTTGTTAAGTCCTCTTTCTGCATGTAGCACAGGTGGAAAGAGGAAAATGCCTCAGAGGACTTTCTTATGCATGAAGGTGTATTTTCTACACAAAAGGTCCTGCCTGTAACACAGGCACCCTTACAACTTGGCGCAAGTGTCTTTGTTGGCTCGAGGCTTCACACAGTTTGCAAGCACAGAGAGATAGCAGGAATTACCATATCTTAGCAAATACAGTGCATACCGGCCCTCTCCATTTAGCGCAGTGCAACAAGTTGTCTTGGTGCATTGTTGTCAAATGTTAGTAAATCTGAGCCTGAATCTTTAGTTAGTGTTGCACCTCAATCATGGTAAATACATAACCTCATTGGAACTACAAGTGTGTAGTTACACATTTCTGTTGATCCCAAACATGTCGGATAGCTGTGCTTTGAAGTAGCTGGAAGTTAATGTCAGTTCTGGGTGCTACCATTACTTATCTAGACAGCAGCAAGGATGTTCCTGAAATGCATGGTGTATGTAGCAGCATTCCTAAGGAGACAGGGGCATCTAGTCTTCCCTTCCTAGTTGCCTGGTTGTTAAAGGGCAAACATTTTACATGGCCGAAATATTAACAAGACATGTATATGAGTCTTCCTTTGATTGTAACTAAATCGGAGTTACATCCTTAAAGTTGCATCAGTATCTTAGAGCTATTCTTAGAGTAGCAAATACACACAAGCAAGGATACAGATTCTGCAAATCCTGACATTCCATGTTCAAGATCTAAAGAAGGCTTTAGTACTCTTCTACAACTATACTGTCCACATGTAATCACCCCATTCCGCACTGCAGATTGAAAATGCGCTCCTTGCAAGATCCAAGAGGAGTCAAATGTGCAGTGGCTTCAGATATCTGGTTCCCTGAAATACCATATTTAGGTCATAACCAGAATGAAACAGACATGACAGGATGGGAAATATAATCAAACATATACCAAGGCTTGCCTTTTCAGGCATGTCTAGTTCAATTCTTATTGACAACAGATGTTTCTCTGAAAGAATGGGATGCCCATCTGTAGGACCTGGTTGCTTAGGAACACAGTTCACAAGTAGAGAAGCAATTCCTTATCAGTGTCCATTAGCAGAAGGTTTTCAGTAAGTGTTTCCAGTCGTTCCTCTCAAGGTTGGCCAGTTCTGCTGTGCTCCTTAGTACAGACAATAAGCCAGTAGTTGATATGAAAAAAGTAGAGAGAAATTAGGTCACAGGCAATTTTGGAGGTGCAACATCTGTGGAACTCGGCAATAAACTAGTGCCCTTCACTAACTGCAGAATATCTCCCAGGAATTAATAATGCAAGGTCAGTCTCAGTCAGAATTTCCAGTGTCAGTCCAAGTTTAAGCATCATCAGGATCACTGTGACATTACGATGTTCTAGAAATGGGAACAGTCAAGGAAAAAGGAAGTTCCTCTCACTAACCAAATAAAACTATCAACCATTCATAACCAATGTCCTAAAGAGTTTTTTCACATGTATACACTTACAATGCCACAAAATAACCACTAGTTGATAGTGAAAGACTGATTGTCTTTTATTTAAAACATTACAAATTGTGCATTATACAGGATTCATACATTTACACACCATTAAAAACCATACATCTTTGATCAATCGAGGTGAGGACAAGAATGGAGGAGGTGTAGCAGTGATAATTAAGGCAGCCTTTACGCTTACCTCATCTACCCCTATACAGATATCAGGCGCTGAAGGCCTACATTATGGTATCCAGATGGGCGCACAGGTCACACTAGCGGGGTTATTAGTATATCGCCCCCCGGGAGGTTTGGAGCTTGGAATCATTGCTGGATATGATTATTCAGAGTTCACTCTTACACTCCCATTTTCTTCTTCTAGGGGATTTTAATGTTCATGTGGATAAGGATAATTGTATCCTAGCTGAAACTTTACGGTCCACTTTGTTGACTGCTAATTTGACGCTTTGTAATGAGGGCCCTACACATAACGCTGGTCACACGCTAGACCTTATTATTAATAATGGGGATATTGTGAAGCTTGGTCTGATCATTTCCTTATTCCCTTTATGGTGGAAATAGTTACGTCTAGACCGGCTATGAGTAAATGTACTTTTATTAAAAGGCAGTGGAACAAGCTAGTCCCTGCGGCAATGGGCCCGGCCCTGGGCCTGAAAAAACCTGTTTTAATGGCTGACAGTAACACTGATGCGCAATTATTCAATGATTGGATCAAGAACATGGTGGACTCAGTTGCACCCGCCAAACATGCAACCTCACAAAGGGAGTCCCCATCGGCCCCCTGGTTCTCGAGTGACCTCAGAGCCGAAAAGAAGGCATGTAAAAAATTAGAGAGACTATGGAGAGTAAGGTATGGAGAGGCAGAAAGGGACCTTTATAAGGAGGCACTAAAACATTTGCAGAAGTCAGTGAGAAGGGCCAAAAAAGCCTTCTTTGCAACCTCTATTCGAGAAGCTGAGCACTCTAGTAAGGACGTTTTTAAAGTGGTACAGTCCTTTTTTAAACCTAGCTGCATAGAAAGGGAGGTTTCCCCATCCTTATCATTGTGCAACAGTATCTCGGAGTTTTTTGAGGGTAAGATTCAAAAAGTGTACGACTCCTTTGTCCCGGAGGTCAGGACGGAGAAATCAGATACAGTAAAAAAAAACAATGCCAGGGGTAGCACTCGAGCAGTTCCTTCAGATAGATTTGAACTCAGTTACCAAGGAGCTACAAAAATGTAAATCGGGCTCTCCCGATGATCCCTGTCCGCCTAAACTTTGGAAATCTATAACTGAATTTGTGGCTCCCACCCTTCAGTCCATCTGGAATGGGTCCATTACTTCAGGAGTATTCCCGGACGCTTGGAAGCATGCCACTCTTCTTCCACTAAAGAAAAAAGCAAACGGGGATCCGCTGGACCTGGGTAACCTGCGCCCAATTTCTCTTTTGGCAGCCCCAGGAAAAATGCTCGAGAAGTTAATCCAGTGCCAGCTTAACAAATTTATTGAGGACAAAGATGTCCTACATGAGGCTCAATCAGGCTTTAGACCGGGCTTTAGCACGGAGACTGCACTCATTGAAGTGGCAGAATCTGTGAGGTGGTCGATCGATGCAGGGGAATCAGCTATGCTGGTTCTCCTGGACCTGTCGGCCGCCTTCGATACGGTGGATCATGATAGGCTCATACAACGCCCAGCTGAGATAGGGCTAAAAGATCAAGCACTTGGATGGGTTCAATCTTACCTATCACTGAGAACACAGAAGGTGGCATTGGGTCGCATGGTATCTAAACCCACCAAGATAAAATGTGGCGTTCCTCAGGGGTCGGCCCTGAGCCCGCTTCTATTTAATATTTACTTGGCACCTCTGTTCACACTCATCTCAAACTGGGGGGTCAAGGCAATATCTTATGCGGATGACACCCAGCTGGTGTTCCCATACTCGGAGGTGTCGGAAGAAGCTTTCGCAACTTTTAAGGGGTGCCTCCGAGATGTGGCCATTTGGATGAACGCTAATAAACTTAAATTGAATGCTAAGAAGACAGAGGTCATTTTCTTTGGCAAGGGATCGCCCCCCCCTGCAGAGTTTTGGTGGCCGGTGGAAATGGGGATGTCCCCGGCGCCGAGCCAGAGCGCAAAAAACCTGGGAGTCCGCTGGGATAGCAGTCTCTCTTTTGATTCTCATATTCGGCAGGTAGCAGGATGCTGTCTATCCAAGCTGAGGAATCTGCGCAAGATCCTGAGACTTCTACCAGAAGAGTGTCGTAAGACTGTAGTCCATGCCACTGTTACATCGAGACTGGACTACGCCAACGGACTCTATGTAGGTCTTCCCCGATATTCAATCCAGCGCCTACAGTTGGTGCAGAATGCGGCTGCGAGACTGTTGAGGTGTATTCCCTTCAAGCACCCTGTCTCTCCGCATCTTCGGGCACTGCACTGGCTTCCAGTGGCCAGTAGGATCAAGTTTAAAACCTTGACGCTGGCCTTCAGGTCCCTGTATGGCATCTGTCCTAATTATCTGAGAGCCAGGCTACCTAGGTATCACCAGTCGAGGACCCTCCGCTCCAATGGGCGGGTGCAGCTTGTGGTCCCCCGAGCGCGAAGAGTGCGGCTGGGTGGAAGAACCTTCTCGGCCAATGTGGCGGGGCTATGGAACTCTCTCCCTCCTGCATTACAACAGGCCCCTTCTGAAACTTGTTTTAAACGACTGCTAAAAACCTGGCTATTTACTACACTATGCTAAGATCTGCCACGTGACTCATGGCTAGTATGTTCTCATAGCGCCGGGACACCTCCATGTGAGGTAGCTGTTCGCGCTCTTACAAGACTCATTATTATTATTATTAATATCATGTAGTACGCAAACACCAAATCCAATTTGGAAAAAAGAAGATTCGGAAATTTATCAAATTTCAGTGCAAATGGTGCAATACATAAATACTTCTGAATATGAGTCTATAACCCATACCCCTATTTTTATTTAAAAACAATCGAATACAAATATTTTCCAAGGGGAAAATAAAACCGAAAAAGAGAGAGAAACAACAAATACAAAATGCACTTATTAGTGATTTCGGAACTAATCCAAATCGTGAAGTACAATGCCAGACATGTAAACAGTCCAAATTTCCTTGTCAAACGTGCTGGCCTGTGCACTGGATTTAGTTTATACCACGCGTCGACGCGTTTCGGTGGTGTTCACAGAAGAGTAGCCACCTTTATCAAGACAGATTTAATGTGCACCTCTTTGACAATCTTCAGACATATACTCAGACTACTGTAATGGGTGTCCTAAGAGTGTGTATAATCCTTGCAGGGGAGTGGATCCTCCGATTATTGTTACTATTCCAACGTCCCAATCGGTAAATAACATTGTGTATGTTCTATTTAATTGTATTACAGCACTTCCAAGTAAACTTGTTTGTGTTCTCCCTCCTCATGAGTGGATTTTCAAATAGCTCCTAATGCGGGACCATTAATCTCCCAGGGGTATTTAGAGGCTGCTATGATGCAAGCCTTTTGGTATCCCGGGCCCGATCTGTTTATCCTAGAAATAGGAACAACCAGCGCTAGCTCTCTTCCCAGCACTTCAGGACAATAAATGGCCATACTTGGCGAGCAGATAGCGGTACATGGTATCCGGGGGTAATGCATTTTCGGTCTCATTGTCCAAGAGCTTTTTTGCATTCTTTCCACAACTTTCCCTTGTTCTGCTTGTGATCAGCAAGATCAGTAGGGCCTTGTGCAGGCTAATTCTCATAGATTCGGCATAGCCTTGCCACATTTGGTTCACTGATCTCCTCTCTGTGCCAGAAGCCTCGCATACTCTTCTGAACAGTCACTGGGATCTTGACGGGATCCCTCAATTTGTAGGTATGGTTCCTGAATACTTGGATGTCTCATGTTCAAATATCCTTCAGAATGCTGGTCAATTCTCAATGAAGCCTCGGCTGTTTCAACGGGGAAACCATGTCATTCAGAATGAAAGGTTCTATGTTAGCCATTTGTCTACAGATCCGCGCACTGTTACTTCTGAGCCACATCGACTTCCCCATTACCTTTTTGACACTGCCTGTTCGGGCATCAAACATGCTTCAATTACGGTTAATTAAGCAATGATATAAAGATGCAAGTGCTCTTTAGATTCACTTTCTCCTTTGTTTATCAGAATCATTAAACAGTTTGTCTAATATGTCTTATCCTCCAGTGCGGCAGGTGTAAAAAACACTGGGGCAGGTTTACTAACATTTGAATTAGTGCAACGCAGCAAGGCAACTTGCTGCACTGCGTTAAATGGAGAGGGCAGGAATGTGTCATACATACTATGATATGGTACATTCCTGCTCTCTCTGCACTGGCGCCCCAGTGACTGCCAAGCGCCAATGCAGGCATCCTTGCACCATGGTACAAGAGTGCCTGAGTTACGGCCACCAAGTTTTTTTGTGCAGGAAGGAACATCTTCCTGAACAAAAACAATCCTTAGAAGTATTTTCCTCTTTCTGTTTGTGCTACAGAATGCTGCACATGTAGAAAGAAGAAAAACGAGGAGAAATAGACATATTTTTTCCTTGTTACACCTCCCCTTGAAAGACATAGCATTTTGACGCGTTCCCAGGTTTGTTATTGTTGGACCTAGTGTTACCAAGTCACATAGGGTAGCCTGGCCTAGGGTAAGACAGTCAGTTCCTAGAAGCACAAGTGTAAAGTTTGTACAACACCCAGCAGTAACTCAAGGCACTTCCACTCAAAAACGACGCTACACCAATTTTGTGGAAAAATATGGACTGGTTTATAAAAATAGTTTTGTTTCACTTTATGTTTTTCACACCATTATTTTCCTTATACTCCTTACCACTTTTAGGATTTGGGATCACATTACAAAGTCATTCTATACTTTCTTCATCAATTACATAGGAGCTCAGCATTAACTTTTACCATGCCTAAAAGAAGTTGGCATCTAGACAGGTTTTACAACAGATTAAACGTTACCGGCAATTTCTAAGAGACATTCACCTCGAAGAAAAGGTTCTCTACCACCTCCACCTTAAACAGATGAAACAGGCATTCTAAATTCTAGAAACCAGCAAATATTATTCTCTCTAACATCCAGATTGAACCATACATTTAATTCTCTTAGTAGCAACTTGGCATGAGAAGGTTCATTTATCACTTGTACATAGCCCCTGCAGGATGCCTGCTCAATTCCACCTATGGCTCACCCTGCTAGATTCAGTCAAATGCTCAATTAGGGTCTTGAAGTTGTGCTCTTTTACTGATAGGGATTTTAGCAATTTCTCATCCCCTATTTCACTTCCTCGTTTTAACTTAAAGCACTGTCAAACGTTTTCCCCCAGGCTTATCTCCAGTCAACCTCAGCACTCTATTCTTTGCTTGGGTCCGCGCTGGTAGCTGGTATGGACCCAGGCTCTCCCTCACCAAGCTCCGTTAGGCACTCACCACAGCACTCTGGATCTGACGAGCTTTCTGACCTGGTGTGGGCCCACGGAACGGCTGCCGATGCTGGGATCACCCCGCACTTCTCACCGCAGCGCTCCTTCTGGGTCAGAGGCCATTCAGCGCCGCCCGATGCACTGCTCGCAGACCGGCACCCACAAACCTGCGCACTTCACGTCGTCGAGGCACAGCTCCCGGCGCCCTCACACGGCTGCTGGGCCTGCGCAGTGAACGATGAGGAGACACTGCCCCCCGGCGCTTACACACGGCTGCTGGGCCTGCGCAGTGCACGATGAGGAGACACTGCTCCTGGCGCTCTCTCGCAGGCGGCTCCTTCCTCGCTGTCTACGCCCGCCGACGGTCCCGCCTCCTCCGATCAGCTTCCTCTGACGCTGCTCCGCCTTACCCTGTTAACTCAGAGGAACTCAGCGCCAGACAAGGCGCCCACGAGCTCACCGGATCCCTGCGCAGGGAGACCTTAGCGAGAGACCAGTCAGCTTCTCACAGAAAGGTGAGGATGAATTAAGCTCCGCCGTTTCCAGGTATGGTCCGGCAGCTTTTGGGTTTTTCGCCTCTTCCGTTGCGACTCCTCACACACAGACGCCTGAGCCTTTTTTTAGGAATTCTTATGGGTTGTTCAAGAGCTTCCAGGTGGGGACCATCACGGCAGGGTTCGGTCAGCACTAGGTGGGGACGGGTCAATACAGGAGACCGGCTGGCTTGCAGGTCAATCCCACTCCTAGTAAGCACTATCCTCCTCCTCAGAGTTGCCGCTCTCCTCACCAGTCCCACCCTGTGAATTCACTGGACACCTCTAAAATGGCTGCCCAGTATTCCGACTTTTATAGGCTGCCCATCAGAGGTCCAGAAGGTTCTGGAATGCCCTATTCTATCCTATGGGTCAGGTCACAGGTGTGACAGTTATGGCAGTTAATGGCGACCATTTTGTGAGTCCCATACTTTCCAGTCAGAAAAGGCACCTAGGCCTCAAGGAAAAGGATCATAAAGGCAAAGAGCACCTAACCCGTAGGACAACACCGTAAAAATAATCCAGTGGACACAAAAAGGGAAAAAGGTATGAGGGGCAAAAAGGGGACAAAATAAATAATAAATTGGAGGGACTACCCAAAGGCAGATAGGTCTAACACGCGTCCCCTCAGCTGAAAGTGGGGAGAGCTACCCAACCCCTTGGGAGTCCTCATCACTAAGGCGGAAATACCTAGAGAGACCGTCTGCATTGGAGTGGTCCACTCCAGGCCGATGTTCCACCCGGAAGTTCATTCCCTGTAGGGAGATGGACCATCTCAACAACTTGGGATTTTCCCCCTTCATTTGCATCAGCCAACGAAGGGGTCGGTGGTCAGTCTGAACCAGGAAGTGCGAGCCAAACAGGTATGGCCGCAACTTCTTCAGAGCCCACACCACCGCAAAAGCTTCCTGCTCAATTGCACTCCACTTCTGTTCCCGGGGAAGTAGTCTCCTGGACAGGAAGACTACCGGCTGATCCAGACCCTCTTCATTGAGTTGCGATAACACTGCCCCAATGCCATGTTCTGATGCGTCTGTCTGGACAATGAACTCCTTGGAGAAGTCTGGGCCCCTCAGGACCGGTGCTGCACACATTGCCTGCTTCAATTTTTCAAAGGCTTGCTGACAAGCCTCTGTCCAAACTACCCGTCGAGGTTGTTTCTTGGATGTGAGCTCTGTGAGGGGCGCTACAATAGTGCCATACCCCTTCACAAAGCGACGGTAGTAACCTGTGAGGCCCAGGAAAGCTCGGACCTCAGTCTGGGTCTTGGGGGGTTCCCAGGCCATGATTGCCTCAATCTTTGCCTGGAGGGGCTGCACTGTTCCCCTACCCACCAAGTGGCCTAGGTACACAACCGACCCCTGCCCAATCTGACATTTGCTGGCCTTGATTGTCAAGCCAGCTTGTTTCAGGGCCTGGAGAACTGCTTGCAAATGTTGCAAATGGACCTCCCAACTGCTGCTGAAGACAGCAATGTCATCCAGGTAAGCAGCGGAGAAACCCTCCATTCCGGAGAGGACCTGATTCACCAGCCGCTGAAAAGTGGCAGGGGCATTCTTGAGCCCAAAGGGCATCACACAGAATTGGAAGTGTCCCTCAGGCGTGGAGAAGGCTGACCTTTCCTTTGCTCCATCTGTCAGGGAGATCTGCCATTACCCTGAAGTGAGGTCAAAGGTACTCAAGTATTGGGCAGCTCCCAGCCGGTCAATTAATTCATCCGCCCTATGGATCGGATAAGCATCAGTTTTGGTAACTGAGTTCAGTCCCCGGTAATCCACACAGAACCTCAGTTCTGGAGTGGTGCCTGGTGGAGCTGCTTTTGGCACTAGAACCACCGGACTGGACCAGGGCTACTGGAAGGTTCTATAACTCCTAGCTCCAGCATCTTGGTAACCTCACCATGGATGCTAGCCTTCACCTTGTCTGACAGCCGGTAGGTCTTTGACTTCACTGGTGAGCTGTCTCCTGTGTCCACATCATGGGTACACAGGTGGGTCCTTCCCGGGACAAGGGAGAACAACGCAGAGTACTGTTCCAGTATCTGGCGGCAGTCCTCCCGCTGTTCAGGAGTTAGGGATGGGGAGAGAATTACTCCCTCCACGACCCATTCTTTTCCGGAGACGAGAACAAGTCTGGGAGAGGTTCGCTTTCCGCTTCCTCTCCTCCATCAGTCACCATCATTAAGATGACCTCGGGCCTTTCATGGTGGGGTTTGAGGTGATTAGCATGAAGCACCCGTAGGGGCTGTCGAGGGGTCTTAAGGTCCACCAGGTATGTGGCCTTACCCTTCTTCTCTAACACCTCAAAGGGGCCTGTCCAGCGATCCTGGAGGGCACTCAGCTCTCCAGGCTCCATCACCCACACTTTCTGGCCAGGCTCCAACTCCACCGGGTGAGCGTTGTGGTCATACCACTCCTTCATTACTGCTTGGCTGGCCTCCAAGTTGTCAGAAGCTTGCTTCCACAACTTCGCCATTTGGCTCCTGAAGGCCAGCATGTAACTCACCACATCCTGGGGAGGCTTCCTGGGAGACTCTTCCCATCCATCCTTCACCAGGCTGAGAGGACCGCGTACAGGGTGCCCATACAGAAGCTCAAAGGGGCTGAAGCCCACTCCCTTCTGTGGCACTTCCCTGTAGGAAAATAGCAAACAGGGTAGGAGGACGTCCCATTTCCTCCGCAGGCTTTCAGGCAGACTTCTGATCATGCCCTTCAAGGTCTTGTTGAACCTTTCTACCAGTCCATTTGACTGGGGGTGATAGGGAGTGGTGAACCGGTAGGTCACTCCACACTCCTTCCACATTGCCCGCATATATACGCTGACATGAAGTTGGTCCCCCTGTCAGACACAACTTCCTTGGGGAAACCCACACGGGTGAAGATCTCCATCAGGGCCCTAGCCACTACAGGTGCAGTGACAGTCCTCAGAGGGATTGCCTCTGGGTACCGCGTGGCGTGATCCGCCAGAACCAGGATAAACCTGTGACCAGCTGTTGTCGGTGGATCCAATGGCCCCCAATGTCGATGCCCACCCTCTCAAAGGGAGTGCTAACGACAGGTAGTGGTTCCAGGGGAGCTTTCAGCTTCACCCCTGTTTTCCCACTGGCTTGACAGGATACACATGTCCGACAGTAGGTATCAGACGCCACTTTCATCTGAGGCCAGTAAAAGTGGGGGCAAGCCGAGCAAAGGTCTTGTCCTGACCTAAGTGTCCTGCCAAGGGTATTTCATGAGCCAATTCCAACAGAAAGGCTCTGTATCGTTGCGGGACTACCAAGGCCCTTGATGAACCGGGTAAGGGTACCTTGGGTTCACTGTAGAGGAGTCCGTCCTCCCAGTAAATGTGGTAGTGTCCTGCAACGTTCCCTGCTGCCTGGGCTTCGGCCTGTCGCCTCAGTCCCTCAAGGGTAGGGCACTCTTTCTGACCCTTACAGAACTCCTCCCTGGTAGGCCCTCCCTCCACATGCCACTCAGCAGGGATGGGTAGGTCCTCCAGGGAGACTACTTCCCCCTCCACGGACTCCTGGCTCACCACCGCAGGTGGCCGATCTGTCTCATGGGGCGTGGATGCCGAAGAAGGCTTCTCCTGTCTTCGGTTCTGTCCCTTTTTGGCAGCGGGCTGGGCCACTGTTCCAGGCTCCAACCCGGGCGAACTCCCTCTCGGGCAGTCGCAGACCTTGTGCTTACACAGGCCCAGTCAGGTGTACCCAGCATCTCTGAATGCGTCCGGTATTCCACCCCTCTCCAAGCATTGTGCTCCATGTCATTCCCCAGCAGACAATCGACTGGCACGGCAGGGCTTACGGCAACCCGAAGTGAACCTGCAACCCCTTCCCACTCAAAGGGAACCTCGGCCACAGGGTAGTGGCCCATTCTGCCGTCAGCCATCGCGGCGGGGTGGAGTAGATTGGGAATCACCTGCTCTTGAGACACCAGTTGAGTCCTTACCATAGTCATACTGGCTCCTGTATCTCTCAGAGCCTCCCCTCTCTGGCCATTGATGGTGATCCATTGCCCATACTTGGTAGTATTTGGGGGCACCTGGATCTTAGGAACCATCTCCCGATCTCCCAGGGACACTAAGGTGACACCCGCCCACTCACCCCCTTATCTAAGGGCAACTCCTCCCCGAGCGCTACACTAGCTACTCCCGGGGCTTTTCCTCCGGTGGGAGGGGGTGGTCTCTTTGGGCATTTGACATCTCCTTTATAATGTCCAACACCACCACACTCGAAGCAGTGGACAACCCTTGGCTGCTGGCTCTGGCCAGGATGAGGGTTTCTGGGCGGGTTAGCCTTAGGGGTGAAACCTGTTCCCTTTCCCTGGAAACTGTTTTGGGGACCTTTAGAGAACTCCCGCTTTTTATCTCCCCCCTCCTTCTTCTGAGGGGCGCCCTGTCCGGCCCTTTGGGAATCCCCTCCAGTCCCCTTTGAGAACACCTGGGTACTTGCCCAGATATCCGCCTCCTCTGCAAGCTTCCGGGGGTTGGTCAGCTTGCTGTCCACCAGGTGTTGGTGCAGCTCGGGAAAACATTTCTCGAGTAGATGCTCTTAAAGAAAAAGGTCATATAACCCCTCATAGTCCTTCACTTCGCTGCCCTGTACCCAGCCCTCCAAAGCCTTCCTCGCATAGTCCAGGAAATCCACCCAGTTTTGGGTGCTTAACTTGTGGCTCCCCCTGAACTTTTGGCGATACTTTTCCGGGGTTAGCCCAAACTTTTTGATTAATGCTAACTTCATGGTGGGGTAGTGGGTCTGCTCCTCCTGTTCTAGGGCTAACAAGGTGTTCCGATCAGTGGGGGGCATATACTTATATAACCCACCCCCCCAGTGTTCTGCTGGATCCCATGGGCTCTTAAAGAGACCTCATAGGCAGCCAGCCACTTGGCTATGTCATCTCCTTGGCTGTAGCTGGCAACTATGTCTTTGGGCAGGTAGGGTCTGGACTCCCTGGTTGGTTCTCTGGTTTCGCTGCCACCATTTGGAGTAGGAGAGGGTCCTAATTGTAGGGCCTGGAGTTCTAGCTCTTTCAGTTTTAACTCATGAGCCATCCTCTGTTCTTCCCTCTCCTGTTCTAACCTGGCTAACTCCCACTTCAGCTGCCTTTTCTCCCTCCTGTCTGTTAGTTCCGCTTCGGTCAAGCTTCCTCCGGAGACACTACAGCCCCTCCTTGAGTAGGTCATTGGTCCTGGAAGTAGGTTTCCCATCTCAGGATGGAACATTCCCTCTACCCCTATGACTGTGTCCCGGTCCGCCCCCTCTTCCTCCTCCTTCCCTTCTCCATGTGCTTCCACCCAAGCCCTCAAACTGGTCTGGAGTTCCCCCTTCTTGGCACCACGCTTAAAGAACACTCCCATCTGTTGACTAAAGTCCTTAAGCTGGGCTACAGAATAAGTGTCCAGTTCTTCCAAAGCAAATTCCATTTTGCTAAAGGATATTTAGGGACAAGCCCACAAAAAGAATAGATTCACAAGGGGCAATTTGAAGCTACCTCCACCCACCACCAGGAATGAATTTAGAAAAAACAAAAGTAGTAATTAGGAAGTCCGCCAGGAGAAAACTCCTGGTGTAGGTCAGTGGAATACACTCAGTTACTGCAGAGTAGTCGCAACCACAGTTCTCATCCCACCGCTAGACACCAATATGTTGGACCTAGTGTTACCAAGTCACATAGGGTAGCCTGGCCTAGGGTACGACAGTCAGTTCCTAGAAGCACAAGTGTAAAGTTTGCACACCACCCAGCAGTAACTCAAGGCACTTCCACTCAAAAACGACGCTACACCAATTTTGTGGAAAAATATGGACTGGTTTATAAAAATAGTTTTGTTTCACTTTATCTTTTTCACACCATTATTTTCCTTATACTCCTTACCACTTTTAGGATTTGGGATCACATTACAAAGTCATTCTATACTTTCTTCATCAATTACATAGGAGCTCAGCATTAACTTTTACCATGCCTAAAAGAAGTTGGCATCTAGACAGGTTTTACAACAGATTAAACGTTACCGGCAATTTCTAAGAGACCTTCACCTCGAAGAAAGGGTTCTCTACCACCTCCACCTTAAACAGATGAAACAGGCATTATAAATTCTAGAAACCAGCAAATATTATTCTCTCTAACATCCAGATTGAACCATACATTTAATTCTCTTAGTAGCAACTTGGCATGAGAAGGTTCAGTTATCACTTGTACATTGCCCCTGCAGGATGCTTGCTCAATTCCACCTATGGCTCACCCTGCTAGATTCAGTCAAATGCCCAATTAGGGTCTTGAAGTTGTGCTCTTTTCCTGAAAGGGATTTTAGCAATTTCTCATCCCCTATTTCACTTCCTCATTTTAACTTAAAGCACTGTCAAACGTTTTCCCCCAGGCTTATCTCCAGTCAACCTCAGCGCTCTATTTTTTTCTTGGGTCCGCGCTGGTAGCTGGTATGGACCCAGGCTCGTCCTCACCAAGCTCCGTTAGGCACTCACCACAGCACTCTGGATCTGACGAGCTTTCTGACCTGGTGTGGGCCCACGGAACGGCTGCCGATGCTGGGATCACCCCGCACTTCTCACCGCAGCGCTCCTTCTGGGTCAGAGGCCATTCAGCGCCGCCCAATGCACTCCTCGCAGACCGGCACCCACAAACCTGCGCACTTCACGTCGTCGAGGCACTGCTCCCGGCGCCCTCACACGGCTGCTGGGCCTGCGCAGTGAACGATGAGGAGACACTGCCCCCGGCGCTCACACACGGCTGCTGGGCCTGCGCAGTGCACGATGAGGAGACACTGCTCCTGGCGCTCTCTCGCAGGCGGCTCCTTCCTCGCTGTCTACGCCCGCCGACGGTCCCGCCTCCTCCGATCAGCTTCCTCTGACGCTGCTCTGCTTCCCCTGTTAACTCACAGAGGAACTCAGCGCCAGACAAGGCGCCCACGAGCTCACCGGATCCCTGCGCAGGGAGACCTTAGCGAGAGACCAGTCAGCTTCTCACAGAAAGGTGAGGATGAATTAAGCTCCGCCGTTTCCAGGTATGGTCCGGCAGCTTTTGGGTTTTTCCCCTCTTCAGTAGCGACTCCCCACACACAGACGCCTGAGCCTTTTTTTAGGAATTCTCATGGGTTGTTCAAGAGCTTCCAGGTGGGGACCATCACGGCAGGGTTCGGTCAGCACTAGGTGGGGCCGGTTCAATACAGGAGACCGGCTGGACCGCAGGTCAATCCCACTCCTAGTAAGCACTATCCTCCTCCTCAGAGTTGCCTCTCTCCTCACCAGTCCCACCCTGTGAATTCACTGGACACCTCTAAAATGGCTGCCCAGTATTCCGACTTATATAGGCTGCCCATCAGAGGTCCAGAAGGGACCAGAAGGTTCTGGAATGCCCTATTGTATCCTATGGTTCAGGTCACAGGTGTGACAGTTATGGCTGTTAATGGCGACCATTTTGTGAGTCCCATACTTTCCAGTCAGAAAAGGCACCTAGGCCTCAAGGAAAGGGACCATAAAGGCAAAGAGCACCTAACCCCTAGGACAACACCGTAAAAATAATCCAGTAGACACAAAAAGGGAAAAAGGTATGAGGGGCAAAAAGGGGACAAAATAAATAATAAATTGGAGGGACTACCCAAAGGCAGACAGGTCTAACAGTTATTGTTAGTAAATTTGGGAATACACCAAAATCCATTGTTGGATGTGTGGAAACACCCACGCCCTACCCAATGAACACCTTCCCAGAGCAGAGTAATGCAAGGAGCAACATGCGCTGCCTTGCGTTACTCCAGCTTTACTATGACAAGCTCAGCTTCACAAGGTGGTTAGCGTGGCAGGCTCTTAGTAAATCTGGGCCACTCTCCTTAAACAACATCTGAAAGTACCTTTTGAGCTAATACAAAAGGCAAACTTTACGTACGTATTTTGGGAAACTGCAGCAGTATTAGCCTTGATGGCAGCCAAGTGGGTGAATTAAATTCAAGCTTTCATGATTACCAAGTCTTACTTAAAATTTCACTTCGATAGTGATTGTTCAGACTAATCCCAAATTTATATCGCAAGTGCCATAGGTCTTTCAGTTGAATAAAAGTATGGTATTCAAGGTTTTTCCCCAGCATCCCATATATGCAGCCAAAAAGACTTTCCTCAACAGCTGATGATATTTAAAGTTCTAATGCAGTAGAGAACTTTTTCCTTCCCCCGAATAGGCTACAAGGGAGAGGTGGTGGGGTTGCTACTATTTACAATTAGCAGTGTCACTTCATCTTGTGAATATCTCAAACCCATCTCTAGCTGTGAATCTTTTATTTCCTCTATCAATTTGACTCCTCTTCCACTGCTATTCTAATACCCTTCAGGAAAAAAGTAGAATACACGATTCTATAGGACCTTTGTACCCCTGAACCTCATTATTCCCAGGAATGCTAATTTGTGACTAGAGGAAGAAAACAATCCCTAAGCTTTGTCATGGGTTTTACACAACGTTTTAACATAACCCAACTATATAATGGCATTCTGCTTAATAGGTTGCTTAGACAAGAATAATGACCCGTAATGCAATGAGATTTTTTTGGGGCAAAATATCTTAATCAGGTCTTTCATCACAGGCGTTACCACTACTCACTTAATCCAACAGAGCTTCATGGTATTCCCTTGAAACATGTAATTGGCCGTGTTCAAAATACATGGAAGAAATATCTGTCATCTCTAAGTTGAGGGTCACTATTTTACACTGCAGAGGCGTAAGAAATTGATTTATTGGTTTAGTGGGCTGGAAGCCCAACTTAGTTAACAACCACACCCTTGTCAGGGTGAACAACAAAAGTTGCTAACCTGTGCTTAGCTCTCTGGTAGCTTGGCACAAAAATAGCCAGATTTACCCTAGAGGCAATGTGTAAAGTATTTATGCAGCACACAACTAGTAAAAAAGTGAAAAAACAACACAAGAACAATCCCACACCAATTTAGAAATATAGAATATATTTTAATGAATTAATAATACCAGAATGACTAAAATCCAATCACAATAGAACCAGAGATATTCAGTTTTAAGGTTTTTATGGAAAATAGCGCCTAAAAGCACAAAGGGCCACTCACAGTCACCTGGTCGCCGTAAATCGGGGCAAAGGTACAAACTCAGGCCGATTGCAATGGAGCACGGGTCAGATAAAGGTACCAGTTTAATTCAGTTGAAGAGTAACCTTCAAAGTCTGGCACAAAGAGTTCCTTCGCATTGCAGGCTGCGAGGAGCAGGATGAGAGTTGCATACAGATGTCACTATAGTGTGAGGAGCTGGTCAATTGTCACGGACAGTCACTGTTGTGCAAAGAACTGATCAAGCATTGCGGGCAGTCATTGCTGTAGCTTCACATTAGCGGTCATTGCTGCCTGTTGTTGCTGTAGCGCTAAATGCAGGTCTTGTGTGACTGGGATGCAGTTCCGCTGTCTCTGACCTTCATCCTGAGAAGGAAGATAGTTGTGTGAGAGGGGTGTGCAGGCTTGCACACTCAAACAGGAGTGCATTAGTTAATGCACTGTGCCCGACTTCCTGACATACAGAACCAAGGTATGGGGTTAGGTCATTCCAATATGCTTGGCAGATGGGTACTCCAGACATGCTCTCTTTAGCATAGAGGAAGTAGATAGGAGCAACCTTAGTAATATTATGAACAATTAACATGGTTGAATGTTTGTGTTTTTCACCATTCTAAAAAATCTCATGACAAGTGATGTGTCTCAGGGGGGCGTGGCCGGCAAGATGGCCAACAGGCAGCCATGATCTCTCCTGTATCATCTTGCCGGTCTGCCTGCTCTTGGGAGATGCTGCCACACACACTGGACAACAGCTTGGAGACCCTGTGAGCTGATTGTGCCTCCCGCACTGCGGCACGCAGGCGGTGCTTGCTGGGTATGACCTGAGGTGCAATCGGCTGCAGAGAAACACACAGAGAACCAACGGAGTGAGTCGCTGCTTCCCCTGGCTCTGTAAGTGGTATCCCGCTGTTATCGGGGTGATCACACTTATGCAGACATCTACATCCCCAACATCTGATGTCTCCCTGTAAAGACCTGAAGGCGCTGGGGAAGCTGCATGCTGAGTGTAGTGACGAATATAGAGAGCGATGGCCTTGAGTTGGGTTGCATGGCTTGGCCTGGGTTCCCCCCAATCCTAGGAGCCTGGTCCGCCTTCATTGTCCAGGGATGATTTTTTTTTTTTTAAAGACCTTTATTGTACATGTTGCAGATAACACAGCTCAAAGCCTACAACCTCTACGGGCCGGCTGCCTGTAGCATAAGTCACATGGATTGTCAGTGGAATAACACAGCCGCTGTAGCCGACAACCCTGGGGTCCGGCGGCATAGCAGAAGAAAGCATGTATACAGCATACCTTAGGTAGTTCAAGGAATATACAGGTCTACAGCTTTTACGTTTTTTGTTGTTTATGCGATAATGAATCTCCGGTGTCTTGGATATACTGCCAGCAGTCCGTGATCAGCTATGATTAACATCCATGACAATATTAGACAGTGAAATCAGAATTATGAAAATCACAGGTCAGTCACATGCGATATAAGAGGTATAGCAGGCAATTTGAGCAATGGTGCGCTGCACCAATCCAAAGGAGTAGTCGTATCTAGTGGCTGTAAGAGGAAGTGATCGTTGTAGCCATATCCGGTGCGCCAGGTGTCTCAATATGTGCGCCACCCCCCAACAGTGCAGGTGATGCTGTGGTGGTCAGGGTTGGAAGTTGTAACGTAGGACTGTCTGTGTGTGATTGGAGAGTATGCTCCTCAGCCACACCCCACGAGTCGCGTGGAACATGTCCTGCGTCACGTGGGCAAAGAGGAATCAGTAAGTATCAGCGGAGATACGTTTATCAACGTCACATATGCATGGTACTTAGTGCCTAGCCAGCTGTGTAAAAGGTCCTGTTTTTCAAAATATAACAAACGTGTAAATAAGAACGTGAACTGTATCAGGGGATGGTTGGAGGGACAGGACTTTTGAGGGGTTGAGGCGTCCGTGGGTACGAGAACAGGGGGGGGGGCTGCAGCAATAGATGGGGTCTTATAACATTAGGTCGGGATGAGGCTAGATAGTAGCATGGGCGTGAGGGGGGCCGTTGCAGGGGCGTTTATGCAGCTTTTCAAGGGTGTGACAGTCGCGCCAGTCACACCGAAAGAGCGGGACGAAGTTCGTCTCTTAGGAGACGGGGAGGTTGAGAAACCGTGCTATTGTATCAGGCAGACAAAGAAGCGCTGGTGATTCTGAGTGTGAGGGGCTGCAAGTGTGGCGCGTTGCATATGTGCGGGTGCAATTACATTACAGTGGCAAAAGTTGTGGCATGGGCCATGTCGTGGAAGGGGGAAAGGTGGGGTGGGGGCAACTGGCACCCAGTGTCCCCGTTGTGTCTTAGACCAGGAAGCCAGTCCTGGTACGGCCCACCTCAGGTGATCCCTTGTTCCGAACTCGCATGCTGAAAGGACTTCAGTGCGTCATCCCAGAGCTGTGCAATGGGGAATTTCCTGAGTCCCGCTGTTTCCTCTCGGTGCAGCACTGTGCTTTCTGCCCGTGCCCAGTTGGTAAAAGACGTGCACCAGTGCTGAATAGGTGGGGACGTGTTGGCCTTCCAGCGTTTGGTGAGTAGGCGTTTGGCCGTGATAAGTCCCGGGTCCCAAAACCTGGCTGGTACCTTATTGAGTTCGGTGCGTTTGTAGAGTCCTAGTATACAAGCTTCCCACGTGCGCGGCACATTTTCGTTAGTGCTGCGCATTAGCAGTGCTATGATCGCGTTCCAGTATGTCTGGATATCGGGGCATAGCCAGAGCATATGTAAAAAGTCTGCCCCAACCAGGGAACAGCGCTGGCATGCAGTATCAGTGACTGAAAAGTATCTGTTAATTTTATCGGGTGATAAATAAGCGCGATGTAGTATGTAAAATTGTATGACCTTGAAACGGGGGTTGCGTGGGAAATTGGTCGGGCCAACCAGCACCATTGCCCATTCTTTGGCGGTCCAATCTCTCCCTCTGTCCCTCGCCCACTTCTCTCTCAGCGGCAGGGTGGAGTGCTGTGTATTGGTCAGAAGGGCTTGTGCTAACCAGTGCACCACGTGAGTACCGTTGCCCATGACATGCAGGTATTGTATGAAGAGGTGCGTTGGTGGCTCTTCAGATACGTCACCCCAGGCAATCGTCAATGTATGTAAGAGGGATGCATGTAATAGGAATTGCCCAGCTGGCAGGTCCGTGCTTGCGGCAAGGTCCGCAAAGGGTAGCAGGGCATCCTCCGCATAGAGGTCTCCCAGCGTCTCCACACCTGCTCATGTCCAACCCTCCAGCATTGCTTCCGTCAACACCCCAGCGTCCCTGGGGGTACCCAGGAGGGGAATTGTTGGAGCATACGGCGTTGTTGCTCGGGTGAGTCTCAGGCAGCGCAAGAAGCATTTGCGCGCCACTGCTAAGTGCAGTTGGGTAGGGCGGGGGGCTCGGGTCAGCGGATGGAATAAAGTGCATGTTTGTGTTTGGGTCCAGACGTTAGCGTCCGTGGCAGTGTCCCCCAAGTTCCTACCGCTCAACCAGCCAGGTAGTACAGCTCCATGTTGGGGACCGCCAGGCCTCCCGATTCAGTGGGCATGTACAGCTTTGCTAGTGCTACGCGGGGTCGGTGTGCGTTACAAATAAGGCCACGGAGCATGACCTCCAGTTCGCGAAAGACTCTGGTAGGGACATAAGTTGGGATGTTGGCGAAATAATATATTAGCCGCGGGAGGACAATCATTTTCGTCAGTGCCACACGGCTGGGCACATTCAAGGGCAGTGTTCTCCAGAAGGCCACTTGCGCGCGAATGGAAGCTATCGCTCGCATCAGGTTGCCATTCAGTATGTCTGAAGGACTGTGGGCCTCTGGTACAGCAAGTCCACCATGTCCCTATAACCACCCCCCAGGTCGTATTTCTACATCACCGCCTTAAGATATGGCCACTCTACTGAATCAAACGCCTCCTCAAGGTCCAGTACCAGGCCTCCCGCTCACGGCCAATGCGAGTGGCATACTCCTGTATTCGGAACAGCCTGCGGATGTTATAAGAGGTGTGGCGTGTCGGAACAAAGCCATTTTGATCACTGTGTACCAAAGTCGGGACCAGAGGGGCCAGGCGCTGGGCTAGAGCAGAGGCGAGAATTTTGTAATCCATGTTCAAGAGGGCCAAGGGGCGATAAGAGCCCATGCGGGTGCTGTCCTTGCCAGGTTTGAGAATGGATATAAGATTGGCCTCATTAAGTGTAGGAGGGAGGGAGGAGTCTTCTGCGGCTGCAGATACATTTTCAAAAGCTCGGGGATGAGAAGCTCTGAACCAGCCTTATAAAATTCGGCTGGTATCCCGTCTGTGCCAGGGGATTTGCCGTTAGACAGGTTGAAAATGGCTGTGCGGAGCTCCTCAGATGTGAGCGATGCTCCGAGGTCGTCCTGCTATGCAGCAGTCAGATGTGGCATTGGTAAGTCAGAAAGATATTCCACTATATCAGGAGGTGGAACTCGGAGCCAGGAGCCATATAAGGCTCTGTAGTGGGTCGTGAAGGCTTCATGTATGTGGCGTTGTGTGTAGAGTAGCCCCCTCTTTTCCGTGTGTATCACCGACACCTGGGTCGCGCGATCTTCTTGCGCAATCAGCCAGGACAGCAGTTTGCCTGGTTTGTCGCTGAGGTGATGTGTGCGCGCTGAGTGGGCCGCAAAATTAATGTTACGTAGGCGTTCTAAGAGGTGCGCGTGTTCCGTTTGCGCTTCTGCCAGGGGGTTGTTATTGCCGTCGATCGCATCTTGTTCTCGACGGAGTAGGTCGTGTTCCAGCCGAGTCAAGTTATGTTCTAGCTGCTTCTGCATGTGCCCCTCTGTGCCCAAGCAGTGTCCCCGAATGACGACTTTGAAGGCATCCCATTCAATCTGGGGAGAGGACGCTGTGTCCCAGTTATCTGCAAAGTATTGCGCGATTTGCGTCGTAGGGAAATCTCGGAAGGCCGCATCTAATAAAAGGGTCGGTTGCAGCCGCCATGTAGAGAATGGTGGGTGTGGGCGCTCCCAAGCTATGGCCGGTACGTGTGGGTTATGATCCGAATGTGTGCGGCCCATGTACCGTGTGTCAGTGACGAGGGGGAGGAGGTCAGCGGATATCATGTATCTGTCTAAACGCACATGTAGATCATGTGCGCCCGAGTAATAGGAGTATACACGTGTGTTGGATTTGTGTGCCCGCCATGCGTCGTGTAAGTCCCATTGTAAGGCCCAACTGACCAGTGCTTTCATTGCGCCGTGCGCCGGCGTGCCAGCTTGCGGCGGGGAGGAGCGGTCCAGTGCTGCTTCTAAAATGCAGTTATAGTCTCCCCCCAGGATCCATGGGACGCCATGCCATGCCGCCAGTGTCGTCGACAGGCGGGTGAAGAAGCTGCCCTGATCAGTGTTCGGGGAATACAGGGAGGCCAATACCACTTGCTGTCCATCCAATCTGCCTTGGACCCCCACATATCTGCCATCAGGGTCTATGTGAGCGCTAGTGGCTGCCCAGGGGGTTCCAGGGCGGATCCACAGGAACGCCCCGCGGGCGAAGGCGGAGTACTCCGTGGCATACAACTGCCCACGCAATCTGCGGTGTAAGGCACGTACTTCTGTTTTGTTTTGGTGCGTTTCTTGCAAGAGCGCAATATATATCTTGTGACGTTTTAAATATGAGTAGATCTGATACCGCCGTGACGGTGTATGCATGGCCCTGACATTCGAGGTACACATCTGGATTTCCGCCATGGTGATCGTCTAGGTAAGCCCTATGTCCAACAGTCGTTCCCAGCTCCTCATATGTGGCCCCTTCCAGGCCCCCTGGTCCCTCACCCTCTTCATTTCAAAACAGTGCTGCATGTATGATAAGAAGTGACCCACACAGTCGCAATGGGATAGAATAAAAAAGAACAGAAAACGCCAATAAAGGGCAATACAATAGAAAATACCAAATGGTCGGTTGCCCAACATGCCGCCGTCCAAACACTCAAGTGAGTTAAATTAACTATACAGTTCTAGGGGGTGGTGAGCAATTGGCACAAAGAGCGATACAACAGTATTGTTCACAGAGGGGTAACGTCCCATCCTGGGCCGTAAGAAAGGAAGGCCACAGCTAACAGGCTTTGCTGGGTATCAGCCCACCCAGCGCAGAGGGAGAATGTCTGTCTGATACAAAAGGTAGAGGGAAAGTTCGTGTGAGGGCACACACCTCCAGTAGAGTCGGGCCGAGGGCCGCCAGGACACCAGCAACCATGGCGAGGGAGAGAGGCGCCACAGTGATGCAGGACAAGTGTGTGCTATGTCTTTAAGATGTTACTCACTGCGTCACGCCGTCGCCATCTCTCATGGAGCAAGGGGGTCCCCTCTGACCCGTCGCCGCTGAGCATCACTCAGCCCATGGCGAGCAAGGATGACGTGTTGTCCGGGGATGATTGGGCTGCCAGAGGCAAAACTGTGACGACCAGGTGAATCGGAGACCTGCCGACTGCAGTGCTGCTCCCCAGAGGTCCAGAAGAGGCAGCCTTGTGTTGCGTCTGCCTTGTGTGCCTGGAGGAAATCATTTTTCCCCTCTCCTGGTGTCCCTTTGCGGGACTGGCAGAATGCTGCATGCAGAGCTGTGGGCCAGGTGTGAAGTGCAGAGAGTAGTGACGAGAGCAGTGGCCTGGAGTCAAGCTGCTTGCCTTGCCTCCCCCTTCCATCTTCCCTGATACGTGTCCTAACTCATGTAGTCCAAGGAGAGAGTGGTTCTGGTCTTTGGGGGCTGAGCAAAGGGGTCTATATGGAGGGGGTGGACAATCGGGACTGAGGCCCGGGTGTCGGTGAGTGCCTCCAGCGGGCCTGAAGCAAAGCAGCAAGGGGGAGATGGCTGCAGGCAGGAGACACCACTTGGGGGCCACCATCACAGAGTGCACTCATTCACTGCCATAAGTGTCCGGTAAGGTCCTCATGCCTGCAGGGCAGCATCACTAAGCCCCTCTCCAGGAGGTGGTGTGGGGTTCTGCTTGGAGAAGCAGTCAAACAGATAACCAAGGGTGAACCTCGAGGTTTTGTCCCACCATGAACAATTTACAGAGTCGAACATCCTGCAACACCTTAGGTGTTTGTGGTGTGACAACAGCCGAGTTTGTGATCCCTGGTGTGGGCTTATGCTTTGGTTGCTTGTACAGTGTATGCTTCTCGTGGCCACGGCTCTCCCCATAAGGTGAGCTGTTTGGGCTTCTGACTCTTCCTGACTTTGACTGTGTTGCGGCCCAATGCAAGCTTGTGGGGGTTAAGAGAGGTGGGGTGTCCCATCCCTGGGGCAGACGTTCTGGCCCTTGCCAACCCCCACTGTTGGAGACACAGGGGGTACTTAACTGGGGCAGTGAAAGGATACAGCTGGTGTCCATGTGATGCAGAAATATGTTACCTGGTGGAAGTGCTTCACTGGATGAGGTACACCGGGACCCCAGACCAGCCGTACGATGGTTAAGGATAAAATATCATGGGGAGCACAGCAGACAAAGATTGACCGACCGGCTGACACAGAAGGTCTGGATAACGCACAGGGGCACAGATTCTGGCTGCACTCAAAGTTTCCAGCGCCAACGTCCAGGCCATGGCAGACTCAGTATCTATTGATGCAAATTTGCGACATGCCGACCTGCGTAAAGTGGCCGAGAGATTGTCAGAAACAGAACAGCCCTCCAGTCCACAGTTGCCACCCTGACAACCCAAACACAGCGGCTCAGGATCTGAGCGGAGGACGCAAAGGGTCACTCCTGGTGCTATAACCTATGGGTTGTGGGGTTTTCTTTTAAGAACAATGGCTCCAAAAGATGCTCTTGGGTGCAGCATTGTCGATGATCTTCGTGGTGGAGTGTGCACCTAGGGCCTTGACACTGCCGCCTGGGGGGCCTCCAAGAACTATGATTGCCAAGATCCTCAACTACAGCGACAGAGATATAATACTACAGATGGTTCATCAACAGGGGGACCCCTCCTTTGAGTATCATGTCATAAGGATCTTTCAGGACTATACCCAACACATAAGCAAATGCCAAAAACATTTGGGGAAGTCAAAACCTGAGAGCCATGGGGATGAAATATATAAAATAAAGTTGAAGGTCCTCCATGAGGTATGGTCTCAAATCTTTGTGACTCTGGAAGAAGTGTGGGACTGGCTGGATATCCGGGGACAGCAGGATCCCGAGTGGTGAGGCAGGGAGGCGCTGCAGCAGCTGCAGTAGGAGGACATGCTCAAATTTCGATGTAGTGGTCAGACATGATGAACACTCGATGTGGAATCACAACGACTGGAGATAGTGGAAGTGAGAGCACAGGTGGAAGCGGTAACATTGGCGACGTCAGTAGACAGTGGCTTTGAGGTGATCTAAGGAACAACCAACCAGTCTGACTGGTAACTCCTGAGTAGCCATGGAGACATCAAATTCTGAGTCTGAAGGGGAGATCCGGCTAAGTCCCGTGAGCCATAGAACAGATTGTGGAACTGGCAATATGGCAGCTGAATTGTGGGAAACTGTTACTTCATCCCTGTGGGTGATACAATGTAGTGTCTGATGTACGCCCTGCGGGCCTTGCTATACTGCTTCCAGATGACATCAGACTGTACAACAGCAGGCATAGCGGCAGGATGCCCTGATTGCCACTCCCCCTCCTTTCTTTCTTTGCCTGTTATTTAATCTTCACCTTTTTCTTCTCTTGTTTACTTTGATTTCTTATTTTCTTCTTGGCCTTTTCTGGTGTGTTAAGATGTTTTTCTTTGCAATGCCTAATTTGGGGTTGGAATAAAAGTTAAGTGTGCCCAGAGACTGGAAACAGGCGGTGGTGCTTCCTCTCCAAAAGAAGCCCAATATCAGCTTCGAAAAACTGGAGAACTAACGGCCAATTTACCTTCTACCCTATATGGCTAAGGTGGCGGAGAAAACGGTAAATACCCAGCTGATGGATTTTGTGGAAGAGGCTACCCTCCTGCACGAGACCCAGTTTGGGTTCCGTCCACGCCACTCCACTGAATCGGCGTTACTGATGGCAGTGGAGACCTTACGCCAGGAGGTGGATGAGGGCCAGACTATGGCTCTCATCCTTTTGGATCTAAGTGCAGCATTCGACACTGTAGCGCATACCACCTTGCTACAGTGTCTGAATGATGGAGGGTTATCAGGAACTGCACTTGAATGGATCCAGTCTTTTCTGACAGGGAGAGGCTTTCAGGTTCGACAGGGAGACTGCTACTCATGGGAGTTTGATCTGGGCCAGGGCGTGCCTCAGGGCTCGTCCCTGAGCCCAACCCTATTCAATCTATATGTCTCTCCCGTGGCGCCCATTGTCGAAAGCCATGGCCCACACATAGTGTCCTATGCCGATGACAAGCAGCTGGTCATCTCCCTGTCACGTGCACCCAGTCTTGCGATGGACAGTTTCAGGGCCTGCATGCAGGAGCTGGCGACCTGGATGTCCACCAATTGCCTGATGTTAAACGGCAACAAGACTGAGGTGCTTGTGGTAGGGGGGGGGGCCGTCTGTTTGGTCATCGGCCTGGTGGCCACCATGTTTGGGGAATGTACCCACACCCTGACAGGAAGCAAAAAATCTGGGGGTGTGGCTTGACGTGGATCTCTCTTTTGGACCTCAGATAAGCCGCGTGGTGGGGATTTGCTTCAGCGTCCTGAAAAGTTTGCGGAAATTTTTAGATCTACCTACGACAGCCCGTAGGACGCTGGTGCATGCCCTCGTCACATCGCGCCTGGATTATGGCAATCTGCTCTATCTGGGGGCCACTGGAAAGGCCATCAACCGACTCCAGGTGCTGCAAAACGCAGCGGCCTGCCTGATCCTGAAACTCCCTAAAAGATCAGCGTCTAAAGCAGCCCTCAAGGCCCTTCACTGGCTCCCAGTGAGGAGCAGGGTTGAGTTTAAGGCTCTTTTTACCTGCCACCACATTTTGTGCGGTAAGGCACCTTCTCCCCTCCAAGGTCTGGTTACTCGGTACCCGCCTACGCGCACTCTGCTTTCCTCCTACACAGGGCTATTGAAGGTCCCCAGGATAAAAAAGTCACGCATGGGGGGGTAGGTCTTTTAGGTACTTGGCCGCGAAAAGCTGGAATGCCCTACCACTGGTCCTTCGCCTGGAGCCCTCTGAACTCGGCTTCAGGAAGAAGTTAAAGACTCACCTTTAAACGCAGTAAGCCGGGCTGACTTTTGCGGTTGTGACTCTGCTGATTCCACTCACTACAGCGCGGGGACACGCCGTTGCGCGTAACCAGGCGCTTTACAAATTTCCCTTATTATATTATTATAATTATATTATTATATTTGCTGGTGGGAGGGCGACAGACCTCTCTTGTCTCACTGTCGGTAGTTGTCCAGTTGACATATTGTTATACACTTGCTAAGGGCAGTGAGAGGTGGGAAGGGGGTGAATGGGTCTGCTGCGTGGGTGTTATTCTTTGGTTGCTTCGTTGATTTTGTTCAGTTTTATGAGGAGGGACACAGACATAAGATCCCTGGCACATGAGTAGGAGATGACCTGTCCACATCCATAATACCATCTGATGAAGAAGGATAGGCTACTAGATGGCACACATTGCTCAATTATGCCCTGGAATGTTAACAGGCTGGGGATTAAGGTGAAGCAGGGCCGGGTTGCGTAACATTAAACGTCTCAAGCCAGACATAGTTTTCCTTTAGGAGATACATTTGTTGGGGACCCACTGACACTTTCTGGGTAAGGAACCATACACTACACTAGCGCACGCTGGATTTACCACTGGCTCACGGGGGCATATTGATAAGAAAGACACCACTATTTCAGGTTGTAAAGACATTGACCGATTGGTATGGGCGGTATTTCCAAGTTCAGGGATTGTGGGGACGGACACCGGTCATGCTGGTCAATGTTTACGCAACCCCTCATCTCCAGGGGCATGTCCTGGATGAGGTAGCGACCATATTTCTGGAGGCCAACTCCGCCCTACACGTTGTGGGCAGTGTTTTTAATGACTTTATGGATCCAGTAACGGGCTGCTCGGGTGTGCTTTTGGACACCCCGGGGGTTCCCCATTGGCGTTGTTTGGAGAATTCTTTGATGTTTCTGACCTCTGGCGGAGGCAACAACTGGGGACCAGAGACTATTCTGTTTTCTCTGGGAAGTACAGGGTCTTTTCCAGGATAGACTACATTTTTAGCTCGGTGGGCGAGGTGGCCGAAGTGGATAGGGCAGAATATCTAGCACAAGGCCTCTGAGACCATTCGCCTCTCTCAGTAATGCTGCGTGGGGGAGACTCTCGACGGAACATGGGGTGGAAATTTATTGCATGGACCCTAAGAGAAATGGAGATTGCCTTTACTTAAAAGAGAATAAGGAGTCAGTGTGATCGACAATTATACTTTGGGAAGCCTACAAAACTGTCTTGCACAACAGAGCGCAGAACATACTGGTGCATAAAAAAATGTAAAGCATCAGAGGAGATTGAGCTGACCTCAAAGACCATGAGGGGTCTCCTGGGGCCCGGATGGATCCGATTTCCTCTGTACATTGGAGGTGTTGCGGAGAGAGTATTGAGACCTTGCACAAGGGGAGGCCCGTAGGCAATTGTTAACCTTGCAACATCGACTATATGACGCCGGAGACAAAGCAGGCAACCTACTTGCTTGGCTCAGTAGGCGAGTCACATTGGGTTAAATGTGTGGTAGATGAGAATGGGACTTCCTACTCTGTGGATAAAGATATCCTGGAGGCTTTTGCATGGTTTTATGCCTCATTCTATAGTGCCAGACAACTGGCAGACACGGCATTGGATACAGTGGATTGGATGATATTTGTAGCTGAGAACTGACAGACCTTGGAGGAGGGCATCATGCTTGAGGAGGTCCAGACAGCTATCAGCAACTTGAAAGCCAGGAAGATGCTGCAGCCCAATGACCTTCTAGCTGAATTCTTCAAGCGCTACTCCGGACTGTTGAGCCCATATCTGTTAGACCTCTTCAGGGAGGCCTGGCACAAGGGCGAACTCCCATTGGACCTGCAGTGTACCAATATATCGCTGTGCTACATAAGAAGGACAAACCAAAGACTAACTGCAGCTCCTATCACCCTATCTCTATGTTAAACATTGAATCGAAGATTTTGATCATGATTCTAGTCACTAGGCTTTTGACGGTCATAGTTCTCCTTATACACAGCGATCAGTTGGGCTTCACGCCTGGTAGATCCACTATTGGACTCCACAATTGGATGTCAGAGGTAAAACAAAGGAAACAACCCCATGTTTTCCTAATGTTAGATGCCGAAAAGGTTTGACGCAACTTATTGGCCCTACCTCCACCAGACGTTAGGCTCCTAGTCCCGTCGGTGGGTAGACTTACTACAGCAGGCCCCTACTTCAGCAGTGAGGGTGAATGCGGTGCTCTCCTCAACCTCCTCAACCTTCCTGATAGGGCGGGGTACCCAGCAAGTTTGCCCCCTGTCCCAATTGCTCTTTGTTCTCACCATTGGCTGCCTAATTCACACCTTTCCCGATATTCCAGGGTTTCATATTTCCGAAGCTGACAGGTCTCATTATATGCGGACAACATTCACTGACTTGGCAACCACAATTCTGGCTATCCTCCAAGTGTTTGAATCATATGGCACTTACTCTGGTTACCATATTAACTGGAGTAAATCTAAGCTTTGTCACCCATTTGGCCCCCTGGTTTCAGCCACTCTCCCTCGGACGCTCCAGGTGGAGACCGACAGATTTCAATACTTGGGTGTATTTCTGACTCCTTGTAGGGTGACGTGCCTCTTCAAAAATGTGGGAAGGGGAGAGATGGCGCATGCTGTCTGTACTCTGATGTGGAGAGCAGCTGTCTTTAAATTGCTAATGCTCCACAAATTGCTCTTCGGCCTACAAAACACATATTACCAAGTCCCAGAGGCTACGTTCGCTAAGATAGAGGGAGTCCTGTGGGCTCTACTATGGGATGCGCCCATCCTTGAATAGCGCTAAAGATCTACAACACAACCCATGTAATGGCTGGATCGCTTTCCTGGCTGTAAGCGCCTACCACTGGGCCTCCCATATGGTGACTATTAATGACTGGTCCTTTGCGCCACAGGACCACCCCACCTTACAGACTAGAGCCCACACAATTTGTCTTCTGGTCATACTTCCACTACTTGTAAGGTGGAAAAAGTATTCCAAAGCTGCTCTCGGCGACTTGGCTGTCACTAGAAGCCTTGAGGAAAGCTACTCAAACTTTTGAACTATAGGATATGCAGGGAAAATAACGCGAGAGACTCTGCTTTGGGAGAGGGCATGGATGTGTGAAATAAGGAAGTTTAAGAGGTTTGGGTCCTAGGGCCTGCTGGGAATCTATGGAATAGGGGACTCTCCTGGAAGATGGTAATCTGATGCCCCTCTCCTCCCTTCAAAGGCATTATCAAATGAGCTCCAACCAATATCTCTAATATACACAATACTGTGCCATGCTCGGCAAGCGGAAGGGCTAGGGTAGTTGGATATGCCCGAGTACGCCCCTCTTGAAGGCAGACTACTCCTATAAGAGTTGCAATCGCAGGCCATATCCGTCACCTACTAAACACTTAATAACAACATGCCGGACATCCTGGTTAAGTTTAGGGCCCGCTGGGGGGAGGATTTAGAGGGGGAATTCGAAGATGTGGATTGGTAAGCGACCCTGAAGCACCCAACGGAGGTCGCCAAAAAGTCCTGGCTTCACTTGATACTACTTAAAATACTGCATCGAGCTTACTATGACTGAAACTGCCTACACTGCATGGGAAAGGTAGCATCCCCGGACTGCCTGCGCTTTGGGGTGACTCGGGGTACTTTTGTCCAGACAATATGGAGCTGCCCAACAATCCAGGTAAACTGATCACCAGTGGTGAAAGAGATCAGCAAGGTATTGGGGGAACAAATCCCTCTTGAGCCCAAGGATGTCCTATTGGGAGTTCTTGTAGATGTAGGCAACCCTAGGGGAAAGCTCCTCTTTTGCAATTTGGAGCTGTAGTAGCCAAACACGATATAGCGCGCCACTGGGGCGACCCAGCATCTCTGACTTTGGAAGAATGAAGGTTGGAATGGACTTCTACATGGCGATGGAAAAGGTAACTTACAGAAATAGAGGTTGCCCCCTCAAGTTTTTCAGGGTCTGGGGGAATTGGTTAAACACTATGACATGCTTTTCTCTGCCAGTGGGACACATGCCTCTTCCTGATCCTTTTGTGCATGTTTTGTCATTATACATGTCACTGTCTCTTATCCTATTTCAATATTGTGTGGTTATCATATACTGACCCTGTGTGGAGGGCTGCCTGTGTGCATCTGCCTCCTCCTTTGTTGTACAATTGTTTCAGGTGTGTGATCGCTCCGTTATTGTTGCTTGTTATATGAAAACGAAAAAACAAAATAAAGATGTTAAAAAATGACGTGTCTTATCTTTCTAATAACCTCAGTTCATGTTTATTTACTACAAGGATTAGAGCAATATTGTTTCTTATCTTTGTAAACACCTTTGGCATGCAAAAGTAACAAACAAAAGTGATAGATTATGTTCGAGGTTACCAAAATGCAACTATAACTCTATAAGGTTAGGGGTTTAGATATGGTACTGTGAGCTAGCCAACCACACCAACATGTACTGATCATATAAGAAGACTCAGTGGTATATTCACAAGAACTTGTGATAACTACTGCATGAGTAGCGTAACGCAACTTTCAACATCGCAGCCTATCGCGGGAAAGTAACCCTGTGCCAACGAGGAAGTCACAACAAGGCGGAAGCATGCGATAGTCACCAGATAACGTGTCAGATGTCAGCGTGAAAATCAACACAGCGCCTTAAAAATGCAAAACGCAAAAGCAAAAAAAAATGCGATGAGGCCAATCGCTGTACAAAAATCAGAGAAAACTAGCCACAGCCTGCAAATCGCACTCGTCTGGCGGGAAATGCACTATGAAAAAAACAATACAAACTTTGCTGCAACATGGATGCACCTGGACCGAGCCGAACTCCTCAAGCCCCATGGAGGTACTGCCAGGAACCCTGTATTCGGGGAAGGGCGAGGACAAGAGGAAGACAGTGTTCAGTCCGCAAGAAGACCGTATCACGTCAAGGAGGTGAGAGAACACCATCAACAACTGTTTGGCACCTCACTGCGGCACTGGCAACCCAAACGGAAATATGGCAGGCCATTGTCACCAATGTCAATGCAGTCTGAGTGTCAAGGAGGTCACTGGAGGAGGTCAAGAGGTGCTTGCATGAAGTGCACAGCCAAACCAAGGAGAAGCTCCCTGCCACCAGGAAGGCAGCAAGGGTGACTGGAGGTGGGAGTGGTGCGACACAGGAGGAAATTGATGAGCTGGAGGAAATGGTGGCCACAGTCAGCAGTGTGGAGACTGTGGCAGGAATTAGGGGCCTGGACACAGCACGATACGACAGGACCCAACAGCAACAGGGTAACGACCAGGGACGGGGGGGGCGGGGGAGATGGGCACAATGGCACACATGCACAATAATGTGTAGCACACTGAACACCCACAATGATCGTGGAACATGTCCCTGAAACCCTTGGCACACTGCAGCACACATAGAAACTCCAAGTAGGCCCCCGTCCACAATGTGCACAAAGGGGCCCCCTTCCATATCACCAATATCACAACCGACCCAAGCACATGTGCTGAATCCAGCAAAGCAGCGGCTCTGTGAACAACACTGACAATGCAAGTAACACTGCATGCCCGATAGCATGGCAGCAGCCCAAAAACATGAGATGACCCACGATTCGACATGGAGGTAGCCCAGTGCGAATCACATCCTCGAAGGAGCGGGTCACACTCTGACATGTCCACATGCACACACGATCCATGCCGTACAATACACACAGCAGACGAACAATGCACCAGGCCACAAAATCTGTCCGAGAGCACATATGACCTAAGTAAAAAACAGATCAGGCCCTGAAAAGCACACAATTCAAAAGCACTCTGCCTCAAAGGGAGAAGGCTATACGAAATCAGAGCTGCAGGGGCAACTCCCCTACAATGTAGCAGACACATATAGCAATCACAGAACATCAGCATTGATGGCAATGAGGTACAAAGTGCAACACCAACGCCATAGGACACGGCTCACAACAGGTCCTGCACGTGCATAGTAACTGTCCACTCACATCTGGCATTGCCTGACACTGTGTGATGATAATGCACAGGTACTATCACACATCCGTCATGTAGTCAAAAAACACACTGACTGCCATCAAATAGCCAGCTCCACCAAAACAGTGACAATGTACATTGGCATGCAGTCTGAATGTAAACATCTGCAAATCCTCAACATACATGTGTTAACCTGCATCTCCCTTTTCAGATTGCAGAGGGACAAACAACACCTCCTGCAGGGCACACCACGCTTCACATCATTGATGATGAAGAGGACAACCTGCACATATGTCAAGACACCCTCCAACGGATAATGGACAGCCTCCGCACCCCATCCCCAGGAGCAGGGCAGGCCAGCTGTCCCGAGGTGAGCCCACCACCTGCACAGACCACACAGCAAGAATCACACACCACCACGGCTGTCTCCCAGCACCCCCGACCAATACATGGAGTTCCAACAACGTGTCTGGGGTTGCCAGGTGGAGTTGGCTGAACAGCTGCGGGTGGGTTTCGAACTGGTGGCAGCCAAACTCAATGACATACGTGGGTGTCTGAGTCCCATCAGGGACCACTAACAGTCCCTTTCGGACACCCCTGTACGCACCATGCTCTGCCACAGACCTTGGCTGACCTCGCTGAGGCGATGAATCCAATACAACTGTCTGGTCAGACAGGCACCAGCGATTACAGCACAGAGTTGGCACATATGCGGAGATCAATGGAGACCATGGAGCAGATGCAAGCTGGAAGTATCACTGCCACGGCTGGACACCAGCGAGTAGTATCTGGGAACTTCAATGCCCTGCAGTACTTCATCTTGCCATTGCTGCCACTGAGCCGTTCCCGGGTGACAGCAGCGGGAACATCGATACACACAGCTCCGACCCCTTATGGGTCAGTGGCACACAGTGATGCTACCCCATCATCTTTGCAGTCTGTTGTGTCAGTGGCACACAATGATGCAGCCATCACCCCCCACTCACCGGACACAGAACCCGTATCAGGGGAGTAAGAAGGGGATAGGAATTACTGTGTGAGGAAGGAGGCAGCAGCATCCATCACCGCCATATGCTCTGTCCCTGCCTGGTTATGACCTATGCATCATGCCCTGGGAAATGCCTCCTACTGACCCCCGGAACACTCTGCGACATTCACCCAGACCCTGAAACAGACTCCCGTTTCATCACTGCTGGCCAATTACACAGCAATCCTGCTGCGGACTACACTCTCCCACTTCCTAATCACTTCACAATCCGCAAAGGTCTCTGGTTGGCCCACCACTGGGCTTCCATGTGATGTGGGCTTGGATGGCCATGTACAGCTCCAGGTCCGTCAATCACCTGAATGTGAATAAAACATTCTAAATCACACAGATGTGTCATTACTATGTTCACTCACGTACAGTAGTATGGCTGGATGTAGGGACAATGATTGCACATGACGGTACACCATGGTAACTGACATCTATGCGCATGTGTATCCCTGAGACACATGGCAAACTGGAAGACTGTGAAGGTGAGTACTAGCTGTGTCGCCATTGCAGATCAATAACAATCTTACAACCCACCCCCCACGTAGGCCCACGTCCATGTGTTGAATAGGGTTGTGTGTAGGAGTGACCAAATCGGTAGCAGGCCAGGAGTGGTGTCCTACATCACGTGACAACGGAACTTCACGATGCATACCTACTTACACACATCTGTGTGGACACATTCTGTTATGATATATGACATTGCTCCACATGGTCAGAGATTGGACACCATACTCACATTGCCAAAGTCATATAAGTGCACATGTCAGCCAGCACCTATCCAAAACAATGTCTGCCTCACAGAGGTTGAGCTTGCAAAAGGGGCACACCCCCATTCCACATGCGTCAGTCAGTTCCTCCCTGTGTAAGGACGATGCTCACTGTGGCACACGAGTGGACAATCTAATCAACACACCTCACAGCTAGACAACAGTGGGGTGGCATAGACTTTATTGGCATGTGCGTGTCAGTACGGACGAGGCAACGGCCACAACCACAACAGGCGGAGACATGCTTAAGACACTTACACGCAGCATGGGTACATGTTGAGGTTCAGAAAATGTTGGTGGGAAAATGGACAACAATCATCACGGATGGCAACGCCCCACCCTGCCCTGCTGGATGAGTCATGTGTTGTTTGGCATCTGCCCATTGCCCCATGTGAGGGGGCACGACTCACTGCACATGGTATCTGCATAGTGCTCTGCCACTGGAGTGCGCCGATTATCTGCTCTGCTGACAGTGATCAGGTGAAAGGGTCCGACAAGTTCACATGTTCTGCTAGATTTCCATGTGTGTGCTCTCCCCCAGCAGTGTCCCTGAATTGGAAACGTTGCAAAACTACGCTGTGTTGCTCCGACCATGGACCTCCATCACCTTGCACAGGTGTGTATACACACACGTTGTTCCACCCACATGAATCCAGAGTCCGGACGATGGCAGACATGTCCACTGTTGTGGTGGGATATGTGAGCAATCCCCACGATGCAACACGTTGTTGGGACCAGTGCTGTGGGTAACAATCGAATGTGGCTGCTGGAACGTAGTTACTCGTCCATGAATGCCCGCGCAGCTTCATGTGCAATGTGTTCCAATAGTACCTCGTTGTCGTGTTCAAGGAACATCAAGTTGAGCCAATCCATTTACTGGTCCGGGCAGGTGTGCTCAGCCCACGCCGTTTCACCAATCTGCAACACAGCCCAATAGGGGAGCTCCTCGATGTGGTCACTGCACAAGAGGAATTGTGCAATCTCCCATGCACAACTGCCAATACATACACAGTATGTCAAGGAATCCCATGCACGGCTGTCTCGGTTACACTCCTGTTCGTGATCCAACAGGGGGCCAGACACAAGTCATAGTCTAATTCATCTACGGTTGTGTTGGATAGGCAGAATTCCATGGGACACTCAAATGTGTAAGTTCGGCAGTAAAACCAGGGCTGGATGCTGGTGACGCAGGCAATGCGGAAGCTGCGCCGGTAACTGATCTGCAGCACTACCAGTAAATGCAGCATACATGCACAGTAGTGTTCCACGTGACGGGGTTGTACATGTGCCCGGTATGGCCTGCCATTGCCTTGGTGGGTCTCGTGGAACCAGCACTCTTCTGAACTGCGGCAGTTGTGTGGAGGTGTGAGAAAGTGACTGAAATAAGACAGAACCATACCTTTTTCAAACATCAAGGCAGACTACAACAACCACGCTCCTCTGCTGTTTCTCCTCAGACTCTCGGACACGGTGGAAAGAATGACCCGGAAGTACAGGAGGAATCATCCGGAAACAGAAACGCAGGACGAATAGGAGACGCCTACAGAGAGGCGAAGGCGGAACAAACATTGGTCCACCCGGAAGACGGAGGAAGGAGTTTTTCGGCAGAGACGGAGAGAGAAGACACGGGACCCGTTGATGAGGCAGGAACCCTTGAAGATTACGCTGACCCGGTGCAGGAAGATGCGGGACCCGTTGAAGAGTTCCAGACAGCCCACGAACCGGACCTCGACGAAGACAGCTGGTGTGAGGACTGGTGGTGTCCGGTGGATGCTGGAGAGCGGCCGTGACTCTAGGAAGAGTTACGGCAGGGTCGGTGAGTGACATCGGCTCAAGGGAAACTGAGCGGATAGCGGGTGGGAACGGTAGGGGGAGGGACTGTTTAAAGTGGGTGTATTTTGCTTTGTTTTGGTTTCTCAGTGCTAGAGCGTCATAAATGTAGCGAGAAACACTCGAACCAAGTCTGCGCAGCGCACTGTTCTTTGTATTGGGCAATAGATGAACACCCGTACTACCTCTTCTTAAGCACATTGTGAGCACTCTGATTGTTCGACCCCAGGCACCATAAATCCTTTGTCCCTAGCCCTAAAATCTACTGTAAAATGTCTCTATTATGTGCATGCTCCATCACCCTTCTAATGACTGATAGTGACACAAAGGTGTGGTGAAGGGAAACAACGTCTCTCCGAATTCATTATAGTTATTCTCACAGACCCCTCATTTGTTCCTTCCTTCTCTTATGAGCCACCGGGGAGACTTCCCACGTCCAGAAGACAAGGAGAAGACCACACAGGACCCCTCATCACCTGACACTTCCCCAGACACCCTTAGAAGAAGAAGACCATTTCGAAGAAACCTTACAAGTTCCTATCACACCATCCTTTTCTTTAAATAAACCTTCTTCCTTTAAACCACCACTACCACCTCCATGCCTGTTTATCAGACCTGCCCTCTTACAAGTGGTGTCAGAAGTGGGATCTCAAGGCTAGATGGAGGCTGCTATGGCAAAGATGGCTGAGAACCAAGAACACCTGGGAAAAATCATGGAACGGTTTTTGAATGTTGTGGAAGAAGACCGGGACAAGATCCAAAAAGTCATATCTGGACAAGGTCAAACACATGAAGCAGCTATGGGCAAACTTACTGAAGTACTAGGACAACAAAGAGGCCTACCACTCTACATTCAGTAGTGTTGCAACGATACGTGGCAGGAGAAGACCCCGATTTTTTCTTTTATAATTTTGAGAGAATGGCCACTGCAGCATCCTGGCCGGCCGAGAAATGGGGCCAATATTTGGGGCCTTTGTTATCAGGTGACTTACAGGCTGCATACCAAGCTGCAACTCTACAAGGAGCAGTGCCCTATGCGGATATCAAGAGATGTATACTAGAGAGACTAGGCATAGATGAGGAAACTTATAGGGTGAAGTTAAGACAAATGAAAGAAGGACCTCAAGAAACCCTGCGTGCCTTATACTTCAGAGTAAAAGATATGACAGATCGGTGGCTCAAACCCGCTACTACAGACAAGGATGGGATTATGGCCAAGATCTATCTAGAACAATATCTGACCTCTCTACACCCTCCAATTCAAAGATGTGCGCGACAGCAGGCAAACCTCACTTTAGAAACCCTTGTCGAGATCGCTAGTGCCTACCACAGAGCTTTAGATTTTCAAAAAGGAAAAGAGGAATCCCCAGGGAAAACAGGAGGACATCCGGGAGCTAGACATCCCCGACCATCGCTAATAAAGAAACCCGAATCCCTAACTTTCATGCCGAGGGCTCCAACTCTCCCTCCTCTTCCTCTGCGCCCACCTTTGTAGGTCCACAAGGTTTTCAGTGTGGAGGGATGGGAAATATAGCTAGGTTCTGTCCCCAGAAAGAGGAACCCATGGAGATTGGAATGGCCCGTAACTACTACTGTTCACCTAATGAGAAGAAGCCACGCCCATATAGGTGTACGGTTTCAGTAAACGGACAACCTTTAACTGCTTTGGCTGACACAGGTTGCTTACATAGCGTAGTCAGACCACAAGATTTGGGAAAAAGGTTAGGACCTATCGATGGAATGGTGGCCATTAAATGTGTTCACGGAGATACTAAACCCTACCCCACTGCTCAGGTGCAGATACAACATTCTCATGATGCTGGTACATCTATGACTGTAGGCCTTATACCCCGACTACCAGAACAAGTAATCTTGGGCAATGATTATCCCAAGTTGACACAGTTATTGCAAAATGATCCTGCACCCGAAGAAGAATGGCTTTCCACTGCACCTTTTTCCAATGACACAGGAAAAGAATGGCCTTCAGCCAAACCAAAGAAAAGTAGAAGACAAAGAAGGGCAGAAAAAGGGAGGGAGCCCATGGTTCTGCCTGTAATACCTGAAGAGAATCCCTGGGAAACAGACAGGAATTTCCATGCTGCCCATAGAGAGGACCCTTTGCTCCAAGAAGCATGGAATAAGGCTCATGAAAGCGAGGAACCACAACATGTATGTCTTTATTTCTTTGTAAAAGGGGGTTTGTTATATAGAAAAGGAGGACTTCATCAGAAAGCACAGTTGATAATCCCCAAGCAGTTTCGAGACAAACTGTTATACCTGGCTCATAGTCATCTTTTAGGGGGTCATTTTGAGGCAGATAAAACGGAGAAAACCATTCTTGAGTGGTTTTATTGGCCAGGGATATACCAGCAGGTGAAACAATATTGCAGGGAATGGACAATTTGCTAGAAACACAGTCAATATCAGCCCCCTAGAGTGCCTTTGCGTCCTCTTCCTATTATCGATGAACCATTCAGTCGAGTAGGCATGGACATAATAGGACCCTTATTGCCATCACGTAGCGGTTGTCGATATGTTTTGGTGCTTGTAGATTATGCCACACGATTTCCCGAAGCGATACCCGTTCGCCGTCCCGACACTGCCAACATTGCCAAAGCCATGATTGGCATTTTTTCTAGAGTCGGATTCCCTAAAGACATCCTGATCGACCAAGGTACCACTTTTCTTTCTAAGATGATGCGAGACATATGTACTCAGTTGGGCGTGAAACAAATAAAGACAGCAGCCTATCACCCCCAGACAGATGGCTTGGTTGAAAGATACAATGCCACCATTAAGACCACATTAAAGAAACTACTGGCGTTAGAAGCACGGAAGTGGGAAGACATTCTCCCTCTAGCACTTTTTGCCATTAGGTGTAAGGAGCAGAAAAGTACTGGATATTCTCCTTCTGAGTTGTTATATGGACATAAACCCCGCACCTTACTTGATATGGCTCAAGAACAGTGGGAGAATGAACCAGACAATACGAAACCCCTTCCAGAATACGTCTCAAACTTAAAGACACATTTGAGACAAATTTGAGATATTGTACGAACCAACTTTGAAAATGCTCAGAGTAACCAAAAGGGTCAATATGACAAAGGGACTAAGAATAGATCATTCCAAATAGGAGACCTCGTTTTGCTCATGATGGCTACCTCAGACCAAAAGTTATTGGGACAATGGCAGGGACCTTATAAAGTCATTGCTCAGGTCACCCCTGTTACCTATCGCATTGAAACTGATGCTGACAAACACGTCACCCAAATTTACCACATTAATTTGCTTAAAAAATGGGAAGGATCGGCCCCAGCAACAGTGAATGTGGTGGAATCCCCAGTCCCTTTGTTTCAACAGAGTATTGACACAGACCTACCCCTTCCTCAGAAAGGAGAGTTGATTCATAAGTTACAATCTTTGTCCCATGTCTTCTCTACCTGTCCTGGGAGGGTAACCTTGATTGAACACGTCATTAAAACTCCACCGGGTAAAAGAGTCAAATTACGACCATATCGCATCCCAGAATAATGCCGACAAGTGATACGTGAAGAGATACAAAACATGTTGCAGATGGATATCATTGAACCATCTAGGAGCGAATGGAATTCTCCCATTGTGCTTGTACCTAAACCAGATGGTTCAGTCAGATTTTGCATAGATTTTCGCGAAGTCAATAACATTTCTGATTTTGATACCTACCCCCTTCCAAGGGTGGACAAAATGGTAGAGAGGATAGGAAGGGCCAAGTATATTAGTACCCTCGATCTATGTAAGGGGTACTGGCAAATTCCTCTCAAGAAGGAAGACAGAGAAAAGACAGCTTTTTCTACCCCTGACGGGTTATATCACTTCAAAGTAATGCCGTTCGGCTTACATGGAGCTCCGGCAACGTTTCAGAGAGCCATGAACATAGTGTTGAGACCTCATAGCCATTACGCTGGGGCTTATATCGATGACATTGTGATATATAGCGATAGCTGGGACCAGCATCTATCACATCTTTCTCAGGTGGTTCAGACCTTGGGATCATATGGCTTGAGAATAAATCCCGCCAAAAGCCATTTGGCTGCACAAACAGTTAAGTACCTAGGATATCTGTTGGGAGAGGGAGTGATACGACCTCAGACATCTAAGCTAACAGCCATTTCACAGATTCCAATGCCCCGAAACAAAAAAATGTGAGAACTTTTTTGGGATTGTTGGGATACTATAGAAGGTTCATCCCGAATTTTTCTCAAGTGGCGGCTCCCTTAACCGACCTATTACAAAAAAACAGTCAAACCGAAACAATTTTGAAATCTCCACCTGCTGAGGTGGTAAAGTCTTTCAATATGCTAAAACATTCTCTAACTTCATAAACTGTTTTGATAAGTCCCGATTATACCCGGCCCTTTATTTTGCAGACAGATGCTTCTGACCAAGGCCTGGGGGCGGTTCTGTCACAAGAAACTCAACAGGGAGAGAAACCGATTTTATACATTAGTCGCAAACTGTTTCCACGAGAGAAAAACTATGCAACTATTGAAAAAGAAGCCCTGGCCATCAAATGGGCCATTGACTCCTTGAGATACTATCTAGAGGGAAGGGAGTTTACACTGTTTACTTATCATGCACCCCTGGAATGGCTAGCCAAAAATAAAGGCCATAAAGAAAGGGTACTTAGATGGTTTCCATCCTTACAGCCCTACAGGTTTCTTACAAAGCACAGAAAAGGGAAAGACCAAGGCAACGCTGATTACCTGTCTAGATATCCCCAAAGTACAGACTCTAGAAGAAGGACAGCAAGGGAAAGGGGATGTGAGAAAGTGACTGAAATAAGACAGAACCATACCTTTTTCAAACATCAAGGCGGCCTACAACAACCACGCTCCTCTGCTGTTTCTCCTCAGACCTTCGGACGCGGTGGAAAGAATGACCCGGAAGTACAGGAGAAATCACCCGGAAACAGAAACGCAGGACGAATAGGAGACGCCTACAAAGAGGCGAAGGTGGAACAAACATTGGTCCACGCGGAAGACTGAGGAAGGAGTTTTTCGACGGAGAGAGAAGACGCGGGACCCGTTGAAGAGGCAGGAACCCTTGAAGATTACGCGGACCCGGTGCAGGAAGACGCGGGACCCGTTGAAGAGTTCCAGACAGCCCACAAACCGGACCTCGACGAAGACAGCTGGTGTGAGCACTGGTGGTGTCCGGTGGATGCTGGAGAGCGGCCGTGACTCTAGGAAGAGTTACGGCAGGGTCGGTGAGTGACATCGGCTCTAGGGAAACTGAGCGGGTAGCGGGTGGGAACGGTAGGGGGAGGGACTGTTTAAAGCGGGTGTATTTTGCTTTGTTTTGGTTTCTCAGTGCTAGAGCGTGATAAATGTAGCGAGAAACACTCGAACCAAGTCTGCGCAGCGCACTGTTCTTTGTATTGGGCAATAGATGAACACCCGTACTACCTCTTCTTAAGCACATTGTGAGCACTTTGATTGTTCGACCCCAGGCACCATAAACCTTTTGTCCCTAGCCCTAAAATCTACTGTAAAATTTCTCTATTATGTGCATGCTCCATCACCCTTCTAATGACTGATAGTGACACAAAGGTGTGGTGAAGGGAAACAACGTCTCTCCGAATTCATTATAGTTATTCTCACAGACCCCTCATTTGTTCCTTCCTTCTCTTATGAGCCACCGGGGAGCCGTACCACGTCCAGAAGACAAGGAGAAGACCACACGGGACCCCTCATCACCTGACACTTCCCCAGACACCTCAGAAGAAGAAGACCATTTCGAAGAAACCTTACAAGTTCCTATCACACCATCCTTTTCTTTAAATAAACCTTCTTCCTTTAAACCACCACTACCGCCTCCACGCCTGCTTATCAGACCTGCCCTCTTACAGGATGATATGCCACGCTTCGGGCAATGATTCAAATGTGTGCGCAACGTTGGGCTGAATGGGTTGCTGTTTCTGTGAGTGTCAAGGTCATCCCATGCTGGGGTCCCTCAAGCAGGGGTCTCTGTGTGTGGGGTGTGGATAAGTCAGATATTTCATTTGTGCTAATCATGGTGTGGGAGTCGTCCACATCTGCCATGGCATCTCTCTCAGTGTGTTCCAGGCGCGTTCTGGACCAAGGCCAGAGGTGCAGGTGACCTCCCGCCTTCTGCATTGGAACAATGGAGCTTTCATCCCTGTTGTTTGTCTGACTACTACTTGCGTTTTCGGAATGTGATGTGGCTTTGGCGCTGAGATTGGGACATAGCCTTGGGCTCATGGTGTACGGATGGCGATACACACACACATGTTGGCATGTGGAGCCAGGTGCCCTGCAAGGCCTTGCGCTGCTTGTGCAATCTCACTCCATATCTCTCCCCCACTCTCTCCCTCTCTTTCCTTTGTTGGGCGCATGGCACACCTTCTTCTCTTGGATTTAGTCTTCCAGGCTGTGTCCTAAGGATTGTCCATTGAGGACCCGCTAGGATTCATCCGAATGGTTGTTTTGGCTTTTGTTTCTATGTTGTTTTATGTTGGTGATTGCATTTCTGTATGACTGATTCTCCATTTTCTGATTACGCATGTATGTGTTGATTTTCCTGCTCGTGCGACATCAGGCAAAATATTTGTTTTGGGATTCGTGGTGTTGGTGTGCAGTTTCTTGGTCCGGGGTTGGTGGTGGGCCCGGGAGGCCCACCACCAACCCTGCATCTCATTAGGGATAGTTGCGGGGGTCCTCTGTGGCGATGTTTTTTGCGGCTGCTATCGCGGGTAAACTGGTGCTGTGGGCTGTTAATACCAGCTTGTGAACGGGAAGGTAAATTTATCAAAACTTTGGCTGCGTTAAAGTGCAGTTAATTCAGCGGTAGCTCTTGTGAATATACCCCTCAGTCTCTTTATTATAAAGTTTTGCTGAGCCATATATACAGCCTTACTAGATTGGTAGGGACTGTATAAGGTGCCACCAGCTTTTGAGGTCAAGTATATGCTTAATGGGGTTCCTGAGTAATTTTCTTGTGTTGCCCAAGGCTCCTTTATTACCTCTATCTGGGTAACAACAATGCTTTATTTTTTTGAATCAGTGGAATTTGTATTAGCCTCATCAGACAAGCTGAATGTCTCTGGATCATATACCACTTTTTGCTATTTCACTTTCTATGTCCATAGGTAGCAGCAGTTCTGGTGATGGTTATTTGCCAGATCTTCAGTTTTAAAATGACATTTTATTTTCTGATATACTTTTCCTTATTTTAGCTTTCTTATTCTGGACAAAATCAATGTGCTTTGTATAGCATATCATTTTATTGTATGGTATATTAAAACCATGACAATATAGAACAATTTGAAAGAAAAGTAAAACCATGGTGTGCAGGTATATGGAAAAGAATGGTTAGTTCATTATGGTAACTGGTAATCAAAAGAGAATGGACACTAGTTTCTGCAAAAAACCAAATAGTTTTTTATCGAGAACCCTCATAGACTTCCTGGAATTTTATCGTCGCGGTATATCTTTTTTCCCCCCCATCAGGAGTCATGGCATAGTCATTGGGTCAACGATTAACGTGCAGGATGCCTGCCTCACCAGAGGCTACTTCTGGTATTTACAGAAGTGTCCAGAAATAAAAAGTGGGTATGAAAAAATTAAAAAATAATGACTAGGTCAAAACTATACACTTTAATATCAAAACAGGAGACTAGTCACTATAATTAAAAACCGTTGTGATATAAAGGTAGTCGAGTTATTGAACTACCATATCGTTTTCAAAAAAGTGTCGACATGTTTCAGCTCTCGGGGCCCTACAGGGTCAGGGGAGCTTTCGTCAGGACAAGGACAAGTAACAGACATACAAAAAAGAGAGAGCACACACAATTGTTGTGTGGTTCGAATAATTGATGAATTGGAATTTCCAAGCTGTATTCAAGAAAAAGAAACCAACAAACAAAGTATAAGTTGGTTTGTATGTGAGGTATGGCATTTTAGTGCACACATTATGTACAAAGCATAATTAACGCTATACAAGACTACCCTTATTGTAGAGGTAATCTAGGAAAAAGGAGAAAAATGGAGAAACGGAAGGTCTAAAGGGAGTGGGATTCAGCCAAATGGCCGTCAAATGATCAATGTCTTAAAGACGGTTGTCATGCAGAAGTCTTTATATGATGACAGAGTTGGGAACAGAACATTGGGTAGTGATCATGATCAAAGTTTTTTTTACACATAGTCGCTGTTCTGTAACCACACCATACATCAGGCAATCAGTGACTGTTTCTACCTGCCGTGTAGAACGTATCCAAAGGATACCCATGCATTCATTATTGTTTTACCTTGTTAGTTGAGTTTTGTGGCATCAACAGGGACTGGGAGTCGCTCCTGGAGTATTACTGAGTGGGAGACAACAGAGCGTCTATGGTTATTAGCAGAGGCGTTGTTACCTGATCACTGCAGGAAACATCAGGAAACGCCATTCTTACCCATGCGGCGCGGATTTCGTGCCTAGTGCTGACTCTGCCCCTGGTTATGGGTGGGTCTTAACTCTCTGTGCTTATACACTGATCACAGACACTAAAAGAGGACTAATGTCTGGGTAATCAACAGGCACCGTAAGATGGTGGACTCACTGGTGAAGTATTACGGTATCCTATGGGTATACTGATTGGGTCCGTATGGTGATCTCTCCTATGGTTGGAAGGATTAACAGAACTGATGCCATGGAATGTGGTCATTCATACCTACTACGTCGGTTCTCAAGCGATCGACCCATCTCTGCTCTTTGTTGAACAGGACTTGCTCAGCATTTTGGTCTTTGAAGTCTAGCATTTCCAGAACTGTCCATTTTAGTTCATCGCATGTATGGCCAGCTTCTACAAAGTGGGCACACAGTTTGGTTGTGTTCTTTTTCAACCTAACATTGCTCCGGTGCTCTCCTATACGGAGTTTGACTTTGCGGCAGGTCATGCCGATGTATTGTTTTTGACAGGGGCATGTGATTAAGTAAATCACATGTGTGGAATTACAATTTGTGTGACTCCTTTGGGTCCAGAGTAGGTTGTCATTCAATTGAAGGGTTTTAGTGCTGGAGGTAAATTTACAAACCCCGCATGTGCCACAAGGGTAATGTCCAGTAACTGGCATCATATTTATGTCTCTGATGTTCGACCTGGGTAGCGATTTTTTCGGTCTGGTGTGGACAAGAACGTCTTTTATGTTTTTAGTTCTTGTGTTTGCAAACCTTGGTTTAGGCCAATTCAAGTTTCCAGAAGTGAGTATTTGCCATTTTTTCTTTATAAGTTTTTGGACTTCATAGGTGGCTGGGCAGAAAGTTGTCACACATGTCACGAGATCTTTCACTGGTTCTTTATTGGTGCTTTGTAGGAGGCACTCTCTCGGCTGGTGTTTTGCTCGTTTCTCGCACTTCCTTATTATTGCCGGTGTGTAGTTTCTTTTCTTCAATTTGCGACTGAGTTCTTCAGCTTGTTTTTTGTAATCCGCTGTTTTGCTGCAGTTACGTTTGTGTCTGAGAAATTGGCTGTACGGAAGGTTGTCTCGTAACGGCCGGGGGTGGTAACTGTAGTATGACAGTAAGCAGTTCTTGGCCGTGGGCTTCGTGTAGGTCTTAGTTTCAAGTCTTCCATTCTCAGAAAAAATGGTAAGGTCCAAGAAATCGATTGTTGTTCTGTTGGATGTGAAGGTGAATTTCAGCCAAGGATCTCTGCCATTAAGCCAGTCTATGAAGATGGTGAGATCAGATTGTGTGTCCCATATGAGTATGACATCGTCAATATAGCGTTTCCAATATTTGATACTGGAAACGTAGGGGTTAGTGTTATTCAGGATGCATTCCTCTTCTAAGCGGCTCACATAGAGTCCCGCTACTGAGGGCGCAAACGCACTCCCCATGGAGGTCCCATGGCATTGGAGAAATAGTTGGCCGTTGTACTCAAAGTAATTCTCTTGCAACGCCAGTCTGCAACATTCCAGAATGAAGTGGCGGGGGGTCTTGTATGTCCAATCTTGCATGAAAAGAAGGTCCTTCAACATCTTAAGGGTGTCTTCTTGTGGTAGACTGGTGTAAAGGGATTCCACATCCAGTCCCACTAGTAGCATGCTGTCTTGATCGTATTCCACATTCGTTATCTGGCCCAGGAGGTCTCTCGTGTCCTTGAGATATGTGGGAGTTTTTTGGACCAGGGGTTTCAGATATTCGTCTGCAAATTTGGACAAAGGCTCCAATAAGGACCCAATTCCCGAAACTATCGGGCGTCCTGGAGGAGGGAGTCTATTTTTATGAGTTTTAGGCAGCGAGTAAAAGAATGGTGTTTTGGGATTCTTGGGTGTAAGGTATTCTGCCTCTTTTTTCGATATCCAACTATTCGCTTCTGCCTCATGCACCATTATAGCAATCATGTTGGTCAATCTCTCGGTGGGGTCAGAGTCGAGTTGTTTGTAGAAGGTTTCATTCGTCAGGAGAGCTAGACACTGTTCGTTATATCCTTCTTTTGTGAGGATTACTACCCCGCCCCCCTTGTCTGCGGGTTTGATGATAATATCCTCATTGTCTCTGAGCTCGGATAGAGCTTGTTTCTCTTTTTTTGTCATATTGTGATAGATATTTTTCTTGTTATCTATTTCGTCTATCCCTTAAATTATTGCTTGTTCTAATGCCTGGATTTCGATAGGCACCGTTGTGGATGGTGGGCAGAACTTGGATTTTCTCCTAAGATTTGTATCTCCCTCTATCCCTTGGTTGGGTGAGTTACTAAAAAATGCTTTTAGTTTCAGAGTCCTGCAGAATTCAGAGACTTCACATTTGAGCTTAAACCGGTCAGTTGTTGGTGTGGGAACAAAACCAAGTCCCTTATTGAGGACGTTTTTCTGGTCCTCCGTCAGAGTTAAAGTAGTCAGGTTCACTATCAGTGTGTCTTCTTGCTCGGGCCTGGTTGAGCTGACGCCATGCTCCTTGTTTGTACACTGGGCTGTTGGTCTTGCCACCTGAGATTTTTCTTTTTGCCTCTCGGAATGTTCTGGCCTCTCCCTAAAAAAGGCTGTGCCTGGTGTTGATTCGCATTGGTTGGCATATGTTGGTTTTCCATTTGGTGTTGTTGGTTACCATTGGGATGAAAAGGATTCATCCATCCAGCAAAGGGAGGCATGTATGGAGGGTAATATGGTATTGGATTACCGTGGTAGAAAGGTGGTCTTTGCCATCTATTTCCTCGTCTCGGGCGTTGGAATCTGAAGTTATTCCGACCTCTCCTCGGTGTAGACCCATCGAAACTTGCTTCTGAACCGTCTGACGAAGTACCTCCAGTGGAATCTCCATCCGATCCGTGACTTGTAAATACAAAATCGTCTTTCGAATATGGATGCATTTTCTCTTGACTGAATTTTTTTTAGTTCTTTTGATAGTTTTTGAAGTTTATTTTGTGTCAAATATTCTTGCATGTCATCCATTTCTTTTGTGATTTAGTCTAGGCGTTTTTTGTACACTTGAGGATTTATATTCTTTTTAAGTTCGTTCTCGCACTCTTCTATTTCTTGTAGAAGTGCGTCAGATAGCCTTTTGGCTGTTTTCACTATTAAGACTAAATAGTCTAGTGTACATTTCCATGAAATGGAAGACCAGTCTCGACGGAAGACTAAGTCATGTAAGAAGATTCTGGGTGCATTGGTAACCCATAAACCTTTTGGTGCAGATTTTGATCTGAGGTATTCTGTCATTATAATTCCGTGTATTGCAGTCCGGATCTGTTCTCGTTTTTTATTGGTTAGGGTGTCCCACTCGTCTGTTTGTGCTATTGTTTCAATGAGTTCTTGGTTTTGTAGTAGAGAATGACCTGCTAGTATTTCATCGATGTCGCTCCCCGAAAAACTTAGACCCATATTGTTCTCCATTTTTTAGGATATTCAGAATCTAGTTCGATACGGTGACTAGTTCTACAGAGATCCCTGCAGCTGTGCGCTGCTTAATACATTAAATATCAAAAGGGAGGGAAGAGGATACGGAGTCCATTCGGTTCCCCTATGTAAGTAACTGGTAATCAAAAGAGAATGGACACTAGTTTCTGCAAAAAACCAAATAGTTTTTTATCGAGAACCCTCATAGACTTCCTGGAATTTTATCGTCGCGGTATATCTTTTTTCCGCCCCATCAGGAGTCATGGCATAGTCATTGGGTCAACGATTAACGTGCAGGATGCCTGCCTCACCAGAGGCTACTTCTGGTATTTACAGAAGTGTCCAGAAATAAAAAGTGGGTATGAAAAAATAAAAAAATAATGACTAGGTCAAAACTATACACTTTAATATCAAAACAGGAGACTAGTCACTATAATTAAAAACCGTTGTGATATAAAGGTAGTCGAGTTATTGAACTACCATATCGTTTTCAAAAAAGTGTCGACATGTTTCAGCTCTCGGGGCCCTACAGGGTCAGGGGAGCTTTCGTCAGGACAAGGACAAGTAACAGACATACAAAAAAGAGAGAGCACACACAATTGTTGTGTGGTTCGAATAATTGATGAATTGGAATTTCCAAGCTGTATTCAAGAAAAAGAAACCAACAAACAAAGTATAAGTTGGTTTGTATGTGAGGTATGGCATTTTAGTGCACACATTATGTACAAAGCATAATTAACGCTATACAAGACTACCCTTATTGTAGAGGTAATCTAGGAAAAAGGAGAAAAATGGAGAAACGGAAGGTCTAAAGGGAGTGGGATTCAGCCAAATGGCCGTCAAATGATCAATGTCTTAAAGACGGTTGTCATGCAGAAGTCTTTATATGATGACAGAGTTGGGAACAGAACATTGGGTAGTGATCATGATCAAAGTTTTTTTTACACATAGTCGCTGTTCTGTAACCACACCATACATCAGGCAATCAGTGACTGTTTCTACCTGCCGTGTAGAACGTATCCAAAGGATACCCATGCATTCATTATTGTTTTACCTTGTTAGTTGAGTTTTGTGGCATCAACAGGGACTGGGAGTCGCTCCTGGAGTATTACTGAGTGGGAGACAACAGAGCGTCTATGGTTATTAGCAGAGGCGTTCTTACCTGATCACTGCAGGAAACATCAGGAAACGCCATTCTTACCCATGCGGCGCGGATTTCGTGCCTAGTGCTGACTCTGCCCCTGGTTATGGGTGGGTCTTAACTCTCTGTGCTTATACACTGATCACAGACACTAAAAGAGGACTAATGTCTGGGTAATCAACAGGCACCGTAAGATGGTGGACTCACTGGTGAAGTATTACGGTATCCTATGGGTATACTGATTGGGTCCGTATGGTGATCTCTCCTATGGTTGGAAGGATTAACAGAACTGATGCCATGGAATGTGGTCATTCATACCTACTACGTCGGTTCTCAAGCGATCGACCCATCTCTGCTCTTTGTTGAACAGGACTTGCTCAGCATTTTGGTCTTTGAAGTCTAGCATTTCCAGAACTGTCCATTTTAGTTCATCGCATGTATGGCCAGCTTCTACAAAGTGGGCACACAGTTTGGTTGTGTTCTTTTTCAACCTAACATTGCTCCGGTGCTCTCCTATACGGAGTTTGACTTTGCGGCAGGTCATGCCGATGTATTGTTTTTGACAGGGGCATGTGATTAAGTAAATCACATGTGTGGAATTACAATTTGTGTGACTCCTTTGGGTCCAGAGTAGGTTGTCATTCAATTGAAGGGTTTTAGTGCTGGAGGTAAATTTACAAACCCCGCATGTGCCACAAGGGTAATGTCCAGTAACTGGCATCATATTTATGTCTCTGATGTTCGACCTGGGTAGCAATTTTTTCGGTCTGGTGTGGACAAGAACGTCTTTTATGTTTTTAGTTCTTCTGTTTGCAAACCTTGGTTTAGGCCAATTCAAGTTTCCAGAAGTGAGTATTTGCCATTTTTTCTTTATAAGTTTTTGGACTTCATAGGTGGCTGGGCAGAAAGTTGTCACACATGTCACGAGATCTTTCACTGGTTCTTTATTGGTGCTTTGTAGGAGGCACTCTCTCGGCTGGTGTTTTGCTCGTTTCTCGCACTTCCTTATTATTGCCGGTGTGTAGTTTCTTTTCTTCAATTTGCGACTGAGTTCTTCGGCTTGTTTTTTGTAATCCGCTGTTTTGCTGCAGTTACGTTTGTGTCTGAGAAATTGGCTGTACGGAAGGTTGTCTCGTAACGGCCGGGGGTGGTAACTGTAGTAGGACAGTAAGCAGTTCTTGGCCGTGGGCTTCGTGTAGGTCTTAGTTTCAAGTCTTCCATTCTCAGAAAAAATGGTAAGGTCCAAGAAATCGATTGTTGTTCTGTTGGATGTAAAGGTGAATTTCAGCCAAGGATCTCTGCCGTTAAGCCAGTCTATGAAGATGGTGAGATCAGATTGTGTGTCCCATATGAGTATGACATCGTCAATATAGCGTTTCCAATATTTGATACTGGAAACGTAGGGGTTAGTGTTATTCAGGATGCATTCCTCTTCTAAGCGACTCACATAGAGTCCCGCTACTGAGGGCGCAAACGCACTCCCCATGGAGGTCCCATGGCATTGGAGAAATAGTTGGCCGTTGTACTCAAAGTAATTCTCTTGCAACGCCAGTCTGCAACATTCCAGAATGAAGTGGCGGGGGGTCTTGTATGTCCAATCTTGCATGAAAAGAAGGTCCTCCAACATCTTAAGGGTGTCTTCTTGTGGTAGACTGGTGTAAAGGGATTCCACATCCAGTCCCACTAGTAGCATGCTGTCTTGATCGTATTCCACATTCGTTATCTGGCCCAGGAGGTCTCTCGTGTCCTTGAGATATGTGGGATTTTTTTGGACCAGGGGTTTCAGATATTCGTCTGCAAATTTGGACAAAGGCTCCAATAAGGACCCAATTCCCGAAACTATCGGGCGTCCTGGAGGAGGGAGTCTATTTTTATGAGTTTTAGGCAGCGAGTAAAAGAATGGTGTTTTGGGATTCTTGGGTGTAAGGTATTCTGCCTCTTTTTTCGATATCCAACTATTCGCTTCTGCCTCATGCACCATTATAGCAATCATGTTGGTCAATCTCTCGGTGGGGTCAGAGTCGAGTTGTTTGTAGAAGGTTTCATTCGTCAGGAGAGCTAGACACTGTTCGTTATATCCTTCTTTTGTGAGGATTACTACCCCGCCCCCCTTGTCTGCGGGTTTGATGATAATATCCTCATTGTCTCTGAGCTCGGATAGAGCTTGTTTCTCTTTTTTTGTCATATTGTGATAGATATTTTTCTTGTTATCTATTTCGTCTATCCCTTTCATTATTGCTTGTTCGAATGCCTGGATTTCGATAGGCACCGTTGTGGATGGTGGGCAGAACTTGGATTTTCTCCTAAGATTTGTATCTCCCTCTATCCCTTGGTTGGGTGAGTTACTAAAAAATGCTTTTAGTTTCAGAGTCCTGCAGAATTCAGAGACTTCACATTTGAGCTTAAACCGGTCAGTTGTTGGTGCGGGAACAAAACCAAGTCCCTTATTGAGGACGTTTTTCTGGTCCTCCGTCAGAGTTAAAGTAGTCAGGTTCACTATCAGTGTGTCTTCTTGCTCGGGCCTGGTTGAGCTGACGCCATGCTCCTTGTTTGTACACTGGGCTGTTGGTCTTGCCACCTGAGATTTTTCTTTTTGCCTCTCGGAATGTTCTGGCCTCTCCCTAAAAAAGGCTGTGCCTGGTGTTGATTCGCATTGGTTGGCATATGTTGGTTTTCCATTTGGTGTTGTTGGTTACCATTGGGATGAAAAGGATTCATCCATCCAGCAAAGGGAGGCATGTATGGAGGGTAATATGGTATTGGATTACCGTGGTAGAAAGGTGGTCTTTGCCATCTATTTCCTCGTCTCGGGCGTTGGAATCTGAAGTTATTCCGACCTCTCCTCGGTGTAGACCCATCGAAACTTGCTTCTGAACCAGTGAGTCCACCATCTTACGGTGCCTGTTGATTACCCAGACATTAGTCCTCTTTTAGTGTCTGTGATCAGTGTATAAGCACAGAGAGTTAAGACCCACCCATAACCAGGGGCAGAGTCAGCACTAGGCACGAAATCCGCGCCGCATGGGTAAGAATGGCGTTTCCTGATGTTTCCTGCAGTGATCAGGTAAAAACGCCTCTGCTAATAACCATAGACGCTCTGTTGTCTCCCACTCAGTAATACTCCAGGAGCGACTCCCAGTCCCTGTTGATGCCACAAAACTCAACTAACAAGGTAAAACAATAATGAATGCATGGGTATCATTTGGATACGTTCTACACGGCAGGTAGAAACAGTCACTGATTGCCTGATGTATGGTGTGGTTACAGAACAGCGACTATGTGTAAAAAAAACTTTGATCATGATCACTACCCAATATTCTGTTCCCAACTCTGTCATCATATAAAGACTTCTGCATGACAACCGTCTTTAAGACATTGATCATTTGACGGCCATTTGGCTGAATCCCACTCCCTTTAGACCTTCCGTTTCTCCATTTTTCTCCTTTTTCCTAGATTACCTCTACAATAAGGGTAGTCTTGTATAGCGTTAATTATGCTTTGTACATAATGTGTGCACTAAAATGCCATACCTCACATACAAACCAACTTATACTTTGTTTGTTGGTTTCTTTTTCTTGAATACAGCTTGGAAATTCCAATTCATCAATTATTCGAACCACACAACAATTGTGTGTGCTCTCTCTTTTTTGTATGTCTGTTACTTGTCCTTGTCCTGACGAAAGCTCCCCTGACCCTGTAGGGCCCCGAGAGCTGAAACATGTCGACACTTTTTTGAAAACGATATGGTAGTTCAATAACTCGACTACCTTTATATCACAACGGTTTTTAATTATAGTGACTAGTCTCCTGTTTTGATATTAAAGTGTATAGTTTTGACCTAGTCATTATTTTTTAATTTTTTCATACCCACTTTTTATTTCTGGACACTTCTGTAAATACCAGAAGTAGCCTCTGGTGAGGCAGGCATCCTGCACGTTAATCGTTGACCCAATGACTATGCCATGACTCCTGATGGGGCGGAAAAAAGATATACCGCGACGATAAAATTCCAGGAAGTCTATGAGGGTTCTCGATAAAAAACTATTTGGTTTTTTGCAGAAACTAGTGTCCATTCTCTTTTGATTACCAGTTACTTACATAGGGGAACCAAATGGACTCCGTATCCTCTTCCCTCCCTTTTGATATTTAATGTATTAAGCAGCGCACAGCTGCAGGGATCTCTGTAGAACTAGTCACCGTATCGAACTAGATTCTGAATATCCTAAAAAATGGAGAACAATATGGGTCTAAGTTTTTCGGGGAGCGACATCGATGAAATACTAGCAGGTCATTCTCTACTACAAAACCAAGAACTCATTGAAACAATAGCACAAACAGACGAGTGGGACACCCTAACCAATAAAAAACGAGAACAGATCCGGACTGCAATACACGGAATTATAATGACAGAATACCTCAGATCAAAATCTGCACCAAAAGGTTTATGGGTTACCAATGCACCCAGAATCTTCTTACATGACTTAGTCTTCCGTCGAGACTGGTCTTCCATTTCATGGAAATGTACACTAGACTATTTAGTCTTAATAGTGAAAACAGCCAAAAGGCTATCTGACGCACTTCTACAAGAAATAGAAGAGTGCGAGAACGAACTTAAAAAGAATATAAATCCTCAAGTGTACAAAAAACGCCTAGACTAAATCACAAAAGAAATGGATGACATGCAAGAATATTTGACACAAAATAAACTTCAAAAACTATCAAAAGAACTAAAAAAATTCAGTCAAGAGAAAATGCATCCATATTCGAAAGACGATTTTGTATTTACAAGTCACGGATCGGATGGAGATTCCACTGGAGGTACTTCGTCAGACGGTTCAGAAGCAAGTTTCGATGGGTCTACACCGAGGAGAGGTCGGAATAACTTCAGATTCCAACGCCCGAGACGAGGAAATAGATGGCAAAGACCACCTTTCTACCACGGTAATCCAATACCATATTACCCTCCATACATGCCTCCCTTTGCTGGATGGATGAATCCTTTTCATCCCAATGGTAACCAACAACACCAAATGGAAAACCAACATATGCCAACCAATGCGAATCAACACCAGGCACAGCCTTTTTTAGGGAGAGGCCAGAACATTCCGAGAGGCAAAAAGAAAAATCTCAGGTGGCAAGACCAACAGCCCAGTGTACAAACAAGGAGCATGGCGTCAGCTCAACCAGGCCCGAGCAAGAAGACACACTGATAGTGAACCTGACTACTTTAACTCTGACGGAGGACCAGAAAAACGTCCTCAATAAGGGACTTGGTTTTGTTCCCACACCAACAACTGACCGGTTTAAGCTCAAATGTGAAGTCTCTGAATTCTGCAGGACTCTGAAACTAAAAGCATTTTTTAGTAACTCACCCAACCAAGGGATAGAGGGAGATACAAATCTTAGGAGAAAATCCAAGTTCTGCCCACCATCCACAACGGTGCCTATCGAAATCCAGGCATTCGAACAAGCAATAATGAAAGGGATAGACGAAATAGATAACAAGAAAAATATCTATCACAATATGACAAAAAAAGAGAAACAAGCTCTATCCGAGCTCAGAGACAATGAGGATATTATCATCAAACCCGCAGACAAGGGGGGCGGGGTAGTAATCCTCACAAAAGAAGGATATAACGAACAGTGTCTAGCTCTCCTGACGAATGAAACCTTCTACAAACAACTCGACTCTGACCCCACCGAGAGATTGACCAACATGATTGCTATAATGGTGCATGAGGCAGAAGCGAATAGTTGGATATCGAAAAAAGAGGCAGAATACCTTACACCCAAGAATCCCAAAACACCATTCTTTTACTCGCTGCCTAAAACTCATAAAAATAGACTCCCTCCTCCAGGACGCCCGATAGTTTCGGGAATTGGGTCCTTATTGGAGCCTTTGTCCAAATTTGCAGACGAATATCTGAAACCCCTGGTCCAAAAAACTCCCACATATCTCAAGGACACGAGAGACCTCCTGGGCCAGATAACGAATGTGGAATACGATCAAGACAGCATGCTACTAGTGGGACTGGATGTGGAATCCCTTTACACCAGTCTACTACAAGAAGACACCCTTAAGATGTTGGAGGACCTTCTTTTCATGCAAGATTAGACATACAAGACCCCCCGCCACTTCATTCTGGAATGTTGCAGACTGGCGTTGCAAGAGAATTACTTTGAGTACAACGGCCAACTATTTCTCCAATGCCATGGGACCTCCATGGGGAGTGCGTTTGCGCCCTCAGTAGCGGGACTCTATGTGAGCCGCTTAGAAGAGGAATGCATCCTTAATAACACTAACCCCTACGTTTCCAGTATCAAATATTGGAAACGCTATATTGACGATGTCATACTCATATGGGACACACAATCTGATCTCACCATCTTCATAGACTGGCTTAATGGCAGAGATCCTTGGCTGAAATTCACCTTTACATCCAACAGAACAACAATCGATTTTTTGGACATTACCATTTTTTCTGAGAATGGAAGACTTGAAACTAAGACCTACACGAAGCCCACGGCCAAGAACTGCTTACTGTCATACTACAGTTACCACCCCCGGCCGTTAAGAGACAACCTTCCGTACAGCCAATTTCTCAGACACAAACGTAACTGCAGCAAAACAGCGGATTACAAAAAACAAGCCGAAGAACTCAGTCGCAAATTGAAGAAAAGAAACTACACACCGGCAATAATAAGGAAGTGCGAGAAACGAGCAAAACACCAGCCGAGAGAGTGCCTCCTACAAAGCACCAATAAAGAACCAGTGAAAGATCTCGTGACATGTGTGACAACTTTCTGCCCAGCCACCTATGAAGTCCAAAAACTTATAAAGAAAAAATGGCAAATACTCACTTCTGGAAACTTGAATTGGCCTAAACCAAGGTTTGCAAACAGAAGAACTAAAAACATAAAAGACGTTCTTGTCCACACCAGACCGAAAAAATCGCTACCCAGGTCGAACATCAGAGACATAAATATGATGCCAGTTACTGGACATTACCCTTGTGGCACATGCGGGGTTTGTAAATTTACCTCCAGCACTAAAACCCTTCAATTGAATGACAACCTACTCTGGACCCAAAGGAGTCACACAAATTGTAATTCCACACATGTGATTTACTTAATCACATGCCCGTGTCAAAAACAATACATCGGCATGACCTGCCGCAAAGTCAAACTCCGTATAGGAGAGCACCGGAGCAATGTTAGGTTGAAAAAGAACACAACCAAACTGTGTGCCCACTTTGTAGAAGCTGGCCATACATGCGATGAACTAAAATGGACAGTTCTGGAAATGCTAGACTTCAAAGATGCTGAGCAAGTCCTGTTCAACAAAGAACAGAGATGGGTCGATCGCTTGAGAACCGACGTAGTAGGTATGAATGACCACATTCCATGGCATCAGTTCTGTTAATCCTTCCAACCATAGGAGAGATCACCATACGGACCCAATCAGTATACCCATAGGATACCGTAATACTTCACCAGTGAGTCCACCATCTTACGGTGCCTGTTGATTACCCAGACATTAGTCCTCTTTTAGTGTCTGTGATCAGTGTATAAGCACAGAGAGTTAAGACCCACCCATAACCAGGGGCAGAGTCAGCACTAGGCACGAAATCCGCGCCGCATGGGTAAGAATGGCGTTTCCTGATGTTTCCTGCAGTGATCAGGTAAGAACGCCTCTGCTAATAACCATAGACGCTCTGTTGTCTCCCACTCAGTAATACTCCAGGAGCGACTCCCAGTCCCTGTTGATGCCACAAAACTCAACTAACAAGGTAAAACAATAATGAATGCATGGGTATCCTTTGGATACGTTCTACACGGCAGGTAGAAACAGTCACTGATTGCCTGATGTATGGTGTGGTTACAGAACAGCGACTATGTGTAAAAAAAACTTTGATCATGATCACTACCCAATGTTCTGTTCCCAACTCTGTCATCATATAAAGACTTCTGCATGACAACCGTCTTTAAGACATTGATCATTTGACGGCCATTTGGCTGAATCCCACTCCCTTTAGACCTTCCGTTTCTCCATTTTTCTCCTTTTTCCTAGATTACCTCTACAATAAGGGTAGTCTTGTATAGCGTTAATTATGCTTTGTACATAATGTGTGCACTAAAATGCCATACCTCACATACAAACCAACTTATACTTTGTTTGTTGGTTTCTTTTTCTTGAATACAGCTTGGAAATTCCAATTCATCAATTATTCGAACCACACAACAATTGTGTGTGCTCTCTCTTTTTTGTATGTCTGTTACTTGTCCTTGTCCTGACGAAAGCTCCCCTGACACTGTAGGGCCCCGAGAGCTGAAACATGTCGACACTTTTTTGAAAACGATATGGTAGTTCAATAACTCGACTACCTTTATATCACAACGGTTTTTAATTATAGTGACTAGTCTCCTGTTTTGATATTAAAGTGTATAGTTTCGAGCTAGTCATTATTTTTTAATTTTTTCATACCCACTTTTTATTTCTGGACACTTCTGTAAATACCAGAAGTAGCCTCTGGTGAGGCAGGCATCCTGCACGTTAATCGTTGACCCAATGACTATGCGATGACTCCTGATGGGGCGGAAAAAAGATATACCGCGACGATAAAATTCCAGGAAGTCTATGAGGGTTCTCGATAAAAAACTATTTGGTTTTTTGCAGAAACTAGTGTCCATTCTCTTTTGATTACCAGTTACTTACATAGGGGAACCGAATGGACTCCGTATCCTCTTCCCTCCCTTTTGATATTTAAAATAGTTCATTATAGTGACATATAACATGAACAAGTATAAAGTGAGACAAGTCATTTAAAATCTACTATAGTTGTCTTAATGACAATATGATTGTTTAAAATTGTTTGCAAATGAGCCAAAGTGCACAGTACGTTGGGATGGATAGATTTTTGTGGAGCCATATAACCTTCACAAGCTTATGGTATCAGAGGATAAACTACATCATTTGAAATCAATGTGCTTTATTGTTTCATAAGGATGATTCTGGTCTTGAAAACTGTACTTCTTACGTTGTTAGTATTTAATTTGTGGGGAGAATTTGTGTTGCCTTTGTTATCTTTTTGACTTACTTTGTAGACTGGTGTATCTCGCATTTTGCATAGCCACAATTATGGTTCAGAGTTCCACTTGTCTCCTAGTTGTCTTTTCCTTTGTCAGTGCCCTGAACAGCAAAGTAGGTCTTTGCCTCTAATTTGTAAGCTATGTTGCCTCATCTGCTGGTCAAATCTTGCCTTACTTTGACAGACATTTTTGACAGCTGATGCAGTTGGTAATTTATCTAGTTACTATCCCAGTACCTAAACCAAGTATAAAATAGTACAGCGAACATCCTTATTTCATTCTTGGTGCATTTGTACTTATGGACCAAGATAGACACATAGGGCCAGATTTTCAGAAAGGTCACGTAATCCTGTGCAGCCCCCAAAGAGGCTGCGCTGTGTTTCGTGACAGGGAGGGAGCAGAAAAGCACCATATCTACAGAGATATGGCTCTTTACTCCCCTTTCCCTAGTGCTGGCTCTGATGTCAGCTGCTGTGTGGCAGGTACACACCTTAGCACTGTATCGCTAAGGTGTGTGTCCGAGTCTAACAAAGATTTTGTACAGGAAAAATACCCTTCCTGTACAAAATATTATGCCTAGACAAGTTTAAACACATTTCCCACTTTGTATGTCTTCTGCACAGTGCAGCACGCATGCAAAGATGGAAAAGAAACGAGAAATCAACATTTTCTCATGATAACACCACCTTTTGGTGCTTAACACTGTGCACAATTGTTTGTAGATAGGGCTTTGCATCAAAAGGCATGGGTGGAAGCATAGGATGGCCCATGTACCACCCATGGAACGCCTCCTTGATGCCAATAAAGCAAAGCAATGCTTCACGCTGCTTTGCGTTACTTTCAGGGTACTTTCCAGTAAATTGGTAAAAAAAAACATTTTGTGCTGGTTAGCGTCACTTTTGTGACGCTAACCCAGGGCAAAATGTTTGAAGATCCATCACCTAGTGACTCCATTTTTGCTTCTGTTTAGCCTTTAAAGTGCCAAGAATATCAATTAGCATTCAGGTAAAACACTCTACTTTCTGTACTCTCAGCGAGATACGGAGCTGTACAGCTTTTCTTGATCAGGTTTCAGCAACTGTTATGACAGTTTAAATTTTAAACTAGCCCCTTCATCTAAATGTTTTTTGGCATGTCACTAGCCACCTTTAGTGGGACCACATTACCACAGTCATTCAGACCCATATTACGATGAAGATGAATGCTACAAACTACCAATACTTCATATACAAATTGATCTTGTAAAACATCACTAGCACATGATATCAGAACACTAAAGAAGATTTCAAAGTCAGTTACCACAAGGACTCCAAATCAGCCCCATCAGAACCCTCCTCAATTGCATACCACACAACATCTGCAGTTACTGCTTTCATCACAGAGCTCAGATGCCTCTACAACCTCCACCACACTCATCCCCCACCCAAGTGTAGCAGATTCAGAGTCTGCTGGAGATGATGACAGCAAGGAAGAGAAGGAGGGTGAAGTGCAGGATGACCCTCCCTTACATCATACCGGAGCTGGAGGGAAGCAGGATGACTATATCTGTGTGACTACTAAGTCAATTGCTTCTAAACGTGCCACAAATAGAAGCAATTGACTTGGAAGTCCTCTAGACTAATTAATTCATGTGTGGTCTTTCAGAATGATTTTGCTTTGAGTATTTTTTACTTCTTTCCTTGCATTAGTTTGTTATGGATGAAATATCTAGTGAAATGTGACGTAGCTTTGTTATTTGGTGTCAAGATAGGGCACCTCACAATAGTCGATGTCTGTTGATGAAATTGTTTCTCTGTGATGAATTTGTTTCTATATATAGTTGAATGTTGTTGAATATATATGTTGTCTTGTTCAATTGTAAAAAGGTATGTATAGTGTTTTTCTTAGATGAAAAAAACAGAAACATTGAAAAATAATCAAATAAAATAGGTATGAATAAAGCGTACCTTACAAACTTAAATTGATATTGGTTTGTAGTTCTTAAATTCGAGACATAAAAAAATGTGCAGCTGGTAACTCTTTGCATAAGTATCTAATAGCGCTGGAGTCACCTAGGCTCTGAAACAGATATGCCCTAAGAGAGAGTACTTGCAATAAAAATAAACATGCCCACGAGGGGCAGCTGCCCTCTGTAGCGGGGCAGTGGAAGAAAGGCGGCTATGGGCCTGGGCACCTCTGTGCCCCACGGTGGAGCCCTCTCGGAGCTGCAAGCAACGATGCCCCCAAGCACTGTGGGGCCCAAGGGGGCTCCAATGAGGTAGATTTAACAACGTTGGAGTGGCCAACTGCTAGACCGGGCCGCTCTCACTCTGCCTTTCCCCTCGTGAACCACACTCACCGGGCTCTCGACGCTGCCGGTCTCCTCAGTTCTGGATGCAATGTTTTCACCCGGTCCCCCATCTCGGGACCGGAGCTTCAAGGGAGAAGCTCTCGAGGCTCCACGCTGCAGCCTCCTCACTCCTCTTCGTGTGCGATGGGGCAGGCACCGGCAATGTGCCTCGGGCCCCCTCTGCCTCGTCAGCATACCTGCGGGGCTCTCCCAGGTCACGGGAGCCCCGCACCACCACTGCTTCAAATCCCGGGCATTTTCCTCTCTCACGGGGCTTCCTTTCCATCAGGGAAGCCCCGCCGATGTCCCAACCATGGCTTGCCTGACTTCAGGGCTGCTCTGAGCGCGGCCCGGGGGAAAATCTTCGGGCCGCATCGGTGAAACTCTCGGCAGGCACAAAGAGGGGTATGCTCCCTCCAATTTAAATTGCGCAGCGTGGTGGCACCCGGAATATAAAAATATAAATGCGGGCATAATGCAGGGTAGGCTCCTGCCAATAAATATATCGCGAAAAGCGGTGTGGGCACCCGCGCTGGGAACAAAAAGGGGCAGGAGTGCTTCCCTCTGGGAAAACGACAGCGCTCTCCCCATATATGAAAATAAAGGTCTCACAAGGCGCTGGGAGGCACAACAACCCCAAAGGCCCCGGAAATAGCCCCTTAAGCAAACAGGGCCCCAGCAACAAGGTCCTCCTAGGTGAAGAGGGCAGGAGGGTCCCAAAGAAGTCCTCCAGGGCGTCCAGTGGCTGGGCAGGGCCCAGGGAGGCAAGCCTTCCCTTGGGCCCCAGCAGCAGAACGCCCTGGTTGTTTCAAGTTAAGCACAAGAACCAAATCATGGGGGCACAGCCCATCTTTTATACACCAAATCCTTTGTCTCCAAAGGTGCAGGCAAGGGGCAAACCAGATGCAACTGGTTCTGGAGCACTTTGTTTTGCTCAGCCCCTCTGCCTATTCACAGGGTGGGTCAGGGACATCAGACACACCACAAGGGGTGGAGCCAGCATTGTGGAGGGAAGGCCCAGCCCAATTAATTAATTAATTAATTAATTAATTAATTGTGGATTCGTAATTAATTCACCACCGGGCAGACCCATCCTGGCTCCTGGGTCCAAAAGCACACCAGCCAGCTCCAGCAAATCACAAGCCAGACAGTCAATTCACATATACTGCACAGGCAGGCCAACTTCTAGGAGTGGCACTTCTCCACTAGACACAATAAATCTGCGCACATCATTGCACAGCATTTAATCTCACGAGCTCGCACATACCAAACTCGCCCCTGCATTCCCCACACATCAGGAACTACCATGGACACACATATTCCCCATGCATTCCTATGGGAGGGCAGGCCACTCTCACCACACATATATAGAGAGCACACGTACTTTACACTGGACCACAGTGAAAAAGTGAGCAGAGGCCTAAAATCACCAACTTAAAGAACAGGTAAAGTGCACGTGCTTAGTGTGGAAAAAGGACCCTCAGGCACCAACTGTAAAAGTCGGTAGCCAGTTGTCTTCATTGGGTCCCCTAGGATTGAAAAAGAAACACAAGTGGTGTTTGAAAAAGTGATTTAAAAAGAGTGTGGGCTACTCATCAACCAATGATTTTATTGAGAAGGTAGCTCTAACTCCAATTAAAACAGTGAGAAAACAATGGACTAATAATTGGTTGAGTGAGCTTGAACCAATAAGTCCTTACAAAAGTGACAGATAAACAAAGATGGTCAACATGTTTCTGCTAAGGAGCCCAAAGTCAGCTCAGCATTCGTCAGGACCAAAGCACTCATTCATACTCCTTGGTGGGCACTCACTAAGGTGTCCAAACCTAAGGTGTAGAAAAGGAGAAACAGATACAACCTGTTGACTGTACAGGCTCCTAAGATGGATGAATCTCCATAAGGTCTCGCCCCATTAAGGGAGACTGGTATTCTGAAAAATAAAAAACAACACAAACAAGTCTGTTTTGCAATTAACTGTGCTAGAATTAGTTGAATACTCTTTAACTAAGCAGAAGTGCACAAGATTCCTAGTTAATAAAAGACTTTGGGCTCCTTAGCAGAAACATGTTGACCATCTTTGTTTATCTGTCACTTTTGTAAGGACTTATTGGTTCAAGCTCACTCAACCAATTATTAGTCCATTGTTTTCTCACTGTTTTTATTGGAGTTAGAGCTACCTTCTCAATAAAATCATTGGTTGATGAGTAGCCCACACTCTTTTTAAATCACTTTTTCAAACACCACTTGTGTTTCTTTTTCAATCCTAGGGGACCCAATGAAGACAACTGGCTACCGACTTTTACAGTTGGTGCCTGAGGGTCCTTTTTCCACACTAAAGCACGTGCACTCTACCTGTTCTTTAAATTTCAGAACTTTAAACTGGTATAATTTACTATCTTATTTATCTTTACATATTGGCTTTGTGTTTCATCCCTTATTTGGCTGTCTGATTTTGTCTGACACTCTTCTGTTGATTGAAATACATTTACTTTGGAAGGGGTAAAAGAGTGGTTCTAATAATACCCTTACTCTCCTGTTGTTATATTGGATTTAGCAGCGTGCAGCTGCGAGAGTCTAGTTTTATTTGTCTTATCGGGTGATACAATATATATTTTTTGGAAAGTGCTACATCCATGACCTGAGAATGGAGGCATCGGGTTTATCGTTTACCAGAGAGGAGGCGGATGCCATACTTAGCGATCCTTCATTGTTTGCGGATCCTCTGGTGGCCCAAACCATCTCACAGACGTCCGATTGGGACAAGTTGGGGGAATTAAAGAAAAGCAGAATCAGAGCTATCCTACATGGGACAATGATGAAGGAGTATCTTACGAACAAGATGGCCCCAAAGGGTTTACTTGTATCCAATGCCCCAAGAATATTCCTGGAGGATAGCATATTTAGGAAAGAGTGGGCGCAAATTGCTTGGCACTGTACGCATGATTGGGCTCTCCTTATCATTAAAACAGCAATGCGTCTTTCAGAAGCCCTACTGATTGACATACAGGTCACAGAAACCCATATGAAGACCACGATCACAGGCTTTAAAAAGAGACTAGAGGAGTTTAATAAGGAACTTAAGGAATACAAAGAAAACCTTGCACAGTCCAAAATCACTAAGTTCCAGAAAGATCTTAAAAGGTGGTCTTATGACAAAACTTACCCATATGCCAGCGATGACTATACCCCGCCAGACCGTACTAACCAAGAGCTCAATACCACTGATGACTCGGATTCTAGCAATTCGAGTAGTGGGAGTAGAGGGAACAAGCCGCGCGGTAGGGGTAGAGGGAACCAACATCAAAACCAATACAATCCACACTGGTTCCCCTATCCACATCAAGGACAGGGAGCTTATCAGCCTAACCCCTACAACCAGCCGCAATTTCCACCTAACTTTGGATGGAACCCACACTTTGTACCACCTCTGCCACAACATTTCCATCAAAACATGTATCCACAACCTTTTTTAGGGTTTGGCCGGAGAGGCAGGGGGAAAATGAGAACAGGGAACCAAGTCCATTGGGGGTCAACAGAATCCGTAGGGGATCACACACGGAGCAAAACACAGGAACAGAGAGCTGGCCCGAGCAATCAAAGAGTTTAATAACAAACTTATCAAATACCACTCTGACCTCTGAGGAAGTCTCTGTCCTAGAAAGGGGTTTAGGTTTTATACCCACCCCACGCCTGGACCGTTTCAAATTAAGATGTGAACTTGGTGAGTTCTTTAGAAAACTCAGGTTAAAGACTTTCTTTGAACAACAGGAACACACCACCCAAGCACCGTCCAGTGACACCAATTTCAAGATCAAATCAAATTTTAACCCTCCTACTCATCTGATTCCAGCAGATATCATAGCATTTGAGAATGCTGTGTCCCTTGAGGTAGAGGCATTGACAGAGCCGACCCCTTTTAAAAATCTAACGGCAGGGGAATATAAGGCTATACAAAACCTACAGAAGAATATGGAGATTGTAATCAAAAGTGCTGACAAGGGGGGTGGCATAGTCATTCAGGATGCCAAGGCCTATGATAATGAATGTAAACGCCTCCTGGGTGATACCAACAGCTACACCGTCCTTCAACAGGACCCTTCCCCTTATCTAAAGGATGAAATTCTAGATTTAGTCAGTACTGCAGAGAGGGTCTAGGTCTGAAGAAAAAATCCCTTACTTTTACACCCTCCCAAAAACCCACAAAAATCGGGTTCCACCACCGGGAAGACCTATAGTGTCTGGGATTGGCTCCCAATTGGAGCCACTTTCAAAATATTGTGATTTCTTTTTCAAACCCCTGGTCCAATCCACCAGTACCTATATTAAGGACACTAAAAGTCTCCTTTCCATGCTGCTAACTGTAGAATTACCAGAAGAACCATGCTATCTGGTATCTCTAGATATCGAAAGTTTATATACTTGCATCCCCCAGGATGCAACCTTGAAGGTCCTGGCAGATGTACTGGAACAAACTACTTGGACATATAACACCTCCAAGACTTTCATCATTGACTGTGCTACTTTAGCACTTAAACGTAATTTCTTCCAGTATCAAGACACCCTTTTTCTACAGAAGACTGGTACATCAATGGGTAGTACCTTTGCCCCTAGTATTGCGGGGTTGTACGTGTACAACTTCGAGAAGACACACATTTTGAATGAAAATAACCCTTACACTCACAATGTTATCCTTTGGCAGAGGTACATTGATGATGTGCTTTTAATTTGGAAAGGGTCAGAAGAAAGTCTCCTAGCGTTCTTTGATTGGGTGAACACTTGCGACCCCCATCTTAGATTCACTCACCAATACAACTCTGAATCAATAGTCTTCCTGGATGTGACCCTCACTAGAGTAGGTAACCGGCTTGTAAGCAGAACCTATTACAAACCCACCAGTACCAACAATCTCCTCCACTTCACTAGTTTTCATCCCCGCCCCTTGAGGGAAAACCTCCCTTTCGGACAATATCTACGTATACGTAGAAATTGTAGTAACCTTCAGGATTTCAACACTCAGGCAGATGACCTTACTGTGAAATTATCACAGAGGGGTTACCCTAAGAAAATATTACAGAAAAGCCGTAAGAGGGCGAGGAACAATAATAGGGAGTCCCTATTGGAAGATCATGATAAGGAGAAAGAATCAGATGCCCCCCTAACGTGTGTGACCACCTATAGCAATATCTCCAATGTTGTCAGTCGGTGTATTGGCAAACATTGGAGAATTCTAACGAGCAATGGTCGCAATTGGCAAAAACCTCTATTCTCCTACAAAAGGGAAAGAAGTTTACATGACGCCTTGGTACACACTCGCCCACGAATCAATCAGACCTCCCAGCGTCAAACTGTCCTCAACGCTTGGGGTTTACCACCTGTCATGGGCCATTTCCCGTGCGGGGGGTGCAGTGTGTGTCACCTTACCACCACTACCAAGGTCTTACATCTGGAGGAAGGTAAAGACTGGCAATTGAGAAACCACACCAACTGTAATTCAAGTAATGTAATCTACTTGATTACTTGCCCCTGCGATCTGAGGTATGTGGGTATGACCACTAGGAGAATTAAAAGACGTATCGGTGAACACCGTAGTAATGTTAGATGTAGCAGGAATACTACTAAACTAACTTCCCATTTCTTGGAAAATGGTCATGGCCCCAATGACATGAAATGGGTAGTAATAGAACAAGTTTACTCAGCTGATGAAGGTACCCTCTTTGAAAAGGAGCAGAGGTGGATATACCGCCTTTCCACACACCTCCATGGTCTTAATGATGATATCCCGTGGGGCACGATAATGCGTAGATATATGCACCACTCCTGAGATACTGTAGCTGTCTCTGCCAGTAGCTCCTGGGCTGCAGTAACTGCAATATGGGTCACTCTCCCTGCTGTTTTTGTTCCTCTACTGTTCCCTATAACAGAAACGCAGCCATATACAATTGCATAGCATAGCATGACATAGCTGGGGTTATGGTCGAACAAAGCGCTCACAAGTCTTGCCACCCTAATTGAAACCCCCAGGATGTGCTTTGATTTCCCTGTTTTTCGTGACTATATCAATATTTCACTTTTGTAAATATAATATTAACGACACATAACATTTGTCCCATTGTTGATTCTGCTCTTGTGGGCTGTGCCGATAACTTGTTAGTGCACCACGATGAGCAATGAACCAACGCGGTCCCTTTAATCAAAGCGTGAGATCACTGGAACACGTGACCGCGGCACAAACGAGCCGCGCCTCTTTTCAAACTTCCACGTTCCAAATAAAAACAAAGCCGCTAGCGCACTGCACCTCTGTTGAGACGGGCGGCGGCTGTGATCCGAATAGGTCTTTCAGCGGGTAGTCGCATCGGAGCAAGTAGGTACTTGGTTCTCACCCTGTTTACCTTTTCAAAGCCCGATAATCTTTATATGACACACGCCAGCAGAACAGGCTTTGAACACCATTACGTTACGTTAACAGGTTTACCGAGCGTGAAGGTTTCCCCCCTCCGCCAGCCCATGATGTTCGTAAACGGACTTTTAAAAGTGAGTTTTTCCTCTCTGTGGCGATTTTACATCTGATTGCGCTTTGCTCACAGGGCATTTTTGCAAGTTTACAATTTTACAATTCCGACCTTTGGTCGTTCTGACGAGCACTTCCTGTAATTATGTATCCACCCTCAAAACATGTAGACATAATAGTATCTACTTGTTTTTTCTGAGTTTGGCCAAATAACGAGTTAATACTTGGTTAGGAACTCACAACATGAGGTGGCCATCTTCTGGGCTCTGTACCCGGTATTTTTTGCAGCAGAATTGTCTGTAATAATTTTATTAACTAGGAATCTTGTGCACTTCTGCTTAGTTAAAGAGTATTCAACTAATTCTAGCACAGTTAATTGCAAAACAGACTTGTTTGTGTTGTTTTTTATTTTTCAGAATACCAGTCTCCCTTAATGGGGCGAGACCTTATGGAGATTCATCCATCTTAGGAACCTGTACAGTCAACAGGTTGTATCTGTTTCTCCTTTTCTACACCTTAGGTTTGGACACCTTAGTGAGTGCCCACCAAGGAGTATGAATGAGTGCTTTGGTCCTGACGAATGCTGAGCTGACTTTGGGCTCCTTAGCAGAAACATGTTGACCATCTTTGTTTATCTGTCACTTTTGTAAGGACTTATTGGTTCAAGCTCACTCAACCAATTATTAGTCCATTGTTTTCTCACTGTTTTTATTGGAGTTAGAGCTACCTTCTCAATAAAATCATTGGTTGATGAGTAGCCCACACTCTTTTTAAATCACTTTTTCAAACACCACTTGTGTTTCTTTTTCAATCCTAGGGGACCCAATGAAGACAACTGGCTACCGACTTTTACAGTTGGTGCCTGAGGGTTCTTTTTCCACACTAAGCACGTGCACTCTACCTGTTCTTTAAATTTCAGAACTTTAAACTGGTATAATTTACTATCTTATTTATCTTTACATATTGGCTTTGTGTTTCATCCCTTATTTGGCTGTCTGATTTTGTCTGACACTCTTCTGTTGATTGAAATACATTTACTTTGGAAGGGGTAAAAGAGTGGTTCTAATAATACCCTTACTCTCCTGTTGTTATATTGTATTACTAAAATCACCAACACCAGGTTCCCGAAACAGGATAGGAACATGCAAAAAGTTTCGGGGTGAACCTGTCAAAAGGGCCAAGTCCAACACGCTCTATGCTGGCGTCACCCAGAAACAGCTCAAGATACTACAGAACAACCAAAACGCCACAGCCAGACTGGTACTCAACATCCCCTGCTGCAGCTACAATACGCAACACCACCAACAACTCCACTGGCTCCCAGTCAACCAGAGAATCATAACAGGCTTCTCACTCATGCCTACAAAGCTCTATACGACAAAGGACCAGCATACCTGAACTACCTCCTCACGTTCCACGTACCCACCAGACAATTCCGATTCTCCCAACTCGCCCTTGCCTCGGTCCCCAGGATCCACAAACCAGAACCGGAGGAAGGTTGTTCTCCTACTTCACCACCAAGTCCTGGAACACCCTGCCCCTTCACCTCAGGCTATCCATGTCGCTGACCCAATTCAGGACGGACCTCAAGACATGGCGCTTTGAATGATCCTCCACCCAGTCCGACCAGCAGCCCCCTCCCCCAGCACCTTGAGACCCTCATGGGTGAGAAGCCACTCTATGCAAATCCCTGATTGATTGATTGATTGATTGATTGATTGAAGAGTGTTCAGGGACAGAGAATTCTGATCCACTCAGGTCACAGTTATAGAGAAATAGAACACTTGATGCTGATGCTGGTGGTGTCCTCTTGAGCTGTAGATTTAGCCGGGTATTGTCTGCATATGCGAACAATGTGTAGTCAGGGGACCAAATGAATGCCCCCAATCGGTTAACATATGCCGAAAAGTGTTGGGATCGGTGCAGATTGCTGTGGGAATTCAAGGGCATCTTTTTAAATTCTGACTGAAAGCGGCAAAGCCACACTATCTGTGAATGGTGTTCATCAAAAGAGGCCAGCCTAACCATACACAGTCTCTCACTTCTATGGAAAGTAATTTGTCGAGAAAAATGGACTGGAGGTGGTGTGGAGAGGTCTAAAAGAATGGGGACAGTTCCACTCCCACTGCCCATAGGCACATCTCTGCTGTGGGATGGATGGAATCCAGACTCAAGAAAGTCAGGCATGATATTGTTTTCATGAAAGATTAAAGGTATTTGTTCAGTATACTTTCAGTAACTTGCGTGGAAGCTCGTGCGATTGTATCAGCTACTCCCCTTGGGACTTTTGGCATGAAATGGCCCAGTGTGGAACCTAAGGAAACCTAAGTCAGTTTCATTAGGGATTTTTTTATATAGACTGTGTTAAAAGTAGGCAAGCATGGTGAATTGGAAGAGAAGATCTGAGTGGATTCACTCATGGCGTCAGAGTGGGTAGGCCCTAGTTATTTAGACTTGAGGCTTTTAAGAATGTCAACGATTTTAGGTTCACAGAAGATCAAAAGTTCATTGCAAAGTATCTGGGATGGCAAAAAACACAAGTGCCTTTTGTGATGAGGTGGGGGGCAAGAAGTGTTAAATAGAGAAAATCTGTTTGGTTACATGATTTTTTGATACAATCTTGACAATTGACAATGTGCCTAATTATCTTTTATAAGTATGAAGGATCCAGCATGTAGGCATACCTTGTGATTGGATTATAATCTTTGCGCCGAAGGCGTTATAGCTTCTTACAGCGGCACTTAGCCTCTAGAAATTCTTCCATTTCCGACGGGGAAGAGAGGTTTGCACTGGCAGGAGGAAGTGGACTTTATAGGGCTAGTAACAACTAGGGCATTGCTGATCCAATAATTAAAACTTTCTGAGGCTTCTCTTGGATCCAGGAAAAGATTCATGTTAAATGACAGCTACATTATTCAAATTAAGTTTGCTTAGTGCCTCCTAATGTATTTATTTTGGGTAACATTGAGAGCAGACCTCCGAAGCGCAAGCCAAATCAAAGAATACCAATTTATGAACGGACCAAGTTACCTATAAACAAGATACATTCAAAATGATTCCATATAAGCTAAGAATCCAATCCAGAGTGTGCCCCTTAGAGTGGGTGGGGACAGAAACAAGCTGGTTGAGACTCTGTGCCTGAATTATATCTAGCACACTTTGGGCATCTGATTGTTTAAAATGAAGTCATTATCATTATGGAAGGACAGGAATAAAATTTGTTCGTCCACGTTTTGATCAAAAAGAGTGATAGGAGCATGCAGTTGGTGAAGTAGCAGGTACTTGTATTTGTAAGTAGGAAACAGGATAATAGTAATATGAAGGTTTTTGACAGAGTAAAATACATCTGAAGGGCTAGCCTGATCTTGGTGTTTTTAATGATAACTGTGACACTAAGACTGGTCATAGCTTAAAATAGGGAACGATTTGGGCATCAAGCTTTCAATATCAGGCCTGCATCATCCTTTAACCAGGTCAGAAAATCCAGTTTGTGTTCCAAGATGAGGCTTTGAATTTCATAAGCATGCTTAGGCAAAGAGCACATGTTAAGTAAACCACATTTAACTTCATGAAGTCTAGAGGTATGATGATTTTAGTATGATAACTTAGAGTGTGCAGTTAGAAAAGAATTGGTCAATATTGGAACACAGCTCCAGAGGAATACCCTGAGGCATGGGCAGGTCAGGAGAATTTAGATTTAGTTCTTCAGTGGGGTAGTGGTAGGAAATGGAGTTATTGCAGTCAATTTGGGCGGAGTGCTGTGCTGGTTGTCTGGCTGTTTCACTAACAGGCTTGCCTTTTATCTGTCTCGTGGACACACATGGATTGGCCCTCATTAATTAGAAGCAGGGGCAGGAAAATGAGACTTCTCGGCAGTCAGTGAGGAAATGAAAGAAATAATAGCAGGCTTGGGAAAAACTAAAGCAGCATTTAACTGGTGCTCACCTACAACTCCTGCAGCAGAGTTAAGTACTTAGGGGCAAATTTAATAAACTTTGGCTCAATACAACACAGATAGGGAAGTTGTTGGTCTGCGTCACGTCAATAATTACTAAGATATGGCGTATTTCTGCTCTCTTATAGCACTGGCGCACTTCTGAGTGCCTAGTGCAAACTATGCAAGGGTGCCTGCTTTGTGGAAAGAATGCTTGTTGTGCAGAAAGGGATACATTTCTGCTCAAAAGCTTTCCTTGGAGGCGTATTCCTCTTTGTATCTGTGCTGTAGAACACAGCAGCACACATGCATAGAGGAAATAATGAGAAGAAATAAAGATATTTTTCCTCATTATGCCAGCCTTGGATAGGCACACACATTTGGCATAAACCCACTGATTTTAGGACCCCTCTTGCATCTTTCTGCACCTCTTTTGTTTCTTTCTGCACTTATCTTGCTTCTTTCTGCACCTCCCTTGCTTCTTTCTGTAACCTTCCTGCCTCTTTTTGCACCCCTCTTACCTCTTTGTGCACCTCTTTTGCCTCTATCTGCACCCCTGTACCCTCTTTCTGTACTTGTATTGCCTGTTTCTGCAACTCTCTTGCCTCTTTCTGCAGTTCTCTTGCCCCCTTCTGCACCACTCTTGCTTATTTCGGCAACCCTGCTGCCTCTTTCTGCACTTGTCTTCCCTCTTTCTGTACTTCTCTTGCCTTTTTCTGTAGCCCTCTTGCCTCTTTTTGCACTCTTAAGGCATCTCTATCGCTTGTTTCTGCAACTTTCTTCCCTCGTTCTGCACTTCTCTTGCCTCTTTCTGCTCCTCTCTTGCATCTTTATGCACTCCTCTTGCTTCTGTCTGCAACTCTCTTGCTTCTTTCTGCACCCCTGTTGCCTCTTTCTGCACTCATCGACCCACTTTCTGTACCTCTGTTACTTCTTTCTGCACTTCTCTTGCTTCTTTTTGTACCTCTTGCTTTTTTCTGCACCCTTCTTACCTCTTTCTGCACCCTTCTTCCCTTTTTCTGCATCTCTTTTGCCTCTTTCTATACATCTTTTGCTTCTTTCTGCACCCCTCTTGCCTCTTTCTGTACCTCTATTGCTTCTCGTGCTTCTTTCTGCACCTCTCTTGCTTCTTTCTGCACCCCTCTTGCCAATTTCTGTACCCTTCTTCCATTTTTCTGCACTTCTCTTGCTTTTTTCTACACCTCACTTGTTTCTTTCTGCAACTGTCTTTGTCTCTTTCATCACTTCTCTTGCTTCTTTATGCACCTCTGTTGCTTCTTTCAGCACACACCTCTCTTGCCTCTTTCTGCAGTTATCTAGCCTCATTCTGCACCTCTTTTGTTTCTTTCTGCAATCCTGTTGCCTCTTTCTGCACTCGTCTTCCCTCTTTCTGCACTTATATTGCCTATTTCTGCACCTCTCTAGCCTATTTATGCACCTCTCTTGCTTCTTTCTGCACCTGTTTCCTCCTTCTGTACCTCTCTTTTGCTTGTTTCTACACCTCTCTTCCCTCTTTCTGCATCCCTCTTGCCTCATTCTCCACCTCTCTTGCCTCTGTCTGCACCCCTGTTCCCTCTTTCGGCACCACTCTTGCCTGTTTCTATACCTCTCTTCCCTCTTCCTGTATCTCTCTTGCCTCTGTCCGCACCCCTGTTCCTTCTTTCTGTACTTCTTTTGCCGGTTTCTGCAACTCTCTTGCCTCTTTCTGAATTTATCTAGACTCGTTCTGCACCTCTCTTGCTTTTTCTGCCCCACTGCTGCCTCTTTCTGCACTTGTCTTCCCTCTTTCTGCATTTTTCTTGCCTCTTTCTGCATCCCTCTAGTCTCCTTCTGCACGTCTGTTGCTTTTTTCTGGACTTCTCTTGCTTCTTTCTGCACCTCCCTTGCTTCTTTCTGTAACCTTCCTGCCTCTTTTTCCACCCCTCTTACCTCTTTGTGCACCTCTTTTGCCTCTATCTGCACCCCTGTACCCTCTTTCTGTACTTCTATTGCCTGTTTCTGCAACTCTCTTGCCTCTTTCTGCAGTTCTCTTGCCCCCTTCTGCACCACTCTTGCTTATTTCCGCAACCCTGTTGCCTCTTTCTGCACTTGTCTTCCCTCTTTCTGTACTTCTCTTGCCTTTTTCTGTAGCCCTCTTGCCTCTTTTTGCACTCTTAAGGCATCTCTATCGCTTCTTTCTGCAACTTTCTTCCCTCGTTCTGCACTTCTCTTGCCTCTTTCTGCTCCTCTCTTGCATCTTTCTGCACTCCTCTTGCTTCTTTCTGCAACTCTCTTGCTTCTTTCTGCACCCCTGTTGCCTCTTTCTGCACTCCTGTTGCCTCTTTCTGCACTCATCGACCCACTTTCTGTACCTCTGTTACTTCTTTCTGCACTTCTCTTGCTTCTTTTTGTACCTCTTGCTTTTTTCTGCACCCTTCTTACCTCTTTCTGCACCCTTCTTCCCTTTTTCTGCATCTCTTTTGCCTCTTTCTATACATCTTTTGCTTCTTTCTGCACCCCTCTTGCCTCTTTCTGTACCTCTATTGCTTCTCGTGCTTCTTTCTGCACCTCTCTTGCTTCTTTCTGCACCCCTCTTGCCAATTTCTGTACCCTTCTTCCATTTTTCTGCACTTCTCTTGCTTTTTTCTACACCTCACTTGTTTCTTTCTGCAACTGTCTTTGTCTCTTTCATCACTTCTCTTGCTTCTTTATGCACCTCTGTTGCTTCTTTCAGCACACACCTCTCTTGCCTCTTTCTGCAGTTATCTAGCCTCATTCTGCACCTCTTTTGTTTCTTTCTGCAATCCTGTTGCCTCTTTCTGCACTCGTCTTCCCTCTTTCTGCACTTATATTGCCTATTTCTGCACCTCTCTAGCCTATTTATGCACCTCTCTTGCTTCTTTCTGCACCTGTTTACTCCTTCTGTACCTCTCTTTTGCTTGTTTCTACACCTCTCTTCCCTCTTTCTGCATCCCTCTTGCCTCATTCTCCACCTCTCTTGCCTCTGTCTGCACCCCTGTTCCCTCTTTCGGCACCACTCTTGCCTGTTTCTATACCTCTCTTCCCTCTTCCTGTATCTCTCTTGCCTCTGTCCGCACCCCTGTTCCTTCTTTCTGTACTTCTTTTGCCGGTTTCTGCAACTCTCTTGCCTCTTTCTGAATTTATCTAGACTCGTTCTGCACCTCTCTTGCTTTTTTCTGCCCCACTGCTGCCTCTTTCTGCACTTGTCTTCCCTCTTTCTGCATTTTTCTTGCCTCTTTCTGCATCCCTCTAGTCTCCTTCTGCACGTCTGCTGCTTTTTTCTGGACTTCTCTTGCTTCTTTCTGCACCTCGCTTGCTTCTTTCTGCACCCTTCTTGCCTCTTTCTATACCCTTCTTCCCTTTTCCTGTACCACTCTTGCTTCTTTCTACACCTCTTTTGCTTCTTTCTGTACCTTTCTGCACCCCTGTTGCCTCTTTCTGCATTAGTCTTCCCAGTTTCTGACCTCTCTTGCCTCTTGCTGCACCCCTCTTGCCTCTGTCTGCACCCTTGTTCCCACTTTCTGCACCTAATTTGCCTTTTTCTGCAACTCTCTTGCCTCCTTCTGCACTTCTCTTGCTTCTTTCTGTACCTCTCTTGCTTCTTTCTGTACCCTTCTTGCCTCTTTCTGCACCCTTCTTTCCTTTTTATGCACCTCTCTTACCTCTTTCTGCACGTCTGTTACTTTTTTCTTCACTTCTCTTGCTTATTTCTGTACCTCTCTTGCTTCTTTCTGTACCATATTTGCCTCTTCTGCACCATTCTTCCCTTTTCCTGCACCTCTCTTGCCTCTTTCTGCCTCACTCTGGATTTTTTCTACACTTCCCTTGCCTCTTTCTTCACCTCTACTGCTTCTTTCTGCACTTCTCTTGCTTCTATCTACACCTCTCGCTTCTTTCTGCACCCCTGTAGCCTCTTTCTGCACTTGTTTTCCCTCTTTCTGCAACCCTTCTCGTCTCTTTCATCACCTCTGTTACTTCTTTCTGCACTTCTCCTGCTTCTTTCTGCACCTCTCTTACTTCTTTCAGCACACTTCCTGCCTCTTTCTGTACACTTCTTCCTTTTTTCTGCACTTCTATTGCTTCTCTGCACCTGTCTGTTTCTTTGAGCAACTCTTTGTCTCTTTCATCACTTCTCTTGCTTCTTTCTGCAGCTCTGTTGCTTCTTTTAGCACACACCTCTCTTGACTCTTTCTGCAATTCTTTTGCCGTTTCTACACCACTTTTGTCTCTTGCTTCACCTCTGTTGCTTCTTCTGTACCCCTCTTGCCTCTTTCTGCAACCCTCTTCCCTCTTTCTGCACCCCTCTTGCCTCTTTCTACACCGCTCTTCCCTCTTTCTGCACTCCTTGTGCCTCTTTTTGCACCCCTCTTCCCTTTGTGTACCTCTCTTGCATTTGTCTGCACCCCTGTTCCCTCTTAATATACCTCTTTTCCCTGTTTCTGCAACTCTCTTGCCTCTTTCTGCAGTTCGCTTGTGGAAATCAGCCTGTTTAGGGGCCCACCAGTGCAGGCGTTCATTCCTATCCGTCCACTGGTCCTTAAACCAACAAAATAGAGATTGGCACGGAAGCTGGAATATCAAATAACAAGTTTAATAATCACTCATGAGTGGAATTGCATCAATACAACACCCTCTGCACTATAGGAGGTAGTACATGGAATACAGAAATCAGGGGCCTTTTATACACACTTTGTAGCTGAGTAAGCATGGAGACTCAAATAGAAGGTACAGGCATACGCAGGAATAGCTATTGACTAACATGGTCAGACAAATATCTCTTGGTCAGCAAAGTGGGAGGGGCGACAGAACTGCTTACGTCAGTTGAAACAGCCTGGCAGTTACATTCTAAGACAGGTGCATTCTAGCAACTACAGGCCTTTCTGAGCTCATACATTGCTCTGGCTCAGTACTGAAGGAGGTAACTACAGTTGATGACAAGCAAAATAGAAAGGCAGGCAACAGTGAAGACGGCAGAATCACATGGCTTAACAAAATGGGTGCCACAACAAAATGGCTTCAGCTTATGCTAACGGCAATTTCTGAGATTTCCACACTCTTGCCTCCTTCTGCACCTCTCTTGCTTCTTTCTTCACCACTGTTGCCTCTTTCTGCACTCATATTCCCTCTTTCTTCACTTCTCTTGCCTCTTTCTGCATCCCTGTAGCCTCTTTCTGCTCGCCTGTTGCTTTTTTCTGGACTTCTCTTGCTTCTTTCTGTACCGTTCTTTCTTCTTTCTGTACCCCTCTTGCCTCTTTCTGCACCTCTCTTGCCTCTTTCTGCACATGTCTTACTATTTCTGCACCTTTCTTTTTTTCTGCACATCTCTTGCTTCTCTCTGTACTTCTCTTGCCTCTTTCTGTATTCAAATGGGAAGTGTAAGCTGTCAAGTTTAAAGGTCTGCCTGCTCTCGTGACTGAGGTATATGTCTAGCTGTACATGTATTCTCACATATGTTATGCATCTGAAGATGTTAGCTTCAAAAGCCGGTAGCTTCTCCGATAGGTGGTCAAATCTCCTCAGTTCTGCTCTGTCATTCAGTTGCACAGGCAGACATGTCTTATGTATATTGGTGTGATAGAGCCCTTCAAATATACTATTGAATACCCATGTGCCCTGTATTATGAGCAGAAAGAAATGCATGCATCTTTTAGTACACAAATTTACAGATTATGCTGTTTGAAACACAGGTTTTCAAGGATTGTTATGTAACATGGGTAAAATCAGAGACACGCATGTATACATTCACAAACTTGGTGAACTTTACAACAGTGATATGGTTAGGATTGCTGTTTTACATTTGGTAGACCTAACATTTTGAGCAGTCGATGAGCAGTGAACCTTCAAGAGAAAAGTGAGGTTTAAGACATCTTGGGAGAAGGATTAGTGATTAGGCTACTTTGTATGAGTCTGTGGAAAAGTACAGTCGAAGTGGGGCTCTTTCTGCACCTCTGTTGCTTCTTTTTGCACTTCTCTTGCTTCTTTCTGCTCCTTTCTTCTTCTTTCTGGACTTTGCTTGCCTCTTTATGCATATTTCTTGCTTATTTCTGCACCTTTCTTCCTCTTTCTGCACCTCTCCTGCATCTTTCTGCACTTCTTGTGCTTCTTTCTATGCCTTTCTTCCTCTTTCTATACATGTCCTAACTATGTAGGCATAGTTAGAACTTCACTGGAAAAAACACAGTTTCAGGAACATTATAGTTAGTATTAGCATTTAAAAAACCTTAGAAATTCACTGAAAAAACACTGGTTTCAAGGACGTTATAGTTAGAAATTAGCATTTAAAAAAACGTAGAAATTCAATGAAAAAAACACAGATTACAGGGGTGTTATAGTTAGGAATTAGCATTTAGAAAACCTTAGATATTCACTGACAGAACCACAGGTTTCAGGGACGTTATAGTTAGGCTGACATTTCACCCGTACACAACCAGGGAAAATCAGCTGTTATAGTTAGCTTAGCTACCTATACCTCACGTCCTGCACTCCTGATGACTTCACATATTACATCACTCATGACATGGTCAGTGATATTACTGATGAAATTTCAAATTACATCACTGATAACATCCCTGATGACATCATCCATGTAATCTCTGATGCAGTCTCTCACACCCTAATATAACATTTCAAACACACACTCTAAATTGCAGACTACCATTGTTGAAACCATAGACACACCAATCCCAGTTAGTACATACCCACTCACTGATTCATAGGTCTACACAGACATCCACTCACTCACCCATACAGTCACTCATGCACACAGTCACTCATCAATACAGCCACTGATATATACACCCATACAGACACTCACCACCACTCACCCATAAAGTTAAAATGATAATAAAAACAATTAAAAAAAGAATCAGTCACACTGCCATTTACTCACCTATACAGTTATACACACACTACCTCACTTAGTCATCCAGATAGAAACACACACTTACTCTCTTCTTACAATCACTTACACAAGCACACACTCATCCATACAGCCACTCTCACAATCACTCACTCTCACATATAGTCAGTTATATACTCAGACACTCACATATACTGCCTTTCACATAATTAGTTACCCACACATGTACCACTGAGACATCCATTCACTCACCAACACAGCCATATGCACACTCACTCAACCATACATCCCCTCACAGACACACTTATGAACCCATACACGCAGTGAATCACTCACTCACACATCCATTCAGGGAGTCATACCCCCATAACCTATATAGACACTCATATAGCTACTCACAAACCTATGCAACTACTCATACACCAACTGACAGACTGATACAGATATTCACACAGATTATTTTTTCACCCATGCATTCATGCATTCACTACGACAGGTTTAATCACTCACTTATAAAGTCAGTCACGCACCCACTAGATTATCATTGAGACACTCATACACCCACTCATTCTTCAATACACCTTGGTATGTGTGTGTATGTGTATATATATATATATATCGTAAAACAGATAGTGGGTTACTTCGTACCTCCTCGGCTTCTCAATGTATATAGACTGATAGGGTAGACCAGGTTGAGAAGGGATATATGAAAGGTCAAGGATAGGAATGCGCCTTTGCACATTAATGCTATTTGCACATAATATGTTTACATATGATAATTTGCACATTGCACTCAGCACTTTATTCGTAGTATAATTGATTGATTGACCTGATAGATAACTGTTATCTCTCCCCTCAATCCATCAACCCATTTACTTTTACTTTCCCTGATCTTGCCATTAATGATTAATTTCTTGATGCTTGCTATTAATTATTGAAATTGTTTGATATAGTTATTAGGAATACATTGTACCCCATACTTACCTCCCTTATTCTTATGCAACTCTTGAATATTTGTATTTTAACTAAGAAGTCATGATGGGAGTGATGTTGCTCAAAAGAGGTTTAACTTGCCATTTTTTGTCATAGGGTACTTCACCTACATGTTTCTTTGCTCATAAAACTGTGTACATAAATGAAAGTCTAAAATGGCCACTGAAAAACAAGTGATTAGAAGGGTTAACAGTCTAGTCTGTTTTTAATTGAAATGAAGAAGGGACTTTAAGCACTTTTCACTTTAAATGGACTGTTTGGACTGCAGGGCTCTATGGTCCAGTCGAAGGCAATCGCCGAAACGCGTTGACCGTCCTCCTTGCCTTCACGATGGTGTTGAAAGAACAATAAAAAAACTTACCTGAAAACGAGTGTTGGACCTTGTTTGTGCTGTGGTGCTTCTGACTCTCTGGTTGCGAATTGGAGCTGGTTGGGTCCGTTCTTTGCTGAAGATATATATATATATATATATATATATATATATATATATATATATATATATATATATATATATATATATATTCATATTCATATTCATATATATATGTGCCAGAAATACCAGTGGAAACAAAATGCAAATTTCAAACAGAGCGCAAGGCGCAAGTGCCACAAGCAGAAATGGCGAACAACAAAAAGTTGTTCAGAAGAAACCGCGCAAACAATGGAAAAGGAAGTAAGTAGCATTTCATCTGATGATTCTAAAACTGTCATTAATCTAACCAATTTGAAACTCTCACCCAATGAGATTGATCTACTAGCCATGGGTCTATCATACAGCGCCAAGAGTAATTTTGACTATACGGGGAACAGGGTGGACTTATATCAATATGTCCGCAAGTTGAAGCTTCCAAAATACCACACAACTAACAGAGCAGAAGCATTAGGGACCATTATACCACCCAGCTCCGTTTCTCCACCTTTGCTAGCAGGAGATGTGGAATCGTATAGTGATCTATGGCAGATACAGGCCGAAAAAACACAAAAAACTGACAATTTATTTCATGAGAATGTGATGGCTAGAGCTCCTACAAATTTTAAACCAAAATCAACTTTTTGTCCTCTGATGATTAAAGATAATCTTGATGCATTTCATGAAAAGGTGGCATTGGATCTGAAACAATTACATCTGAAAGAAATTAATGTCCACAAAAAATTTCAATACCGGAATCGGGCATACCATCAGCTTATCAGTAAAATTCGCAGTAACACCAATGTGATAGTTCAACAATCCGACAAAGGTGGAAATGTCATCTTGTGGCCCAGAGAAATGTATATGAACGAAGCTTTGGGACAGTTGAATGACAGGAACTGTTATAAAAAAATCCAACAGTGGAGAAGCAAAGGGTGCCTGGAACACTTTGTATACATACTTGATGGGTTGGAGGAGTAAGGGCTTAATCACAATGGAGGAATATGCTTTTTTTTTTTTAAATGAACATCCAGTGATGCCGCAAATATATTTTATCCCCAAGATTCATAAAGAAAATGTGAAACCTCCAGGTAGACCCATAATCTCAGCATACAATTCAATAATGGAAAACACAAGCAAATATGTTGACTTTTTTTGCAAGAACATGTTCGAGGCCTGTCTTCATTTATTTTAGATACTGGTGATCTGCTGGATAAACTGAAAGATGTACAATGGAGAGCGGACTATTTATTGATCTCTCTAGACGTCTCCACATTGTATACTAGTATTAACCATATGGGTGGTCTGCGTGCAGTGGAGTATTTTTTAAACAGGAGGCCAATGAAGTTTTATGAACATAACAGAATGTTACTAAGTATGATCAAACTATGCTTAGAGAATAATTTCTTCCTGTTTTCATGTCAAGTGTTTCAGCAAGTGAGGGGAGTTGCTATGGGGGCCTGTTTCTCCCCCAGTTATGCCTGTTTGCATATGGGATTACTGGGAGGAACAGGTCCTCATACCAACATTCCTGGATGTCATGCAGAACAACATCATTAGGTGGTACAGGCTCATAGACGACCTTTTTATTATTTGGAAAGGTTTGATGTAGGAAGCTGAAAAATGTATTGCAGACTTAAACAATAATGACCTTAACTTGAAGCTCACCGGTGAGATTAACGTAGCTCGATATGTTTTTTGGACGTAGGCATCTACGTACAGGAGAATGATCTGCGTACCAGACTGTATGGCAAGCCTAGTGCAGGCAATGTGATATTGCATCCCACAAGCCTTCATCCTGCACATTTGATCCGGAGCATTCCCTATGGGGGAATGCTCCGTATCAAACGTATTTGCAGTAATGATACGGATTGTGCAAAGGCTCAAGTTGAGGGCACGGCGAGACTATTGAGGAGGGGCTATTGACCAGGAATGGTGGATGAGGCCATAAGGAAAGCTAATGATCCCAATAGATCTTTAAGTAGAACTAATCGGCCTAGTCAAACAAAAGCAACCATGAATGTAACTCGCCTAATCATGAGATACAGCAGTCAACATAAAAACATTCGCAGAATAATCACTAAACATTGGAGTCTAATTACCAGTGATCCAATACTGGGACAGACAATTACATCTTCGCCCAGCATTGCCTATAAAAAAGCAAAATCACTTGCTGATCATCGGGTGACCAGCAGTCCTGAAGTAAGAGTAAATAAGAACTGGTTGAGTAGTAGCAAAGGTTTTATAAAGTGTTCAGTTTGCAAGGCCTGTAAATTTGGAGAAAGCAGAACTCAATATACAATTCCACTGAGTACTAATCCAATATCTATACAAAGCAAATTGACCTGTAAAACCGAGTACGCCGTGTATGTGCTGGAGTGCCCTTGTGGCCTGCGCTATATTGGAAGCGCTAAGTTGCAGGTGCACAAGCTGGTGCTCCAGCACATACTGGCCATTAACAATGGCGACACGGCGTACCCGGTGGCCAGGCACTTTGGAGAAGTACACAATGGCAATGTCTCAGGCTTGAGATATTTTGTCATTGATACGTTTCCACCGCGAAGAAGAGGTGGGAACCCCGAGGCTGAATTGAGGAAACTGGAAACTAGGCGCATAGTGTTATCAGACTGTAAGGTGCCTAATGGATTGAACACCAGTGGGGATTTTTATACCTATCTTCATTAATGGTGTTAAATAAGAAATTAGAAAACATTAAGTACAGTTACCTCTCTCTCTATCTAGAAGAAGATTTCATGATTTTAAACTTTATATCATAATTTTTCTCATTATAATTTAACACAGGGTTAGCACATACCTACACAATTTTCTTTTTTTAAGTAGTCCCATGAGTCAGATGCATTATGGGTGTAGTTACCAAGTTGGCTAAATGAACCGCAGGTAATTAAACAGCGGAGCCACTTGGTGAGGGTTGGAAACTCATTATGAAATCCCGAGAGATTGTTTTCAGGTAGTTGGTTCAATTTTATGACATGAATATAAAACCTACGTATATATATTTTTTAAATGCCTGTTTTTGTTGCAAATCATATTAGTGCAGAACTTTTTGCTTCTGCTTCTGTACGAGTTATAATAATAGTTGAGAATACAAATCGAGATAACACAATTATTTTAAAAAAAAATTGTATATATAAAAGAGATTTTTCATAGTTGTGGTTTTAATCATTTGTATTTATGAATTTATAGTTGTATAATAATACATATATTTATGACGAAGGTTTATTTAAATGTTTATCTATTTTTATATATTCATATATTTATTTATTTATATATGTATATATATTTATATGGGTGTATTTAAACTTGTACTGTATATGACCCGGAGATATTATATACCCTAACACAACATTTTCACACGCAGGCTTTTAATTCTCATATATGAATTTCTAGCATATATTTTGCACAGATCTGTATTTGACAGAGAGTCTAAGCATTGATGCAGTTATAAAAACCTAGTTATTTTTCTATATCTATGACTCAGATGGGGAAGTACTTACTTGCACTTGCACTTTAAAAAGGTGGCGACCCCTCGCATATGTCATGTGATCAAGGCCCCACATGGGCTGAAACGCGTCGTGGCGGTGGTGTTGTTGGACATAACGTAAATAAAATGCACCATCCATCTGGGTTTGCCTCGTCTGTTTGTCCATCCCTGGAGCGTGGTTGGAGGACGACTTCTGATGATATATATATATATATATATTCACTGAAAAAACCATAGGTTATAGACCATATATAGTTAGGGATTAGCATTTACAAAACCTTATTTTACTCGCACAAAACCATTGAAATTCGCATATATAGTTAGTTGCACTAACTATATATCGCGCACCCGTATGGCTGAGATACCCGCCACCCCCTCTCAACACAATCCCCAAAGGAGGGAAACCGGAAACAGTTCTTGAAGTTTTTGGAAGAGGGAGGGAGTAACCCTCCCGGCCGTATTTATTAAAACAAAATTAAAACATTAAATCAACATTTTATATTATGTACAATTTCATTACCACATTGCGATGTTTGGCTAACCTTAACAGATTCTCTAATACAGAGGTTCTCCTAGCCGAACTAACATCCTACACACATTTACTTGAAATTATGAAATTGTACATCCTAACGTTTAAGGGCCAACGGCAAGGTCGTAACCGGTGTCAAGATCCCTAACCAGAAATACCCCCCCCACTTGTGAGGGGCGACAGCACTGAGGCGTACCTCAAGTGCAACTACCAATTTCCCTTTGACTTGACGGGGGCACCAATAAACTCGACGCCACTTAAAGGTCGTTCGAGGACTCGTGTGAGGTATCTAGAAGGTAGCGTAGACCCCCCCCCAAACCCCGCACAACTTACCACATCTGCCGTCGCAGACGTCACTGGCCCCGGGAAATTCCCCAGGAGGGGGCTGTAACCCCTCCTACACAGGAAGGGGCCTTGACCGCCTTTCCTTTTCTTTCGGCGACCCATCCTTAGAAGGGACCGCCTCCCCGTTGAGGGGCCAATGGCCACCTCTCCCGAGCGCTCCCATCCGTGTTGGGTGACGCCCACTCATAGGGATCTTCCAATTAGTGCTCACCGATCATGACCTTACCGCCCGACCAAAATAAATACGACAATGCTAACTAAATGACTAAACTAAAAATACAGTAGCAACTATACTTTCATTAAAAGCATGCTTACCAATGAACACTAAAGCAGAATTTCTTTATTTGCAAAACGTAACACAAATCGACATTCTTTATTACATACTCAAAATCATCACGATAATACCACAACCTGTAAACGAAAATCAGAGTTATCCATCAACTTTATTCAAAACCACTTGCTGTCATCAGGGGCTGGTGGGTGGGTCAAAATTGGCTCTTCGTTCCGTCTCGAGCTCACGTGCAGCGAGGAGGTGCAGCTTCAGAGCACAGGAACAAGAGGATGCCTTCCGGTCTTGCGTCCCCTTTTATCCGTCTTCAGGGCGGGCGTAAACCCGCCCCTGCCTGCCCCGAGGGCGTGGCCAGCCGCGTCAGTGTCTAGGCCAGCCCACTCTAGGGCGGGAAAAAGCGCGCCCCGGCTACGCCGCTTCGGGCATACCAGCCGAGACACGCCTCCCGCCCAAGATGGCTTCCCGGGGGGATCGTGGTACTCTGCCATACGTGCGGGGGGACCGAGTGGTCGCCCCTTTCCATATGGCTGAGATACCCGCCACCCCCTCTCAACACAATCCCCAAAGGAGGGAAACCGGAAACAGTTCTTGAAGTTTTTGGAAGAGGGAGGGAGTAACCCTCCCGGCCGTATTTATTAAAACAAAATTAAAACATTAAATCAACATTTTATATTATGTACAATTTCATTACCACATTGCGATGTTTGGCTACCCTTAACAGATTCTCTAATACAGAGGTTCTCCTAGCCGAACTAACATCCTACACACATTTACTTGAAATTATGAAATTGTACATCCTAACGTTTAAGGGCCAACGGCAAGGTCGTAACCGGTGTCAAGATCCCTAACCAGAAATACCCCCCCCACTTGTGAGGGGCGACAGCACTGAGGCGTACCTCAAGTGCAACTACCAATTTCCCTTTGACTTGACGGGGGCACCAATAAAACTCGACGCCACTTAAAGGTCGTTCGAGGACTCGTGTGAGGTATCTAGAAGGTAGCGTAGACCCCCCCCCAAACCCCGCACAACTTACCACATCTGCCGTCGCAGACGTCACTGGCCCCGGGAAATTCCCCAGGAGGGGGCTGTAACCCCTCCTACACAGGAAGGGGCCTTGACCGCCTTTCCTTTTCTTTCGGCGACCCATCCTTAGAAGGGACCGCCTCCCCGTTGAGGGGCCAATGGCCACCTCTCCCGAGCGCTCCCATCCGTGTTGGGTGACGCCCACTCATAGGGATCTTCCAATTAGTGCTCACCGATCATGACCTTACCGCCACAGGCCGGATAGTTGACCGGCTATCCGGACCCCCCACAAAGCTCCTACCTAAAGGTCATGTTTTAACGTTTTTAACCATGCTAAGAAGTCTCCTATGAGTAACTCATTCCCCACCCGAGACAAATGCACACCATCCCCCAAATACATACTGTCATCATTAATACAGCCATGCGAAATAGAATGCAATGTCCTGGAACGGAACAACCTACTCACTTTGTTATTAAGCTTCCTCACAGAGTGATTCAAAGCAGGAACAGAAATAGCCCCTCGCCAAACCTTTCGTGGGATCATATGGGACCACGCAATTGTGCACCCCGGAACTCTCCTCGCCAACCAACTTACAGTGGAAAGCATTGCCTCCAGGAGAAGTCGTCTACCGGTGGTGACCAAATCGTTGCCCCCTAGATGCACTATGATTATAGACGGCGGTGACCTCGTCCGCCCTAACAAACCCTCGAAAAATGCTTGAAACTGGTCAATACAGAGCCCGCCTCTTCTGTAGAAGGACACCCTGTACCCGTATTCCCCAGCTACGTGAATCATGTCACCTGCTTTGAATACGTCCGCGGCACGCCTCACGTATGAGTGGCCCACGACCCACACCTCCTTCTTCACAGCCGGTGATGTCTGACCGCTGGCCCGGTGTTGGGTCGACTGCATAGTCCGCCCCGCCTCGTAGGCTTGCGCAACTGAAAACCAAACAAAGACAAGAAGCGTGAGTACATCATTACAGCTTCACAACATGTGCAACCGCACATACCTCTTATAACACTTGGAGGACCAACGCCCCACTCGTTTCACTTGTTCAACATTAAGACCCCTGGCTGTAGCTTCCGTAGCAGCCCCTATCCGAAAGGAGTGGGTCCCAAACTCGCCCGGGTTCAAGCCCGCAGCGGCAATTGACATCGCAAGCACCCGCTGAAACTGAAATCCCGTCAGTGGGGTGGCGTCCGCGTGTCTCAACAAGGTCCCCCCCCATGATGCCACCCTTCGTGCTAGGTAGTTTTCTAAACACTTTACTGGACACATGGAGGACCCGGGAATCCTGGGTATGATTATGCAGTCACCCATCCCATCTTGATCGGTCTTGGACCTGACAAAGGAGACAGTCATTGTCTCTCCTCTGACCTGAACGTGTTCCCGGCACAAACCCCCTGTCACATCCCGTTTGTTCCTCGCCACCAGTTCGCTTACCCGCATCGCTCCATGAAATGCCAGCGTAAAAGCGGCTCGGAACAACACCGTCTCAAACTGAGATGAACATGTGGCAGGGAGTGTGGCCAACAATTGGGCCAACCTATCCAAACCTATCGGGCGCCTCTCATCTACTCTGCGACCCTCAAGGCGTTGCCACCCACGCAGCGCTTTCTGTACAACGAAAGACGCTGTCGGGTCCTGGATACCATGAGCCCTGGCAACAAAGGAAATGGCAGCACGATGCCTCTGGGCCGTAGCCACCGATTTCCCAGCCCTACGTAAGGACATCAAAAAATTCACTACCCATTCCTCGTGGCCCCAAAGCCCCTCTCCATCAGTCCCCAAAAAGGCTAAATAGGACCGAAACGCCCCTTCATATGCCTTCCTTGTCCTTGGTGCTAGGCTCTCTCCCACGAGGTGACGAAGTTCGGGGCACCGAGAGACCAGAGAGCTTCGGGAAAGGGTGCCGGCTCTGGGTCCGCTGTGGGAAGGAAACCCGAGAAAGCCTGCATATGAAAACGAGACAGTGCATCAGCTGCCTGATTCAGTACCCCCGGGACATGTTTAGCTCTGAATAGCACATTCAGTTGCATACACAGTAAAACAATTTCTTTGAGCAGTCTTAAAATCAGTTTACATCGTGCTGCCTGGCTATTGATGCACTCGACCACGGTCATATTGTCAGACCAAAATACCACAGAGTGATCTTTGAACCCTTCGGGCCAGGTTCTTAGGGCCACCAAAATGGGGAAAAGTTCCAAGAAAGCAATATTACTTGTCAGTCCATTGTCATGCCACCATGCCGGCCATCTTTGTGCCGACCACTTTGTGCCGAAGATGGCACCAAAACCTATGCTACCTGCCGAATCTGTCCATAGCCCCAGCTCTTCAGAGGACACGGCCGGTTTGTTCCAGACGACTCGACCATTAAAATCCGCCAGGAATGCTAACCAAATGCGCATGTCCTGGCGGACCTCAGCCGATAGTCTCGTGCGATGATGACCCTCCTTTAGGCCGACCATAGCTTGGGCAATTGAACGGGAAAAGGGGCGGGCCATCGGTATAACCCTCAGGGCAAAGTTCAACTGTCCCACCAACTGCTGTAACTGATGCAGCGTAACTTTAGATCCATTTATACACATTTGCAGGGCTGCCCTGAACTTCCCCACTTTGTCAGCTGGTAAACGAAAACAACCCTCACTGGAGTCTAACTCGATCCCCAGAAACTCGAGGCAAGTCGCAGGACCCACCGTCTTACCCGGTGCCAATGGCACACCAAACTGCTTCATTAATACACAAAATTCGGCCAAGGCCTGGCCACATTCGAGATCCCCGGCTGCCCCAAGGAACAGAAAGTCATCAAGGTAATGCATTACATGTTGGAAACCCGTCCTCTTTGTGAAGACCCATTGTAGAAAACTACTGAATTTCTCGAAATAGGCACAAGATATAGAGCACCCCATCGGCATACACCTATCCATGTAATAATGACCCTGAAACGTGAAACCTAGGAGACGCTGATCGTCTGGGTGTACCGGGAGCAACCGGAACGCTGACTCGATATCCGACTTCGCCATCAGCGCCCCGGGCCCCAGGCGATTCAAAATGGCTACGGCCTCATCGAAAGATGCGTACCGCACCGAACACAATTCTGGGTCTATTGCATCGTTTACAGAAAGACCACGTGGAGCTGATAAATTATGAATCAGTCGGAACTCACTAGGGTCCTTCTTGGGGACCACCCCTAAAGGAGAACAAACAAAACTCTGCACCGGGGTACACTAAACGGGCCGGCAACCCGACCTCGAGTAACCTCTTTCCGGATTTTCTCCTGTACCACGGTCGTATGCTGTAGGACCGAAAGTTGATTTTTACACTTCTCCACACCCTGAAAGTCCCCTACTGGGATGCGGAAACCATACGAGAACCCGTTCCGCAGCACCCCAGCAGAAGTACGATCCGGGTATTCACTGAGCCAGGGAATCATCGCCAAGGTATCAATCGGGGTAGGTAAAGGCGCCCCTCGGACTATGTTAGACCTGTTTGGCGCCTCCTCTACCCCCGTTATCACCCGTTTTGGCTCTGCACGTGGACTCAGGATGGGACGACCCGCACCCACTACATTCATGTCTAAATTTACACGATCCCTGGGGCCTAGTACATTTACCTCTGTTGAAATTCCAGCAGAACCCCCTTTTCCCTGTATTGCTGGCAGGTCTCGAGTGATCGTCGGTACCCGTACCTGATCGAAAGGGCGTCCCCGCATATTGCCGGGAGGATTCGCCAACATTACCCCCTACCAATGGCATTTTCAACATACCTGTCTCCTTCATTTTATCCCATGTCAAAGAATCGTAACAATCCCAGGTTAAGTTTTTATTATGCTCTTTAGCCTTTCTAAAAAGATTATCGTAGCAGAACCAATGGTTACCCTGGTGTGATGTCGAGTACCCCATGATTCGCGACTGATAGGTCGGCAACTCGGAAAGTAACTCGGGCCTACGTTCCCCTAAGATCGACGTAAAAATACCCCAAGCTTTGCCCCAATTGCCAATATTCTCATTCACTTTAAAGGCGGCCATTTTTGCGCGCCAAACACTCGGATGCATGAGGTCTTTCTGGCCCTTAACATGCTCCACCTCATAATGATCAACAAGCAACGAGAAGATGTTCACATATTCCCCCGCCCAAATCTTCTCTTTAATTGCCAAAGGCACATGTTGACCCAACCTTTCTCTACGAGAGGGTGCTGACTCATCCCTCGCAATCGGCAATGGCCGCTTACCTGCACCGGACGCTGCCTCTGCGGTCGTAATCGTCCCTTGTGGCTCGTCAACTACTGCAGCCGGCGCGGACACCTTGGCTGCCTCCCGTTTCTCACGCAGTTGCTTCATCAGCGCCTGCGCGTCGACAGCCATGGCGCCCTCACTACCTTCGCCCAACCACGCTGCAAGTTGTGCTGCCAGCTCGGGCGGCATATCCTCATTGGACACCGGGGTGACCACCACAGGAATCGGATTCCCCTCCACGGGTCCTGGGGTTGGCGCTTCAAGCGGGGTACGGGGAACCGGGACGTCTCCTCCAGCTGGTCCCCTCCTTGGCCTCTTGGCTCTCCCTCCTGGGGCTGCTCCAGCCGAAGGACGTTCCGGCCCCCCTTCCCCCTCTCTCTCCGCCACCCGCTTCTTCAGCTCGGTCATCTCCTTCATGAGGACCCGAAGCATCTGTTCAGTCGTCATTCTCTTTCCGCCTTTCTTGGGCATTTCTCCGACAGAGACAAAGACAAAAAGAAGGATTACAACGCTCAAAATTGGCTCTTCGTTCCGTCTCGAGCTCACGTGCAGCGAGGAGGTGCAGCTTCAGAGCACAGGAACAAGAGGATGCCTTCCGGTCTTGCGTCCCCTTTTATCCGTCTTCAGGGCGGGCGTAAACCCGCCCCTGCCTGCCCCGAGGGCGTGGCCAGCCGCGTCAGTGTCTAGGCCAGCCCACTCTAGGGCGGGAAAAAGCGCGCCCCGGCTACGCCGCTTCGGGCATACCAGCCGAGACACGCCTCCCGCCCAAGATGGCTTCCCGGGGGGATCGTGGTACTCTGCCATACGTGCGGGGGGACCGAGTGGTCGCCCCTTTCCACAATCCACTGCTGATGATGTCACATATTACATCATTCATGACATGGTCAGTGACATCACTGATGACATCACTGATGACATCTCAAATGACATCACTGATGACATCACTGATAACATCTCAAATGACATCACTGATGACATCTCATTTGACATTACTGATCACATCACTGATGATATCATTTATGTGATAATACGATGAACCTCTTCAGACTCTAATATAACCTTAGATACAATCAGTGTAAACAGACACTCACAGACTGTCACTCATCCGTGGAGTGACTCACACACCTAGTCAGTCATGCAAAGAATCAATCACACCTCCATTTCCTCAACTATACAGTTATACACACCTCACTTATTCAAACATATACTAACACATATTTACTCTCTTATACAATCCCTGATACAAGCTCACAATGATCCATACAGCCACTCACACATTCACTGGCTCTTATGCACAGTTATTTATATATGTCAACTCTCACATGTACTGTGTTTTACATATGTACTTACTTTGACATGTAGCACTGAGATATCCATTCACTCACCAATACACTCATGCACACAGTCAACTGTCCATACAGCTGTTTCCACCTGCACTTTTGAACCCATACATCTAGTGAATCAACTGCTCACACATCTATGCACAGAGTCATACACCTCCCAGCCACCCACACACATACTAAGTCTCCCATACAAATACTTGGGCAACCCATCAATAACCCATATAGTTACTCATATAGTTACTGATTTAAACATGTAGCAGTTTACAGAACAACAGACATAATGATGCACAAATTAAGACAGTTTAGTCACTAACCCATGCACTCAGTGAGACACATTTAATCATTCTCTCATACAGTCAGTCATGCACCTACTAAATTCTTATATATCCACTCATTCTTCAATATGTAAGACATAATTTAACTTTACAGAAACATACAGTCACTGGATGATGTCATCAGTGATGTCATCAGTAATGTCATTTGAGATGTCATCAGTGATGTCACTGACCATGTCATGAATGATGTAATATGTGACATCATCAGCAGTGGATTGCGGGTGCGCGATATATAGTTAGTGCAACTAACTATATATGCGAATTTCAATGGTTTTGTGCGAGTAAAATAAGGTTTGGTAAATGCTAATCCCTAACTATATATGGTCTATAACCTATGGTTTTTTCAGTGAATTTTCAAGGTTTTGTAAATGCTTATTCCTAACTATATATGGTCTATAACCTATGGTTTTTTCAGTGAATGTCAATGGTTTTTTAATAGCAAATATCAAAAGATGTAAAATTTATTCTTTTTTTTTTCTTCACCAAAGTACGCTCCCCGGTTAGCTTACCGGTGCGCGTACCGAGCGCTCCCCCCGCGAAATTTTGAAATTTTTTTTTTCTTAATTTTTGCATGTATCAGCATCCTAATCCTCCCTCCTAAAACCTAGAGGGTCACAAAGTGTCTACCGTGCCCCCTTCTACCCATTCCGTACATTGTTTGTTCTCCATCTTATGTCTCAATTCTACCAATACACAAAATGGAGGACTCCCGTAACGCTGCCGGTTCGCGTACCGGGGAGCGCACCGGTAAGCGCTCGATAAAAATAGGTGGGAAAGTAATTTACAGAAAAACCACTACAGACACTTTCATCAAATATAGAATAGCCCCTACTACATAGCAGTCCCTACCATTTCCCCAAATTTGATGGAATTTCATTGTGAAAATTATGCTGTAAGCCTGATTAAATATCCTGAGGTAAATTACCTAACCAAAACACTTATGAAGTGTTAGAATTGACAACCAATCAAAATGCTACTTTCAATATCTTCTATTATTTCATGACATTTGATTGGTTATGTACCTGAATATATATAAAGAAAGAGAGAGAAACACAGCCATTTTGACTACTACTTCTTGAAGTACATATCAAGTACATTTCAACTGATAACTTGAAGTTCTATTTGAAAGGTAAGATGTTATTTTAAAAACTGAAGTATGTTCTGTACTGTAAGCTAATTAGGAAAACATTTTCTGATAGTTATATACTATCCCTCTGTAATACTTATAGAATAAAATAGACTTCTCTGTTTTAGTTATGGATGGAGTTAGACTTGTCTTGTATAATTAAGAATTGACTTAGAGTTTATTTCATAAATTTTTTGATATTTCTACTTCCAGTTTGATACCATACACTGCCTAACGAAAAAAATCACTGTTTAAAAAACCAAACTACCTGTCTGTACTTAAACCCAACAGTGCCCTATCTGTACTGATATATTTTTTTAAAATTCATTTTACAGCATACAAAATGGAAGGAGAGCAGAAAAATAACATGGAAATTGCAGAATGCAACCAAGACAAAGAAAATGATTCAGAATTCTTTGATGAATCAATGGACATAGAACTTCTGCAATGTGTTGAAGCTGTGGATTTTTTAATTGAAAATGAGTCAAAATCTGACCAAGAGTTATTAGAAGTTCTTTTTAATTTTGAAAATAAATCAGAATAATAAATTTATATATAATAATTCAAAAATTGTTTGAGACATTATTCATTTTTATATGTATTTTTTAAACTAGTAGCAAATTAATTTTAATGTAAAATCAGACTTTAAATATACTGTGCAACTTTAAGTTTGCTCATAGTTACTTCCTTTCTTCCACTATATCATCTCCAATGTGTATTTAACATCTCTTTATCATCTCCTGCCTCCATGGTGTTTCTGCTTTCCTGACAGACTACACTATGAATTCCATATACCTCAATAACTTCTGAAACAACCTGCAAGATATCTACAAAGGAAACAATGTATTTTTATTTTTAGACTCTGCATTGGTACCTACATGTTGGTACTTAAATAAAATAAATAAAAAACACACAAAAATAACAATCAATAAACATACAATATTTGAACATTCTTTCATCCTATTTTCCCAATATTACGCTTCCGGGACAGCTTCCCGGTGCTCGTACCGAGCGCTCCCCCCGTAAAAAAAAGATATAAAAATTATTAATTTTTAACCCCGCGAGGCCCTTTTAAAGCCCCCTCATCAAACCTAGGGGGTCAGGGAGGATGTACTCTGCCCCCTTATGCTCATTTCCCACTTTGCTTTTCCCACCTCTTGTGTCTCGATCCTACCGACACACAAGATGGCGGCCGCTCTTGACTGTTTAGAATGTTTACAGACACCGGAAAGCCAATCAGCTTCGCTTCGCGAAGTTCCGTTACGCGTCAGGTACGCGAACCGGAGCGCTAACCGGAGCGCTGTCACAGATATATCTGTTTTTTAAAAAGTTAATTTCTCAAAATCCACTGGAGCACATATATTGAGACATAGCAAAGGCACGTCGGGCAAACCATATCTACAATTTTGCCAAGTTTCGTGTAAATCCATTCAGCCGTTCGAGCTAAAAGTGAGTCCAACCGCCCTATGGAAAACTCAATGTTAAAAACGCGTTTTGGGACCCCCCTTTTTTCTCGGCCCCCCCTTTACGAAACCCCCCCAAATTTTCAAGGGCTGCTCAGAAACAAAATGTGCCATTTTCCTGAAAATTTCAGCCAATTCCGTCCACAAACGCCAAAGTTATTCGACATAGAATTTTCAAAAATCCCATAGGACAAAAAATCCTAACTATATATACCTACTGGCGACTGCCAGTAGGTAATATATATATATATATATATATATATATAATTCTTAAACTTTATCGAAACACTCAGTCACTGGATGATGTCATCAGTGATGTCATTTGAGATTTTAAACATTCAAAACCACTGAACTTCACCAGTTATAGTTATCTTTGGTAATTATAACTCGTGCCCTAAGGTAACTATATATCATGCCCTTGCCATGCACTGCTAATCACCCCACATATTCACTCATAACATCTTCTATGAAATCATTATTAATATTACTGCAACATTTCACCAAACGACTTGGTAGTCCCCAGCAGACTGGGAATATCTACTGAAAGTGGTAAAAGAAGGCTTCAGGTACCTAGTGGTGTACATAATTCTAGATCCAGTTGAATTCATGTGACAAAACCTGGTAAGAATCCTTGAGGAATATAAAAGAGATGTGGGACACAGAAGAAAACTCCTGATTACTCTACTATGGAGAGCTGCCCTGAAAAAATAAAAATCACATTTGCTAAATTCTTATAGATGCTTCAAAATACTATGTATGTGGTTCCGGATAGTGTGACATGACTTTTACTGTGTGATGGTGGGATCTGCAGGATTGTAATGATGATCTTGAGAAGGGCCTTGTACAAGGGTGGAATCACTGTGCCGGACTTGAAACTATACTACTGGATGACCCGGCTATTGGTGGTGAATGGATGGACAAGGTGATACCCAAGGCCACTGTATGGCAGAAGATCAGGTTTGAAGGCCAGTGCGACAGCAACAGTGATTATGATATTACAGAGAGCCGAATAAAAGACAGGAGCAGGTGGAAAGTTAACCTTAGAAACATCCCTGTGGAACTTTAGCATACTCACCGACTAGAGTGAAATAGGGAAGCATCAAGAAATGGGAGGATTTGGGAATCTCCAAATGAGGGACTATATATAAAACACAGGGGTTCTTATCATTTGAGGAATTACATTAACAGTTTGAGTTGGTGGACAATCTCATACACAAGTACATGCATGTCAAACAGGCACTGATTAAATACAAATTCCAACTCCAGGATGTCCAGGACGATTTGCCACTGGAGTACAGATCCTTGAACGCACCCATATATAAACATGCTATCTTGCAAATACACAGCATACTTATAATATAACAGTCAAAACACTTTTAGAGGCCCTCAAAAACAAGTGGGAACAGGACAGAACTTTAGAAGAGGAAGACTGAGATTAGGGGTTAAAATATCCAAAAGAACTGCTAATTGGAGAGGGGTTTCACTCTTAAAATATTCCACCACTCATATTATAAAAGGACTTAATTCTCAAAAATAAGAAGGGGAGAAAAGTATAGATACCTTCTTCAGGATGTAATCAAGCATGCATGCTGGTTCACATACTGTGGGGCTGCCTGCAAATATGGCAGTTTTGTCAAGAGTCGGCTAACCGATCTTGAGTGTAAAAGGAGAGAAATTAGACCTAAACACACATAGTGCTCTAAAGGATATGGAGAGACCAAATACAACCAAGATATACTGAGTTGTAATGTAGTATAAGTGGTGGCAAGAAAGGACATTGAGAGACTTGGGAAGAACAGGTCTACCCTATCCCTTGAACAATGAGTCATGAACATAGACTTGGCACATAGGCTGAATAAAATGTGGAAAGTGTGGTAATTCCCCCAGAAATTTGCCAACATTTGGCCGCCATGTACTAGAGACACTCCAGAGCAGGAAGGGGGAAGGACACACCAGTGAATTTGATTATGATGAAATGGCAGCCCAACTTGATGTGGGGGTGGTGGTCAGACTGAGTGTGAGTTCACAAAGGGTATTGAAAATGTACTTCAATATCTGCCGCCAAAAGGCAATTGCAATATTTTAATAATCATACTTGTGTACCTTTGAGATGTTATGTTTTTTTATTTTGTTTAAAAGTTAACAAAAATGTTTTTAAAAAAAGAAAGGAATTTTCTAAACCCATGATATCTTACCTAACCCACAATGAGTAAAGAAAGCAGGAACAACTTCAGATATTTCAGGTTAACCTTTGTCAAGCGTGAGTAGTTAATGTAATCTTGTTTTCCCCAACAATTGTACTTTTAGTTCTCATTACTTATAAACACAGAATTGTAGGTATGAAAAAGCAAAGAATAAAACAAGAGTGATATTTTCTACTCTGTATCAGTTTTCTTTTCCCACTGGTTGCAATCAAATATCACCTGAAAGGTTCACACAACAAGCATGTAAATGTCACCCGTGGGCACATTTTAAACATAGAAATGTTACACATATGCATAATATTAACTTGCCAGCTATGCAGTTTCTGTGAAGTGACTCACCCAGATCAACTCTGGCTGGCTTGTCAATGGGGCAACTGTGGGATTCAAAATCCTGCAAAGACCTTAGATGGACGCTCTGTGCCTCACTCAAGATGCTGAGAAACAAGGAAGATGCTGGGAATGCCATCACCTTTAGAGTGCTCGGTTCTGGTGTTGGGGAGTTTTATTTTTTATCATTCTGTGCTGATTTATTTCCTGACTTGTAAGTGAGTCCGTCTCAAAGATGATAACTTGGTTGAGGAAGAGGGATTAAGAAGAGTGTAATATTGTGTTTTTGAGGCCACCCTTTGCCTGAGTGACAGTGTATAGGTTGCGCTGAGCCTAATGTAGGTTCAAACAGCACATATGTCTTTAGAATACTTGTTTGACATCTTTTTTGTAAGGCCTTTTTCATTATACTTTGCCTATACTTTCATTTAATTTGCAGTACACTTGTAATTTCCCTCCCTTGATTCCAAGAGCACCGTATTTATTATAATGCATCTGTTCATAGACGCTTTGGTACCTTGAGAATATTTGTTTGACAAAATAATCTAATCACAGAAAATGCAATAGAAATTTTTAATTGATTTACATGCAAAATAATATTTTCGCTGAAGTTAATTACGTGCTATTTGTTATTCTAATTTGATTTTTACTGTGAATTAAGAGGACTAATGGCACCACTGCTGGGAAGAGGCATGTTTCAGTGAGTTTTCTTCCTTATGCTTAAATATGTGCACAGCCTCTGAAGTTAGCGTGACGTCAGTTACATACATTAAATGGCTAGGCGCTATAGATACATACCAATTTACTGACTTTCATTAATTTAGTTTGTTAAAATGAAAAAGAAAATATCACAAATACAATTGTAGATCACGGAAGACCCGTAGGAACAAAATATATATATGGAACGCTACAGGTAGATTTTAGGGGCCGCACTTTTTGCATGACCTCACAAGCTAGAGTTGAAAACAAAAGTAAGGCAATCTGACTCGACGGAGTATCTACACACGGCAAGCTGCACCAGTTGAGTCTGGCAAACCAAGGGCGGCTCTAGGCTCATGGCGGCCCTGGGCAGGGAGCGTAAGTAGGGGGCCCTGGAAGAGTGGGTCCAGGCAGGGCGGAGTGGGAGGCCAGTGAAGAGGGGGGGTCAGGGTGTTTGGAAGTGGAACAGAGCCGAAGGCCGCCAAATCCCTGCCAGGGGCTGCCACGCAAATATGTAGCCATCCTCAGAGGATTAATATATTAAGGATATATATTGGCTTGGTGGCCCTGTGCAGGAGCACAGCTTGCACATGCCTAAGACCACCCCTGGGCAAACTGCTACTCCACTGACTCGCTCCTTTCCTTTATCCACTGAGACGTATTCACAATGTGTGAAACTCCGGGATGGCACAATCTTCTGTGGCACTGGGGCGTGCTCCCCTGGCACATAGGGGCACAGACTGGAAAAGATTGGAAATTTTGACTCACGCTCAATGTGAATCATCTTGCTTTTAATAGGACCATGCACCCTGTGCCCCTACGTTTTGTTTCTGTTTTTTCTTTCTTGTATTTGTGGAAATGTAGCAATGTTCGGAGGGTTGAACGTCTATTACGCCAAAGACTCTTTGCAGCATCAAAGCTGCACATATACTGCATGGCCGTGTCCTATTTGGAGACACGAACAAGCTTTCCTCTCCATGCAGCACAACATCATTTTGGGCCTCATTTATAGTTTTTTTCCCGTAGGACAGCCGTACGGCAAAGGAAAAGGGCAGGAATGCACCATATCTATTAGATTCAGCGCATTCCTGTCCTTTTACCCTACGCCGGCGCACAATCAGCTGCAGTGCATCAATGCAGGCACCTTTGCACCATGGTGCAAGGGTGCCTGCGTTGCGGGGCTGCCTTCCTGCACAAAAACCATCACAAGAGGCTTTTTCCGCTTTCTATGCGTGCCTCCCTTACGCCTCCCCTGGGGAGGCGTATGTTTTTGGCGCTGCCTCAGACTTACGATTTCTCGTAAATCTGGGGCAGTGTCAAAAAGCCATGGATATTGCAGGGAACGCCCCCAGCAACCTCCATGGAATTCCTCTTTTAAACAGTTTTCTGCATGAAAGGGGCACATATTTATAAGGCCATGAAATCCAAGTGTGGCTTTACTTGGCCTTATAAATATGCCAGTGGCACATTGCGCCACCGGAATGTAAAAAAAGTGACGTTCCAGTGGCGCAAAAGTCCCAGTAGGGCCTCATAAATAAGGCCGTGTATCTGGGAGGAATACATTTGTTGTGGAAGCAGAAAAAAGATGAATTCTGTTGCTCCGGATCAAACTGAACTCACTTAAAATGGGTTGAACATTAAGGGCCAGATGTAGGTCGGCAAATACCGGTCGGTAACGGACGATTTTGGCCGTTACCGACCGGTATTTACAAATGGAGATGTAGGGGCCTTAAAATGTACAGAATCTGTATATTTACCGAATCGGTAAAGTTACCGATTCAGTAAAATACCGATTCTGTAAATTTACCGAATCGGTAAATCAATATGTAGGTGGCACAGAAAACAGTGCCACAGGCCCTTACAGATTCGCTATTTACCATGTAATACTATTACATGGTAAATAACGAATTCCAGTGTACATGCACATCTGTGCATGTACACCTGTGCCATGTGGCACACAGACATGCCCTAAGGGCATGTATGTGTGTCACATGGCACACAAGCCAGTAACAGGGGGTCAAAGTGACACCCTATCCCCCCTGTAAAATCGGTAATTTTACCGATTCGGTAATTACCGAATCGGTATTTGCTATTGAATCCTATGGGCTTTAAGGCCCATAGGAATCAATGGCAAATTCCGAATCGGTAATTACCGAATCGGTAATTACCCAATCTTACCGATTCGGTATTTTTACCGAATTTTTTACCTACATAGTAATTACCGAATAGTAAATACCGAATCGGTAAAATTCGGTATTTACCATTTGGTAATTTGCTATTACCTACATCTAGGCCTAAGTGATGTACCTGTGCTCAGGCACCATTCAGAGTAGATGGGCCCAATTTATCAGGGACTAGCAAATTTCCATTACCTGGGCCCAGTTCGTTACCCAACAAGCCCCTTCACGCTGGGTGAGTGAAGTATCAAACTTACCAAATTTCAATTAGTATATCATCCTCACATATACTTTGTGGTGATGCGATCTTTATTTATGTAATCAGGGTTTGGCAAACTAATACCTGGAACTAGTAAAACTCATTATAAACTAAATTCAATAACTCTAATAAAGACAAACTCACTAGTATATTTATAATGCTTTTATCTAAATAATTTAATTGCTCATCGTATACAACACAGCTCGAACCATCGATTACCACACAAGAAACAATAAATGAAAATGACGGAAGTACATCTCAACATCAATGCAATGTATGAGTGGATAGGCGTAGAGAGAAAAGATTAAAGATAAAAGACCTTTGCAAAATGATTATGCAAATTCAGATATTATACTAACCCACAAAGAAAATTAGGGAAACTACTCTCTGGCCATGAGAGCAACAAGGCCCCTTCAAGAAGAGGTTGCAGGCAAAGACTAAGTCAGGATTCCGCAAACAGGAACAGCCAGCCAAAATAACAGCAATGCAGCTCTCTCCTCTCACAAATAAGGAAAACACGCAACCTCCTAACCCCTCCCACCGGGTACCTAATATTATACTCTAAAATCCAAAAAAGACCAACCCACAATGTATCATAAGACACAATTCCTCTTCATTCTATTGTTTAAGGAAGGCGGTGTACTGCCACACCACTCTTGTCATGATGCTTCTGTAAGACTGTCCATTGTCCTCTTCACGCATTTTATCAACTTCCAGCCCTGGAAATCCAAATTCGAGCTGCCGTCATAGTACACATTTCCTCTATCTCGGTCATGTAAAAACTTTTGTGCCTCGATTGTTCAATTGCGCTGCCCTCTAAGGAAGGGTTCCGCTTCGGAAGATTATTTTGTTTCTCCACACAAACTTGAGCAGGCACACAGGACCCGTGAAGGACGAACAGTTTTCCACCTTCCCTTTCTTTCTCAGATTAAACTTGCATCTATTTTCTAAAATGACTCTTGGGCCTTTTCTGCAAAGCAGAAAATAAGACTTCTACGAAAAACAAACACATTCATTATATAATGCTATACCATAGCGCAACACCCTATGTATTGCAAATACCCATGCTCATCCCAGTTTATTGTTATTTCCAACACATATTAGTATAGAACAATCAAGCTGCATTCTGCATAAGATTCTTGAGTCACACCTCAAAGGCCATCTTACTGCCTTCCTGGACTCATCTGGGTATCTTGACAGCTCCCAGCATGGGTTCCGAAAGGCGCATAGTACTGAGACAGCTCTGACTATGGTGGCAAATAACATCCGTAGGAAGGTGGACGCTGGCCAAACTACAGTGTTGGTGCTACTGGACCTCACAGCGGCGTTTGACACCCTGTCTCCCTCAACGCTTACATCTCGGTTGAGGGAGGCAGGGATCTCCGGCATGGCTCTGAACCTTCTGCACTCCTTTTTACAGCACAGGGAGCAAAGAGTCAAGCTTGGTGAATTCCATTCCCCTGCTATGTCCTTGCAATGTGGGGTGCCACAAGGGTCGGCTCTCAGCCCGACCCTATTTAACATTTATGTCGCCCCCCTTGCAAGGCTAGTAAAATCTCAGGGGATGGAATTGGTGTCATACGCCGATGACACTCAAATTATGGTATCACTTGCCCACTCAGTTTCAACATCTGCCACCAACTGCAGGATCTGTATGCAGACAGTCTCTGACTGGATGCTTCAGAATTCCCTGAAGTTGAATGGCGACAAAACTGAGATCCTGGTCTTTGGCAAAGACCAGGATATCTGGTCGGTTGAGTGGTGGCCAGCCTCACTGGGAACATGTCCATCTCCCTCCCAGTTTGCAAGAAATCTTGGGGTAATCTTTGACACCTCCTTATCCATGACTCTGCAGGTCAACCGTACTGTGGCTACCTGCTGGAGGGTGTTAAAGATTCTCAGGAGGATCCTTCACTATCTCTCTCCCTCAGCACGTAAGCAGGTGGCAGTGGCATTGATAAGTTCAAGGTTGGACTTTTGTAATGCGCTTTATGTAGACTCCAACAAGGGGCTCATTCAGCGATTACAGGTCATTCAAAATGCGGCTGCTCGTTTTGTCTTAGCACTTCCCAACGCCTCATCTGCTACGATGGCTAGAAAGAGCCTTCATTGGCTCCCTATTCATCTCAGGATCTCGTTTAAGATCCTATGTCTTGTCTATCGAGCTTTGGCAGAGGGTTTTTCTGATCCCCTTGGTGCCTTGCTGACCCGTTACCAGCCTTGTAGATCTTTGAGATCTTCAGAGATGAATTTGTTGGTTGTCCCACGTGCCAAAAGGGTACGCTAGGGAAACAGAGCTTTTTCCATTGCTGCCCCAACTATGGAACCTGTTACCTCTTGAGATTAAGATGCAACCCTCTCTGTCTTCTTTTAAAAAAGCGTTCAAGACCTGGTGTTTTGTCAGGGCATATCCGTAATTAGGACTATTCTCTGATAGCTGGTATTATTTGGTTATGCGCCTTGACGCCCACCTGGGCTTAGTTGCGCGATAAAAATTGTTTTTCATTTCATTTTCATTTCATTAGTCCTTTTATTCTCCATTAGTCATAAGCATTTGCGGCCTACTCCAGTATTTTAGTTTGCGCAGTTTTCATTATCCCTTTTCGCATGCAGTTTGCACATCACACGGTTAATAATTTAACACTATGGGAGTTCAATCCGACCAGGTTTTATTTTGTGAAAACCCTGCTCCATCAAAGGGTTAAATATCTATTACGCCAAAGACTCTTTGCAGCACCAAAGCTGCACAGATACTGCATGACCTATTTTGGGACACGAACAAGCTTTCCTCTCCATGCAGCACAAGAACATTGTGGGACTCATTTATGGGGTTTTTCTCTCCTTGGGGAAGTCCTACCTCAAAGAAAAAGGTCAGGAATGCGCCATATCTATTAGATACAGCGCATTGCTGTCCTTTTACCCTTCGCCTGTGCACAATGGGCTGCCGTGCACCAATGCAGGCACCTTTCCACCATGGTGCAAGGGTGCCTGCGTTGCAGGGATGACTCTTTTTGTGCAAGAAGGCAAACCTTCCTGCACAAAAACAATCACAAGAGGCTTTCTCCTCTTTCTATGTGTGCCTCCCTTACACCTCCACTGGGAGGCATATGTTTTTGGTGCTGCCTCAGACTTACGATTTCTCGTAAATCTGAGGCAATGTCAAAAAGTCATGGATGTTGAGGGGAACGCCCCCAGCAACACCCAAAGAATTCCCCTTTTTATACAGTTTTCTGCATGAAAGGGGCACATATCCAAGTAATGTGGCTTTACGTGGCCTTATAAATATGCCAGTGACACAATGTGCCACCGGAATGTCAAAAAAGTGACGTTCCGGCGGAGCAAAAGTGCCTGTAGGGCCTCATAAATAAGGCCCTGTATCTCGGAGGAATACATTTGTTGCTGAGACAGAGAAGAGATGAATCCTGTTGCCCCATATAAAACTGAACTTACTTTAAATGGGTAGAACATTGAGTGGTGTGTCTGTGCTCAGGCACTGTTCAGAGTAGATGGGCCCGATTTATCAAAGTGTTGTGTTGCCCTTCAATCAATCAATCAATATATTTGTATAGCGCGCTACTTACCCTGAAGGGTCTCAAGGCGCGGGGGAGAGGGGTCCGTTACTGCTCGAAAAGCCAGGTCTTGAGTTGCTTCCTGAAGGAGAGATGGTCCTGGGTTAGTCAAAGGTGTATGGGGAGGGAGTTCCATGTCTTGGCTGCCAGGTAGGAGAAGGATCTTCCTCCGGCGGTGGCTCTGCGGATGCGTGGAACGGCAGCGAGGGCGAGGCTGGTCGACCGTAGCTAGCGGGGGGCGTGTAGAAGGTCAGGCGGTTGTTGAGGTACTTGGGGCCTAAGTCATGGAGAGCCTTGTGTGCGTGGGTGAGGAGTCTGAACGTGATCCTCTTGCTGACGGGGAGCCAGTGCAGGTCTCTCAGGTGGCCGGAGATGTGGCTGTGTCGGGAATGTCCAGGATGAGTCGTGCGGAGGAGTTCTGGATGCGTTGGAGTCTTTTCTGAAGTTTGGCTGTGGTTCCGGCATAGAGGGTGTTTCCGTATTCCAGTCGGCTGGTGACGAGTGCCTGGGTGACCGTCTTCCTGGTTTCGGTGGGGATCCATTGGAAGATCTTTCGGAGCATGCACAGGGAGTTGAAGCACGATGATGAGACGGCGTTGACTTGTCTGGTCATCGAGAGGGAGGAGTCCAGGATGAAGCCAAGGTTACGTGAGTGGTCCGTTGGCTTGGGAGTGGTGCCCAGGGCAGGGGGCCACCAGGAGTCGTCCCAGGCAGAGGGCGATGATCCCAGGATGAGGACTTCCGTCTTGTCTGAGTTCAGTTTCAGGCGGCTGTTCTTCATCCACTCGGCGACGTCTTTCATCCCTTCGTGTAGGCTGGTTCTGGCGGTGGCTGGGTCGTTGGTGTGGGAGAGGATCAGCTGGGTGTCGTCGGCGTAGGAGATGATGTTGAGGTTGTGTTGGCGTGCGATGGCTGCGAGGGGACTCATGTAGACGTTGAAGAGGGTGGGGCTGAGCAATGATCCCTGTGGTACGCCGCAGATGACTTCGGTGGCCTTGGATCTGAACGGGGGGAGGCGGACTCTCTGGGTTCTTCCGGTGAGGAACGAGATGATCCACTCCAGTGCCTTCTCTTAGATTCCGGTGTTGCTGAGGCGCTGCACTAGGGTGCGGTGGCAGACAGTGTCGAATGCTGCGGAGAGGTCCAGGAGGATAAGGGCCGCTGTTTCCCCGTTGTCGAGCAGGGATCTGATGTCGTCAGTGGCTGCGATGAGGGCGGTCTCGGTGCTGTGGTTGGCTCGGAAGCCGGACTGCGAGTGGTCGAGGGAACCGTTCGTCTCAAGGAAGGCGGCAAGCTGTCTGTTGACGGTCTTCTAGATGACTTTGGCAGGAAAAGGGAGGAGCGAGATGGGGTGGAAGTTCTTGAGGTCTGAGGGGTCCGCTGTTGGTTTCTTCAGGAGGGCGCTGATATCAGCGTGCTTCCAGCTTTCCGGGAAGGTGGCGGTGTTGAGGGAGGCGTTGATGATGTCCCGGAGTTGGGGGGCGATGATGGAGTTGGCCTTGTTGAAGACGTGGTGGGGGCAGGGGTCGGTTGGGGATCCGGAATGGATGGTGTTCATCGTGCGGGTGGTGTCTTCGGTGCTGACCGGGGTCCAGGCGCAGAGGGTGGCGGTCGGGGGCGTTGGTTCGGTAGTTGGGTGCGAGGTTGGTGTGCAGAAGCTGTTGTGTATTTCGGCGATCTTGCGGTGGAAGAACGAGGCGAGTGAGTCGCAGAGGTCTTGCGAGGGAGTGATGTCATTGTTTCCGGCGCTTGGGTTGGAGAGCTCTTTGATGATGCTGAAGAGTTCCTTGCTGTTGTGGGCGTTGTTGTCCATTCGTTCTTTTAATGCTGTTTTCTTGGTGATGCGGATCAGCTGGTGATGTTTGTGGGTGGCGTGCTTGAGGGCAGTCATGTTGTCTGTGGTCTGTTCGTTGCGCCAGGCTTTCTCGGGGGTGCGGCAGTTCTTCTTGGAGTTCTTAAATTAGTCGGTGAACCAGGAGGCTTTCTTGCTGCCGTGTCTGCTGGGAGGGGTCTTCAGTGGTGCGAGGTCATCTGCGCAGTTGGTGATCCACTGTGTGAGGTTGCTGGCTGCTTCGTAGGGGTCCGTTGTGCTGGCGGGAGGGAGGTGGTGAGCTGGTCGGCGGTGATCTTGTTCCAGTTCCTGTGAGGGACCTGTTGCGGGTGGTGGTGGGTCGTGGTTCTTCTGAAGCTGAAGTGGACGCAGCTGTGGTCAGTCCAATGAAGTCCGTGGAGTGGCTGAAGGAGATGTATTTGCTGGAGGAGAAGACTGGGTGAAGCGTGTGGCCGGCGTAGTGGGTGGGGGTGTTCACCAGTTGCTTGAGTCCGAGGGTGGCGAGGTTGTCCTGCAGGGTGGTGGTGTTGCTGTCCTTGTTGTTCTCCAGGTGGAAGTTGAGGTCCCCTAGGAGGATGTAGTCAGCGGAGGGGAGGGCGTGCGGGCTGATGAAGTCTGTGATGTCTTCTCTGAATTGTGTGCGTGGTCCCGGGGGTCTGTACATGAGGGTGCCTCTGAGTGTGGTCTTGGGGTTGGTGTGTATCTGGAAGTGGAGGTGTTCGGCGGCGGTGAAGGTGTCTTTGGAGCTGGTCGTCGTGATGCGGATGGTCTTCTTGTGTATGATGGCGATGCCTCCACCGGTCTGGTTGACGAAGTCCCTCCGGGTGATCTTGTATCCGTCCGGGATGGCAATGATGATGTCGGGCGCTGAGGAGGCGTTCATTCAGGTTTCCATCAGGAAGGCGACGTCTGGTGATGTTGTGTCGAGCAGGTTCCAGAGTTCGACGGCGTGTCTGTGGACGGAGCGGGTGTTGAGCAGGATGCACTTGAGGTGGTTGCTGCTGGAGTTCGGCTTGGCGGGTGCGGTGCAGGTCCGTAGGCAGGTGAATTTGCAGGCTTGGCAGGTGAAGGGTCTGTGGGTGCGTTTCGGGGTGGCTTGGTAGCAGGTGGGGGTTCGGCCGGCGTTGAGGGTGGCGGTGTCGTAGGTCCGTTGTGTGGTCGGGCGTCGGCAGGGGCCAGGGGTCCTGGCACTGGGCGCGGTCAAGGCGCGGACGGGCGCGGACGGGCGCAGACAGGCTTGCCTTTGGCGCGCCCGCTGCGCGTACGCGCAGACTCCGCCATATGTGGTGCGGTGGGAGGGAGGAGCAGCTGGGAGGCGGGAGTGGGGTGGCGCAGGGATCGGGGTACAGAGGAAGAAGGGGGCGGGCCGCAGTAGCAGCGGCAGGGAGCGGGGAGGGGGTACTGGCGGGAAAGCGGTCACGAGAGGGCAAAGAGCACAGAACAGGGGCACAAGGAAGCAAAAAACGGCACAACAATCACAGGGAACAACAAATTAAGCAAAAATTCAGATCAAGGCACAGGGCAGAGAAAGACAAACCTATGCCACAGGGGCAGCAGCGATCGAGCTGGGCAGGCAGGGAGACTGGGCGCACTCAGGGGGAGCCGGGCGGCGGTGGAGCAACCTTCACAGACCAGGGTCAGGTCAGGTCACGCTCACCGTCGCGCGGGCTAGCCCTAAATAGCCGGTAGGAGGGAGGAGGGAGGAGCAGCTTGGAGGCTGGAGAGGGGTGGCGCGGGGATCGGGGTACAGAGGCAAGTCTCTTGCGCAAGGACAACTCAAAACTGAAGTCAGATTTATCAAGCCATGCAATGCAACCTTGCGACATCAGTTGTATGTGAATCTGATCCTTCTGCATAAAAAGCAAATAAATACTGGGAATAAAGATTCTGCATTCAATACAAGAACCATCGTCCACAGTATAGGTATATACCTGGTTCTGTATACTGATGCGCATATCCAAAATGATTATGGCACAGAACGCATCACAAATTTACTGTTACAGACTTGATGACTTCCTTCAGCCATGCTCAGTACGCTCACTTGATGGAGGGAACAACCGAGAGTCTGACACGTCTCAACAAACAGGATACTTTGCAACCCTTGGAAAGAAACTTTCGAGTAATTTTGATCAAATCTTGTGTTTTTAGCAAAAAGCTGGTCAGGTTTGCAGTGATCCGCACCTCACCTTGTGTTGTTTTATGGTTCTTCTCTGTGTGTTAATGTATGCTACCTAAATTTTATATTTTACAAACTAAATACTCTTTGTTGAAATATTAGTTTTATTTGTGTGGCTAACACCAGAAGGTGAAGGATGAAATGCTGTGGATGGATCGGTTGGTCGGCATCTTATTTTCAGTATTTGGCATGTCCGCTGTCACCTTCTGTCTTGGCCTAGATCGCTTGAACAACCAATAGAGTAAAGATGCAGAGATGCGTTACAGGTAGGAACAACTTGGGGTGCCAATTTTCATGGGTGTATGTGCCTGTCTTGCAAATTGTAGTTCATTTGGCAAGCTGACAAAGTTTATGTCTGCGGTAAGTTTTGACTCGCTTGTTATGTTTTCCTGACATTTCTGCTGTAGAATGCCTCATTTAGTCCCTTATTTTCAGAAATTTGCAATACATATATGCTGTTAAATCCACCATTAAAATTTATTTTTTTCCAAACTGTTCTTGCAGTGTGTGACCCCTCATTCGCTCATTATACTCAAGTCTAAAATTCACGCCTCACCACTTTTAAAATCCACCCGCCACCACTGGTATGTCCTTAGACACCCTCATGCTGACCTATTCTCTCAGAAAGCCTACAGTCAACTAAAAGGTGGCATAAGGTAGCAAAGCAACCACTCAAAAAGTGCAATTGCAAAATCTAATTCTAAAGCTCCTCATAAGTTGTTACTGCCTTTCCTTCATCCAGCCCTCTGGTAATCTTAAGAGCATCCACAACGTCCTCCCAGAGACAACTGGACGCATTGTTTGTGTCCCTGAATATACCAATATGAAGGAGATTCTCCTCAGTCACAGAATCTCCATCATATTGTTGTTTGAGCACCAGAGGTATCAAGTTTAAGTATGATATTGTTCCAATGAGCAAGAAGTCCCCCCCCCCAATACCTGCCTTCCTCCCCCCACCCAAGTTCCTCTTCTACTTGGTGACTAGAACATGCTACTTCACGGTCCATCTTGTGCCTGCTCTGATTGTGATCCAGTGCTGCTTTGCGTTCTTCGAAAGCCAGCTTCCTTTACTGTAAAGTGAGCCTCCTTTAATCTCTGATGGCTTCTCAGGTTATCTGCAGCTGAAAGTTGGTTAGCCTTCTTGTCCTCCAGGTCAAGATTTACCAGGTTCCAGCTCACTAGTTGGCATACGGAGTCCTGCAACACTGTTCCCAGCGCCATAAGGAGCAGGAGGACACGCTCCTTCCTCCTCTCCACGCTATTACGCCTGGTCTCCCTACACTGAAGTGATTTTGTCTTTATTGCATACTTCCATGCCCTGTGGGCTTTCATTAGCTCTGGACTGCTGGCACTCTTGCCCAGGGAAAGCTATCTTTCTCTATGCACAAGGGCCCAGATGTACTAAATTATCACACAATCCAGCAGCTGCAAATGCTGCACTGCGTGAAAAGGAGGGAGTAGGAGAGCTCCATATTTTCAGAAATGTGGCAATCTTCTCCCATATCCATTGCGGTGGTGCAGAAATGTGAATCTGTGCGCCACTCACACACCTTTGCATCAGAGTGCAAGGGTTTCTGTGTGAGTCTATCATAGGTTTTGTACTGGAAGGACACCCTTCCAGTAAAAGACACTGGGGCTTCTTTACAAGTCCCTTGCACCACTTTTGAGTCATTTTTAACATGGGGAAAGTGACGCAAAAGAGGAGCATGGGGCTTGTAAATCTGCCCCACTGTGCTTAGACTGTTCCCAACTTGTATGCGTGCTTGACAGTGCAGCACACATACAAAGTTGTAAAAGACAGGCGAAATAAAAGCATCTTTCCATGATAGTGCCTGGTTGAAGTGGGTGCTATTTTTTGAAGCAAAACCATGTCTACATTTTTTAGTAAATAGGGTCTTGTGTCAGAAACCTTGGGTTGTCGAATGGGAACCCCCCCTTGGTACTAAGTAATACAAAGGAGCGATATGTGCTGCTTTGCACTACTTTCAAGTGATTTTCCAGGACTGGGAAGCAGATTTGTAAAAAAAAGATTTTGCGTTGATTTGCATCACTTTTGTGATGCAAAAATAGCGCTAAATCTTAGTAAATAATAATAATAATAATCCACATTTGTAAAGCGCGAACCATCACCCGTTAGGGTCTCTAGGTGCTGGGGGCCATCGGGAAGATTAAGCAAGCTATTGCCCAGAGTCACATGGTGCTGGGCTAATCTGCAGCCGGCCCCTGGGATCGAACTGTGATCCCCAGGTACCCGAGTCAGTCACACTGGCCGCGGCACCACAAATATGCCCCACCGTCTTCATGCCTATCACAGGCATGTCTTTCAGGGAAAACAGCTCAGTCTCCATGACTTCTTCCCTCCCTCAACCACCCCACCCAAAAAAAAAGATAAACATTAATCAGAATTACAAAATTAAAAAATTATCTAATCAAGAATTAAAAATGTAACGAATTACAATGAAAACAATTCGTACCTAATATAGTATGAGAATTTACATTTTTATCTCCTAATGCTGTAAGGTGCTAGGCATTCAAGTCATATCCATCTTCTCACAGGGAAGCCTACCAAGGCAAGCTACAGATTCCTCTCAGAAATTTCGGGGCTTATTTACAAGCCCCAGGCGCTGCTGGCGCGTCACTTTTAATGTGGGAAGCTAGACCCCTGGTTTGACCGTTTAGGCACCTGACTGTTAAACTTTGTGGGAGCTCGGCCACGGCTCATATCAAGACTGAGGATTTTCGATCCTCGTTCAGTCCAGTTTCCTACATCTCATGATGCCCCTTACACCTAAGTTTTGTATGCACTCTCCGGCTGCATGCATTATTTTTCTGCCTGCCATCCCATACCTCTTACCTGCACAAGGAGGAATGGAGCTTGCTACCAATAACCCAGGTTCTCTCGCACCAGATTGCCCACCCATGTGACATCTGATGGCAGGAAAAACTGGCAAGATCACTGACGATTCTCAACACCGAGTGAAGTAGGTCACTTCATTTAAATGTGCTCCAAAGTTTTAGCATAGATTAGAATTTTCACAAGAGGAAGGTAAATCAATGTGGAAATAATATTTTGTTGTACCCATGCCCCTTGGATGTAGCCAAACAATGGTAAAAAATCCTCAGTTGAATCTGGGATTATGAGGGTTTAAGTGAAATGTCCATAGGATGCACTACATCTGTTATTCTTGCAAAGATTCACAGATTATATAATTGTTTTACCATAGATTTCAGAGAACCGTCTGCCAGCAAAGCCATAGAGTCTTCACCATCCACGGATAAGCAACCCATGTCTTCGACTGGAGAACATGTCAAGCTGACAGAGAGTCCTGGAGTTGAGTCTTCGATGAGCAGCACAGGCGCTACCACTGAGATCACTACTCATATTGAGCAATTTACAATTGATGGGCGGGCTACTGAAGAGAACGAACTCAATAGAGTGTTGGTGGAATTGGAACTTGTTGATCGACAAACAGAGCAGGCCAAAAGGCTCAAAGAACTGCAGAAGGAGGTCAGCCTCATCAACAACAATTTAAAGGGCGTGGTTCAACAAATGGAGGAGGAAAGCAGGTTGCTGAACATCCTGGCCCACGACCAGGCTACCCTACAACAGAAAATACATCGCCAAAACCGACACATAAGGAAAAGTCAAAAACGCATGAAAATGTACGGTAAACGTCTTGAGAACCTCATCAGTAAACAGCTCACAACAAAGGAAGAGACCTCAACGAAAACTATTTTGACGTCCTCTGTGGGAAGCGCGAGCGCCGCATCCAATGCAGATCAAGATGCAGAGACGACCATTGAGGAGCTTCTTCTGTGAAACAGCACTGTGGATAGTACTGAAGCTGCAAACACCAGAAAAGGAAATAAACTCATTTTAATATCAAATTTAAGTCCACGTAATGTTCATCGTTCTGTTTCCTTTGTAGTTCAAAAATGCGCCCTCCATACTTTATTCAACCATATTTTACTGTACATTTTGTTATGAAAGTGTACAAAAAGGTGCGTTGTCTTATTTTAAGAGTTTATCTGCATGGCTTTCTAAAGAAATGTTATTTAAAAATAGAATTTGATGGAGTGACAATGTTGCCAAACCGGGATCTACCTTTGAAAAACGAATAAAACTTTGAAAATAGATTTAAAAAAAGTACATTCAAACCACAGACCAAAATTAGTTGCGAAAATGGGAACACATATCCACCCCGCGAACTAAAATGACTGAACAAAGTTGCAAGTATTAACTGATTATCCTAATGTTAAAAAAAATATTTTGTGCATTGCGGCAGAGATGAAGGGGCATATTTATAAGCCCCTATTGTCACCACAATGTCACTTTTAGTGACGTTGTGGTGATGATAGGGGCTTCGCCTAATTTACAAGGCAGCGTTAAGCCGCACTGCCTTGTAAATAAGACACCCTTTTAAGGTGTACTTAGCGTGAAAGGGGAGAACAATGGGTGTTGTGGTGGGAATTCCACCGCAACACTCATTGATTTTAATGCTGTACCCTTTTTACAAGGGCGGCGTAAATAGGAGGCAGTACCAAAATTAAAACGAGGGAAAACCTGGTTTTAAACAGGAAAAACGAGGAGAAATGCTTTATTTCTCCTCGTTTTTGCTGTTTCCATGTGTGCTGGTTGTTCAGCACACATAGAAACAGCAAATTGCCATTGATTGTTAACGTGCAGGAAGGTGACCGGCCCTGCACATAAACAGTTAAAAAAGAAATGAATTTTTGCAACTGCGTTGGCGCTGGGCTGCTAAGTTTAGAGCCAGCGCCGGGGGAAATGCAGGGCTGCACCTTATTGTTTTAAATATGGTACAGCCCTGTGTTTCTGAAGTGGTGGAGTGCGGCATTAAGTCAAGAAGGCTAAAGCCACACTCTGTCACTTCGTTGTAAATATGCCCCAAAATGTCTTTTGCAATATGTGCCACAAGGCTGTAAGAAATGAGTCGAATTCCCGAATCAATGTGAGGCTGTGCTCAAGTAAGGGCACAGCCAGTGCCCTATCCCCTACTGGAGCAAGAGTTGAGACGAAGGACATGATATAGAGTTTGGGAGACTGGTTACTCCAGCACAACATGACGTTTAATCTGTCCCCCTTTTTAGGAGTGCATTAGGAAATCATATGTAGCACTTGTAATAGCGGTACTTCCTTAAAGTTTGGATGGAGTAACCAGTCTGCCAAACAATAATTCAGGGCATAAATCCGCAGACTATTGTTTCCCATTTGTGTACAAGTGTCATCAAATCATCATAGAAGCATCTAAAAAACACAAATACAAGTTCCTTCCAAACCTTTAAATAGCTATGCTCTAAATCTGCATGTCTTCTAAGTTCAGTTGCAACTTACAAGTGTCCCCCAAAACCGAGTGCATCATACAGCTATCCAACAAATCTGCATACAGGTGTTCTCCAAACAGCTGTCCTTGAAATTGCCTTGAATGTGCCCTCCTAAAATGCACACAGCTGTCGCTCTAGTCTGCATGCAAGTGCCTTCTAACTCTGCTCACAAGTGTCTTCATAATGAGCATAAACTACTCCTCCAAATCTGCATACAGGTGTCCTTCAAATTAGCATATAGCCATACTCTTATTGAACATAAATCTGCCCTCTAAATCAACATATATTTATCATTTCAATTAGTAGCTTTCCATCACCATCCTGAGACTGAAATTACATTACTAACAAGGGCTCAGGGTTCCAAATGTGCTGGAGCAAATAGTAACAGAGGGGCCTATTTACTAGGAATTGGCAGAGTGCAGCATTAGGCACCTTGGCTTAGCTCCACCACTTCCAAAACGTAGGGCTGCACCGTATTTATAAGGATACAGTGCAGCCTGGCATTTCATCCTGTGCTGGTGCTAATTTTAGCTGCCTAGCGCCAACGCAGACACCCTTGCGCCTTAGTGCAAGGGTGCCTGCGTTGAAGGGGTAGATTGTTTATGTGCAGGAAGGGGTTCTTTCCTGCACATAAACAAACTTTACATGGTGTATGTAACTTCTATGTGTGCTGTTTAATGCAGCTCACATAGAAGTTGCAAAACGTAATTTTTTTAAAATGTATTGTTTATTTGCAGAAAGGGTTACCTTCCTGCACCTAAACAATCCATGGCCTTGTGCTGTTTCTATGTGTGCTGCAGAATGCAGCGCACATAGAAACAGCAACAACGAGGAGAAATTAAACATTTCTCCTCATTGAACCTGTTTAAAACCAGGTTTTCCTTTGTCTTAATTTTGGTGCTACCCTTGTAAATATGGGGCACCTTAAACATCAATGGGTGTTGCAGTGGAATGCCCACCGCAACCCCCATTGCCCTCCCCTTTCACGCTAAGTATAGCATAAAAGGGGGCCTTATTTACATGGTAGCGTTAAGGCATGTTAAGTGGCTTAACGCTGCCTTGTAAATAAGAGGAAGCCCATATTACCACAGGAAGGTCAATAAAAGTGAAGTTCCTGTGGCAATAGGGTCTTGCAAATACTCCTCAGAGTCTGATGAACACACTAGAAAGATACTGGATGTACACTCTCGCCTCGTGGATGGATTAAGTGTTCTAGGATCCTTTCTGTTGTAATCTAATGCCAGGCAAGAATGCTATAGGAAAAGCTAGTTTTAAATATCTTGCTACAAATACATGATAGCCAGAATATCGACTACACAGAAATCAAAAGTGTATTTAGGTCAGTGTAGGTTTTCTTCACTTGACGACACATAGATGCCTCAATGACCTATATATCATTAAAGTATGTGAATGTGGGTGTGTGCCCCATGCAAATGATAGAATCCCTTTGCCTCTGCACCCACGCCGTATTACCGACAAGAGGCAAAGAAGCCCTCACGAGGCACACTGACATTGCCCCACCTAAACGGTGGAGCACTGTCAGTGCGCCTCCTAAGAGCAGCCCTCTGCAGGGGGTAAAGGGGTTCCCATAGAACCCCAGGCATCCCCTTCAAGGTGATCTCTATTCCCCTTTAAAAGTGCAAGCGGGTTGCCGCCAGCAGAGTGAAAGGCGGAGCGGCTGTATTTCACGTGAATGCATTGCCTCAAGAGCTGCACAAGTTCACTGCTGCCCTGTGGGCAGCGCATTCCCCTTAATGCGGCGCACTTTCCTTCATTGCGCCGGGTGCACCTTTTTAAAGGTGTGCCAGGAACAATGAAGGAAAGTGCGCTGCATGTGTACTACGGTCCCAGGTGCCCTAGGTGTATGGCATGATAAGGCTGCAATTGGCGCCCAGTCTTCAATCCTGAACTCTCTTCCGTCCTGGGTGGAGAATTATTTAATAGCTATATACTCCCTCTCTGGACCAGTCTCTTGTATATAGTCTAAGAGGGATTAAAGCTACATGAACCTTTCCTTTCCTTTCACGGTTTAGAGTTAGACCTTAGTGTCATTGGCTGGACCCAAAGACTAATGTCTACTTTAAACATAATCTGATCTGCTCAATCTCGTCTGTATATGAGTGACGAAACCTACATACGCCCATATCATTGGATTCATAGCCATCTTTGATGTATAACCTCATCTAGCTTTCAGTTGAACTCATGACCCTTTGAGACTAAGGACCACATGCATCAAGCATTTGTGGAGTCGCAAACGGTGCGATTCCTTAAAATCGGCCGTTTGCGATTCCAAAAATGCTTTTTGAGATGCATCAAGCAATTTTAGAAATCGCAACATTTTTGCGATTTCTAAAATTGCGATTGCTTTTAAGAAATCGCAAATTTGCGATTTCTTAAAAGCAATGCATGAATACTTTTTAAATTGCGAATTCGCAATTAGAGGGATAAATTTACCGAGTAGTTGAACTACTCGGTAAATTTGCAAAAAGTGAAAATAACGCTGAAAATGCATTTTTTTAACATTCATGTTACGGACACACATGTCCTTAGGACATGTGTGTGTGCAACATGATGCGAAAACAGCATTTCATGGGTGAAGGGGGGGGGGGTTCATTTGAACCCCCCTCACCACCCTTGAAATGCAATCAGGATTTGCGATTTTCAAATTGCGAATTCGCAATTCCCATTCATTCCTATGGGCCTTTTGGCTTTGGCCCATAGGAATGAATGGGAATTGCGAATTCGCAATTTGAAAATCGCACTTTTTATGCGATTCGGTAAAAATAGCGATTTCTACCGAATTGCATAAAAATTAAAAAAATAATCATGCATAGCCTTTTGCAATTTCTAAATTGCGAATCGCTATTTATCGCAATTTAGAAATCGCAAAAGACGACATTGATGCATGTGGGCCTATGTGTTAGACTAACTAGAGTATTAAGAGCTGCTCTTAGAAAAATGTAATTGATGGCCAGTGGATGTACATGTGATATGGTTTCTATATCCCTCATAATCTTCTAAGGCATAAGCGCAGCACCTATATACAAAGCTCGGCTGTTGCATGTGTGAGGTTACAAGAACTGGTCAACCACTTGCCACATTAGCCATTCAGTCTCAAATGCATATTTCACCTTGTAACCAGGCACAATGTGAGCATGAATGGACAGCACAGAAGTGGTAAATGTGCAGTATACAAAGTTCAAGCAACAATTGCATTTGTCATGTGTACTGCCTTTTATGTATAACAACAAAAGCTACCTAACCACTGTAATCAGCACTCTAAAAACTTGAAAGGTGTGTCAAAATGCAATACAGAAAACTCCAGGGGGCATGAAAGGTGAGTGTATACACTGGAGATTAATTAAGGTACAGCCATATTGGCCAGGTTTGCTCCCCTGAGGATTTTCATTGCCTTTAGCTGGCATTGACCAGGGTTGTGCTCCTGATAGCAGGCTTCATGAGTATGCTTCAAGTCTAACAGGAAAGCCAGCGACAACAACCTCAACTACGCAAACCTGGGGAACCTAAAAAAGGCGGACACCAAAGAGCTGGAAATAGACAGGAGCACAGTCCGACAACGGAAAAAATGTCAGAAAGTCAAAAGGACTCTTTGATGGCAGCGGCGGAGCTGACTGAGCATGACACGACCTCCATTGCCGAAACAGTGGACTCCTCTGAAGACCCTGACGCCTACTCGGACTCTGAAGGCAGCCAAGCACTGTTTCCGGTGGTGACCCCACAGACTGCAAATGATTTCTGAGGCTGGGCTATACGATCCTTGCACAAAAGACTTTTTGATGTACCAGATGAATATGATTGCCTTACATGTGCTATGGGAGAATTCTCCTGCCCCCAATATTGGTAAAGTAATGGGTTAGGCCGGTGCTTTCTGAAGGTTTTTTGTGGTGCATCCATAGATGTGCGGTGGGAGCAATGCGGTTACCACGCCCCTCAGTGGCGGCTGCACTATGTCATAGCTTATATAGTTTTTTTGTTGTACTCTTGTTCATTGTTTGGTCCTCTAATGTTCTGCGGGGAAACCTAGTATTTGGAGTTCTAATGGGTATTTAGACACGTACTCAGATGCAGACTCTTCTTTGTCAAAACAGCAGGGCAGGGCACTGACTCAAGAAATGTTACATTATGCAGCGAAGAATGACACAATCAAGTAAGTATGTATTCACATCCTGGAATGTGAGGGGATTGGGCTCCATCCATAAGAGACATAGAATTCTTGCACAACTCGATCGCAGGAAAGCACACATCGCTTTACTGCAGGAATCTCACCTAATGCATACATAAACCATTAAACTGCAAAAGAAATGGAGGGGACAGTTGTTTTATACATCTTACTCCGCATTCGCTATAGGGGCGGGGATATGGCTACGCAGCGGCTCCCCTTTCACACTATTAGATCAAAAAGAATATGTACACGGTAGGTATGTGTTCCTACTCGGTATGCTCGATGGGAAACACATTGTGATAGGGCCCGTTTATGCTCCAAATTCTGAGCAGGAAAAGTTTTTAGATGTAATCTCTACGGCACTGGTTGGCTGGGAGAACTACCCTTGGGTCATCGGGGGCGACCTTAATGCAGTGTTAGATATGGAACTTGATAGATCCCACTCACCGTTACAAAGCACGAGCTGCAAAAAACAGGCAGAGGCATGAAGGGTTGGGCAGCCGGCTGGAACATAGGTGATGCATGGTTTATGATCCAGCCTGATAGCAGAGAGTACTCCTTCTACTCACCACCACATGGATTACATACACGCATAGACAGGATCTTTTGCTCAATAGGGCTAGTTGCCAGCGTAATAGGCACCACATACTTGGGCAAAACCCTATCTGATCACAATCCTCTGGAAGCTACACTCATATGGGGAAAAACGCCCACATCGATCCAGTCATGGAAAATGCAGCCTTTATTACTGGAAGACTCAGTATTTCACAGCACCCTATCTACAGCAATTATCAATTACTTCACAGAAAATACAAATACTGCAAGCTCCCGTCAGGTGGAATGGGATGCTTTCAAGACTGTAGTGTGAGGGGTTGCTATTAGCACGAGAGTTGGGGCTCACGCAGCTTTAATTGAGAGTCTCACAGAAGCTGAGAACAAACTAGGGAGGCTGAAGAGGGAGGCAGTGTCCGGGGACACACATACTGAAGACTTACAAGAAGTACATATAAGACATGCAGAACTATTGGAAGAGCTTAGAGTGGCGGATTACCGTTTATACACACAGAAACAGCATACAGAGGTGATAGAGCAGGCCCACTCCTTGCCAGGATTATTAGAAATGTACAGGTGATGACCCGACCCTAGAAATTACCACCCCGGAGGGCACTACAGTTAATACCCTTTCAGAAATAAATATGGCCTCTAAAACATACAACGAGGCACTATATGCAGTGCCACCAGAACTTAGTGATACAAATTTTTAGGCATTTTTTGAGGAACTGCAGCTTCAACAATTACTGGGGAAGCATAAAGAGAAGCTAGAAAAACCAATAACGGAAGTAGAAATAAAAGCGATTAAGGCACTGCCCAGAAACAAACCACTTGGGAAGGACGGACTGCCAGTTGAATTTTATGCTACATATGCGTCATTACTGGCCCCTCATCTAAAAAAGATGCACCAGGCATCAATGGACTTTGGCTCCCTGCCACATACTACACTTCAGGCACTAGTGGTTTCACTGCCAAAACCAGGTACAGATAGCAAGGACTTGACGGGATATCGTCCCCTATCATTATTAAATACAGACATTTTAAGAAAACTCTTAGCAAACAGAATTCAGCAACTCATACCACAGTTAATACATATAGATCAATGTGGGTTTGTACCGGGTAGGACCACAGCTTAAACATTCTCAGGCTACACCAATTAATGACACAACCACATTCAAAGAAGTAAACACAGGGATGTATATCACTGGATCTGCACCAGGCCTCTTACTCCCTACAGTGGAGATATATGTTTCACACTCTTCCGAAATGTGAGATACCCGATAACTTTACGAAGTGGCTTGCCCTCCTCTACACTAATCCCACAGCACGAGCCCGCACAGGGATTTATGTTTCTGAACAGTGTAAGGTGGAACGAGGGACGAGGCAGGTATGTCCGCTCTCACCTTTAATATTTATCCTAGCCCTAGAGCTGCTCCTTGTCAAAATACACATCTTAGCGGAAATTCAGGGTATATGCATGGGAAAGGAGACGCATATTATATAAAAAGGGGATAAGGGAGAAGCTTAGGATCAGAATAACCTAGTCTACCTCCTCACTACCTGAGCTGATACCCTTATAGTCTTTACACCTTTTCGAGCATAAATCCAGTCTCTAACTGTGAGACAAACAAGCCCCCTCCCTAAAACAGTCAGAAGGAACCATCTCCGGCTATTCACTGCTGATTATAGACTAGAAAAATGTATTGCGCCTGATTACCTTGCTAACCAGGGTGTCTTGGAAAAAGGGTAAAACAGGAGACCATCTCTGTATATTAATGAATAACAAATCACTCCCATTATCTGATTTCTCATATTAGAAGAAGTGACAGCGGGAGTGGAGAGAGAGAGAAGGGCTCTTGCCTTACCTGTCCGTCGTTGCCTCGAAGCTTCCAACAGAGCTTGGAGGGAGGCAACGAGGGCAGGATTCTCGGTGTCAGTGAGAGTTACGAAGTGGGCCGGGCTTACCGCGAAGCAAGCGCTACCTGTTGCCCACGTTAGACTACAGTCTAAGAAGGTAAAACATATTAGTGGTCAATAATAACTTTGTTTGTACCTCACCTCGGAAGCGCGGATGCAGTTAGCACGTATCCGAACAGTGATCTCCGTCGGTTCCGGCTGAGCATGCTCTCTCGCGAGAGCGACACAAAGAACTACAAAAACGCGTCATTACGCAGCGAATGTAGTTCATGATCCATTCCTTAGTCCAGCGCCTAGACACGTCGAAAAAGAATACGAAAAGGTGAATGATAGACATGCTCAATCCCTTCATTCATGATAGACATTTTCTGTGTGGCCAATCTATAGTAATTTAACTTAGCACACGTCTTACTGTCGCAAGAAATGGCTCGTGTACTGATCGGACCAGGTGATCCCAGCAGAAGCGAACCTAAGGCGTTATTATTACGAGACATGAAAGGCTAGTTTCAAAAACTATCAACATCATGGCAAAGAGGCAGCCTCTGTACCGTGATGAGGCTGTAACTATAATGCTATATTAGACAACACAGACAGATCGGACTGTGATGGTGTATGTAACCTAATCCTTAGTTTCAAGTGCAGTCACACCTGTTAAAGGGCAGTGGGTATATAGACTACTTGATGCAATGTAATACACGATACATGGGCTATCTCGTGGAGTTGATGATGTCAGGTGCATAACTTTCTGTGTAACACTCTATGAGGCTGTGACTGTGAAACTATTTGAGCAACCCAGTCAGATTGGATGTGATGGTGTATGTAACTTTCTCCTTAGTTCAAAATACAGTCAAGCTTATTGAGGAGCAGTGGATATATAAACTGCTTAAAAAAGTGCAAACCACGATGCGTATGTGGGCTATCTCGTGGAGTTGAGGATATCAACTGCATACCTCTCGGTAGCCCTAAGGAGTAGGCATCCTGTCGCGTGCGGAGAAACAGAACAAGAAAATATTAACCCCTTAGCTCAAGGCTGTCCAGGGTATCTCATCATTCAATCCACTAACATCAGTGGTCAATATGTAGGCCCATTTCTGTTCTTTGAGGAAAAGAAATCTAGAAATGTCAGCAACATGTGGTGCAACATAAGGTTTCTCTAAAACTGTCCAGGTGAAATCAGTCTCTTGGTGATTACACTCTAAGAAATGTTTTGATAATTTGGATACAGTTTTTTTTACACCTAAACACACTTTTGTGCCCGAGTATTCTGGTGCGTACCTTCCTGGTGGTTATTTTTCACAATTTTTGATACGCAGTAGCAAACGTTAAGGACTGTGGCCCTGAAGAAAGCCATGGGATTTGATTCCCCTTAGGCTGAAACATGTTGGCCGAATATATTCAGTTATATGCTTAGACTGTATCTTTGCACTGTTCTTGTTTTTATTAAGGGAGTGATCAAGTTATATTAAAGTTTCGTATTGATCTACTATCCTTTTTCAACTTCACTACACTTTAATTTTCTTGCACTGCACCGGACTCCATCACAATCCCTCTGCTCACATGGTCTTCACTACATCTGGATATAAGACCCAGACAAACCTAGGTTATGGATCAGTCCCAATGATCATGGGACACACCATTCCTATTTGGATGACCAAATGAGAATATATGATCTACATCTGACGTTGATGGACATCCAACTTTTCTCTGTAAGGGTCTAGTCTATATTTGAAGTGAATCCCAATGCATAGGTCGCTGGTTGTGGCACCCCATGAGTAAACTTTATGTTGCATAGTATCGGCAAACGTTCACTGACTTGGTTAGCAGTGTGTATCTTTGTCGTTTTGTCGTCTGGAGCATACTAGGCCCAGCTTTAGACCCCCAGTGTGTGTTTTTTGTTTCTTACATTAACTGGTTGGGGGACTTCACCCTGGGTAGGTCTTTAAATATTTTCCCTCTGACCCTTCTTCCCTGTTGTGTTTAGCAGAGTACACCGTGCTTATCTTACCCCCCACAGACAAAGTGCTATGTTTCCAGACACAGCAGATACATGCAGACGGTGCCAAGAATCCGATGCTAATTCATTGCACATACTGTGGACCTGTCCGAGACTGATACCTTACTGGGCTACGATCCATACAATATTAAAGGCAATAGCCCCGGGGCACAGGGGAGTTTCACTAGAACACTATATATTGGGTCTCGGTCCTAAATCCAAAATTGGAAATCCCACATATAGATTTGTCAACCTGGCGTTGATATTAGCGAAACAAACAATAACCATGAGATGGAAAGCAAAAAAAGCACCTGCGGTGTTGGTCTGGTATACTGAGATGGTCAGATGGGGCAGGGCTGAAAGTACAGAGTTACAGAGAGAGGAACGCAGAGGTTTGCGTAAAAAACCCATATTGTTAGAATGGAATGTGATGCTGGAGGAATTTATAGCAACGGTGGTACCAACAGTATAATAAGGGTAACAATAACCTGTTACTGCCATTTGTCACTGCAACACAAGTTGTGCGGGAAGTCCAGGATGTGATAGTGTTATATCATGTCTTTGTTATTTACTGTTGGTGATGTGTTCATAATTGCCCTGGAGAAAGAAAGAAGAGATATCTGCTACAACCATTGTCCAGAAGTAGATCTGAGTACGTGAGGGAGTGGGAGGGGGGAGTTATGTCAGAATAGGGTCAGATTCACGGGCAGGACAGAGCCGTGAAATACAGTAAGACGATTATAGTAAGTTATTTATACAAACAGAGATGGCCCGGAAGTTATTGTAATGTTTTGGTTTGCATATGTAAATGTATACAAATGTGTAAATAAGGTTATATTCTCATAGTTATCTCTGTACATTAACCAGTGTCCTATATATGTGTCATACTACCAAAGGCGTATACATGTAACGATAAGCTCAGAGAAATTGTAATGACCAGAAAACCAATAAAATGTGTTTAAAAAAAAGAGTATGCTTCAAGTCAAGTAGTTGGCGAATACCACTGAGAGATTGCAGCGAAAAAACACAATAAGGTAGTTCATCTGCTGCTCTCCGACGGTCTCTCTGACCCTTACAAGGTGTCCTGTAGAACACTATTATTGTGGGTGCAGTCACTGAGTGTGCCCTTCCTCATTGAAACATTAAAGATTAAGCAAGGCAAGAACCTACAAAGCATAGAGCCTATCAAGCATCAAATTTGCCCATGCAAAAAAAAAATATATATATATATATCTATACTACTGTTATAAAGAGAGAAGTGTGTCCTTTGAGCCAGGTAAACTCGAAAACTACACCACCAATCCAAACACCCAATACATCTTTGAAAACGTCAGGGCAAGCAGATGGACATAGGCTATATTAAAAAAACAAATATACGGTATTTAAAAAATTTAATATAAAAAAAAAGTAGTCCCTTGGAAGAAGCGCCGGCCACGACATGCGTGCTGACATCAGGAGCGCGGGGAGGAGCGGCGTACAGGAGCAAGAGAAAGAGCGGGGGACGTGAGCGCGGGGAGGAGCGGTGAGGAGTGGCGGACAAGCGGGGAGGAGCGGTGACGACCGGCGAGGAGCGGAAGAGCGGGGAACTCAGGAGCAGGTAAGAAAGACTCCCACTGCTCATGCCTCTTTGCGGGTACTGCAGCAGTGAAAGCCTTGCATGCTATGTTGAGTACATCCGGCTACCGAGTGATGCAATTCAGTGGCCTGACTTCCACCCACATCCTGAGGATACGCTACACTTTCTGTTGCCAAAGCAGCTCAGGAGCCATGTCTAAGCTACCGACAGAGCACCAGGAGGAAGCGAGCACCCACGGGTGCGCAACGGGAGACACAATGACAACGTCGGGGCGGGCAGGGGCCCTGAAGCACCCTTAACGTCGGGGCGGGCGTGTTGGGCGGGCGGGGGACCTGAAGCAGCCTTAACGTCGGGGTGGGCGGGGGCACTGAAGCAGCCTTAACGGCAGGGCGGGCGGCGGCCCAGAAGCAGCCTTTTGCTCCCGGACAACGTCGGGTCCGGCTGCTAGTACATGTATATATATAAATATATATATATCTATACACATATATATATGCACACATATACATATATATATATATATATATATATATATATATATTTATGCAAAAACCTTTGTTTCCTTTGCGTTGCAACTCCACTGCCAGCCACGACCAGGAACCAAGCACGGACCCACAAATTCAGTACTTCAAATTATTATATTATATTATATTATTATATTATTATAGTCAAGAGCCTTGGTGTGTGGATTGAGAAGGACATGAGTTTTAAAACCCAGGCTAAAAGAACTGCAGGGACATGTTTCGGGCTACTCAGAGCCTGCAGGAAGATCTTCCCCCTACTTCCCGATACCGCAAGGAGGCTCCTCATTCAGGGTCTAATCCTGGCAAGATTAGACTACTGTAACGCCATATACTTGGGAGCCCCTGAAGCCACCCTGAACTCACTGCAGAAAGTCCAAAACGCCGCCGCCCGTCTACTCACGGGCACACCAGGAAGATCCTCAGCCAGGCCGGCCCTCAAATCTCTCCACTGGCTCCCAGTCAGAGAAAGGGTCGTTTTCAAGGCCCTCTGTCTGGCCCACAAAACCCTCAACAACAACGCCCCCCCCCTTTTGAAAGAACTTTTAATCCCATACAAAGCAGAGAGAGATCTCCGGTCTAATGTAGAAAATCTTATTGTAGTCCCTAGAGTCAGAAAAGCCAAGACCGGTGGCCGTCGCTTTTCGGTGCACACGGCCAAACGCTGGAATCATTTACCACGAAAACTCAGGACAGAACCGAACTACCTCCAGTTCAGAAAAATCTTAAAGACCTTCCTTTTCCCGCAGATATAATTTCATTAGTTGGCTGAAACCCTTGGAGAAGCAGGTCAGCGCTGGGATGCTCTTTGAGTTACTACGCGCTTTACAAAACCATTAAATAAATAAATAAATAAATATTTTATTGCTGTCGCCATATTAACGTTTCGGCTCGCTTGAGCCTTGATCACATGATCATATATATATAACGCCAATGTCTCCGTACTTCCGAATCAGCCAGTCAGCTTCACGGCGAACAGAAACACGAACCCAGCATTGAGAGGCAAGTTAATTTATTTCAGCCAAAACCTCAAACTTGATGCGTTTCGAGTACCATGTACCCTTGGTCACAAGTATATATACATATATATATATATATAAATATATATATACACACATCTCCAACAGGCCACTCCTCAAAGTAAACCACAAGGACACAGCGGGCAATACTTTGGAAGCTCTTTATTCACCGGTACAGCAGTGCACAATGCATTTCGCCTTCCTCAGGTGCTGCTAATACCCTGCAATCACCAAGCATACAATTTGCCTATGCAAACAAATGATTATATATATATATATATATATATATATATATATATATATATATATATATATAAACATACATATATATCTCACACAATGGTGGTCACAGCTTTGTAGTTATTTAGATGATTAGACATTCCATAAGAAAGACATTGCTTTTTTCTTTAATAACTTTGCCACTATTTGACGAACCTGCATGAATCTTTCCTCAAAGCAAATCACTCACTTTGGTTCGGTCATGGGAAGTTTCGCACTGATCCCTCAAGTGGGGCTAAGAAATAGGGGGTTGCAACAGTGTGATTTCCCACGTTACCTTCTACATGAGAGTTTGTGCTCCGATCCAGACAAAACAACTAAATGGAATTACATCCACTTTGGGAAAAAGTTAGAACTTTACTCAGAAAGCAAGCTTTTTGTTATTTGATGTGAATCTGTTTTGCCGTTTTTGAGACAGTAACAGCATTAAAAAGGTATTCAGGTGGACATGAAGGGTTTAATGCTGGTAAGAAGTTGAGATATATAAGGATTGGTGTCCAGATTCGCTGTCATTGGCTCATTCAAAGTGGATGGGCAGATCCTGATTGGCTGGCCCTAACATAAAGAATATATTGTGGTAGCAATTGTGAGTCTTGGAAATAAATTATGATAGGCCACATAAGGGGACCATGTGGACACTTCCTAAATCAAAATGTAAAAAACAAACATATTCGAGTCATGGGTACTGCAGTACTCAGAATAGCATCCCATTCTAGTACCACAATACTGGTATTGCAGTCCAATAAACATTTACAAAAACAATTAGTTGGTCGGGCCACAGACCAGACCCTGCGGACAACCACCATTATGCAGGTTGACTCGATTTAATATTCTACATTACACTTATATGTTCTCCGTAATCTTGCACAACATTATCCCGAATGCGAGGGGCCCTAAGGCCTTTCTTTCATGCCCTCTGTTATTGCTCCAATAACAGTTTTGGGGAAGTAGATGCAGACTATCTTAAACAGTACTGGTGTTTGGAACGCACTCTGATTCCAAAGGTGTGGTTATTGTTTGGGACTACATTGGCCTAGAGGGATAAAGAAAAAAGAAGGGCACACCCTTACAAGTACTTGGCTTCAAAATGTCGGCACACATTAACTCCTTTTTCAAAATTATTTTCTTCTATCTATGGCCTACTTCCACATTTTCACTTGTACCCTTTTCAGTTCCTTAAACTCTCAGGGTATTCCAAAGCAAGTACCTTCTTGCAGTGGATTCATGAAGACTTCTATCACTGAGCCGTACGCTAGGGTTTCATATCTTACACGTCCTCAACCATAATGGCTTCCTTCTCACTGCCTTGAGCATCTTAATAAATAACCACCTGGTCGTGTTGCCTATTCTTCTAGTGCCTGTATGTTCAAGTTCTCCCCCTTCTCTTAAACCAAAATTTCACCCATTCTGTCACAAACCGGATTGCGCTATCCTGATTCTCAAATGTGCAAATCAAGTTTCATTATAGTTCTATAAAGCACTGAATGGCTATGATTTTTCAAGCTTTGCGTTGGTGCAGTGTCACAAAAAGTGAGACAAACTGATGTGTAATGTATTCAGGCTTGAAATCATATGTACATGCCTGCAGCACCGTGTTCATAACGGAATATATGATTGCCACTTACTCTAGGGATTGAGTCGCACACGCTGTTGTATTTTTCTGAATTCCCCACCATTCGTGTTAATGCTTTGACTGTTAGAGCTATCCCCCAGCACTGGACAATCTTCTAATGCACTGTTCAGAATTTAACATTTCAACACTAAGAGTAGGTGCTATGCACTCTTGACAGCACTAAGAACTTTCTCCAAAGTGGCACTTTAGTACTGGTTAGCAGGGGTACACAGAGTTCTACAGCCAGCAAGAACAGGTAGGCAGGGCCGGACTGGGAACAGAAACCGGCCCTGGCACACTGCTCAGCCAGCCCCCCCTGGGGTGAGGGGGAGTGCAACAAATCAGTGTGCGAGGGCCGGTTTCGGCCGATTTTGTTACTGGGGGCCGATATTGCCGACCCCCGGTAACAAAAAAACGGCCCCCAGGGGTCCAAAATCGGCCCCCACCCTAGCGGCCCACCGGGGAAACGCCCGGTGCCCGCTATGGCCAGTCCGGCCCTGCAGGTAGGGCAACAATTTGGTGAAACAACACTCAAAAGACGGTAATTTCCTACTCTTTCGAAAAGGATCTTTGGGGGCATACTAAATGTGGGCCACCAACTTTGGGGGTGAAAGTTATTGTATCCCCTCCAGGGCCATACTGTCCTCTAACATAGCAGTCATACTCGGGAAAGCATCCCCTCATCCGCTTAGGGCCACGCTCCAATGCAAATGAAGAAAAAACTACTTAACTTACTCCACCAGTCTTACTACAAATGCAAAGGCTTCAAAATGCAACCTAAACATTGTTAAATTACATCTACATTCAGTGCTAAATTTACCCTTGCGTAACAGAAGGGGCTGCACAAATGTCTCCAGCCTATTCATCAGTACCTAAGTGCGCAGAAAGTCCTAAATACTGGTGCAAACGGCCACTGCGCTCACAGATCAATTATATAATATAACCCATTAGCTATTAAACATGCAGGCAATGTATGTTTTGTTCCAGAAGTCTCTGTGATAATCTGTTACATACTAGAATGAGAATAAAACAGAAGGGGTGCAAAGTGCAAGAAAATGGGGCACAATAGTTCAGTCCTCCCCATGTAATATCATGAAAACCTCAAAACCTTGGAATTACATCAGCAGCAGTGCTTGGAGTCCAAAGGTAATAGGTGCAAGGACCACCATGCCAAAGGGTCTGCTTCCCAATGGCAACTGCCATACAAGTGCTAATAATGAGCATTCAGAAATGCTGAATTGGGCCTCCATTGTGGTTGGCCCAATTACTTGCACTACATGTGGTAACACCTGCCACCACACATATTTGCATTACATTACATGCCATTACGCAATTACAAGAGTGTGATAAGCATCTCGCCCTCACTACCCTGTATTCTCCCCCGGTCATGGGTTCCAAAATTTACCAGTGAAAAAATTCCAGATAACTAACAAGACATGCAGATTTTGGTGTAGTAAGCAGCAAAGCCCACGTGTTTACATCCAGCACCCTTACAGCAGATACTCCTGCTGGTAACTTTAACTGACGTGCATTTAGAGCGATCGTCTCTATCTGGCTTAGAAAGTCAAGAATTTTTATTCAAGAAAGTAAGCAGTTTTTCGCATGTGAGGCCTCCTGAATAATGCGTTTTAAGATTATAAACAAAAGGAGATGGTCAACTAAAGCATGAGCAGTTGAATTCCTGGGTCTGCAAACAATTATTCTGAACCAATGAGATAGAACATCACCCACTCCCCAATGGGGTCTTCAGCACAGTTTTATCTAGCCAGGCCAAGCTGATGAATGTGTTGACCGAGTACCTTGGACCAGAGTTTGTGATAAGAGATAATACCACAGTCAAAAGAAATCAGAGAAGCAACAGTTAATTCATGATTTTCAATAACTTGAAATAAATGGACAACTAACAAATATGTGAATAGAATATCTCAGTTAAGCGTGACATTTTTTGTTCTGTGTTTAAAATGAACTAAGGGCCACTTATGATCGCCATCCTTTTGGAAGTTCCTAATTTTGACTTTTTGCGGCTCGCAATTAGGAAGTCTCAAAATGCGATGTACAACAGTGTGTTTGACACTGTTTGCAATTCCCAGTGAGCCGTAGATGGACCTGGCTCATCCATATTCATGAGGCAAGTCACAATTTGGGACCCATTGTAAATGGCCAAATTAACAGGGATGGTAGCATGCTGAAGTCAGCAGACCACCATGTCTGTGCCTCCTTTTTCAATAAAGCAATTTTCTTTTGGGAAATGAAGCCCGTTTTCTCTGAAGGAAAACAGGATGCATTTTAAAATAAAAAAAGAAACGATTTCTCTGGATTTTGTAAGAGCAGGCAGTGATCCCTGCTCTTAAAAAATGTTTGTGTCCACATTTCAAAGGGGAAGGGATCCCTAGGGGAGCCTTTCTCATTTACAATGGGGTTACTGCCAACTTGAAGTTGGTGGTAAACTGCAAATGTTTTGAGATCACATTCCGGTCGCAAAACATTAATACATCCCCATCTCTTTCCTAATATCGACTCACAAACCCTATTTTGCAATTCGGTAATAGGTTACTGACTCCCAAAATAGGCTATTTTGGGGTTGCAAATGGCCCGATTCTCCTTTTGTGACCGCTAAAACCTTTCGTACATGTGGCCGTTTATATGTTATTCTCAATTAATGATATGTTTACATTCACTTCAAGCCCAATGGCATAAGTGCACCAGAGAGCTTAAAAACTCACAAAGCTCCCAAGTGGATGCAAGACAGATAGCAGAAGCTCAACTCCATATCGAAACACTTCAAGCCCTCTTTTTGTGTTCTTTGATAATTCATCATTATCTCTATTTTGTTTACATAAACGTTATTGCATTTTGTTGAGATACGAGCAAAGCATACATGTTATGATAAGGTGTGCATCTTCGGGGTGAAAAGCTATACATTTGATAGAAATATTAGGCATTCTTTAGTGCTACATACACCCCAGAGTAGAGAAAGGTAAAAACTGTTTACCAACATGGTTAGAGTAACGACATGTAGAACAGTTGGAAGTATGGGAGTCTCCTGGAGCGGAGTATAGGACCATCTTATCACATGGATGACACGAAATCAAGCAAATGTAACATGAAACCCCCCACCCTCCCCAAACTGTCATCATAACACTATGCCTTGCAGGTGTTTGTGTAACTGAATAAAGACACTTCTGTCTGAGTGGAACATAAACTATCAAACAACACAAGGAGCATAGTTTGGATGCTGTGACGTTGTACAAAAATGCAACAAACCAAAGGCGAGTAAGAGAGTAAAGCAGAGAACATAATTTGATACTCGTGATTGCTAATGGGCGAGAACTACATAACAGCATTGTTGGAAATTGCCCTTTTTTCAGGGTTATCCCCAAACTTTTTGCTTCTTCCTCCTATTTTTTTCTGACCTGTGTTTGTTGGCTATAGGACTCTGGTCACTTTACCACTGTTGATCAGTGCTAAAGTGCATATGCTCTCTGTGTAAATTGTTATTGTGATTGGTTACGCAGGATTGGCACATTTGTTTTACCAGTAGGTCCCTAGTAAAGTGCACTGAGTGTGCCAGGGCTGGTAAATCAAATGGTACGAGTGGGCCTGCAGCACTGATTGTGCCACCCACATGAGCAGCCCTGAAAATATGTCTCAGGCCTGCCACCGCGGTACCTGCGTGCAAGTTTGTTTACTGCCATGTTGATTTGGCAAGTGCATCCACTTGCCAGGCCCTGACCTTCACTTTTCTTACAGATAGGGCCTATCATAGGCCCAAGGAACCCCCTGAGCAGGGTGCAGTGTATGTGAAAGGTAGGTCATGTACTGGTGTGTGGAACATGTCCTGATAGTGAAATACTGCAAATTTCGTTTTTCGCTATTGAAAGACTATCTTGCCCCGTAGGACAGAATGGGGAATACGTTGTAACATTTTACAAGCATATCTTCCCATAGGGATAAGAAAGGAAAATGGAGTTTGGTATCCCTGACCTCAGGATTTAATAACACATCTTTTAGTAAAGATGGTTTTTAAATTGTGTGTATGAAATACCACTTTTATAAAGTGGCTATTTTCTTTTTCACCCATCCTGTGCGCCTCTGCCTGTTTGTGGATTAACTGTCTGGCTTGGGAGTGACAGGGGTTGGGGAGGTGCAGTGGCTCAAGGTCTGGATGAGTCAGCACTAGGCTGAATAGGCCTGATTTGCATTAGGAGTGGTGGGAGGAGTAGCACCTGTACCTGAATAGGGCTGTGTCTGCCTGTGGAAGAGGTGTGGCCTAGCAGCAAGGGTTCCAGACTCCGGACCACAGGGTTCACGGTTCGATCCCTGTGGCAGGTTAGCCGAGCACCTTGTGACTCTGGGCAATAGCTCGCTTAATCTTCCCGATGGCCCCAGTGCTGGGACTCCTCTCCGGAGGTACCTCTGTGCTTTACAAATGCTGGTATTTCATTTCATTTTATTTCCACAATGCTGGCTCCGCCCCCTGTGGTGTGTCTGGAGCCAAGGCTCACACTAACTAGGGATGTTGTTGTGCACTTGCAGAGTGCCACCCAGAACTGGTTGGAACTGGGCTCAGAGCCCCTCGCACAAAGAGAACAAAGACATTTTGGGGTATAAGTATCAGACCCAAAGCCTCAGACTTTAGATCATTCCTGGAATTCAAGAGGAACCTTTGACAAGGAGAAGAGCTGGAGAGACTGAGGAGAAGTATTGCTCTTGCTGTGTGTCTGGGGTTGGTGGCAGTTGCTGTTTCTGCCAAGGAAAGGAGAAGGACTTTGTTGTGTGCTTTGTCCCCTGCTTGAAGGAGATCTCCAAGGGCCTGAAGTGTGCTGGCCTCCTGTTCTGAAGTCTCAGGGAAACAAAGACTTTACCCCCAGCTCCCCTGAACTCTGCTGCTGTTAGTTCTAGCCTGCCAAGTCATGCCTTTGCCAGTTTTGGGCCTCTGGAGGTTGTTGCTGCTGTGTGGGAGCTGGAAGAAACAAAAAACGTGAAGAATTGCTAAAATCAACGCATTGAGGGATCGCGGCTGAAGAGGACAGACCAGGGCCGGACTGGGAACCAAAACCGGCCCTGGCAAAGTGCTCGGCCTGTCCGCAGGGGGGTTGGAGGTGCAGCCGAGCAGTTTGCCAGGGCCGGTTTCGCACAATTTTGCTACAGGGGGCAATATTGCAGCTATGCTGCAAAAACGGCCCTGTAACAAAAACGGCCACCCAGGGGCCCATAACTGGACCCCGCCCTGGCAGCCCACCGGGGAAATTCCCGGTGCATGCTATGGCCATTTTGGTCCTGGGACCGACGCAGCGCCGCTCGATGCCGCTGCATTGATGGCCAACGCATCCTGGATTTCCACGCATCGTACCTTTGCTGCACGCTTTCCCAACGCATCACTTGCAAACCGGAACCGACACAAAGAATCGACGCATACTGCCCCATACATACCGGATTCTACACAACTTGTCCTGTCGCATTGTCTCCCCAAGGTCTCAGGAGTGTTGCATCTCTTTGTTTTCCGACTTTGCAGCTGTTTGGCTTTTGGAACTTTGACGCATCTACATGCACTTTGGTGAAAAGTCACGCATCCATTGTTTTCTATGGTACAAGTTCTTGAAACCTTTTTATTGTCATATTTGTAACTGTGTATGTTGGATATTTGTCATTTTGGTCATGTTTAGTTTAGATAAATATATTTTATTTTTCTAAACTGGTATGGTGTAAATTTGTGGTGTTATCACTGTTTTACTGTGAGTGTTGGTACAAATACTTTACACATTGCCTTTGGGATAAGCCTGTCTGCTCGTGCCAAGCTACCAAGGGGGTGAGCGGATTATCCAAAGTCTGTGTCCTGCTTACCCTAACTAGAAGCAAGGGTCCCTATTTGGACAAAGGTACCTAGCTCTGCCAACTAGAGACCCCCATTTCTAACAAGCACAAAGAAAGCAGTCCCAGGGCGTTGTGCAAGTAGAACAGGTTGATTAGCACTTGCAGTGAAATAGAGAGGAGTCTATCCAGCGCTCTACTCCTGAGACTTAAAGGTTTCAAGAATATCACCCCACACCATAGCATTGGGGCATTTACGCAGACCACAGTGTTCTTCCCTACGCAGGGCATAACTCTCTGCCATGCTCTGTTGCACCACATCCTCCCGCCATTGAAAGACACAGGGTGCCATGGGGAACTGCCACCGTTTCGTCAATAGGCGTTTGGCTAATAAAAGTGCTTGATCAACACAATGTGCCATAACCTTGGAGACTTTAGGCGAAGGGTATATACCCAGTAGACAGTGTTCAGTGGTGCCCCAGTGGTCAGACCCAGTGAGGTCCACTAAAGCACTTTGAATGCCTGCCCAGTATGAAGACAGTGTGTGACAGGCCCATAGCAAGTGTAATAAATCTACGTCTTGTGCTTGGCAACAGGGGCAATTTGAGTAGGCAGTTGGAAACATGGAATGGATTTTTTGTAGTGTGAGGTAAGCTCTATGTAGAATTGAGAATTGTATAAATTTAAAGCTGGAGTTGCGGGAAATCCAACTAGGGAATTTAATGATTAAGTTCCATTCTTTGTCATGTAAACTCACTTGGTGCACAGGGAGGACAGAGTGGTATCAAGATTGTATTTTATTGTATATAGTTCTTGTATAGCGTAACTGCCACCCTATGGGTATCCTGGCGCTTTTTGAGAGAACCTAATCAGATGGAGCTGGTCGATGGCAGGGCTGAATAGTGGGTACTGAAATCTCAGATTTTGGCAAATAGCCAGGTCTTTAGGCTCCTTCTAAAACCTATCAGGGAGTCGGCTTGCCTGATGTTCTGGGGCAGCTCATTCCACAGCCGGGACGCTGCTGTGCAAAAAGCCCTACCTCCCATCCTGGCTCTCTTGAATCTGGTAGTTGTTGCTAGACTCAGACTAGAGGAACGAAGAGGCCTAGTGGGCTTGGACCATGTAAATTTCTCCTGCATTGGTAGGGGGCCCGTACTGTGCAGTGCTCTATAGACAAAACACAGTGATTTAAATGTGACTCTGTCCCTCACGGGCAGCCAATGGAGGTCTCTCAGAGCCATTATGGTATTAAGTGCCAGCTTGGCCGCAAAGGTCTGGACTCTCTGCAGTCCCTGCAAGATATATGAGGGGGCACCTAAATATAGAGAATTGCAGTAATCCAGTCTGCATAAGATTATACTCCTTACCACCAGGGGCCTGGTCTCAACTGGGAGAAGAGGGAGAATCTGTCTAAGTGCTTTTAGCAGACCAAAGCAGACGCTGATAGTTTTGTTAGTTTGCGATACCATTTGAAGATCTTCATCAAACAGTACTCCCAGGTTACGCACTGTCTTAACTGGGACACATAAATCAGCCCCCGGAAGAGCCTAAGCTGACACTGTGGCTGCTGATTCAATTTCGCAGTCGAACAGTAGACTATCTCCGTTTTCCCCTCGTTAAATTGTAGGGAATTTGCATTGAGCCAACCAGAAACCCGACACATGCATTCCTGGAATGTGTCCATAGACACTGCATGTTTCCCTTCAAGGGAAAACAGCAATTGGGTGTCGTCAGCGTAATTGATCAGGTCGATGCCATAAGATTTTATAATGGGGATCAAAGGCCTCAAATATATGTTAAAAAGGATAGGGCTGATCGCCGTGCCCTGTGGCACTCCATGGTGAACCAGGGATTTAGGAGAAGCATACGGAGTCATGGTCACTACCTGTTGTCTACCTGACAGGTATGATTGTAGCCATGTCAGAGCTTTGCCCTTCACCCCAAGTTTCTCCAGTCTGCCTAGCAGGACTGCGTGGCTTACCGTGTCGAATGCGGCTGACATATCCAACAACACTAGTATTGATGAATTACCATTGTCGGCTCGCATTCACAGTGTGTCCAGCATGGTAGCCAACGCAGTCTCTGTCCCATGGCCTGGGCGGAACCCAATCTGATCCTTATCCTTGCTTGTTTCTTCACTCGATCATTGTTGCGCTTTCAAGACACATTGTCTCAGTCATTAATTAACCTCTGTGCCCCAGCCTGTCTCTAGTTTCGTTTTCGCTGCCATTTTAGTTGTTGTTGTGCCTCGGAGCCCGTCCTCTACAGCCCGCCCCGCCTCCCAGCTGACCCTCCCTCGCCCCTCCCCCTCCACTTTCCATATATGACAGATGCTTTTGCGCGCAGCGGTCGCGCCCTATACGCGCCGAAGGTGTGCCAAAGGTAAGCCCGTCTGCGCCCGTCAGCGCCTGGACCGTGCCAAGTGCCAGACCCCCTGGCACCCCGCAAAATCCAGCCCACCCGCATAACGTATTCCGCCGCTACTCTCCTTGCCCTTAACCCCGGTCGCACCCCACAATGCTGCGTAGCTACCCCAGGACACACCCACGGTCCTTTCTCCTGCCACTCCTGCAAGTTCGCCTGCATCAAGACCCATACCAAATCCTCCACCTCCAAACACAGCTCCGATCCTAACCAGCTGAAATGCATCCTGCTGAACAGCCGCTCAGTCCACAAACACGCCACTGAACTCTGGGACCTACTCGACACTACATCACCGGACGACGCCTTCCTTACAGAAACCTGGATGAACACCTCTTCAGCGCCCGACATCGCCATAGCCATCCCGGACTCCTACAAGATCATCCGAAAAGATCGCACAAACCAAACAGGAGGAGGCATCGCCATCGCCCATAAGAACACCATCCGAATCACGACCAGCTCTGACGACAACCTCGCGACCGCCGACACCTTCACTTCCAGATCCACACCGACCCCAGAACCACACTTAGAGGCACCCTCATCTACAGACCACCAGGATCCCGATCACAATTTAACGAAGACATCACTGACTTCATCAGCCCACATGCCCTCACCTCCGAGAACTACATTCTACTAGGAGACCTCAACTTCCACCTGGAAAAGAAAAATGACAGCAACACCACCACCCTTCTGGACAACCTGGCCAATCTCGGACTCAAACAACTTGTTGACACCCCAACCCACTTAGCCGGACACACGCTCGACCCCATCTTCACCTCCAGCAAACACATCTCCTTCGATCACACCACAGCCCTTCACTGGACGGACCACAGCTGCGTCCACTTCAGCTACAAAAAGACCACGACTCACATCCCACCAAAACCCATTTCTCGAAGAAACTGGAACAAAATCACCACTGACCATCTCTTCACATCGCTCAACCAAAACCCCCCCACCATACCTTCGGACCCAAACCAAGCTGCCACTAATCTCACACAATGGATCACCCACAGCGCTGATGAATTAGCACCCTTTAAAAACCACCAGATCAAACAAGGAAACAAAAAGGCCCCTTGGTTCAACGAGGACCTTATGAAATCCAAGAAGCTACGTCGTACCCTCGAGAAAACATGGAGAAAAAACCCAACCACTGACAACCTAGCCACCATCAAGGACGCCACCCGCAAACACCACCAATTGATCCAATCCACCAAGAAATCAGCTTTCAAGGATCGACTCGACAACAACACCCACAACAGCAAGGAACTATTCAACATCGTCAAAGAATTTACCAACCCCACCACCGGCACCAACGACATCACTCCCTCCCAGGACCTCTGCGACTCTCTATACTCCTTCTTCCACAACAAAATTGCCGACATTCATAACAGCTTGGTAAACCTGTCTGAAGAACAACCCACTCCACCCACCTCCGAACCAAAACAACACCCTCACAACCTTTGCGCCTGAAACCCAATCACGACTGAAGACACCATCCGCTTAATGAACTCCATCCACTCGGGATCGCCAACTGACCCTTGTCCCCACCACATTTTCAACAAAGCAGACTTCATCATCGCACCCCATCTCCGCGATGTCATCAACTGCTCCTTCATCTCCGCTACCTTCCCAGAAAGTTGGAAACATGCCGAACTCAGCGCCCTTCTGAAGAAACCCACAGCGGACCCCTCTGAACTTAAGAACTACCACCCCATCTCACTTCTCCCCTTCCCGGCCAAAGTCATCGAGAAAGCCGTCAATAGTCAGCTCGCCGCCTTCCTTGAATCCAACAACTCTCTTGACCCCTCACAGTCTGGCTTCCGAGCCAAACACAGCACCGAAACCGCCCTCATCGCCGCTACGGACGACATCCGAACGCTACTGGACAACGGAGAAACAGTTGCCCTCATCCTACTCGACCTCTCCGCCGCATTCGACACAGTCTGTCATAACACACTCATTAAACGCCTCAACAACGTCGGAGTACAAGGAAAAGCCTTGGACTGGATCATCTCGTTCCTCGCCGGAAGAACCCAGAAAGTCCGCCTCCCCCCTTTCAAATCAGAGGCCACCGAAGTCATCTGCGGAGTACCACAAGGATCCTCACTCAGTCCCACCCTCTTCAACGTATACATGAGTCCCCTCGCAGCCATCGCGCGACAACACAACCTCAACATCATCTCCTACGCTGACGACACCCAGCTGATCCTCTCCCTCACCAAAGACCCTAACACCGCCATAACCAACCTACACGAAGGAATGAAAGAAGTAGCCGAGTGGATGAAGAACAGCCGTTTAAAACGGAACTCGGACAAAACGGAAATCCTCATCTTAGGCTCATCCCCCTCTTCCTGGGATGACTCATGGTGGCCACTGGCCCTGGGAACCGCACCCATTCCTACGGACCATGCACGCAACCTGGGCTTCATCCTTGACTCCTCCCTATCGATGACCAGACAAGTCAACGCCGTCTCATCATCATGCTTCAACATCCTGCGCATCCTTAAAAAAATCTTCCGCTGGATCCCCACCGAAACAAGAAAGACAGTCACCCACGCACTAGTCACTAGCCGACTAGATTACGGAAACACCCTCTACGCCGGAACCACAGCCAAACTACAGGAAAAACTCCAACGCATCCAAAACGCCTCAGCCAGACTTATACTGGACATCCCCTGTCAAGAGCACATCTCCGGCCACCTGAAAGACCTCCACTGGCTCCCCGTCAACAAGAGAATAAAGTTTCGTCTCCTCACCCACGCACACAAGGCCCTCTACGACCTAGGACCCGAATGCCTCAACAAACGACTATCCTTCTACTCACCCACCCGCCAATTACGTTCATCCAATCAAGCCCTCGCCGCAATTCCACGCATTAATAGATCCACCATGGGAGGAAGATCCTTTTCCTACTTAGCGGCCAAGACCTGGAACTCTCTCCCCAATCACCTCTGCCTCACACAGAACCACCTCTCTTTCAGAAAGCAGCTAAAAACCTGGCTATTTGACAAATAACGCATCCACCCTTCCCCAAGCGCCTTGAGACCCTCCGGGTGAGTAGTGCGCTATACAAATTACTGAACTTGAACTTGAACTATCCAGTAGGCGGTTATCTTCAAGATAGCTCGACAAAGATCTACTAACAGCCTTTTCCAGGATTTGTATAGGGTAGGGCATAAGGGATATAGGCCTAAAATGAGCTGGGATAGCTGGGTCCAGTGAGGGTTTCTTAAGTAGGGGAGTTACTGTTGCCTGCTTCCATATCTCCGGCACTACTCCTTCCTTCAGTGACTGGCAACAGATCAGTCGCATCCAGGGAAATAGCTCTGGCCCATACTCCTTCCAGATCTTATGAGGAAAGGGGTCTAAGGGGGGCCAGAAGATACACTAAGAGCAAGGCTATTAAAAAGCTCTTCTGTGAAAACTCTCAATAGATGATACTGCCCATGGTTCCTCCTCGACAGTCAAAAGGAGAGTGTCTTGACTGCTGGCTTTATACTGAACAAGTCACCCCACGATTTTGGCAATCTTTTCTTCAAAGAAGATAGAGATTTCGTCACAGAGCTTTTGTGTTGAAACCACCCTGTTGCTATTGCAGTCCGGGTTGGAGAGGTCCCTTATAATATTAAAGAGAGTTTTTGTGCTGTTCGGTGATTGAAGTATAGAAGTGGCATAAAAAAGAGCTTTTGATTTGACGATGGCCCCATTATATTTATTCTGCGCTATCTTTAGCAGTCTCTTATCTGACTTTAGATAGAGCCTTCGCCACTTCCTTTCTGCCTGTCTACACTGATTACGTAGTTAAACCCTAGTCTAACTATTTAACTAGGCTCCGACCATGGCCCATAATATGTATTGCTTGTATAAGTTTGTGAGTAGCAGATCAGAACTGAGCGGCGCCCAGTGTTCCCACCAGCATGACCCTGGCCTGCTCCCAGAGCAATAATCTATTTGCTGTTAACGTACCTAGGGAGGTGGGTAGACCTCTGAGTGGGATACTCAGGTATAGTGTGGGAGTGAGTCAGTGTAACGTAGAGCATCCTTCCAATATGTAAGAGCTATGTCGCACAGAAGGGGTTGTGGAGAGGGTCACCTTATCTCTGGGAAGATCAAGCAGTGGGGTTTACCTACTGTAAGCATGTGTGGTGTATAGTCAATTTCAGTTAGGTTAAGGCCTGCTTGTCAATAGTACAGCAAGCTGCAGTTGCCCCACCAAGCAATAGGCATTGATGCCCAGGACGTTAGTACAACCATCACCAAGTGGTAACTGCTCCTTGGTTAGGCCAACTCTGTGCCTCCCGGAGCCCCACATCAGGTCAATTAGTAAGGAGTTAGTTGCTTGAAGACTGGTGTGGGAACAACCATAGGGAAACTGACAAAATGATACAACATGCAGGGCAACATGACCATTTTGACTAGAGTTAGCCATCCTGCGAATGATAGGGGCAGGTTGACCCAGAAGTCAATTTGAGAATTCTGCGAGGTGATAGTTTTCATGAGGTTACCGTCCGACAAATCCTTAGTGTCTCGATATATCTGTATGCCTAAGTAACAAAATGTTTGGTGGGCCAGCTGTATACTGTCAGGACCGAAGGGAAGAATGGTGTCTATGGTGGTATCTGTGATTTAAAAGGAATGGGACTTAACATAATTTACTTGGAGGCCAGACAAGTTGCCAAACGAATAATGCACCCTGGACACAGGTCCGTTTGAAGATTGTGGATGTATAAGATGGTGGGTCGCTGTGGGATCCCCCCTTCAGTACAGATCGTCTGGTGTGTTGTGCCAGGAGCTTCAATGCCAATACAAATAATAGTGGTGAGAGTGGGCAGCCCTGTCTGGTGCCATGGGACACTGGGTATGAAGAGGAAATATGCCTGTCTTGGCAAGAGCAGTGGGGGTAGTGTATAGCAGTTTAACTCAGTGTATGTAGATGGGGTGGATGTTGAACCTTGCGAGGGCAGTTAACTTAAAATCCCACCCTAGCTTGCCAAATGCTTGTTGTAGGTCCAGGGGGAGACAGCCGCCCGGCGGATACTGACCACAAGCGGCGTCCATGATCTGAAAGAAGCAGCATATGTTAAGTGAGCTGTTACCACATTTTATTAATCATGCATAATAAACGTACTTACGTACTTAAGTACTAACCTACTTATGGTCTGCATTTATTACTCGTTATCTCCGTTTTATCAACCTTTACCCATTGATGATAATGGCTGGAATGTTAGCAAGTGACATGCCCAGTTTGCAGGAGCTGAATTGACTGTCCTGTCTGCCTAGTCAAAACCTTGTTGTAAACATAATACAAGGAAATAAACTGCAAATCATGATAGGGCGTACAGTAAACAATAAAAAGACAGAGGCAGCCATCTGACATATTTAGAGTTTATTTGAGTGCTCAGTCAGTTTGCTTCCAGACTAAAACTTTAAATCCACCACCTGTGCTTGTGCTGGTTTTCTTCATCTTTCGAGAAGGAAATACACAGCGAACCCTTCCAAAACGCCATATCACCCAGCAGTGTATGACTGCCCCAAGAGGAATGTTTCTTCTTTTAATGATAATGGCTTCCTATCATAAAGTGCAAAGTACAGTAACCACACACAAAACAAGCATTTGTAATGCAATAGGCTTCGCATTTACGCGAGACCTATTGCATTGCATCGCAGACAATGGGAGGGGGGAGGCACAGACAATGGGAGTGCAGGCGGATGGGGGGTGAGAAGGCATGGAAAAATATAGTGCTCACGTGGTAACACTCGAAGTAAAGGGGCCAGTAGCCATGGGAGGGTACAGATGACGACATGGCCATAATAAGGAGGGACTAACAAGCCTCATAATCAATCAGAAGCCAGCATTTACGAAGGACAAACACCCAAGCCAATGGAAAATATGGGCGGGGTAGTGGGTGTGGCTGCTCGAGGCTTATCTCCTGTACTGAACTACAACAGATCAACCCCAGAGCAGCGATTGCGCGTTGACTCCGAGCTCGACCCAAAAACAAAACCACCAATCTAAGCAAACACTGGCAAGCAAAAGATACCAGCCTCGGGCGCTGCCTCATTTACTTATCTCAGGATTATTCTCAATGTAGTCCTTTTGCAATCTGTAAATACTGATTATTCCTACAAAGGCAGACAAAGATCGAAGCAGTTAACCCTTTCATTGATTGGTGTCTGAAACAGGGTCTGAGCAGATGAAGCTGCCATCTTCGACAGTAGGCCATTTTAGCTGAGCAAATCCTGAGTTTTATTTTATGTTCAGCCTGAGCTCTTGCAACTGTCGGAGGATCGAGTGATGAGCGGTTCCGGGTAGATCTCCCGCTCTGTTGCGGCATCTGCTGGGGACCTGTGGACAGAAGTCAAATCAGTTAATAGCAGCTCCAACAATACATCTTCACTACATGTCGTTTAACAAGATGGAAGTTCAATACCACCCGGGAAAATGCAACAGAACAGTGCGCAGAATGAGGGCAGGGCCCGACAGGACTGTTACTCCCCTGGGCAGGGCCCAACAGGACTGTTACTCCCCTGGGCAATTCGGCAGTGGGGTGGACACAATGGAATCCAGTTTTTAAGGCATGGGCCGCTCCTGGTGCCTATGCCACTTTCCCCGGCTCCCGAATGTTATTTGCAGCAGGCAGGTGAGCCTTCAAGTTAGACAAAGGAAAAAGGGAGGGATGAAGGGCGAAGGTAGAGAGAAAGTGATCAGTGAGGTAGATGAGAGAGAGAGAATGGATGGATTGAAAGAGCTATGGAGCGAGTAGATGAAGGGAGCTGTTAAAAATGGAGGTCTCTAGTTGGCAGTGGTATGCACCCTGTAAAAGTAGGGACCCTTCCGTCTAGTCAGGGTAAAAGAAGCGGTCCGGTTTTAGCATTTTTGCCAAAGCTGCTTTAGTTCCTCAGTCTGGCCGTGAACGTGGAGAAATCAGGCCCAAAACAAACATGCTAGGACAATTCTCTATCATAGCACGTGCTCGAAGAGGTAATCTATCTCACGTGCTATGTTTGGGTGTGATTTACAAAACACTTGGAAGTTCAAGCAGGTGTACGCATGCTATGGTCATGATCTGGGTAATTTTTTTTTTTTGTGATCAACTTGAAAGTTTGATCAGGTGCTCTGACACCAGAAAACTTGTAATGTAGTAGCCAGTCAAAAACTAAGGATCCTACCGATTCCCACCATGCAAATGCTCGAGGTTTTACTCCAGCAAAAGTTTGGAATAACTTCCCTTTAGAAGTGGAAGCATAGCAGATCATCCCTAAAGTTGGATGCAATGTATTGGAAGTACATCCTCCACTGGGAAAAATATTTCATGCATGGAGAAAAAAACTGGAAAAAAAACTGAATTCCAGGTTGGGCTGCGTACAGTGTGTAATTGTGCACTATTTACAATTATGCACCAGGGACATGGGAACTCGGGGAATATGTTACATGACAATTCCAATAGTACGATTGGAAAACTGTGTGTGGTGTAGTTATGCAGACATAAAATTGGGAATATGTGTGAATTACAAGTTCAAGGGTAGGTGTAAATCTTTGGGCGTACTTCTACACTTTTTTGGGGGGGAACAGGTCTTAACATTTTCATGGTTTCTCTGGCATATATCTATACCTGGGGATCATTCGTGTAATAAAGGATGAGTATATTTATAAGTGCAATTGCATATAGAGTTCTTACTTTCATGAGCCATGATCATTTCACGCAAACTGCATTAAAGGGGAGTGCGGTCGAAATTATGCATGCCTATAAACATGTAATAGAGTATGGCTAGACCACAGGGGCTACACTGCACGGCGCAACCACGCCTAGCAGGTAGTAGTAAACTCCTTGGAATGGGCATTTCACAAGCTACAGAAATCAATGGTGCTTCTTGACCTATGGCCCCTCCTAAAGGTGACGGGTGTAAACTACCACCTACCATCGCCTGTGAAGCAATGACATTTAGCGATAAAAAGGCTAATTGACTGGACAGGGCACAGTTCACCTGTTGTGAGAAGAGTATTTTTATTACCGAATTGTACATCGCATGATCACGTTTGACAAGAATGTTGACTGTTCTCACAGCATCTGATATTGAAGGTGAAGTTCCTAGTCTACTGCCTTAAAGCCATGCAGGCTGGTAAAAACACACTAAAAAATGTAATCTGGGACGTGATAAACAACCCACTGGCAAGCTGGCATAAGTACCTAAACCTCTCATGTACTGGAGGCCTGAGAGATTTGGTCACGCGGCCTCCCAGCGTCTCTAGTCTCAAAACTGTTGACCAAGCAAGCAAAACTAAATTTGAGGGAACAAGATACACAGACTTTGAAGAAACTGGCACACAGTACCTGTGTCACAACACTGTATGAACCAGGGGTCCTACACCTCTATCTTTCATCGTCTTCTGGCAAGGTCATGAAATAACAGTTGACCAGTCTTTGTTTTGGACTAATTCTTCTGAAAACCTACTGGAATGGCCAGGGGAACCTCGTTGATTTCAATGCAGTGTAAGTGCAAAAGGAGAAGAATCATTCTCTGCTTCTGCAAAAAAGCTGCTCCCATTACGAAAATTCTTGATAGTGGCCAATATGGTGCATCCATAACATCAGGATCTGCTCAGAGGCCATGCAAGTCTGCCTGAGATGCGAGTCATCTCAGCTAGCGGTTCAATTCGTGACATTTTTTTAAATGGAGCAAGCTCGTCTCGTCATTGTGCTAGACTCTGGGGGCCTAATTTATGAAAAGTGACGCATCGCTGCGTGAAAACAGAGATGCGTCACTTTTCATTGCACCCTACTTGCAACATGCTAGATGTGTCATATTTACAGTATAGCGCATCATGCTGTAAGGAGGTACAGATACGTCAGTAATTCTGACGTGTCTATAGGTGCAAAAATGACGCATTGCTGAAGTGTGCCACAAAATTGACGCAACTCCAGCAATGGGTCATTTCAGATGGGCAAGTCCCATTTCAAATGGGCCTGTGTCAGTCTTACGCCTGCTGTGAGGCAGGCGTAAGATATTGACGCATTTGCCTCCTAGAAGTGGTTGAGTGAAATCTAATAGATTTTACTGCGTCACTTCTATGAGGCTTACTTGCGTCGGAACGCCCACCCTGCATACATTATACCTGGCTCAGGTATAATGTGGCGCAGAGGTTTACAAAGTGCCCCATCTATCTAGATTCGTCACTTTGTAAATATGACACAACACTGCACATCTTTTACACTGCTGGTGCGTCACAAAAAGTGATGCACTGCCACCGCAAAAGTGGCGCAAGGGCTCATAAATAAGCCCCTGAATCTTTAACATGCTGCTAAAAACTAAAGACTGAAAGCATTGCACTTTATATGGGCCTCAAGAGATGACTTTGCACATTAGACAAGCTAGCACCTTGGGTTTTGGGGACACAGGCGAATTGAGTAACCCAGGCTCCTCAAGGTCCTCATGACCATGTGGCCTTTCTCATTGTAAGCTTTTATAGCCATTACACATAATAGTCGAGACGCCATTTCAAATTAGGGCCTCATAAAACTATGCACATTAATTAGGCCTGAGTCTTTGTCCTTCAACAAGGGGCAAATAGAACAATATAGCCCGTGGAGGTTAGAAACTACCATCCTCACAGCAGGCCCTTCTATTGAACAGGACGTCAACACTTAAACATTTTAAACATGTTACACTTTTCCCAGGCTTCCGCTTTGGAATTCACAATTTATATATAACAGAGGCATCCAGAGCATCCATCACCCCGGGAGGTCAGGAAACTCCATGCTTTGTTAGGTTCTCTAATTCTGCAAGCACTCAAAAAACACTGTATTTGCAAACACTTTTAGCACCTTAGGCATTAAAAGCACAGAAATGCAACGCACTTTAACCAAGGCCCCAGTATTGGAATGTGTACTGGCGGTAAAACCAGCATTTCAGGTGCTGAATGGAGAGGGCTTTTTTCTTTCAACTGTATTTTTTAACTGCCATTGTGATGATGTATGGCCTTTTAGCATTTACTTGTCAGCAGCCAAACTACACATTGTTTCTTCCATGAATATGGGGCCTCTATTGTAATGTTTTGAATTAATTGTACAATAAAGTATCCATCTATCTGTTTTTGGGGGAAACATCATGTAAACATAGCCACTGGCATAGATATTCCTAAAAAAGGAGGGTGCTTTCATAGACTTATTGCACCACTTGCATCTACTTGAAGAAACTTACAACCTTGTGTTTGATCCCCATATTTACGACACCAACTCGCAAGGCACCCAAGGGAGCCCTTTTCCCTGTAATTTGCGAATCTTAAAACTCGTATGTGTAATATATACATGAACAGATACACTGATTGTTATATTGTGAATCAGCATATGTTATTTGTTATTTCTGAGTGCACATGACAATTTTTGCTGATGTAGTTGTGCAATAATGTAGTTTTGTAATAAGGGAAGCACACGTTTTGTGATCTGGCCCATGTGTGGCTGGCAGAACACTACCAATATAACTATAGCAGGCCAGTAGCACTTTAGTATTGCATGGACCTGCGTAAAATCAGCACGCATACCATAGTGTGTATCATGACAGCCCTTGAACCCAACCCACCCTTTAAATTCAAATGGGGAATGGAATGAAAAGTGTGACCAAAACCAGAGGTCTTGTAGCCACCTCATCTAAAACATTTACAAATAACATTGCTATATTCTACCAGGCATTCCATCTACATTATTTCTAATATGTGTCAAAACAACTGTTTGGTGTGAAGTAAGACATTTTGAAGAAGAGACAGTACAAATCTCCTGTTAATTTTTTTTCTATTTTTTTTTTTATCATGATTATCCTGATACCCACACCAGATCATGAGGTATGCTTGCTTCATCTAGGCACGAATGCAAAGATAAAGTGTAATGTGATTTTGGCGTGTAAGCTCAGTTGTCTCATATGCCTCCCATGCAGGGAATGCAGGGAAAGTGGCAAAGTGTGGTGATGATGCATATGCAATGGGGTGTGCATGAGTGATGACTAGAATGTGTCGGCGGTTCTAAGAAGGCAGGATGATACTGGATTCCTCCAATTACAGGATTTTACTTATTGAAAAGCCTCATCATCTTCTTTTACCAGCTTCCTAAAGTGGCCAGTAAGAGCTAGTGTGGAGCGATTTGAGCAAATATTAGCCATCTATGTAGTTCAGTGGCTAGCTAGTATCAGCTCAAATTCCCACTTGGAAGAATAGCAATACCTTGACTGAGTGAGCCGTTGTATATCTTACTTAGTGGGTGTGTGGGGGATTTTGCACACATCTAAGCTTGAGCTTCTTCAGTGACTTGTTCTTCTTCAGTCACTTTTCAGCTGCAAGTGCATACAGTGGTGTGTTTCTGCCTGTGTTAGAGTTTCCTTATTCAACAGCATTTGCACTTGCTGAAATAGAAATTTGATCAGCTTTCCTGTGTATCAGAAACTGTTTGTCTTCAGTTGTAGGAACATGCATCAGACCTGTGACGTGTGTGGTCTGGACTTGCTAATGGTGAGCAGAGCCAGCAGGTGTGAGCATGAATGGTCACTTACCATAAACTCTGCCTGTGACCAGGATTTGCTGAGTATGTGACAGGAAGGGCTTCATATGTCAGCATAGGAATGTAGTTAAAGGGAAAAATGCTGAAGTGCTTTACCCTGGGAGGATTGCTTTTTTACATATGAAGTGTTAATTTACACATGGTTGTGGGAGATAATCAACATAACCAAGAATCCTTGTGATAATTCTAATCCTCAAATACGAGTTTCAACTTGCAGAAACGTGTTACTTATCTTTTCAAACAGTTGCCGAAATTCTTTGGAAGATGCATCTATGAATGTTTGTGCATACAGACTACAGTGACTACTGTCTATTTTAACTAATTGTTTTACAGTTCATGCTTTATCGTTTATTGCATTTATTTAAAATGTTTAGCTCCATCCGTCGTCACTATTTCTTTCAGAAAAAGGGAATCCGCCAGTAGAAGGGGAGCTACGGTTGGGCTTGGTCAAAGCCCATGTAGAGTTTTTGGAAGAAGAGGGGGAGTGTACGACACAGAGGCAGCACTCTTTAATAAAACATTGCTTGTGGGCATTTGGTTTTAAACAACAAACAAATGTGTACCTTTGGAAGACATAGAAAATTGGGATGTTTTTAAAATAGTCAAACTACAACCAACAAGAAAGTTAACACAGTACTGGAAAAATGTAGGTCTTGTTCCAGGACTCTGGAAGAAGGAAATATATTAGGCTTACATGATGCCATATTAACAGCAATAGTAGTAACTTGTGACTTTAAACACATAACTTACGAACAAGAGCTTCATGATCAAACATTAAAGGAAAACAAATGCAAGAACGTACAGAAAACGGTATGGTTTTTGAGCTGACTGAAAGTTTGAATTCATTTTTTCCGATTGTTACATTTGTGAAAAGTTCTGGTAAGCTCTGGCTTAGTGAGTATTGATTTACATAATTTGAATGAGACAATTGATATTGAAACATTTTATTTGTCTAATCTGCAAATATGCTTGCCACTCTGTCGAGGGCACCCATATTTTCGACCACAGTTTTAATCAGGGCATATCTCCAACTTGAATTTGCTGCTGAGTCTAACCATCTCATTGTATTTACTACTCCTGACTGGGTGTTTTTTGTACCGCTTTTGGCCGCCATAAGTGTGGCAGGGTATGCTCAGACGTGAGTCCCTTGCTCACTTTGCCACTGGATTCAAGCAAGCCGGGCTGAAGACGGCTGGAATGCCAGAAAACGGTCCTCGGAAGCTTGTTTCCGGTCCATGGAAGACATGGCTTGGCAGTTCGGGCTGGACTGTTCCCATGAGGCACAGGGTCAGACTGATTTGCATATAGCCATGTCTGAACTGGGGTGGCAGAGTGGGCTAAAGAACGGTGATGGATTAAACGCAGATCTTTTGACTGGGGGTGAGTGTTTGATTGATTCAGATGCTCTGTCCATCACCACCCCCTTTTGTACCGCTTGTGGGTGTTTTTTTGGACTTGGCCCTTTCTGCAGGGTCATCATAAAACTTTTTTGCCTTCACCCTCCTGTTTACTGAACCCGTTTGAGTTGGCCTTTAGGACTCTGTGCACTTTAACATTGTTAATCAGTGTTAACGTGCTTCTGCTATCTCCTTTAAACATGCTTACTCCCAATGAGCCTATTTAATTTGCTTGTAAGTCCATAGTAAAGTGACTGCCAGCAACATAGGATAGAAATGAGAAGGATTGTGTGGAGGAGCCAGAACAGGAAGTGGATACTAGCCCAGGGATGCAGTCATCAGGGGAGGAATATGACTCATCACTTGAGTTGGAACTCCCTGCCTGTGCAGAAAGCAGTGGACACCAAGGTAGAGAGGGAGTCTCAGTTAAAAATGGTCCAGCTCAAGATGGAGGAAAATAAGCTGGCATTGGAGGAGAAAGGAATGGCTCATGAGAGGAGCCTCAGAGAGCTGGACCTTAAACCCAAACAAGCAGAGTCCAGCAGCAATGGTGGCATACTTACAGTGTCAGGAGAAGACAAGAAGGTCAGCATCCCTGATGACCTGTTGCACAACTATGTGGTAAAGGATGACTTAGATAAGTAGTTTGCCGTATATGAGGTAGCTCTAAAGGTACAAAAGATTTCAGAGGAGTACTGGGGTGTAGCTTGTGGAAACATATGCCAACAGTTGGGAAGGACACCTTACTAGCACTGAAGGTAGAAAACCAGACAAGAATTGCCCTCACGAAAGCCATCCTAGTCACAAAATTTGGATTCACTCCAGTGAAATACTGCATCAGGTTCAGGGATAGTCAAAAGATGCAGGTGTAGATTTCTTGGATTACTCAAGGAAGGCACTGAATGTCTGGTAAAGGGTCAGCGGAGTTAATTATTATAATGGGCTGTACAATTTGATTCTAAGGGAGCACATGCTCTAGCTTTGTTTTACAGAGCTGTGTCAGCACCTATTAGACAGCAAGTTGACTGACCTCAGGAAGCTTGCTGAGGAGGCGGGCCTCTGGGTCAGTACTAGATTGTCCAAGAGAGTACTTTGAAGTGACCCCAAGAAGGGTGGTTCAGGCCACTCCCAGCAGAGTGAGGGGAAGGTTAAAGATGGCCCAGACAAGTCCCAGAGTAAGGTGAGGGAAAGGGTTCCAAGTCCCTCCTGAGCAACAGGGGGCGGTTTAGGTGAGCAGTGGCTCTAGGCACCCCATTTCCAACGCACTGCTTTGAGTGCACTCAGTTAGGAGACAAGCAGGGGGACTCAGTCTGTCCAAAGAAACCACCCACTAGTGGGACTTCTACAGAGGCGGAGCATGTGGCCCTAGGGAGAAGTAGCCCCCAGGGCCAGGTAGTAGACCATTCCATGATCTCTCTCAGCAGGAAGATAGAATCAGAGGGTAAGCTTGTGATCCTTGAGAGTGGAAGTCCTCACTTCCACCAGGTGATAGTGAAAAGGGATCTCTGTCACTGCTCTGAGCAACACATACACACGCGAACACACAGTAACACAATGAAAACACCACAAAAACACTCCACACAGGTTTAGAAAAATTTACAATAATTTTATAAATAAATCGAGACTAAAACGACAAAAACTCAATAAGTAGAAGTTGTATTATGAATTTTAAAGAATAAAAAGAGTTCTAGCACTTAGAAGTAATAAGTGCCTATGGCGGTTGTCTTACCATTCTGGACCGGGGCAAAGTAAATGTCTTTGTACTTGTATAGCGCACAGCTACCCGCAGTGGGTCTCCCGGCGCTTGTACGAATACCGCAAGGGAACCCTTCCTGGTTTTCCGTGTGAAGTGTCCACTCCTGGGCACCCCCATGGTGAAACCAGGCATCCCTGGCGCTGTGGGGGCCGTTGTGGAGACTAAGCAAGCTATTGCCCAGAGTTGCAGCGTGGGACCCATGATTAGAATAGGCACTGAGGTGAGAATATCCTGTCAGAGGAATTTATGAGCCCAAGACCTGCTGAGGCAGGAATCAAACCCTGGTCCCTGGCCGGAGCTCTGCATCAAGGTCTGCCTGCTCTAACCATTGAGCCACACTTCTCCTCATGGTCAACAGTTCAAGTTGACCATGATGGAGACAGGAGCCATGCTGGCCCAGTGAACAGAGTACCTTGATCCAGGTCACAACAGCGAGATGCAGGTTGCCGATGAGCGATACGTCGTGTCAAGTTTGCAGTTCAGGTGATGCATCGATTTTCTTCACACAGTAGTGCCGATGCATTGGGTCCATTGAGCAAAGCACCAGTTACAAGTGCAGCAGTTCCAAAGGCAATACACTGGGTTAATCAACGCTCTAGGGGCAAAGCATTAATCTCTTCCACGCAGTGGTGGTGATGTGTTGAGTCTGAAGTGGCTATTCCGGATCCAATGAAAGGGTTTATATGCCGATTCTACTCCTGCAACAGGGTTGATGTGCCGGTTCTGCTACACGTGGTTGTATGTCGGAACAATGCATTTCTTTACCATGTATGCTGTTACTCCGCAGTCTTTACAACAAATGTGTCTTTACCATGCATATCATTACAACAACATGAATTAGAGAAAACGCTAGACTTTGGAGCGGTATAATTTACTATTCCAACTTCAGTCTGCTCAAGAACTGGGAAAGAGTTGGACTTTAAAGTCCAACAACGCTTTCCCTAAGGCATGTAGTTTAATGACGTGTGGTACAGGAATGCATGGTAAAGACTTGTTTGTTGTAACAGCTTCATTGAAGCTGCAGCGTATGGTTCGGCCATTGTGGTAAAGGCTGTTTCCTGCTACACACTGATGTTGATTTCTCTGGTGCAATTATCTAAGTCCACGTCCAGTGAACCAGGCACAGGAGCAGGGCAGGGGTAGGGATAACCCTGAGTCTCAGCAACAGGAGGCAAGCCAACAACTGTTTGGGAATTAACCTATTTTTAAACTGAAAGAGTCTTTATCATAAGTTTATATAACATTTACTGCAGCATTTTTCAAACCATGGGACTAATTAATATATTGAAGGGTGGCCCATTAAATTACTCCATTGGCCTAACGGAGGTGGCGTCTGCCTAAGTTAGAAATGACCACCAAGATGGTTGTCATTTCAAAAGCACTGTCAATGCTGTTTACAGTCTGATGCATATTGACGGAGCTCTGCGCCAAACTGTTTACTTTTTTATATTAAAAAAGAAAAATCTCACAGTTGGATCTTGAAAATTAAAAAGAAAATGCTCCCCTCAACATGGGAGCCCTCTCCCACTGCCCTTTACTAACAGGGTTTCCTGGCGGTTATGGGCAGTGAAAACTAACCTCTAATTCCACCCATCTAAATTAAATGGGTGGAAATGTAAGTCTGCCTACTATGGCCCTCACTCTGCAAGGCTGTGGAGGGGTTTAATCTTTGTGGAGACAGATTAAATCTCCATTGTGAAGGAGTATACATACCACCAAGATATAAATCAGGCCCCAAATCTTTTGATGGGTCGGCTTCAGCATTTGCTTTTGGAGACAACTCATACCAATGATTTGGCTCTGGCTCATCACTCCCTTGGAATTTCCTGTCTTGCCCACCGCTTCCCTCCACCAAGATCACAGTTACATTGAGTTGGACAAGTGCAAAGGGTCTTTCATAGAATTACTGCAAAATAAAGAAAAAATGCACACCAACAGTGCATCAATGAAAGGTCAGGATCACTGTCAGTAGGCTCTTTCTGTTGGTAGGAGGTCCAGCTGAGCTCAGGGCTGCTGTGGTGGCCTGCTCCCTGCAAGGCTTACAGTACTTGGCCTTGCGCTCCTACCACTGTCAGGCGGAAACAGCAGCAACAGAACAATGGGTCCTTCTTACTGTCCTCACCACTGTTGTGGGATCCTCTTACTCTTTTACATCCGTGGCACAGACTGAACTCTATTGCAATTGGAGGCATGTTATTGCCCTGTGGGCACTTGGGAAAGGGGGAGGAACATCCCTTGACTTTGGTGGTGCGTGGAGCGCCCAAGGTCATCCAAGAGAATTCTGAGAAAACTATTCCTGGATTTCCAATGTCAGCATGCACCTACACATAGTCAACCAGGAGTGTGCCATGTTTTACACAGCAGGTTACAATATTCTGCGCTGTGAAACATACTGCCCCCACAGCTTGCTGTCTGCCCATAAGTCTCTTCACTTGAGTTGCTGACTGGACTTGGGGCCCATTGCTGGTGGTGTTACTGCAACCAAGGGTGGTGGCCACAAGCAGGGATCAGGATGACTGAAGATGGGGCTTTGGTCCTGCATGCTCCATCAGGGCCGGACTGGGAACCACAACCGGCCATGGCAAAGTGCTCGGCCCCCCTTCCCCACTCGGGGGGGGGGGGGGGTTGGAGGTGCCACAGAGCTCTGTGCCGTAGCCGGTTTTCGGCCGATTTTGGTACAGGCCCGATTTTGCAGTTATGCTGCAAAAATTGCCCTGTAACAAGAAAGGCCCCTAGGGGCCCAAAACCAGCCCCCACCCGTGCGACGCACCAGGGGATTGCCCGGTGTCCGCTATGGCCAGCCCGGACCTGTGCCCCATTCCCAAACGATGCTACTATCAGAGTGAACTGTAGTGAAGCAAAACATAAAACTAATGGTGGATGAAGCGTGTTTGTTAGTTGATTTCCCAACACTGGCGCCATATCAAACATTTATACCGATCTGTGACTCAGTATCTCCAGATTTCTTACACTTGAATTTCTGTCATAGACAGTGAGTTGTAGTGTTTTTACCGAACTTGAAATCCGTGTCGAGTGGGGGAGCGAAGCGGGTAGGGGGTGTAATGGAGGTCACATGTCCTGGCTAAAATTACCACCATCTAGGTCTGACAAAACAAATCGACACTGTGAGCTTTCTGGAAATAGACTACAATATTGAATGCATGCATTGTTCGCTTGCCCAGCAGTGAAGGCTATTTGCTCACAATATCATAAGACCTGCTGGACTGGCTTTCAGTTATATATCAACTGTCCTTAAATACAATCAATGTGCGCTAAAGGATTTGTATCTTTTTAAACTAAGTAATTTGTTGTAAATTGATGGTCTAAAAGATGAATAGGGGGTCGAGTCACCCCCTTTGTGAAAGTGGACTTGTGTTAAAAAACAAATATTTGATCATTTTTTAGCAATAGCATTTCCTCCAGTTTGTGGTCTGGTTGCTCTTTACTGGGTGGAGCATTTAGTCTTCCTAGTGGGTTAGCATGCATAAGTAAGCTTATAGGGGGTGTTCGACTTAACCAGAAAAAGTCAAATGAGAGGCATTTTCTTCAATCTGCCTGTCTTTCAGATGATCCAGAAGTGGATAAATATTAACTGGTCTAATCCGAATTAAAGTGAGTCATAGTTCTTACTGACTGTCTCTTGCTACATTAGACATTAGACAGATAGGAATTATGTTACTCCAGCAGACAAAATGAACAAGGCAGGACGGGTCTTTCTTCCACCAGGCATTTTCCCGGTGGGCCTGGATGCTACTTTTATGGCAGGGGATGCTCCTGGGGCGTCTGTCACCTTTCCCAGCTCCTCAGGAGGCTTCAAGAGAGAAAGAGTGAGGGGGAAGTTAGAGAGATAGCGGTCAAAGAGAGAGAGGAGAGAAGGCGAAAGGGAGAATGGACGGAAGAAAGGAGAGAGATGGTGGGAAGAGTTGAAATGAGCAGGGATGGTTTCAGCATTTTTTCCAGGGTGCTTTGATTCCAGACTCCAGCCCTGAAAGTGAAATCTCCTAGGAGGCATAATCTCAAAGGAATTCTGGAGTAGGTGAGTATAACTTTTGAAGCACTATTTTATGTACTCCTACAAGTCTTCCTGAATTGATCCCAAAATTACTAAAATGGGAATACTCAGGGAATATTCATGTATAATTAGTAAAAATAGAAGGACAGGGCCCTATCTGCAATTTTACTAGGAAAGTTGTGTGTTTCAGGGCCTATTCACTAATCCCGGGTGGGTACAGGGCCGTTTCTAGGTGTTTTACAGCCCTAGGTGAGAATTTAGAAATGCCACCCTCTCACTTTTACTACAATCACTCTCCCCCGTCATCCAGGCTACTTACACCCATTCAAAAACAACCACTACTAAATACCACAACAAGTAGAAAAATACCACAGAAAGTAGAAAAATACATGAGTTTCAATATCGTTAATTAACAATTATCATTTAGAATCACACACACACACACACATATATATATATATATATATATATATATATATATATATATATACATATCAACAACACATATACATATGCTAAATAGCGGTGAAAGCATATTCAAGTACCACTGAGTTGGCCTGTCCAAAGTCATGCTTCTACTATTTTTTGTCTCCAAGTCACCATGCCTTGGGTTAACAATATATAGGGACCACCAGGCGCAGAGTCACATACACCAGTGATCTGTCTGGTAGCACTGCAGAACTGTGCGTAACTCATGTGAAGGGAAGGGAAGGGGGGCTCTTCTTCTCCAAGGCACGAGGGCTGTGATGAAATGCTGAGTCGCTGCTACGCTTTTGACACAAGGCCCAGTTATGCACCAAAGGTCTGGAAGAGCTGCTGGACTGTGCGCAGCTCAAGTGAAGCCAGACTCCATCCTCAATTCAGCCTAAGTCTTATGGATATTTATGGGATATGGGAGTTTCAGTGGTGGCCTCCACCATATTCGGCTGGAGGGCCCCATTATTTTGACGTATGCCCTGTAAATTACCACCTGACCAAGTTTGTGGGGAGGCTGATGCAAAGTCACCCGCGTACATGCGGGCCAAGGATAGGTCCCTTGTGATGCAGGGACTTGTATAAATAAATTAGGGGCAGGGCTGCAAGGCAGTCACATGACTCACCCTGAGACATCCCTTTCATTCCTAGGCCCATGACCCCTTTATTAGTGCCCACTCTAACATAGGGCCAGCCCATAGGTGCTGGAAGTAGGGGTTCTGCAGCACGCCTAACCATTCTGGGGTTCAACATAAATGAGCAGCTAAGATGCCTATACATTTTTTTTTCTATCTCATCACAGGCTGTATACCAGTGGTCTGGCAGTGTGAGGCCCATTACAGGCCTGCAGTAGATAATGATTGAAGATCTGCTGACATGACACATTTAGTTTTCAGAATGAAATGCTTCAGGGAGAATCAGGCATTATCGGGAACCGAACGTCTCGAAAAACATTGCAGCCTGTTCCAGAAGCCTGGGAAATCAAATTAGCCATTATTTATACCAATGTTATGCGCTATTGCCAGGGACTCGACAGCCACCGAGCAATAGTACTTAAATCATATGGGCCTCAAAAGATTTTTACTGAAACCATAAAAGCAAAGAAAAGGCATTGCATGCGCCGTATCTCATGGACGTGTAATGGCTCACAGAGGTGAGGTGGCCTACTGTGAGAGCCTGCTGATATTCACAGCAAGCACCCCAAGAGTCCTGAGTCCTTAGTCGACCTCGTAAACATCTGTACGAAGCCAATGCGCTCTTGTGGGACACCAGAGGTGCCCAGCGCTGGGAGCGCAGATAAAAGGTACAACGGTGGCGCTGAGGAGAAACAAATCATTGGTGGAGTCTCTAGAAGTGACTTAGAGGGGGACCCAAAGTGGACCACAGATAAATCTGGTAGGGCTACCTGCAAAGCTTAATTGTAATGGGGGGGGGGGGGGGTGTGCCTGCAAATATATCTGAATGTTTGTATGTATATTTTCTTACACTGTTTTAATCCGACTTTGTAGGGATGTTTATATATCTTTAGCTCTATGTGAAGGCTTGTGCATTGCCTCGAACACTACTTTGCAGTGAAGGGTAGATGGACAAAAAATGTGTGTGTTTTTTTCTGTGTTGCTTTACAGTACATTCAACAGCTACGGGGGTACATTACCAGGGGTGGCTAGGACAAATATGGCTGGGGCACAGGCCACATTTGTTCACCCTCTAGCAGTGCCTCTGGCAAAACGCCACTCAGAATCACTCACCTTCCTACATCTCTTCTACTCAACATGCCTGGGGCAGTGCAGACTTATATTTTCCCTGCCTGGGGGAAGGGAAGGGCCCAGGGGGCCTCTTCTTCACCAGGGTACGGGGGCTGGCTGTGGTGAAATACTGCAGCGCTCTAGTTTTGACACCAGGCCCAGTTCCACGCACTGCTGGACTGCGCGCAGCTCTTCTTTAACCCCTTGCGTGCTGATGACAGAACGGTTCCGTCATCAGCATCGGTTGAGCTGTGCTGATGACGGAACCGTTCCGTCATGACTCCGCCCGCGCAAGGCGGAGTCAGCACAGGCGGAAAATACGCCCCGCACGCAAGGGGTTAAGGCACACACTCTCCGTGGCCTTCCTTGACCTCCTCTCTTGTGTTCTCCAGCCTCGCCTACATACACAGTGGGATTCCATCATTTCACCGGCAGGAGACCTGGACATGGGGCCCTGGCTGCCATCTTATGATCTTTAGACAGACAGGGCCTGCTGCAACAAACAAACCCGATATTTGATTTCTCTGGGAAGTGAGGGCCGGCAAGTTTACCCTTTAGTGCCCACTCTGTTGTGCGCACGTCTCTGGTGGCGTGAGGACGAGCTGGGAGACTCACAGGCCTCTTTTACAAGCAACATTACATCTGAAATATTTTACACACGTTCATAACATAGCTTCGCCCATTGTTGTCAGCCACTGCGGTGACTCACCTGTGCTCTGGTGAAAGCCACGTCCACGAGTCCACACGCTCCTCTATGTGGGATGCAGAACAGACCCCGGATCATGGATGGGCTGTTTGCAGACTCGTGCTGCCTGGCCTCAATCCGTCCCCTGCGCGCTTAGAGAGAGAGAGTGGTGCGCGTCACTGTCACTGGCTGCTGAAGCACCAATCAGGGATTGGCTAGAAATGAGTCCCAGGGCCTTCATTGGTAGCGCTATCCCTCCCTACAAGATTGACAGCCCTGTGGACCCACACATACACTGGTAGTGTGTACTGCCGGCCCGCTCCACACACCACTAGCTAGGATGCGCGCAGCATGTACAAGCAGGTGCGCTTGCACTTAACTCAGGTGCTGCTGCTTGCTTTTTTGCACGCTTATTTTTTGCCGCCCTCCCCCGTTTGCCGCCCTAGGCGGCTGCCTAGTCTTGCCTAGTGGCAGAAACGGCCCTGGGTGGGTAACTATGCTCCGCCAGTGGAGTTTACATAGTTTTGCCTACTCTGCGTTCGTTACGAACGCTGAGTTCAGGCAAAACTATGACTCTGTCGCAGAGCGTAGTTAGCCGGTCCCTCCACCCTCCCAAAGTAATTTAAAAGGCACTTACCTGCCCCATGGCTGCCTCATCCTCGACATGGCCGCTCTCCTGCCTCCTCCTTGGCATAACAGAAGACCTCAGATAGCACCTGGATTCAGGAGGCACTGCTGCGCTCATTCTGCTTGATTTGAGCGCAGCTTTCGACACAGTGTCTCATACTAACCTAGATGGCTGACTAGAGTCTGTAGGCCTCGAAAGTTCAGCCTTGAGGTGGCTTGTCTCTTTCCTAAAAGACCGCGACCTTCAGATCTTTTCGGCTAATGTGAGATCCAAGACTCTCGCACTGACTTCTGGTGTTTCACAGGGTTCCATTTTGATCCCCTTGCTTTTTAGCATCTATGTCTGCCCATTGGAGGATTTAATAGAGAATTGTGGGCTTACCCTTTTTTATTACGCCGATGACACACAGATTTTCTTCTCTTGGTCATCGGCTCAGAACCATGACCCGTCTTTGCTGAACCTGGGCCTGAGGAAAATTTCCTTGTGGGTTAATAAAAATGCACTCTGGCTTAATGGTGAGAAGACTGAGGTCATGGTCCGGGGTAAAACGCTTCAATTTGGGACCCGAGAAACTGGACGAAATTCATAGGGCCACTGCCCACCCCGGCTACTAATGTTAAAATTCTGGGCTTTATTATCGGCGTTAAACTCTCCTTGAAACCACTGTTGGCTAAGGTTACTGCCACCTGTTAAGTGGCTGAAAAAGATTATTTGGTCAATTCCCTTAGTGGCTCAAAATACTGTTATTCAGGCATTAGTCAGGATAATTTGTCCTCAGTCAGCAACCATTTTCAAATGAATCACTGCTGCATATTAAATATGCATGCACTGAAATTTCTACAAGAGCCTAACTGTTCAAACTAGAATTTCAAAATAAAATAATTGCTATGGTAGAAAGCATGTGCAGCCAATGGCTAACATCATATGTGCATGCCAAATGAGGTGCACACTGGTGAACAGTGTAAACAGTCTCCAGACTAAATGCAAATACATGAAGTATTATGTTCAGAAACAATGCCAGCATTATTTATTTGCACGTAGGATTAAATAAACCTTCCTACAAGTCATGCACCTGACTTCTGCCTAAGAAATTAAGATGGATATGGAATTCTATGAAAGACATCGTTGTACCTGTGGTCAGGCCGCAAGAAGAGCAGTGACTATATGGGACTTCCAGTATTTGCATTCAATGTGTGTGAGGCAGCCTCAGGCTTTATTCAGGTGATTTGATCCTTCGAGGCCCCATAAACTGGCCTATCACAGCACCCCCTGATCCTAAGGGAGGAAAGATCCAAGAGAGAGGAACTTGGGAAAGATGGAATTTGAATCTCTGCATGAAAAGAATCATTCCTTTGCGCACAACCAGATGCCACCTGAATTGTTTGAATGTTTATTGTTTAGGGTTTCAGCATGTTTCCAAAAGCAGTGTCCTAAAACACAGCACTCTACACAAAGGCTTCTCCAATTTGTATTCTTTCAGGGGAGAGGATCTCACTCTCTGGCATATCAGGATCACTTAGGCATTCAAAACAAATGTTTCTACCATACCCAAGAGATCTCGTCAACTTTGTAAAGGAACTCTCTCCTCTTCAACTTAATCAAAGATATGCATTTGCCAGGCATTGCGCACTTTCTCAGGGAATGTAACCCCCATTGCTTTTTTTGCATGACTAGTGAACACACTGAGAGGGACAACACACGTTTGGGCAATTTCTAAGGCTTATTTTCTTTCTATTTTTTTGTGGCACACCTACCCATCTGGAATGGTTTGGACTCTAGTACATTTGCCACTTGTCATAACAATCTGCATGGTTTGTTATGTTATGTTGATTTTTATAGCACCCTATCACTCATAAGAGTATCCTGGCACTATACGGGTCTGTGCAGCTTGTCTTGAGAGGCCTTACTGGAATAGCCAGGTCTTCCACTGCTTATGGAATTTGTGATGCAATATAGTGCAGGAGATTGTTCCATGCTTTAGGAACAATATATGAGAATGCACAGCCTGCTGATCTATTCTTAAGTATGTGTGGTACAAGCACCATTGAGAATCCGGCTAAGGTGAGGTGCTTTGAGGGTTACTGAAATGCACGCAGTCGTTCAGGTAGGCTGGGCCGCTGTTGTGTAGTGCTTTGTATGCAGTAGCGGCCCGTGGATGGAGAACTGCTGGGCTGCGTGGCGGTGGGGAGGGGCAGTGTGGGGTGTAGTAAACTCTGACTCACGGCGGACCGGAGTAATGTAAGTAAAAAAATAAATAAAAATGAATTTCATTACGCACGCTGAAATGCCAAATGCATTTCAGTGCGCGAAATGAAATTCGTTTCGGTTCGGCTGGATCCACAGAGGCTGGTAAAGCACCAGAAGCTCTACTCTAAGGGTCCAGGACTAGCGTGACACCACTTAGTAGGGTAAACTCACAGATGGCAGAGTCCATATGCAGATGCAAGATTTCTGGAAGACTGTTATGTCCCTGAGGCTTCATATCATGAGGCCAGCCATAAGCCCTTGGGGTCACTCTGGGATAACTGACAAAATATCGGAAACAAAACTATTGTGTAGACTGAATATCTCGTCAAAAATATTGAGTACCAAAACATCAAGAACGTAAGTGCAAATAGCTAAGTATACATTTATTATTCTGAACTCTACATCTACGTATCTTGGATATATATATATATATATATATATATCGATCGATCATCAAGGTACATATATGTAAAGCTATGTATAGTAAAACTTTGCTTACCTATAGAAACTTCACTTCATGACATTTTCGTGCTCAATATTCTAGACATAATATTTTGCCCCACAATATTTTTGTCTCCAATATTTTGTCTAAATACCGTCACTCTGGGTACAGGTTCCAGGGATGCAGGTCCAATCCTCTCACCCAGGCAAGAGGACAGCAGGTCAGCACAGCAAAGTGAAAGTCCAGCAGAGTGCAGTCCAGGAGAGAAGCAATCCTTCAGCAGCAACGCAGTCCTTCTTCAAGGCAGAGTATCAACATGTCCAGAAGTGCACTGAAGCGGTGATGTCAGTGGTCTGTCTTTTATACACAGTTGTGTGTTTAAAGTGTGGAGAAACTGAGGGAAGCATGCTTTGAAGTGCACAGATGCCCTGCCTCCCATATCCTGGCTCCACAATAACTGCACAGAGTATGCATCCCATTGTGTGGAGACAGGCCAAAGCCTATTCAGATGGAAGTGAGGCTGAACTCAGCTCCTCCCTCCTATCCTGCCGGTGATGGCTCATCCAGTCACACCTAAGCTCCCAATGTGTGTGGATGTCTAGGAGAAATACACAGAGCCCAACTGTCAACAAATCCCAGTCATTTGACCAGACACAAGCTGGGCGCACCAAATGGCTAATGTAAGAAAATGCCAACTTTCTGAAAAATGGCATTTTCAGAATTGTGATTTAAATCCCGACTTCACCATAACACCAAGAGACCAGAGACATCAAACATTAACCAGTTATCTCTTCCCATTTGGAAATTACATATAAAATGTAATAAGGCAACTCCAATACCAGGACATGTAAAACTTGAAAGTAAATGTCCAACTTTTTAAATACAGTGCAACAAGAGGCACAAACTCACATTATCCTGAAGAGACCAGGCCACATAAAAGAGACGAATAATACCTTCACTTTGAGCTGAGTGCCTTCATAATGGGGGAACTGCTGTTTAAGATCCAGACCATATTTCAGCAGGTCAAAAACGCTGGCACATCATATCCAGTATAAAAAGGTGCCCACTACGAACTCTTGACCTCACAACAGTACCCTTGAAATCAATAAGTTTTCTGCTGCGATGTTAGTTCATTTCTGCGATGTTAGTACAATGTGAATGTTGATCACTCTATGACAGCAATTGGACATTAAATACTGAAGTCACAACTGCCAGGAGGCTAGAAAATAGGCATGTGGCATAGGGTCCTTAAAAGACTCTAATGCCATGCTACCTCTTAGGCAGAACATTACCTTGTCATTGTTTGGTTTAGGAATGAGACTTTTACAATCATTGGGTGCCGTGGTTAATTTGTAAAAAGAATGAGTGCCAGTGCCAAAAGCTCTGCTCAGAAGCCTGTGGCTGGTGTGACTAAATATTATTGCACAGAATACCAAGGCAGCTAGTCTTAAATACACCTCAGGTCTCTTTGATCCACCACCAGACACTCCCTGCCCCATTATCACACTCTTGCAGGTTCCTGCGTTCTTCCTTTATAATAGTTTTTCAGTTTTTTTCTTCGCCGTCTTTTCATTTTGTGTGTTTTTCCCTCTCTTGAGCTCTATAATTGTCTGATGCAAAAAAAAAATATGCCGGTCCCCAAATTTGAATGCCGGTGGCCCCCACCGGCACAAATTAGGCACTGATTGCCTGCATGCTAAAACAAAATCCAACTTGGATACACAGATTAAAAACTATTATACTATATATGACACCCCCCTTTCTTTGCTTCCCCTGAGAGAGCTGGAGGTTAAATAAGAGAGCTCAATGCACAGGATACAATTCTGTCACTCATCATATGGTCTTGAGTTACAGACATCTGGGGCATGGCTTTTCTTCCCACACTTCAATGGTACTATTCAATGATACCCTGTGGTCGTTAGCCACCCATAATCTCCATGTCGTCATATCACTCCTTCCGTTGAAATAGTAGCAGATCATAGCTAAAAGGTTACTGAAAGCCCACAGTTGAATACACCCTGGCACAAATTATTCTCTCTTCAACCCTGCCCAGACTATGTCGAAAGATGGCATTTTAAAGTATCTTTACAATGGTCTGATGCCACACTCTTTCCTTGGTTAAAATCTCATCCCACATTCGAAATCAAAACATTCCCAATCCTTAATAATGTGCTTCACTGTGAGTACTTAGCGGCAGAAAGCAGAGTGAGGAATATTTTGGAGCAGCAGGTACTTCTTGTGTGATTATTTGTCTGCAAGGAGTATTGCTCACACTGAGAATGTCATGACTCAATCCCACTCCACACACACATAAACCCCACCTCTGCTCCACTTAATATCTTCTGTTTGACCGAAATGCTTATGTTTCTCACCGTTTTTGGCCTCTGAATCCTTCCTTCTGTCCCACCCTCTGTCAGTCCACTCCCTCTTAAGTCTATCGATGCGGAGTATTGTTGGTACTCTCTTAACACGCTTGGAGCTGAATAAGCCGACAGCGCAGCATACATAGCTGGACCTATGGCAAATAAAAGGAAGTTTAGTAGCAACAACGTTCAGGTCAACAACCACGTTTTACTGGCTGAACAATAAATATTAAACAGGCAGTTAATTTTTAACCTATTGAAATGCCTTCTATATTTTGCCATTGGCAGTATAGCTTTGCCATATACAGTGTCAGATACATATCAAATTCATCTTTTTTCTACAGCTTCACAGTCCATGCCACTCCTAACTGGTAGATATCTTACCTTTATCTCCCAAATTATGGAAAAAATAGAAGTCGTGTTGCTAGAATTCTTACTTCAGATACATCATAGCTTGAAACCTTCACAATCCTTACAATGCAAAGCTCAACCAGTTGAAGTGTGTCTATTATGCCCTCAGATTTAAAATTCTCCTGCTCTAGACACAGCTAAAACATTTTTAGAAACTAACAAGTTTGAATTCAGTATCTGAATCCTGGAAGCAACTGAAACAACAATGTATGAACCCTGAGATTTCCCCTTTATTTAAATTACTTGAGTGCAATTTCTCACATGGGGTCATGGGGGTACAATTGTCTGTTTTCCAAGGCACACCTTATTGCCTTTGAGAGCTATCTATCTGATTTCACATGCTCGGACACTTTGATCCACTCAAGATAAATTTACCCCAGTCAGTTCATTTAATATATTTACTGGCTGAAGTGTGTGAGGATAAAAGGAGTGACGTACTAGCAATCTACTTCATAATTTTACAAGATGTATTGTAGAGCTAGGCGCTGCACCTCTGTGACACATGGACCTCTTTTTACTTAGTAGCATTAAGGCTTTCTTACATCCAGTGACATTCTCATAACAAATCTAGTGCCAATTCGGTGAAGCATATGGGGAGCTGCTAAACCACGTGTCCGTGTGACCAATAGCATTAACATGTGGATAAGGGATCACATTTCTAAGTAGATTTTGCCCCATTATATTTTATGCATTTCATGAGGGTACAAATGAACTCTTCCCCTAAATCCACCCAAGGAATTTGAAGGAATAGCTCTGCTGTCTCAGACCTGACATTGTGAAATTTGTGTAACTTTTCATTTTCCAATCTTGCCCCTTCAAAGGAGATGGCTCAATTTTATTTCAGCATTTTTCCAGACAGCTGTCCCTCTTAGCCTCAAATCCACAGAGGGAGGTTCTCGGGTTAACTTGCTGTGTTTTGGGTGGAGTTTTATACACGCTAGTTTTTAAGTTTTCTACCTGCTTTTGGACTGTGAATGTGTTCATGGACAGACATAGTGCTGTAAGATTGTAAACTCGATGCAGCAAATATCAGAAAGGTTTTTCAGAGAAAAACCAGTGTTAAAATTAATGAGTTTCATTATATATATATATATATATATATATATATATATATATATGTATATATATATATATATATATATATATATAGAGAGAGAGAGAGAGAGAGAGAGATAGATAGATAGATCATAGTATAGTAGAGATAATGTATTTGATAAGGCTTTAATATTCTGGAACTTGACAACATCACACAAGTGTTCTGTCGTGACCAGCCACCGTGTGACCTTCAATGTATAAAACGATCCCTACTGTAAACTAATTGGTTATTATTTCCATGCATCTGTGCTGTGTTGTTCAAGAGTATAGGTGATCTGCTGTGTATTGGCAGGTGGAGGGTGGACAGACAGGCCCCTTTTCTCATAATGAATTTTTGATATGCTGTGTATATTAGTATTGTAAGTCTTGTATCTTGCCAATGTTATTGATTTATTTAACAGCATATCCATTGCAGAAATGTATCACTAATCAATTGTCGTTGCTGTCTGGTAAATGTCCATGGTAAGCTTTTGTGTCAAAGAAAAGTTAGATGCTTCAAAACAGAGGTACAGAGCTGGCATTATTGACAATCACTCCGCAACATCTTCTGTCTCATCCCCACTTGACAAACTAAGTAGATTTCCATGGGGATGAACTCCATCTTTATACATCAGGACTAAGGACCTTAGTTAAAGTTTGGCAGATGAGATACTCTGTCACAAACGTGGCAGCTGTCCCATTCGCCCCCCTGAAATCACATTATTGCCTGTACAGCGGACTGGATATCTGCCACCATTTTACCTAGTAACTAATCCGTCAAACTCTAAATCCCTGCAGGTGTGCAGTGGTATAGCAGCTTTCTGTTATCTTTCCAGAAATAGTATACTATTTAATAATGCCTCTCACCAGTGCTGTGATGCAGGGGTAGGTAGGACCATAGGGAGCAATACTTGAGAATTAGGTACTGGAGAGAATTGCTGCATTTAATATGCTTACCTGCAGAGTGAGTCCGGGAGGTCCCAGCGCTGTACGACAGCACTGAGGGTGACTTCCTTCTCATGCCTTCAAATGCAAACAGAAAAGGGAAGCCGGTAAGACAAAGTCAAATGTTAATGTTCTGCTAGCTGGCCTGTGCTGGCTTCAACAAACATTTAAACTCAAACCGCCTTTGAAGATTTGGGGACCTCAACCTTGACATTTGGGAAATGACTGAACCAAAAAAAACATTCTAAACAGACAAATCACATTTTAGTATATTGGGGATATATAGATATGTCGATCTGAACTGGGATGTTTTTTCACCAAAAGGTTCTGAGTGACAACAAATAGAACAAGCATTTGCAATGCATAAGGTCTCGCATTAGGAAAGTTTGAGCTATTGGTATTGTAAATGACACATTTTTTATTTATGTGTTGGTTTTGAAAATAGCAAAAATAATAGCTTTGTCATTTACAATGCCAATAGTTATAACTTGTGACACCTATAGCATTTGTAATGCAATATGTGTTGTATTCACGTGATTTAGATGTATTGATATTACAAATAATAATGGCTTTTATTTTTTTTAAGAATTAATACTTAAATAAAAGTTATTGTAATTTAAAATGGCAATAGCTTAATCTTTTGTAAATAACGTTTGTGAAGAATATGTTCAGTGTATTTTATTGTGACGAAAATCCAAGAACAGAAGTGAAAGACTAACCTCTTTTTGTGACATTTGTAATAAAGCTTGAAACATTGAGAGAACATATTTGACCCAGTTGTTGTTGAATGGTTGCACAGATTGATGCTGTGGTGGCGCTGAGTGATGTTGTGGTGGCGACTAGTGATGCTGTGGCATTCAATGATCCTGTGGTAGCGCATAGTGATGTTGTTGTGCCCCTTAGTGATGCTGCGGTGGTGCTGAGTGATGCTGTGGTGATGCGATAGATAGAGTGAGGGCGATAGATAGAGTGAGGGTGATAGATAGAGGGAGGGCGATAGATAGATAGAGTGAGGGCGATAGAGAGATAGATAGAAAGATAGAAAGATAGATAGAGTGAGAGCGATAGATAGCTAGACAGATAGAGTGATGGCGATCAGTATCTAGATAAATAGATAGAGTGATGGCGATCAGTATCTAGATAAATAGATAGAGTGATGGGGATCAGTATCTAGATAAATAGATAGAGTGATGGCAATCAGTATCTAGATAAATAGATAGAGTGATGGCGATCAGTATCTAGATAAATAGATAGAGTGAGGGCGATAGGTTGAGTGAGGCCGATAGGTTGAGTGAGGGCGATAGGTTGAGTGAGGGCGATAGGTTGAGTGAGGGCGATAGGTTAAGTGAGGGTGATAGGTTGAGTGAGGGCGATAGGTTGAGTGAGGGCGATAGGTTGAGTGAGGGCGATAGGTTGAGTGAGGGCGATAGGTTGAGTGAGGGTGATAGGTTGAGTGAGGGCGATAGGTTGAGTGAGGGCGATAGGTTGAGTGAAGGCAATAGGTTGAGTGAGGGCGATAGGTTGAGTGAGGGCGATAGATAGAGTGAGGGCAATAGATAGATAGATAGAGTGAGGGCAATAGGTAGATAGATAGATAGATAGATAGATAAATAGATAGATAGATAGATAGATAGATAGATAGATAGATAGATAGATAGATAGATAGATAGATAGATAGATAGATGGAGTGAGGGCGATTAGATAGATAGAGTGAGGGCGATAGATAGAGTGAGGGCGATAGATAGAGTGAAGGCGATAGATAGAGTGAAGGCGATAGAGTGAAGGCGATAGATAGATAGATGGAATAAGGGCGATTAGATAGATAGATAGAGTGAGGGCGATTAGATAGATAGAGTGAGGGCGACAGATAGAGTAAGGCCAATAAGAAGATAGAGTGAGGGCGATAGATAGATAGCGTGAGGGCAATAGATAGAGTGAGGGCGATAGAGAGAGGGCGATAGATAGATAGATAGATAGATAGATAGATAGATAGATAGATAGATAGATAGAGTGAGGGTGATAGACAGATAGTGAGGGCAATAGATAGATAGTGAGGTCGATAGCAAGATAGTGTGAGGGCGATAGATAGATAGAGTGAGGGCGATAGATAGAGTGAGGGCGATAGATAGATAGAGTGAGGGCGATAGATAGAGTGAGGGCAAAAGATAGATAGATTGATAGAGTGAGGGCAAAAGATAGATAGAGTGAGGGCGATAGATAGAGTGAAGGTGTTAGATAGATCGATAGATAGATAGATAGATAGATAGATAGATAGATAGATAGAGCGAGGGAGATAGATAGATAGAGTGAGGGCGATAGATAGATAGTGAGGGCAATAGATAGATAGATAGTTGTCTGTGTGGTTGTGTGTGGTTGTGGTTGTGTGTGCGTGGTTGTGTGTGAGTGGTTGTGTGTGCGTGTGTGGTTGTGTGTGTTATGCTTTGTTTTGCTATGCTATGTTTTGTTATGCTATGCTATGTTTTGTTGTGTTTGGTATGCTATGCTATGTTTTGCTAGGCTATGATATGTTTTGTTATGCTATCTTTTGTTGTGTTTTGTTAAGCTATGCTATGTTTTGTTGTGTTTTGCTATGTTTTGTTATGCTATGTGTTGTTGTGTTTTGTTATGCTATGTTTTGTTATGTTATGCTATGTTTTGTTATGCTATGCAATGTTTTGTTTTGCTATTCTATGCTTTGTTTTGTTATGCTATGCTATGTTTTTTTGCTATCTTATGCTTTGTTTTGTTATGCTTTGCAATGCTTTGTTAAGCTATGCTATGTTTTGTTGTGTTTTGCTATGTTTTGTTATGCTATGTGTTGTTGTGTTTTGTTTTGCTATGCTATGTTTTGTTATGTTATGCTATGTTTTGTTATGCTATGCAATGTTTTGTTATGCTTTATTTTATTATGCTATGCTATGTTTTGCTAGCCTATGCTTTGTTTTGTTATGCTATGCTATGTTTTGTTGTGTTTTGCTATGTTTTGTTATGCTATGTGTTGTTGTGTTTTGTTTTGCTATGCTATGTTTTGTTATGTTATGTTTTGTTATGTTATGTTATGTTTTGTTATGTTATGCTATGTTTTGTTATGCTATGCAATGTTTTGTTATGCTTTGTTTTATTATGCTATGCTATGTTTTGCTATCCTATGCTTTGTTTTGTTATGCTATGCTATGTTTTGTTGTGTTTGTTATGCTATGCTATGCTTTGTTTATGCTATGCTATGTTTTGTTGTGTTTTGCTATGCTATGCTATGTTTTGTTATGGTATGTTTTGTTATGCTATGCTATGTTTTGTTATGCTATGCTATGTTTTGTTATGCTATGCTATGCTTTGCTATGCTATGCTATGTTTTGCTATGCTATGCTTTGTTATGCTATGTTTTGATATGCTATGCTATATGTTGTGTTTCATTATGCTATGCTTTGTTAGGTTTTGTTATGCTATGCTTTATTATGTTTGATATGCTATGTTTTGCTATGCTATTATGTTTTGTTTTGTTGTGCTATGTTTTGTTTTGTTTTATTAAGCTATGCTATGTTTTGTTGTGTTTTGCTATGTTTTGTTATGCTATGTGTTGTTGTGTTTTGTTATGCTATGTTTTGTCATGGTATGCAATGTTTTGTTATGCTATGTTTTGTTTTGCTATCCTATGCTTTGTTTTGTTATGCCATGCTCTGTTTAGTTTTGCTATCCTATGTTGTGGTTTGTTATGCTATGCTGTTTTGTTGTGTTTTATTATGCTATGCTATGTTTTGTTGTGTTTTGATATGCTATGCTTTGTTATGCTATTTTTTGTTATGTTATGCTATGTTTTGTTGTGTTTTAATGTGCTATGCTTTGTTTTGCTATGCTGTTTTGTTATGCTATGCTTTGTTATGCTATGCTTTGTTATGCTATGTTTTGTTATGCTATGCTATTTTTTGTTGTGTTTTGTTATGCTATGCTAGGTTTTGCTATGCTTTGCAATGCGATGTTTTGTTATGTATGCTATGTTTTGTTGTGTGTTATGCTATGTTTTGTTGTGTTTTGCTGTTTTGTTATGCTATGCTTTGTTTTAAGTTATGTTAGGCTATGTTTTGTTCTGCTATGTGTTGTTGTGTTTTGTTATGCTATGTTTTGTTATCACCTTAGCTGCTTCGCAAATATCCCTCCCCAGTGCTGCGCTGTCCATTGGAACTAGTGCTGAATGGACGTCCAATGGTCGTGCGCAGCACTGGGGAGGTAGCGCTCGTGACGACCGTTGGCCATCAGCAGCGCTTAAGAGGTTAAGTTATGCTATGTTTTGTTATGCTATGCTATGTTTTGTTTTGCTATCCTATGCTTTGTTTTGTTATGTTATGCTATGCTATGTTTAGTTTTGCTATCCTATGCTATTTGTTATGCTATGATTTGTTGTGTTTTGCTATGATTTGTTATGCAATGTTTTGTTGTTTTATTATGCTATGCTATGTTTTGCTGTGCTATGTTTTGTTATGCTATGTTTTGTTATGCTTTGCTATGCTTTGTTATGCTATGCTTTGTTATACTATGTTTTGTTATGCTAAGCTTTGTTTTGTTGTGTTTTCTTATGCTATGCTATGTTTTGCTATGCTTTGCAATGCTGTGTTTTGTTATGTATGCTATGTTTTGTTGTGTTCAGTTATGCTATGCTATATTTTGTTGTGTTTTGCTATGTTTTGTTATGCTATGCTATGTTTTATGTTATGTTATGCTATGTTTTGTTATGTTCTGCTGTTTTGTTCTGCTGTTTTGTTGTTATGTTATGCTATGTTTTGTTTTACTATTCTTTGTTATGCTATGGTTTGTTTTGTTATGCTATGCTATGTTTTGCTGTGTTTTGCTATGTTTTGTTATGCTATGTTTTGTTATGCTATGCTTTGTTTTATGTTATGTTATGTTTTGTTCTGCTATGTTTTGTTCTGCTATGTTTTGTTGTTATGTTATGCTCTGCTATGTTTTGTTTTACTATGATATGTTTTGTTTTGCTATGCTTTATGTTATGCTTTGTTTTGTTATGCTATGTTTTGTTATGCTATGCTATGTTTTGTTGTGTTTTGTTATACTATGCTATGCTTTGTTGTGTTTTGCTATGCTATGTTTTGTTTTGTTATGCTATGTTTTGTTTTGCTATCCTATGCTTTGTTTTGTTATGCTGTGCTTTTGCTATCCTATGCTTTTGTTTGTTATGCTATGCTATGTTTCGTTATGCTATGTTTTGTTATGCTATGCTGGTGAGGGTATGTGAGGGTATGTGAGGGTGTGTGAGTGTGTGTGAGTGTGAGGGTGAGGGGGGTGAGGGTTTTTGAGGGTGATGGTGTGTGAGGGTGGGAGGGTGAGGGTGTGAGAGTGAGAGTGAGTGAGGGTGTGTGAGGGTGTGTGAGGGTGAGGGGGGTGAGGGTGTGTGAGAGTGAGGGGTGAGGGGGTGTGAGGGTGAGAGGGTGAGGGGGTGTGAGGGTGAGTGAGGGGGTGTGAGGGCGAGTGAGGGGGTGTGAGGGCGAGTGAGGGCATGTGAGGGGTGTGAGGGTGAGAGTGTGTGAGGGTGAGAGTGTGTGAGGGTGAGGGGGTGTGAGGGTGTGTGAGGGTGAGGGGGGGTGAGGGAGTGTGAGGGTGAGGGGGTGTGAGGGTGAGGGGATGTGAGGGTGGTTGAGGGGTAGTGAGGGGGTGAGGGGTGTGAGGGTGAGGGGTGTGAGGGTGTGAGGGTGAGGGTGTGAGGGTGTGAGGGGGTGTGAGGGTGAGGCGGTGTGAGGGTGAGGGGGTGTGAGGGTGAGGGGGTGTGAGGGTGAGGGGGTGAGAGGGTGAGGGTGTGTGAAGGTGAGGGGGTGAGAGGGTGTGTGTGGGTGGGAGGGTGAGTGAGGGTGAGGGTGTGTGAGAGTGAGGGGGTGTGTAAGGTGAGGAGGTGTGTGAGGGGTCAGGGGGTGTGAGGGGGTGAGGGGGGTGAGGGCATGAGGGTGGGTGAGGGGGTCTGAGGATGAGGGTGAGGGGGTGTGAGGGTGGTTGAGGGTTAGTGAGGGTGAGGGGTGTGAGGGTGAGGCGGTGTGAGGCGGTGAGAGGGTGAGTGAGGGTGTGGGGGTGTGAGGGTGAGGGGGTGTGAAGGTGAGGGGGTGAGAGGGTGTGTGAGGGTGAGGGGGTGTGAAGGTGAGGGGGTGAGAGGGTGTGTGAGGGTGAGAGGGTGAGTGAGGGTGTGTGAGAGTGAGGGGGTGTGAGGGTGAGGAGGGGTGTGAGGGGTCATGGGGTGTGAGGGGATGAGGGGGGTAAGGGCGTGAGGGTGAGTGTCTCCTATGAATGTCGCTGCTTTGCCTTCTTTGGAAATGTTTAGTGCTGCAAATAGAGCATGCCGCCCTAATTATCACAGCATGAGGCCCCAAAGTGATAATTATCACAGCATGCAGAGAGGCGCCCCATGCTGCTGGAGCACTCAACTGCACATTAATTATATTATAGTTGAGTGCTCCAGCAGCATGGGGCGCCTGTTAACATGCTGTGATAAGTGGGGTCTCATGCTGTGATAATTGTTACTTGCAGCGCACAAGCTGTTCCACTGTGAAGCGCGTCCACAGACCTGAATCGGCTTGTGCCCATAGTAGAATCGGCTCGTGCACAGGTCTGTAGCTAGCTCTGGCTCCCTTGGAGGCACAGACAGCAGCTATAAGACTCGTGGCGGCAGTGCTTCGCACTGCAACACCACGAGACCTAAAAAAGAAAAGTTCAAGATCCATATTATGTCACTAAAAATCCTGAGGTGAAAAAGTTCCCCGTTATTCACCTTTTTCCCTATCTATAATTTCATGGTATGTAAGGTGCCCCAAATCACTTGTTCCTGCTTTCAACTGCTACAAAGGGGTAGAAGAGTAATGGGAGAACCCCATGTAGCATTGCCTCTCTTCCAAATCCCAAATGTAAACAAAACTGCCCACCTGCCACTTAACCTCAACTAAAGCCATGCAAGAGCCAGCAATGCACTGATAGGCTCCCAGAAAGTTGTCAGAGCAGCCTGAAATTGGTTTATGAGTTAGCAACAGTGGGAAACAATGTGTGTGCCTTACTGTTGCTACGTCATTACAGTGAATCACCAGATTTAGAATCTGGAATTCAGGATAGAGACTTCCAAAAGGAACCATACATAAAAAAGTATCAAAATACTCATGGACTCTGATGTAGTTTAGATTTAATTATTGCAACACAGATGCTGACACCGAGAACATTACACTTCCAAACTCGCCCAATTGACCAATGCTTGATTTCTGAATAGAACAATAAAATGCACTCTTAAATAATCATAATTAAACATTCAGTGCTCTACAGGGGCTGCATTACGGAAAGTGCTCTGGGAGTGCAATGGACGTTTGAGCCCGCTTTGCGCACCCCCGGGGCACTTTGGTATTACAGAAGGGGCCACAGACACTTCTGTAATACATATAGCGCTGGCACATATGAAGTGCCAGCGCTATCTGCAGGGGGTGTTCCCTCATTTGCATGGGGCCATGCCCCATACCAATGACGCAATCACTTTGCCTCTGTGCCCGCGCCGTATTACAGACAAGGGCGCAGAGGCAAAAAGGTCCTCGGAAAGCGCCCTGACAGAGCGCCATCTAAAAGGTGGTGCACTTTCAGTGCGTCCCCTGATGGCAGCCCTCTGGAAGGGAGAAAGGGGGTCATGTGGACCTCTTAGGCATTCCCTTGACGGCGGGTGCAGTCACTGACTGCACCCACCAGCGAAGGGGATCTCTAATCCCCTTCAAAAGTGCAGGCGTGTTGCCGCCACCACTGTGAAAACACAGAATGGCTGCAAAGCAGTCGTTCCGTTTTTCACCTGAATGCATAGCCGTGGGGGCAGTGCAAGTTTGAGGCAGCCCTGGGGGCAGCGCATTCATCATAATAGGGCACACTTTTATTGTTTGCACCTTTTTAAAGGTGCGCCGGCACAAACAATGAAAATGCGCATATTGTGTAATGTGGCCCCAGAAGTCCATTAGATATTTGGCAAAGTCCAAAATATCTACCATGAAATCGCATGTATTGGCGAACAACCAAAAAATGACCTTCCTGTTATTTAATCTATCACTTTCATGAGGACTTCCCTTTCCACTTCGACTATTCTGGGAGATGGTATTGAAAGTAAGCTGTCAGGGTCTGCTCAGCACAGCTCCAACATTTGCTCACAGAAGGCATTTGCTGAGGAAGATCCCATCATATTTAATATTGTCAATATTTATTTAGGTATTAGAGCATTTCTACCCTCTTTTGAATATATTGATGTAATGATCATGTCTTCCAGTGCAGGGACCCCTTTTTGATTTCAGTCTGAAGACTTGTTATTAAACATCTAACAAGTGATGAAATGTGGTTTCATCAAAGGCAAGAATTTGCTTTAATTCTGTAAATGTAATGAATATCTCTGGAAGACATGAGCAATCAAAACGCATTCATGATAATTCAGTGACTATTTAGCTTAGAAATTATTCACGTAAAGTCATAAATCGTATGATTGTTTTTCTCATAATTCTATTATTTTATCTGTTTTAACCACTTTCTTCAGGCTTATTTCTTTTAGTTGTAGGTTCTTACACACATACAGGACAGGTTTCATTTTAGTTAGCCTGTGGAACTTGTTTATACCTCTGGTATACACACTACATCATCTCCTCATCTTTCTTATTACACCTAGAACCGAGAGAGTGTCAAGTCATTCAGATGACCTGCAACAACCAGTATGGGACAAGTGCTCACTTATCATAATGTCAAGACCATCAAAAGAACATCCATAGATAAATCATCAAAAGGGTGTAGTCTAAATTGACATCCCTTCATCTCCCATTTTATTAAATATGTGTCTAAAACACTTCTTCCAGTGTGTGTAATCTGTACACAACATACCTAAAACTATGTCAGAGGTTTTCATCCCTAAAAATAATGTTCCTACTTAGGTGGAGAGAAACGTCACCCAGGTCAATGACGCAGGTCCAGATGAGCACAGCACCACAGTCCATCTCGACAGAAGAAGCCTCCAGCAAGTCTCCCTGATGTTCTGTGAAGAATTCCATTCTGCCTTAATGGACTGGTGCCAAGATTGTGTTCTCGTACAGACGCAATCTCCTAGCTCTTGGCCATTTGCTTGAAATAGCTGAAAAGCTATTCCAAACAGACAACAACCCCTGATGTTCAAGTATCCATACCTCCTCTGAAACTCAGGCTTATTATTTATCCAGCTGCAAGAACTAGCATAGTGCTTAGAGATAGCACAGCAAGGGTGCAAGGGCTATAAATCATGATGTTACAATTTCGTCCCTGTTTTCACTGTTATTGAAAAGCTTAGCTAATTTTTTATTATCTTCTGTGATGTAACTAATATCATGTGCACTAGCTCTCGTCATTTTAAAAGAACTATTTTTAAATAAATTTGTCAAAATACATATTGCGTTTCTAGTTATCTTGAGTAAGTAAATCATTAATGAATGATGGTTTGGATTAACACTGCTCCTTGTTAGTAACCCAAAAGCATTGACTCCCCCTCAATCATGTACTGGGTGGGATTCTGCTGGGTTACAATAACCTGTTTATCACATTCAGTACTGGTGCACTGAACTAACAGCCTGATTCATGAAGCTAAATTGCGCTCGCAATAGCTGCGAAAATGCTATTGCGGGCGCAATTCCCATAATCGGAATTCACCATGAAAAATGCGAATTCGCAAACACAGAATTGCGAAATCGCTAAAAGATTCGCAGAATCCCGTCAGTAGACCATTTGCGAATCGGAAATAGCGAGAAATCACGGATTCTGCGAAAATAATAGCGAATTCGCAAATTCCTCGCAATCGGGATTCATGACAAATCGCAATTAGCGAAAAAACCCAAAATCACATTTTGCGAGGCGCAATTTAAGGACAACCCAAAGCAGGTGGTAACCATCAAACCCATAGTAAAAATTTTTTTGAAAAACCGTTGGCCTATCAGCAACTGGTGCTGGCCTGACCAAACACACTTAAGCAGAAGCTGCATCAGCATAAGGAGCGTCACAATGCCAGGAATGTACATGGTGGTCAGGCGGCGAAGGCTACAGCGAGCAGCACGGAGGAGACGCAGAATCCAGGCCAGGATCTTCCGCCAGCGGGTCACCCTGCTGGGCCAAACCAGAGAGCAAATTTACGCAAAGTACCGCCTGAATGGGGCAATGATCATCAAGCTAATTCAGGACCTTGACCCCCTGATGCAGCACCCAACAAGGCGCACCAATGCCGTGCCAACACATGTCCAGGTATTGTGTAGCCTGCACCTCCTGGCCTCCGGGAGCTTCCAGGGGATAGTTGCGGCTGCTGGGGGGATATCCCAGCCCACCATGTCCCGCTACCTAGGGAGTTTCCTTGACGCAATCCTGACCCAGCTACACCACCACATCAAATTTCCAACAAGCCAACAGGAATTGGATGAGACCAAGCTTCAATTCTACAATGTTGCGCATTTCCCACACGTGATAGGATGCATTGACTGTACCCACATCCACATCTGCCCACCAGCTGCAACGGAGTACATGACCGCAATCGCAAGTCCTACCACTCCCTCAACATCCAGATGGTCTGCAATGCAAAGACATACATCACGGACATAGTGGCACAGTACCCGGGGAGTACAACTGACTCATTCATATTACGGCACAGCGACCTCCACACACGACTGGCCAGGGGAGACTTTGGGGAAGGACACCTACTTGGTAAGTACACTTTGCCCACAATGTCACAGTGCGATGAAGTAGCTGCGCTGCACAGGCACTCACCCTCTGCTCCTCTCATTCAGGTGACAGTGGCTACGCCCTGCGTGAATACCTCCTCACCCCATACCTCAACCCTGCTACACCACAGCAACGGCGTTACAACGTAGCACACATACGCACAAGGAATTGCATAGAGAGAACTTTTGGGCTACTGAAGAGCAGATTCCGCATACTTCACAAGACAGGTGGGGCCATGTACTACAGTCCTGAAGTGTGCTGCCGCATTGTGGCTGTGTGTGCTATACTACACAATATTGCTACCAAGCGCCGGATACCTGTCGACATCTCTGGCAGTGAATCGGAAGGGGACGACCGGCCACCTGCACATGCGCGCCATGCACGCGGGGAGAACCCAGCTGAAGGCCACAGACGTCGCAACCACATCACAATGAACAGTTTCTAGTGCACCCTCTCCCCTCACCCAACAAATCACAATTGCATGAAAAATTTAAAAATGACACAACGCCAATGTGTGATGCTAAATTAAATATTATTGTTTGAATCACAATTATGGTTCCATTTGCCATCCTTCCATTGCAAACAGTATTTCAGCATACTGCTGCGTCCAATACACAGGGCAGGCTTATGTTCAGCCTGTGCCTGTACAAGTACTATTCAGTCAGGTGCGCCTCCGGCGCGAAGCACCCGATCGCCTCTCTAGCTCCTCCTCAGCCACCGCACGTGTCCCTGCAGTGGGCCTGGTGCTGCGTCTCAGCGCCCCTACGTGTGAGGCAAGAGTGGCTGCTCACACTTGATGTCCCCTCACTGGCATCATCACCCCCGACAGTGGCAGGTAGAGCAGGGTGAAGTGCCGTCACGGCAGTGGTCAGGTGCTCAAGTACCCTGGCCACATCCTCGCAGCACTGAATGAGCTGCTGCTGCTGCGCCAGGGACCGGCGCGATAGCTGCGAGGTGGCATTGCCAATAACATAATTTGACCGGGTGTAAGCCGTCAGCCGGGTCAGTAGCTGACGGTGGCGGCGGCGGGCTGTGTTGCGCTGCGAAATCATTGCAGCTGTGTTGGCCTCCATGGCTGCAGTCATGCGGGCCATCCCCTCCCCCACACCTGCCATGGCTGCCGTCATGCGGTCCATCCGGCCCCCCACACCTGCCACATTGCGGCCAATGTTATAAAGCTGAAGCTGTATGGCCCCTTGTCGGCGTGCCTGCAGCTGGTGAATCCGGAGCATGCGACGTTCCACACTCATGCTCGGCAGCCGCTGTCCATTCCCCCTCCTGGTGCTAGGAGCATTGGTCTGCAGGCGAGCCCTGCCACGCCTGCTCTGCTGGCCTGACACAGTGGGTGGCCGCTGTCGCGGGACCTGATGTTGATGCGCCAGCTGCTGGTGGAGTGAAGCTAGGCATTGCTGGAGGCACACTGGTAGTGGGCCGGGTTGCAGGGGTTGGCGCTGCGGCAGAGGCTGGAGGCACACTGGTAGTGGGCCGGGCTGCAGGGGTTGGCGCTGCGGCAGAGGCAAGAGGCTGTGTTTGTGACGGCACCTCCTCGTCATCCTGTGCTTCCTCATCTATGTGCAGCCTCTCGCTGTCGCTGCTGTCTGCGCCACCTGTGAGGGGAAGTGGACGTTCATTAGTTGCATGTATCTGTCACACGTGCAGTTGCTACATGCATGCTGGGTGACATTCCCTGACTGCCTATGGCATTGCGTACTTTTGAACCTGTCTGGCTGCATTGGGGTACTTCTACATTGTGGCCACACTACATGTCCCACAATGCTTTAGGGCATTACCTGATGTGCACCGATGGCATTACTTTGGAACATTATGGGAGGCTATAGGGTCATGGCCATTCATAGGGGACAGGGTCGCAGTCGCATGCCACTTACCTTGGCTCTCTTGGGTGGGGCGGGATGAGTCCAATTGGGTGACTCCGATGCATGCCTCAGCCTCCAGCGTGTCTTCAACTCGATCCTCCATGGGGGTGTTTGGAGGGACTGTAGGTCCTCCCCCTCCAGTGGAGAGGGACTCTCCAAGCCTCTCGGCTACCTTCTCCTTGGCACGACCTCGGAGGTCATACCACCGTTTCTTCAGTTCATCGAGTGACCTGTCGGCCACACCCACAGAGTTCACAGCCGCCGCTATCCCCACCCAGATCCTGCGCTTCTCCTGCTCGGGCACCCTCCTTGACTCCCTCCCGAACAGTTTGGAGTGGTTCTCCACCACCCCTTCAATTAAGTGCTCCAACTCCTGCTCGGAGAACTTTAATTTTCTCTTGCGCCCGGTGGTGTTGCTGGGCCCAGGTACTGCCTCCTCAGCCATAGCTGCAGTGTAGTTGGAAGTGGTAATCCAAGGTGTCCTTGCAGGAGCTGTCTCTGTGGCTGCCTCGAGGTCTGCCTCACTGTGGTGAATGGGGGTGGGAACTGGCTGCTTCCTGGTTGTGATGTCATCACTGTGCTCGAAATGCGACTTCCCGTTTTCCCGATCTCGCGATTTTGCGATCTCGCTTTTTGCAATATCGCTATTTGCGATATCGCAAATCCGACACGGATGTAGCCGGAAATTGCGATTTTTCTGCGATTTACGATAATCGCAAACGGTTTTTGCGGCCGCGTGCGATTCGCTTTATTTTCTCGCTAAACATCATGAATACCGTTCTGCGATTTCTCAATTGCGATTTGCAGTTAATCGCTAATTGAGAATCGTAGATTCCGGTTTTCATGAATCAGGCTGCAAGTACTCTTGTGTCACCAGTGGGTGGGAAAGCAAAGGTTGTAGAGCTGAGCCAAAGACAAAGTTTCAGCAACAATGTCTTTGCCATACCTTTCTGCAAATGGGTGACATGTACCTCACCACCGTTCCCTAATGCTGCTTCAGCTGAGCTATGGTGTTAAATTTACATTTAAAGATCACTTATTTGTTAGGGTTAAGACTTTTAGTTTTTTCCTCTGTTTTGAAGTTGGACTCTGTGTGGTATTGACAATGAGTAATACATTCTACTGCTTAAAACCATATTTCTAACAATGTAACATACAGCACAAATTAATGGAATAAAATGCATAGGCCAATATTTAGGTAGCCTAATACCGGTCGGTAACGGCCGAAAATCGATAAATTTCCCGTTACCGACCGGTATTTAGCTTTTTCTAATGTAGGTGGTTGGATTTATGGATTCGGTAATTCACTGAATGGGTAATTTAAGGAATCAGTAAATTACCGAATTCTTAAAATACTGAATCGGTAAATTACAGAATCCTTAAATCCTATGTAGGGAGCACTCAAGTGAGTTCATTTTTGATTTAAGGATTTGTTATTTACCACCAACTACAAGTTGGTGGTAAATATCGAATACCTTTAAAAAAGCAATTCTGTGCTTTTTTAAAAGTGCCATGTGGCAGACATACATGCCCTTAGGGCATGTATGTGCGCCACATGTGCACACATGCAATATTCAGGGGTGCAACAGGGTGTCAATGTGACACCATGCCACCCTTGAATATGCTCTCCCTATTACCGATTCGGTATTTACCGAATCGGTAATAGTTAATGGCTTCCCATTCATTCCTATGGGCCTCCAGGCTCATAGGAATGAATGGGAACTACAGAATCTGTTATTACCGAATCGGTAATACTGAATATTACCGAATCGGTAAAACTTACCGAATTTTTACCTGCATACTATTTACAGATTCTTAAATGCCGAATCGGTAAAATTCGGTAATTAAGAATCGGTAAATAGAAATTACCTACATATGGCCCTTAGTCTCCATCAGTCCAGAAGAGGGACTGGATCTGCCTAAATATAAACGAATACTATGGGGCCCATTACGATGTCGGCGGATTGCCTCCGCAAGGCTGGCGGTAGCCACTGCCCGCCTGGTGGAGGTAATCCGCCCGACATCCATTCCCGTTTCCCCCCCCCCCCGCCATATTAGTATGTCGGGGAGGACCGCGGTGGACGGAAAGACCGTCCGCCGCTTTCCCGCCCGGTCGCCTTGCGGCTGGGGCGGAAAATGTTTAATATGGTGGTGGTGTCTCATTGACACCGCCAGACATATTAGTATGGCCTGTCAGTCATGCCTTTCCGTGGCGGCAATGCCGCCACGTAAAGGCATGCAGTCTTCACTCTGGGGGCCCCCTTCAGGCCCCCAGAGTGAAGGAGGGGTGAGGGCTGCACACGGGGGGTACCTGTGGTACCCCCCACATTTGCATGAACAAAGTGGCAGGCACCGCGCGGTGCCTTCTGCTTTGTTTATGCAAATGCTGAAATGCATTTCTAGCATTGTGGCGGGCGGTGCTGAGAGCACCGCCTGCCACAATGCTAGAAATGCAGGATGTGCCCGCCAATGTGGCGGGCACATCCTAATGCCCCCCACGGGACCCCTGCCCTTATGGCGGGCGGTCCCAATCCCCGCTAGGATGGTGGGCGGACAAAGTCTGCCCGTCATCCTAATGGACCCCTATGTTCCTTAGGACTGTTGCTGAATAGAAGAGACATCACAAATAATTAGGGCAACAAAATATCCCTGTTGGAACTTGTTCACTCTGCCTGCGTTTGAGGTCCTGGGGATGACCGATGAAGGTACCCAAACCTGAGCACCACTTATAACCTTTTGTCACTTAACTCTCACGGTAGTGAGGTGAGCAGTCCAAGACGTACATATGCAGGATGTGTGGGTTAGAGACTAACGGCTAGAGTGCTCAACCTCGAAGCTGGGGAACTTGTTTCGAGTCTCGGCAGGGACGCTCAACATCCTGTGATTCTGGGAAAATCACCTAATGTCCACGTGCCTAACAAAAAACGAATGTGTCCGTCTGCAATGCAATTGGTGCTCATGTAAGGTTCTCTTATACCTTTAGGTTTAGTTTGCGCAATATAAAATAAAAATAAATACTTGTAATAAAATGGTTGTCCAGACAATACTCTATCTGGAATGAGAAAAAAGTACTTAACTCTTGATCTCCATGGCCAGATAGGGGCATTCAGGGACAAGCATGCAGAGAGCAAGAGCACAGGGGTGCACTACAGTTCCTTGAAGCACCAATCTCTCCCAGTGCCTTGTAGTGCAGGTGTAGCTTGTTGAAAGTCTCCCGACTATTCTCTGGTAAGATCCTCTTTTACTACGCAGCTGTGCTACACTCCCTCTTAGTCAGTCTCTTAATGCAGAAAACCTCCAGTCTTTTTCTCTCAGCATCAAGTGGAGGCTCCTCTTTTCAGGAGAGATCAGCAGCACTTCCAGCAGGACGCTGTCTATTAGATATCTTGTATCACAGACGTTTTCGAACACACTGTAAAGGTAGGGTGACCAGGCATCTCGGATTTGCCCGGACAGTCCAGGTTTCTCACCAGTTGTCCCTGCAGATTTCAGGAAATTAAGCTCATGACCCGGTTTTTAGAGAGGGTCGACTGAAAACGGTGGGAGTTATATTTTTTATGTTTTGCCAAGCAGAGATAGTCAGCAGATGTTATAAGAAAGCAATTTAATTAACAGGCAAGCTACTGGCTATAAAAATGGCATTTTATGTATGTTCTTACTGCCTGTTCTGTAATTTTCTGCTAAGAAGCACTGTCGTTCTGTGCGCTGGGTGGAAGAAAAATTGTAGTTCTTCCTCTATTTTTGGGAAATTTCCCGGTTTTTGGCTTTAAAATTCTGGTCACCCTATGTAAAGGTGATGCCTAGGCACGAGTCAGTGAGGAGGCCTAGCACAATTTATTTGGGCTTGAATCCCCATTTTATACTTAAATATGTTTCTAGACAGAGTATGTGGATTCTACAGCCAGATTTCTTGGAAGGGTTCCAGATGGTTCTGCTCCCTTTGCTGCTTAGTCTTTCCAGAGGGGCCAACCACAGACCTTGTCTTAGAGTCAGCAGATAAATGAAACATTTAAATAACATACCCACATATAACCAATCTATAAGTAAAGCACGATCACATAAAACAATAAAAGCCTTTCTTCTTCATTGGTTGTTGTCCATGCGAGCGATATAGCCCTAAATATTCTAGGAAATAGTTTTGGAACTTATTCAGAGAAATGCTTACCTGCCTGGGTAATTATTGATCTTGGTTATTGTTTCTTCCTGAACTTATCTGATAACTAATGCCTTTTTTTTAACTGTTCTTTATTGACATTTTTACATTTTTAAGGCACGTTTCCTGCATGTGGCGAGCATATGGGTTATATCTACTTCAGGCAGCACACATCTTGGACATTGCGTCCCCTTACCCGTGCTCCATTTGGCTATTCTTTTAGGTGTATAATATAGCTGAAAGAAGGTTTTATAGAATTGAGCTTGTAGTTTGGTTGATATTAATAGCGATTGGGAAAGTTCGAATGCCTTCTGGACTGAGGTTTCTGGTATTTCTAGTTGGTTCTGCCATTTAAGGATATGTTTGTCCAAATCATCGGGTAGACTAGGTATTAAATTATTATAGATTTCGCCAATCTTAACTCTTTTATTTTGAGCTATTGTTTCAATTATCTGGATTTTCTGGAAAGCAGCGTGCCGCCCCCCTTTTTCATTATAAAATCTCTAATTTGCAGGTTTTTAAAGAAATCTCGGTATTCTATACCAAATTTATTTTGTAAGATTTCAAATGAGCTAAAACCTGTTGAGTTGTAGAATGTACCAAATTTAGTGATACCCGACCTGACCCACCGCTTCATACATGTGTCCGTAAAGATCTCTGGGAGGTTGTTATTTCTATGGATGGTCGTATAATACGAGAACCTTCCAATCCCGAGAAGTTTGCGTTTATGGCTCCAAGCAGTATAGATTCCTTTAAGGGTTTTAAAGCGAATTTTTTTAAAATGACAATCGTAGGTCAATCGCCAAAGATGTTCTCCTGTTTCTTTACCGAGAATATGTTCCTGTGGGGTAGGGACCCCCCTCTCTTGGTCTGAATCCAAGTTTGGAGTTAAAAGTGCTCTGCTGTATTTGAGTATTGTAGCCAACCAGTAAATTTTAAAATTAGGTAAGGCAAGACCTCCTCTATCTTTTGGTAGAGTGCTGAATTTCATGGCTCTAAGTGATCTGCTATACGCCCAGATAAAGCGAGAAAAAACACTATCAATTTCTTTGAAGATCTGTTGGTCAAAGTTTAAGCAAATAGTTCGGAAAAAATATAAGAATTTAGGGAAAAATAACATCTTGATCAGATTACATCTTCCAATGATGGTTAAGTGTAGATTATGCAATCTCTTCAGTGTTTTTTCCGTTTTCAAGAGTGGTTTCAAATTAAGTTTAACCAAATTATTTAGATTTGAGCTGATGTTAACTCCTAAATATACAGCGCTTTCAACTACCCTACCTTCACAATAGCTGCTTTTGCTATTGGTTATGATCTGGGTTTTGTTTTGGTTTAATTTGTACCTGAGATTTCTCCAAAGTTATTTGCTTCTTCTTCCATTAGATTCACTGCTTCATTTGGGTTGGTTGTAACTATTGCGATGTCATCCGCATATGCCAGTGTTTTAATTTCTCCATTGGGGGTACTCATTGGTGTTATGGCTAGGTTGGTTTCTAGCCTACGAATGAACGGGCCTATGAAAATGGCGAATAGTAGAGGGGAGCAGGGACAGCCCTGCCTTGTCCCTCTCGTCACTTTGATGTTGTCTGATATCACCCCATTTATCATGACCACCGTTTCCGGGTTGACATACATCATGCGAACAGCTTTGATGAATTGTTCCCCGATCCCACTCTTTGACATAGCGGTCCATAGATACTGCCAGGAGACCCTATTGAATGCTTTTTCAGCATCTAGCAATATCAGTGCCATAGGGTCTCCTGTTACTTCGCTATGTCAAAGAGTGTTATAACCCTCTGAATGTGATCAGTGGTTGATCTGCCTGGGACAAATCCATGTTGCCTGACTGAGATGATTTTATGTATTACTGGAGCGAGTCTGCTAGCTAGCAATTTAGAGTAAATTTTGGAGTCATTATTTATTAACGTAATTGGGCGGTAGGCCCCTAGCTCAGTGGGGTCTTTATTCTTCTTGGGAAATACAATAATTTTCGCCCGAGCCCAGGATTCGGGTGGCCGCCCTCCCTGGAAAACTTGGGTTATCAACTTGTTTAAGATTTCTTTCAATTGTTTGCGAAATCTAGCATACAATTCCGACGGGATTCCATCTAGCCCGGCTGCCTTACCCGATGCAAGGCTATTTATTGAGAGAAGTATTTCGACCCATTGTGGTACCTCAGCCAGTCTGTCTTGGTCAATTTGAGGTAGCTGAGTCCCCGTAACTAAATCTAAATATTCCTCAATTTTGGATTGACTTTTGCATGTCTCAGTGTATAGATCCGCGTAGTATTTCTTGAATGCTTCCCTAATCTCTTTGGGATCCTGTGTAGGGCCATTGATGGGGTCTCTAATCTCTTTGATCATATTTTCCGTGTTCTCCTGTCTTGTTCAAACTGCTAATTGATGTCCTACCTGTTCGCCAAGTTCATAAATCTTTTCCTTATTCAGGGTGGCTTTACAGATGGCTTTTAAGGTGAAGGTTTCTACAATTATGTTTTTTGCGATAGCAACATCTCTTACAGCCCCTTCGATATTGGTGCCTCCCTGAATTGCGCTCACCAAATCTTCCTCCTTTCTTGCTAGTTTGTCTTGTAGGTTTTTTAAATTTAGTTTTGCCTCTTGGTTGCTTTTAATTGAGAATCTAAGAGTTTCTACCCTAATTCCCGTCTTAAGTGTGTCCCAAACTACTTCCAACGGGGCCCTACCGAGATTATGTTCTAAAAATTCTGGAATCCAGTTTTCTATAAGCTGGAAGTATTTTTAATTAAATAATAAAGCCCTTTTGAAAGTCCATCTGCTGTGATCAGATTGCATCTTCCCCGGTATCAATACTTATAATTAGGGGATTATGGTCAGACAGCACCCTCTGTAATCGATCTATGGTGCAATTGGTGATGATAGAATGTGAGGCAAATATATAATCCAGTCTAGCGAATTTATAATGTGGGTGGGAGAAAAAGGCATAGCCAGGATTATTTGGGAATTTCATCTGCCAGCAGTCAGAGATCCCGTGTGGTCTGCAGAGTTATTCAAGGTCTCTAAATACTTTCGGTTTCCTACCTTGGTAGGTGACATTGTTATGCCCGTCGACCAGTCTGATGGAAGATTTAGATTAAAGTCGCCACATACAATCATTGGTAATGACCAGTGTGCAAGTTCATTGAACAAAAATTTCAAGAGATCTGGATCATCAGTAACACACCCATACACCGAGCAGACAGTTAGTTTTTTCCCCATACCATATTGGCACTCGGTGATGGCCCATCGTCCCAATTTATCTGCAGCTGATTTCATGAATTGAAAACCCCCACCACTTCCTAAAATAGCCACACCCATGTTTTGTTTGCCTGAGTTGTAGCCGTGACCACTCTATATTCAAGAGTTTTTAGAATGTGTGTTTGGGACCCTTCCACATGGGTTTCTTGGAGACAAACGATTTCTGCCCCGATTGAGTTAAGACCTATTGCCGTTCTTTGCCTTTTTTTCGGGCCGTTAAGGTCACAAATATTGATGGTCAAAATGTTTAATTTAGCCATTCATGCAAATAAATTCTGCCTTGTCTACATTTAAACCTTTGCTCATTCCAATAAAACCCTTTGCTTTCCCCACCTTCCGAACTGGTTCCATGCCTGTATGCCCCCCTCCTCCCCCTTCCCCTTTTGCCCCTTTACGAGAACCCATCCCCCCACCCCAAGGACCCACCCGCACCCCTCTACCCTCCAGTGAGGCTTCCTGGTTCTGGGAGAACCAGGGTGTGGGCATCCGGGTAATCAGCGAGCTTCGAGCGGCTCCTAACAATGCCTTGTTTACCATGTGAATATCCATGCTGACTATTGCTTCTCTGTTGCCATACTTTTCGTTTCAACACATTCCGGGTTCAGTATAGCCTGTTACACTTATATAGCTATTGCATTGACCATTTGTTACAAGTTTATGTTACAGTGCATCGGAATTCATTTTGTTTATTAAAATACATAACACACATAGACTGACAGATAGACTTAACAAGTCTCCTCAGTTCCTGGTTCTTTTGGCCTATGGCATACTAAGATTTATGAGCACACGGTATGCGTTTATAGCTACTGTACGAATTCTATGTAATTATAGCAGTTTATAAACGCCTCTATAATTTGCGTAGTTATCTTCTCATAGTGACATATATTCACTTTATTAGAATAGTATCCCTATTGTTTATGTTCATCTCATCTAAAAAATTGCCACACGTCTTCTTGTGTAGTCCTTTATATATCTTATATTTATGTGTTTTGTTTTTCTCTTATTCCTCTTCCATAATTACATTTGATAATATACTAGAGCGTCGTTCTACTGGTAACATGGCCACTGCGCTTTGCCTATTCCTTCAGGCAGGTTTCGAGTATAGCTCTATGCTCCATGGTTTTAGGCATTTAAGCTCTGTCTGTCCTCCCGCATTTTCTGCTAAGAGTTGTGTGTGGCTACCAAGGCCTCCTTTTCTGGGGGAACATTCCAAATTGATGAGTATTCCTATTCTGTGTTATACCAGTTAAGGTTGTATATATTTTTGTGTTTATAAGAGAGGTTCTTTAATATTACTTCCTTTCTTAGATGCTTTAGATTGACACTATTGGCGCTTACTTACTACGGATCTGTATGAACCAGCATTACATTGACTTCTTTATACGTTTTTTTTAAGTTATGTCTTCACTCGAGAGTGATGTGCCTTGGCCACTTCTATTTGTAATATTTGCAACTCATCTATGGATTTATTCACTTTGGACTCACTGTTGCTGTCAGCACACTCTTCCTGTGGGATATACACCAGTGCTGCACTTTGGAGTGTGAGTTCACAGATGTGATTTATATTTTATTTGAGATGTTCTAGGCGTACACTTGTTTATATTCGTTTATTTAAAAAGTCGGCTTGGCAATTGCAATTTCATTTTGTATGACAACATATGGTCCTGAGGATGGTCTTTCTCATTCATTAGCTAAGAGACTGAAACATCAATGCAATCTCAAAATTACACATGTCAAAATCACAAAAATGCAGGTAAAATGGTGGCTAATTCGTAAGGACCGTACGACATGCAAGAATGGCTTAGCACAAATGAACTTTTCATACTGCATATTGAAACACTTCTTTAACATATTGACATATATGTGGTTTTGCTAGAACTGAACCCTTCAGACTGGAAGTATGACATATTCTTCATTTAATTCATTTATTTTTACCTGTACGCCTGTTATTATAATAATATGGTGAGATTGTTTCCATGTTTTTCCTAAAGGATTTATTCTAATTATTAGATCAAACAAAGTCTGTAAACGATCAACTCAGTAGCACCAGATTTTTTTGTTGTTGACCCTGTACAGTGCTCCCCTGTCTTTTTGGCTTGGCTCACTCTATACAAGTACCACCTACATACATAAAAGTATGAAAATTTCTCAAGTTGGACTGTGCAGTTTATAATTTTGATAAGGAAAGTTTTTGAGCTGTCTATTCATAAGCAGGTAACCAGGCTAGCAAATTAGTTGAAAGCATCGCACATTTGTATGTTGACTAATTAAATATAATTTGCTTCAAGTCAACCACCTCCACGTGTTTGCTGGTGAAAATACATTTCCGTCTAAACATCTGTGGTAATTTACTCCCTAACCACGTTAATTTGGTTTGGGAACAGTTTTCTCCAATCGCCTATATTTCGGTACGACTGGGGCATATTGTACAGAAACAGTAAAATACACATTTATATCAGTGATATTCATATTAAATGGTAGCCATACCTATTTGCCTAATTCTAAGAGACAGTAATGTACACAATGCATACATCAGTTTTGGACAGGGTTGGGATCATTGGTGAAAAATGTACTGTTTTGTCCCTTCATACAATTATTTTTTGTACACAAGGAACTAAACTTCTTCCCAAAATGAATTGCTTGATGCATTCCCCACATTTTATGAACCAATTATGGCCCATGCACTGAGGGAAGGGTAAATGCACAGATAAGTCTAGCATATTTGTAAAATGCCCCAAAAGTTACTACTCTCTTTTCTCTAGTCACCACTTTCTTTGACACTCAGCTATAAACATTACCAATCCTACTCAGTAGCAATTTAAATTTAGGTTTGCATAGGGTGCACACATACCACAACCTTAAACATAAAATAAATAAGATCCAAGATTTGTAAAGCGCAGCATATCACCTGTAAGGGTCTCCCAAGCGCTGAATTGTAGGCAGATAGGGAGATTAAGTGATTAAGATAAGGTGATTAAGTGATTTGCCCAGAATCACACGAAGTTTAAGCCAAGACTTGAATCTGGTTCCCACCTGCTCCGAAGTCGGAAGCTCAGGCCGTTATGCTACATCCTCTCCCCTGTAGATGAAACGTCCATTTACTCTATGATTTACAGTTCACCCATTTGTAGTTATCGCCTTTTATGAACCTACAATAACAGCTGATGTTATTATGGTTCAGTTAAGGGTTGACGTCAAGGTAGGAATCCGAACTCACGGACAGGCACATTGGTGGTGATGTTATACAGTTTTTTTTAATTTTTAAGAAAACACTTAATTCGACAAATTGCTCAGCATAATATGGGTGTACATCTTTATGCAACGGAAAGTGATTTAGAGAAATTCGAAAGAAGCGACCATGCAATAGCATACTACGTGGCAGCAGATGTTGAGTAGCTAAATGAGTGAACATGAAGAGGAATCAAGGGGCTTATAACCCTGCAAAACTATCACCAGGCACATGCACAGGACAGTGAAGGCATCTTCACAGTGGTTGTGCATTGCTGTTAAGTTGGGTTGGAATATTCTTTCTAAGACTCATCTGAAACTGACCCATATATGCCTCAAATTTCACAAGCGTGGCTTAGCGACAGCACTGTCGAGGCCTTTGAGACCATGAGATGGCTGGATCTCTTGCAAGCAACCATTCCTGTTCAATCATTATTACCGATTGTTTCTTTTTTGGTTGTATTTTTAATAAAGCCACTATAAGAGCAATTTATTTTGCCACGTTTGGGCAATATATTATTGGCAAAACTGAAAACAGCAAGGCACATTTTCTTTATATAAAAAAAACACTCTTGGTGATAACTCCCTGAGCAGCCAATAGTGGTAACAGATCTTTCTTCTTGGAACTCTCCGACCATAGGTTCCTGAAGTGCTGCAATTGTACGACACCCCTAAAGAAACTACACCTGCCTGTTCATTGGATGCCTTTAACACTTCAATTTATGATCAAAATGAATAAAACACATTGAAAGATCATTGCAAAAATGAAATATGTTATTACAGATTTGAGATCAGAGAATCAGCTGGTATTGGATGTTCATTAGCCAGCTCACTTTACTGCCCTGTGCTATTGAAGACCTTTTGACAAACGTGCATTAGGGCTCTGGTTCTGAGAGGCCAGCTGGTAAACTGGGCAACACAGTCAGAAAATGTGTCTTAATAACAGTGCCAACAGCAAAATGAGATACCTTTTTAATGTGAAAGGTGGGCAAGCAAGCGTACCCAACATGAACCCTGTCACTTTCCAAAAGAGGGTGGGAATCAAATTAACAAGCATCGGCACAGAAAATAGACCTTGCCTCAGCAAACTGGCGCGTTTGTTATTTTTAATTTGAAAGGATTTGTAATAGACATAAAATTACCAAAAACAGAAAGGATGCGTCCCTGCATAAACGTGACAGCCATTTGCTTGCAAAAGAACTTAAAAAAATATATATATGGGACTTTAAAAGAACATGTTGGGTGTTTTATAAGAGGCGGATGTACGTAGAGCAGGCATACAAACCCTTTGCAGTTTTATTCAAATCACAGAAAAATATGATTTTCATTTATGCAAAGAAAGGTTCATCATATAGGCTGTAAATAACTCTAACCCGAAGAGGCAGTTTAACCACAAACGGATCTCAAAAAATTAAAAATTCAAAGGATGGAAAGAAAAAGTCAGTGGCAGCGTTAAGTAATGCTTCACTCCCCCTTGTACAAAAGCACACTTCAATTTTGGGGGATATGGACATGTAAAAAGGGCAAAATGCCACCCTTCACATTGCAAGAAAGTTAATGGCTGAAATGGGCTGACCCTCTGAACCATGCTGTATAATGTTAGGGTGAAATAGAAATGAGAATGTCAGTTGATCAGACTAATGGGTGAAGAGGGCTGACCCAACCCCGTTCTATGTATTAATCTATCTATGTATTCTCTCTGTACTTGTTTCACTAGCCCACCCCTCTATCTGTTTTTCACTTTGCCTCTGTTTCTCTCTAACTCTCCTGTCTTTCTTCCTTAGCCTTCAGTGCACCCCAACCCTCTCCCCCTTTGGGTCCTTTTTTGTTTGTTCTTTCTTCTTTACTCCCAAACCTTAGTCTCTCTACATCTACATCTTACTCTTTCTATCTCTCTGTATCTTTCTGTTATATTTCATTACTTAGAGTCTCTCCCTATCTAACCTATTTATTTACATGTGCCTCCCTTCCCTCACTAATTTCGCCTTGTTTGCTATATCATTCTCTTTAACATTCTGTCCTTGTACTGTCCCCCACCTCCTCCATTTTCTCTTACTCAGCAGGGTTAGAGATCACGGTTTGGCCAACAAGCAAGTTTACACATAGACAGCAGGGATGAGGGCCTAGTCAGGGGTAGGAATTTAAGGTGAAAGTGATCAGATATCACCCAATTGAATGGTGAAAATCTTAAAACAGTGTTTGGATTATTACAGTTGCAGCGTGAATTTGAGTTGCAAAGGGGAGATTAATTTCTGATTACGAATATCCAGCAATTAAAGCTACGATTTCAAATGCTACATGCATATACATCTTAATGTAATATTATGTTAATATAATGCACTGTGGGAATCGCAGAAATTACCGTTAGCATAAGCTAAAGCCATTTTGTTTCTGGCAGCCATTTTAGTTAGCCATGTGCTCGCCATGTGCTTCTCCCCTCTTCACTGTTGCCTGCTTTTGTGTTCTGCTTGAGTCTTCAGTTACAGTTAACTCCTTCAGCACTGAGCTAGAGCAATGTATGATCAGAATGCATCTGTCTAAGTATATAACTGTCAGGCTATTCCAACTGATGTAAGGGTACCACCTCTTTTTGAAACTCCATGCTTACACTGCAACTATCACAGTATATAAGCACCATGGTTTCTGTACTCCTTGGACTACTTCACACAGTGGCCTGAGGGTACCGTATTGACGTAGTCTCCCTCATGAGAAGGTAATAAATGTATTCTCTTTAATATTACAGCTTCTGTGCCAATTTCTTCTTTGTTGGTTTAAGGACCGGTGCATCAGTGAGCCCCTAAAAAGGCTTTTTATTTCACAGCACTAGCAAATTATTATCACTGAGTCACTGATACCATGTCTTTCCTACAATCTGAAGATTGGGATAAGGTATAGTATTCAATTTTAAAACTCGATAAGACCCAAGGAGATTTAGCGCTCCACAGTTTACCAGGCAGCATTGCTGGATTTTTTAGCACAACTGATTGATTGCAAAGAGGTACTGGAAACTTTTTTGTTGATAAAGATTGCCCAGGAATCTGCATTAAATATCCCAGCTTTTATTGAAAAAAAGGCAAAATTACCTAAGAAAACTCGATATATGTCCATTCAGGAGGTAGGCTGTAGGATGGATCTCTTTTTTAGAACTCACCTGATGGCAGCGGGAAATAGCTTTCTTAAATTGCATGAGTGTAACTTTTTGGGGTTAAACCGATCTAGTTTGTAACAAGGGATACTATATTACATGGGAAGAGATCTTGCTGTGGTACAAGGGGCAGTGTAGCCAGCTTTTCTGGAGTTATGGAGAGATCATTCACTTTCTAAATACTAACCTACAATTAACAATTTTAGAAGAACATCCGGCCTGGTGTGCTTTACTCAGGAGTAAACTTAGTTGACAGGTAATTGGTTTAGGCTGTTCTGCAATCACCCAGCTCAGGAATTGATTGCTGATCTTAAGGGATTTCTTTTTTACAAAACGCAATGTAGGTTGTTGAAAGAGGATTGGCAGTTAATTGCTGAATTGGGGCATAAATCATTAAGAGCAGCAAACTATAAAAGGATGTCCTTTCTGTCCTTCTGGATGGCATATTACACGCCCCAAGCCCTGCATAAAATGTTTCATGGATCAGTGATTTTGTTGTCATCAGAAAGGGGGGTGGGAAGGGGGAATTGGCTTCATACATTTTAGGAGTGCCCAAACTGGCTAAATTTTGGGGGGAGTTAGTTACAGCTATAAATAGAAGTCGCAAGGCCAGGATTGAAATAGAGGCAAGTGTAGTACTATTTGGGACTTCTAAAGAGACGTGTGAGTTAAGTAAATACGGATAGCACTTTATCTCAATCTCATTCACAAAAGCTCGCTCCTTATTATTGCAAACTTGGAGAACACAGTTGGTTCCAACACTCCAGAGTTGGTGGACGGAAATGTTAAGGATTAAACAGTTTGAAAAAGCATATGCGTAGAGCAGGGAGTGTTAGGAGGTATACAGCTTTCTGGAAGCATTTTGGAACCCCTTGAACTAGGCTGTGGCGTAACATCGTTCAAGTGTATAGGGTTGTGCATACAAGGGTACAATGGATCATATGTTTATGAATGTATTTGCATTTATGAATCAGAGCTCAATTAAAAGCAACATTTTCTTTTAACAAGATGGTAGAATCAACCATTGGTTACAGTTGCACACATATCTGGGCCTAGGCGGCTGGAAACATACGCACCAGCGCTTTTTTGTAGAATTGTAGTATTTTAGGTATAAGTTTGATGTCTTATCGTTAACTAATTGTATTGTCAAGCACTAGCACTTTTTCGATTTTATTTCTATAGTATATTTATTCTAATCTGTGTTATGAATTACTCCTATGCATTATTATGCTGATTATACATGCACAATAAAAAATAAATAAAAAAAAGATTAGGCTAGTTTGACTTAGAAATTCACAAAAATATTGTTGTTGCAATCCAAAAATGTCCAAATCCGAGCACAAAAAAAATAAATGGCTTTACCAAAGCTTTTTCAAACTTTTTTTTACTACTTTATGTTTTGCCAATCCCAGGCGGTCTGAGCTTTTAGGATTTTTTATCTTGTCTCTTTTCTGAAAGAGTAACATATAACATTATTGTTTAGGATCACAAGTTAGCTCACAATGGGTAATAATTTCAAAGTTGTCCCAGACAGAGGACGCCAAAATATGCCTTGCCAATGGCCCATTAAATCCTTAAGCTGCACTTGCTCCTGGCTGGTTGACATACTCCCTTTACTCCATTATAATAAACCTTATTTCTGTTAAAACCATAACAGTACAAATAAAACCTATGAAATTTAAAAATGCCACACATAATACATTAGAAGCAGAAAAGAATTTGATGGTCAGGGTACACCTTGCAGCACATTATGAGACTTATTAAGATTACATAATGCACACAGAATGGGAGTACCAGGACCATAAAGTGCTTCAAAAGGGATTGAAATTTTCCCTAACTGGTTATCTTTCCGACAGCCCAAATACATTTGGATGCAGTCATAGAAATATCTATAGATGCAAAAAAATAAAATGTACCTCACACCGTGTCCTACAAAAACAATTGTATCCTTTGCTGGATTTAATCCAAGAGACCAGAAGACCTATATAGGTATATTTACAGGGTAGATCACAACACAAGTCAGCGCGGCGCAGTTGCTCATAGCCCGGGCAAAAGAAGAAGAAACGTGTAAGTGATTTTATCAGATTTAAGGCAGACTGGGCTTGCAATACTTAAATCAGTAGTATCCTTCCACGTTTTGCTGAAGCTCTTGACAGGAAGAGTGCCGTAGCAAAACGTAATATAAAGTCCATAAAGTCAGAGGTCTTCGAACTTCCAAATCCCAAGTATGTTCCCAATGGACTTCCCTCATATGTGCTCTGGTTAAGTGGATCGGTTGGGTTTCGGTGCCCCAGTACTCCTCAAGTCCCAGAGAGGCATTTAGGTTCGCTACCCACTTGATTTTCCTACCCTTGTCCAAATCTACAATTTCTTTAAATGCACAAAGTTTCCCAGTGCTGAAGTATTCCTTAGCCTCCACTAATGGGGTGCATCTTGACCTTACCCATAAATGGGTTCATGCATATATCTGACAGAAAAGGCAGCATGGGGGTACTCTGGGGTCTAAAGATCATACACATTTATTTTCAGAAGTTGCCAATGATGTTATCTCAGCATGGCCCCACAGCTCAGCTCCATATAAGGCACTTACTACTGCCTTCATCTGGTAAATATTAAGGGCCAAGGCTATATATCTTGTTTCTGAGGCATTAAACAACCATGACACACCAGATGCGTAATGGCACAGGTTTAGGCCACTCTATCTGATTTGGGGCAGGACATATTAGGGGTCAGCCTGATGCACAGATAATCAAAGTCATAAACCCTCTCCAAATAATGGGCACTAAGTTAGATGGATTCTCTAACTGTTTTATGTGGGTTTGTGCACATACATTTTTGTTTTCCCCAAAGTTTTTTCCAGACTTTGGGCAAAATTATCCATCAGGGTCTGAAGGCCTGACATAGTGTCTTGGACACCAGCAAGGAGTAATCCGCAATGAGGATCATCAGTATTTTGCAGCCTGCGATCATTTGAGCATCACCACTACACTGTTCCATCTGAGTCACTGCATCATTTAAGTACAGGAAACAGATGATAGGGGCTAGCACACACCCCTATCGCACCCCTCTCTCAACTCTAATGTGATCTTTGAGCTCGCTTTGCATGCCCCATCACACTTGTGCATATGTGTCAGAATGTCAAGAAATTAAACTATCAAGTAATGGAAAGATGATCCTCATCTGCCTTAGAGTCTCCTTAAGCTTACGACTTGGTACTAAGTCGAAAGCAGTTTTGAAGTCTACAAAAATTACATATAAATGGACTTTCCGGACTATAGTCCGAAGTCTGAACACCTGACCTATGGTGGTGACACTTTTTCTAAATCCAGACTGCAGGTCGAACAAAGCTGCTGCATCTAAGATCCAGGACTCAAGGGCACTCAGGATCTGCCTGCAAAATATATTTTGGGATACGTCTATTAGACTGTTCAGTCTGTAGTTCAGTGGTAAATCCTTAGGCCCTTTTTTGTGGATAGGCACCGTATCTGCTGCTTTCCAGGAAGGGGGAGGGGCTGAGACCCTCCTACTATTGCATTTGCAAGGTTATTGAAACATAACGTTCAGGTCACTATATCAACTTTACAAAGATCCCCTGGAACCCCATCGGCTCCTGCTGCTATGCCTTGCATGATACTATTAATAGTCCTCCTAGTAGCTTTGAGCTCTATGGATAGTTCAGGTTTGGTTGTAGAGCACCTTGTCTCAGACCAGTCATAAATAACTGAAGAATCCTCTCCTGCTGTGTCATACAAGTCAGAGAAGTGCTCCTACCATACCGGGGGGTAAATAAAGTTATTTAAAATTAAGCTTCTACACTGGCCCCCGTTGGCCACTAATTCCCAGACTTTGTTCCAGTCCTTAGACTTTGTGGCATCAAATATCTGATACCATAGTTTGGAATCCCAGGCTCATCAATCCTCCACCTGGATGTTTTTTTATATTGTGCTCTCTTGATCCTTATAAGATCACCTCTATTAGCTTTCAGTGTGTGTAGCAGTTCAGTTCCTGCAACCCTGCAGCCTTTACTGAACCAGGAGGAGCTTTGTTTAGAATGAGCGTGGGTCTTCCTGTCATCTTGGCGAAAACAATGGCCCACTTTATAATAAAGATCCCTTTGAATATCGGAGCTTACAAGGCTCCTGGCCTCTGTAGTGTCTAATCTGTCTATATCCTCTAGGGCAATGTTAAGCACCCTTTTTATAGAAGCCAGGGTCTCAGGCTTAATAGACACTCTAGCCCATTCCAAAGATCGCCCTGTTATTAGCTGGCCTTATATCCATAGATAGTGATTTCAGAGCATCCTCCAAGCTCATTATAAAGTCCTCCCTTATACAATGTAAGGCATTATGATCGCTATCTTGACTGTCAACCATAGTCAAATATTTTACAAACCTGAAAAGGGGCAGGAAAACAATGACATCATCAATTTTACTGGAGTGGTCTAGGCGGTTAAATGTATGCAGGGCTTGAGGGTCAGAGTTTGTGCACCCATTACAAGCCCGGAGGCCGTAAAGCAAAGCCAAAGACATCAGGTGATGAGCGGCGTCTGTACGTCGCTTCACTGGAGGGATCACTAAAGTGGGGATACCCCATCCGCGACCTCAGTAGGGGACTCGCCATTGATGTGTAATGGCTCAAACATTGTATTAAAATCCCCTGTAACAATCAGGAGGTCGGGCATATCAAAGTCCCCCCCGTATGACATACACTGCTTCAAAGTAGGAGTTTCCCTAGAGCCTGTAATCCCTCTATTGTAAATATTATACAAGTGGGTTGACTGGCCGTCCTTGTTCGTGAGGGGGATGCCCAAAATATCAACAAGCATTGCTAATCTGACCCATATGGTAAGGTGGCCAGAGTGCCAGCCAGTCCCTAAGTGGTATGCAGGGATGCAAATATTTAAGTTGCCTGACCTGTGAACGGGATCCAAGCACCATGTCTCCTGAAATAAACAGATGTCAAAATAATCTATAAACATACCCCTGTCCAGGTCACCGAACTTTTGTTTCAAGCCAGCAACTGTGATGCTGGAAATTGGCTAGGGAGGACACCACTGCTGCTGGTCCAGATGGGGCACAACCCTACCCCTTGATAAATTAGGGTAAGCCTTCTCTCCGGACTGTATAGCACAGGCCCTTCTAGGTGGATCATAGGAGGTTATGTCAATCGTCCATCAATGTCCCCAGTTCATCTCTAGGGAAGGGCTTTGCAGGGTGAAAATACAGAGCGTTAGGATTTAGACATGGAGGCTTCAGTTTAAACTGCATCTGAGAGTTTACAGGTTTTTTCCCGCAAACCAAGTCCTACCAGTCTCTCAGCCAGATATGTATGTCTTAATTTCAGTTCATTGTAATCCCCATTTGACCCTAATAGATCATGGAATCTATTTGCGAGGATAATATCCAAGCAAATTAGTGAATAGAAGTTATAAACAGGTGTGTGCATTTGTTTTTAAGTGACTCCTCAGACTTTCTTGCCCCAACACCTAATTTAGGCACATTTGTCAAATAGACACCGCCTATATGCCTTACTTCTTCACTTTACCTTTCTCGAATGGAAGTCCTATTTGCAGTCTGTGCGAGTTGCCTCAATGTGGGCTGTGTGACGGAGCCTATTGTGTATGTTGTGCTACTAAAAATGTGATCTTTCCCCCTGCAGGGTCATCCCTCATGACCCTAGTTGCTAAAGGTAAATACACCTGGATATTTGAGGCTAAAGGTGAGTGGGTGTAAGACATTCGTTCTCAGCCCAGGATCAACATGCCTCTCACAGCCTTGTGCTTATTGTGGTAATTAACTAAGGTGGTTGACGTGTTATTGGGGAAGTTGGTGAGAGCCCTGCCCCTCCCTGAGTTTTCAGAGGGGTTACATTGTTTTAATGTCTCAACTTCTCCCAACAATGCTACTACTTGCTATTTCAGATTAGAGATTTTGTTCTGAAAGCTCCTGAAAAGAGCCACTATGTGACCAGTTTCAGTCTTTCCCCTACCCCCACCTAAGTATGGGCGAATTTTGCGAATCTCGCGTTCGCGAATTTTGCGGATTTGCGAACTCGCACTCCGCAAAATCCGCGAATTCTCGCGAATTTGCGGATTTTTTTTTTATGTTCGCACGGGTTTCTGCAAGTTCGCGAGGGTTTTGTACAATTTCACAAATTGCGAAATTGTACAAAACGCGTGCGAACTTGCAGAAACCCGTGCGAACACAATGTGCCCAGTAGGGTATGTGCCTCTTGTGTGAATAAAAGGTCAGAGAAAGATCAGTTCAGCAGATGAAGAGAAAGAAGCTCCTGGTCACAGGAACAGCACGGGTATTGCGCTCGTGAAAGTCAAGGATGCAAAGCCTATCCAGCATCACAGCTGATTTTCCACGGTAGATTTGGGAAGAAGGCACACCTGTCCAGCCTCGACGACGCTCACGATTGTTTTTGGGCTAATGAATGAGTCACTGAATTTGAGCATCAACTAGTTCGAGCGACCATGTGTGTGTTACTATGCAATCGCCCCGAAGGGCGCAGGGGTCCCTTGAGTGAGCTGCAGACCTGTGCCCAGCCATGCAACTGTTTTACAATGGCGTCAGCAAGCTGCCAGCGCCGTTGTAAAATAGTTACAAAGTTAGCTTGCACAGGAAGCACTTAGATAAAATAAAGCAGCACCTGCTTCGTTTTATCTAGTGGTTCCTGTGCAAGCTAACTTTGTAACTATTTTACAACGCCGCTGGCAGCTTGCTGGCGCCATTGTAAAATAGTTGCATGAGTGGGGGTTCAACTTTTGAACCCGTTACGTTCGCGGATTTTTTTTTGCGGATTTTGTGGGAAATCCGCAAAATTCGCGGATTGCGGATTTCCCAAAAATCCGCAAAATCCGCGAGCGTAACGGATTTCCTGCTCACACTTACCCCCACCCCCAGCTCCACAGGATCACCTACAGGACAGTCTAAAGTCACTCCTAAGCCATTACTTGGCTGGGGATCAGCTAAAACTGAAAATCTATTAGAACATAATATCTCAGGTTCAAGTGGTATAGAAACACGTTCTTCAGACACAGCAGTTTCAGGGTTCGTTGCATTGTCCCCCAGAGGGGAGTCTAGCTCAGTTAGTTCGGTTTGGATCTGGCTGCATTGCTTTTTTGATTTGGCGCCATATATGGGAGCAATCCTATTTGCCACTTGCTTTATCTCCCTACAAATGAGACTCGATCTCCTCGAGCAGAGTGTCAATGTCGTCGAGTGTCATGTTACATTGGGTCACCCCCCACTAGATCTACATTTGTTATCTTGGACCTTTTTGTCTTTTAGTGGGCAAAGCTTTGGTAGCTTTTCTCTTGCTCATTGTGGTGCAGTCCTGTATAAGCCACAGAATTAATATTTAGAAAAAAGGGGACCCCCTATATACTACTGTTGCACCTGCTATACATAGGGAACAAACTGAGTTAAGGAAGGTCTATAGCCAAGTGACAAAAAATGAAAATATGTTTATGTGGAGATCATGGTTGATATAGCTTACATATGAGATTGAGAATGGAAAGTCCAACTATATATAGATAATGTCAAACAATGAAATATTCTCATTTGATTTTATTGGTATATATTATATATATTTATCAATTCTTTTAAGATTTACATATTTTATATTCTTTTTGTGTTTTTCTCTTCTGTTTTCTTTTCTTTTCTTATAGTTGTTTTTCAATATAACAAAAGTCAGTTAAAAGCATACTAGAAAAAATATACATAACCAATAGACATGAGACTGAACAAAATGTTGAAGGCAAAGCGAGGCTAGCCATTTGAAGAGCGATCTGTCCGTCATTGCTGGAGCAGATTCGTGGGCGTTCCCATGATTTTTACTCATCCTGCCCCTTTGCGATCGTCAGGCGGCAGTGGGCGGTGTTTTTTTTTTTTTTAAACCTTTGTTTTCGCCACACTTCCAAAATGTCGTTTTCAGGGGTGGGTTGCGCGATGTCCCGCTGTCCGTTCCCGCCCCCCCTCTGCTGTCCGTGTGCCCGTTCCTGCCCCCCCTCCCGCTGTCCGTGTGCCCGTTCCCGCCCCTCCTCCCGCTGTCCATTCCCGCCCCCCCTCCCGCTGTCCGTGTGCCCGTAGGTGCTTGTTCTTATTCTTATCCTGGCCTCTTCTCGTTTCCCTTTTGCATTTTCTAATACTCCTCCTCTCCTCGAGTGCAGTCCTGTGAATTATTTCTTCCTTTCCTCGCCCGCTACATTTTCAACTTGTAATTATTACTTTTTCCTCCGTGTTTTAAAAAAAATATTTTCTTTGTTTTTAATTCGCTGTATTTGTTTGCCTTAGAATAATGTTCCACCAGTCTACTATATATTTCTTTGTCGCTCATCCCCTGGTCTGTTATCTCCTTGGCTGTTCCTTGCCCCTTTCCCTGGTTTTGCTAACCGGTGTTGCTAACTCCCCCCCCCCCTAGTACCCCCCCTTTGTGTTTAGCACGTTTCTTTGACCATTGCTTAGTTTGTTTGTTGTGTCGCGCGTGCCAATCAAGAGCCCTCCTTCTTTCTGCCCCTCACCACCCTCCCCTTAGCCCCTCGACCCGGGGCCATTCACAAGCCGGCTGCCCCTGCGCAGCCTTATTGCATGAAGTCTGTCTGAGGAGGCAAGAGGCTGCTGGCGAGCTGCCCGGAGCGGCGGCGGAGAGCGAGCCTAGCTCATGTCTGTCGAGGGCCCGGCCCGGCATGCTCCCACACAGGCCTAGCACCGACTCTCTGACGCGGAGTTGAGGCCTGGTCCGGCAGCTGCGCACCGGGTGCCTGTGGGTTTAAAAGGGGACCGAGGGGTGCAAGCGGTAGAGCCTGGGGTGAGCCGCACAGGCATCGTGGCTCTCAGGCCGGCTCTCTGAGGCAGACTTGAGGCCTGCTCCGGTAGCTGCACCTCGGGCGTCTTCGGTTTAAAAAGTGTCAGGAAGGTGCAAGCGGTGGTGTCTGCTGGCCCGGGGTGTGAGAGGAGTTTGACCTGTCTTGAGACGTCAGGTTGCACTTGGTCCCCTCTCCTCAATCCGCTCCGCTTCCGGGCTTAGCTGTTGGTGGGAAGATTAGTTTGTGAGGATGTGATGAAGGTAGAATTAACAACCCTCCGCCGAGCGTCAGAGATCAGCTCTGACCTCGGAGCCGATGGTATCAGAAGACGAAGGGTTCTCTTGTGGGGTCTTCTCTCCAGAACGTGGAAGATTTGAGGGGTCAGATGGGGTCAGCAGTCGCACCCAAGATGAGCATTGGAATAGACACCTCGCTGTCTGTGTGCCCGTTAACCCGCCACCCTCCCGCTGTCCGTGTGCCTGTCCCCCTCCCGCTGTCCGTGTGCCCGTCCCCCCTCCCGTCAGCACCGTGTCCCGAGACAGACTGCGCAGCTTCCAGCACACCAAGCGGGTGGGCAGCTACCTCATCGGCCGCAAGCTGGGCGAGGGCTCCTTCGCCAAGGTGCGCGAGGGCCTGCACGTGGTCACCGGGGAGAAGGTAAGGGCCCGCGTTTGGTGGTAGCCGGGAGGGGTGGCGGGCAATGAGGGGTCTGTCGGTGCTGTCCAGATAAGTAGCATAGAGTTGTTGGGAGAGTGTAGTTGGGGGGGGTTGTCTCGCACCAAAATGCTTTATTTTGAGCCCCTGACTTAGTGTGAAATGGTGTGGAAAAGACGAGGACACGGTTTTTGGTCTCAGTCCTGAGTTTTGCCAAAAGGATAGCTTCTCGGGTTAGTGCCTGGGCGAAACTATGCAGACATTAGTTTAGTGATGAGGATAAGGGTGCCCAAAACGCTGCCCAAACCTTTTGTGCATGTTATTTTGACGGCCATGCAGGTTGAGCCACGTGCAAAAAGCTGCCCCATACTGTGCGCACTTTTGGATTGAACCGGTTGTTTAACATAAAACAGGAGATTGGACGACACAATGCAGATAGGAAGAATACAATACAGAGGATAAAAAAATAGTAATGGGGACATCTCCTCTGCCCATCGCGACGCCCAGAGGGTTGGGGCCTCTGCTGCTTCGAGGCGAGTCCAGGGAGCTGGTCAGCCAGAGGACATGCCGGGAGACTCACACTGCTCTCCCGCTGTTGTGCTGGGTGTCTGTAGGGCATGGCGGGGCGCTGCCAGTGTCACCGTGTTGACAGCAGCGCACAGACTGGTAACATGTTCACCAATGCTTCACCCAGTGAGAACAGCTGATTGCCTGCCTTCTAGGCGCCCTTTCTTCGTCTGTTCAGCAGACAGCATCCAGTAGAGGTGTTCTGCGAGCTGCAGGATATTGCACTGGTTTGTTAGATGAACTCACAGGAAGCAACTCGTGCCCTAGTGACAGATCACCTGGTCACCGTTTGCAAGCTTTTGAGTTACTGCGGCAGCAGCTGGTAACTGTTACCAGTCGCCAGTAGTATACTGTAACATTATGTTGTAGCTTAATGTACAGCAATGAATATAGGGCATTGCTGGCATGCACACAGCGCGAGCAGAAACACGTCCGTTATCTGTGTTCCGTCCGGCATCGTAATGTTATATTGTTGCATGCTGTGTAGCGCAGAGTTTTTTTTTTGCGATGCTTGCATGCTTGCATGCAGACAGCGCAAACAAACACATCCATTTTGCGTAATCAGTAGCATAGTTTGGCTTATTGGTACTGCTTTTATTGGTATGTTCCGATGCTGTAGTTTGTCTTCACGTATAGCGCCTTGGGTAGTTATGCAGGTGACGCTAGTACAGCCAATGCTCGTGCACTCTGGGGATCGCAGCCATGTTCAGAGCTGAAGTGCGTGAGCAAATGTCACTTTCAGACGTTGTAGAGCAAAGCTTTGAACGTGCATAGTAGTCTCACTGCAGAGGCAAACAACTACGCAGCACATGCAGAGTCCCTTGGCAGCGCTGCTGCAGAAAGCTACTGGCATTGTAAATGACAATGCCATTTATTTATCTGTTTTCAAAACCAACACATAAATAAAAAGTTTGTCATTTACAATGCCAATAGCTCTAACTTTTCCAAAGGCGAAACCATTGCATTGTAAATGCTTGTTTCTACTCGAGTGGCAGCAAACTCAAATTAAATGACCACCTGCTCTTGTGCACCGCATGGTGCTTTTCACGCTGATTTTTCAGCGCTGCTTGTGCTAAGGACACTAAATTGCAGTGAGAGCAGCGCAAAATGCATATTTTCCGCCTGTTAATGGAACTCCGTGGAGTCTCACAGAGTTTTTATGTAACTTTGTGAAATTCTGTGGAGTGAAGCTCTACACATTCCGCCCACCCCTAGTTCTCTAACGCATGTCTGAAACAAGCTCTGATGGCCTAATGGAGGCAACTGTGTAATTCTACGTATTCAAGACACTCATCTGAGCATCCGACCAGCAGCACCCTACACAGAGGGAACTCCACCGCCAAACACAATCAGCCCTAATCATGGACTTAGAAAATATTTCATTTCTTTCCACTTGGAGACTGCTTTGGGATTTTAGAAAGTGCCTGTTTTTTTCTGTTTCATCACTCAGATGGTGGGAAAAGTAAAAAGTTGGGGTCAATAGATATTATAAAACAAATACACAGCACCTTAACAGAGGGGCAAAAACATTAAGTAAATTGAAAAGCAGTTGATGGGTTATCATAAAAGAGCAATGAAAGTTCACAACAATATTCTTCTGACATCATAAACGCTGCACAATCTCAGATGGAAACATTTGAAAACAGAATTCAATTACAATGAAAGATAAATTGTGGCAAATAGATAGTTTAATTCACAAAAAACCCAATGAAGTTAGTTATATACTTAAAAACCTGGACATTCATGAACATAAATATTATTATCTTTATATTGAAATTTAGGTCCTACATTGTCAGCAATTGGGTACCTATGTTGCCTCGGTGAGAGGCGATGAGTTGCAAGCCACTGTAATGAAAACATTGAGACTCACCCTTTAGGTACCACTCTGGAACCCATCAACCCGTACTTACCTGCGGAAGAGTTCCTCTGAGATGTTGTTGTTTCTAAATCATACACCTGAGTCTGCAACTCATCCACACGATGGAAAGCATCCAGCTTCAAACTGCGCTCCTGAGACAGCTGGCTTCTTATCTAAGGAAAGAAACAAATCAGTTCACAGAAGACTTGATATTCAAATTATGTTTTTTCTGGGTTTAAGCAATCGACTAAAGCAATGACAACATGTATACGTATACAATAAGTGAAATACTACAATAAATGTAATTTTGGGGTCAGAGGCTCTTAATGAACATCAAATGCAAAAAGAACAAATGATGGACAGAATGCTGAACAATGTCAAACACTCACTCCCACTACAAACATTTGGCCTAAATACATTGTTTTGTTGCTCACCATGCCATTCCAGTTAGGACCCAGCCATATGAAAATCAGTTTTCATCCTGCTCCCTACAGGAACAGTCCAGACAGACCTGCCAGGACATGTCCCCCCTGGACTGGAAACAGGCATCCTAGGATCAGTTTCTGGGAATCATCCCTCATCAGCCAGGATAACTTGACTCCGTGGCATGGTGATAAATGCAGAAAGAACAAATGATGGACAGATTGCTGAACTACATCAAACACACAATACCCTACAGAGATTATGGCCTAATTCCATTAATTTCTTCTCACCACACCATTCCAGTTTGAACCAGTCATATGCAAATCAGTCTTGATCCCACTACCATGGGAACAGTCCAGCCCAAACTGCCAGGCCAGGTCCTCCCGGACCAGAAACAAGCATCCTAGGCCCGGGTTCAGAGTATCACCCCTCATCTACCAGGGTAGCTTGATTCCAGTGGCATGGTGAGAACAGGGCCCACTTCTGGGCATACCCGTCCCACTGAGGGTGACAAATGTAAAAAGAACAAATTATGTATGGAATGCTGAACAATTTCAAACACTCACCCCCAAAACAGAGATCTGGGCCTAAATCCATAATGTATTTGCTAACGATGCCATTTAAGTTTGGACACAACCATGTGCAAATCAGCCTTGACACTGCTCCCCATGGGAACATCAAAGCAAAGCCAGTCAATTCTAAAAAGTGTTAATGTAGTATCAATGTATCATCATCATCATTATTTAGAAACTCTTGAAAAAGTCAGATTATGGATACTTATGGTAGAAACTAATTTTAACATTCCATCATGCAGTAGTGATGACATCACACAAAACAAATAATTAGATCTCTACAATACTGTTAGTGGCCATTGACTTTCAATTTTCTGTGTATATTTAATATAAGATGAGGGCTTTTCAATTAAAGATAGACACAGAAAAAGTACTCAATTAATTTGACAACAGGTGCCAGTCTACAGCAGATGCACAAAATAATTTTACCATCGATGGAAGTCGATTGGGGCAGTAAAATACACTGCAGAGGCAATCCTTCAGTACAGATTTAATAGACTATGTTAAACCTCAAGGGGGTTGCAGCAGTGCTTAGTTTGTAAAAAAAAAATAAGTGCCAGGGCCCTCAGAAGGAGACCACTGCAGCTTGCACAACCCATTGCCCCTGCCAGCGCTGCTAATGACAGCACCATCCCAACAACTAACCACCACACTCCTACAAGTGTGAGAATTCGGAGTATTATCCTGGACCCCAAAGCTATAAGATTGATTGGGGGCAGGTATTAGTTCTTTTTTAATGTATATCGAATTAATAAACTACTGTTGTTGTGCTAATATCTACATTAGACAAACATGGGCACCCTGTTGCAGACTCCCATAATTGCCTGTGTCGACAATTAAGTGCTAGTGCCGAGCACTGGAAACCACGAGTTGAAATTAAGCCCTGAGGTGCAGACCACTGTTTGATGAACATCTGTAATCTATTTACTTACCTTGTGTTTTTTACCAAAACAAGGCTTCTGTCAGGCACACAGTGACATGTGAAAATAGTGGTTTAAGATACTTATTTTGTATGTTTCGTTAGCGCATAACTATTGAAGTTTGTTTAGCCTTGCACTAAGTTTCATTAATGTTTTTCTTGTTTGCAACTTTGCCCAAAAATACTCAAGAAATAATGTTGATAATTGACAAAGCATTGAATGTATCTGAAGTGCATGCACAGTAGAGGAAACAGGATATTTCACTGGATGAATACTGGTCACAGGTAGTTTTTTCTCATAAGTGGCCCCATGGGTACTCTGATTTTGGATCTCACACCGATTTGAACACAATAAAAAGAAAATGAGTGCATAGACTTTGGAGAGCTGATCTTAAGTGACCATTATATAGCTATTTGTATGAAATATTATAGCTTTCCTAAGGAGAAATACAAATCATTTAATACAAAGCCTAAAGTATATTTGTGTGCTAATATCCTATAAGATATTTTTCCAAATGGCAGGTTGTCAACGGATTTCTTGGATACCGCATGTCCTTGCCTCAGTGTTTTAATTTGAGCTGGGGGTTCCCTGTGCTTGGCACCGGCACTTAATGTCAACTCTGGCACTTATCACTGCCTGCCACATGGTGGGGCTGTTTGTCTAATTTAGAGATAACACAACAGTCATTTATCAATTCAATACAATATACATTAGAAATTACTATTACCTGCCGCCAATGCCTTTCTTAAAATTTTGGGGGCCTGGAATGGTCTGAACTGTCAAATTTGTAGGAGTGCGATGGTTAGTAGCTGTGTCGGTACTGTTCTTGGCAGTGCTGGCAGGGGGCAATCTGTGGTGCAAGCTACAATGGCCTTCTGACTTAAGCACTGCTTCGCCTGCTCATATTACTAGCGCAAAAGTCTACCTTGTTATTGGCATGAATCCTAGAACTGTGTGATAAGAATCCTAACTGGTTTAATACTATGCATCTGAGAAACACCAGTTTTATAACTCGAGGACTCTCATACATACCTGTCATCAGAAAATAGCCAAATAATTAAGGAATAATAGTAATAAAATCGAAGGTTTTCCTCGAGACCCAGTTTCAAGACTGGCTCTCAGTTTGCTTTAATGTTAATATCTACAAAGCAAAACTTTGGTTTCTAAATTATTCAGAGCAGTGATTTATCACCGCCACATCAAATAGCAATATCCACCAAGCACTGCATTGCATCATAGGCAAAATAAACCCTAACACTTCACCCCACAACAAGGTGGTAAACCTATAACTTTACACAGCATTAGCATGAAACAAAACCCAACACTGCACTGCAGCTAAAGGACACTAACCTGGCATGCTGCAACAACACTGCCTCCTATGGACACCACCACCCACCCTCACACTGTAAAGCACCCTAGGGACAGTAACCCACCGCTTGTGCATAAAACACATGGCAGAGAAAGAGGCAGGTTTCACAGATATACAGCACAGTCTGTCCTCCTTTGGGCATGCCTGTGTTTGTATCTGTTAGTACATTAAACGGAAATTACTGGTATTGCCATTTCTTGTTCTTAAATAACATGTGGGCGTCTCCATAAAGGTACTAAAAGGTTGTGCATACAACTCAGGAAAGTGTGCACACACACGTCACTGCAGCACAGAAATAAATCTAGTTAAAGGAAACTGCTAGGGACTGGCTTCAGTTCATCTCCCAACAGCTACTGTTGCTATGTACTGCTACTTTCTATAATAAAACATTTCTGTTTGAAACGTTGTATCGTTAAATAAATAAGTAGTGCTTTAAAAATACATAGCCTAATAAAATATGATGTACAGTTTCACCACAAATGCCACAGTATCTACTCAATCTTTCATTCTGTATGTAACATGCCCACATCCAACAACTGCTCCCACTTGAAGTTCTGCCTCAATAGGTACTTCAGCCCGGTTTCAAGTTGTCTTGAAAGGAGACAGTAAGAAATTGGGTTATTGATAGAGGGGGTTGGAAGCCCCACTCAGGCAGCAACCACAATTCTCACAATGAACCACAAATCTTACTAAATTAACTTGTGCTTAACCATCTGGTAGATTGGCACAAATGCAGTCAGGTTCAATTTAAAGTGAAAAACACAACACAAGTAAATTCCCAAACCAATTTAGAAAAATAGAGTACATTTTAATAAATAAAATGATACCGTAACAACAAAAATGTAATCAATAAAACCAGATCTATGCAATTTCAAGGTTAGGTAGACATAGCGCCTAAAAGCACAAAGTTCATCTTGAAGTCACCTGGGGGAAAGCACAGGTTCAGGCCCAATGCGATGGAGTGTGGATCAAATAAAGGGACCATGTTTGCCCCACTGAAAAAGTGACCTTCTCAAAGAGACCTGTTCACAGTGAAAGAAGCCACAAGGAGCAGGGAGAGCATTGAGGATGGTCATTGCTATAGTCAATCAATCAATCAAGGACATTTGTATAGCACGCTACTCACCCGGAAGGGTCTCAAGGCACTGGGGGGGGAGGGGTCCGCTACTACTCGAAGAGCCAGGTCTTGAGGAGCTTCCTGAAGGAGAGATGATCCTGGGTCAGCCGGAGGTGGATCGGGAGGGAGTTCCATGTCTTTGCTGCCAGGTAGGAGAAGGATCTTCCCCCGGCGATGGCTCTGCGGATGCGTGGTACGGCGGTGAGGGCGAGGCAGGTTGATCGTAGCTGGCGGGAGGGCGCGTAGAAGGTCAGGCGGTTGTTGAGGTACTTGGGGCCCCGGTCGTAGAGGGCCTTGTGTGCGTGGGTGAGGAGCCTGAACATGATCCCAGGATGAGGACTTCCGTCTTGTCTGAGTTCAGTTTCAGGTGGCTGTTCTTCATCCATTCGACGACGTCTTTCATCCCTTTGTGTAGGCTGGTTCTGGCGGTGGCGGGGTCATTGGTGAGGGAGAGGATTAGCTGGGTGTCGTCGGTGTGGGAGATGATGTTGAGGTTGTGTTTGCGTGCGATGGCTGCGAGAGGGCTCATGTAGACGTTGAACAGGGTTGGGCTGAGTGATGATACTTGTGGTACGCCGCAGATGACTTCGGTGGCCTCGGATCTGAAAGGGGGGAGGCGGACTCTCTGGGTTCTCCCGGCTAGGAACGAGATGATCCACTCCAGTGCCTTCTCTTGGATTCCGATGTTGCTGAGGCGCTGTACTAGGGTGTGGTGGCAGACAATGCCGAATGCTGCGGAGAGGTCCAGGAGGATGAGGGCTGCTGTTTCCCCGTTGTCGAGCAGGGATCTGATGTCGTCAGTGGCTGCGATGAGGGCGGTCTCGGTGCTGTGGTTGGCTCGGAAACCGGACTGCGAGAGGTCGAGGGATCCGTTCGTCTCGAGGAAGGCGGCGAGCTGTCTGTTGACAGTCTTCTCAATGACTTTGGCAGGAAAAGAGAGGAGCGAGATGGGGCGGTCGTTCTTGAGGTCGGTGGGGTCCGCTGTTGGTTTCTTCAGGAGGGCGCTGAGTTCGGCGTACTTTCAGATCTCCGGGAAGGTGGCGGTGTTGAAGGAGGTGTTGATGATGTCCTGGAGATGGGGTGCGATGATGGAGTCGGCATTGTTGAAGACGTGGTGGGGGCAGGGGTCGGTTGCCGATCCGGAGTGGATGGTGTTCATCGTGCGGGTGATGTCTTCGGTGCTGACTGGGGTCCAGGCGCAGAGGGTGGTGGTGGGGGGGGGTTGGTTCGGTGGTTGGGTGCGTGGTTGGTGCGCCGAAGCTGTTGTGTATATCGGCGATCTTGCGGTGGAAGAACGAGGCGAGTGAGTCGCAGAGGTCTTGCGAGGGAGTGATGTCGTTGTTTCCGGGGTTGGGGAAATCTTTGACGATGCTGAAGAGTTCCTTGCTGTTGTGGGTGTTGTTGTCCAGTCGTTCTTTGAATGCTGTCTTCTTGGTGGTGCGGATCAGCTGGTGGTGTTTGCGGGTGGCGTGCTTGAGGGCCGTCATGTTGTCCGTGGTCTGGTCGTGGCGCCAGGCTTTCTAGAGGGTGCGGCAGTTCTTCTTGGAGATCTTGAGTTCATCGGTGAACCAGGGGACTTTCTTGCTGCCGGGTCTGCTGGGAGGGTTCTTCAGTGGTGTGAGGTTAGTAGTGCAACGAGCAAGTCAAGAGGCGGGCTGTCATGCTGTAGCGTGACGAGCCAGTCAGGCGTTGTGGATGGTCGTTCCTGGAGCTTAATGTTGGCGGTCATGTCGGGCTGTCACACTGTAGCGTGGAATGCATATCTGTAGAGTGAAGAGTAGGGTTCACAGGAGCTTTGCATTGGCAATCGTTATAGATGGCAGTGTCTTGGCATGAAGGTGCCTGTTTGCAGTAGTGAAGAGCCCTAACTTTATGATTTCAACTTTTTTTTTTAGGAGGAGCTGAAACTGATACCAGCCAAGGGTCGAGGACCTGGGGAAGCACGTCTTGAGTACCAGGAACTCACTCCAGTAGAGGCCAGCAAGCTCAGACGCGTCCAGTTGCAGGTCGAGGCAGATCCAGTGCAGTAGGTGAGCTGGGAAGTTGCAGGAAGGCTTCTGGAGATTATTATATACCTGTAGCTCACACAAAAGGTCAGTCAAAGGACCGTTGGAGTAACTCAGGATAGCCTGGAATGAAGGTAAGCAGGCCCACTCAACCTTCTCACACAGCAACGCAGTCCTCAGCCGGAAGGAGTGCTCTGATGAGCGCCGTGACTCGCTCTTCGCTTCCGAGCTGAGTGGTCGCTCCCCTGTGGCTTCGGTATCGTTGTGCAGCGCATCTGATCTGATCTAGAATCTGATTAATATCTATTGCCTGCTGTGTGCTTTGATTGCCGCTGCGTGCTTTGATTGCCGCTTTGCTCATTTGCATTGTTAAATTGCCAGCGTGACTTTGTTGCAGAATTTGCGCTCAGATTGCCGCTTTGCTCATTTGCATTATTAAATTGCCAGCGTGACTTTGTTGCAGAATTTGCGCTCAGATTGCCGCTTTGCTCATTTGCATTTTTAATTTGCCAGCGTGACTTTGTTGCTGAATTTGCGTTTTCCCCCAAGCGCTCTTGCCGTTCTGACCCCTCCGCCTCCATTTTGTTGTTGTTGTCCTCCTCCTTAGCCCGCCCCGCCTCCCAGCTGAGCCGCCCTCGCCCCTCCCCCTCTACTATCCATATATGACAGTTGCTTCTGCGCGCAGCGTTCACGCGCAGCGATCGCGCCCCATTCGCGCCGAAGGTGCGCCAAAGGACCGCGCCCAGCGCCAGACCCCCTGGCCCCCACACTGCCCAACCATCCCGCATTACATACGATGCCACCACCCTCCTAGCCCTTAACCCCGGCCGCTCCCCCAACTGCGTCCAAGCCGCTCCTGGACACACCCATGGACCTTTCTCATGCTACTCCTGCAAATTCATCGGCACCGTCAATAACCCCGCTACGATCACACCTCTGATTCCCGACCCCAAACACCTACAATGCATCTTGCTCAACACCCGATCGGTCCACAGGCACGCCATCGACCTATGGAATCTACTAGATACCTTCTCTCCAGACATCGCCTTCCTCACAGAAACATGGATGAACGCCTCCTCCGCCCCTGACATCACCATTGCCATCCCAGAAGATTATAAGATCATACGCAAAGACCGTACCGGCCACACAGGAGGAGGAATCGCTATCGTCCATAAGAAATCTATCCACATCTCAACCAGCTCTGACATCAATCTCGCCAACTCTGAACACCTTCACTTCCAGATCCACATCGACCCCAAGACCACACTCAGAGGCACCCTCCTTTACAGACCACCAGGACCCCGCGCACAATTTAGTGAGGACATCACGGACTTCATCACTCCACACGCACTCCCTTCCAAAGATTACATCCTCTTGGGAGACCTCAACTTTCACCTTGAAAAGATCAACGACCGCAACTCCACCACCCTTCTGGACAACCTCGCCAACCTCGGACTTAGACAACTGGTCACTTCCCCCACCCACATCGCTGGTCACACTCTCGACCCTATCTTCACCTCCAGCAATCATGTCTCCTTCAGCCACACTACGGCTCTCCTCTGGACTGACCACAGCTGCGTTCACTTTACCTACAACAAGTCCAAACCCAACAACCACCCCCAACCAACTCTGCAAAGAAACTGGAACAAAATCACCATCGACCAGATCTCCTCATCGCTTCTTCGAAACCCCCCAGCCCACCCCTCAAACCCCGACCAAGCCGCCTCCAACCTCTCCCTTTGGCTATCCAACAGCGCCGACATCCTAGCACCACTGAAAAAGCGACAAAGCAAACTTGGCAGCAAGAAGGCCTCATGGTTCAACGATGATCTTAAGAAATCCAAGAAACTCTGCCGCTCCCTTGAGAAGGCTTGGAAAAAAGACCCAACCACCAGCACCAAGGACGCCTTCAAAAACGCCACCCGCATACACCACCAACTGATCCGAAAGGCCAAGAAAACCGCCTTCAAGGAACGACTAGATAACAACGCCCACAACAGCAAGGAACTTTTCAACATCGTCAAGGAATTTACCAATCCCTCGGCCAACTCTAACGACATCACCCCCTCTCAAGCACTCTGCGACTCACTAACCTCATTCTTCCACAACAAAATTGCAGACATCCACGACAGCTTCGACAACCAACTCGGAGAACAACCCTACCAACCATCTACCGGACCTGCACCCCCCTCGAACACCCTTAATGACTGGAACCCTATCTCCACTGAGGACACCATCCGCCTGATGAACTCCATCCACTCAGGATCCCCCACAGACCCTTGCCCTCACCACATCTTCAACAAAGCAGACTCCATCATAGCACCGCACCTCCGAGACGTCATCAACTGCTCCCTCAACTCCGCCACCTTCCCGGAAAGCTGGAAACACGCAGAACTTAGCGCCCTTCTGAAAAAACCCACAGCGGACCCCACCGAACTCAAAAACTACCGCCCCATCCAGCTTGCCGCCTTCCTCGAAGCCAACAAATCCCTCGACTCCTCACAGTCCGGCTTCCGAGCAAAACACAGCACTGAAACCGCCCTCATCGCAGCAACAGACGACATTCGAACTCTACTGGACAATGGAGACACAGTCGCCCTCATCCTCCTCGACCTCTCCGAAGCCTTCGACACAGTCTGCCATAGCACCCTTCTACATCGCCTCAGAAACATCGGAATCCAAGGAAAAGCACTGGAATTGATCACCTCGTTCCTCACCGGAAGGATTCAGAGGGTCCGCCTCCCACCATTCAAGTCAGAGGCCACTGAAGTCATCTGCGGCGTACCACAAGGATCCTCACTCAGCCCTACCCTCTTCAACGTATACATGAGCCCCCTCGCGACCATCGCACGCCAACACAACCTCAACATCATCTCCTACGCTGATGACACTCAACTGATCCTCTCACTCACCAAAGACCCGAACACCGCCAAAACCAACCTGCATGAAGGAATGAAAGAAGTAGCCGAATGGATGAAACACAGCCGTCTGAAACTGAACTCAGATAAAACAGAAGTCCTCATTTTAGGTACCTCCCCCTCCGCATGGGACGACTCTTGGTGGCCAGAAGCCCTTGGAAAAGCACCCATCCCGACAGACCACGCACGGAACCTGGGCGTCATCCTAGATTCCTCACTTTCGATGAACAGACAAGTCAACGCCGTCTCTTCATCTTGCTTCAACATTCTTCGCATGCTCAAAAAAACATTCCGTTGGATCCCCACCGAAACTAGGAAAACGGTCACCCACGCTCTGGTCACGAGCCGACTGGACTATGGAAACACCCTCTACGCCGGTACTACAGCTAAACTCCAGAAAAAACTCCAACGAATCCAAAACGCCTCAGCCAGGATCATATTAGACATCCCGCGTTAAGAACATATCTCCGATCACCTGAAAAACCTCCACTGGCTTCCCGTCAATAAGAGGATCACTTTCCGGCTCCTAACCCACGCACACAAAGCACTCTACGAAATCGGACCAGAATGCCTCAACACACGACTGTCCTTCTACACCCCCTCCCGCCAGCTACGATCAGCCAACCAGGCCCTTGCCACTGTACCCCGCATCAACAAAACCACCATGGGAGGTAGATCCTTCTCCTACCTGGCAGCTAAAACCTGGAATTCACTTCCCACTTACCTTCGCCTTACCCAGAACCACCTAGCATTCAGAAAGCAACTTAAAACGTGGATATTTGACAAGTAATTCCCCACCCCTCCTCAAGCGCCTTGAGACCCTCTGGGTATGTAGTGCGCTATATAAATTCTTTGACTTGACTTGACTTGACTATCAGAAGGTCCAATATTTATCATGTTGCCTGTCTTCGTGCTGGTGGAACACCCTATCCTACCCTCACATCTGGTTCTGGAAAGTTCTTCCCTTCCCCCGTCAAGGCTCCAAACTGCCTGGGGAGACAATAGGCTAGTGTCAGGGTCCATTGTGTGTGTTGGAGGCGACCCCTTTGAAGTGTAAGTGTGGCAGGGCAAGGCACAGCTCTGCCCCCAGCTACCCTAGCAGGATGGCCCATCCTGTTCACAACTAGCCCCTTTGTGTCACTGCCAGGAGGGAACACAAAAATCCAACAGCAGAGCAATTCACAGTAATGTGACCCAAGACACTGCCAAAAGGTACAAATGGTTAGGATAAGAAGATGCCAACTTTCTAAAAGTAGAAAAGCAAAACAAGAGCTGGGTTGCACTCTGAGTAAACAAAAGTATGATACAATATAAACTGAAAAAACGAAATAGTTTTCTAAAGTGTGCACCCTCTGGAGAGGCTCCGCACAGCCGCCCAATTCAAAGTGAAAGAAAAAAACTAACATTGATGTCCTAGACACAAGGTGCACTACTGTTATTCACTGAAATAGTGTAACCCATTTACATTGGATAAGCAAACGAATTTCAATACTATATATCCAAAAACTTAATCCAAGAGCAACAATCACAGTGTGAAAAAGGCCATCATCCAATCATCACTGAAGTGCTGAATGTAGCTCGTTGATTTTTATTGTGCAAACATAGGCACATCATAGGACAAAATTGTTTTGCATGGGCTAGATGGTGATTAAACAGTTCCCACGATGAATAAACAATTCTCAATGCATTTCCGCCATGAACAGTTGCCCTTCGTCAGGGGAATCTACAAACAAGTCATTGTTACAATGAATATTCAAAGTTCAATGCTTAAGAAAACAAAAATTCAAGAAAGGCCAATCAATTCCATGAGTTGGACATCGGAAGAGTAAACCAGAGAAAATAAAGACTTATCACTGGAAACAATTAAGTAAGAATTGCCGAAATGTTAGCCCTCAGTGAAAAACAAAATGTGAAAACAAATGTTTGTTTTTCACGGAGGGCTGACATTTCGGCAAGTCTGCCTTCATTGTTTCCAGTGATAAGTCTTTATTTTCTCTGGTTTAGTCTTCTGATGTCCACTTTACTGGGGACTTACATGTAAACTAAATGTGACAATTATGCATAGTCCAGTTGGATCATTTTTGAGGGAGAAAGCACAAGCTCTCAGCACTGTTTAGTAGGGGTAAAGTGAACAGCTTCCTAATGCCAACTAAAAAAACTCAGCGGATTCATAAATCCAACCAACCAATGAAATGTCACCACCTGAAAAATCTTGATTGATCGGCAACCTCAACAAACAATCTGTCATACTATTCTTAGATCTCTGAACAAATTGAACTCTGACGAACCATCCGTCCATTGGTTTATTCTGTGGGATACATTTTCCACTTCTCTGCAAGTGAATATCTGAGACAGTAGTCGATGGTAGGACCTATTTACAAATGGTATCCCACATAAGTAAAATTTAAAATGAAGAATAGTCCAGTACACAGCCAACGCTTTCCGTTCTATCACTGAGTACCTTTCCTCAGCAACTTTCAACAAGTGAGAAGCACTTGCCACCACATTCACCTCGCCATCCACCACGTGCGACAACACTGTACCCAATCCCTTGATGCTAGAATTGGTAGATACTGTTGTTCTCCTACAAGCATCGAAATAGCTTCCCAATATTTGACAATGTGTTCATATTAGCTTTCCCCTTTTTTTAAAATAAGAGTCAATCTGGTCGTGGAGATCCTTTCATCATCTATAATCTCCCCCTTATTCAGATGCATTTTGTATGGAGTCTGTGTGAGTCTGAATGTGTTTGATTGGTTTGTGTGAAACTGATGCATTTATGTGTTTTCCAGGGTTCTGTTTTGTCAAGTAATTTTATACATGTAAATATGTACTACAGAAGAAAGTGGGGGGGGAGCTACGTCAGCAAGCAAGATGGCTGCTTAAGCTCCCGGCTCCGCCGACCTCCGTAACCCGCCACGATATCCTGTACGCTATCCTGATTTTACGCCCAGTCTCTGTGTGTCTGAACTGATCCACACTCCGATGGTGAAATCCGGACATTTTTATCGGCTTGTTTGACAAATTTCCACCGAGTGGAAGTTTGCGGCCTACACCAGCGGTGAAGCCGGGGCCTGGAGTACTTTCACAGCCGGGCTGTAGTGCAACAACATCGGCCAGGAGGATTGGGCTGGGTCCGGTCAACCGGAGTGGAGGCCTTAATTCGGCCCGCAATTGACTGCAATCGTTTCCATCGCTCAGCATCGACCGAGGGGTGAGTCAGCTTGCTGCCGGCTGCGAGTGGGGGCCCCGTCCCGCGGCCCCGTCTCTTGGTCTTCGGGGCCCGGCGGTTCGGGGTCTCTGATCTGCGGCCTTCACCGGTGTGTACCACTGTCGCGGACAAAGACTGGTCACCCTTCGCACACTGCACTTTCGTGGTCTTGCCTGTTCCCCCGAAGATGCCAGATCCACCCGGGGAGGTAATTGCGTCAGATGTCGGGCATGAAACTATGAACCCGACGGTGCATGAACTATCAATGAGGTCGATATTAACTGAACTTTGGGCACTTCACTCACATGTGGACACTTTGGTGAGCAAATTGGATACGCGCCTATCCGCGATGCTCCGGACGGATCCGGGCCTGGCCCTATCGTTGGAACCGGACTCTACCGCCATTCATACCGCAGCCATTTTGATTCCCCTGAGAGCCCTGTGAGGAAACAGGCACTGGAACCATCAGATCATCCCATGGGAGATTGTGTTCTCGAGGATCTCAAGATCTTGCTCAACCCTCCGCCACCACCGGCTTTGGAGATGACATCGGGCGCGCCCCCCCCGGAGACTTTTGTTTGTGACTCTCTATCTTCTTTGTGGTCGTCTTCTCCTTTCCTGGCGACGCTGCGACTCCTGCGCAAGATACAATGGATCGGTTCAACTAGGAGGGAGAGTCCGTCTACGTCTACAGTCCCGCTGGACTCACTGCCTGTCGGTAGCCATGGACTGCTATCTGATGACTTTCTGTCTCTTTATTGCTTCTTTTTGGGACTTTGGGTCTTGTTGGGAGGGGCTCGCGTTCTGGTTCGGAGGGGCCAAGGTTGATACCGACTGGATCGGTAATGGTTGGCATGGCGTTTATACATGTTGGACTCGTAATTGTTTGCTCTAAGAGGCTGGGCGGTGTTACACGGTACCTTCTACTTTTATTTATATTGTCGTTTTACATCTGTCTTTATAATGATACGGGGTGGCTGTCTCAGGCGGGGGTCTAAAGGGGCCGGGAACCTGCACGGAAATGCCCACCTCTGTTTCTTCTCCTACCTTTGGGGTTTTAGTTATTAGGGGCGACAGGCACGCTGCTAGTGGGGTTAGGCTATAGCCATTTGCAGGGGTGCAGGGTGGGGGGTTGGATGGGGGGGTGTTTATTTTGCCTTTTTTAGGGCTCGCCTTTCCTATTCCGTAGGAATAGGAAAAGAGCCCTAATGCAGCCAACCCATACTTCAGGCCAAGCAAGGGCTCTCCAGAGGATTTTGGGAAGTGCACGCCTCGTGCACGAGCTTGCCTGAGCCTTCTGCCTATCAGCCTGCCAGTTCTCCTCCCCTAATTATTCACTTCACTGACTCTGGCTCTTCAAAGGCTCTGCTACCTGCCCCCCCCCCTACCCCCCACCCCTGCCTGCACTTCCCGGCCGCTTGCCTTCTGTCCCTTAATCTCCCCGTGACTCCCCCCTCACCTCTCCCACCCCATGACTCCCCCCTCACCTCTCCCACCCCACTGCTTCAGGCCCCCACCATTTGCTCAGGACATTGCTTGTTGTCAGTGACCTCTTACAATGCTATGCCATCCCTACGTGCCTATACTCCCCTCCCTCCGTGTTCCAGCCGCTGTGCCTCAACTCCCTGCTGGGGAGTGCCAGCAAACCCTACACTTGTTTGCAATTCGAGTTTGTTCCGATGCTTGGAGGGAGTTCTTGCTTTTAGAATAAATTGACGTGCATTTTGAAGTCGCCTTTCACGCGCGTCCTTCAGTTTGAAATTGGGGAGAAAAACTTTTTTATGTACTGGGCTTTTAAGGGGAAGCGTGATAGTCATTTCATTGATGTTAAAGAGTAATGACGTACTTTCAACTAGTTCTTTTTTCAATCTTCCAGTTAATGTTTACTTAACCGGAAAACTGTCAAGGGTCATCAAAAATAATGGAGTCTGACAGTAAATATACCTGAAAAACGAGCTAGAGTTTCCATGCCGCGGCACCAAACCGTAGCAAGTACCTAACTTCCCTTTTAAAACACCCGCAGACACCAGAGAAGATCACCTGACATTTTTCTCTCTAAAACTGTTCAAAACAAAAAGTCCATACAATGAGGACTTTGTTAAAGTGCCCATAAAAGTCCGGAAATGTATTCCCATTAAAATCAGCTGGGAAATGGCATTGTGGCGATTTAATATCCATCCACGCAGAGTGAGATTATTACAGGTCTTGAAAAAACATTTTTATAGACACCCTCCTTTGAGCGAGATGTTTATTATCCACACTGTTAAGTGTTTGTCTTACCTGAAATGGAGGTGTTTTACCATAGGCAGTTTACTAGAGTCAAACACTGTTCGGGTTCCTCTGTACAATGAGCCACGAGGAGCGCGGGAAGTGGATGGTGGGTGGCAATTGGACTCAAAGCGGCCGGTCGCTTTGATGTTCGGATAAGCATCAGATAAGGATCTGTCTGGCCTCGAACACCTTTAAGCAGCGGCAGCCTGCCCTTCACACGCCGGACTCCCAGCCAGCCTGTCTCCGAGTGCCAGCACCAAAGAGGGGGGTTTGAAGCCCTAAATGAGTATTCCTTAGAATTTTTATGGGCGCCCCTTGCAGCTCGCCTGAAGAGCAGAGTGTGTGCTGGGTGACTGGCAAGCGAGCAGCAAATCCAACAGGCTGCTGCAGTGAACTGAAGGGACGAAGGAATACGATAAATCATATTTATAATAACAAGACGACAAACTGTTTTATGACAGGTGGGGAAGACACCGGAGCTGTCGTGAAAGTTAAAAAAGAAACTTAAAGATAATCACACAACGCCGAGAGGAACATATCTTCAAATATTCGTGCCTCATTTAGACGATATTCAACAATTGTACCCAAGACAGGATTCCTCTTTCCATTTTTTATCTTGCAATATTATACTTTTTGGTAGAAGCCGGGTTGCTTCGAATCTGGAGCGGATTCACTTATTTTTCAGCTCGAAAAGTGCTGCGCATCAGGCACTTTAGTGTAAATTCTCTTTTCCAAACCCCACACAAATACAATTTTATGTATGTATGTGGATAGATTTGTATAATGCTCGCAGACAGTCGTACATTACAGATCGTGTCATTCCCACACCCCTTTGCCTCCAGAAACCCCAAATGCACCCTGCTCCTGCCAACATATTTTGATTTGTAGAAGGTATATCTGTTTTAGAGGTAACTCCAAATTCAGGTCTACAGCGTAAAGCACTGGCAAGGCAGAACAAGCAGACCGCCCACCACAAACCCCCACCTCCAGTGTCCATAGAAGGGCAGCAAAACCACAGCTGATTATTCGGCAATCACCAGTTCTTTTTTGCAATTCGAGTTTGTTCTGATGCTCGCACTCACTCTACCGCCCTCACTCTACCGCCCTCACTCTACCACTCTAACGCCCTCACGCTGTCACTCTGCCGCCATCACTCTACCACTCTACCGCCCTCACGTCCTCACTCTACTGCCCTCACTCTACCACTCTGCCACCCACACGCCCTCACTCTACTGCCCTCACTCTACCACTCTACTGCCCTCACGCCCTCACTCTACTGCCCTCACGCCCTCACTCTACCACCCTCACGCCTTCACTCTACCGCACTCACTCTACCACTCAACCGCCCTCACTCTACTGCCCTCACTCTACCGCACTCACTCTACCGCCCTCACTCTACCACTCTACCACCCTCACTCCCTCACTCTACCGCCCTCACCCTACCACTCTACCGCCCTCACTCTACTGTCCTCACGCCCTCGCTCTACCACCCTCACTCTACCGTCCTCACGCCTTCACTCTACCGCCCTCACTCTACCACTCTACCGCCCTCACTCTACCGCTCTACCACCATCACTCTAACACTCTACCGCCCTCACGCCCTCACTCTACCGCCCTCACGCCCTCACTCTACCGCCCTCACTTTACCACCCTCACTCTACCACTCTAACACCATCACGCCTTCACTCTACCGCCCTAACTCTACCACTCTACCATCCTCACGTCCTCACTTTACCGCCCTCAATCTACCACTCTACTGCTCTCACGCCCTCACTCTACCGCCCTCACTCTACCACTCTACCGCCCTCACTCTATCACTTTACTACCCTCGCTCTACTGTCCTCACTCTACCGCTCTACCGCCCTCACTCTACCGCCCTCACTCTACCACTCTATCGCCCTCACTCTACCACTCTACCACCCTCACTCTACTGCCTTCACTCTACTACTCTACCGCCCTCACTCTACCACTCTACCGCCCTCACTCTACCACCCTCACACCCTCACTCTACTGCCTTCACTCTACTACTCTACCGCCCTCATGCCCTCACTCTACCACCCTCACGCCCTCACTCTACCGCCTTCACTCTACCACTCTACTGCCCTCACGCCCTCACTCTACCACTCTACCGCACTCACTCTACCGCCCTCACTCTACCACTCTACTGCCCTCATTCTACCACTTTACCACCCTCCATCTGCTGCCCTCACTCTACCACTCTACCGCCCTCATGCCCTCACTCTACAGCGCTCACTCTACCGCCCTCACTCTACCGCCCTCTCTCTACCACTCTACTGCGCTCGCACCCTCACTCTACTGCCCTCACGCCCTCACTCTACCACCCTCACTCTACTGCCCTCACTCTACCGGCCTCACTCTACCACTCTTCCGCCTTCACTCTACCGCCCTCACTCACTCTATCACCCTCACTCACTCTATCGCCCTCACTCACTCTATCTGCTGCCCTCACTCTACCACTCTACCGCCCTCATGCCCTCACTCTACAGCGCTCACTCTACCACTCTACTGCCTTCACGCCCTCACTCTACCGCCCTCACTCTACCGCCCTCACTCTACCGTCCTCACTCTACCACTCTACTGCCCTCGCACCCTCACTCTACTGCCCTCACGCCCTCACTCTACCACCCTCACTCTACTGCCCTCACTCTACCGGACTCACTCTACCACTCTTCCGCCTTCACTCTACTGCCCTCACTCACTCTATCATCCTCACTCACTCTATCGCCCTCACTCACTCTATCGCCCTCACTCTATCTATCTATCGCCCTCCCTCACTCTATCTATCACCCTCCCTTTATCTATTGCCCTCCCTCTATCTATCTATCCCCCTCCCTCTGTCTATCTATCGCCCTCACTCTATCGCCCTCCCTCCCTCTATCTATTGCCCTCCCTCTCTTCCACCCACCTCCTTCTCTAACTCCCTGTTCTCTTCTCTTCTCCCATGCTGATCTGCTGCTCTCTTCCACCCTGCCTCCTTCTCTAACTCCCTATTCTCTTCTCTTCTCCTGTGCCGATCTGCTGTTCTCTTCCACCCCACCTCCTTCTTTAACTCCCTGTTCTCTTCTCATGTGCTGATCTGCTGCTCTCTTCCACCCCTCCTCCTTCTTTAACTCCCTGTTCTTTTCTCCCATGCTGATCTGCTGCTCTCTTCCACCTGCCCCCTTCTCCAACTCCCTGTTTTCTTCTCCCATGCTGATCTGCTGCTCTCTTCCACCCACCTCTTTCTATAACTCCCTGTTCTCTATCTATCTATCGCCCTCAATCTATCTATCTATCTATCTATCTATCTATCTATCTATCTATCTATCTATCTATCTATCTATTATCTATCACCCTCACTCTATCTATCGCCCTCACTCTATCTATTTATCGACCTCACTCTATCTATCTATCGCCCTCACTCTATCTATCTATTGCCCTCACTCTATCTAACTATCGTCCTCACTCTATCTATCTATCTATCTATCTATCTATCTATCTATCTATCTATCTATCTATCTATCTATCTATCTATCTATATATCTATCTATCTATCTTTCTATCGCCCTCACTCTATCTATCTATCTATCTATCTATCTATCTATCTATCTATCTATCTATCTATCTATCTATCGCCCTCACTCTATCTATCTATCTATCTATCGCCCTCACTCTATCTATCTATCTATCTATCTATCTATCTATCTATCTATCTATCTATCTATCTATCTATCTATCTATCTATCTATCGCCCTCACTCTATCTATCTATCTATCTATCTATCTATCTATCTATCTATCTATCTATCTATCTATCTCCCTCACTCTATCTATCTATCTATCTATCTATCTATCTATCTATCTATCTATCTATCTATCTATGTATCGCCCTCACTCTATCTATCTATCTATCTATCTATCTATCTATCTATCTATCTATCTATCTATCTATCGCCCTCACTCTATCTATCTATCTATCTATCTATCTATCTATCTATCTATCTATCTATCTATCTATCTATCTATCTATCTATCTATCTCCCTCACTCTATCTATCTATCTATCTATCTATCTATCTATCTATCTATCTATCTATCTATCTATCTATCTATCTATCTATCTATCTATCGCCCTCACTCTATCTATTGCACCACCACAGCATCACTCAGGGGCACCATAACATCACTCAGGGGCACCACAACATCACTCAGGGGCATCACAAAATCACTATGCGCTACTACAGCATCACTGAACGCCACAGCATCACTCGTTGCCACCACAACATCACTCAGAGCCACCACAGCATCAATCTGTGCAACTATTCAACAACAACTGGTTCAAATATGTTCTCAATGTGTCAAGCTTTATTACAAATGTCACAAAAATATGTTAATATTTCACTTCTGTTCTTGGATTTTCGCCACAATAAAATACACTGAACATAATCTTGACAAAAGTTATTTACTGAAGTTTAAGCTATTGCCATTATAAATTACAATAACTTTTATTTAAGTATTAATTATTTTTTTTTAAAAAGCATTTGTTATTTGTAATATCAATACATCAAAGTCACGTAAATACAAAACATGTTGCATTACAAATGCTATAGGTGTCACATTTGCAAAAGTTAAAAGTATTGGGATTGTAAATGACAAAGCTATTAATTTCCTTATTTTCAAAACCAACACATAAATAAAAAAATTGTCATTTACAAGACCAATAGCTCGAACTTTCCTAATGCAAGACCTATTGCATTGCAAATGCTTGTTATTTTCTATGGCCTTTCTTTCTTTTTTCCTTTCCCCCCTCTTTAAGGATCAGTATAGCTATGAATCATCTAGACTCTTACTGTGTGCTCGTATTTTGTGCTGACGTTTTATGATATCCTGACTTTTAGGTGGGGGGGCTTGGAGTGCCGGAGCAATATGGAATATGACTTTTGTTGCCTTTCGTACAGGTCTTGATGCTCTGGTGCCACCATTTATCGTAGTGTTTCTTTCATGCAAATCCTGTTTTTACCCTGTCCCCCGTATTCTGTTTGATTTTATAGCACCTGATCCTCCCATATAAAATGTAAAATGAAACCTTTATCTCATCCTGTAACCCGCCTGTGCGTTCTTAAATACAACTCTTATCCTGTATCGCTGCCGGACCCCGGGACTGTCGGCCGATGAGCCGTTTTGTACATTAATATTGGAAATTTTAAGTTTCTTAGCGGCCGGCCCCCGTGGTTGTAGGCCCGTACTTGTATTTTTATTGAATGCTACAATAAAGGTTTAAAAAAAAAAATATGTACTACATATATGTGATGTACTAACAGGAGTGATGTTGATTTCTGTTATGTATTCATTTTTGGAGAAAAAAAATGAAAAAAGAAAGGGAAAAATATTACATTTTATAAAGTATATGAAGAAATGAAATAATAAAAGAAATGAGAATTGAATTTCAATTGTTGAGTGTCAATGATATGATTTATTGTGTTATTGAGCCCATTGGTGATTAAATCCTTAATGGAATTAATGGATAGGCCATTAGGGAGTGCTTCTAGTACCTTTAGCTTCCCAATACTGTTCTTCATCTCAGTAAACGCTACCCAACATTCCTTCATACACTCAAATTATTGATTCTTTTTCAATAACAAATTCATGGTAGACCTGGATGGAGCTCATGGAGTGATTCGGCGGAGGTATCGAAAAACTCAGCCGAAATCCGCTGAGTTCTGTGAGTGGGCAGAGTAGAATTTGCTTTACTCTGCTTATGCCTGACAATCTGAACAGTGCCACAACTAGTTGCCCAAACCTCAAATACATGGTTAAATTAATGTTCAGATCAGAAGGGTCTGAGCAATACTCTCCTATCTGGTGACGTCTGCTGAGGAACTTCTCACCCCGTGACACCAGCAGTTCAGCCTCATGTTGACCCCCAGATGGAAAAGTGGGCTTGCTGCACCCGTGGACAGGAACTCGGCCGCAAAGAGAGATGACTGAATTGGAAAGGGGCTCATTGTGGGCTAACAACTAGCAGACAGGGAATATCACCCGATTTGGTATACACACAAACACTAAAAGGGGGCAGAGCACTTCTTGAGCGGGGCTAGTAAGATGAGGTGAGGGTCACAGAACGAACAGAAGGGAATAAAATAGGCTTACCTGATAGGTTATAAGGTCCTGGCTCCTGGTCCTGGGTGCACCAGACTCTGTCCTTGCTCGCCATAATTTATGAGGCAGGGAACTTGTACACTTCTCTGAGAAGATAGGATCTGGTGGGTCACCCGGCTATACCCCGACCGCCTGTCCAAGCCATACTGGTGTATTGGTTGACCAGAGGTGACTAAACCCCGCTCCTCAGCAGCTTCTGCTGCACCATTCGCCCCCAAGAACCACCCAGTCTGAACCATCATTCTCGCAACTTCTTCTACTTAGACCGGCCTCATAAAAAAATCGTGCCTTGTTGGTGGAGTGCTGTGGCACATATCCATGTCATGCCCCTAGACTCGTGCACAATTTGTTGGGTAAACCCAAGTGCATGTGCCGGTCTACGCATTAAAGAAGACTGGGCTTGGGTGACCAAATTTATATTATCTAGTATGCAAGATACAGTGTATGGAGACATTTAGAAGACATTTGTTTTTGGAGATTGGGGAGCAGTAAACTCCGCTATGCTGCGGTAGTGGAGTTTTTGCTGAAGTCTGCTCTCTAAGTCGAGCGCGGAGTGGGCAAAACTCTATGAGCTCCACCCGAGGAGAGAAGTTCACTGCCCACCCCTATTTCATAGGCTGTGAAAAGCTAGCAAAGTATGCTAACCCCATGAATGAACACACCTGATCCTTGCTCTCTGGTGTTGCTGCTACCACAATACTGTTAGCCAGTTTGGAACTCATCCCTTCTCCCAAAATAGTGTGACCTAAATAGGTTACCGAAGTTATCCATAATATACCCTTCTCTTTCTTAATGACCAGTCTAGCCTCTTGTAACCACTCTAACAATTGCCACAACTGCCTTTCATGCTCATTTTTATCTTCACCATAGACAAACATATTGTCTTGGAAAAATAACACCTTTTGAAGTCCCTCCAGGATTTTCTTCCTTACTCTTACAAATGATGTTAGGTGTTGAGAGAGCTCAAACTGAACAAATTGTATCAGTACATCAGAATTGCAAGTAGTACACACAAATCATAAGAGAAATGCTATGAGTGCTGAAAATATATTCACCTATACTTCGAAATGTGTAGTTAATCTAGAGATTTTATATAAAAGTGGAACTAATGCAGAAATGTGTGAAAATGTGTACCTTTATTATACGTGATTAATCATGATCCATGTTATGTAGCTGCTAATGGAAGAATGTCATGCTGCAAGGCATAGAAAGGAACGGGCCTTATGGCTAGGCCAGAGGGGTAGAAACGTATCCATCTTTGCATAGACATGGATTGCACTAATGTTATAATTATTTTGTTTATTCGTTAGATTTATATTCCATAGATGTGTTTATTATTTCTTTAATAATAAGATGCTAACATGTTATTTTAGTTGACCGTTGCGAGGATTGTTGTAGGCCTGAAGTGATAAAAGGGTTTTTGATTTGCACGTACTGGTACAGGCCGAGCTGTGTCAGGAAAATGTTGTCAACTTCTGTTAGAAGTCTATGGGAATGGAGATTCAGCTACGGATGTCTGTCTGCATATGTGAGGGGGATCCAATAATAATTGGATGAATAGAGTTCTGTTCAAGAGACTGGTGCAGACACGGAGGAGGGTTCAGGAATGTTTTAGGGGGTATTGGCGGGCTGGAGAAGAGTCTGAGAAGCAAGGTCAATGCTAACGCACGAGGCCCAGAGGAAGATCATCATGGAAAAAGCCAGAATCGACACCACGTGAGGGGCGTCTCACGAGGGGCGTCTCAAATGTTATTGTGTTTTTGTATTAGGGTCAGTACCCCGGGGTGGAGTTAGAGCAGTTGCCTGAGGACCCTTTAGAGAGCGGATGGGTAGGCAGAGAGGGGTCATGACTGGAGATCATAGGTTTTCACCTAGAGACTAAGAGTGGGTGATCTTCTTAGGAAGTCATTCACAGCTGACACCTTTTGGTAGGTTGGGACTCTGTTAAGTAGGGATACCATCTAGAGCAGGGTAGGGACAGCCTAACCTGAAACCTTCCCTCCTCTTATAAATGACGGAGAGATCACAATATGTGTCGATGCTTGCAGCCCTTTTAATTTTGGAATTAGTCCTAGTTGTGTTCTTTGCTCGCCTAAGGGCTTTCCGAGAGCACATGTATGTAGTGGTGCCTGTATACCTTTTGAATCTCATTTTGAGATGCCTGTACTTGCAGTTAACCTTGACATTATAATAAATCTTTAAAAGCTAGAAGTAGTTTGTGGTTTTTCTGAGTCGAGTCCATCATTAGCGAAGTTGACCTGGTATAGGATGCACTTTCTTTCCTCAACGACAGGCAATAAAGGTTCAGTTGACCAGAACGGGGTTTAGATCTAGAGTGATAAGAACGAGATCTACAATCTCGTCCTTGCAGTTGGTAGCTATAGAGGATGGTTGCCTTCTTGAGGAAGGTGATCTAGGCCAGTTAGATTACCCCAAGGCCCCTAGAGATCGATGACCGGAAGAACCGCCCGCCGAAGAAGGTCCGGATGACGTGAGACAGAAAAGCAGCAGTATCGGTCGAGAGTGAGTATAAAGGGTCATGCGTGTTAGATTGCGGTGTTTTTGTGTTGCATCTATGTTGTAATGTCTGGCGGAGTTGAATGCCTGTAGAGTGACTGCGGAACTGGTTGTGAGCGCGCGCAACCGGTGCAAATCTTAAGTTCAAGGAGAGCTTAAGTGGTTCGGGTGTATCGGACATCCAGAGTAACTGTCAACCAGTGTGAAGGGGGTCATGAGGTACCATTGATCGCCCGCAGGACTGAGATAGGGGGAACGTAAGTGTGAGTGCGTGAGTAACAGACGCTGGTCGGAAGTTACTGTGTGTAAGCAACCTATCAGAAAGACGGAAGACATTTCGTCAGTTGTGGTGACAATTACAGATAGACTGTGGACGTACAGTCAAGAGAAGTGACGGCTTGGTCGGAAGTAGTCATTTTTCGGTGCATGAATGGGACGCATGTGTGACCGGGAGACGAGCTGAGAAAGGAGGGGTGCTGCTGCGAAGCGGAGACGAGTGACGTCAGAAAGTGCCGCGCTGGGATTGGCCGGCCGGAGCAAGACCGCGCTGTGATAGGCCAGCTAGCAAAGCCGCGCTAGGATTGGTGGATTGCCATCAGGAAGTAAACAGAATAGCGAGGCTGGAAATTGTACGTTAATCATGAAATGTTTTAAATGGTTAAGAGCGGCGTTTAAAAGAGAGAGGCGGAGATCTTATGATGGGGAAGAAGCCCCGCCGGAGGGTACGCCGGCTTATTATATGGCGACAAATGTTGGGTTACACACTATAATGTGGATTTCAGAGTGGAGTAAGATTACAGAAGGAAATGAGGAACTGACGTTTCCAAAGTACGGGACGTTCAGATTAGAGGTGCTACACCGATTAAAAGCAGTCATGACCTCAATGAGACCTATGCCTAGACCGACCCAGTTTGAAGCTCTCAATGCATGGATTAGGGCAGCGCACGAGAGGAACCTGAATAGACGACAAGAAAGGGTGAAACTATCGGTAAGAGCAGTGCAGGATGCCAAATGGGATGCGGATGCTAAAAGATGGAGAGTGCATAACCTTGAAGTAAACAAACTGTACCCAGTATTAGAGGTGGCAGGAAACAAGAGCCCATTCGAAGAGGATGAAGAGAGCGAGACAGAAGATAGCCTGATAAATAGGTTACTAACAGATAGGCCACCCCCGTACAATAAAGAGACAGGAAATGTCGAGCCAAGCAGAGAAGGGGGGCCTGGCATAGGGGAGTATGGACCGCTTCCCACTACAGATTGGGATCCCACAGCAAGTAAAGAATTGTCTAAACCTAGTCCAGTGCAGAAGGTAGTCGGAAGGTTTGTGGTACAGAGGGTGCCAGAAACGGAGTGTGCCACTACCTACGCACTGCCAGATGCCCTGCAAGTACCTGTTACTATAGGTCCTATAGTATCGATTTATGACCCAGAGAGAGCAAGAGGGGAGGAACAGGTACGACTGGACAGGGAGAGAGCAGAAATGACAAGGAGGAATGATACAATCAATTCCCCAAGTCAGTTGACAAGACCGAGAGATTGGAGCACCCCAGTACATACAGCAGTAGATCCAATAGGAGATCCGGGGGGCCCTAGATGGCCGGAGGATCTGAGGGGATCAGGACGGAAATCCTTCCAGGAGCTAAGCGAATATATGAAGAAATGGGATGAGGCAGTAGAGGCTCACAAGAGCATCATAGCAGTGGAAGCTGGATGGGAAAGTCAGGATAGCAGGACCCGGACTCACTGTGGGGCTGACGAAAGCAGTCCGGAGTGGGACGGGAAGGGTCAGGACGGTAGCGGAGACACTCGTCCTACCCGGAGTGGAGGTAGACCAGACCTAGAAAACAGGAGCCCTGAATGTGGGGGGGTGTCTCGCCCAATTCACAGCAAAGGAGATAGGAGAACGCAGGAGTACAGGAACAGCTTTAAGTGCACCCACTATGCGTCTGGCAATAGCGGACAGAACAAGAGTTGCGAGAGGCCTCGCCATAACCCCTGTGACTACGGACATGAACGCAGTTCTGGGGAGATGGGGAGCTGAGAAGGAACTTACCGAATCCTGAGTGACACTAGACAACGAGAGGATAGCGACAGGAGGGAGAACAGCAGGGAATCATACCAGGGAGCGAGGGAGGACAGAAAGAGTGGACAAAATGAGATGGGGGGAAACAGGCCCGTGTTTCATCACCTTCCAAGGCAGGATGGCCGAGCATGGGACTTAGAAAGATGGGAACAAGGGAGGACTCTCCTTAACTCCCCCGAGCCCAAGCGTAGGACTCGGAGCTGGGACGGAAGGGAGACCGATGAGCACCCTAAGAAAGACATATTGAGAGCAGAGATAAAAGCCAAGAGACTTGATGTTGCCAGCTTAAATTCAGACCTAGATGACATAGTAGATGGTACCTTGCCCTTAGAGAGAATGGACATGTATGAGCAGGATGAGATACTGTTCATGGCAAAGGACATCACTCGGAAAGCGAGAGCGGCACATGAGAAATTAGTCAAACTGGCAGGAAAATATATGGTAGACCTGTCAAGGACCAAAGCATTACAGGGTAACCATAGGCTACATTATTCTGATCAGGACCTGGATGAGAGAAGAACAATAGGATTAAAAACACACATAAGGGAACTGATCACAGGAATAAGGACATGGAGAGCGCTGGATAAATGGGAAGAAAGGTGGTCCAAGAAAGGGACCGTTAGGAGAAGCATGCTTGGGATGACCCCCGAGGGAGGACTGCAGAGAGTAGAGGCATACCCTTTGCGTGAGGTTGCAAACGGGAACTATGTGCATGTGCCATGGAGTAGGGGGGACTTAGCAGCCTTTACCAACTCCTTCCCTAAATTGAGGGAGAACCCAGTTGAGTGGTACAAACAGGTGGAGAGGTTCGTAAAAATCTCCAAAGTACTATGGATAGATCTGAACACACTGTTTGACATTGTGGTACCAGGAGACTTGTGGACAGCATGTAAGGTTAGTGCTGAGTGGCCCACAACGGAACCAGAGAGAGATGCACGGACCAATGGACCGTCCGAGACAGTAATGGTAAAATACGAGAGGGTGATAACTTGGCTGAAAGACAAGGTGCCAATGCAGGACATAGATTGGGTCAAAATAGATCGAACTAGGCAGGAACCCAAAGAGACAGTTCATGAATATTATGAGAGACTGCTGAAGGCGTTTAAACAATATAGCGGGTTGGATGTAATGGACCCGAAAGACATAGGGCAGTTTGTGTCTAAGTTTGTTTTGGGGTTGAGACCGGATATTAGTTTAATGATTCAGCAACACTTGATTTGTTGGCAAAATAAACCTTTGGATGAAATTCTGAGATATGCTAGGTACTGCTGTGATGAGATAGACTCAAAGGCAAAGAAGCTAAAAGAAAAACTGATGGTGGTGCAGATGCAGTCAGCTGGTAAGGGTGGACAACAGCAACAGCAACAGGGAACAGGAACTGGGGGTAAGAAACAGTATAGTCAGAACAAGGGCAATGAGGAGAACTCCACCTTTAGACCTAGGGTGGACATTGCGGCATTGAAAAAGACGACCCGGTGCCACCAGTGTAACGAGGTGGGGCATTGGAAACGCGAGTGTCCCTGCAACGTTGAAATTGGAGAACAAGAAGTAGAGGAGGAAGAGGTTCAAAGCACTCCAGGAAGAGGGGTAACGCCGTACCAAGGAAAGGTGGTCAAAGGGGGGACCCCAGCTCCGCGAGCCCAGTTCCCTCAACCACCCAGAATAGGGACAACGGGAAAGACCTATAGACAGATGCCTCTGTTTGTAGGAGGAGAGGAGTGCTATTACGTTGATCCCTTAACAGGACAGAGAGTAGAGAGAGAAGACTGTACCCTCAGGGCAGCCTTAGATGTGGACCAAAGGGGACCCTACGTTGAGGCCGAAGTGGCAGGGTGCCCCACGACATTCTTAGTAGACACAGGAGCCACCCAATCCACGATAAGATCAGCCGCAGTTCCAGGCCTGCCCATGTCTGGAGAGACCATTCAAGTGGTGGGGGTCGCAAACAGGAGAATAACAAGCTCATTGACAGAACCGGTACAGGTGAAAATAGGGAAGTACAGCGATGAGCATCAGTTTGTGGTTTGCGACTCTAGTCCTGTATGTTTATTGGGAAGAACCTCTTGTGTAAATTAAATTGTACAATATATTGCACCCCGCAGGGAGTGGAGGTATTAACCAATGATGATGACGCTGACTTCAAAGTCGCAAACTCAAGAATATGTGTGGAGCTGTATCCCACTTTGACAGTGGATGAGCTCCCCTGGGATCTAAGGGAGACAGTGGCACCAGAAGTGTGGGATTTCACTGGGGAAGAGATTGGACTGGTCAAAGGAGTAGACGCAGTGAAAATAATAGTGAAACCGCATGCTGAGTTTCCAAGAACACCCCAAAATAAATTGACTCCAGAAACGATTGCAGGAATAAAGCCCGTGATCGAGTCCATGATTAAGCAGGGAATACTGAAAGAAATCGTGGGTAGTCCGTGTAACTCCCCGATTATGGGTTTGCAGAAGCCCAATGGGAAATTCAGGATAGTGCAGGATCTTCGAAAGATTAATAACATAGTTGTCTCATGTTGTCCAGTGGTACCGAATCCATCAGTGATATTGTTTCAGATACCGTTCCAAGCTGAATGGTTCACTGTGATAGATCTTTGCCAGGCTTTCTTTTCGATCCCTCTGGATGAGGAGAGCCATTTCCTTTTCGCTTTTAAGCTGGAAGGTCGCGTATTAACATGGTGTCGTATCCCCCAGGGGTATACAGAGAGCCCATCGATCTTTAACCAGCTGTTGAAGAAAAATCTTGAAAGTCTAGTGCTGCCCCAGAAGTCAGTTCTGGTCCAGTACATAGACGACCTCCTGGTGGCGTCAGAAACTGAAGAGGCTTGCAGGGAGGACTCCATTGCTTTGCTAAACCACTTAGCTGAAAATGGGCACAAGGTGTCCCCGGGAAAATTGCAGTACTGCCTGACAGAAGTGCAGTACTTGGGGCACAGAATAGAGAAGGGGAAACGGAAGGTGTCCCCAGACAGAATAGAGGCGATCATGAAGATGAATGCGCCCAAAACACAGAGAGAGGTCAGGATGTTTCTAGGGATGGTGGGGTATTGCCGACAGTGGATAGCGAACTTTTCACTGAAAGCAAAACCCTTGCAAAAACTGACGCACAAGGAGGTGAGTGATCCGGTACCATGGGACAAGGACTGTTTGATGGCGTTCCTGCAGCTGAGAGAGGACTTGTGTCGTGCTCCGGCTCTGGGAATGCCAGATTACGATAAACCATTCTTGCTTTATTGTTGTGAAAGAGAGGGTTGTGCTTTGTCTGTGTTGGTCCAAATCCATGGGAATGCCCGTAGACCAGTTGCTTACTTTTCGGCTACCTTAGACCCAGTAGCCGCAGCGTTGCCCGGGTGTCTCAAATCCGTTGCTGCAACAGGTGTCAGTATCGAACGTTGCGAAAACATCGTTATGGGGCACCCGTTAGAGGTGTATGTGCCGCATTCTGTTGAACTGTTAATGACCAGGACCAAAACACAGCATCTGACCAATAGCAGGCTCATGCGCTATGAGCAAGTCATTCTTGCTGCAGAGAACGTGACCCTCAAGAGATGCTCTGTTTTGAACCCTGCAACATTGATGCCACTCCCAGGTGACATTGACGATGATGTATGTACAGACCATGATTGCCTTGATGTGACTGAACTATGCACCAAACCGAGACCCGACATCGTGGATGAGCCACTGACTGACCCCGATGAAGTTTTCTTTGTCGATGGCTCATGTGTAAGAGACGAAGTTGGGCAGTTGAGAGCAGCTTATGCTGTTTGTACAATTACTGGAGTTGTGGAAGCAGGATGCCTGGAAGGAGTACACTCCGCTCAGGTAGCTGAAATTATTGCATTGACGCGTGCCTGCCTGGCAAGCAACCAAATTCGAGTCACCATATACACCGACAGCCAATATGGTTACGGGGTAGTTCATGATTACGGGCAATTATGGTCTCAAAGAGGTTATATGACTTCTTCAGGTTCACCCATTCGCAATGGAGAGTTCATACGTTTGCTGTTAGAAGCTTTGCAATGTCCAGCAGGTATTGCAGTTGTAAAATGTACCGCCCACACCAGGAATATGGACTTCGTGTCACAAGGCAATAGATATGCCGACGAAGTCGCGAGATATTGTGCAGAACAAGGGTACTCTTTCACGGAGGTGGAAGTGGGCGGAATAAATGTAAGAACTGAATTAGCCATGATATTGGAAACTGTAGACACGTGGGACGAGTTAAAAGGTATGCAAGAAAATGCACCCGATTGTGAAAAACAAACCTGGGAGACTGCAGGATGTGTGATAGGTGAAGCGCAGCTCTGGGTTTCAGCAGATGGAAGAGCAGTGTTGCCCAATGAGATGGTGAGCCCAATGGCCAGACAGATACACGGTCCAGTACATCTAGGGAGAGATGCTATGTTGAGAGTATTCAGACAAACCTGGTACAACCCTAAGTTCAGAATAGCAGCAGAAGCCGTGTGCCAGCGTTGTGTGACCTGTCAGCAGTTGAATGTAGGAAAAAGAACACCAGTTACATTGAGTCACATAGGGAGGTCTGGAGGTCCATTCGATAGGATGCAAATCGACTTTATTGAAATGCCAAGGTGCAACCGCCTTCGTTATGTCCTGGTGGTTGTTTGCATATTTTCCAGATGGGTCGAGGCATACCCTACACGCAGGTGTGACACCCTCACAGTAGCCAAATTACTGCTTAGGGAACTCATCCCGCGATTCGGGGTACCGGCCTCTTTGGAATCAGATAGGGGAACACATTTCAACAGCGAGCTTGTGAAGATGATTTGTGCGGCCCTGAACATAGACCAGAAATTGCATTGTAGTTATCGACCAGAAGCATCAGGAATTGTGGAGCAGATAAACAGCACCATCAAGTCCCGAATTGCCAAAATGTGTTCATCAACGTCCCTGAGTTGGCCCGATGCTTTGCCACTGGTCCTTATGAGTATCCGTAGTACCCCAGACAGGAAAACGGGACTATCACCGCACGAGGTGTTAATGGGGAGGGCAATGAGATTGCCATCAGTACCAACTGCTGCATTGTTAAACATCACAGATGATATGATCCTGGACTATTGTAAGGGGCTGTCTGACGCCATTCATTCTGTGTCCCTTCAGGTGCAGGCTGCCGAGGTTCCGTCGTGCCAGGACCTGTGCCATGACCTGTGCCCTGGCGACTGGGTGCTTGTGAAAAAGCACGTAAGAAGAAGCTGCCTAGATGTTCATTGGCGTGGGCCCTACCAGATCATTCTGATCACGAACACGGCTGTGAAGGTGGGAGGCCTGCCCAACTGGATCCACGCGTCTCATACGCGGAGGGTTCCAGCACCTCTGGAAGAAACAGCTCCTCTCTCGGACGGAAGTCCAGCAGCGGACCGAGAAGCCATAGAGGGGGCCAGCCAAGCTGTAGAGGTGCAAGAAGAAGCTGGGAACGTGTCTGACCAAGCTGAGGACGGTCAGTACAACAGCGAAACGGACAACGCTACAGAAGGAGGAAGCAGCTGGGAGTACGAATCAGACACCGACCAGTCTGAAAGAGAGCGCGAGCAGACCAGAAGGAGAAGGAGCAGAAGGGTAAGGCGTGGAGAAGCCAGTTGGCCGCAAAGAAGGAGTTCTAGCCTGAGGTCAACTGCAGAGAGAACCCTTGCTCCAATATCTGAAGACTCAGACCCGGAGGAAGGTGCTCAGGGCTCTGAAGCACCAGATCTAAGAAGGTCAAGAAGAGTACGTGTGCCTAGCAGAAGATACGCCACTCCTGAGTGGACATATCTGGCGACAAATGTCTTTGGAGCGAGAGACAGGGAGGATACGAGCGGTGCTGGTGACCAGCTCTGAACCCATCATCACTGTGGAAGTACAGCTGTTAGTGCCCGGAGTTGAAGCAGAAGGGTCACTAACGTTCACACTCCCCAACCCTCCCCGCCTAAGCAAGTTATAGCACATGTTTTTCACCGAGTTGCAATTCCCCGACTTTGGAACAAAGATAACAAGCCATGAAGAGCACATTCTTCGTCTGGAAATATTGAACTATGCTATCCAAGCCGCAGGCCCAAGCCTCGTGGTAGATGCTTAAAGACCTTGTAAATTAAGCAAGAAAAAGAAGATTACCTAGCGCCTAGGAAGCAGAGAATCTTAGGGACCTTCCTATAAGTTGACGGAGAAGGGCTAGGGTTGTCTGTGTTAAAACTTTAAAGGACTTTGCAAAAGGGATTGCCAGCTTCCAATTGTGTGGTTCTAAAGACTGAAAGATTAAAAGAAACTGTAAAGGAACAAAGAAGAAAAGAATTTTGAAGTTGAAATAGAAGGAAAGAACCATACTGTCTGAAGAAATGGAGGCTGGTAGCCCGAATCGTAGAGCTAAATGTATAATAGGCACACTAATAGTAGGAGTGATACTTCTAATAGCTTTAGTAGTTACTGTATCATATGTAAAGGGACATGAGAGTGAGGCAAGGGTTGTAGACGAGAAGTCTGTAGTGACACCGAAACCCACTGTTGCTGGTAAGAAAGGGGAAAACATACAGGAGAAAGCGTTATTAGCAGCAGAAGCCCGTAGGTTACACATGGATGAATCCCAAGGAGACTATAGGTCAAACGCTTATGCCAAACTTTTGTATGAATGCGTGGATGCCATGGATGTCAAAGATTGCTACGTCTGCATGCAACTGCCGGCGTCTGTAGATGAAGGCATTAGATACCATCACCTCCCGTTGACATATGGCATTACATGTAGCTTATTGCTTAGCATATTTTACGGAAGAGATAGTTTTGAGTATTATTTCTCTAACTATGATTCCGTGTTACCAGAAGTCCCAAATTATAAGCAGATGAATAAATGGGACTACTGGAAGAGTGAAGACAGATTGGCCAAGTTCTTCATTCCTTGGGATACCTTAGATACTTCACATGCCCGCAGAAATAACTTGACATGCAAGGTGTCAGAAGTCGAAAAGAAGTTTATAGGGCAGGTGGATGATCGATATAGAAGGCAAAGGATTTTGAAGAAATCAGGACAATGGAAAACAGATTGGACCGAGGAAGAGAAGGCACATAAGAGAAAGGGTAGTAGTGGTCCAATAGCTTTAGATAAGACGCAGAAAGGGAAGTTATGTCTTCACAGAAGCAAAACGTATTACGAAAATGTATTCGTAGGAGAAGTCAGTTGTGAACATGCTTTCAGATTAGAATATTACACAAAGGATTTCTTGAAAGGAATGCAAGTGATTCCAAATGTATATTTTGTATGTGGAAGAAATGCTTACGTGAGATTACCTGACAATTGGTATGGATCATGTTACTTGGCGATTGTTTTTCCCAAAATATACCATGCTCAAGATTTAGAGATCATCGAGGGCAAAGCCTCGCCAAGAGGGAGAAGAGATCTAGGAGATGCAGAATTAGTTGGAGATGTATTTGGAGCTGCATTTCCTCTCTTAGGACTGATCCTCAATGATGTCAAAATTAGGCGACTGGCAACAGTCGTAGACAGGTTGTCTGCCAGCACTGCTAGATCCTTAATGCTGGTGGAAGGAGAGATGCAATCGATAAGGGCCATGGTGCTTCAGAATCGTCTTGCATTAGATGTCCTGCTAGCAAAAGAAGGCGGAGTCTGTAAGGCTTTGAAGGTCCAGGAATGTTGCACTTACATTCCAGACAATTCAAAACCTCTCGAGAAGGTCATTATGAATATAACTAATATTCACAAAGAGATCGAAGACCTAACTAAAGTAAATGTTTGGGAAAAGGTGGGTCATGGAATGGGCGAAGTTGGAGGTTGGTTCGCCAACCTAGGGAAGAGTTTTGTATGGTATGTGCTGAAACCTATCATCATAATAGTGATCTGTGTGATCCTGTTGTGGGGATTGGTGAGGTCATACCAATGGTATAGATCAAATAGATTGGAGAGATCCAGGAAAGAGCAGTTACAGAGATTGGCTGCAATGCAAGACAATCAGTACCGGAGTCTGAGGGCTCTAGAAACACAGAAACGAGGGGCATTAGCAATTAGTTCAGTTTAAATGTTGGTGATGACCCCTAGAGGTCATCAAAGGGGGGAACTGAGAGAGCGCAAACTGAACAAATTGTATGAGTACATCAGAATTGCAAGTAGTACGCACAAATCATAAGAGAAATGCTATGAGTGCTGAAAATATATTCACCTATACTTCGAAATGTGTAGTTAATCTAGAGATTTTATATAGAAGTGGAACTAATGCAGAAATGTGTGAAAATGTGTACCTTTATTATACGTGATTAATCATGATCCATGTTATGTAGCTGCTAATGGAAGAATGTCATGCTGCAAGGCATAGAAAGGAACGGGCCTTATGGCTAGGCCAGAGGGGTAGAAACGTTTCCATCTTTGCAAAGACATGGATTGCACTAATGTTATAATTATTTTGTTTATTTGTTAGATTTATATTCCATAGATGTGTTTATTATTTCTTTAATAATAAGATGCTAACATGTTATTTTAGTTGACCGTTGCGAGGATTGTTGTAGGCCTGAAGTGATAAAAGGGTTTTTGATTTGCACGTACTGGTACAGGCCGAGCTGTGTCAGGAAAATGTTGCGAACTTCTGTTAGAAGTCTATGGGAATGGAGATTCAGCTACGGATGTCTGTCTGCATATGTGAGGGGGATCCAATTAATAATTGGATGAATAGAGTTCTGTTCAAGAGACTGGTGCAGACACGGAGGAGGGTTCAGGAATGTTTTAGGGGGTATCGGCGGGCCGGAGAAGAGTCTGAGAAGCAAGGTCAATGCTAACGCACGAGGCCCAGAGGAAGATCATCATGGAAAAAGCCAGAATCGACACCACGTGAGGGGCGTCTCACGAGGGGCGTCTCAAATGTTATTGTGTTTTTGTATTAGGGTCAGTACCCCGGGGTGGAGTTAGAGCAGTTGCCTGAGGAACCTTTAGAGAGCTGATGGGTAGGCAGAGAGGGGTCATGACTGGAGATCATAGGTTTTCACCTAGAGACTAAGAGTGGGTGATCTTCTTAGGAAGTCATTCACAGCTGACACCTTTTGGTAGGTTGGGACTCTGTTAAGTAGGGATACCATCTAGAGCAGGGTAGGGACAGCCTAACCTGAAACCTTCCCTCCTCTTGTAAATGACTGAGAGAGATCACAATATGTGTTGATGCTTGCAGCCCTTTTAATTTTGGAATTAGTCCTAGTTGTGTTCTTTGCTCGCCTAAGGGCTTTCCGAGAGCACATGTATGTAGTGGTGCCTGTATACCTTTTGAATCTCATTTTGAGATGCCTGTACTTGCAGTTAACCTTGACATTATAATAAATCTTTAAAAGCTAGAAGTAGTTTGTGGTTTTTCTGAGTCGAGTCCATCATTAGCAAAGTTGACCTGGTATTGGATGCACTTTCTTTCCTCAACGACAGGCAATAAAGGTTCAGTTGACCAGAACGGGGTTTAGATCTAGAGTGATAAGAACGAGATCTACAATCTCGTCCTTGCAGTGTTTTCACTCAGGATGGAGCATTATCTGGTGGTAAGCAGAGGACAAGTACATACCTCTAAAAATGGTGGTATCTTTTATCAGAGCTACTGTTTCTAAAATGTTGGGCAAGGGTTGCCTGTCCACTCATATATGTTTGTTCAGCCCTCACAAGTCCACCCACATCCTAATTTCTTTTCCTCTATCCCTTGGGGCCAAAACCACTGGGGCTAGCCATTCTGCACATTCTATCACCCCAACTCCAATATTTTTTTCAATTCATGCTCAAAGGAATTCATCATTAAAAGTGGGACTTTCTTCACTTTGCTCACAGAGGGTATAGCTCCATCTCTCAGAATAATTTCATGCTTAAATTTTCTCAACTGCCCCAAGTCACTACCAAAGACTTTGGGAAACTTATTACACACATCCTCAGGCAGCGCATCCATAGAGAGAGTCAACACTTTCTCTGGAGTATTGGGATTTAAAGTTATGTTACGAGTTTGATTGAGCGCGACAGCTGCCCCAGCAACGAGGCGTCCCGGCGCTAAGAAACCATAGAATAACCAACTGAGTGGAAGGGGAGGAAGAGACAGAAGGCTCAAGACATTGGGAACAGATGGGTTTTAATTGCCTTCCGGAAGGCGGACAGGTTGTCCAGGCAGCGAATGTTCGGTGGCAGGGAATTCCAGAGTTTCGCTCCCAAAACTCTGAAGGAGCGGCCCCCGACACGGCAGAATTTCGTTCGAGGAACAACTACCAGATGTTGACCTAGGGAACGCAGAATGCGTTGAGGAGTGTAGGGTACTAAAAGCGGGCGTAGGAGTTCCGGGCCTTCAGTTTGGAGAATTTTAAAAGCAGTGGTGAGGGTCTTGAATTGGATTCTAGATTCAACCGGGAGCCAGTGAAGTCTCTGTATGGTGGCTCTAGCGGAGCACCTCCTGGGAAGACCCACTATAGCCCTAGCCGCTGAATTCTGTACCCGTTGTAGCCTTGCCATCTCTGCTTTATTGGTGCCTAAAAGTAGGACGCTAGCGTAATCCAAACGAGAGAGGATAATGGATTGGATTATAAGCTGGCGTGTTTTGGGATCAAAGAAGCCAAGTATAGGGTTGAGGCTTCTCAGCAGGCCCACACAGGTAGCGGCCACTTTTTTTGTGTGGGTTTGTTAACTCAAAGAGGAGTCCAACCAAACGCCCAGGTTTTTTACCAAGGTTTTTGGTGATGGGATGGGGCCCAGCAAGGAAGGCCACCAGTGGTCGCTCCAACAACTGGAGTTTTTTCCGAGGAGCAGCACCTCCGTTTTCCCTGCGTTCAGCTGTAAGCAGTTGCCCGTCATCCACTGGGCAACTGCAGCCAGGCCATCCCTAAATCTCGTGGCTGAAATTGAGGGGCCCTCAGTGAGGGTGATGACCAGCTGAGTGTCGTCAGCATACAACACCAGCGTGAGGTCCCACTCTCTGGCCACAGCCGAGAGAGGCTGTACATAAAGGTTAAAGAGGGATGGACTGAGTGCAGACCCCTGAGGGACTCCTTGGTCCATGGAGTGGGACCGGGAAATAAACGGAGGAGCTGAGTCCCGGAAGGATCTGTCCATCAAGAAGGAGCGGAACCAGTCAAGGGCCAGGTCACTAATCCCTATAGCTTCTAGGCGTTTAAGCAGGATGGTATGGGAAACCGTGTCAAAGGCTGCGCTGAGATCAAGCAGAATCAGCGCAGCGCTCTGACCGGCATCCAGTATCTTCCGGAGATGTTCAGTGGTGGACAGAAGGGCAGACTCAGTGCTGTGACCTGGCCTGAACCCATTCTGAGATGGGTCCAAGATGTTGTTTTGGGCCATGTGGTGTGACAGGACATTATTTGCGTGAGCTTCTGCTAGCTTAGACACCCAGGGGAGCAACGAGATGGGCCTAAAGTTTTCCGACTTTGTGGGGTCTAAGGTCGGCTTTTTAATAATGGGGGTGACCCATGCTTGTTTCCAACAAGTTGGGACCACTGCCGAAGAGATAGAGAGATTGAGAAGCGTGGCCGGGGGGGAGGAAAAAGTCCAAAGACTCAATAAATTGAGCCGGTCTCATGGGATCTGACGGGGAGCCGGACTTAACCTTTCTACAGAGTTTAGCTAGATCACCATGGGAGATTTCGGGTAAGAGTGATAGCCTGGTACCTTTGATAGAAGGATTAGAGGAGTTAGTGAAATCGGAGGGGTCCTGTGGGAAGGCACTGTAGATTTTCCTCACCTTTTCTATAAAAAAAGTGGCGAGATCCTCGCATTGTTGTGAGGAGGTAATGCAGGAGGCAGGATTGCCGCAGTTTTGAAGTTTTTGCACCAGTTTAAAGATGGTTTTAGTAGGGTTGGAGCTGGAGTTGATTTCTTTAGCGTAGAAAGACGCGCGAGCCGCGCGTATGGCTTTGTGGTATAATTTTAATTTCGATAGGTAGCGAGCCTTGTCCCTGTCTTTATACTCCTTTCTCCAATTACGTTCGGCTACTTTACATTCCTTTCGCATGAGTTTCAGGTTTTCATTATACCATGGGTTAGAGGGGGAGCTACGTCCTCTAGTCCATTTAGCTGGTATGAGGGTGTCAAGTCCTTTAATGATCCAGTCCTGAAAAGCTGCATAGGACGTGTTGATATCATTAGTGGTTTCGTGATCGAATTCTCCTAGGGTTGTGAAGAGATCATCAGTTTGTAGTTTATGCCAAGGTCTCTTAAGACAAGAGGGAGGCATTTCTTTATTGGGTAGTTTATTCACCAAAATCGTGAATTTGATGAGAAAGTGGTCAGTCCAACCCATAGGTTTGGGTGGGTCAGCTCTGGCCTCCGGGATGTTGGTAAAAACGGGGTCAAGTAAATGACCCGCAGAGTGCGTAGTGGTATGAATAAGAGGAGTCAGCTGTAAAGCTGTGAGATCCGCCAGAAGGTTTCTGATGGTGGGGTCCGAAGTGGAGTCAAAGTGGAGGTTAAGATCTCCCAATATAGTGAAGTTGGCCGAGGTCACTACCAGGGCATGAGCTGCCTCTAGGAGTTCCTCAATAAACTTAGAGGCGGGACCCGGAGGTCGGTAAATATAAACGCCAGAAAGGGAGAAGTGGGGGCCTGTAGTGATTTTAAAGCGGGCACCTTCACACCCCTTAATGTCTTCCTTCAGAAAAGAACAGGAATATAGCGTTCGGTATATGACGGCTATGCCACCTCCCCTAGTGTCTCTATTAATAGATTTCATAGAGAAGCCCTCCGGCAGCGTGAGACTCGGAATGCTGGTCAACTCTTCCTGGAGCCAGGTTTCGCATAGGAATAGAGTATCTGGGTTCTCATCAGTTAAGAGAGTATTAACCTCAGGGTGGTGCTTTACCAGGGACCTGACATTAAGTTGGAGGACCGTGTGAGGGGTGTGTTTTGGCATACTGGCTTTATGTCCAGATAGGCAGGGTTTGGGTGTGACAAAGTTACAGGACTTACATTGTAGGCCAGTCTGTCCGAGGCAGCCAACTAGCTTGTGGCATCTCTGGCCCGAGTTGAGTGCGTGGAGACATTCTCTATCATAACTATAAACAATCTGTGAATTTTGAGCAGGGGGACAGGCGAGAGGCGATGTCTTGGCGATGACGGGCGTAGACGGGCTTGCCTTAGGCGCGCCTTCGGCGTGCAAACGGCGCGCCCGCTGCGCGTACGATGAATGGCCATAATATAAAGGGGGAAGGGAAGGCGGGGGGCGTGGCCTCCAAGGGGGCATGGCTTCGCGGCTCGCCGGCAATGGCGGCGTGATTTGTTGGTATTCGAAGTCCGCAGACAGCGTAGAATCAGCTGTGCGGTGAGCTCAGGAGCCGAGTCCTGTAGTGCCAGGGAAGGGTAAGTGCTATTAAAATCAGCAAAGTACAAGTGACACACAAGTTTTAAAAATAATACAAATGACTCCCGGCTTCCGCCTCAGGAGGATACGAGGTTCTGGCAGAGAACGCTAGTGATCAGCGTTTTATACCGAGCAGGGCGGGGGGCGGGGCCTTCAAGGGGGCGTGGCTTCGCGGCTCGCCGGCAATGGCGGCGTGATTTGTTTGGTATTCGAAGTCCGCAGACAGCATAGAATCAGCTGTGCGGTGAGCTCAGGAGCCGAGTCCTGTAGTGCCAGGGAAGGGTAAGTGCTATTAAAATCAGCAAAGTACAAGTGACACACAAGTTTTAAAAATAATACAAATGACTCCCGGCTTCCGCCTCAGGAGGATACGAGGTTCTGGCAGAGAACGCTAGTGATCAGTGTTTTATACCGAGCAGGGCGGGGGCGTGGCCTCCAAGGGGGCGTGGCTTCGCGGCTCGCCGGCAATGGCCCCATGTCGCTCTGTTGCCTCCACCCTAAAAGAGTGTTGCCCCTTCTGGCAACATACACCTTTTTAACAATTGAATTGCCATGACTGCATATACCAGGACATCAATTCTTACTCCATCGTATCTCACAGGGTTGATGTCAGACGGAAACAGCTTAATTTTATCCATAAAAAACACCACATCCCAGTTTTAGTCACCCACCATGGTGTGCGGTAACCCTGAATCAGCCAACATAGTCAATTTCTTTCCCTCCACTGTAATCTCACACTCCAGCATCTCCAACAGGTCTACCCAGTCATTCCTCACATTCAAAGCATACTTCTCTTCATCTTCTACCCAGTATACTCCTTGTGTCTTTTTTCCCAGACACGATCTAGCACAATGTCCCTTCTTCCTACATTTTGTGCATGTGACAAACCTTGCAAAACATCCAAGACTTGTACAGACATGTCCTTCACTGCAGCACCTGAAACACCTAATTTCACTACTATTCCTGTAGATATTCACATTATCTTTACTGGGATACTTCTTGGGTTTTTCCCTGCTGCTGACACTTTAAATCCTCATTCTTGCCCAACCCATTCTTCATCTCATGAGCAACATATTCTGCCACATGACCATTTACCTTTAGCATCCCTCATCTCACATACCCACACACTAGTATTTTACATCCTTTCCACCATAGCAATGGCCACTCTTAGGTCAGGATTCTTTGTTAGAAGATTCTCCTGTAGCTTAATATTCCCAACATCTTCAGGGATGCCACATAGTTACCAATCTTTTTTTGTTTTCCTTGTACACATATAACATATGCCTCTCAAGTACAATGTTGATTTGAAAACCAAAATAGTTCTCTAGCAGCAATACTGTTATGCCCTAAAGATTATCTGGTTCACCTTCTCCATCCTCAATAGTAATCTCATCCAAGCTCTCATAAACATTTCTGCCCTCAATGCCAAAACGATACAATAATATAGCCTGTTTCCTAACAGCAGAGCATTTCTTTCCACCCAGTGCAACTAAATAGGAATCAAAAAGTTATTTCCACCTCTTCCAAGGCAGAATTGGGTACCCCTTATCAGACAGAAACTGTGGTGGTGGGGACATATTCACAACAGCCATGAATACTGTTTAACGTTGTCCAAACGCAGACATAAAGAAAATAAACAGGTATACATGAGAAACGATATCTGAATCCAATACTATACATCACCTGAAAATAAAAATAGGTTAAGCAACTCTATGAATACTTGCTATAATGTTGTCTATTAAGATTTACTGTACTCCTGAAATGTTGATGTGCTAATACTCTCCACATATAATGCATTTTCTATAAATGCGATCCCACACAAAGAAAGCTGCACAGTTCCACACAATCCACAATCCTGTTGCGTTTTCCTGGGGTTGACTGTGCTTCTAGAATTGTGCACAACGCATAGGGTCACAATTTAGTGCCAATCAGAGAATGCGAGACATCTAAATCAGATGTGTCAACCATTTCATTAAAAAGAATTGGGTGCGTGAATGAAGCAAAAAGTGTTCCATAAACTGCACTTCGGTGTTCCTTATGCTGTTCAAAGATGCCCGCCAATAGTGTAAGGTATGACGTCACAACTATCAAATGCCAACTGTTCCAAAATAGCCATCAAAAGCTTAACGCTAAGTATGTAGCGTACAGCTGTCGAAATCCACACGCTCTTCTCGTGAAACACATACACTGATGCATATCACAGTATCGCATGGTGCAAACATTGCCTCACAGAATTCTGTCATAGAGGAAAATGACTATACCTCTTGGATGACATCACCATTCAGCCTTAAGTCTTGCCGCTGCTGATGCTCCTTTTACCCTCAATCCAGTAGTTACAGTGGTAAGTGACCTCCTTGACACTGTGGAGTAGTCCCCAATATGTCTGCACAATTCTTCAATAAATTCCATTATAAACAGTAAACTAATAATCCACATAGGTTCTTGGGGAAGCTGGTGGTCATATGCCTGTCTCCAGCAGGTGCTCGTCACCAATGTTAAGTTCTCTCTGTCCAAATAAATCCACGACTTTTCTGGTAACTTCTCAAGTAGTTTTATTCAGAGTACAAGACATTGACCACCAACCCATTAAGGCAGCTGGATCCAACTAACAACAATCAAACCCCTGCTTAGTGTTGGACTACAGATCATTGTGATGTCATCACTGACCTAAGCATGGTTCTAGTTTCCTAAGCTACGAGTGTAAAATTCTAAACACAGAATGCAGCAAAACATCAAGCCACAACAAGATCTTTTTGAAATACAAAATGGCCAGACAAAATATTAAAAGGAATAAAAGGTTATGGGACTCATTTAGAGTTTACGGTGCACTGAGAAGCCTCCAATTTGTGGAAGAATCTCTAAATACCGTGTAGAAATCATCAGCTGAATTTTCTATGAAGTAAGAAAGTTAGCCCATGTATTGTACTCCAATTCAGTTCCCCCCCTAGAAACTGGAGGAATTTTAGTTTCCTCCAGAATTTCTTTGAGTCCCTATTTTGTTTATGTTGTCATTAATTGGGAACCACTCAACACCCTTTACTGAGTTGTCCCTTATTATATATGTGTTGACAAAAGTAATTTGCGATGCTGTTTTTGTCTTCATGCATACATACTGTAAGGTTTTATTTCAAGGACAAACCCAGCACAGTGTGAGGTGTTGTTGTCAGACGTCTAACCTAATGATGCTATCAAATCCATTGTGTAATCAAATAAATGTTTTTTGAGTCCAACACATTTTATTGGTGTTTCAGTGTTTCAAGTGGATTCCACCAGTCGATAGGATCAATGAGATACTGTTTCATTTGAATTTATCTTATATTCGTATTTATTTCTCAGTTGAGGTAAATAATATTTTGTAAACATTAATACATAATACATGAATGAAAGGATTACAAAATATTTAATAATAAATCCCATCTTCTTGTTTAAGATAACTACCTATATTAGATCAATACTCTAATTGCTATCATTCCATGAGGTGCCCTAATTGTGTTTCGTACTCGTGTACCTCCAGCTTCGGATTTGCAAATACACGCCACACCAGTCAACCCAGTCACATTTACACTTAAAAACCTACTCCTACGGAACAACTAATATCCAATATAATATTAGACCATCCTGCATTCGTATCCTTTGCCCAATTAAAATAATAGCACACACGTGTAACGTTACACACATACTTTTATATGTATGTATTCTTGTAAAGCGCACTGCTGCCCTGAGGCGTCGTGGCGCTGTAGACCGCTGGGGAACCTGTCCTGGCTATCCCTGTGAGATGGTCCCTACTGGGTATCTCCAAGGTGAAACCAGGCATCCCCGGCGAATGTGGGGGGCCGTTGTAGAGATGAGGCAAGCTAATGCCCAGAGTTGCCGAGTGTGATCCCTGGTTAGAGTAGGCACCTAGGCGAGAATTATCAAGTCCGCTGACCCTGGTCCACGACCCTGCCGCGTCGGGAATTGAACCCTGGTCTCGGGCCGTTCTCTGCTTTCGGGTCTGCCACCTCTAACCAGTGAGCCACACCACTCCACTGGTTATGGAAAGGCATTGAGAATTGTTTGCGGACTCACTATTGTTCCATTTGCCAAAACATCATGCAACAACAACACACTGCATTTCAAAGAATTAGACATTCAGTGGAAGCTAGGCAGTCGCCCATTTGCCTTGTACCCCACTGTGCGGCATTAAAACCAAACATTTCCTCATACGCATGCCTGAAAAGAAACAAAATAAATACAAGTAAATAAATGCCATGCCAACCTAAAAGAATTTAAGGTCACTCTGGATGCTGATCCCCTTAAGGACTAAATAACTCTGAATCACGAGAGCCTGTTAGGCAGACCGCAAATACCAAATGGAATTGTGTGTTATGCTTCTAATGGCTACATTTATAAAGATAAGGACTTTTCAATTTGTGTATGCGATGTTTATCGAGTCTTCTGCCACAGAAATTCGGTATAGCTCACAACAAAAACAACACACACAACCTTTCAACAGAAAAAAGCAGACAGAACACAATAAGGCAAAGATCTGCCATGAAGTTTGGCATCGCCCCCAAGCCGCTTAGGCCACGCCCCCAAGCCGACCACTACAAAGGCGTCGATTTTGGGCGCCAGGCAGATTTCAGAGTTGTGCTCCTGAGGCGGAAAGCCGGGAGCGAGGCATCCTTTTTTAAAACTTTGAGTGTCACAGATTGAATTGTGTTTTAAACTTTAAACTGTCACAGAACACTTGTGTAGTTTTTAAAATTTCACTCACTTGTTGCTAGCAAGCAGTCACAGCGTAGCAGTGCTCCCTCGCCACGAGCGGACGCCACGCACCCTGCTTAGGCCACGCCCCCAAGCCGCTTAGGCCACGCCCCCAAGCCGACCACTACAAAGGCATCAATTTTGGGCGCCAGGCAGATTTCAGAGTTGTGCTCCTGAGGCGGAAAGCCGGGAGCGAGGCATCCTTTTTTAAAACTTTGAGTGTCACAGATTGAATTGTGTTTTAAACTTTAAACTGTCACAGAACACTTGTGTAGTTTTTTAAAATTTCACTCACTTGTTGCTAGCAAGCAGTCACAGCGTAGCAGCGCTCCCTCGCGCCCTCGCTACGAGCGGAGGCCACGCCCCCTGCTTAGGCCACGCCCCAAGCCGCTTAGGCCACGCCCCCAAGCCGACCCCTCCCCCACCTGCAACGGTACAAATTATGTGCATATCTCGGTCGCGCAGCGGGCGAGCGCAGCGGGCGCGCCTAAGGCAAGCCCGTCTGCGCCCGTCCGCGTCCAGAACGCGGCCAGGGCCGGACACGCTGATGGTAAGAGTGCTCAAATAGATAGAGTTGTCTGGTCGAGGGATAACCTATGGTCTCTCAATACTTTGGCGGAAACCTGTGCACACAGCATCGATCTTGGGTCCTCCACGCTCCCTTATACCTGTGGGACATGTGGGCTACAACTAGGCCTACCGGCCAGCACTAATGGTGGAGGATCTACTAAATCCAAGCCACCAATTAGTAAAAACCTTAGCGCAGGACTTGTGAACTGTAGATCCCTTGCAAAGCATGCAGATGATATATGGCTGCTGTTGGAAGGTCATCAATGGGACATATTGTTTCTAACAGAAACCTGGCTTAACGATGATAACATGACTGCCATTGCACTGGCTATCCCCTCTGGATATAAAATTTGTTTCTCCAATCGACTAGGTGATAAAAGAGGGGGGGGGAGTGGCAGTTATATTTAAAGAACAGCTCACACTCACCTCCTCCGCCCCCATATACACCCAGGGTCTAGAGGGACTACACTTCTGCTTCCAGGTGGGATCTCAGCTATCCCTAGCAGGACTAGCTATCTACAGGCCTCCAGGGGGGAAAGAATCCAACCTCACTACTCTGATGGATATGATCATACAAAGCTCCCTCCTTCACCCTCAGTTTCTTGTTGTCGGTGACTTCAACGTTCACATGGACAGGGCAGATTGTCCTTCAGCAAATTTATTGAGATCTACATTGATCTCAGCTAACCTCAGACTCGTTAATAAGGCCCCCACACACAGAGCGGGCCACACGCTTGACCTAATAATAACCAACATTCCAAACGTGTCGGCAAATATACCGCTACCTCTAATTTGGTCAGATCATTTTCTGATACCATTCCTAATCAAAGTAACAGTTGATAAACCGGCGCAAAGCAAGTGCTCTTTTATGAAAAGACAGTGGAGCAAACTAGTCCCCGATATCATGGGTCCAGTTCTTGCCCAGAACCCTCCGACCCTCACCTCTAATGTGGAGACGGATGCCCGACTACTCAATGACTGGATTGGCAATATGGTAACAGATATTGCCCCGGCGACGGCCGCTATATCTAAACGAGACTCTCCATCTGCTCCCTGGTTCTCTCAGGAGCTTAGACTACAAAAATCAGATTGCAAAAAACTGGAACGCTTATGGAGGAAAAACTACGAACCTCTACAGAAGACTTACTATAAGGAAGCATCCAAAAAATTGCATAGAGCTATTAGAAAAGCAAAAAAACTGTTCTATGCGAACTATATTCAGCAAGCTGAACACCCAAGTAGGGAAACTTTCAAAATAGTACAGTCTTTCTTTAAACCTATGAGTGTTGAGAGGGATGTCCTCCCATCGGTCTCATTCTGTAACAGCATCTCTGACTTCCTTGATTCTAAAATAAAGAAAGTCTATGAGTCCTTTGGCCCAGAGAAGATCACGGAAAAAAACGATCTAGCTGGCACTACATCGGACCGCGTTATCTTGACACAATTTGCTCCGATAGACCTGAGCACAGTTAAGCTGGAACTCAGCCGATGCAAATCGGGCTCGCCGGACGACCCATGCCCTCCCAAACTTTGGAGTCGCATAGCCAACTTCGTGGCCCCCACTATTCAGCATATATGGAATTCATCCATCTCTTCGGGGACATTCCCGAATATCTGGAAACATGCTACTTTACTCCCCCTAAAGAAGAAACCAAATGGGGACCCCAAGGACCTCAACAATCTCCGCCCGATCTCCCTCCTGGCAGCGCCAGGCAAAATGCTTGAGAAAGTTATCCAGCGCCAATTGAATCAATTTATTGAGCAAAACAATATATTACACGAGACACAATCAGGCTTTAGACCCGGTTTTAGCACTGAAACAGCACTAATTGAGGTGGCCGAGTCAGTGAGGTGGTCGATGGATTCGGGAGACTCAGCTATATTGGTGCTCCTGGATCTGTCGGCCGCCTTTGATACGGTCGACCACAATATTCTGCTGTTGCGACTGGCGAAGCTAGGCATCCAGAGCCAGGCTTTGGAGTGGATACAATCATACCTGACTCAAAGGACTCAGAAGGTGGCTCTAAAGAATGTCTCCTCTTCTCCAAAAGCCCTCAGCTGTGGTGTCCCCCAGGGTTCGGCCCTGAGCCCACTCCTATTTATTGTTTACCTTGCTCCACTCTTCACGCTAATTGCCAACTGGGGGATCAAGGCAATTTCATACGCCGATGACACCCAGCTGGTGTTTCCATATTCAGAGGTGTCAGAGACATCCTTTCTGAGTCTGAAGGGGTGCCTACAAGACGTGGCCTGCTGGATGAACACCAATAAACTAAAACTTAATGCCAGCAAGACAGAGGTGATCTTTTTCGGAAAAAGCCCCCCTCCACCATCTGAACTATGGTGGCCGGCAGAGATGGGACACGCCCCCTCTCCCAGCCACTCAGCAAGAAACCTTGGAGTCCGGTGGGACGACAAGCTGTCCTTTGCTTCACACATCCAGCAAGTGGCAGGTTGCTGCATGAGCAAATTGAGAAATCTTCGCAAGATTCTCCGACTTTTACCAACTAGCTGCCGAAAAACTGTAATCCATGCCACAGTTACTTCAAGGCTGGATTACGCCAATGGCTTGTATCTGGGCTTACCAAAGTATCTTATACGACAACTCCAAATGGTCCAAAATGCGGCTGCAAGACTTTTAATGAGGATTCCTTACAAACACTCTATCTCTCCGCATCTCCTTTCTCTTCACTGGTTACCAGTGGCAAGCAGAATAAAATGTAAAGCACTCACCCTGGCTTTTAGATCTCTGTTCGGCAACTGCCCAAATTACCTGAAAGCTAGACTACCAAGATACACCCAAGCCCGGTCCCTTAGATCAGTGTTCGCTTCAGCTGTAAAAATTGTAACTGGACGACCACTAATTATCCAGCCTCCATATCCACTCCCCTATCGCACACCAAGGCCACACCAACGCTCTTTAAAGGAGGTCTGATTAACGCACGCTCTATGTGCAAGCATAATCAAGACATCCACGACCTCATCTGCGACTCAGACCTGGACTGCCTACTGATAACCGAAACTTGGTTAACCGAAGATAGCAATCCTGACATCGCCGTTTCCCTACCTCAAGGCTACTCATTCTTTAGGCAGGACAGACCAAAAGGCAGAGGAGGAGGTGTCGCCATAATACTTAGGAACACCTTCCCATGCCACACCTTCAACCTAGAACCCCTAAAAAACACGGAAGGGCTAGGTTTCTCAATCAAATTGAACGAGCAAACCTCCTTCTCTGGTGGCCTCATTTACCGCCCACCCGGTAACGCCACCGAATTTCTTGATTCACTGTGCGACTCCCTGGGCCACTTTCTTCTCCGATATCCCCACTTCACCTTACTCGGGGATTTCAACCTACATCTCGATTCCAAATCTGATACCCAAGCCATCAATTTCCTCCAAACACTAGAAATGTTTAATCTCCAACAACTAATCTCACAGCCCACCCACCTGCTTGGTCATACCCTAGATGCTGTATGCACCAATCTCTCTTCCCTCATCACCCTACCCCCACTCCCTCAGATCTGGACTGACCACAGCTTGATCTTGTTTCATATCCACAGTGTGCGTTCCCCCTCTCGTAACAACACTAACTCACGCGCCCCCAATTCCATCAACTGGAAAAAAGTCCAAGAAAGCTTGACTCTTAAACCTATGGATCAATCCCATACCCCTACTCTGTCCGGAGATGTAGAAATCGACGCCGACCTCTTTTACAATTGGCTCACACAGGAAATGACAACAAGAAACCCCCCCAAACGTCAAGGCACTTCTCATAAAAAATTCAAAAGCAATGCCCCCTGGTTCACTCCCGAACTGGCCACCTCTCACCTACTCTGTAGGAAAGCAGAGCGGAAATGGCGTAAGTCCTATGACTTTGACGATCGTCTCTTATACACTCAAACAAGAAAATCTTATCTTTCGAGTATTAAATCAGCCAAGAAGTCCTACTATGTGAACGCCATCAAAGAATCCCACCAAAAACAAAAGACCCTGTTTTCCATAGTAAAGTCATTCACCCATCCCAAAACTCTGCAACCTGAAATACCTCCATCACAGGACTTATGCGATAAAATTTCCGACTATTTTGAAGAGAAAATTGTCTCCATTCAAAGCAATTTTTCTCCTTTCTGTACCTCCCCACTCCCCCCTCCCTCGGACTCCCTTCCCGGAAACTTGAGCAGTTTCTCCCCTGTAACTCTTGCGCAAACTAGAGAAGTCATCCTGGCCTGTAAATCAGGCTCCCCCTCCGATCCCTGTCCCCCCAAAATCCTTCACCAAATCATCGACGTGATCAACCCAGTAATTAACGACATAGTCAATTCGTCGCTTAACACAGGAATTGTCCCCCCCCGGTGGAAGAAAGGAATTGTCAAGCCTCTGATGAAAAAGGCTAATAAACCACCGTCTGACTTGACCAATCTTCGCCCGATTTCACTACTCCCAGCTTTAGGAAAAATAACCGAGCAATTGGTCTACAGAGAACTCAGACACTACCTGGAAGTAAATAATATACTCCATCCGCAGCAGTCTGGTTTCCGGCCCAAACATTCGACGGAAACAGCACTGATAGAACTATCAGACACGATCAAACTGCTACAAGATCAGCGAAAAAATTCAATCCTCATCCTTCTTGACCTGACCGCGGCGTTCGACACCATTTCCCATTCCATCCTCATCAGTAGACTGAGGAACATAGGGATCTCAGATCAGGCTCTAGCCTGGTTAAAATCATTCCTGGCTGACCGATCTCAGACTGTCGCTCTGGGCCCTTTTCACTCAAAAGAGAAAACGATTTTCTCAGGTGTCCCGCAGGGTTCGATCCTAAGTCCCCTCCTTTTCAACATCTACCTCATTCCCCTCCTGTCCCTGATTGAATCCTTTGGAATTCCTGTAACCTCCTACGCCGATGACACCCAGCTCATCGTGCCTCTGGATGGTAGTTCCACCAGCGCAGAACTCAACCTTAAGAACTGCCTAACGAAAGTCTTCCATTGGATGAATGCAAATCATTTGAAGTGTAACTCAAATAAAACGGAGATTCTCCCTATCGGCAAGAATACCCCCTTCCGCCCAGCCCTCTGGTGGCCTGACGACTCAATCGCCCCCCCCCAAACTGTAACCACAGCCAGGAATCTAGGCGTCATTTTCGACTCAGATCTCTCATTTGACCACCATGCTAAGACTGTAGCCGGCAAATGCTTCGGGACAATAAGATCCCTAAGAAAGTTCTTTAACTTCCTCCCTCTCGACGCCAGAAAGAGCGTAACAGTTGCCCTTATAATCTCCCGATTAGATTACTGCAACGGCTTACTGGCAGGGACAAAAAAGAGCACTCTCGCTAAACTCCAGAGCGTGCTAAATACAGCTGCTCGACTTGTACTCAAACTGCCCCGAAGAGCTTCCACCTCCGCAGCCCTTCTTTCCTTACACTGGCTACCTCTCCACAAGAGAATTCTATTTAAGATTCTAATCACCGCTTTCAGAGCTTTCAACAAATCCGGGCCAAAATACCTCCACAAACGTTTTCCCCACTACACCCCCAGACGATCTCTCCGTTCGTCACAGGACAACCTCATCCTGCCTGCAAAGTACAATCTGAAGACGAAAGGAGGTAAAACCTTAAGCCACCTAGCCACCAAGGCATGGAACAATTTGCCCAAACACCTCAGGCAAATAACACAAGAAAAACCATTTAGAAAGGCTCTGAAGACTTGGATCTTCAGCTTTCCCGATGATCTCACTAGAGCAGCCATCTAATCCTGCTCTGTTTCCCAGACCGGCCATCAAGAACACTTAGCGCCAAGATGCTCCTTCCGGAGCGAACGCCGCGCTTTACAAATACCCCCACAAATACAAATTCGCATTACAGCCCCTAGAGCAAAAAGAGCCAGGTTAGGTGGACGCACCTTCTCGGCCAATGTGGCGGTACTATGGAATTCGCTACCCCCTGCTCTCCAACAGGCTCCATCCGAAGCATGTTCTAAGCGATTACTGAAAACCTGGCTGTTTGCCCAACCACGCTAGGCACCACGTTAGACTCCAGCTCTTCGACCTAAACGGGCACAACACTGTTGCTATAGCGCCGGGACACCTCCTCGTGAGGTAGCTGTTCGCGCTTTATAAAACTCTGTACTATTATTATTATCATATGCTTAAAACAACTTTCCCAAAGTATAATGCCACTCACTAGCAGCACCCAAGATAATACACTGGGCAGAATAAAGAAACATACATACACCAGATATGCTACAAAGTTAGATATCAAGTTACCCAATAGCAATTACCCCCAAGAAACACCACACACATATCTACATCGGCATTGGGCATGCTTTTTGACTCAGAAGATATATTTTCAATTGGCAAATATCTTTACCCTTGACCCTTTAAAACCAAAATCTTGCGCTCTAAGTTCAGTTCAAGGAATAAAGTATAGCCACCTACAAATTGTTTCAGACTTTGTTTTGCAACAGTTACCAAGGAAAAGAAATTGAGAAAAGCCACCATATTGGCAAAAACATTACGAGGCAATATCAAAAGGAAAATGCATACTCTCTGAAGGTGTCAAAATACAGTGGAACATCAAGCTATCACAGCACTAATGAAAACTATACAGTAAAGCAGTGAAGTGGAGGAACCATGAGTAGATCATATACCTGGATCTATTACGAATGTTTGGAGCAGCAATTGGCACTCCAAAGCATCTTATCAAACATAATATGGGAAGAGGGAAAACATACTGCAACAATTCGAAAGTTGCAAAAACGATGCACGCCCATTCGCATGCATCCATGCACTATATTGATGTCATGAAAAAGAACCCAAAAGCCTGTGTAATGTTCCACATTCATAATGATGGAAAAAGGCTAGATTATACAATAAAGGAAGTGGTCAACGAGTAGAGTTCACTCTGGTACTAATATTATTTTAAATAAATTGATACATATATATGATTTAAAAAAACTGCCGAAGAAACAGACCTGCTTGATTTCCTTTTTTACTTTATTTTGCTGGAGATGGTTAAATTTGGAGGATTTCTCTGCCTCATCTGCCAGAGACTGCAGTCTCTGTTCCTTATCACCTATGTCTTCCAGGAGCTTCTCCATGCTGGCTGCCTTCATGTGGTCCAAGTGCTGTCGGCTCCGATGCTCCTGAGACAGCCTGTGTTCCGTCTCTGTCAGCAGCTGCTTCTGCAATACACCATTAATGGTTCAATCAGCAAACTCAAAAAAAGATTTTCCTATCTCAACCCAGTCTTCTTCTAACAAATAGCGAGACACTTTTACAGATCGTGTAACACCCAAAGATCCATCAAAGCAGAATTGGAGAAGCGTCTGTATTGATTACCGATGATTGATATTGCCTGGTTTAGTGGAACATGGAACATATTCAATTCATGTTCGCATCTTTAAGAAAAACATAAGTTTGTTAAGGATCAATTTATAAGACAGTAAATATATTGTCCCGCTGTTGCCATTGACTCCATTCCTACAGCAAAACGATCAAGGCACCAGGTGCTTGTTGCACTCCGGATGAGTACTTGAGTCAACTTTTCTCCACAGTCATCTCCTCTGCAGGTGATGGTCCAAAGAGAGTTAAGCATCCGGAGTTTGACCTTGACCAGTTAAGTAATGTCTGTACCTCCAAGGAATTTTGTACATAGTTGTGCCGATGTGTGTGTGTGTGTGTGTGTGCCTCCGCAGAGTATCTTGGGAACTGTGAGCAGAAGGTGGAAATCATGGGCAGGCAATAAATGTGTAGGTTGTTCAAATACTGCCTTGCTCTAACACCAACCACTTAACAAAAATACAATCACTGCTATAAAGTAGGCCTGGGCAGAGTTCGTGGGGTTACGCTATGTGGAACTCTGTGAAGTAACCAAAAAATGCTGCTGCACAGAGTTCCGCAAGCGGCGGAGTGTATTACATTGCGCCATTCACACTGATTTTTAGCATTGGGTGTTTGTCCCGCGCTGTAAAATCAGTGCACATGGCACCACGCCTAGTGTAACCGGCCGTTGCTTCTGTCTTCCACTCGAGTGGATGTTCTACATTCTACTCGAGTGGCAGCTTCCTCAAAGCGAACAAAAGGTTTCTCAACCCGAGCGCTAGCGACCATCCGCGACCGTCCACGTAGAGAAATCTCACTGAGAGGCAGCCTGGAGGAAAATGTGGGTAGCGTAACGTTGGTGAGTGTGAACGAGGAAAAAACTCAGCTCCGCTGAGTTTTTCAGAACTCAGTGCACTAAGAAGAGTGCAGAATTTCATGCCCAGGCCTACTATAAAAAAGCATTGGCACAGCCAATAGATCTCGCTTTTGGGACATTATCTGTTTATTTTTAAGTTTTGGCTATGTTGTAGAGTATTGTGGCTGATGTGTTATATGTGGTACTTAGTGGTAATATGTGGAGTTTATGTTGCATTTAGTAGTGTTTCATTCTGTGGTGTGATTATGTGATTTTGAGTGATGTTATGTGGAGTGTATTTATATTGTATTGCGTAAAGTGTAACTATGTGGTGTGTTATTATGTGACACTGATTGATATTATGTGGTTTGTATTTATGTTGTATTGAGTAGAGTGTAAGTATGTGGCATGTAATTATGTGGTATTGAGTGGTATTATGTGGGGTGTATGTGGCATTCAGTAGATTGTAATTATGTGGAGTAATTATGTGATTTTGAGTTTTGTTGTGTGGAGTGTATTTATATTGTATTGAGTAGAGTGTAATTATGTGGCTTGGTAATATGTGGCACTGAGTGATATTATGTGGATTGTATCGATGCTGTATTGAGTAGAGAAGGGTAGAGAATACTCACATAATTACACTCTATTCAATACAGCATCAATACAATCCACATAATATCACTCAGTGCCACAGGTGTGGATGTCTGGCTAAAATTAGACCAGGGAGCCCACGAACCCAACAGTCTGGAAACAATCATCGTGACAGACGAAGGACTTAAGAAGAGCTTCAAACATGCCTTAACAGGCCGCAGCTTCAAATAATTACTCGCCTTGGAAAAGCTTCCGATTGGCGTTAAAACATCCCCGTTTAAAACTTCTACCCAATCAAGATTATATTTGAAGTTGACATTATTTGTAGCAGTTGGCAGCTGCTACTGGATGCACATGAACCTTGGTAAACAAACTTTTTTTTTTAACTTAAATTAATTCTGCTTTGAGTCGGAGAACAGGGCTCCGGAGGCAGAGCAGCGCCTTCTCCCCACCAGCAGCTCAAGTCAAAACACATCTGCAAAATGTTTATGGGTGGTTGGAGGTCCCAAGGAAATCTATGAGAGGGAGAGACAGCAAGAGAGAGCAAGTGTTCGCAAAGGAGAGAGCCTGAAACAGAGCAAAGTAGAGAGAGAGAGTGAGAGAAAGGGGAATGTAAGAAAAAGAGGGAGAAAGAAAGAAGAGAGGGTGGAGGAAAAGAGAAAGTAGAGAGAGGGAAAAGAAGGTGACACAAGAGAAAGGAGAAGAAACGAAAATAGGGGAAGACAGAACAAGAAAGGGAACGGGAGAGAGGCAGCGAAAAAGAAATGGAAAAGGGAAGCAAAAGTAAAGTGCACAGCAAAACACTTTCAGGTTTCCATGGTGTTAGAGTGCTCTGAGAGTCTGAATACGCATGCCGACAATGAACACATCTCTGCGGAGTGTTCACATAATGGGCATGTTGCGGTACATTATTTCATGTTCTTTCAGAAATGTTGAGAATCCAGCGCATACTCCAGGCTGGAACTGAATAAATCTTGCCGCTTGCAGCTTTTCTGGTGTAATCATTATATTTTTTTAAAACAACTTGAATTGTACTCGAGCCCGCAAAGAAGGCGCAATGCAGAGAAGTAAGCTGCGGCAGGCTTTTTTTATATGTCAAAAATCTAAACAAGCATTTACAATGCAATAGGTCTCGCAGTTGTTAGAGTTTGAGCTATTGGCATTGTAAATGGCAATGTCTTTTATTTATGTGTTGGTTTTTAAAACATAAATAAAAGGCATTGTCATTTACAATGCCAATAGGTTAAACTCTCGCAAATGCGAGACCTATTGCATTGCAAATGCTTTTTTTTTATGTAGTTGTCTGTGAACTTCCACTTGCAAGTCATGGAGCACGCCCAGGTCAAGCAGAATCTGTGGTGTTTCTAGACAACTGAAACAGCCAATTGTTTTATGGCCATTTCTTGCAGGGGCTTCACAAAAAACAACCACGAGGACTGACAGGGGAGACCCCTCAGCAATCCTGCATATTAATGTTTTAGGAGAAAAGATAGTTGCAAAAAAATACTAGGTGTGACCGTCTGGACAAGATTGGACAAAACCAAAGAAAAACAGCAGTCTTTTCCACGTTTGGGGTGTCTTTAAAGCCCTAGCCTAGCAACATTTTAACTGCACTCTGCATCTGCACTCTAAATCTGCACTCTGCACTCTGAATCTTGAATCTGCACTCTGCACTCTGAATCTGCACTCTGCACTCTGAATCTTGAATCTGCACTCTGCACTCTGAATCTTGAATCTGCACTCTGAATCTGCACTCTGAATCTGCACTCTGAATCTGCACTCACAATCTGCACTCTGCACTCACAATCTGCACTCTGCACTCACAATCTGCACTCTGCACTCACAATCTGCACTCTGCACTTGCACTCTGCACTCGCAATCTGCAATCTGCACTCTGCAATCTGCACTCTGCAATCTGCAATCTGCACTCACAATCTGCACTCACAATCTGCACTCACAATCTGCACTCACAATCTGCACTCACAATCTGCACTCACAATCTGCACTCTGCACTCACAATCTGCACTCTGCACTCACAATCTGCACTTGCACTTGCACTCTGCACTCGCAATCTGCAATCTGCACTCTGCACTCTGCACTCACAATCTGCACTCACAATCTGCACTCACAATCTGCACTCTGAATCTGCACTCTGCACTCTGAATCTGCACTCTGTATCTGCACTCTGAATCTGCACTCTGCACACTGAATCTGCACACTGAATCTGCACTCTGCACACTGAATCTGCACTCTGCACTCACAATCTGCACTCCGCACTCACAATCTGCACTCTGCACTCGCAATCTGCACTCTGCACTCGCAATCTGCACTCACAATCTGCACTCGCAATCTGCACTCTGCACTCACAATCTGCACTCTGCACTCACAATCTGCACTCTGCACTTGCACTCTGCACTTGCAATCTGCAATCTGCACTCTGCACTCTGCACTCACAATCTGCACTCTGCACTTGCACTCTGCACTCACAATCTGCACTCTGCACTCTGAATCTGCACTCTGCATTCTGAATCTGCACTCTGCACTCTGAATCTGCACTCTGAATCTGCACTCTGAATCTGCACTCTGCACTCACAATCTGCACTCTGCACTCACAATCTGCACTCTGAATCTGCACTCTGCACTCCGAATCTGCACTCTGCATCTGCACTCTGCACCTGCACTCTGCACTCTGAATCTGTACTCACAATCTGCACTCTGTACTCACAATCTGCACTCTGCACTCACAATCTGCACTCACAATCTGCACTCAGCACTCTGAATCTGCACTCTGAATCTGCACTCTGCACTCTGAATCTGCACTCTGAATCTGCACTCTGAATCTGCACTCTGAATCTGCACTCTGTACTCACAATCTGCACTCTGTACTCACAATCTGCACTCTGCACTCACAATCTGCACTCACAATCTGCACTCACAATCTGCACTCACAATCTGCACTCACAATCTGCAGTCTGCACTCTGAATCTGCAGTCTGCACTCTGAATCTGCACTCTGAATCTGCACTCTGCACTCTGAATCAGCACTCTGCACTCTGAATCTGCACTCTGCACTCTGAATCTGCACTCTGCACTCACAATCTGCACTCTGCACTCACAATCTGCACTCTGCACTCACAATCTGCACTCTGAATCTGCACTCTGTACTCACAATCTGCACTCTGAATCTGCAACTGCAAAGCTGTGGGGCGTAGGGCAAGGCTGAGTGTGTTTTTTTGTGTTTTTACATTGGCACACAAACACTACTCTGTGTTTGGGAAACGTTGCTGCTATTGGTACAACCAAACCACATTCGTGATAAACCTGTACGTGTTTGCATTCCGGAGGAAGCCTGGACCACGCAATGAGCTTATGAATTGTTTGTGATTGGCATGCTGCATTCCTTATTCTGTAATATGAGCTCTTGGGCCACTCGTCCCCCTGAGTTTATGTGACCTTTGCGTTCTCTACGGGAAAAGGACTGAAATGATTACAATAGATCGCTTTGCGACAGCAGGCGCGACCTAAAAAGGAGTGAGATGTTAGGAAGCACTGTAGCAAAAACTAACAAGCAAAGAGCGCCCGAGGCCGTCAGTGTGGCAGAAGGTAAACTATTTTAAAGCGGGGGAAGTGTGCCTAAAGAAACTAACGAGCAAAAAAAACCAAAAAACAAGCATTGGAAATGCAATAGGGCTCGCATTAGGAAAGTTTGAGCTATTGGTCTTATAAATCAAAGATTTTTATGTATGTGTTATTCTTTAAAATAGCTAAATTAATAGCTTTGTCATTTGCTATGTTTTGTTATATATGCTATGTTTTGTTGGGTTTTGTTATGCTATACTATATTTTGTTTTGTTATGTTTTGTTTTGCTATGTTTTGTTTTGCTATGTTTTGGTTTGCTATGTTTTGTTTTGCTATGTTTTGTTATGCTATGTTTTGTTATGCTATGCTTTGTTATGCTATGTTTTGTTGTGTTTTGTTATGCTATGCTATGTTTTGTTGTGTTTTGGTATGCTATGCTATGTTGTGTTTTGCTTTGCTATGTTTTGTTTTGTTATGCTATGTTTTGCTATCCTATGCTTTGTTTTGTTATGCTATGGTATGTTTTGCTATCCTATGCTTTTTTTGTTATGCTATGCGGTGTTTTCTTATGCTATGCTATGTTGTGTTTTGTTATGCTATGCTATGTTTTGTTATGCTATGCTGGTGAGGGTAAGGGGTGTGAGGGTGAGAGGGTTGTGAGGGTGAGGGGGTGTGAGGGTGAGAGGGTTGTGAGGCTGAGGGGGTGTGAGGGTGAGGGTGAGTGAGGGGTGTGAGGGTGAGTGAGGGGGTGTGAGGGTGAGTGAGGGGGGTGAGGGGTGTGAGGGTGAGTGAGGGTGGGTGAGGGGGTGTGAGGGTGAGGGTGTGTGAGAGGGGGTGTGGTTGAGGGTGAGGGTGTGTGAGGGTGAGGGTGGGTGAGGGTGGGTGAGGGTGTGTGAGGGGATGTGTGAGGGTGAGGGTGTGTGAGGGAGCAGGGTTGAGGGTGAGTGTGAGTGAGGGTGTGTTAGGGTGAGGGTGTGTGAGGGTGAGTGAGGAGGTGTGAGGGTGAGAGGGTTGTGAGGGGATGTGCGGGTGAGAGGGTTGTGAGGGGGTGTGAGTGTGAGGGGGTTGTGATGGTGTGTGATGGTGAGTGAGGGGGTGTGAGGGTGAGTGGGATAGGCGAGACCTAAAAATCTATCCAACAGCCGTACTGAATGAGTAAAGTGAAGTGCAAAAACCAATCAAATGTCAGAAGTGATCCTTCTGGTGTTAATAATCTTTATGAATTCCATAGTTCTTGAACATGCTGGAGAGCACCTTCAAAGCACAAACAACGTTTTTAACAGCTTAATCGTTGTGATTGGGTGGGTTTTTGCTGGTCAAAAGGACAGCATTCAGGCTGGTTTTCTCAACATGCACAAAGGCATTAAAGGGCTTTACCTGCAGAGCGGTGTGAACTGCAGTGGTAGATCAGCTGCTGCAGGGGAGGAGGAGAGGTGGGCTGATCACCGTGGCCCCTGCGGCTATAGAGGTGATCCGGGAGAGGCTGACCCGGGGGGCCGATGACGAAGGGCACTCTACTTAACCTGGAAGTGGGGGTGGGAGGAGTGTAGATTTTGGTGTTAAGAGGGAGGGCACCAAACGGGGAGAAATGTTAAAGGTCAATGTGATTAAAAAACATGTAGGTAGTTAAGCTGCACATACGGACCAAAATGTCATATTAAGCTGAAAATAAAGTGCAGCTAAAGTATTCACACTGAATAAGGTCCGTGACCTGGAGCCCCCGCTCGGAGTAGTTTTTCCTAACTTGAAGGCGGGTGCCGGGCTGAAACAAAGCGCAGCGCCCATGCACTTGAAACTAGTTTCATCACATAATCGTGTTGCCACATGGAAGAGAAATGTACGCATTCCACCGCTCAGTGTTTAAACAGATTTACAGAGAAGGCCGCGCAGAGAGGCACAGGTTAACGCAGCTCGACGCTCCCATTCAGCCTCTTAAAGTAACTGCACAAATGAGTCTGGATCGAGCATTAAAGAGCAACAAGCAGTGTTGTGGGAGTGGCATCGAGGGTGGCACAGGGAGATTACGTGCCGCTCTGTGAAATGGGCGCCAACACTCAAGCCTGAAGCATACCTCAAAGAAACAAGTTAAACAAGTTTTTAAAAAAAGTACACTGGGGGGAGGAGAATCACCAAAATGTGCACTAACCCTCTATGAACTTCACGAGCCTGCATTCTGGCGTCATGATGTAACACGGCGTCCCTGCCAAAAGACCCCATATTCCGCTCCCCCCAAATGATTCTGCATTTGCTAATGTTTTGTGACATAAAACCGGGAGATTATTATTTTTTTCCCTGCCTTAATTGAAGGAAGCATTTAGTGGAGATTTATCCATTATTGGCGGCGCGCTCGCGCACTCTGGAGCAGGTTTGGACGAGCTTGTAGGATTTATGCGAATGGGCCTGTGGGGAGAGGCAATTTGTAGCCGAGACGGACAATTATAGATGGCCCATGAGTGCAAGAATGACTGCGCCAGGCGGCTAATGGGTAATAAGGCTGCGCCGGCAGCCATGAGCCGCACAGCGGTGTGACGGCGGCTCCAGAGAGCGCCGAGAAGGGGTGCTGCGAGGCACTGGCCGCAGCCAAAGAGAAGGCTCGCGGGGAACTTTAAAGTGGGAGAGGGGCTGGGGTAGAGAGAAGCCAGAGGGTGAGGAGAAAACAGGAGAGGGATACAAAAAGAGTGTGTGGGGAGTTAATTCAATAGATTAGAGTACAGGTGCGTGGGTGTGGGAAGGAAGTGAGAAGGCAAAAGAGCATTAGAGATTTTAAGAGACTGCGAAAAGAAAGTGAGAGTGGGAGAGACGATGGGGGACAGAGAGGCAGTGCTGTAGTGAGGAGAGTGAGAGATGAGTTTGTATGAGAGAAAGTGATAATGAGAACGAAGATAGGTGGGAGGAGAATTAGTTGGGGTGAAGGGTTAGCAGTAAGGATGAACTGGGAGAGGAAGGAGGAAAATTGGAGGGGAAAATGAAAAGAGGGAGGAAAACAATGAAATGTTGAGATAAGCGGAAAGGATGAAGAGAGGGAAATAAAATGGACAGGTATGAAAATGAGTGAGGGAACGAGAGTGACGACAAGAGAAGAATACGGGAACAGCGGAAGCCAGAGAGAAAGGTGGAGAGAAAGACTGAAAACCTGAAATAGAGGGAGGGGGAAGAATCACAGAGAAGAGAGAGACGGACTGAGGCTAGTGAAGTGATTTAGAGAGGCACCGAGAGAGGAGCACTGAAAAACAGGTCCAGGGCTCGAAAAGAGAGACATATATGGTCGAGGTGGGAAATGCAGAAGTCAGAGACAAACGAGCCAAAGTGAGGGAGGAAGATAGCGAGACGATGGGAGAGAAAGCTGGCCAGTGAGAGAGGCAGTAAGAAAGAGAAAATCAGAGAGAGAGAACATAGCATGTAACTGGGTAATGTGGCCCGATATTGCCATGAGGGGGTTCTAGTAATATCATGAACCACAAGGTGACGAGGCAGAGTGGTTTATAAATGTCACAGGAACCCTAAGATGGCAATGTAGGGCCATATTATGTACGCATGGTACCCATTGTGTATTTTAAATGGTATACATTAAGTTTGGGAAAGTTAGCTTGAAAAAGCAGTTTTCTAAAAAGTGAAGTTGGCACTGGGATTTGATTGGAATTATATATAATGTTTAGGCTTCTTTTAACTCTCCTTTAATAAATTGGTAATTGAAAAATGGTGAGGGTCATTGGATTTAGAAGATTCTGTGAATGCTGTGTTTACCGCACAATTATGGACTTACACTGACATTGAGAGAGAAAGCTGGACAGTGAGAGAGGCTGCAAGAAAAAGAAAAGCAGAGAGAGAGACAGAGAGAAAGAGGAGAACATAAAGGCACAGCGAAATGGAGAATCAGAGACAGAAAAAAGACGAAGAGAAAAGCATAAAAGGAGACACGGCCTGGCGGCCGTGAAACTGAAAGTACGGCCGACCGGCCGTGAATAATTAGGGGGTGAGAAATGCGCTCGGAGGGCTGCCTTTGATGTGGTAATCCCAGGCAGGCAGGCAGGCAGCTGGTGGCATTGTGCACACGCTTTTTAGGGCTTGCGCTTGCGCAATGACCTAAAAAGCACATGCACTGCATGGAATCGCCAGTGGAATCGCCAGTGGTGGTTAAACACTGGATAAGCCACAATAGAGCTTCGCCAGCTATGCGCAGAAGCGCATCAGCAGGCGAGCCCTAAAAAAGACCCAAAAAGAGTTTCCCTTGAGGGAGCGAGCAGAAAGTTAATTACAAACAGATGGTTTCAATCAATCAATCAATCAATCAGAGGACTTGTATAGCGCGCTACCTACCCGTGAGGGTCTCAAGGCGCTGGAGGGGGGTTGGCGCCGTTACTGCTTGAAAAGCCAGGTCTTGAGGCGTTTTCTGAAGGCGAGTAGGTCTTCAGTCTGACGTAGGTGGGTAGGTAGGGTGTTCCAGGTTTTGGCGGCGAGGTGGGAGAAGGATCTGCCACCGGAGTTAGTACGCTGGATGCGGGGGACGGTGGCGAGGGCGAGGCTGGCGGAGCTGGCGGGAGGGTGTGTGGAAGCTGAGTCTGCTGTTCAGGTAGGCTGGTCCGGCGTTGTGGAGTGCTTTGTGTGCGTGGGTGAGAAGTTTGAAGGTGATCCTCTTTTCGACGGAGAGCCAGTGGAGGTCTCGCAGGTGGGGGGTGATGTGGCAGCGGCGGGGTACGTTGACGATCAGTCGGGCGGAGGCGTTTTGGATGCGCAGGAGACGACGCAGGTGTTTGGCTGGGATTCCGGCATAGAGTGCATTGCCGTAGTCCAGCCTGCTGCTTACAAGGGCCAGCGTTACCGTTCTTCTTGTCTCGGTCGGGATCCATTTGTAGACTCTGCGGAGTGTGCAGAGGGTGTTGTAGCAGGAGGAGGATACGGCGTTTCAAAGCTCGCTCCCGCAAGGGAATCGCCATACGTGCACATGTTGCCATTGAAAGCAATGCAAAACGTGCACTTTTTTGCCCGAAAAAGTGAATCGATTCCTAACGGTCTCCTCCTATGCGTAGGCGAGAACTAACAAAAAATACAACTGTGGAACATGGCAACATGTTTCTTGGCACTTGGAAGGGTAGCTGGGTGTTCTTCGAGAACATAAAAATGAGTTGTGTGAGAGTCAATTAAAGCTATGCTTGCACTCTGCCCCCACTCCAACCCCTCCCCCCCTTTAAATTCCCTATTGTTTTCCGAGCATTTAGCTGCACGGTGTCCCTCAAGGCAGGAAATCCACGTGGTGAAACGGCCGACAGAAATATTCACTGATTAGCCTTGATTTTAGCATGCTATTGAATTTTCCAGTTCTTCAGGGCACTGCGTTTAATACATTTTGGATTTATTTTAAGAGCCTACTAGGGTGCTTAAGGCGCCTACTGCAGAAAGCCAAGTGCCTAAACTCAACAGGCTTCAATTCTAGTCTGAAAGCTCAAGAGGTTAACATGTCAGCTGTAAAGTTTATCTTAACATGTCACAGGCCCCAGTCCCATAAGGGGGTAAGTCACTTGGTTAAGGCGCATGCTGCGTAGCTGTGAGTGTTACCTGCACATAAACGGCCCAGTTGTGAATGGGTCCCCCGCTTTGCACCACACCACTCAGCTTCCACCTGGGGCGATAACAAAGAGGCATTGAGTGCTGAATTGAAGCAGGCTTGTGGTACCAGGCTGATGAGAACATATTATTTTCTAGTGCCTGTCGTGGCAGGATGATATCTGTGTAAAATGGTTTCAGCACTCAAGCTTATCGCGTGGTGTCCCTGGTGAGAACTGTAGGAGAGTAGGGTCTGCAATCCTATGATCACCCCAGATATTTGCTTTTTGCTTCACTGGTTTACGACTTCCCTGGCTGTGGGCCTGCTAATCAGACCCACAGCCTAGCTGTTCTCTCTCTAAATTGACTCACATGTACCTTAGGTGCATTTACCAATTGGTACTGGGCCACCTTATCAGTCCCTGTACAGTATACCTTAGGTATCCAGGGCATAGGTGTACCCAGGGCCTACCAGGGGCTGCAGCATGTATTATGCCAACCCTGGCTGGCCATCTAAATCTGACACAACTGGCTGCACGACAGCTGGGGCAAGGTGGTGTAATCACCCTTTGCTTTAGATATAGTATACCTATATCTAACCCTAAAATGGACACATGTATTCCTATCAGTCACTCCTATGGCTGGCCTTAACAATCCTGAAGGCAGAGTGCTTGGAATCATGTGAGATGGTGCTCTGGCATGAGCTGAGCCCGTTTGCAGCTTGCGGAACCAAGTCCTAATAGCTGTTCCATGATAACGCGTACCATATACTCTTAAGTGCATTATAATCCTCGCGGTTATTTGCCAACTCTGGTATCGCTTTATCAAAACATGTCAAGTAAGGTGTCATACGAATTGGAATACTAACCCCTCGCCAATTCTGGCGACGGGGTTAGCTTTCCACCCTTCTAGAGGGACACGACATGTATGTAACTGTGGAGAAGTGTGGCTCAATGGTTAGAGCGGCAGACCCTGATGCAGAGGTCTAGCCCGGGACCAGGGTTCAATTCCCCGCCTCGGCGGGTCTTGGGCTCAAAAATTCCACGGACCTGATAATTCTCACCTCGGTGCCTATTCCAATCATGGAGTCCCACTCTGCAACTCTGGGCAATAGCTTGCTTAATCTCCACAACGGCCCCCACAACGCTAAGGATGCCTGGCCTCCATCTTGGGGGTGCCCAGGAGTGGACGCCTCACAGGGAAAGCCAGGATGGGTTCCACAGCGGTATTCGTACAAGCGCCTTGAGACCCTTGTGGGTGAGTAGTGCGCTATACAAGTATCAATTCAATTCAACCCCGGTTAAAGTTAACTCGAGCCTCAGCATCACAAAATGGATGCTGCCACCACAGACACAAGTCTGACCTCCTGCTGCTGGGAGTCCTTCCAGCGAGGAGAGCTTGGACAAAGGGTTTCCTGTCAGGGGCGGTGCTAGCACCATCCCAGACAGGGTTTTGTGTATCCCAGGTAGGCAGGGCTTTGAGGAAGGTGACTGCAAGTGGCACCCGGGTGCTCACTGTGCATATGTCGGCTTGAACCAGTTCCAGGGGCACACCAGCCCCTGAGCTGGGGAAAGTCCGGACAGGGCAGAGGGGTGTAACCACCCCCCTTCCTGGTCCCACCCATGGGCAGGACCTAGTCGCGTGCCAGCCCCTTTCTTTAGTATAAAGGTAGGAGCGGGGCCCCTTCCCAAATTAGATAATTCTGAATCTTGACTACTTTCCACGAAAGAACTCTTGAACATTTCTGAAGACTCTCCCTTGTGGCTAAGGAGTAGCCACCCTGCACCAGCGGGCACCATCTAAGCGCATGCAGTTTGCTGCAAGTCCATCCTCCGGATCCAGACTGCCCAGCTCGACGAGACCCAGATTCCCTGGCACCTCTGACCTCTACCTACATCATCAGCCCAGCTGAGATTCGTGGGTGTGACGAGACCTGAAGGGACCGGCCATCTTCAAAACTGCACAACGCTTATCCAGCACGACCGCCGAGGGATCCTCGAGTGAGTGCTTTGGGGTTTGAGAAGCCCTAACCCTGAGCAGCTCCAGCACCGAAGTCCAGCCCCCCAGCCTCCACGAGATCTGCGTGGGGCCCTTCTGCTCTTTGCTGCTCACCGCGTTGTCCAGCCACTTGCCTGCTGGCTTGTAGCCCTCCTGACGACGAACCACGACACTTCCATCACTGGTCTGGTTGCTCCAGACTGGCCCTAGCTCCCCTCCAACAGAGGAGCACCCCGGACCCTCCTGGTCCACTCCAGACGCCATCTTGACTTCACCGCGTGGGCTTGCCTTTGCCAAGGCTTGTTGCCCCAATCCTGGTCTCAGCAGCGCCGACAGCAGGCACCTTCGTGGGACAGCTCGCACCTCCATCCTGGTCGCCGACAACGCCTCCTGGTCCGAGAGACTGCAGAGTCCAGCGTCGCCCACTCACCTGGTCGAGGTGACTTCATCCAGTGCCGTCCTGGTGCCCACCTAATCACTGGCTAGTGATTAAGAACTGAGTCCCCTCTGCTTTCAGGTCGTCTCCATCATCAATCTAGGCTTGGATCACATCGAACATCATCACTGGTCGCCTGCCAGCAAATTCTTCTTTCAGGCTCCATAGACTGTAACGAGGATTCCCGACGTCTTTTGAACCCTATGCAGCCGCAGCCCCTGTGCTAGGTAACCCGAGCATTTCGGTGCTCCAACGTAGGTTCACTATCTAAGTGTCCAGATCCTTTTTTGTTTTCAGCCTAACTAGTCGGATTCGTCCGATAACTGTAACTTTACGAGATACTAGTATCCATAGACTTTGTCCCGCATCCCGCGTGAGAGTGCACACTCTGCACCCGATCTCCCTAGGCCTCCTGCTCCTAACCTGAAGGTTCAGTAGTGTATTCCTAGCGACCCTGAAGCCTCTGGATCTAGTTACTTACCTGCTAGTATTTCGCATTCCACTTTTGTAGTATATGGTTTTTCGTGCCCCTCGAGCATTTGTGTAAATTGTGCAACTTAAAGTATTTTCTTAAGAGTTTTGTTATGTGCTTAGCTCCCTGACTTATAAAGAGATCAGGGTAGACTTGTTATAAATAAATATCCTTTTATTTTCATAACAACTTGTGTGGTGTCCTTTCACTTGGTGTTCAAGGGGTATATGTGATGGTATAACAGCTGGCTTAACACGCCCTCTAGAGTTTAGCCTAAAGACTGCTCTTGTCCATGCTACTAGGATAGCTGGTCTATAAGGTTGACTTACAACCAATCATCAATAAGGGTCGTTTGGAATGATACACAGTGATCACTAGAATAGTGAGCACTACATATCAGGCCAACTTCTCACATTGGTGAGCAGCGGTTGGGATTTGAGCTTGCTGTTGTTTTACCACACGTATCCTAAGAATATCATTTGAAAGATCACATAAGTACCAAGGTACATATAACTTAGCTTAGAATACTCTGAGTTCTACTGAACCAGCTGTTGTAGTTTAACAGGGCTTAGCACACCCTGACTACAACTCTTAGCAAGAGATCCGTAGGCAAACAAATAGTGTAGGTAAGTGCACCACTTACACCTCACTAGAAAAGCATGTCAGACAAAGGAGAGAACTCAGAGGCTCCCCTTATGTCAGTTGACCCTCCACAGGTCATATCAAGATATGCAGCTCTTAGCTTCCAGGAGATGAGACAAGTGTGTACCTCCAGGAAGCTAAAACAGGGTTCTAACCCTACCATCCCATTTCTGATAGGTCTCTTAGAGACTTATGATGCAAGGAGGGCTTCTAACACAGGCCCTTCTAATCCAGATGGGAACATGCCCCCCTTAGAGGGAACCCTTGGGGACCCTGACCTCAACCTCAATGGAACAGTTAGTGAAGGAGAGGAAGAGGATCAGGAGTTGTCAGGGGATGAGGCAGACAAGGGTCAGGTAGAAGTCAGTAGACTCACCAGGACCAACTTAAGCAGGCATGAGAATGGACTTGGGGGACCCCCAGGCCCACTCTCAGGCAGGCTTAACATTGGGAGTGGACGAGTTAGGTCTCATTCCAGAGGCTCTAACAGATCCATTCGAACCAATGGCTCTCAGGCCTCTTCTCACAGAGGGATGACATCCCCTCAGAGAAGAGAGCATGAAGCTAAGATGAGGGAAGTCAATCTGAGGATTGAAAGGGAAGAACTTGCCCTGGCCAAAGAGAGACTTGCCTTTGCTAGAGAGCAGAAATTGAGTGGGACAGACCCCACTGGTGGCAGCATTCTCCCAAGAGAAAAAGACAGGAGTTTAGACACTAGACACCTGAGTAAGATAGTGCCCCCCTTTAAGCAAGGGGATGACATCCACAAATGGATGACTGCTTTGGAGAGGGCCTGCACTGTCCAGTGCGTCACCCAGAGTCAGTGGGCAGCTATCTTGCGGCTCTCCTTTGAAGGCAAAGGTAGAGATAAGCTCCTCACTACTAGAGCTGAGGATGCTAACAATTACCAAGTCCTGAAGAATACACTGATTGATGGGTTTGGCTTAACAACTGAGCAGTACAGGTTGCTGTTCAGAGACACCCAGAAAATTCAGTCTCAGGATTGGTCTGACTTTGTGGATTGTGCCACTAAGGCTTTGGAAGGCTGGTTGCTGGGTAGTAAGGTTACTGATTACACAGGGTTGTAGAATCTGATCATGAGAGAACAGATTTTAAATAACTGTCAGAACCAGTTGTTGCATCAGCACCTTGTTGACTCGGATCTGACCTCTCCCCAAGAATTGGGAAAGAAGGCAGACAGATGGGTCAGAACAAGGGTCAAGCAGAACCAGGCTCAGAACCAGGGTGGTCAAAAGAAAGCAGACCAAAAGGGTAGTAATAAGAGTGAACAAAATGACCAGAAGTCTTCGACAGGTTCCCAACATACCAAAGAGGGTGGGGTCAGGCTTCACAGCAGAAAAAGAAGACTCAAGAAGGCCAGTCAAAAAGGTGGTGCCAATACTGTAAAAGTAAAACTCACTGGTTTAGTGAGTGCACCAAGAAAGGAGGGCAAACTCCTACCACTACAGCCCCTAAGGCAACTGCACCCCCTAGTACAGTCAGTAGTGGTAGTGCACCTCCCAAGGGATTAGTTGGGTTAACCTTGGGATCTGAGGGGTATGACAACCTTGTTGGCACACTCACTCAGGCTGTCCTTGTCTGTACAGGGGATGTGGATATATCCTCTGATGCAAGTCCCAATACTTTGGGCAAATACAGGCAGACACCTTTTATTAATGGAAAAATGGCTCAGGCCTACAGGGACACTTGTGCCAGGGTCACAATGGTGACACCTAACTTTGTGGACCCCGGACAGATCATGCTAGGTACAGACTACCTAGTGACCAATGCCAGCAATGTCACTACCCACCATAGTATGGCAATTGTTGATTTCTCCTGGGGAGGGGTAAGTGGCCAAAAGAAAGTTGTGGTTAGTTCAGACCTCCCAGTTGAATGTCTGTTGGGCAATGATTTGGAAACATCACTATGGTCAGAAGTGGAGCAGAGGACTCACATGGAAATGTTAGGCTTGCCAGCACATGTCCTTGCTGTGACTAGGTCACAGGCCAAAAGATGCCCCACTGAACAGGTGCTGTATCCTGGAACAATGGACCAGACACCTTCCAAGAGAAGGAGCAGTAGGGTTAAGGCATTGCCTTCCCCCTTGCCCACGGTTGTGGATCAAGTCTCAGAGGAGGCTGACCTCAAAGAACTGAGGGAAACTGAGCCTAAAGAACTTGAACCTGATCAGGTTGAGTTTCTGGGCTCAGGGGGACCCTCCAGGGAAGACCTGGGGAAGGCACAGTTAGACTGCCCTTCACTTGAACCCCTCAGACAGCAGGATGCTGCTGAGGCTGCAGGGAACGCCACAGGTGCCCACAGGGTATACTGGGATGATGGACTCCTGTACTCTGAGTCAAGAGACCCCAAGCCTGGTGCAACCAGGAGGCTGGCCATCCCCTTGTCTCAGAGAGGTTTCCTTCTTACCTTGGCCCATGAGATTCCCCTTGCAGGACACTTAGGCCAGAATAAGACTTGGGACAGACTTGTCTCACACTTTCACTGGCCTCACATGAATGAAGATACCAAGGAGTTTTGTCGCTCCTGTGTCACTTGCCAAGCCAGTGGTAAGTCAGGTGGCACAACAAAGGCCTCCCTTATACCACTACCTGTGGTGGGGGTACCCTTTGAAAGAGTGGGGATTGACATTGTTGGTCCAATGGAACCCCAGACAGGATCAGGGCACAAGTTTATACTGGTGGTGGTGGACCATGCCACCAGGTATCCTGAAGCTATTCCCCTTAGGACCACTACAGCACCTGTTGTGGCAAGAGCCCTAGTTGGAGTGTTCTCCAGAGTGGGCTTCCCTAAGGAGGTTGTCTCTGACAGAGGTGCAAACTTCATGTCAGAATATCTGACTGCAATGTGGAAGGAATGTGGTGTCAACTACAAGTTCACCACACCCTATCATCCACAGTGCAATGGGCTTGTTGAGAGATTCAACAGGACCCTCAAAGGGATGATTCATGGACTACCTGAAAAGCTCAGGCGTAGATGGGATGTCCTGATACCCTGCCTCTTGTTTGCTTACAGAGAGGTCCCACAGAAGGGGGTTGGCTACAGCCCTTTTGAGCTTCTGTATGGGCATCCTGTAAGAGGACCCCTTTGTTTGGTGAAGGAAGGATGGGAGAGACCTCTCAAAAAGCCTGCAACCAACATTGTGGACTATGTACTTGGTCTCCGCTCCAGGATGGCTGAGTACATGGAAAAGGCATCTAAAAACCTTGAGGCAAGCCAAGAACTCCAAAAAGCTTGGCATGACCAAAAGGCTGTCCTGACTGTGTACAAGCCTGGACAGAAGGTGTGGGTGTTGGAGCCAGTGGCCCCAGCAGCACTCAAAGACAAATGTTCTGGGCCCCACACAATCATTGAGCAAAAGGGAGAGGTCACCTACCTGGTGGACCTTGGAACTCCCAGGAGCCCCCTCAGGGTGCTCCATGTGAATAGGCTCAAGGCATATGTCGACAGGAAGGACATGAGCTTGCTCATGGCCACAGATGAGGGACAGGAGGAGGAGAGTGACCCTCTCCCAGACCTGCTTACTCAGAACCCTGATGATGGGTCAGTAGATGGTGTTGTCTTTTGTGGCAGCCTCTCTGAGCATCAGCAAACAAGTTCTTCAATCCTTTAGACATATGTTCTCTCTGACACCCAGTCAGACCAATTGGTGTACCCATGAGGTTGACAATGGGGACAGTCTGCAAGTTAAGAGTAAAATCTACAGACAGCCTGATCATGTCAGAGACTGCATCAAGACAGAGGTGCAGAAAATGTTGGAGCTGGGAGTCATTGAGCCCTCAGATAGCCCTTGGGCTAGTCCAGTAGTTCTAGTGCCAAAGCCTCACACCCAGGGTGGTAAGAAAGAGATGAGGTTTTGCGTAGACTACAGAGGCCTCAATGCAGTCACTAAGACTGATGCCCACCCAATACCAAGAGCAGATGAACTTATAGACAGATTGGCTTCTGCCAACTACTTAAGTACATTTGACCTGACAGCTGGGTATTGGCAAATCAGGTTAGCTGAGAAGGCCAAGCCCAAAACAGCATTTTCTACCCCTGGTGGGCATTATCAGTTTGTGGTAATGCCCTTTGGTTTGAAAAATGCACCTGCCACCTTCCAAAGGCTGGTGAATCAAGTTCTCACTGGGTTGGATGACTTCTGTGCAGCATATCTTGATGATATAGCTGTCTTTAGCTCCACCTGGGAGGATCACCTGGTCCACCTGAGGAAAGTGTTAGAGGCACTGCAGAAAGCAGGTCTCACTATCAAGGCCACTAAGTGCCAGATAGGGCAGACACAGGTTGTATACCTGGGCCACCTTGTAGGTGGAGGCCAGGTTCAGCCACTGGAGAGCAAGATACAGGCCATCAAGGACTGGGCTCCTCCAACCACCCAGAATCAGGTTCGATCTTTCTTGGGCCTGACTGGTTATTACAGGAAATTTGACAGAAATTATGGATCTATTGTGACTCCACTTAATGACCTGACAAGTAAAAAGATGCCAAAGAAAGTTCAGTGGACAGCAAGCTGTCAAAAAGCATTAGATGACCTAAAGCAGGCCAGGTGCACAGCACCTATCCTAAAGAGTCCAGACTACTCCAAAACATTCATTGTCCAAACAGATGCTTCTGAGTTGGGTGTGGGAGCTGTTCTATCTCAGCTGAATTTTGATGGTCATGACCAGCCCATTGCTTTTATTAGCAGAAGGCTGACCCCCAGAGAGAAAAATTGGTCAGCTATTGAGAGGGAGGCCTTTGCTGTGGTTTGGGCCCTGAAGAAATTGAGGCCATACTTGTTTGGCACTCATTTCAAGATTCAGACCGACCATAAGCCCCTCTTGTGGCTAAATCAGATGAAGGGTGAAAACCCCAAACTACCTAGGTGGTCCATTTCCCTACAGGGGATGGATTTTACAGTGGAGCATAGACCTGGCACTGATCATGGCAATGCCGATGGGCTCTCCAGGTATTTCCACTTAGAGCAAGAAGACTCACCTGGTCAAGGTTAGTTTATTGTCCCAAAGTTTGGGGGGGGGGTCCTATGATCACCCCAGATTTTTGCTTTTTGCTTCACTGGTTTACGACTTCCCTGGCTGTGGGCCTGCTAATCAGACCCACAGCCTAGCTGTTCTCTCTCTAAATTGACTCACATGTACCTTAGGTGCATTTAGCAATTGGTACTGGGCCACCTTATCAGTCCCTGTACAGTATACCTTAGGTATCCAGGGCATAGGTGTACCAAGGGCCTACCAGGGGCTGCAGCATGTATTATGCCACCCCTGGCTGGTCATCTAAATCTGACACAACTGGCTTCACGACAGCTGGGGCAAGGTGGTGTAATCACCCTTTGCTTTAGATATAGTATACCTATATCTAACCCTAAAATGGACACATGTATTCCTATCAGTCACTCCTATGGCTGGCCTTAACAATCCTGAAGGCAGAGTGCTTGGAATCATGTGAGATGGTGCTCTGGCATGAGCTGAGCCCGTTTGCAGCTTGCGGAACCAAGTCCTAATAGCTGTTCCATGGTAACGCGTACCATATACTCTTAAGTGCATTATAATCCTCGCAGTTATTTGCCAACTCTGGTATCGCTTTATCAAAACATGTCGAGTAAGGTGTCATACGAATTGGAATACTAACCCCTCGCCAATTCTGGCGACGGGGTTAGCATTCCACCCTTCTAGAGGGACACGACATGTATGTAACTGTGAACCCCGGTTAAAGTTAACTCAAGCCTCAGCATCACAAAATGGATGCTGCCACCACAGACACAAGTCTGACCTCCTGCTGCTGGGAGTCCTTCCAGCGAGGAGAGCTTGGACAAAGGGTTTCCTGTCAGGGGCGGTGCTAGCACCATCCCAGACAGGGTTTTGTGTATCCCAGGTAGGCAGGGCTAAGAGGAAGGTGACTGCAAGTGGCACCCCGGTGCTCACTGTGCATATGCCGGCTTGAACCAGTTCCAGGGGCACACCAGCCCCTGAGCTGGGGAAAGTCCGGACAGGGGAGAGGGGTGTAACCACCCCCCTTCCTGGTCCCACCCATGGGCAGGACCTAGTCGCGTGCCAGCCCCTTTCTTTAGTATAAAGGTAGGAGCGGGCCCCCTTCCCATATTAGATAATTCTGAATCTTGACTACTTTCCACGAAAGAACTCTTGAACATTTCTGAAGACTCTCCCTTGTGGCTAAGGAGTAGCCACCCTGCACCAGCGGGCACCATCTAAGCGCATGCGGTTTGCTGCAAGTCCATCCTCCGGATCCAGACTGCCCAGCTCGACGAGACCCGGATTCCCTGGCACCTCTGACCTCTACCTACATCATCAGCCCAGCTGAGATTCGTGGGTATGACGAGACCTGAAGGGACCAGCCATCTTCAAAACTGCACGACGCTTATCCAGCACGACCGCCGCGGGATCCTCGAGTGAGTGCTTTGGGGTTTGAGAAGCCCTAACCCTGAGCAGCTCCAGCACCGAAGTCCAGCCCCCCAGCCTCCATGAGATCTGCGTGGGGCCCTTCTGCTCTTTGCTGCTCACCGCGTTGTCCGGCCACTTGCCTGCTGGCTTGTAACCCTCCTGACGACGAACCACAACACTTCCATCGCTGGTCTGGTTGCTCCAGACTGGCCCTAGCTCCCCTCCAACAGAGGAGCACCCCGGACCTTCCTGATCCACTCCAGACGCCATCTTGACTTCACCGCGTGGGCTTGCCTTTGCCAAGGCTTGTTGCCCCAATCCTGGTCTCAGCAGCGCCGACAGCAGACACCTTCGTGGGACAGCTCGCACCTCCATCCTGGTCGCCGACAACGCCTCCGGGTCCGAGAGACTGCAGAGTCCAGCGTCGCCCCTCACCTGGTCGAGGTGACTTCATCCGGTGCCGTCCTGGTGCCCACCTAATCACTGGCTAGTGATTAAGAACTGAGTCCCCTCTGCTTTCAGGTCATCTCCATCATCGATCCAGGCTTGGATCACATCGAACATCATCACTGGTCGCCTGCCAGCAACTTCTTCTTTCAGGCTCCATAGACTGTAACGAGGATTCCCGACGTCTTTTGAACCCTATGCAGCCGCAGCCCCTGGGCTAGGTAACCCGAGCATTTCGGTGCTCCAACGTAGGTTCACTATCTAAGTGTCCAGATCCTTTTTAGTTTTCAGCCTAACTAGTCGGATTCGTCCGATAACTGTAACTTTGCGAGATACTAGTATCCATAGACTTTGTCCCGCATCCCGCGTGAGAGTGCACACTCTGCACCCGATCTCCCTAGGCCTCCTGCTCCTAACCTGAAAGTTCAGTAGTGTAGTCCTAGCGACCCTGAAGCCTCTGGATCTAGTTACTTACCTGCTAGTATTTCGCATTCCACTTTTGTAGTATATGGTTTTTCGTGCCCCTCTGGCATTTGTGTAAATTGTGCAACTTAAAGTATTTTCTTAAGAGTTTTGTTATGTGCTTAGCTCCCTGACTCATAAAGAGATCAGGGTAGACTTGTTATAAATGAATATCCTTTTATTTTCATAACAACTTGTGTGGTGTCCTTTCACTTGGTGTTCAAGGGGTATATGTGATGGTATAACAGCTGGCTTAACACGCCCTCTAGAGTTTAGCCTAAAGACTGCTCTTGTCCATGCTACTAGGATAGCTGGTCTATAAGGTTGACTTACAACCAATCATCAATAAGGGTCGTTTGGAATGATACACAGTGATCACTAGAATAGTGAGCACTACATATCAGGCCAACTTCTCACAAGAACATCATCCGAAAAAAAGCCTGTTATAACCCCGGGTTTAAGCGACCAAATTGTGTTCCCCCAAATGGTATGAAAGACCGTCTTTTCAAGAGTTTTTGTTGTCATGCAAAGATGTGCACGCCCTCCGCCGCTCTACCAGTGGCACGCACCCTCCCACTGCCCCTTGCTCCTCTGTCTCTACATGCAATCCGTCTGCCTCTGTCCCTTGCTGGAGCGAGCAGGGGTTCCATCTGTGCTGGCCTTAATATGGGCCTCAGGCACACCACAGAGCATACTTTGTGGCTTTTGAAGAAAAGTTTGCAAGTACACATGATCTATTGGAAGACTGTAAGAGGTGTCATGCAGGCAGCTCTCCATCCTCTTCACCACTCATTCCTGTTTTTTAGGCCAACAAGACAGAGTAACTGACACAACTGCTGAACAGATGAATACATTCAATAGAATGAAATGAAGGTTTACTGTAATCACCAAAAACTTAACATAACTCCATCACTAAGCACGGTGGCCCAACACAAGAGCACCATTCAGTAACTCATGAACAAATCGCTTGACAAATCGCTTAGCAATGGTCTTCCAAGGAAACACCATCACATAGTTCGATAGCGTGCTTCCTTGCCCTTAACGGAGCGCTTTCTAAATGCAGATGCAATGGAATACCTAGAATCTGGCTGTGAAGGGCCGGGGAGAGCGCAGGGCGTAATTGGAAACATCCCAAAGTAGATGCTCCCTGGTGACCTCTGAGCACATATTCTGTGACGCACGAGTCTCTTGGTTGTTTTGTTACTGTGCTTTCAGTTTCTGCATTGATAGATGATCTGAGGGTCTCTGGAGGGCATTGGTGCTGTAGAACACCTTCAATGTCTGATGGCTGCGAGACACACTAGCATTACTGCCGTCAATCAGCGTCTTTCAAGAAAGTTAATGGGCAGCTGTGTGCTCACTCTTTGAAAGTGTGTGTGTGCGCGGTTTTTGTAAACATGATACCCATGCACTAGCATTACTGCCGTCAATTGGCGTCTTTCAAGAAAGTTAAAGGGATTAATGTTAAGTAGCCATCTCAGGCAGACTTAGAGTACGACGCGACTTGCTGCAACATGGTGAGTGGGATGGGTGGGGGTAGTCCGTCCGAGAGCACTCACAGCATTTCCCTTGCGGGAGCGAGCAGGGGCACCATCTGTTTGAAAGTTAATTACAAACAGATGTTGCTAAAGCTTGCTCCCGTAAGGGAATCGCTAAATGTGCACACGTCGCCACTGAAAGCAATGCAAAGCATGCATGTTTTTGGGTGAAAAAGCAAATCGATTCCTAAAGGTCTCCTCCTATGTAGCGCATGCGTGCTGCGTAGGTGAGACCTAAAAATGATCCTGCAACTAAATACAGTGGCGCATCTGATGCAGCATTGGAGCAACCTCTTGAATGTTACTTGCCAGGAGTGCAGTATTGTCTTTAAAGAAACAGGCATGAGATGATTTGCCTGTTGTAGTTCAGACGTTTGGCCTGAATCCCATGTATTCTGCATCTTCAATCTTTTAGTTTTGATAACCATCTGGTAAGTTGACCTCTACCATGGCTGAAGATTGCAAAATTGACTGAGCTAAATGCTGAGTTTAAAAGATAGGCGTTTCCTTTAGCTAAATTGCACAACTATTCCTCTTGTTGATAGCCTTTGTTTTCCGAGGTGCCACGAGTCCAAATGGGCAATGAAGGAACAATTTATCTCACCTATTTTTAATTATAACAGGTAGTTTTATGCTGCATGTTTTCCTGGCATCTGTTGCTGCAGTTAATATAAACACCACTGCGATGTAAAATGTATGTGGCATTTAATGTGTAACTTTAATGATTGGAATATGAGAACGGAGACTGATTCACAGCGTAGAAGTAGCCCAGAGTGAAAAGATCAGTTAAATTGCAGATACCTTGTGTGTTCATAATACGTGGAAATATTCGGCCTGCACTAAGCTACAGTACTTTTAATTGAAACACTGTTTCTGGCTCACAGCACTTACATTTCACAGATCAACACTGCTCAGTTTTCCAGCAACTACTACAAAGGAGCTCTGACATTATAATGCAAAGAATGAGAGAAGCGACTCCTGAGGACTGCCTGTCAAGAGTCCATTTGCTACTGAATATGCTCTGTCAACACTTTTTCTTGTAGAGAAAAAGGCCAAGGAGACTTGCTGTGCTCTTTCACTGTGGGAGACCTAGGAAAGTTGTTGGATATGAGAGTGGTTTTCCTAGCGGTCGCCACCCTGCTGCCAGCGCATCAAAAGTAAAAAATAAAACGGTAACAAAATTAATTACCGTTTCATTTTTTCACTGCTCCCAGCCTGAGCCGTGTAAGTGGGCAGACTGCTGCTGACTGGCAAAAGGAGAGTGGCGCACACTCCACCAGTTTACAAGTCACTGTAATGATGTGTGCATTCTAGTAGCTGGGCGAGAGCGGAGCTAGGGGGTGAAAGGAAGAGGAGGAGCGAGGACAGCAAGGGGTTAGTTAGAGTAGGGACTGAGACAAAGCAACAAGCAGAGAATAAAGCTCCTTGATAAAGATATATAGTGTCTGTCATCATTCCTATCAAGACACTACAGCTGGCGACGAGGGAGGGATGGTGCAGTCTGCCACCCATAAAACCCCAAGAAGAAGCGTACCGTCCCGTGCAGCACAAAAGGATAAAACGCTGCTGTAACACATGTTTTGCATTGAGTCCGCCGCCTAGACCAAGAGGCCAGTGGTATTTGCCCCTGCTCCGTGATCGGCTGGTCGCGTAGAGTCTTGAGGGAGAAGAGTCATCGAGCGCTGAAAGCGTTTGAAGTGAAACGCCGGTGTGCGCCAAAATTGCTCACCCCCGATGCGTGTAAAATGGCACGCGCTCAGTGATAAGAAATCGGGAGCCTACCCCGATCCTGCCTGCTGCTCCGGTGACCGAGGAGCGTATGAGGCATGGCTAAAGCCTCGTGGAAGTGCCCCGAAGAAGAGCGCTGGTACGCGCCAAAAGTGAAAGCTCATCCCCGATGCGTGAGGAATAGCACGCGAACAAAGTAACAAAATCGGGGGCCTACCCCTATCTTACCTGGACGCTCCTCGGACCAAAGAGCGTGTGAGGTGTTGATGAAACACTGCTGCCTGCAAACGACCGGCTTCTGGTGAGTGCCGAGTGAATCCCTGTGAGCCTGCAGTTTGAATGAGGCTGAAATCTCGAGAGGAATGAGATTTCCAGGCGAGCGGCCATCTTTGAGTCAGGCAGCCTTGAGAGAGATCTCCTTTGTGACCCATGAGCGGCCATCTTGGAGTCAGGCAGAGTTAAATTCAACAAGCATTGATTGAGCCAAGAGGGTTAATGCAACAAGCACTGGCTAATACAAGTGGAGTCACAAACAAGCACAAGTAAATACAACGGTGAATCAGTAATCAAGCACAAGCAAACAAGAGTGAATTAACAAACCAGCACAAGCAAACTCAAGAGTGAAATAATAAACAAGCACGAGTGAATGCAGAGGGTGAACAAGAAAACAAGCAGTGATAAATGTAAGTGAACAGCAAGGACAAGCATTGGCAAATCTAAAGGAACAATCATTGGCAAGTGCACGGAACCAAGCACTAGCAAAGGCAAATGACCGAACATTGACAAACGTGAAGGAACCAAGCCTTGACAAATGCAAGAAGTAAATCAAACAAGCAAACAAGCACAAGCGAACACAAGAGTCAACACAGACAAGTACATGCAAATGCAAGTGATGCAAGAAAACAAGGACTGGCTGATGTAAGAAGTGTGATGAAAAGAGCATAAACAGAAGAGTGCAGTCCTGCAGAAGACCCCGAAGAGGGCAGAATCTCTGAAGACCCCGAAGAGGGCAGAAGTGCAGAAGACCCAGAAGAGGGCAGTCCTGCAGAAGACCCCGAAGAGGGCAGAATTGCGGAAGACCTCGAGAAGTGCAGAAGACCAGAAGAGGGCAGTCCTGCAGAAGACCCCGAAGCGGGCAGAATTGCTGAAGACCCCGAAGAGGGCAGAAGTGCAGAACTGCAGAAGACAGTACCAGAAGCCAAGAAAATAAATGATCCAGAAGCATAAGGAGATGAATGTCGAGGAAGCCTTCTCTCATCAACGAAGTGATTGGAGGACCCGTACTAGTCCAGAGGAGATGCATGAATGAACAAGATGTCAAATGTGTCAGGCATCATCGCTGAAGAGCCAAAACACCTGCAGCTTGCATGCGACTCTAAAGCAAGGGAGTCACTTGTCACGCACAGTGTAGCTGAGTGGTGGCCAGTCTGAACTCAAGAAATCCAAGTTTCAATCACTGGCGCATGTTGAGGTAGTTGCAAAGCTTACCAACCTCAAAGCAAACGACCAGACCGAGGATCTTGGCTGAAGAGAGTCAGCAAAGAAGACGGAAAGCAAAGTGAACAGTCCTGTGACTGTAACAGATCAGAATCTTCCTCTCTCATGGCGGTGGGAGAAGTAACACAACGGTCCAATCCCGGCAGTGAAGTGCCGCCCCCAGCGACACAGACCGACACTCAGAGTTTGGGTCCCAAACGGAACCGGTGGCTGGAATCACTGGATGATTTCCTGGAAGCAACCGGTGAGCAAAGAGATAGAAAAAGTCTGATACTACTCCTCCAGCTGGTGGGTCATGAGGGCCAACGCTTAATCAGAACATTTTCCGAAGAGGACACAGAGACCTATGAAAAACTCCAAGAGAAGCTACGTGCCCATTTCAACGCACAACCAGATGTGGATCATGATCGCATCGTTTTCAAAACAGCACAGCAGGAACCCGGTTGCAAAGTCTGGTACAATGCTGCCATTTCAACACATTTACAAATGAGGAAGCAGTTCGGCTCCGGATAATCGAAGGCTGTTCAAATTCTAACACGAAGCGCAAGATCCTTCGAGGGCATTGGTCGCTAAAGGAAATTATCAGGAAGGCTGAAGTTGGGATGCGGGTCAAAGCAAGAGACAGATCAAAGGAATCGCACCCGAATACAAAACACCAAGATACCCGGAAAGAGACATCACTCATGTCCTGGAATAAAGCTCAGGAAATAAACAAAACTAGAAAGACCAGAGATAAGACCAGATCAGAGATAAGACAGCGGGAGAGATAAAGTGACATGGAATACTCTGAGTCAGCAATACAAAAGACGAGCGCAAGGAGTTATTCACCCTCAAGGAGTCATTCAAAGTATGGCACAAATTATTCTGAAGAGGATGAAGTGTTAAGTGGGTCAGATCGCATCAATAGACCAGATGACAGCCTGCCCAACAAAGGTGTAAGAAAAGCAAACTATAGAAGAATGGGCCAGTCACGTCAACACTGGAACTCGGGACACAACCACACCGAGTACCTCCCTGCTTGTCACATTCTGGGGACGAGTCCGAGGAAGTATCAAGCAGGAGAACATATCACACCCGTAGCACAGATGTCAGTGCACCAAACAAGCGAGAAGAAGAAATAGATCGCATAAGACGGACTGATTCACTCAGACACCGAAAAAGGGAAGACAAACGCATCCATGACATCCGAGATAATGAGGAAATTGAGAGGAGGTCGTTACCATCATGCGAGAAAGGCAAAGATGAAATACCCTGGGATCAAACACGAGAAACAAGCACGTGGTTATCAAACAACCTCTCCAATGAAATGACACTGAAGACACTTCGAGAAAGGTACCCGGAGAAACGTCCCAAAGATAACTCCAACTTGAAGAACAATTCGTCACGGCCTACCTATTTCAGAACTCTACCATTCAAGACACTCTCAAAGGAACGTTCTCAACGGAAAACGCCAAAGGACTCCTCCGATTCTGAAAGCATGTCTATCCGATCCTGGAAGTTGACAAAAGACTCCTCTGATTCCGAAAACATGTCTGTCCAATCCTTTGAGTCGACTGAGTCGGGGTCCCGACAGTGGCCATGGCATCAACCACCCGAACACACCATAGAACCAAAGGACATTCGTCCCATCAAGAGCAACCTATCTCACACCAATGTCTCCGAAGACTCAATCACCCCACAAGACAATCTGTCATGCCAGTCGCAGGTATATCACGACATAAGGAATATACTGTCACCCCTGATGGGGTCAGCGAGGCTGACTCAAAGGACATACCAAATGAAAACAGATATAAGGGACATTACACACCAGATGAGAAAGGACTATCCGGTCACTCTGCACGGAAGGCAAGACGTGTTGACAGAGACGGATCATCATCGGATGAGAATAGAACATGCACCTGTCCAGATAGTCAAAGGGTTCATCAGTCTTAAACGCGAGTGGGAGTGGGTGAGACAGCCAGAGGCCGCAAATCAACCAGAGGCCGCAAATGAGTTCCCGAACCAAACGAGGATGACTATTTCAGACATTGACGTGCCGTCTGGCATGCATGACTTTGAACAGGAGGACAGTGTTACCCTTGACTGGACAAGACTTAGAGACGCCAAATCACACGTGGGTGCTCGGAAGAGAACCAGAACAATATCGACTCAAGAAAGAAATCGAGCGTCAATCGAACAAGAGCCACAAAGGAAGACAGACTGCCGCCATCACGCTGAGCCATTCACTGTCACCTCACAAGGAGCAATCATAATCGGCTCGGAGACTGAAGATCGGTGGATAACCCAGAAGCCTATTGGAAACCGCCATGAATCTGGGAACAAGAAGATCACACGAGACATTTCGCAAGTTCAAAGAGGCACTCCTGTAGTCACAGGGACTCTTGTCAAGGCAGGAGAAAGCAACATCACGGAACTGGATAGGCGTCTCCATAGCTTAAACGGGCGGTCTGCAGACCTGTGTTGTTGATTGAAGAACTCTGATCAAGTCAGTTGTTTCATTTGTTAACAAAGGGGGAGATGTAATGATGTGTGCATTCTAGTAGTTGGGCGTGGGCGGAGCTAGGGGGTGAGAGGAAGAGGAGGAGCGAGGACAGCAAGGGGTTAGTTAGAGTAAGGACTGGGACGAAGCAACAAGCAGAGAATAAAGCTCCTTGATAAAGATATATAGTGTCTGTCATCATTCCTATCAAGACACTACAGTCACTTTAGCCGGCTGTCTTGCGACGGCCAGCCTGACATGCTCAGTGTAAAACTCTCCACCCAGCTGTCTTAGACAGCTGGGTGGAGAGCAGGCACAGGCCTCCTGTGCCTGCTGGAGCACTGAGGCAGCACGCTCCAGCCAATCCTGGCGCTGCTATGCTGCTGCTTATCTGCAGAATGAGAGCAGCATCGAGATTTGTAGTAGGGAGTTGCCTGAGGCTCCACCAGGTGCCATCAGACTGAGAAAGAAGAAGAAAAAAGAAGAAAAAGGCAGTGGAGAGCGGGAAACGGGAAAGCATTTTTTTGATCCTTTTGGCACCCACTAGGTTTAACTCTTGGTCCCCTCAACCCCCCTTCAGCGTTGTGGGTCACTGCCCACCACTGGGGTTTCCTCTCTAGTTCAGGGGCCCGGACTGTGCAGGTAAAGGGAGTTTAGGGGGGGAAAAGGGCCCAGCACACAAAAAACATAGTGTTAATAGCTTGATTTTGAGTTACACATACCTCAGAAACATTTTGATTCCACAAAGCACATTGCTGGATCAGAAAGTGTAACATGTTATGAGAAAGGTAGGAGCGGGAAGTACAGTTGTTTTATTAGGTTTAGGTAGATAGATAACCACAAATTGTAAATAATTTAGACCTGTCTACCGAGAAGGCCTAAATCTTGAATGTTGAAGCAATGCACTCCAAGAAGGTTGGGTGTTGTGGAGTTGAGAGAGCCTGACTGCTGTTAGATGCTGCCTTGCACAGGAGAAGCCTGTCCTGAGGAGGTGTATGGAAAGGGAGATGAGAACAGGGGCGGCTGGTGACATTTGAAAGTGGTGGGCGTAAACTAATTTGCATATTGCACCGCAGCGAGCGAGCGCAGCAAACGAGCCCGAACCACCTTGCATCCATCCATACATCACTCATGCATCCACCCACCCACCCATCCTGCATCCATACATCATTCATTCAGGCATCCGCCCATCCATCCATCCATCCATCATGCATCATGCATGCATCCATCCATACATCATTCATGCATCCACCCATCCATCCACCCACCCATTCGGCATCCATACATCATTCATTCATGCATCCACCCATCCATCCATCCACCCACCCATCCAACCTGCATCCATCATTCATGCATCCATCCACCCCTCATGCATGCATCCATCCATGCACCCACTCTCCCTGTTCAATTTCCTTTGCTGCGGCTCTTAGAAACTGGCCAATCACGTTTAAGCTGGGTCCCCCAACTCCACCATCTAAAATATTCACATTCATTTTACCCTTACTGTAAACATCCGTGGTCTCTTTGGAGGAAAACTGACCTGACAGGAGTCTGCGAGAAACTGGCTATAAGTTTGTGATTTACATCCCCACTGAAGATGACCGGTTCAGTCGGTATACAATCCTTCCCGACTGAACCGGTCACCTTCTAGCTCCTACGCGATCAAAATATTTGACACGTGTCTCCAGCTCCCGATCCTGGGAAGCACGGTCATCTACCCCTTCCTCCAGCTCGCCTTGCCGAGCGTGCTAGGGTCCCCCCTAGGCAATAGAGGCTTATACCAATTAGGCATTAATTAATGTCCTGATGATGATCCCCATGATTACTTAGTGGGATCAAAACGCCGTTGACCTTTATGTGCGCCTTATACAGAACTTATACCATGTGTTATGTATGTGTAAAGGTGCCTTTTGAAATTTCTGTTTCATTGGAAATCACAGAATCCTGAAGCTTTTGCCTAAAAGCCCTGTTTTGTTCCTTGTTTCTTCACTGTACTAATTAGTATGTGTTAGGGTACAGGCTTGTGCCCCACTACGTTGAATTGTTGAAGGAATTCTTTTCTCCTATTCCTGATTAAGTAAACATTGAGACCGCTGTCCGGCTGGACATGTCATATTAATATAGAATCGACTGTGTCTATATTTATTGTGCTTGAAATTTTATTTTGCATGGGACCACTTCAGAAACATAAGGCTAAGAAAAAAGACACCAAGGAGCTTGAGTGGAAGAATCTGAAATGAACTCATTGGCAACAGGAGGAGAGAAGGATGGACAGATAGGAAGAGTGAGGGTAACAAGAGTAGGAAAGAGAGCAAAGGGAGAGGGAAAAAAGGCAGGGTGGGAAAAAGGGAAAGAAGGATAAGGATAGAGAAAGGCAAAAAAGGAAAAGGATAGGGAATTGAAGAGAGAGTGGATAGTGCTCGCAATAGAAAAGCACAGGATTGCTTCAGAAAGGTTTAGCACTGGGAAAGCTGATTCCACCTCAACATCCACAGAACTACCAGCCAAGGTTCCAAATGTGCTTGCAGACATGGATGTGTGAAGTTCTGATATTTTGGTTTGGTTTGTGAGTTATGAAGTTGATTGCAAAACTCTTGGATTGAATGAGAAGTTCAAAGTGAAGAATCCACTGAGCGGGCTTCCCAATGAGAGGGTTAAAGTCACTGGTAGATTGCCTGAGGATGAGAATCAGAATTATGAGTGATTAATAGAAGCATTGATCAGACAGTTTGGGCTGAAGCCAGCTAAGTACCTTAAGGGGTTTCCCGAGATAAAGAAAGCAGATAGTGTTCCATTTGAGAACTCCAAGGGTGAAAGGATGGAAGTGAAGCATTTTCAAACTATGAACCAGTTGAAGGTGGCTTAGCGACTCAGGAACGAGTACTCTGCCCAGTAAGGCAATACTTGTTTGATGCGACAGAGAGGAGTCGAGAGAAACTTGCAGTTTTGTTAAAGTGATGGCTTGATATGGTAAACATGAATCTGAACCAGCATGGATCCCAGTTCAAGGAGGAGATGAACTCCGACAAGAATGGTTCCACATTGGAAGAGAAGGGTTGGAGTGGTTCACAAGGGTCTAGGCAAGGAATGACACTTGAGGAAAAGAGGTTTCTTAATGAGAACCAGAAGGAGAAAGAAGGGAAGTATTTTCCTACTCACCCAAAGTGGTGACTGATTTGAACTACCACAAGGAGGAGTGTTGTACAATTAATGATCCTGTAGAATCTTTACACCTGAACAACAGTATGCCATCTACGGCAAATGGAATCAGAGAGGGCCCAGAATCAATCATCCTAGCAACAATTGATATCAGGGAGAGAGATGCACATGCCCTCAAGGAACATTCACAAAAACACCATGGGGTTTGCATTGGAGGCAGGTTTCAATGGCAGGAAGGTTCCTGAGCTGAAGGATACTGGCACTTACAGAAGAATGGCTGGCTAATGATTAAACGTTGATCTGCAGTGTTTTTTAAACATAGAAGGACAGCTCCCTCTTCCCACTCTATTTGGAAATCACTGCATTGCATATCCCTCAGCGTGGTTACATACTCTGCAGTAATAACTTCAGAGTATGTAAGAGTGTCGAGGGGTATGCACTGCTGTGCAGTGGTTTCCAAACAGGGCAGGAAAAGGGAGTGAGTAGCCCCTCAGTGTTTAATCTGCAATGGTTTTTAAACATAGAGGGACTGTTCCCTCTTCCGGCACTGTTTAGAAAGCAAACCACTGCAGATAAGTTCTGATGGTGGAGCAGCACAATTTCTCAGTAATTCTGCATTACAAGAGTAACGTATAATTACCAAATTCCTCCAATTCCACTGGGGGAATTAAATGTTTCACCCAGGTCTTGATGTGCTCTTAAACAGTTTTCGGAAGATTATCAGGTTATATTGCTTGCCAAGGTCCACAGGAAGTGTGCCCTAGGTGACCTGGGCAAGGCAGTAGAGAATTTGATTTCCTGCAGTGGATTTTGAGAAGCAGATGATGTGTGGAAATTCTGAAACGTGGCGCAATGGTTGGTTTGCGTAGGTGGAAAAATGTTTTAAGTATTGTGGTGCAGAGCCACTGACTCAACTGTATTTGGCATATAATAGAGAAGTGTTAAGAAACAGCTTGACTTCGGACAGTTGTTAGAAATGGGAATCCTGGTTGGCTGAAGTAGGAAACCAGGCCAGGCGGGAACCGCCACTCTAGGCAGAGTAAGCTAGATACACAATTAGATAACCTTTGCACATCCTCTGGTAGCTTGGAACAGAGCAGTCAGGCTCATCTACAAAGGCACTGTGTAAAGTATTTTTGCAACACACACACATAGCAACACAATGAATACACCACAAACAGACTTCACACAAGTTTACAAAAAAATATAGAGCATATTTATCTGAGCACAATGAGACCAAAATGATAAAAATCCAATCACTGGAAATCGAGATATGATTTTTCATCATGTTTAGGGGAGAATCACATGCACTTGAGCACATGTTATCAGTGGTAAGGTGCTGAAGGTATAAGGCCAACTCAAAAGATCAGCAAAACATGGAGACAAAATGCAAAACGTCCAAGGGATGAGCACCCTAAGGGTGTCTGGTCTAACAACAGTGTAAAATACAGCTGCACTACCTCTGCCCTTCATTATCCTTGTCCTGCAATTTTGATTTTTGGCAACAGTGTGGGAGCCCCTGAGTTTGCAGGATGCCTCAACCCCCAATCTACAGTGCCTCAGAGCCACTTTCAATGTGCCCTGAGATTGGTGAGCCCCTACATTGGTCAACCAGCACTGTAGTTTTGAAGGTAGCACCCTTTATCACCCACTGCACAGGCCTTTGCTTGGCATTTATAGGGTTTTGGGAGTCTTAGCTACTCCCAGGATAAATTTGCTACTGGTCTCTCTGTGTAAAAAATGCCAATGACCTGAGGTAGATGGGAACTCCTTTATGTGTACTGTTTTGCATGAATATTATGTAGACATGTTTAACAGTCATTGATCATGAGAAGTTAAATGTGGACACACGTGACATAATATGTGAGTACTAGTACATTCACCATTAGGATTTCCTTTAGCGAACTGTGAAGACCCTCATGTTTGGGAGAACAACATCTCCACTCTTGTTCCTTTGTCTCCAGGACTGGACTGGACGAAAACATAAGGTTCACAAGTAGATCTGGGCCCTGTAGGGTGTCCCTGGTCAGCAGCAAGCAGACAATTGCCACTGAAATTTATTTGTGGAAAATGCAAGGGGAACTTTCACATAAACCACTCTGGGGTGGAAATCTCTGCTCTCATTTGGTAGGGTGGATTTGAAAACTGTAAAGGAGGCACATACTCTAGTTGACAGTGGATTAATATCCAAGAACAGGACTTTAGATTGTATTAGAACATTGGTATGTTGGGAGCTCCATTGATGACAATGGAGTGCTCCATGCTTTTACGGGCCGGTAAAGGCCCCCAAACAACATTCCAATGTTGTTTTCAAAGGCCTCTTGGAGTCCGAGGGAATTTACAGTCCTCAAACTCCGAGAGGCCTTTGTTTTATTTGTTGGAAGATTCTGCCCTCTAGTGGCAGAATGTTCTAATAGCCTTATAGCCCTTTGTAGCTGGGCTATACCGGCTAATAAAGTTCAGCTCCCTTGTTAAAGTCCCTCGCCTTTGCCTTGGGCCTTTAACACTGGAGCGGGCCTTTAATAGCTGGTCTAGCCTCTACGACGGGCTGCAAGGCTACATTCAAGAACCCCATTGCAGCTAACTTAATGCCAGCTTGGACACAGGTGCTGTGGTCTTTCCAGAATCTTTGCTGAGTGCTGTCTGTTTGCTTTAGGCTGGGAATACGCTCTACAGTCCTGTTGACTGCCCTGCTGATTATCTTCTGTGTAGGGTTGTCCCTTAGCCCACGGATTCCAGAGTCAAGGACACAACACCAAGAATCTCTCTCCACTCCTCACCAGAGGTTGAAGCAGGGCTGCTTCAAGAACCAACTGTTACAAGCACAGGTGAACTGAATGCTGTCACTGTGTGGTGGCCACACTCTCTCTTTGTACCACCAGTTGTTGTTTCTGTCACTCTTCGAACTTTCTTAGTGTACAGAGGTCCACCACAGATGTTCTGCACAGATGCTGGATCTAGAAACACTTGAGTGAACTCTTGAGTGTGTCCACTGGTCTGGTGGGCTTACACTTTGGTGTCTTTGTGGGCAGACTATGACTCCCTCTTCAAGGCCAGTGTTGCTGGCCCTAATGGTGGAGCCAGAGCTTAGAGGCTCCAGGGCACCCTAGTTGACAGATATCCTCATTGTAAGGGACCAACACTACCAAAAACATTAGCAATGAGGCCCGACATATAAAAACAGAGCATCTTTTCGCCAGAGATCCTCATTGTAAGGGGCCAACATACCCAACACCAGTGGTGGTTGGTGTCCCTCGAAAATGGTGCGGCATACAGAGGATACATTTTTCCCTGGTATTTGCATAGCGCGATATCGATCTCTCACAGTATAGGAGTGCATAACATGAGCGAGCACTAGTTCTAACTAGTGCTCATGTTACGCGCTCCCATACTGTGAGAAATCGAGTTAGTGCTATGTAAATACTGGCGGAAAAACAATAAGTGTGTAGCAGCAACATGATGCTTCTAATGCCTTGTGACATCAAAATGGGACATGTTTGATATCACAAGGCCATTAGCAGCATGCGGCTGCTACACATGTCTATTGTTTCCCCTCTGTATTTACATAGCACAAACTCAACCCCTCACAGTATGGGAGCCTTATACTATTTCTGTTTTTAATAGCCATCTTTGTGGCGTTGGTTCTATCTGTTATAGTAATCATGGCAATATTGGTTCTGCCTATAGTGGGTGTCCTAGTGATCATGGCGCTGCCTTTAATGCCCTCCATTTTAGTATTGTTTCAGTCTGCAAAGGTTACTGGCCTGATATTACTTCTGCCTATCATAATTATCAGGGTAATAAGCGCTCTGTAAAGCAATCATTGCCGGACTTATGGTCTAACGTGTTCCTTGGCCTCTTTGCCTGAGAAGCGCCACACAACTGGCACATTCCTGGTCTAATGGTCCTCTGCCAAACTATCGCACGTAATGACATCTCGTTATCCCTCCTTGAGGCTTAACACAGAGAGGCCTGTTGGCAGCAGTAGGTTACATTTATGCTAGCATTTACTATGACCCAGTGGGAATTTGTCTGAGTAAAAGTTGCTTTATTTGTCCTCTGATCGCATGGAATACAACAAAATCCGCCTAGTGACAGAGCTGCAGGAGGATGGAGCCAGCCAATGAGACAATACTGGTCAGAGTACCATGGTGCGTAGGCAGTCACCCCTCCTTCCAGCTGTAGCTGCTAGAAGTCAATGGCGCAGAGTGTGAGCAAAGGCTGGGCAGACGTTAGGGCACAGTGCCGCTGTCAGGGGTGTAGGTAGGCTTAATACCAGTCTGCAAACAGGCCCGATAAGAACTATTAGGCAGGAATATGTATATATGAGGGGCAGCAAGAATGGAAAGATTAAGAAGAAAGACACTTCAAGGTTCAACAGTTGCTGTGGCCCCTTGTGTGTCTGCCATTTTTGTCAGGGCGCCACTCACTAGACTTTGAATCCTTCGCCCAACGAGCCTTTGTGGAACAACTCCTCAACAATGATTAATCAGCGCATACAGCTATGTTTTTCAATTTTGGCAGTGCAATGCAGCTCATTGGGGGATGAAACTTTAGCCTCGTTTTATTTTACACGTTTATATATTATTCCTTAATTCCTTAATATATTAACATGAGCACTAGTTACATTTACATTATGCAGGACACAAGGAAATCAACTTACCATATCTTCTTTACACACCATGGGCTGACTCTTTCCAATCCACCGCTGTTAGTCTGCTGCACTGAAGAGCTCTGCCTGCTGATGGGAAACTAGCACCACACACTTCAGCCAATGAAAGCAGTGCTCTTATGCTATTTGTAATAGTTAAAGCATCAAATAACTGCGAGGATTGGCTGAGATATACAAACACAGTGCTCCATCCGAGGCCGAAGGGGCTGTGTGTTTGGTTCCCCATGTCTCAGACACCAATGACTGGGAAAACCTGAACTGTGCATGTCAAGCCGGCCATGAGCAAAAGGCCGGCCAACCTTACCTGCAGTTCAGATACACAGCTACAGATGGTCACAGCAGTAAAACACGCCCCAGCAGTACGGGAAACATCCTTTACCACGCAACCATTACAATGCAGTATGGTTACATTGTGGTTTTGACAACGCAAGTCGTTACATCGACTTGCACTGGAGGGCGCTCTAGACTAAGGAATAGTGTGAATTACTATTTCAACACCTTCCCTACTGTATGTAGACTGGAGTTGGAATAGTAATTCACACTATTCCTAAGTCCAGCGCCCTCCGGCGCAAGTCGATGTAACAACTTGTGTTGTCAAGACCGTGATGTAAAGCGGTGTATCATCATACATTCCCCCTATAGAGAAACCGCGCCTGACCAAACACATTAGCAATGAGGATAGATGTAGGAGAACAGAATGTCAGCAACTTCCCATATCATTAACAAAGTAACTGTTAGATGGTTTATCTTTGATACAGTTTCTCTTTTGTTTAATCGATGTTCTGTACTAGAATGGTACACTGCAATGTTTGCAAATGTGCGACAAAAGTTGTGACGAAAATTTGGCATTTTTAGAACTTTTGCAGACTGAAGGCCCAGTGTCATGATTTGTATGAGGTCACAAGCCCCCTAACCTTGGATAAGCTTGGCTATGCATAAGACTGCAAGGATGGGGGAAAGTCTGCCAGTAATCAAAGATGGTAGCTGTAGGAGAGTAGGGTCTGCTATCCTATGGTCACCCCAAATTTTTTCTTCACTGGTTTTCGACTTACTGAGGCTGTGGGCCTGCTAATCAGACACCCAGCCTGCTGTTCTCTCTCTAAATTCACAGACATGTACTATAGGTACATAACCCAATTGGAAATGGACTCCTTGTCAGCCCCTGTACTATGCACTATAGGTGCTCAGGGCATAGGTGCCACCAAGGCCTACCAGGGGCTGAAGCATAGCTTTTGCCACCCATGGCTGGTTCTTAAATTGACACAACTGGCCGATCACTCAGCTGGGGCAAGTGGGTGTAATCACCCCTTGCTTAGATATAGTATACCTATATCTAAACCTATATCTGGACACATATAAACCTGTGAGCCACTCCTATGGAAGGCCTTATCAATCCTGGAGGCAGAGTGCGTGGTTTATTGTGAGATGGAGCTCTGGCATGAGCTGAGCCTGTCTGCAGCTGTCAGGAACAACTCCCTAAGCTGATCCGGGATAATGCCATACCATATACTATTAAGTGCATTATAATCCTCGCGGTTATATAGCATCTTTGGTTTGGCTTTATCAAAACATGTCGTGTAAGGTGTTATACGATTTGGAATACTATCCCCTCGACAGTTCTGTCGACGGGGATAGCATTCCACCCCTCTAGAGGGAGAAGACATGTTACTTTACTGAAACGCGGTTGATTTTTAAAAGAGCCTCAGATCCACAAAATGGATGCTTCTGCCACAGACACAAGTCTGACCTCCTGCTGCTGACCGAAACTCCGCAGAGGAGGCCTGGACAAAGGCTTTCCTGTCACAGGGAGATGTTACACTACCCCAGACAGGAGATAGTGGATTGTAGCAGGGAGGTTTGAAAGAAACCAGACACTGCCTGGGGAGCACAAGGCTGCCCCTTGCATAATCCGGTCAAACCGGTTCTGGGGCACACCAGCCCCTGTCCCAGCGCGGCCTGGATCAAAGGAAAGGGGTGTATCCACCCCCTTCCTGGGTCCCACCCATAGGAGGGGACCTAGCAGGTAATCCAGCCCCCTAGATTGGTATAAGAATGGGAGCAGTGCCAACGCACTCAGATTATCCTGATGAAACATAAGAAACGAAACTCTGGACCCTTCGACATCCTACTCGACGTAGAAGACTGAAGAAACTCCCTTGTGGTCAAGGAGTGACCACAATTAACAAGGAAGGGAGGTAGAGTACAAAAATAGGATTCCTACTCCACGGGCACTGATAAATTAACAAGAAGAATCCTACTACCAGTGTGTACCACAGGGAAGGGGAACACTCAGTGTTGTGTAAAATACCCCTCACACACCAACAGGCCCCTTGGTGTCATGCTTCATCATCGGGGTCTTCGCATCCCGCTAAGGGGATGCGGCACGCTGCGACCTGCGACTACGCGGGAGCGTTGACAAATTGGACTATGTGTGGTGTGTGTTGAGTGCAAGTGAAGGGATTAATGTGAGTGAAGGGTGTGGTGAAAAGTTAAAAAGTACCTGGCTAGTTGGTGATGTGAAAAAAACTTTATTTCGTACCCCTAGCTGGTGCTATTAAAAAGGTGTGCAAAAGAGCGAGGTTAATTGTCTTAATTAGGGACAGAACCTCTGGTGTGCGTCGACATGTTTCGGTACTGGTGTACCTTCTTCAGGACGGGGCACAACTTCCCAACCCTACTCACGTTTTTCTATGAAAAGTGTTATCTTAATTCTCTAAAAAGTGATAACAATTTAAAGAAGGCTACAGTGTGCCTACAGCGGTTCTTTTGGATCATGCAATTGCATGCCTCATGGTCTTTGTAGTATATTGGCTCATGAGCAAATCCTGGGCATCAAGGTAGGGTGGTGGAACCACAATGAAATGTATTTACAGCGGAGCAGCACAGGGTGGTAGAAGGAGGCCAATTTAGGCGGATTTCATTGTGGATCCACCTACCTACCTTGATGCCCAGGATTTGCTCATGAGGCAATATACTACAAAGACCATGAGGCATGCAATTGCATGATCCAAAAGAACCGCTGTAGGCACACTGTAGCCTTCTTTAAATTGTTATCACTTTTTAGAGAATTAAGATAACACTTTTCATAGAAAAACGTGAGTAGGGTTGGGAAGTTGTGCCCCGTCCTGAAGAAGGTACACCAGTACCGAAACATGTAGACGCACACCAGAGGTTCTGTCCCTAATTAAGACAATTAACCTCGCTCTTTTGCACACCTTTTTAATAGCACCAGCTAGGGGTACGAAATAAAGTTTTTTTCACATCACCCACTAGCCAGGTACTTTTTAACTTTTCACCACACCCTTCACTCACATTAATCCCTTCACTTGCACTCAACACACACCACACATAGTCCAATTTGTCAACGCTCCCGCGTAGTCGCAGGTCGCAGCGTGCCGCATCCCCTTAGCGGGATGCGAAGACCCTGATGATGAAGCATGACACCAAGGGGCCTGTTGGTGTGTGAGGGGTATTTTACACAACACTGAGTGTTCCCCTTCCCTGTGGTACACACTGGTAGTAGGATTCTTCTTGTTTATTTGTCAAGGAGTGACCACCCTGTGCAAACAGGCACCATCCAGCACCTCGACGTCTGCTTTGTTGCAGTCCCCGCCGGAACTCGAGCAACAGAGATCAACGAGATCAAGTTTGCCTGCCTTCTTACAGCCCGATCCACAGTCTCTGCAGAGCTGAGACCCGTGGAGGCGACCGGAAGCGTGGGGCACGCCATCTTGAAAAGACCAAGAGACGCTGACCGTGCAGCCCACAAGTGTTCCTCGAAGCTGTACACCGGGGTTTGAGAAGCCCCAACCCTGAGCCACTCTTGCACCGAAGCTCACCCCTCCACACTCGACGAGTGCTGCGTGGGGCCCTTCTGCTTTCTTTGGCTCGACGCGTTGGCCCGGTCACTTGCCAGCTGGTTTGTGGCCCCTGTGCCGGCAAAAACCTAAAACCGACTTGTGATTCTGGTTGCTCCAGACTTGCTCCAGCTCCTCTAAAAAGGAGCCCCCGCTCTGACCCTCCTGGACCGAGTGAGAAGCAATCTTCCAGTCCTGCGTGGATTGCTCTTGCCAAGTGTTGTTGACTCCTATCTTGAAGCCGACAGCGCCAACGGTGAGAGCCTGCGTGGGGCAGCTCGTGGTCCGCTCCTGGACGTCGCAGATGCCCCAGAGCCCAGGTGGCAGCGGAGAGAAGCTCCTCAACAACCACCTGATTGCGCCCGACATTGCCTGGTTCCGTCCTGGTTCCACCCTGTTCACTGCTGAGTTACCCAGACTCTGTCCCCTCTGCTTTCAGGTACTTTTCTACTCTGATCCACCCTTGGATCACACCGGACACTTCTCCTTCACATCGCCTGCAGCATCTTCAGCTTCAAGCACCAAGAACCTGCGTGACGAAACCCGACGCCACTTCGACCCTATGCACCCGCTTCCTGTGGGTGAGGTAACATTGCAACGCCGGTGTTCCCACACTGGTACACACCTCTAGGGCCTGTGTCTAAAGTTTTGTCCTTCTAGGTTCAGCGGAAGTGTCCTTAAACTCTATTTGTGTAACTTTTACGCACCATTGACTTAACATTGGTGCATGCGTGTGCTTTAAGCGCTGCACCCGAATTCCGCGGGCTTTTCCCGACTTCAGCATTGCTTGTCCCGACTGCTCCCAGCGATTCCCTAGGCCCTAGGCCTAACCACTGTTCGATTGGTATCTCTTATACCACTTTCTTAATATATGGTTTGAGTGGCCACCTGCCCTCATCCATAATTGTGCAACTTTGTATGTTATACTGTGCTTTTGATTTAACGCTTGTGCCCCTTTGCTCATAAAGAGTACTGGGGATTGTTTTTAGTAATAAACACATATATTTTTATAATATATACTTGTGTGGTGTCCTTTCATTTGATATTACAGGATTGTGATTGGTAAAACAGCTCGCTTAACACGACCTCTTGAGTTTAGCCTTTAAGGCTGCTTAGTCTATGCTACCATTAAGATAGCTTGTCTATAAGGTTGACTTACAACCAGACACCATAAGGGATTGTTTGGACTGATACAAGGTGGTTCCAGAATTGGAAACATCATATATCAGGACAACTTCTCACAGTAGCGAAAGTCTTCATTACAATACAGAAAATAAGAAAAGTGATCATTACAATACAGAACATAGGAAGCTGGGCACATAGTTAGAATGGGAGCCTACAGCACAGGTGATATCTTCAGAAAGTCCTGACATATTCAAAGAAGTGATTATATTACAGCTGGATCACATTGGTGTAATAGTGGGAAATATGTGTACTTTGAATACGAATGGTGGCTCAGTGGGCTAATGCGTCTACTGCAGGGGCCTGTGTTTGACCTCGTGGTCACAGGTTCAAATCCCGGTGGGCCCACTCAGCCTTTCATCCATCTGAGGTCGATAAATTTAGTACCATTGAGTTGGGTAACAATAAACATCTGTTATTCAGCGCCAAGAAACCTCTGTGTGAACGTGAGCTTTACAAATACATGTTATGTTAGGTTATGTCCTTCGCACCGAGGTCACTTAGAACATTAAGCAATGGACAAAATGAGGTTATGCTGAAAGACTGCAAGAAGGAAGCAGTGATGTTTTTCAACACACCACTGAAGGAACACTCACCACGTGGCAGCTGTAAAATTCACAAATGATTAAACACAAAGCAAGCAAAAAGCCGGATTCTAAATTAAACTATGACTCATGAGCTAACAATAAATTAACACTCTTCCTTGTGTAAAGATGCAACACAAGGACAAAAGGGAGCAGGCGAGGGAGCGCGCTCGGAATTTGTCAAACTGAAATGGAGAGGAAGAAAAGCATAGAAAATCTTATTAAAAATGAAGTAGATTACGTACTGGACCTTTGAGTTGCATTATGTTTTTTACTCCCTATGTTTTTTGGCCGTGGTGAGCATTCACCATCTGACCAATTGAAAGGGCTAGATCACATGTGAGCATGCATAGGTGATCAGTGTTTTATTCTGTCATACTCTTGGTCAGAAAATATAATACAGTAGTTCTTCACTTAAAGGGCTTATTAGTACGTGGCATATTGCTGTGATCTGTAATTGTAGGAGCAAAAAATTATTTATAAAAAACAATTCCACCAGTTGATCGCAATTTTTTCAGAGACTGTTTTTCTGATGGGGAGGGGGAGTGAATAGGAAGTGACATGCAAAATGCTTAACAGTCTAAGTTTATTAAATACAACTTAAATCTAGAAATATTAACTTCCTTATACATACAAACCTACTATGTTCTTCTGTATCTTTATATTTATTACTTCCCTCCAAATTCAGCATCTCCATTGCACTATCCCAAACCTCATTCTACTACTCTCTTCATTGCACTATCCTCTTTCTCACCCTATACATCTCTCATTATATCCTTTATCTCCACTCTCTGACTCATCCCAAACCCCATTTTACTACAATGTTCGTCAAAATAAACCTTTCTAGACTCTTCCCTCCTCTACTGCTCCTTTAATCATCTCAAACCTCTTTTACTATTCAGACCTCTCAAACAACCCTTTCTAAACCCTTACCTCGTGTATCATCCGTTACCTTATTTTTCTCCCTAACCCACTTCTACAGACTCTTCCCCCTCCATCTCTCCTTTACTGATCTCAAACCTCTTCCTAATTCTATACTCTTCAAATAAACTCTTTCTATACCCTTCCCTCATTTTTCCTTCCATTATCCTTTTCAATCCAACTAACAGACTCACATGTCCACCGTTCAAATTAATTTCATATTTTCCGATACTAATTCTCCACTAACCCTTTTTGGGTTGCGCACTTCGACACCTCGTCAGGGGAAGTAAATGCTACATGAATGCAATTACAATTGCAATAAACATTCTTTCCACCTGTTAAGTGTACCTTACTACAAGAGAAAGCCTTAGGGCTTAAAGGCGGGTGTGTGCTGCAAGTAGTCAGCACAGGCTCCAAATTAAGGAAGAAATTAAAACCGATTTTACAGGGCCCTATTTTCAGGTACTTAGCATTACAAGCAAAAAAGGAGATGTACTTCTCAACAATGTGTACATGAACCCTTATTAACCAGTCAGCAGATGCAGTCCCCATTACATTTCACGTTTTGCTTCATGTTACATGGTATAAGCGTCCCTTTTCCCCAAGAGTATTTCATTTTCCCAGATGTGCATCAGTCGTTTCTTTTTCATGTAACATATGCATAGTGCAAACCGAGTTGCCGCTCGGTGTTTGGGTGAGTTCAGGATTTAGACGGGGGTTCACGACAGGGCATGATAGAGAGCTCTGGAGTTGAGGCTGATATCAATATGGTTTTTTCCCTGTGCCTTTTACTGTGCCATACAGGTGCATGCTCATGCAATCCCTGGCCTCTCTGTTGAGTGCAAAGAGCAACAGTCACAGGGGTGCCACTGGTAATTACGACTCTATGGGAAGGTGTGTGAGGGGGTACACAGATATCAAATAATGACAGCGTCAAAGGTAAAGAAAATACAGGTAGAGAGAGACTGTGTGTACAAGATGAATGGAAGTTAATGCAGGCGGAAAGAGTGAAAACTAAGTGATGAGAGGAAGGAGATGAAGTGTAAGATAAACAAATGAAGGGACTAAAGAGTGATGTGGAGAAAAAGGGTATAAGCAACTAAATCAGAAAAGACTGCAGAGTAAAGTAATGTGGAGGGAAGAATGGAGGTTGTAAGTCATTAACTTAATACTGATTTAATACAAGCATTGGTAAAGTCAATGGGTCTTTACAGCATGCCCAAGGTGGTGCACCATTATTTAAATAAGAAAAATAAGCCTTTGATGTGGCCATTTGTTTTCGCTATATTTGCCAATTTGAGTTGGATCAGCAAATAAAAAAAAAGCAATGTGTGAAAGCTTTTTTATTTAATATGCGGGTGTCGTGAAAGTGAGCAACATGGAAGTTGCTTGTGGGAAAGAGCAAGATGGAGGGCATCGGTGGGGCAACAAGGAGGTTGCGAGTGGGGAAGTGGCATGGGGTGGGGAGAAAAAGCAACAGGCGACAGAGAAGGAGTGTGCAGGTGGGTAAAGCTATTGGCATGGCTCAACTGCTACCGGACAGAAATTGCAACTTTGCAGGTGCCGAACAGAGCATTGCTCTGTGAAATGGCCCGAACGCCTAAAACGATGTAGATGCCCCAGAAATGAAAAATAAAATGGTAATAAAGGTAATTTACTGCAATTTTATTTATCAGTACTCCAAATCGAGCCAAGTGTCAGGGTGGAGAGCAGCCCTTGCTGCTGATTGGCAGCAATACAAAATGGGGTGGTGATGGATGGAGCATCTGAATCAATCAAACACTCACACCCAGTCAAAAGATCTGTGTTTGATCCATCATCATTCTTTAGCCCACTCTGCCACCAGCAGATTGGCAGCAGCAGGGAGGAGAGGTGGGCTGAGCACTTAAGTTTAAACTGTGCATGTTACTTTGCCCGACTGCCTTGCGACTGCCATCCAGACATGCACACTTCAAACCTCTCCAGCCCAGCTGTGTAGAGAGCAAGCGCAGGCCTCCAGTGCCTTTGTGAGCGCAGAGAGAGCCCTCTCCATCCAATCCTGGTGTTTCTCTCATGCTGGGTGGCGCAGTTTGTCGAATTTTCACGATATTTCCCCCAAAAGTGTGTGGTGATTCCATTAAGTGGGGCCTATATAAAGGGGGAGTCAGAAAAAGTGTTTTTCCAATGTTAATTTCCATAGGGATTTTTAGACACAACTACAGCCAGAACAGCTGGATGGAATTACACCAGAAAGGTAGCTCTTGCTCCAGAAAAGAACCCTTTTTGTTATTTATTGTAAATCCAATGGATGGGGAGGTGGGACACATGACCCCCCCTTCTCGGGGTCGGTTTTGCCCCAGAGACCACATCCCCGGGCCCCAGCCTCCAAATCCTGGGTGCCCTGGAGCCCACCCAGAGCACCCAGTCACCAGCGTGGGGCACTAAGGGGGGAGCCTGTATGCCCCCATGGTCCTTGCTGGCTCTCTGCTTCCTGTGGGAGCTACCATTGCTCTTACACGCATGCAGCTCTGTTTCCTTGCACACAAGACAACAGGCAGGGAAACAGACAAAAAACTCCACTCTCAGCAAGCTGGAACAGTTTCACAGCTCTCGCTTGCTGGGAGTGGATTTTGTGTTTGCTCTGACTTGACGGGAGCTGTCAAAGCTTTCACCAAGTCAGAGCAATAAACTAAGTTTAGTCAGTTAGGAATGCTGCTCCTCTTTTATAATTAACCATCACTACCAAAAGAAACACAACATGAACACATTTCAAACAGATTTCAGATTTACTCAAAGACATAGCAAAACACATGATAGATTTCCGCAGACACTTTTCTTCAAAACATAGCAACAAAATCAAGCATGTAGTGATGCCAAATTGGTGAGATATCAGCATTCATCCATGGAACTTGGTAGAGTGCTGGAACACTTTGGCCCCCATTAGGATGGCGGGCGGACTTTGCCCGCCCGCCATCCTTGCGGAAAACAGGACCGCCCCCGAGGTGAGCGGAGGTCCCGCACTGGACAGTAGGATGCGCCCGCCACAGTGGCAGGCGCATCATGCATTCTTAACATTGTGGCAGGTGGTGCTCTCAGCACCGCACGCCACAATGCTAAGAATGCATGTATGCATTTGCATACGCAATTCGGCAGGCACCGCCCGTTGCCTTCCGCAATGCGTATGCAAATGCAGGGGGGGTACCCCAGGTACCCCCCATGTGCACCTCCCCTTCACCAAGGGGGCCCACATTGCCACCACGGAAAGGCATCAGATCGGGCCCATTGTAATATGGCTGGCGGTGTCAAACTGACACCGCCACCATATTGAACCTTTTCCGCCCCGGCCGCAAGGCGACCGGGGAGGAAAAACGGCGGGCGGTCTTTCCGTCCGCCGCGGTCCCCCCGCCATACTAATATGGCGGTGGGGGCATTGAGGAGAGGATGTCGGGCGGATTTCCCCCACCAGGCCGGCGGTGGCTACCGCCAGCTTGGCGAGGGCAATATGCCCGACATCCTAATGGGCCCCTTAATGTTGGACATGTCAACCCTTGCTCAAAATCGTTTAGGCGACTCAAACTGCCTTTAGAATTTCCGTCCTAACACATGACTGCCTTTCATTAGCAAAATAATGGACAAATGTGTTGCCCCTTTAATACTTTTTTCAGCATGTGATACAGGGGACAATAACATCTACTGCTATATCCTCAAAGAAAGGCTCATAATGAGTAAAGGAGTACTATGCTGGCAGAATTCCTGTCTGTATAACAGGTATAATTAAGTAGAAATTGGTGACACTCTCTCCAGTCCCTTCCCAGGAACCTGTTGTTTAACCCAAGGGTAAATATTGGTGTCTTTGCAATTCTTTATCTATGTTGAACTTCTTCAGACAAAAGTAGGAATTAAAAATTCAGTATCATCTCTATGCAGACAGACCCTGTTATATGTCAGAGTAGCTTCAAACTCTAACTAATCAATCATGTTCTCCTGCTTAAGCAACCTGAATAAACTTAAACTAAAATACTATTCATACTTAATCATGGCTTCCATATGAATGAAAATTGCTTACATGTGAACCCTTTTACTCCTTTTAAAAATAATTCCGCTGTTGATCTCTATTTGTGCTATAAAAACACAATGGATGGGTCTTCCTACTTAATACTACCTGATATTGGGCAGGCATGAACAGCCACTTGGTTATACATTCCAACTGCAATCAAGATAGCACTTCAGGGCAGACATTTTATCCAGAAGCATTTCTGACAAAGAAGTCTGACCACTTTAGCTTTCTTTAAGGAAATACCTGTTTGTCCAGCTGTTTCTTCACCTTCTCATTCTCAGCCTCTGACTTGACTAGAGCTTTTTGGACTGCTCGGAGCTGCTCGCGCAATAATGCCACCTCCTGTTCCACAACCATCTTCACCTTCAAACTGTCCTTCTTGTTCTGAATGGACTCCTGCAAATACAACTTAAAATTGCTGATATTGCTTCATCTTATCACCTAATCATAAAAGAATGATTATATTTTTAAGCATTATCATATTCATAAGATACCAGTCCTCAAAAAAGCCAAGTACTTTTTTGCTCTGTACTGTACATGAGAATTTATTTCAGACATTTATTCAGTGCATACCCAGCACAAAGGCTGTAGAGAATTTTACAATAACCTAACACAACAGGGTCTGGAGCCTACTAATAACTACAAAACCACAAATAACTATCTGCCTGGGTACGGGGAATGACACAATAAAGGAAGGAGGGGTGACGAAATAAGGGAACCCTACCTGTTTAAGGACAGGAGGCCAATCCCCCAAACCCCCCAACATTTTATTATGGGTAGTAGCTTGCATCTACTTCTACTCCACTGGAGTGGTACTAGGTGGGGCCTCATGATGAAGCAAGCCACCTATTGTATGAGTGAGGGGTTCTGTCCTTAAACAGGGAGGGTTCACTTATTTAGTTACCCCTCTTTCCAATGTTTGTGTCTTTCTGCATACACATGCAGATAGTTATTTTGTGGTTTTGAAGTTTTACAAGAAACCAGACGAGAAACATAACAATCAAGAGCATGGGTGCATAAATTAAAAGGGCAATGCCCCATTTGACAGTATTAGCTTCAAACATGGATATTAAAGAGGTGGGTTTTCAATTTTTTGCAAGGAGCATTGGGTCTCCTGTGATCCTTTCTTGAACTGAGTTTCAAAGTTTGTGTGCAAGGCAGAATGCACCATTAAAATGCTTCTCCTTTTTGCTTAGTAACATGTCTCCAGCCAATCTAGTGGCGTTCTTTGTGAAGCATGAATATTGTTAACATATTGGCAGCCTGTTTCTCATTAAAGAAACACACACATATTAAGGAAGAACTGGTTTATAGAAGTGTGCAAAGAGAAATTGAGTTAGGTGGGTTGAAAAATGTCTGCTTGAACCAAAAGTGCAAATAACTGCTAATTTTGGATTTCCTGATACAAGGGGAAAATCCTTTGTACAAACTATACTAATCTACCAATATTTGTGCCTAGAATTGGCAATAAATCTGACGCAAAATACACTTAGTTAACAATATAAAGACATTAGTTGATTTTGCACTCAAAATGTACTTCACAAAAACCTTTCGGCAATGAAACTGCGTACGACAACACCAATGAAAAAATGTGTTGCTTGATGCACGCATGTGGCAAGTGTAAAGACAGGAAGGGGGAATTACCTTTGTTTGTGATATCATTCAACTATTGCACATGCAATATCAGCACTTCTAACACTGCCGAAGAGGCTACAGATGTTATTCCCTTGGAGCTGTGCTTTGTGATCACATCCCTATGCAATGAACTAAGAAATTCATGCTGTACTATGCTGATTACAGGCGGTATCAAGCTCATTTTCATGTTTGCATGCTACAGCTATGGTATAGCACTTATTTAAACCTAAGAAGCTGCAGGGCACTCTATGGATAATATGTTTGAAGTAGCATTTGTAGATGATACTGTACATAGCATATATCATGGAACAATAGGTCACATTTGAAGAAAGGAAGTGCTTACATTAACCTTGCAAGACCTCAAGGCCACAGATATTAAGCTCAATTAACTTGAATATTGTTAACTGTAATCAAAACATGATTCATCTTATTTTACAGATCCCAGATACAACAGGGTATGCATTTCAATTTATATTGTGTTCTGGTTGTCTCCTTCCTAGAAGCATGTATGACCTCTAGAGCTAGATTTTCTTCAGTGATGTTAAAGAATGTGCCAGGTAGTTTTTCAGAAATACAATTTTGAGATTAAAGGTGTAGAGATCTGCCACCTACAACTGAACACCTGAGGGAGGATAAGTAAGATATTCTGCGACAGAAACAGAATGAACAAGCACCGAAATTGATGAGTCCTTGCTTGTGATATGAGAATCCAAGATACATTGCTTCTATCAATTTTCATCTATGCTCTATTCTGGATGATTGATGCGGGAGGAAAGGCATAAGTTGTCTTCACTGAGCAATCTATGTGGAAGACATTCTCTAGTGAGACTTGACATCTTCCTGTTTGGGAGGCCTGCACAGAAAACAAAAGCCCTGATTATGAGTGGATTGAACGAATGGTGAAATTTAATAGACCCAAAAGAATCTGACTACCCAGAGTTCGGAGTCTATCAGATGTGAGAAATTGTACTTATTCAGAGTTTTGGGGGAATAACATGCAGATTTTGCTATTTACGGCACCAAAATCTGCTTGTGGCAGTAAATACAGTACTCATTACTCCTTTAGAATTCCAGCGGGATTGACCTGCCAAAATTCAACAAAAGACTAAGGGGCAGATTTACAATAACTGGCACATCCCTGCATATCTGCAGGGATGCACCAGTTATTGTGCGCCATGCCTTCGCCACCATGGATGCGCCGCATTTACAATGCATAGGGAGAGCTGAGTAACCCAATAAACCCTTTTAGGCTTGGGAAGTTAATATTACAAAGTGAAAGTTTTCTACAAGGTATTTTATTTATAGTCAATAATAGAGTTATTTCTTGACTTGAATCACTGAATTTGTTGTATACGATCAAACTAGAAAGTGTCCATAGAACAACAACAATAAATATGAATTGCGAGTCAGAAGACAAGAAGAAGAAGCACAAGGAAAATCCTATTTATATGAAAATATATTCTATATTTTGTATATCACAAGTTGATTCAAGGGGATACAACAAGTACAATAGCATAGGCAAACAATGTCATGAAGAGATGTATAAATTAATTAAACAAATCAAATCACAACAGACATCAGCTCTAACATTTGAAAAAAGAGCAACTGAAACCAAAAGTTGACAAATGTCACTCTTAAGAACATACATTTCTTGGGAGATGATGTAGAGGTCGACGTTTCGGTCTTTGAAGCAGTAGTCTATAAGACCATCATCAGGACAAATTGATATTGCAGAGGAAGCGTCTTAGGTATCAAGATAGAAGCAGAGCTGCTAGGTTGATATGGATTAAAATAAAATGGCGTGACGGCAAAATCTGTCGGTGTCAACAGAGAAATTTGTACTCTGCAATATCCCAGGTGCGCCATGTTGTAAGTACCCTGCACCATGGCGCATCTTTTGTGCCGCCGATGCGTCACAAAAGTGTACAAGGGGCGCAAGGGGCTAGTAAATCTGCCCCAAGGGACTTTATCACTTCCTCTAATTTCCAGCTGCAGTACATTCCATAAAACTCAGAATTCCAATTTAGGCATAGGTGTTTGCAGAGGGGTCCAGAACCAACGCCTTTAAAGCCATTCTATGGCAGAAATGGGTTTAATTGGGGTATCACTACCTTTTATGAATGAGTTCCCATTTGTATGGACCAAGTTAAAACCTAATAAGCTTGTTGGTGTCTGCGTTTTTAACTCTCTGGACCGATTTAACAAAGGTTATATCAATCATAATGGAATAATCCCACAATCACACTAAAAGATGTTGGAGATGATGAAATTAGGTTCTTCCATGCCGTTGAGGGAGAATATGGCTGTGGTGCTATAAGGACATTTTTAAACCACTTTTTCTTTGTTGATTTATTTTTCCAATCTTCCCTCTCTTGTTACATCCAACCCTTACCCCATGACCTGGTCTTACCATTTGCTAGTTCCTTTGCGCTGAACCTCCTTGACTGGATCAGTTATTGATATAGGAATTTGGCACAAAATTTCGGACACTTATCTGACAAACATCCTATAGCCTACTGACTCCACGATGGGTTACCGTTAGGATGATGTCGTTGGTGCTTTCAACTTCTTTTCTATTGCAGGCTTAGACCACCTGGTGCCTATAAAAAGGGGTCCAGCAAAATGGAATTATCCCTCCGCAGCTTGCTTCCCACTGCACCAACAGGTGAAACAATGCCAATCTGAACACTTAGAACAGAAAGAGGAATATGTATGATTCTGAAGACAAGGCGACCTACAAACCAGCGCTTAGCGGTTTCTGGTAAAAGATCAGGAAGGCTCAAGCTGATGCCTACTCTGAGCAAATGGACAATGCAGATAATTCTGCTAAAGTGATCTTTCGGATAGTAAAGTAACTTCTTACCCCTGATGGGGGAAAACAAAATATAAAGGCTTTGTGTGATAATCTCTCTAATTATTCTTAGGACAAAATGGAGAGTATCTACTCCAATATGATCAAGGTCAAGGACAGTGCAGCATCTACCCTTTGTCCTAATGACCCCCCCACCAAAAAAAAGTGGGAGACAAACTAGCAGTTTTGAAGGAAATCTCTCTTGCCTATTCAGAAGCGAACAGAAGCTAGCTTAGGTTCACCGCTAGACCCCTGCCCACCTAGTATTCTTAAGTGCTATTTCACCCATAAACAATCAGATTAATTCCTCGTTTAATTGTTTTCTGAAATTAGGTACACATCCTTCCACTAGGAAAAAAACTCTAGTGCTCCCACTATTAAAAAAGCTCAACGCAGATCCTCGGTGTTTGAGTAACCTCAGACCCACCTCCTTTTTTCAGTCCTGGGGAAAATGTTGGAGCTGCTGGTATATAAACAGTTTGCCAAACTCATAGATAGGATTCTGCTTTACACCCAATATGTATATCAACAAGGTTTCAGTACTGACATTGCTCTTCTTCAGGTAGCTGACTAAATCAAAACGTACCTAGACTTTGGAAAAAAAGCAGTGGTCATTCTCCTGGATCTCTCAGGTGTTTTTCAATATGGCCTCCTATGAGATCTTATTGGAGCGGTTGATGAGGTAAGGACAGTAGGTACAGACAAGCTCTATTTTTAGTCTTTTCCATCCGAGAGGGAGCAGGCGGTATATATCCCTCCGTTCATATCAAGTTTCAAGGAACTGAGATATAGTGTCCCACAGGGCTCTGCTTTACCTCTGTATTTAACATCAAAATGGCTCCTCTGGCAAAGGAAGTGAAACAATGGGACTTGAATTTAGTCTCCTACATAGATGATACCCAATTGGTGGTGGCATTTTAGCGGATAGGAAACTTGGTTGTGGAACAATTCTGCAGCTGTCTGTTGTCGGTTGCAAATTGGATGTAACGTAGTTGTCTTAAACTTATTAAGACAAATCCAAAGTTCTGATTTTTGGTGACTCCATCTCCTTGGATAACAGAACATTGTGGATTAAAAACCTTGGAGAATCTCAGACTCCTAAATCTGAAGCAAGAATCCTAGATATCAAATTTGATATGGATCTTTCCTTTAAACTACAAGTATGAGAAATTACGTACATATTTTGCGCTTCTCAAGTAGCTAAAAAAGACACTGAAATTTCTACCCGGCCACACTAGGAAAGTTGTTGTGCATGCCTTGTAACCACTAGACTTGATTACACAAATATGCTCTATTTAGGGCCATTGGCAGGGCTTTTAAACAATTTACATTTTGTTCAGAACACTGCTGCTGGCCTGATCCTGAACTGCCCCAATAGGCAATCAACAATCAACTCAGGGTTATCTGAAGCAGTTGCATTGGCTTCCCATTAATCAAAGGATTTCATTTAATGATAGGTTAATCACTTTAGAGCACAGCACAAAAAGAGTAACTATATACTTGCAGAGAAGATTTAAGAAATACCCTCCAAGCAGTGAACTTGACTCTTCCATTCAACGTTGGTTATGTATCCCAAGAGATCGTTAGCAAAGATCTGGTGGCCGTTTTTTCCTACAAATCAGAATTAAAAACTTTTCTTTTTAGGGAGGTCTAACCATATCTGTTTGCCGGCTGCCTGCTGGCTTTTAGGGCCGGGACACTTTTTTTGGAAGCAGGCGCTGCACTTTATAAATGTTTTTTATTTATTGAGGGAGGAAAGAATTTTTGGCAAATTAAAAGTGACTGCAGTTCTTCGCAACTGATGACTGATAAGCAGCCCACTGTATTCATGAGCTCAGAATAAATACATGTGTCTTATTTGTAGTGGTTTCCTCATTTATACCAGATAAAATCTGTGGTAACAGAAAGCTGGGATGAGAGATTCTGTGAAAGTAAACCTGATAGTGCAATACTCTACTGAGTTCACCAAGATGGGGCTACTACATATCTGAGAATAGATGTCTAGTAAATTTCTGAGGAGAGAGGTTTATTATTTTTTGTATCAGATATTAAACCCAGTATTCAGGAAAGTAAAGCTGAAGTTTGAAAATCCTTAATGTAGCAAAGAGCGGTATTGGTACGGAGCTTTACAGATGACATCAAGTTGTACTTGTGTTGATTGCATTCAATTCGAATATCAGAATTTTGAAAAAAAAGCAGTTCAGTTGCTATAGTCAGTAGAACATTTGTAAATATTCTGTTTGAGTTCAGCCCAAAGGGAAGGCATATGTGAGGATAAGGGTGTTCACGTACAGGAAGATGGAGGCACTTCCTAAGACATATGCTTCTTGAATGTCAATGATGCAAATCCATTCTCATTTTTGAATTACCACCAGCATCTGATTTACAACATAGAAGCATTTCAGAATATGAGATTGGATCAAATCATAGAGGTACATAATATACCGAACCTTCGATATCTGTGAGGGACAGTGGCGTAGTAGAAATAAAATCCCCGACCCTCTGGTGTCCAGGAACAAACTCTGTTGATACTAATAGAAGATACATTTGAAGTTCTTTAGGTGTTTCTAGTCAACCCTTGTTAAAATGTGGTAGCAAGCTAGATGAAAGTGCTAGTACGGTTATGGCAAAGCTCTCCTTCCACGCTTTCAGAACGAACTAGTCTCAAGTGATAAGTCTCTACTGATTTTAAAACACTTTGCGCTGCAGCAGATTATTTGACTTTTTGTGTAGAGGAAAGAAGTGACTAGGGCTTGGTGTGAAATGCTCAATTTTTATCAAGAGACACATATTTTGACATGGTATTACATCTGACTCATACTGCCTCAATGGCTTGAAGTATCTGAAAACATGAAAGATGTAAAATAATCATATATACTGCTCTATGGACTTTGTAGCCTTTTGTGCAAGGCACTTTTCGCCCATATCATAAGATCCCAAGCCTCAGTATTGTATCTTACACCAATGAGACTCAACTTATCCTCTCCCTCACTGACATGAACAACACTACCAGGATCAATTTCACATCCTTCATGTCCAACATTGTCACCTGGATGCAGGACAACTGCCTTAGACTCAACACAGACATAACAGAGCTCCTGATTTTCAGTACACCCCCTGGTGGTTACCAGACTTAGTTTTCCCGCACACTCCTACAGACTATGCCAGAAAACTCTGCACCATGCTTCACCACAAATACATGCTGAACAAACAGGCCAATGCTGTGATTGCATCCTGTTGCCTCATCCTCAGAATTCTTCAGAAGATTTTCAGTGTGCACCTCACGCACACAAAATGCATGGCCACCCAGGCTCTCATATCCAGTAGGTTCAACTATGGCAAAGGACTCTACATCAGCATCTCCAACCAGCTCACACAAAGACTCCAGACCATACAAAATACTACCACCAGACTCATCCTAGATGTATCCGGAAGAGCTCACAGCACTCCTATCTCACTGAACTGCACTGACCACCCATCCAGAAAAGTTTCAAATTCAAATTGCTAATCCATGCCTACAAAACCCTCCACAACACTGGACCAGCAAACCTCAATGACCGACTTCAACTGTACCAACCTTTCAGACAGCTACGCTCCACCTCTCTCACAATCGCACAAGTCCACCACACCCTTAGAAGCAAGTTAGGAGGTCACGCCTTCTCCTTCATTGCCACCAAGAACCGGAACAAAGTTCCTGAACATATCATAACTGCTACTCCATTTATCAATCTTTGCAAGAAACTGAAGACCTGGCCTGTTCAATTAGGATCATCGCTGGGCCTACGTTCCTCCTCCAGTGCCCGGATACCCTCACATGTGATAAGTTGTGCCATACAAATCAACATAGCACAATGTAGTGACTGGCACCAATTTGTACTTCCGTATTACTTTACCTACAGAAAGTAAAAAAAGGTCTCATGTAGAGTTTGGCAGGGGGTTTGCAGAGTGCTTAGCTTTTGGCAGAGTACCCTGTCTACCAAATGCTACGTAAGCTCCAATGTCTTCGCTCTACAAGGGCCATGCTCTGATCCATGATTTAATGATAAATAAGAGGCCCTCAGGCAAGCAAGCATGCTAGAACAACAACACCCACAAGTGTCATGGTAAGTACAACTGTGTCAGTGGGTGTTATGCTAATCAGCAGTTGCTGTTTTGACATCTCTTTACCTTCCTTGCTCTAAATGGAAAAGACATCTGGCTATTTCCAGAGGAACATAGCCGAAAAACTCTAGTGCATCCCTGTGCAAGTGTGGTTTGTTGTGCTTTTCGACTCTTTGTGAGTTGCTTGCTTTTGTGTTTAGCTTGCATGTCTCTATCCATGCAGAGCTGTTGATGTTCCTTGTGCACTCCAGTTCAGAATAAAGGTTTAAAACAGACAAACCAGAGTTATAAAGATATTGATCAACTGAGGAAGAGCAAGTATCACAATCAAAACGACACTGTTAAACATGAAGAAAAAAAATAGTACTCTTTTCTATTTCATGATTTAAAGTCACAATAAATCACACTTTTATGTCTGTTTTGCAATCAACATGTTTATTGTCAACTCAGGGTCCTGTGCTTCATTTGAGCAGTTATACATGAAGAAAGAAAAATAGTACTCTTTTCTATTTCATGATGTAAATTCACAATAAATCACACTTTTATGTATGTTTTGCCATCAACATGTTTACTGTCAACTCAGGGTCCTGTGCTTAATTTGAGCCGGTGATTGTCAGCGCACGGTACTGGCACTTAATACACAACGCTGACATTAATGACTGTCCATGACATTGTGCAGTTTGTCTAATTTTGAGAGGAACACAGAAACAAAGTATTTGATGACACAATGTGCAATAAAGTTTAAAAATACCTGCTACACAGGCCATTCTTATAGCTATGGGTGGCTTGTAGTATTCTACATTGTCTCTCTTGTAGGAGTGTGATGGTTATAATTGTGCTGGTACTGGCATTGGCAGTACAAGCAGGGGCAATTGGTGGTGTAAGCTGCAGTGGCATCCTGAGTATTACTGTGCACTTACCATTTTACAAATTAAGCCCTGCCAGTATCCCCAGTAAAAGGATGATTATCATAGTTCCAGGTTGGAAAAAGTATTTGGGAGAGGGAGCATGATCTATTTATGTCACTATATTGCAAACAGTGCCACTGATTCAATGCTTCATAGACAATTTAAACAATATCATGGAATGCAAAATGAGAACAAGAAAGTTGACTTTGACATAAGGAACGGGCAATATCATGAAATACACAATTATATCCCAGAGATAAGGCAAATACCTAAAAAAGTTGTGGTATCTGCATACATAGGTCTAGCCCTATGCCCTCTAGACACAGCTACATGCTTAATTAAGCACAGCAGCAGGTGACAGGATAACAGCACCACTATGTTCATCATGCACACCAGGAGCACTGGCAAAACCTAAAGGTTTGGGGCTAAAGTGCTAACACACGCAGCTCTAGCACATAACAGAGAGACAGTGGAGAGAGCCAGAAGGTAGAAATATAGCTGTAAAGTAGCCCCCCCCATAGAGTAGAGGTGGAAAGATACACCCGTTAAGTCAATAACAATAGGTAAGAGATGAACACCCCCTGAGTCTGAGCAAGGATGCGATTGACAAATCCTCAACTAATACCTGAAAAACGTTGGTAAAAGAAAGCCAATGGTTGAAAGGAGTGACCTAAAGCCCACTGACATTGACTCTGGAGCAGTTGTCTTCTATCTCTGGATCTATTAGATTGGCTGCCCAATGGGCCAGATCCCTCCAAAATTCTGGAGCATGGCTACATCAGCTCCCCTACAGTCTCTGTTGGAGGTTTGTAATGGCTCCTTCACTAATTATAGGGTTCCCATTGAGTGGAAACAGTCACATAATGTTCCTTTGCTGAAGAAACAAAATACTGATCATGCTATTCTTTCAAACTATTGGAAAATACCTATTTTACCTTTTACAAATAAAATTCTAGAGATATAGGTTAACCATCTGCACTCCAGTTTTCGACTGGCCAACAGCACTAAAACTGCCCAGCTGTCGGTCCTGGACAATCTAAGAATGCAAGCCGACAAGGCAACTCCAGCTAACTTACTACATCTCAATTTGCCCGCTGCATCCAATACTGTATTTCATTCAATCCTATTAACCAGACTAGTGGAGGCTGGGATTGTGGGATCAGCACTTAAGTGGCATAAATCCCATCACAAGAAGCATCAAGCTGTGTGCCTCTCTCCATTTGTGTCAGCTTACAAGGCATTAGCATTAAGCCGCGGCACCACGCAGGTTTTTGCCCCTGTTTAAACTCCACATCTGTGCATTGACCTTATTGGTCAGATCCTTCGGTGTCACTTTTACATGAACTATGCTGATGACATCCCGCATGTCATAGGTTTAGATAAAAAAAGGCCATCCTCTATGGATAAATTCCATCCGTGTATAACCTCTGTTAATTCCTGGCTGAGACTTAATGCCTTGAAGATTAACTCTGACAAGACAGAGATACTTTGATTTTCTCATTCCACCCGGTCAGATCTTTTCCCTCTTTTTTCTGGCCTACATCCTGGGCTGACCCTCCATATCCTGTAAAGTCTGTAAAGAATATAGTGTTTTTTATGGAGAAAAATCTGTCCTTGGTAAAATAGGTTAACCATCTTAACTTCACTTTTTTCATTCTCTTAAGGGTGTTCAGAGAAACAATTCCACTTCTCCACTCTCAGTCCTGGCAGATTGACGTTCAATCTACAAATCTTAGTTGCCTTGACTTCTGTAATTTGTGTTATTGTAAGTTTCTAGGAGCTCCATCTAGCTTGCTAATGAAGCTTCAGCGGATCCAAAACACAGCGACTGAATTAGCCCTTGGTTTGCCTATATCCTCCTCCTCTTCCACTGCTCTTGATTTACTGCTTTGGCTTCCAGTGGTTAAAGAGATCTCTTTTAAAACCCTCTGCTTGGTCCACAAGGCTTTCCATCAAAATGAACAAAGTTACCTAAGAAACATATTTCATTTGTATGTCCCCACACCCATCTTCGTTCTCCGGATGCCTTCTTCTCTCTATCCCCAGATTTACCCAAGTGGAGTCCGGAGGCAAATTATGCAACTCACTGCCTTTATCCCAGTGTAGGATGTCTGTATTGGTACAGCTTAGTAAAGTCTTGAAGACTTGGCTATACACATGTTAATACTACTCTGACTTATCCTGGGTCCTTTTGTCTTATGCTGTTATTGTTCTTGCATTCACCGCTGCCTTAGGACAAATGGGTGTAATCTCTTAGCACCAGGACACCTTCCAGTATTTGTGCGCTCAACAAATTCCTAGACATGACATAAGATAACATGACAATATATTAATATTGTTAGCAATAGGCCTGTCTGACAGCTGCGTTATCAACTTCCAGACATAAAATAGTGCCACAAAGGTGACATTGCAAGTCATCATTCTTTTACCCAAGCACGCCGCAAAGTGTAGCCTGCTATCCACCTGCTACTGAGCTTTGGGCCTCATCCAGAGTATGAAATAGTGTATAAATGCAACTACAATATGAAACAGTAGATTGTACGTTCAAAAGACGAGGATCACAAAACTAGGTGTACGCGGGGAGTGAGTAAGAGTGAGCAGGGATATGTGATGCTAAATAACTCACTTCAAAAAGCTGGATACCTACAGAAATTTCAAAAACATGAAGGGAAACATGCCTCATACTTTTCTATGCACCTAACATACATTTACATTGATGAGGCATAAGTTGTGGTGAAAGTGTGGTATGAACCTTAGTCTGTTCTGGAGCTAGAGGAAGTATGCAACGGGGAGTCCCACTCATGGCAAAACTTAACCTTATACAGAAAACTTATTTATGTAAAAAAGTCTATACACAGCACTTTTTTTAGATTTTGTAAAATAGGTGTATGTTGCAAATGTGCATGAATACTATGTAAATATTTTTAGACAGTGAGAAATGCTGGAGTCTCAGCTGAAACACGTTGTCTTTGAGGTAGACTGGCACTTTGCAGTCCTTAATTTGTGGACGAGTGAGTGCTGGTGTCTAATTCTCTACTCAGAAGAATATGGCTAGTGTTATTAAATGTTGGCATGCCAAATGTGAAGTCTTGAATCCACCACATGCCTCTTTAATCCACTACGAGACATACCCTGCCCTTTTATGTCTCTCTTGAGGTTTCCTGCTTTCAACCTTTGTGTGAGAAATTGGGTTGCTGGTTAAGAAGGGGCGGTGGGGGGGGGGGGGGGGGCGTTAGCCCTTTTCAAGCAACAGGCCAAATCCTTGTCAGGGTGAACCACAAAAAGTCACTAAATTAAACCTGTGCTTAATACTCTGGTAGCTTTGCGCAAAAGCAGTAAGGCTTAACTAAGAGGTAATATTTTACATATAAATGCAGCACTCAGACAGCAATAACGTGAAAACACAACACAAGAAAAATTCCACACCAATTTAGAAAAACAGAGTACATTTTAATGAATTATGTGACACCCAAAATGTCAAAAACCTAATTAGTAGAATTGGTGTTATAAATGTTTAAACAACGGATATAGAATTGAGCGAGACCAGGGCAAAATTGAAAGATATGGCGAACGCAATGCAGTGCGATTTGGAGACAAAAAGTAGCCTATGTACACTTTCGGACCTTGAAGGCATTCTGAAGAAAAATAACTGAGAAGGCAAAACCCAGCGGAGCAAGACAGATGGCAGTGTCTGAGAGGGGGCATCATCAGCTGGGAGCTGCAGGACAAAGTTGTGGTAAAGATTTCTAAGTTCAGACTTAGCCTCTTTTATGGAAATCAAAAATCCTCAGCGAGACAAAGCTACAGGCTGTAACCGACAAGGGTTCCATGAAGTCAGAAGATACCCCTTCTGCTAGGAACTGATGAACAGGATGTTTGCTACTGCAGAGAAGAGCATAGCAGGAGCAACTGCAATGTCAGGCTGACCGACGATGCACCTTGGGCAGATCCGCAACCAGGTTGGCCCAGGTCTCCTCTTGGTTCTCAAAGCACTTTTTGGCTGAACTTTTGCCCAAGTTTTGTATTTAGTCTATCTGGTTACCACTTGGAGGGTCTGGACTCACTCAGCTGCGAGTCCAGATGTGGGTTCAAGAGAGTTGAAGCCTTTTCTGTCCCGGAAGCTTGGATCAGGAGGCCAGCCAATTCGCCCTTGGAGTCATTCTGGAAGTTCTGGGTTCATGCAGAAAAGCAGCAGGGCAGTCTTCTAAGGGACCAAGGCAGGCTTCAGGCAGCAGAGAAGTCCTCTTGATGCAGCAGGGTTGTCCACTGTAGGCCACTGACAGCAGGGCAGTCCTCAGTGAATCCTCTACAGGTTTTGAAGTGGATCTGAGTGTCTACCATTATTTATACGTGGTGTCAACTTTGTAATTGAAGAAACGTTTGGAGTTTCCCCCACAGAAGTGTCTTGAATTTCCTGTCTGTTACATCTGAGAGCATTAGGTTCGTCTTCCCTTCAAATGCTTTACTTGCTTGCCTCCAATGTTACTTCTGCTGGCCACAGGACTCTGCACACTTTACCACTGCTGAACAGTGCTTAAGTGGTTAAGCTCACTCCCCTTAATATGGTTTGATTGTCATACCCAGAATAGGCATGTTTAATTTATCTATAAGTCCCTGTAAATTAAATGTTAATAGTGGGCCTGCAGCACTGATTGTGCCAACTACATAAGTAGCCCACTAAACATGCTTTCAAGTCTGACATTGCAGAGCATGTGTGTGTAGTTTTAAACTGCCATACCGATATGGCAAGTTAAACCTCTTGCCAGGTTCAAACCTATTCTTTAATGCATATAAGTCGACTCTAGGGTAGGCCGTGGACAGCCCAGAGGGCAGGGTTAAATGTATTTAAAAAACAGGGCATGGTTTTCGAAGTCTTACATGTTCTAGTAGTAAGAAACTCTTAAATTCCTTTTTCATTACTGCAAGGCCTTTATCTACTGTAGGTTAACATTGGAATTACCTTATTACATTTTATAAGTGTAATTTCCAAATTGGAAGATATGACTAGATCATGTTTGGTGTTCCTGGAATCCGAAATTTAAAATCCTAATTTATGGGGAAATCAGATTTTAAATAACAATTCTGAAAATGCCATTTTTAGAAAGTTGGGATTTGGTGTCTGCAGCCTGTCTCTGGTCACATGAGTGGGTGTAGTTGGCAGTTGGGATTTGTGTATTTCACCAAGACAGCCACACACAATGGGAGCTTAGGTGTAACTGAGTGGGCTATCCTGACAGGATGGGAGGGAGAAGCTGGACCCAGCCTTACTTACACCTGAATAGGCTGTGCCCTGTCCCCACACAAAGGGCTCCTTAACCCCCTTTAGTTAGTCTGGAACCATGGCTGACAGTGCAGGACATCTGTTCACTTCTAAGGCTTGTCTTCAAAGTTTCCAAGACTTCAAAGGCACTACTGCATATAGTTACTGGACCTCAGACACCACCACTTGAGTACACTTCGGGACCTGTGGATACTCTGCTAGGAGGAAGGATTTCTGTGCTGCTGAAAGACTGCCACTCTGCTGGACTGCTGTTCTGGAAGAACTGTTGTTCTGCCGCGCTACAGTGCTTAACTGCTGCCTGCTGCCCTCCTTGCCTGTGTGAGAAGGGCTTCATCTGCATTTCTTGAACCCAGAGTGACTCCGAGGGCTAGTTGGCTGGCCTGCTGAACTGAAGCCTCAAGGACCTAGGGAGGACTCATCTGATTTCCGACCCAGGTCCACATCAACAGTAGCTCAATGACGGCGTCTGCATCGCAGCCTCGCAGCTCATTGAAACTGACGCATTGCCTCGGCTGCACACTGCATCCTTGACGCCAGCACTTCACATCACAAGACCCATTAGCTGGATTCTATATGACACCACAAGACCTCACAAAGCAGCTTCACCGTATCTTGGAACCAACACCTTGTTTTGGTTGCACAAATATTCTTAGCCTCAGATCCATGCAACGAGTTGCAACCAGGATTTAAGGTACTTTGTTCAGCAAGCCTAACCTGGTCCCTGTAACCAGACCGCACTCCATTGTGGTTGGCCTGAACTTGTGACTTTGCCCTGGTGTGCAACAAACATATATCCATGGTTGGCGCTTTGTGTTTTTGTGCTATTTTACCCTAGAAATTTAAAATGCATTATCCCCAGTGTCCCTTGTTAGATTTATGTTGTTTTGGTCTTGTTTTATTTATTAAAGTCTACTCTATTTTTCTACACCTGGTGTGGGATAATTTTGTGTGGTGCTTTCACTCTTTTACTGTTTGAAATGTTGCACAACCACTTTACACATTGCCTGAAAGTTTAGCCTGACTATTCTGTATCATGTTACCAGAGGGTGAGAACATTTTAATTTAGGGTTGCATGCCTCTTAGTGTAACTGCAACAAATGATTGACGGAATGCTGAATGATTCAAACATTCTACCCCAGTCAAGAGATCTGGGTTAAATCCATAGATCTTTTGCCCACTACACCACCACAGGTTGGACACAGCCATATGCAAATCATTCTTGACCCTATTCCTCATGGGTACAGTCCAGCCTAAACTGCCAAGCCAGGTCCTCCCTGGACCGGACACAAACATCATGGGACCGGTTTCGGGGCATGACACCCCTCATTACCCAGGCTAGCTTCAATCCAGTGGCACAGTGAGCAAGGGACCAACGTCTGAACATACCTATCCCACTTTGGGCAAAAAGTGTAACTGCAACAAATGATGGACGGAATGCTGAATGATTCAAACAGTCTCCCCCAGTCAAGAGATCTGTGTTAAATCCATTGTTTTTTTGCAACCCTTGACCCTGTTCCAGGCAGGTAGCTCCCCATGCCGCGCAGTTCCACCTGTCTGTGCCTGTGTCTGGAGACCAGCTGCTGCTGTGTGTTCGAGGCCCGCCTCCACCCGCAGGCTACCACCTGTGCCTCATCCCTGGGGCCAGTGGTAGGCCTTAGGTTTGCTTTTTGCCTGCTCTTTACTGTTGCTGCCGCTTTTGTAACTGTAATATTTTGTGTGTGTTTTCTCCTTCTCCCTTCATTTCCCCCTGCTTCTTGTGCCCGTTTTGCCTTCTGTCCCATCTCCGGTCCAGTTTTGCCGCTGCTGCTGCATTACCTGTGACCCCGCACACCCGCTCCCATTCGTCCACTCACCCCCTCCCAGCTGATCCTAAATCCCACCTCCCCTTCTTATGGCGGCCACTGGGCGGCCACGCCGGCGACGAGCCTAAGGCAAGCCCGTCTGCGCCCATCCACGCCTGGACCGCACCCAGCATCAGAACCCCTGCCCCCGCGAACACCATTACACACAACTCTGCTACGATGCCAACACCCTCCACGCACTCACACCGGACGAGCACACTCCTGCTTCCAGGCAGCCCCGAAATGCACCCATGGACTTTCTCCTGCCAGAACTGCAACTTCACCAGCAACAGACCCTCCAATCCTCCCACCAGGACAGGACACGACCACCTCAGATGCATACTCCTTAACACCCGCTCCGCACGCAAACACGCCGTCGAACTCTGGGACCTGCTCGACACGTCCTCCCCGGACGTCGCCTTCCTGACAGAGACCTGGATGAACAACTCCTCAGCACCCGACATAGCCATCCCGGAAGGCTACAAGATCACCTGCAGAAACCGCACCAACGGAGTAGGAGGTGGAATTGCCATCATCCACAAGTCCACCCTCAAGGTCTCAACCAACTCCTGGTGACACCCTAAACACCGCCGAACACTTTCACTTCCAGATCCTCACTGATCCCAACACCACCCTCCGAGGAATTCTAATCTACAGGCCCCCGGACCCCGGCCAGAGTTCAGCGACTCCATCGCCGACTTTGTCAGCACACACGCCCTCGTGTCCACGGACTACATCTTCCTCGGGGACCTGACCTTACACCTCGAGAAAAACAATACCACCAACTCCACCACCCTGCTCGCCAACCTCGGACTCAAACAGCTTGTCACGACTCCCACCCACTCCACCGGACACACGCTCGATCCCATCTTCTCCGCAAGCTCCCACATCTCCTTCAGCCACACCACCGAATGCCACTGGACTGACCATCTCTGCGTCCACTTCATCTTCAAGAAGCCCACCCCGCACCACTGCACCCAACAGATTCCCCGCCGCTGCTGGAGTAAAATCACTGAAGACCAACTATACACCGCCCTCGCCCAAAGCCCACCCACAGACCCCACCAATCTGCCGCCGCCACCCGCAACCTCAGACGCTGGATGGAAGACTGCGCCAACACCCTCGCCCCGATCAAGAATCCCTCCAACAGCCACACCAAGACTGCTGGCTGGTTCACCGCAGACCTCCGGACCTCCAGGCAAAACTGCCGAAAGCTGGAGAAGAAATGGCACCACAAACAGACACCAAAGAACCAAGCAGCCCACAAGAACGCCATGTGCCAACATCATCACCTCATCAGTGCCGCCAAAAAGACCTCCTTCAAGGACTGCCTCGACAACAACGCACACAACAGCAAAGAGCTCTTGAACATTGTTAAGGAACTCTCCAACCCCAGCGCCAGCACCAACGACATCCCACCCTCGCAAGACCTGTGCAACTCTCTGGCCTCCTTCTTCCACCGCAAAATCGCACTGACATCCACGACAGCTTCGACAACCAGGCCTCCACCACAGCCAACAACACCTCTGACCCCACGACCTCCACCCACGGCAACCCCCTTCTCACCTGGACCAACATCAACGATGAGGACACCATCAAAATCATGAGCACCATCCACTCCGGCCTCCATCAGACCCGTGCCCCCATCACACCCCACCTCCGCAGCCATCAACATCTCCATCTCCCTGCTCCCGTTGAAGATCATCGAAAAAACTGTCAACAAACAGCTAACCCGCTACCTAGAGGAAAACAACATCCTGTACCCGTTCCAGTCCAGTTTCCGCAGCAACCACAGCACTGAAGCGGCCCTTATCGCCGCCACCAATGACATCAGGGCCCTGCTGGACAACGGCGAGACCGTGGCCCTCATCCTCCTGGACCTGTCAGCCGCCTTTGACACTGTCTGCCACCGCACCCTATGCAACCGCCTCCACGACGCAGGAATCCGAGGCAAAGCACTGGACTGGACCACCTCCTTCCTCTCTGGCAGAACACAGAGCGTCCGCCTCCCTCCCTTCCGATCCAAAGCTACCAAGATCATCTGCGGCGTACCCCAAGGATCCTCCCTCAGCCCAATGTTTTTCAACATCTACATGACCCCACTCGCCCACGTTGCCAGACTGCAAGACCTCAACATCATCTCCTGCGCTGACGACACACAACTGATCCTCTCACTCACCAAGGACCATCTCACCGCCAAAACCAACCTCCACGAAGGTATGAAAGCCGTCGCCGAATGGATGAAGAACAGCCGTCTGAAGCTGAACTCGGACAAGACGGAGGTCCTCATCCTCAGCACCATGCCTTCGGCCTGGGACGACTCCTGGTGGCCGACCGCCCTAGGAGCAGCTCCAACACCCACCGACCATGCACACAACCTGGGATTCATCCTCGACTCTACACTCTCCATGGACAAGCAAGTCAACGCTATCTCATCCTCCTGTTTCAACACCCTCTGAATGCTCCGAAAGATCTACAAGTGGATCCCCACTGACACCAGAAGAATGGTCACCCAGGCCCTCGTCAGCAGCAGACTGGACTACGGAAACACCCTCTGAGCGGGAACCCCGGCCAAGCTGCTAAAACGACTGTAATGCATTCAGAACGCCTCCGCCAGCCAGATCCTCGACATCCCTCACCGCAACCACATCACACCCCACCTGAGAGACCTGCACTGACTTACCGTCAACAAGAGGATCACCTTCAAGCTCCTCACCCACACACACAAAGCTCTCCACAACACCGTACCAGCATACCTCAACAAACGGATCAGCTTCTACATTCCGAACCACCAGCTCTGCTCCGCCGACCTCGTCCTTGCCTCCGTCCCCCGAATCACGAGAGCGACCACCAGCGGCATATCAATCTCCTACCTCTCCGCCAAGTCCTGAAACACCCTCCCCATCCTCCTACGGCAAACCGAAGACCTACTAACCTTCAGGAGCCTACTCAAGACCTGGCTGTTGGAGCAGTAGCAGCACCCCCCGCCCCCTCCCCCCGCCCCCAGCACCTTGAGACCCTCACGGGTGAGTAGCGCGCCTTACAAATGTATTGATTGATTGATTGATTGATTTGCCCACGACGCCACCTAAGTTTGGACCCAGCCATACGCCAATCAATCTTGATCAAGCATCCTAGGACCAGTTTCGGGGTATGTCACCCCTCATCAGCCAGGCTAGGTTGAATCCATTGGTACAGTGAGCAAGGGGCCCCCGTCTCTACATACCCATCCCACTTAAGGTGAAAAGTGTAATTGTAACCAATGATAGAAAGAATGCTGAATGATTCAAACATTCTCCCCCTGTTAAGAGATCTGGGTTAAATCCATCGTTCTTTTGCGAGGGAGGACCTGGCCTGGCAGACGTGGGTCCAGTGCTCTCCAGGCCACTGGAGTCCAGCTAGCCTGGCTGATGACGGGTGAAACCCTGAAACCAGTCCCAGGATGCTTGTTTCCAGTCCAGGGAGGACCTGGCCCGGCAGTTTGGGCTTAACTGTTCCCATAGGAAGCATGGTCAAGACTGATTTGCATATGGCTGGGTTCAAACTGGATTGGCATGGGGAACAAAAAAACTATGGATTGAGGCCCAGATCTTTGTACTGGGGGGAATGTATGACATTGTTCTGCATTGTGTCCATCAATTGTTCTTTTTGTACTTGCATTCCTCTTACCCTGACTAGGATTGTGGTTGCTGCCTGATCAAGGCTCATATCCCAGTCAACCAGTAGCCCAATTTCTAACACTGTCTCTCTGTCCTGGTCCCAGCATGTCAGGGCCCACAAAAGACTAATGTGATGTTCTTTGCTTGTAGTCTGAGGTAGATGCTTTGAAGTGCAAATGGGGCTCTGCACAGCTCCATTCCCATCCTGCCAGGATGGCCCATTCTGCTAAAACTTTATTGTTTGGCTGTCTGTGACGAATACACAAAGGCCAACTGTTAACTATATGTAGTCACGTGACAGAGGAACATGTTGCAGACACCAAATAGTTAGGATGAAAAAAATGCCGACTTTCTAAAGCTTTTTGTGATGGGGAGTGATCCCATTGCGGTAATAGGGGCCGAGAATCAGACTTATGTATTAAAATATGTATACCCCTACATCATAAATTAATCTTCCTTTACGGTACAAGAGACCACGTTATTACTACGTGTCTCATTCATCCATGACGATTTCTTATTATTTCATGTACTTTTACCTGCTTACCCTCACACACCAGTAACATTAAACAATGAGTCATAACCATGCATGTTTAAGAAAAAAGGTATGTATATAACCCAAACACACAAATGTAATAGTTCCACGTGTCTCTTTCTAAGGGTATCTTTACTTCAGAACCCACCACAAATCAAATGTATAATGTGAGACAATACAAACAACGTACAGGAATACATTTACATAAACATCACATGAAGTACATGACATACATTCAATGCAACAGTACTACATGCTACAACATACTGACTTGTTTTTTAACATATACAAGTGTCAACATATATATTCACATGTAGTGGTCCTTTAGAAAGGGACCAACAGAAACCACTGGATGATAAGTTCATACTGATGGGGACCTCTTGTTACCCTCAGCGTTCAGGTCCTAAATTACCATATGGGCTTAGGTGTTCGGAGTTGAAATCTTTGATTTTTGGAGGTGCCAATACTTTCCAGGACCTGCCCATGTCTCTACTTGTCTTTGGGAATAAATCCCTCCCGGGCACTTATGTATATACACCAACGTGAACTTTTTAAGGAGGTCTTCCTCAGGGCAGGTTATGTACATATGCGGGACACATGCATGAGCTTCCTGGAATCTCCACCATAAGGGTTGTTGGGTGCGGAAAAGGATCATCTCTTTGAGGAATAATTATTGAATTTAATAAGGTAACCCAATGTGATCCTAAGAGAGCGATAGGCCTCACAGTGGTGAAAAACAAATGTGTTAATTTGTTACTACCAGGACCTAAAAAACATTATCGTACATGTCCATATTTTTGAATCCAGTGGACCCTACCCTAAAGGCTGTTTAGGGCCTACCTGAGAGGTGATTTATATGTATTAAAAAGGGAGTTATAGAAGTGGCAAAAAGTGTATTTTGCCAGGTCGAATTGACAGTTTAAAACTGGACACAGGCTGTAATTACAAGCCGGAGACATGTTTTAAGGGGCTACTTAAGTGGGTGGCACAATAAATGCTACAGGCCCACTAGCAGCATTGCATTTACCAGCCCTGGGTATATGGTATACTACACTACTAGGGACGTATAAGTAAATTAAATATACCAATCAGGTGTAAGCCAATTTTACCATGCTTTAGGGAGTGAGCACAAGCATTATAGCACTGGTTAACAGTGATACAGTGCAGAGAGTCCAGAGGGTTTAAAAAACAGGAGGGTTGAAGGCAAAATGTTTGGGGGTGACAATGAAGAGAAAGCCAAGTCCAAAACATTGTCACTGTTTTATGGCTTTCTCTTCTACTGTATTTCTTTTTATGCTCGTGTTCAAAGTTAATGTCTGATGATGAACAAAAAGTGCTTATACCCAAATATGAGTTCCTTCCAAGGAGTGCCACCAGCAACCACGGCCTCATATTAAGCACTGGTGCTCTGTATCAAAATATTTGTCATATGAACTCCTGGTGGGCTGACGTATTTGCTGCAAATGTATTAGTGAGGAGAACTTATTTTGGAAACGTTGGCTCGGCAGACCCATTCTACGAGCAGCAACAGTGCTTGGGTTGCACCTCGGAAAGCTGCCCTATGTACTTGAACTATATTGATATATATGTGTGTGTATCTGTGTGTGTATATATATATATATATATATATATTTTTTTTTTTTTACACACACACACACACGTGTTTCATGCTGTATGGATTATTCAGCACAAATGCTGACATATTAGGCTCATGCAAATTCATAACAGTGCAACTTAGAATACACTTCTATATTAATAATTTTCTGTATGTTCAACATAGACAGAGGTAAACGCTTGTGGCTTTGCACCTTGAAACTATGAGCAACTTTACACCCATTAGGTATCCTCAGTGGCGTAGAAAGGTCAGGTGGTACCTGGTGCGGAACATTTCTTGTCACCCCTGGCTTGACAAAATGGCAAAAAATATGTGTTTAAAACACATATATTTGCCATTTAGTCAAGCCAGGGGTGACAAGTGTGATCACTGAGGGGGTGACAAAATGGCAAAAATATGTGTTTAAAACACGTATTTGTGCCATTTTGTCACCCCCCTCAGTGATCACACTTTACACCCCTGGCTTGACAAAATGGCACCCGGGGCGGCCGACACCACCTGGACCCCCTTCCTACGCCCTTGGGTATCCTCAGACGGGTCTGAAAGTTCTTGTGCGCTGTCAACTCATACTGTTTAGTGAAACATATGCACTTCAGTCTCCTTTATACAGTACAACTACACGTATAAAAGGACACATGATGTATAAAATTATTAAAATTCAATAAAATATATGAAATTATTTTTCACATATTTGTTGCACAAGTGAGGACAAAAACGAGAGGACATTAAATGATCTTCAGGGGGTTCGCATAAGCTATGAACATAGAAGACTGCTGTATTTGGAGGTGGGTGAAAGAAGTGGTTTTAAAATGTATTTCTTTAGTTCACACCTGCGAATCTGTCTGTGAAAAAGAAATTAGATTCTGCTCACCGCTTCCACGTTCCTGAGCTGGGATCGGAGTTTCCCCTGCTTGATAGTTTCTCTCCAGGTTCCAAGTGCTTTCAGCTTGCAAAGCAGCTCCTCCAGCCTACAGTTCTCGTCTCGCAGGGTCTGGAGCTCTTTGTGCTAGCAAGAAGAGATGGGCGTCAGAACACAGATACATTCATAGTACAAAGGACAGAAAGACATCTTGGAAGTGTCCCTTCCTATTGACTCCTCTCCCATCTTCCTTCTCACACGTCATGTGATTGACGTCCTTATACAGATGGGAATTACTTACCTTAGCTCTAAATTGAACTTAAAAAAACAAATATATATACCCATTCCCTAACTTAGTTTCCACCACCTCACTGGGGGTCATAAAGAGAGACTCCTCCTAACGTACTTCCTGAAAAACCAAGCACTGCGGTGGCCCTGTGGTCAAAACCAACCGGATAGTAGGGGCAGGTATCTAGGACTGTGACGAGGAAGACTGGGACTTAGAGTAATGAAGATAACTGGTAAGTAATCGAGGCACTGCTTCTGTCAAGTTGTAATGTTTGTAATGCCAACACTTGCTCCTTGCCAGTTTAAGATCACCCCCCCTTGCCTGTCTGACTATGCTTAATACCATGACTAGAGATACTGCATTTAACACAATATCAGACCTTTAACAGGTGTGATGTCATTTGTGAGACATTTGAAAATTCTGCCATCCTCAGCTGGAATTTACTGAACGCTGCAGTGTCTGGGATCCAGTGTTAAGGAGCAGCAATTCTCCCAATTCAATACTCTAGTAAACATCCTCCTTATGAGGTGTATTCTCCATTTCTATTGTAGTTTTCCAGAACAACCTTAGCTAATATTTTATATCCCATTATTCAGTTAAGCCCCTAGTATTGAGCACAGACTCCCTAACACAAACTTCAGTTGTTGGTGATAAAGAGGTGTACCTTATAAACACCTGCAGGTCCAATATCTGTTTGGCTTGCCTGCTCGCTGGATGTCTGTGTGCGCCCTTCATCTAATTGGACTCACAGTGCCAACAAAAAAATAGTATTTGCTCATTTCTTCAATATGTTTAAAAGCAAAGGAAACATTTTGCATTTCTTAGATCAATATGACAGGAATATGCATTTGATAGCGATTCACTGTGGATTAAGCATAATGCTGCTCAGTGAGGCCACACCTATGTCAATAATTGCTATTCTATTTTGTACGAAGCATATTAATGGGAAAAAACTGTATACCAGCTAGAAAAGGCTTTCCTGCAAGGAATCTCATGCATATTACCCAGGAAATAAAACAATGGTGCCACCTCCTTAATAATGAACAATAAAAGAAAATGGATTTTCTAGGTTTAACAATTGTAAGAAGAAATACTAATAATCCAAGAATGGGCAAAGGATCATGATTGTATCTCACTGGACAAAGGGTATAGCTCAGGTCGCAACTGCACCAGCAAGTAGATTCCCTAGTTAAACCACTCTCAGAAAAGAGAATAATCACATGGTCAACTCCTACTTACCTCATCATCCCTTCGCATTCCAGCACCTTTGATACTGTAATGCAAGCTCCATCCCTTTTAGATAAGCATCCCATTATTCAAGCTTTTTCCCTTTTTATAGTATCCTACCAATTTTGCCTACTGAAAGGGTTCCTATGCACTTTTCACATCCTGTTCTTTTGGTGCTCTGGACTTTTTATTTTAGGTTTGTCCAATTCAAGCTGCGAGGGTGCGACTCGTTCAAGAGGAGTGTGAGAAGTTAGCCTGGCATATGCTGTCCACTATTCTAGTGGGCACCCTGCACCAGTCCAAATGACCCTTATTAATGGTAGGTTAAAAGACAACCTATATAGAAAGCTATCCTAGTGGTAGCTGTGGAGAGCAGCATTCAGGCTAAGTCTTGAAGGAATGTAAAGCAGCTTGTTTTACCAGTCTATAATCCCATGAATGACCAAATGAAAGGAGAACCACACCAGGTATATATATAAAATATATGTATTCATTCTAAACACATTCCTCTATTCTCTTTATGAGGATAGAAGCAAAAGTACATACAGTAAACTTATTTAGCACACAGTAAATTAGCACAATATATGGTTAGCCCTAGGGGCGTACCAAACCATATACTAAGAAAGTGGTATAAGAACCATGATAGACATAAAGACCATGCCTAGGGCCTGTAGAACCGCTGGGGCAACCAGGAACCACCCAAGGTAGTGACACAGGGAACCCACGGGGATGCATGCAGTGTCTAAACACAGCAGCGAATCACCATCGACTTCAATGGAGAAAGTTGCAATTCGAATTTTAAAGATTAGAGACACTTAGAAGTGGACTTGGAGCAAACCCCTTTTGAACTAGGCAGTTCTAGATTCTGTACCCACGGGAGCACCGGAGTACTCGAGTTACCTCACCCAGGGAAGCCGGGTGCACAAGTGTATTTTCGTGTCGGGTTTCATTGCCGTTTTATATAGCGAGCTGCTGAAAAATGCTGCAGTAGCAGACCTGTGGTGCCATTTTGGAAGGATTCCCAGGGGTGTCATAATACATGTTTCAGCCACTGGTAGGCCTCTGGGGTTACTATGCCCTAAGATACCATATACTAGGGACTCACAAGGGTAATCCAGTAACCAATCTGGAGTGTTCCCTAAAGTACATGCAATCAATTTTAGAGAGGAAAGATGATAGGCTGGGGCCCTCAATAGCAGGATAACAGCCAAACCAAGTCAAAAACCATCAAAACACCAAAAAAGTGGGGGCAACCATGTAGTCAGATTCCACCTTCCTACAAGGAGTATCACATAAGTATGTGGGGATTAAACTTGTTTTCTTTTACTTCTGTTTTTTTAGTCCCCGGTGTGTGGGCCATTAATAATGTGTACCACACAATTGTTATTAGTAACATTTGGTGTAAGGGCCGCGTATAGAGTTAATCTTTTAACCGTGCAGTGCATTATTTTAGTGGTGATGTGGCCTTTGAAGCAATTGTAAATATGACAAAAGATTTTTGTGGAACAAGGCCCGTATAATAGAATGTTTTAAAAGTGTGGAGAGATTGGCTTCAGTTCATGGCGACCACAAAAGAAGGCTTATTTTCTGTCTTATGCTGATATAAGATGGCTGGAGCATGGGGTTGTAATTAGGAACATAATTTCATTATCAGTCTTATTTTCCCTGAAAAAGTAGACAAAGGATGAACTTCTTTCTTATTAAAGACCTAAAGCACACTAGACAGCCATCGTTTTGGTGGTGGAATTTAGTAGAGCAGAGATTGGCTATGTTAGTAAATAAAAACATTGTACGTAGTTGGTAATAAATAAAAGGAAACTGTGTAAGGAATCTTTCCTTTGCTTTTTGAAAGTGTCAGTGTTTTTTAGAATGCTTACAAAGGACACAGAATAAGACAATAGGAAGGAAAGTTCCTTTATTTGTTTTCAGGTATATTTCTGGGACTCCTAATGAGGGACTTTATGAGGTATTTAGGGAGCTGGATCTCAAATGTTTTTGTCATTACTTGGGAAGCAACACACACAAGCAATAGTATACTTTGTCTCCTTATTCTAGAGAGGAGCAGAAACATGGAGAAATAAAACATGTTCCCAGAGGCAGGCAGTTACTACCTGTTTTCAGAGACACATTCAGGAGTTGGTCAAATCTATTTCTAATTCTTGGAATACTGAGTAGGTTCTCTTGCTTCTAACCATGACTCTCCAAGTTCCTCTTTGGATTCACCATTTTCAGTGTCTTCCACAGAGTTTAATTGTTGATCTATTCCTGGCAAACATAGTCAAAAAGCGGTAATTATTGAGGATGCATTGGCATCTAACCCAGCTGATATAAAAACTGATCTCTTTTAGAAGACCATATGCTATATTTAAACTTTTAATGAGGGCTGAGATATACCCTGTGTGTGCTTTTCTATCTTTAGTAAAAGATTTTTAGTCGATCCATGAGGGTGAAGATTGTTCTTCTTCCCTTCTGATAGAATGTTTGATGGTTTCAAGAGGTGTGATTCCAACAAAACATCATTTATGGTTGAGAGGCTTGCAGGAGGATATCAACATAATGCATGTTTGATGAGGATGCCTTTGACGTGGAACACATTTTTTGATGAGGAACTAGAAGCAGTTTTATATAGATCTTTTAAGAATCAAAAGGACACTCAACGCTTCTAGTATCATCCCAAATATTGTGATTTTGATGAAAACATATGAATGATCATGTCGCTAGCAATATGATCAAATGGCAAATCATATTTATTTTCAAGCTGGAAGAGGCCAGCTACCACAGTTAATGAGAAGTACAGATAGTTGTCTTAACTCTGCCGGGATTCTCTAGCAGTCAGATCCAGGAGGACGCAGCCTGTTTTTTTTTAAAGATATTTGTAGAAATTCAGTAATCTACAACTCAGTTATAGATGTAGTGTCAGAAGGGTATACAATACATTGTACATGAATAAGTCATGATTCAAGTGCTATTAGAATTTGAGGACTATGGGATAAGAGAAATTCTCTGACATTTTGAAAAAACAAAGTCACTGATTTGAATGAAATCCATAATTGCAGTACCCTATCAAGATTGAAGATCCGGACGGTCCCCAATAGTGTGTTTTTGCTCACCAAAAGTTCAGGAATGTTCATACTGTAAATAGACTTAACTGTTGTAAATCATTCAAATAATTGTGTGACTTAAATCCACTTCAAAATGAAAACCCTACTTCAAATTCTGCCATTGTTGTATCACACAGATCATTTTTAATGTCAACAGATCTTCAGGATGCAGATCTTCACATTCCATTCGCTGCAGGCGGGATGTGACTTTGGGTTAGCTGCCTCTACTTTGAAATTACACTCAACAGCAGTTTTAGATTCCTTTGAAATGATTTGTTATCAATAGAATACATAATCCTGTCTATTGAATGGAATTTCATTTTTGAAGCCAAAGGTAAAAGATCTTGCTCCAGCTTTTGATCTTCCAGTTGATGTTTGAGCCTCATTGTGGGTATTCTCATCAGGTGCAATAACAATTGCTTACATGTTTGAAAAATTAGGCTCCTTTAAATGACTTCACATTCCAATCAGAAGAATTATCAAACGTTCCTGAGGTTTTGTACAGGAGACAACATTGGTAGTTTCAGGTTCTCCCATTTGGTCTGTAAGCATCACTTTGAGCAGTCCCAAAGCCTATCTTACCAGCAGATGGAATTCAAGACCAGCTATACTTAGACAATATGCTGGTTCACTTGCCTTCTAGTGATCAGGCTCTCAAGGATTTTTAAAGGACGCTTCTACTTCTCCAGAATCATGTTTTTTGATCAACCAGAAAAAGTTCATATATAATCTACTCAGAATCTACATTAGATGGAGGTGTGGATTTAGATGGATGTTGGAATGGTGTTCATTCATCATGACAGGGCGTGCAGACTTCACCAGAGATTCTTCCAGCTGCTCCAAAACAAATTGGCTAAGGCCAAGGAATGACGTCAAGTACAGTAAGGTATTTTGAGCAATATTCTGGAGGTTCAAGTATTTCTTTATTTTATGCACAGAGGATATTACAACTATTTTAACTTGTTATATTTGTGTACTTTTCTTCTTTGTGGTAGGTTAGGCAGATCTGCTCTCTGGTAATGCATATCCTACGGTTTTGGGTTCCAGTATAAGAAAATCTTAACAAAAGGACTTCTGGTTACTCGGAAAATTAACTGTTTTCTGCTTCGGTGGTTGAGCATGAACAATATTGCAGAAGGGATTTCACTTTTATCTAAGGGTCCAGTGATAATGAGCACGGATGCCAGAGCAGGATAGAATGGGAGGACACACTACAGACAATCGCAACTGTAGGCATGTAATCATGTGCTTAGAGAAGACATTCCCCCAACTGGAGGGAAAAGAGAGCAGCCTGGGAAGCTATTTGGGCTTTATACCTTCGGATTCAGCAAGTCTATTTGGTTATACAAACAGACAATTATAACAACCAAGCCGTGTTTAAAGTTTCAGTTTAGGAAGGGATTCTGGTCCAGTTAATGTTTTAGACCCTGTAATGGAGTAAGCATCATCTACAATCTTTCAGAGCAGTTCATATCATGGAGATAGACAATTTAAAGGAAGGCAGCTTGAGTTGAGTGTTTCCTTTGTCTTAGAATTTCCTTCTGGTGTTCCCAGTATTCAGCAAAATGTGTCAAAAGGTTCATATTCCTAACAGTAGTACTGTTTGACAGTCATCACAACAATCCAATCCTTTGGTTTTTTCAAGGTTGCTAGAGCTACAGGTAATTGGGATGGATGCTCTACTGAGTCCATGATCAGAGAAACAACTGTATGTATTTCCCCGGATTCCTTTTGCTCCAAAAATGATGGCAAAGCTCTAGAAGGACAGGGCTCAAGTAGTAGCAGTCCTCTTTATTGCCCAAGGAGGGTGTGGTGTCGCTTTCTCCAGAGCTTGACAGCAGCAGAGGAATGGTTGATTCCAATGATCCCTTGCCCTCTACATCTGGAGGTGTTGGTATGTATGGTGAGAGGAGAGGGATTATGAATGTAGATTTACAATTAATCGGTACCACAAACGTCTATGACCATCTTTGGACCTTTTTCTGCAAATCGTACACACCAAGAGAACTAGTTGTCAGTCACTGTACTCTAGAGTTAATCTTACAATATTTGCAGGAGGGATTTTATTTTGGTTTAGATGGCTCTCCCTTGAAATTACAATTAACAGCAATATTAGATGCTCTTGAAATGATATAGCATCAATAGAATATAAAATCTAATTTAATTTCAATGTTATGGCCAAAGTAAAAGATCTTGTTCCAGCTTGGGATCTTTCACTTGACTTTCTTCATCTTTTAAGGTTTTAAAAAAAGTATCAGAAAAATATCTACCATCAAAGGTATTCTTTTTAGCAGTAATGAAGATTGCTCACCAGGAAGGAGAATTAGGCTCCTTTAACTTTCCTCCTTCTTACTTTAGAATCTTTGAAGACCGTTAGGTTTTGCAGTTGGGTGCCAGGAAAGTTAAATTCTCTTTTCAGAAGGGAACATGAAGTCATTCTCGAAACCTTGTGTCCAATCCAGGATTTGATCATGAAAAGCAATTAAAATCCCTAGATATAGCAAGAGCAGTAAAGATTTACTGGAACAGGTCTTTTGAATATGGACAAATGTACAATATTTTTGGTAATTTTGGCACACCAACAACAAGTCCTCAATTTCTACTTTGGGCCATAAAATGAAAACAGCAATTTCTTTGGCTTATGCTAAGGCTGGTTTGGAGTTTCTAGGTTCCATCCAGTTATGATCTGCTCTGAACTTAGCAGCATATTGAGAAGAATTGTGAGGTCCCACGATGTCAGAGATCTGCAAGACTGCCAAATGGGCTAACTCTGCCACCTTTATTACACATTATAGAATAGGTGAAGCCCAAAGTTCCGAGATGATTTTTGGTACTAGCATATTGACAGAAACCGAACATGTAGATCCATAACTATCCTTTGTCTTTTTTGTCATTGATTTTCTCAACAGTAGTAATGTAAAAGTAAAGATAAAAGGAGTTCTTTGCTTGTAATGTGTAGCGTGTCTTATATTGTCCTTGTTTAGTTTCAATGTTTTTTATTAGAATTATTTGAACATCAAAAATGTAGGTGGGCAAATCCACCAGACATATGTAGAAATAAGCAATCCCCCTCGCCTTCACACCTCCTTGAGTCATCTCCTGTTTTGCACTCTATTCAAGCCAATGGCATTTTACTCCTCCATATCTCATGATTCTAGTCTGGGTCCAATGGCGATTGACCTCGTCCAAAAGTCACAGGGCCTGTAGCATACATTCCAACATTTTAGAAGAAGAAAGTGGGAAATCTAAAAAAAAATATTGGGAGAATGTATTTCCTTCATTGACTTCTATCGAAGCAGAGACAGTTTCAGGCGGGAGACAGCCAAAATAAGGCCCCTTTTATACTTTAAAAATCCGGAGTCTCCTGCCTGAATCAGGTCAATTAGCACGTATACTGTAGCCTACTCGGTAATGTTAGGTCTCTACTACCATAATTGAAGAATGAAAGAACTGGTTCTACATTTTTAGTAAATATGATTGTTTCATTTTTAAGTCCTATGCTATTTTTTCATTAGCAAGCAATTGTCACAGTCTCTGAAGCCAAAGTTCCACAGTATGAATCATACCTTTGTCCCATAGTCCCAAGATTGTTTGTTTGGCTGCCAATAGTAAGTGAAAGGCTCATTTTCCCCTAGTTGAAGGAAGGGGATATGCACCCTCTATCGAGGATACCAGGATGACAGAATCTGTGCTCTTGTCAAGGTCCATGTTCTTTATTTCTGTTATGATGGGTAGTATTGACCGCCTGAAGCCTTCAAATTTGGGACATATAATATAGTGCCTGGGTCTCTGCATTGTCTCATTTTTTCCATAGTATTTAGACTTGTGGAAGTGTAGTTCCCTCTAATTTTATAAAGTGTTTCTCTAACCTGCATATGGTGTGTGAAATTATTAGTAGAGGTAAAAATAGCCTCCCATTGTTTCTGATCTAGTTGAGCAGCCAAATCTCTTTCCCAGCAGGTTCGATATGAAAGTGTTGAGTTAGGACTTTGAAGTAACTTCTCCAAAGTAGGGAGTAGGCATATTGCCGTCTCTCTAACTTATGGTTGGGAGACCCAGTGTCTCAGTTGTAGGAAATAATATCTTTATCTAGCACCCAGGTGGCGGTTTTAATTTCCTCAAATGGAAATATTATTATCTTGTGTTAGAGCCAAACAGCATTCCCTGGCTATCCAATCTTAGAGGTACTGCCTGTCAAGTCCCAGGGTGAAATCTGCTATGCTGACCACTAGGCTTATAAGTGAGTGGTGTGTGGTGTAAACCTTGTGTCAAGTTAAGCAGTCCCAGGTTTTTACAAGTGACTGTGTAGGTTACGGCATCTTTTTAGCTTTGAAATACATAGGATTTCCGCCAGAGGGCCTGAAGTAAGTCTATGCTCTAATATTTACCATACTTTATTTGTCTTTCCCTTGAGCCTATCTATTACATATTACATCTTAGCTGCTTCATAATAGCAACACAGGTTTGGTATGCCCAGGTCTCCCTGCTCTGGCTTAGCTCAACAGATGTACTTATGCAATCATGTTTTTATCCCTTCCCATCTAAAGCTGTTCCAGACCTCTTGTTTGTTGAGTGTAAGTGAAAGATTTTGGAATATATAAAGAATTTTGGGAGGATGTTAATTTTAAATAATACAATTCTGTCTAGCTATGAGAAAGATGCGTAATTACTAAAATTACTTCAGACATTTTTTGCCTAGTATTGATGTTTTATTGTGGTGAAATTCATCTGTGAACATAAGATTTTCATACATGTGTTGTGTACCTTTTATGCACATTGTACTGGTTGAACTACTTCTTATTTTGATCTCATTTGTCAAGGAACAACCACTATGCAGTTATTGAAAGTGGTAAATAACTTACAGTGGCCAAATTTTCTTTCAATGTGTTGTCATCTTTAGTGGCACCAAATTTCTTCTTTAAGTCAATAATGTTGTCCAAACTCTCTTTCCGCACATCACTGATGAGCTCACACACCTTCTTGTGCATGTCGATGTGGTATTCATCCAATCTTGACTGAAAAAAACAAAAATACCAAGGAATACTTAATACATGAGAACTACATTTATAATGGACAGTAGAGAAGATAGTTCAATTCATTTGATGACTACCACTGAATTCTGTCTTTTTGCAGTTATCCTAATTTTACATTTTGAATCTAAATAAACGGATTAATAACAAATAAAACCATTTATCAATATTTTCTCACCTGATTTAAGCAAGGATGTTATAGCGATCCCAGAGAGAAAGCCATGTTAGATATATATCTCATATAATTGTTATAAGAAATCACAATCATAGGTCACTGTGAACCCAGACCAGGCAACTCACCCGCTTCTGAAGCCAAACAACTGACATTTTAAGAAAGGATGCCCTTAGAAATGGAAGAGCTCTGCAGAGATTACAAAAAAACTCACATGTTGCCCTTAGACATGTTAAATAATAAAAGGGGGTGTGTAAGGGAAATATTTATTGACCTGGCATTGCTACAGTCCCTAGATATAGTGAAACAACAATTAGTGGCAATGGGTCAGGGATAACACAAGCTATCTGAAAAAAATGTACATTTATATTAGGATACAATCCAAGAATCCCAGGTATTCATGGTGAAAAATTGTGTTCCCATCAGATACCCATCCTGTCCGCCCTACATCATTTGGGATCCTTCACCCGAAGGAAGTGGAAACATGTCCACTATGGATTAGGTAGATTGTAGCCTAATCTTGTGGGAGGATACAGAGATGTGATGAAGGAAGAGTAGTATCAGGGGGTAAACTGACTAGCAGTGCAAAGAAATGTGCTATGTGCAAAAAAATATATGTGAATAAGTTAATATTGGGTTGCAGGAATAGAAAAAGAACTTTAATAGGATCCTACCCACACCCAAAGTTAAAAAACATGGCGAAGTAGTGTAACAAATAACTACTTAGGTGTTACCGAGGTCGACATGTTTCTGCAGTATAGTAGGGTCTAGGGATCCCTTTCTGCTTCTTCAGGACCTTTACAAAAAAATTGCTACTGCTGGTGTGCAAGACGTAGTGATTTATAGTATAAAATCATATCACCTAAAATCGCCCATGGAGATAATCCAGATGGTCAGGGTATCCTATTGGACAAACAAACACACAAAAAACATACAGTTAATGACGATAGCTTGTGAGGAAAAACGAATTTCTCGTGAGAAATTTATCATGCCAAATAATACTGGTCGATAGTTGCTAAATAATCAACTTAATCATTCAAATCAAAATGATGATGTGAAAAGGATAACACTGTACCCACTCGCCCATGATATGGGGAATGAACTCTCCACCTCACCCGGCTACAGCTCAGGTAGAAATGAAGCACCGCTCTATTGAAAAGAGAAAAGAAGAAACACTATAGAACGAGGAAGAGCTAAGGAGCTAATAGCTAGACACGCCCTGTCTCAGCAGGATCATTCATTTCTGTAAGGTATGCCATGATATTCTGCAGCAATCATCAGCGCCTACCCTGCGCTATTTAAAAATTAATAAGGAAGGTTGCATTTGTCGGCTATTTTGTAAAGTACCAACACGAAAATGCTATTAGCGTTACATGCACCTTCGTTATGCTGATATTCTGAAACATATGCATTTGAAGAGTTGGCCGTGAGAAAAGTTACCTATAAAACCCAGATTGTTTGTAGACCAAACAGAGCGTTGCCTGATTCAAAGGACATTGCATCCGCACAGACGCAATGCTGCCGCCGTGTCAATGCAAGTCGGTTAAGGCTGCAGTGCCTGCAGAATGAACGCTATGAGCACATCTGACTAGGGACGTGGTTGATATCCCGTCTCCTCTAAAAGCGCTTACCTGGCCGTCGGTACTCCTGACATCCGTCTAGGCTGTCAAGTGGGAGGTACCGAGACGGACAGGAAGCGTACTTTTAAACTCTATTGGCGAACAGCGGTATTGATCATGTGACCGCCGATTCTTCGTGCTAAAATACCGCTAAGTTGCTGGGAACTATAGTCTGTCTCTATACTCTAGTTCTCACAACAGAAATGGAAGAAACACTTCGATAATTCTGTCCGTGAGTCAACAATATTATTTATAGGAGAAAGACTAGCGCCAAAACTTAGTCTGGTTATGTAAAGAAAATTAAAGAGAAAGCATTAGTCTTTAAGGCTCAACAGCTAGCTGCAGTCCGATCGTGTAATTATACATATTTCGCGCTGCAATGCTGCTGGGAGAGGTAGTTTCTCTGTATGCTCAATACCACCATGTCTAGAGTAAACACTGGAGAATTTATATGCCAACCTTAGATCTTAGTCTATGGAGACGGGATTATTCGCAATAGCCAGCATGCTCTCTGGTTAAGAATTTTCCTTTAAAGAAACAACAATAATGCAAAGCATTTGAAAGTATGGAAGACACAGTGCCCTGCATTTAACACCAAGTGTGATGCAATCACAATGAGCTTCGCATTGCGATTTGTGTGGGACTACACAACGTGGTGGTTTTGTGTGTATGTTATTAACCCCACTGTGACTGAAATAGGAAGCCCTTAGGAAGGATGTTCTGCCCGCTAAGTATCTATTGTTATGACTAATACATTGTTGGGGACTAGAAAGAGCATACTCAGTACAAATGTATGGCCCAGACTGGACTACAGACTCCAACAGTCGCTTGCAGCTTTCCAGAGGTAATCTTAAATACTAGATCACGATATTTACTGTTGTGCACAGACTGGGGATACCCATTCAATGAACGAATTATAATGACATCCACGTTGTAGCAAGCAGGCTACGAGATTGACGAACCATTTCCTAGCAGCCCACCACTCTCCAACTGATCTACACTGGACTGTGTTAGAACAACCATTGATACCCAAACACATCTCTGACATCAGCACCTTTCTACACAATAGAGAACAGAAGTGGGTGTACAAATTACAAACCGACAAAACGGGTTTGAATGAAGACATCCTGTGGATGTCGTTATAATTCGTTCATTGAATGGGTATCCCCAGTCTGTGCACAACAGTAAATATCGTGATCTAGTATTTAAGATTACCTCTGGAAAGCTGCAAGCGACTGTTGGAGTCTGTAGTCCAGTCTGGGCCATACATTTGTACTGAGTATGCTCTTTCTAGTCCCCAACAATGTATTAGTCATAACAATAGATACTTAGCGGGCCAAACATCCTTCCTAAGGGCTTCCTATTTCAGTCACAGTGGCGTTAATAACATACACATAAAACCACCACGTTGTGTAGTCCCACACAAATCGCAATGCGAAGCTCCTGGTGATTGCATCACACTTGGTGTTAAATGCAGGGCACTGTGTCTTCCATACTTTCAAATGCTTTCCATTATTGTTGTTTCTTTAAAGGAAAATTCTTAACCAGAGAGCATGCTGGCTATTGCGAATAATCCCATCTCCATAGACTAAGATCTAAGGTTGGCATATAAATTCTCCAGTGTTTACTCTAGACATGGTGGTATTGAGCAAACAGAGAAACTACCTCTCCCAGCAGCATTGCAGCGCGAAATATGTATAATTACACGATCGGACTGCAGCTAGCTGTTGAGCCTTAAAGACTAATGCTTTCTCTTTAATTTTCTTTACATTACCAGACTAAGTTTTTGCGCTAGTCTTTCTCCTATAAATAATATTGTTGACTCACGGACAGAATTATCGAAGTGTTTCTTCCATTTCTGTTGTGAGAACTAGAGTATAGAGACAGACTATAGTTCCCAGCAACTTAGCGGTATTTTAGCGCGAAGAATCGGCGGTCACATGATCAATACCGCTGTTCGCCAATAGAGTTTAAAAGTACGCTTCCTGTCCGTCTTGGTACCTCCCACTTGACAGCCTAGACGGATGTCAGGAGTACCGACGGACAGGTAAGCGCTTTTAGAGGAGACGGGATATCAACCACGTCCCTAGTCAGATGTGCTCATAGCGCTCATTCTGCAGGCACTGCAGCCTTAACCGGCTTGATTTTACACGGCGGCAGCATTCCGTCTGTGCGGATGCAATGTCCTTTGAACCAGGCAACGCTCTGTTTGGTCTACAAACAATCTGGGTTTTATAGGTAACTTTTCTCATGGCCAACTCTTGAAATGCATATGTTTCAGAATATCAGCATAACGAAGGTGCATGTAACGCTAATAGCATTTTCGTGTTGGTACTTTACAAAATAGCTGACAAATGCAACCTTCCTTATTAATTTTTAAATAGTGCAGGGTAGGCGCTGATGATTGCTGCAGAATATCATGGCATACCTTACAGAAATGAATGATCCTGCTGAGACAGGGCATGTCTAGCTATTAGCTCCTTAGCTCTTCCTCGTTCTGTAGTGTTTCTTCTTCTCTCTTTTCAATAGAGCGGTGCTTCATTTCTACCTGAGCTGTAGCCGGGTGAGGTGGAGAGTTCATTCCCCATATCATGGGTGAGTGGGTACAGTGTTATCCTTTTCACATCATCATCTTGATTTGAATGATTAAGTTGATTATTTAGCAACTATCGACTAGTATTATTTGGCATGATAAATTTCTCACGAGAAATTCGTTTTTCCTCACAAGCTATCGTCATTAACTGTATGTTTTTTGTGTGTTTGTCCAATACGATACCCTGACCATCTGGATTATCTCCATGGGCGATTTCAGGTTATATGATTTTATACTATAAATCACTACGTCTTGCACACCAGCAGTAGCAATTTTTTTGTAAAGGTCCTGAAGAAGCAAAAAGGGATCCCTAGACCCTACTATACTGCAGAAACATGTCGCCCTCGGTAACACCTAAGTAGTTATTTGTTACACTACTTCGCACTGTTTTTTTAACTTTGGGTGTGGGTAGGATCCTATTAAAGTTCTTTTTCCATTCCTGCAACCCAATATTAACTTATTCACATATATTTTTTTGCACATAGCACATTTCTTTGCACTGCTAGTCAGTTTACCCCCTGATACTACTCTTCCTTCATCACATCTCTGTATCCTCCCACAAGATTAGGCTACAATCTACCTAATCCATAGTGGACATGTTTCCACTTCCTTCGGGTGAAGGATCCCAAATGATGTAGGGCGGCACAGGATGGGTATCTGATGGGAACACAATTTTTCACCATGAATACCTGGGATTCTTGGATTGTATCCTAATATAAATGTACGTTTTTTCCAGATAGCTTGTGTTATCCCTGACCCATTGCCCTTAGACATGACCAAATTCTGCAATTCTGATCCAGAATTTGAAAACAAAACAGGTCATGCATAGATGTACTCAAAATATGACTTGTTACCTTTGCCACACATTCTCATCTTGAGGTAAAGGAATATAACAGCATTTATGTTTCAGGATCTACAGTGCAAATGAAAGATTGGATGGGTGGGAAAGCCTGGGTTCAGGTTGCTCTTGTCCAATGAGTGAGATAATTATATGGATAACACAACAAAAGCAGGGCCCAGGCCAAGCAGGAAAAATTCAGAGAGTAGAATTTACACAGGACTTGCAGAAAGACTAAAGTATTTTCGCTCCTGCAGGCCGCAGTGCCAGCACAAGCCGATGAGTGAGCACAGAGTGGTCAGAATGAGGCCTGGAGAACCCTTCACCTTGGCACAATGCAGGATTCACAGAGTTACTTATTACAGAATCAATTTTCCTCAAACGGCCTTTAGTGAATAAGATGATAGATTTAGAGAACAACCGGCTGAAAAGAGAGAAACAGGAGTTAATTTATCTAAGCAAGAAGAAAGGGTACGTACCTTCAACCAGCTATTTCATGCCTAGTACCTGGACAGCTAGGAATTCAGCGCCTACAAAATTTAAGTGGCTACTCGTGCTGCAAACCTGGTCACATCCTCCTATCTCTTGGCGAAATATATTTCACATGTTACTAAGGACTTTTGTTCCCCTTTACGAAATGAACAGTTATAATGATCTCTATGCCGCACATGTATTAGAAGAGATATGTCAAATCTGTGATACCAAAATACACATAGTTCTTAGTTCCCTTCACTTTTTGGATATTTTACAAACTTTCGGTCAACATTTCGAGGCAGAGCAAGAGTGTGTAGACACATCAAAATGAAAGGGAGAAGGCACAGCTGCATTGCTATCTTTTAACACAGACTAGAAACACCACAGGAGCTGACTGAGGTACCCATTATTTTAACAGCAGCTCGGCTGATTGCAGGTTGGCTGTGCAGTGGACAGCTGCAAAGTAAGTCCTTGCATGGATGTTGCAGGGCGCTCAGCCACCAAGTGACTTATAGCCCCCTACTGCAAGCACCTTTGTGAGGTTTGGTACAATTGAGGGAAAGCTGTCTGAGAAAATAGGAACTATGGTATCCGACATGGAAAGGCTAATAATATATGTGCGGGGAAGACAAGTGTGACGGAAACAGAAACACTGACATTAGGAATTGCAAAGCTGAATTGAGAATGTGCCACGGTGGAGAGAGGAACAAAGAGGGGGCGGGGGTGGGGGGCGGGGTGTCAGAGGTGAGCCTACGCTTTTCAATAAAAAAGTTTTAAACATTCAAGAATGTTGAAAATAAACACAGAGTTCAGTTCAATTAACTTTTCTCAATATTATTTTAGGCACTGCTTCATCAGGACTATTAGTAGTCTTTGGTATGGTTGACTAGGCAAGAAATTGTTTTCATTTTAGGGGTGGATTTATTTTCAGTCTTCTTTGCCATACAACTGAGACTCAGTACTCATACATACATCCTACTGACAAGACTGTGAGCTACCAGGCAACTGAAGTCACTGCACATCCAGACAACCATATAATGAGGCAAAAGCTATACTGATATTGAATAGTTAGTTTATACAGCGCGCAAAAGTACAAGGGCTTCTTGGTAGTGGTATCAGCCAGAAACCATGGATATTGAAGCAGGAGCTTATATAAGAGGATATCGTTGGGAGAGAGAAAACAGCAAAGTCTTAAGAGAGTTCCTGAAACTGAACAGGTTAGCTTGAACTCTAAGATGTGCCAAAAGATTGTTCCAAAGGTGGCATTTGATATAGACAAAACGTTTGACATTTTCTTCATTTTTGGAACATTAATGGTTCTTGAGGTGACAGAGCGCAGGGTTCTCCTGTGAGTGTACCAGGAGAAGCTCCTCTTAAGATCATCAGCACCTCTGCCATGCAGAGTCTTGTGTGCTGAACAGAGTGCCCTGAAAGCGATTCTATTCTTGACAGGAAGCCAATGAAGCGCCACCATAACCTTTGAAACCGACTAAAACTTGGGGACCCCGTCCTAAGGAGACGAGCTGCAGCATTCTGCAGAGTTTGAGGTCAATGAACGCCTAAATATAAGGCATTACAGTAGTACAGCCTGGCCAGGACCAAAGCTGTAACCACTGATTTCTTTAATTCACATGGTAAGAAGTGGAGAACTTTCTTAAGGTGATTAGTAGGAAACAACATGATTAGGTGAGTGTATTTATCTGGGCATTAACCAGGCCCGGACTGGTGAGTCTGGGCACCGGGCAATCCCCCGGTAGACTGGAGGGGTTGGGGGCCGATTTTCGAAAAGGGAGCCGGATTTGTGGCTGGGGGCCAATTTTCAGTCCGACCGTCACAGCCTGTGACGGTCGGACGGAAAATCGGCCCCCCAGGCCCCAGCCACAACAACGTCACTCACTTAGTTTAGGGACGTCAACAGTCTGAGAGACTTCCAAGTTACGAGGCAGTTCCTAAGCTGAATGATGTTATGTTATGTATAGTGCAAGTGCAACCTAACCCCAACGACGGAGGAGGAGGTGCCTGTGCGCTCTGCGCGCCTCCAGGGTGCGGCCGGGGGGGGGGGGCTGTAATTCCCACATGCGCATTGCAATTACGGTGCGCGTGACTTGCCCGCATAACATAATTGTGTAGGCTAGCGCCGCCTAGCCCGACCCCTTCTGTGTCTGTAGTAGTCACTACTAGTCAGCAGGCCTGAGGTGAGTCCGTTTTTCCGCCCCCGACTCTGTAAGCAAGCAGCGCGGGACCGCAACGAGAAAGCTGTCAACAACCAGCTCGCCGCCTTCCTCGAAGCCAACAAATCCCTCGACTCCTCATAGTCCGGCTTCCGAGCCAAACACAGTACTGAGACCGCACTCATCGCAGCAACAGACGACATCCGAACTCTACTGGACAATGGAGACACAGTCGCCCTCATCCTCCTCGACCTCTCCGCAGCCTTCGACACAGTCTGTCATAACACCCTGTTACAACGACTTAGAAACATCGGAATCCAAGGAAAAGCACTGGAATGGATCACTTCTTTCCTTGCCGGAAGAACTCAGAGAGTACGCCTCCCACCATTCAAGTCAGAGGCCACTGAAGTCATCTGCGGCGTGCCACAAGGATCTTCACTCAGCCCCACCCTCTTCAACGTATACATGAGCCCCCTCGCGACCATCGCACGCCAACACAACCTCAACATCATCTCCTACGCTGATGACACTCAACTGATCCTCTCACTCACCAAAGACCCAAACATCGCCAAAACCAACATACATAAAGGAATGAAAGAGGTAGCCGAATGGATGAAGCATAGCCGTCTGAAACTGAATTCAGACAAAACAGAAGTCCTTATCTTAGGTACCTCCCCCTCCGCCTGGGACGACTCTTGGTGGCCAGAAGCCCTTGGAAAAGCACCCATCCCAACGGATCACGCACGGAACCTAGGCGTCATCCTGGATTCCTCACTCTCGATGACCAGACAAGTCAACGCCGTCTCCTCATCTTGCTTCAACATTCTTCGCATGCTCAAAAAAACATTTCGCTGGATCCACAGCGAAATTAGGAAAAAGGTCACCCACGCACTGATTACAAGCCGCCTTGACTACGGAAACACCCTTTACGCCGGTACCACCGCAAAACTTCAGAAAAAACTCCAACGCATCAGCCAGACTCATATTAGACATCCCGCGTAAAGAGCACATTTCTGGTCACCTGAAAAACCTCCACTGGCTCCCCGTCAATAAGAGAATAACTTTCCGCCTCCTCACCCACGCACACAAAGCTCTCTATGAACTTGGACCCGAATGCCTCAATTCACGTCTTTCCTTGTACACCCCCTCCCGCCAGCTGCGCTCTTCCAACCAAGCCCTCGCTACTGTTCCCCGCGTCAACAAAACCACCATGGGAGGAAGATCATTCTCCTACCTAGCGGCCAAAACCTGGAACTCACTTCCCATGCACCTTCGCCTCACTCAAAACCACCTAGCATTCAGAAAGCAGCTTAAAACCTGGATATTCGAGAAGTAATTCCCCACCCCTCCTCAAGCGCCTTGAGACCCTCTGGGTATGTAGCGCGCTATATAAATTTATTGACTTGACTTGACTTGACTGATAAGTTATAACCTGACCAGGCCTGGTTAAAAAGCTCCCGGCCCGAGAGGTTATAACTTATCATCAGGTATAGTCAGCTGAGCTGAATGATGTTATGTGCAAGTGCAACCTAACCCGTCCCCAACGACGGAGGAGGAGTAGCCCGACCCCCCCTGTGTCTAGTAGTCTCTACTAGTCAGCAGGCCCGCCTGAGAAGGTAGTCGTGCACAGTCAGTTACCGTAGCTCCAAGAAGATACGGGTGTGCATCTAACTGCACTTAGACATTAGGCAGCAGGAGGCGGTCCCTTGATGTGCTGCCCCTGGAGCTGGGGGAGACACCGAGCGAGGGCAGGGACCGGCTGTTTGTTGAATGGGGAAAACGGTTTGCGATGCTAGAGCGATTGCAGTCATGTTACTACAGGGCTTATATAGCAAGGGCTCACGTGGAGAGGGCTAAGTCGGGGAGCATGTTAGCCTGGCGTCTCCAGGACAAAACGAGGGGGCACACTGTTTTTCATATTGGTGATTCAGTTGGCCAGGACATGTTCACACAGGAGGAATTTAATATTACATTTATGCACTACTATTGTTGCCAGTTCTACTCTGTGGGCACTGAAGTTAGTGAGTTAAACGTACTGCGTTTCATCACATGTTCCTCCCTGTCGGTCCTAGATCCCTCTGTAGCAAAGCAACTGGGTGCTGATATTACTGTGCAGGACGTGTGATGAGTGTTTAAGGATATGTCTTGGGGCAAGGTCCCCGGTTTCGATGGGTTGCTCACAGGAATTCTACTCCACTTTCTCTGCTGCCGTTGTCCCTAAGCTTTTGTACTTTTTTAATGGAGCTCAGCAGCAAGGACTTCTGCCCTCTGTGTAAGATGCAAAAAAGAACAATTTATGGACAGAATGCAGAACAATGTCATACATTCACCCCAGTACAGAGATCTGGCCATAAATCCATTGTTTTTTTGCTCACCATGCCATTCCAGGTTGGACCCAGTAATATGCAAATCAGTCTTGACCCTGCGCCCAATGGGAACAGTCCAGCCCGAACTGCCAGGCAAGTTCAGTCCATCAGTTGTGTGTCTTTTGCACTCTGTGTAAGGCCACAATTGTGTCACTGCCCAAGAAGAGCAATGCCCTGGTGTTAATTGATTCCTACTGCCCCCTCTCTATGATTAACCTAGATTATAAAATCCTGAGTAAAAATCTGGCAAACATGGTTTTGACTCATATGAACAATTTGATTCACCCCAACCAGACAGGTTTCATACCTACCTGTAGTACCTTGCCTAATATCCACCAGCGGAGTCATATCTTGGGCATGCAGGAAGCCTCCCATCGGACTCACTAGCATTATCTGTTGATCTACGGAAAGCATTTGTCTCCCATCGCTGGGAGTTCTTGTATGCCACCCTTCTTGGGATGCAGGAGAGTCTCCCACCAGACTCGCTAGCATTATCTGTTGATATCCGTAAAGCATTTTATTCCCTTTGCTGGGAGTTCTTGTATGCCACCCTTCTCAGGATGATGTTTGGGGTAGCCTCCGTCAAATAGACCCAGGCGTTGTATACCAACTGGTGGCAAGGGTTAGGATTGGGTCTGTAATATCAGATGCATGCGAGGTGGGGTGGGGCCCCTTGTCCCCTCTATTGTTTGCTCTAGCTTAAGAGACCTTTGTCCTTACTATATGGCAGGGTGGGCACTATCGCGCACTGCAGTTATTGGGAGGCTGCCTATATATTTCTTTGTATGCGGACAACATGCTGCTGTATATGCGTGACAAGCCCTCTGACTTGGAGGGAGTGGTGGTGGCTTTGTCAGCTTTCAGGCAACTGCCTGGCCTGGAGGTTAACTGGCACAAGTCCTGCACCTACCTACTTCGACCTGCTCAGGGCCGTGTCGGCGCTGTGCTGGGAGTCAGTTACCATTCTCTACTTGGGGGTAGATGTCTATAAATCTGCAGAGCTGCTCTTTGAAGGTAAATTTGCCCGGGCCCTGTCTGCCATCAACAGTTGGTGTCCTTTTCAAGTACCTTGCCTATATCAGTCAGTGGTTGGATAGTAATTTCTAATATGATATTTATATTGCAGATTCCCTATCTGTATGCAGCTTTGCTGGTGGAACTAGCTAAAGCGTTCTACCAGAAACCGGATAGCATCCTTCTTACATTATATTAGGGTACCTCGAGGCGCAGGGTGGCTTTTCAGAAATTTCTATTAATGGTGGACGAGGATGGTGTGGCTGCTCTGAATATTGAGATTTATTATCTCATCGCCCAGTTATTGTGGGTGGCATGGTAGTGTTCGGTGCTTTGGGATACTGAGTCAGTTTTTCCGCCCCCCCTCCCCCGAGACTCTGTAAGAAGCAAGCAGCGGCAGCGCGGCCGCGACGTGACTATGTACCCCTGATAAGTTATAACCTGACTAGGCCTGGTTAAAAACCTCCCGGCTTGAGAGGTTATAACTTATCATCAGGTACATAGTCAGCGCTGCTTGCTTGCTTCTTTGAAATAGAACTGTGCAATTAGGTTCGCACTCGTCTCGCAACTCGCAAGCTGCCTATGTTTTAACCTGACCAGGCCTGGTTAAAAAACCTCCTGTCGGTTACACTGTGTCCTGCCGCGGCGTGACTATAGATTAGTCTCTAGGTCTAGGAGGATATATGCAAAAATGGGTTTCTGGTTATGGTAATTGCTGTGACAGAAGTTAAATGAAATGGACGTCAAAGTGTTGCTGTGTGGAGGTTCTGATGTGTTTTAAGAAGCTCGTGTTTGGTATAAACCATTTAAGTTGGATTGAATTAATGTAACTACTTTGTATGATGGTCATTATTATTGTGTGTTTCTTAAAAAATATCCTAAACAGTAAATGTAGGAACATTAGGTCTTAAGTACTGGAAATGGAACTGAGGTGGGGGTAGGGGGGAGGGGGTGGCAGCGACAGAGCGGGAAAGCCAGTCCTGAAAGGTGGATGCAGTCTCAGCCTATGGTGTCCCAGGACATATGGATTCTTTTTTTTTACAAACTCTGCCCTCATGTCAATTCACAAGGAGAAATGCTATGCTAGCGGTAAAGGTGTTCATGATTAGCTATATTGGTCACAAACAGACCACATTATCGGATGTCCTGGAGGGTTGAAGCACATGGACTGTATCTATGTGTATGCTGCAAGTTTGAGTGTATAATAGGATAGGTCAGATGGTTAATGCACTTATTGTGGCGATCGCTGTGCTAACTCCTCGCTCTGAATTAGAACCGATATAAATAGCTTAGAGAGTTTATATACCTACCTCGTACACCCTACAGGTCAAATGTTCAGATCCTAATTGTTTGCGGGTGCCAAACATGCAAGACACGGGTTAGAATCCAGGTAAAAACACTCAGTGTAAACAATCATTTCTTCTACGCTGATGAAATGTATACCTGTTATTAATTGCCAAGACCAACTAATATTATGGTATGCTGTATATATGATTATGTTAGTGTAATATCACACATGGCCTGCATGCTCTATGTGCCTACGTTACATACTACACGTAAGCAGATCCTTCTTTTGAAGTGGCATGCGGACAGTGCACCTATGTACCCTCTGATGGGCTGCTGAGCATGGAGGAAAGGTGTGCCAGTGCGTACTTTGAACCCTAACACCTCTCCAAGTGTTATTGTTTGTTACTATACTTTTTGGCTATGCACTCTCCTCAGATCATCACTCTGAATAGCTCCTATTTCTTTGCACTGTATTATTTAGCATTCTCCTTCAAGCTTCTCAATAAGGCCCGAACAGTGAATCTCCATGTTGGGATCTTAGTTCTGTCTTGTGCCCGATTTTACCATACCTGTGGTCTGGAATGTGACAGCAGGGAGTTTGGGCTAATATGCAGACTCTTCATATTTAAATAGCAAGTCCTTCGTAATAATGATGTATTCCAGGTAATTAGGAGTGCCATCTATTCACAAATATTAACAGGTTCTCCAGAAGTGTATCACACTTATTTTATCCATATTCTGCTACGAAGAACTCGCCACCCCTGGCTTAGCGCCGTCTCTTGGTGGAATCCAGGCCCTGTCCAGAACAAAACTTGTATTTGCCACCTACTCCAGTTTTGCTATATAAAACAGTATAATCTAGAATTGATTCCGATAAAGGCTAGCATCTACATTCAGCACATACAATTTAATGAGATATATTTCCTGACCTCCTAGCGTCCCAGTAGATATCTCCCCTTTGTGTCTACCTTACCCTCTCTCATCTGCAGCGAAACTAGGGCAGCCACAAGTAAGTACACCATATGCTTAACTAGAGACAGCCCCAACATGCACTAAATGTTCCCATTCTTTGCGCACTTTATCTATTTCTGCTAGATGTATGTTCTTCTCTTGTAACACTGGGATTACGATTCCTTTAGTTTTCTGGTAATAGTGCACCCTTGTGTCTGGAATGCATTTTGTCCCATAGGTGGCTGTAGCGGAGCCAGTCGGGGGTGTAGAGATGAAAGGTAGAAGAAAAGACATATGCGGACAGAAAAGGGAACCGTTTGAGATAAAAGAGGCCTGAGCTATTGAGCAACTACAGAAGCTAGCAACACCTTAGAAGGTGAAACATTGGATCATGGGAATTTTTTGGAACTTCTTCAATATCTCAAAAAATTTGATCCATTATTGAAAAGCCATCTTGAGGATGTCATTAAAAAGAGTAAAAAACATCATGAGATTGCAAAGAGTGGTAAAGGACGTGGCAGTTTGGTTACCCTGATTTCAAAAACAACTGTAAACTCTCTCATAGATATTATTTCCTCATTAATAAAACAGGGTATTGCTGAAGAAATAAGGGAAGCAGAAATGTTCTCAATACAGCTGGATACAACACAGGACATAAATGTTGTAGACTAGTGCTCTATTATAGTCAGATATGTCACCGATGTTGTCCACGAACGTCTTGTGGCTGTTGTTAATTGCACAACGACAACTGGAAAGGCATTGTGTCAGCTAGTTTGCACTGTACTTGAATCCATGAACATTAGCGTTGCAAATTGTGTTGGTAACTCAACAGATGGAGCCTCCAATATGCAAGGACAGTATAATGGGTTCACAGCATGGCTGAGTAAAGAAGCACCTGGTCAGATTCATGTGTGGTGCTACGCACATGTACTTAACCTTGTTATAACTGATGTCACTAAAACCTCAGTATCTGCAATTTCAGTGTTTAGGCTGTTAAATTCTTGTGCCGTATTTCTCAGAGATTCATACCACGAATGAATGTGTGGCGAGACAAAAGTATTGAAGCACGGTTTCGCTCCATCTCTATAATTAGAGAAACAAGATGGTGGGCAAAAGATGTACCACTCAAAAAAATCTTTGGTCTATACAATGACCCAAGCAAATCTATGTACATTGAGATTCTTCAAACTATGGAAGAGATATCCACATCAGATAACTTCAATGATGAGATACAAAGCCATTTCATTACTAAAGTCACTAGTTACATTTGATACCATTTTGACTGCACAGATGTATCTATTTATTTTTCATAACACCACTCCTTTATCGCTGTACTTGCAAACACAAGGTCTGGACGTACTGCAGGCATAACGAATGGTGACTAAAACAATTGACTCCCTACAGCAACATGGTCAGGATTTCAGCAGCATAATGGATGCTACAAATACATTCATCAATTGGGCAAAAGAAAAATTGGTTCAGTGTGATAGCGAAATTTTGATTCAAGTTGACTTCCCAGAGGTTCGAGTACGCCGGCAGAAGATGATGCCCGGCGAAACTGCGACTGATGAACCCATCAGGTCAGCTACTGATAAATACAGGATAGAAGTTTATAATGCTGCAATGGACAAAGTAGTTACCAGCCTGCAAAGTCGATTCACAACTCATGGACAGTTGTTTGCAGATTTGGCATGCCTGGACCCCAGAAACTTTAGAGACATCCTCCAGAACTTTCCACAAAATGCTCTTCAACGACTAAGTGGCTTGTTAACTAGATTTGATCCAGAAGCATCTGTTGAAAAACTGCAGCATGAGTTGCTTGATTTTGCATCTAAGTGGAGCAGACTAAAACTCAGTCTTGAAGAAGAGTACAGTATTATCCAAGAAGTTGAAGATGAGCAAGACTTAGACACACATTATCTCAACTTTGATGATGAGATAGTACAGTCCGCAAATGTTGGGCAAAAAAAGTATAAGTGTAAGACTTGCAGGGACTGTATTGCTTACTGCTATAGTTTATTATTGCGTTATAACCTGTACCTTAAAGCCTACCCTTCTCTCTTTAATGCCTATAAGTTGGCATTGACTCTTTCCTCCTCTCAGGTGGCTTGTGAAAGATCTTTTTCTAAGCTCAAGTACATCTTGAATAGGCTGCGTAATTCTCTCTCTCAGTCACGTTTGGAAGCCTGCTTATGTCGGTGGAAAAAGATGCTTTAATGCGAATAAGCAATGAGAAAATAATTGATCTTTTTGTTTCCAAAAGCAAATTGATGCAAGGGATGTTAACACTTTAAAATGTGAGCTCAAGTTACCACATTTCTAAGCTGAGCACTTCTAATAAAATATTTTCTTTGATGGTTGCACTCTTGACATGAAAAGCATTTGACTTTTGCACGTTACCGTCAATATTTTGAGGGCCATTTATAAATATCAAACAATACAGTGCAATAACAAGAGTTGACCTCCTTGCGTTGGCTCTCTTTGAGCCTGCTTTACACCACGCACACACCTTTGTACCATAGTGAAAGCCTGTGATGACCATTATGTCTACTGTCTAGCATAGGCTTTGCACTGAAACAACAAGTAATATCCATCCAATACAAAATCCTATGCTTAGGAACACTTTAAAATGTTTACTGAACTGTATTTATGCTGTACTTTACAGCATACATGCATTCTTAGAAAACCTCAAGAAGGCGTCAGCTTTTGTTTTAAATCCAGGTCTACCTTTGTTAGTAGGTAGGACTTTACATCAAAACCCATGGGTGGTTGCTTGGGGACTTGCTTCGACATCTCATCTGCGAAACACCCTCTTGACACAAATGAATGCAAAGTGCAATTGAATATAACACTTGTTTGAGAAGAAGTATGTTGTTATGTTTTATAGTATATAATATCATACTAAGGATGTGCTACTACAGGCAGGTCATGTTAGCTGTTTACAATTTCAATATACCTGGTCATAATGTGTGCACTGTTGCACTTTATATGAGATCCTTTATTTAAGCACTGTTTACAAAACTCAGGATATAAAAGTCATTTAATGTTTGCACATTGTCTTGTACACTTTTTACTCTGAACCTTTGCACACTTGTTTGAAGTTCAGTGTGTTTTTAAATGTCTTTATGCTATTTTATATAAAGAATAAATTGGTTATATTTAAATTCATGTTTCATGCTTGACATTTCATTTTTTAGTGTTCACTGTAGCAATGTCTGATTTATGATTGGGTATCCTGGTGCTCTATAAGGTAATCATTTACTGTGCTTTAAAAGTTAATACAATCTAATATGTAATGAAAAATGTGTTAAACAATGCTTTGTTTTGGCCTTTCTGTCTCCCAAATTTTCTTGGGGGTAGAAGTTCAACCCCCAAACTCCCCCTAGTCGTTGCTCACAGCGCTTGCTCGCTACACACCATGTGGGGGTTGGTCTCACTTTTACTTTGTTCTCTCTGATTCACTACTTGTGTCTATTTTTGGTGCTCTCTGAAAGAATGCCTATGAATACATATGACTGGGTGGGTAACCTGATGTTCTTTAAGGTCATCATCTACTGTTTACTGTGCTTTGAAAGTTGATACAATTTGAATATGTAATGAAAAATGTGCTGTAAAATTCACCATTTTGGTCTGTCGCTTTTCAAAATTTTCTTGGGGGGAGAACCCTCCCACACTCCCCTATTGGCCGTCGGGCTCGCTCGCTCGCTACTCACTGGACGGGGACTGGTTCGCTACGCGACGGACGGGGGCTGGTCTGGAAAAATTTGCCAGGGCTGCTTTCAGTTCCCAGTCCGGCCCTGGCATTAACCCCTTCGATGCTTGTGACGGAACCATTCCGTCATCAGTCACGGTGGAGCTGTGCTGATGACGGAATGGTTCCGTCACAACCACACCCAGTTAAGGAATGTCCAGCATGGGAGGGAAATCGGGGCAGCATCCATGTGGTTAAAAGAAAGTTTAGAATAAAAAATCATCCCCAAATTCCTAACTGAGGATATTTGAGTAGGAGGGGAGCCCAAAGTATGAGGCCAACACGATTGGCCCCAGAAGGTGGCATCCCTGCCAAAAAGAAGTACTGAACTTGAGCTTGTTTTTATTCATTCACTCAAACACTGCGCCCATGCAGCTGTTAAAGCTGTGTGCAGTGCCAGTTACATTGCTAGAGATTGACACTACAATTTGAGTGTTATCCATGTATGCAACTGCTGAAATGGCAAATGTACAGATTAGTCTGGTCAGGGGGAGGGGGCACATATATAGTAAAAAGCGTGGGGCTGAGTGACGAACCCTGAGGGATGGCACACGGCAATGTGAAAGGTTTAGACCCAAAATTCTCCAGGGAAACTGATTGCTCTCTGTCGGAGAGAAAGGAGCATAGAAGGGTTAAAGCTGAGCCTCTGATTTTAATCTCAGCAAGGCATTCAAGTAGGACAGAGAGGCTCAATGAGTAAAGGCTGCAGATAGGTACAGCACAATCATTGTAGCCTTTCCCCCGTTATCCAGGATGCTCCTCAGCTCTTCAGCTGCCACTACCAGAGCCAGCTCAGTCCTATGGTATGGCCTAAAGCCAAATTGTGCAACATTCATTACCTCATTTGCCTCCAAAAAGTCAGAAAGTACAGTGTTCATGTGTTTCTCAAGTATTTTGCAGAAAAAGGGAGGGGAGATATGGGCCAGTGGTTCTTTACCTCACTTGGGACCAGAGCAGGCTTTTTCAAAAACGAAGAGATTGAGGCCTTTTTCCATTCAAGAGGAAAGTGGCCTGAATTAATATGGGTATTCAGAAGTATAGTTAAAGGAGGACCTACCGTCTCAGCTATGCTCTGTACAATTTTAGGGGGGCAAGGGAAGCTCCAGATTTGGTTTGTCTAATGAGATCTGCTACTCCTTCTGTGGTGAGAGAGGAGAAATTGCCAAAAATGACTCTATAGGGAACTCTCCCACTAGCTTTCAAGGCCTGACTTGTGGGTGGGATACTGGAGCTCAGTTTTCGGAGTATTTCCTCAAATTTGTTTCTAAAGAAATCTGCTACATTATCACAGAGTTCGGGCCAGGAGCCAGAGTGGGGAGGGACTGCAGGGGAAAACAATGGGTGGATGAGGGGCCTAGCTGACAGGCATTTTACCAACCCTGGGTCAATACCCAGCTGCCGCTAGCGCAGTGGATCAAAAAGAAAGGAAGATCTTCTCTCATATGTATTGAATTGCTTTGAATAATAGACTTACCTGAAACAATAACAAAGCACTAAGAACTGCCATTAACAAGCTTGAAAGCTTTGAGCAAGCCCTGTTTTAGATGACCATGTAAAGGCGAAACACGTGTCGGCTGCTGAAATGTTTAAAATTGAATCCTGAAACACCTTGGAAAAATCATGAAAACTCCAAACCAAGGAATAAAAGCGAAATCAATTTTTTTTCATTTACTAATATCTAACAAGGAGAAGGATGCACTCAAACATTCTCAACTATTTGCAATTGAGGCATAACTAGGTCCAAAACCTCAAGATACTATCATCCCAACAAAAGAAAAACGGCAACACTACCCGGGAAGAGAACCTTTGGACCTTTTTTCTCAAATAGATCATTATCACAGCGTGATTGACTAGAGGGTAGTATTCAGCTGATAGTTGGATTAGAGAGGAACAGAACAATTTTAAACTGTTCTCTCGCAGAATTACAGGTGGAGTGAATTTTCTCTGAGAAAAACTTAGTTTTTTTTTATTTATAATCATTTTTTTTTATTCCTGGATATATTTATTATATCTAATCTTTTCTTCAGTGAGATAGTTCATTCTCCATTTTTTCTCCTTTCTTCGACATTTCTGTTTTAATTCCCGAAGTTCAGACGAGAACCATGGAGCTGAAGGACTACTTCTGTGAATGTTAACGGTTTTAGGGGGAGCTATCTTAACAACTGCCACCATGATCCATTCAGCGTAATTATCAGCTGCTTTAGCTATGTTATTAGTAGCTTATACAGCTAAATAGCTAAAATGCTAATGATATGCAAACATGATATACTGTTTTGTGAAGCCAATGATAGATAACGGTTATTTAGAGTGGTTGGAATTAAAGGGCAATTGTAGTGGCCTCTTGTATGGTACATATTGTAGATAATAAACTAAATTAAAATATGAGTTAGCAATGGCTTTGTGAGTGATGGCATGTTGATGGAGCGGTTGTTTCAGTATCCCAAGGGAGCCACTATTGTTAGTAATGTATCGGAATTTTCCATTAAGTAAGCTTAGGCCTGTTGGCTTTTTGTGTATAAACGCGCATGGATGGTAAAGCAAAAAATCAAACATCAGACATGAGAGTAAATATAATTGAGATATATTTTAATCAAACAAAGGGGTGTTTGGGAAGTGTGGAAAAACTGTTTGATAAATCAATGAGCCTTCATCAACCCTTCCCAGAATAGATAAATCTGTCTTTGCTGATTACACTCCTCAGGTAGTGTCAGGCCTATCCTGGATGTATTGACCAGATAAAGAAACTTAAACAACTAGAGGGCTTGTTAAAATTTTGGGGGCACATCTGATGGCCCACCAGGACAGGGAAGGGATTTACTCCACTACCCTTGAGGAAAACTGACCACCATAGAGGTCTCTGAAAGGCAGGAGCACTTTCCACTTTCAGAGCTGCCACCATCACAACTCCTCTGATGGTTTTCGTTACTCAAAATAGAATGAATGAACTCGTAGTTTGGTGGGAAGGGTTCTCTGTCACAATTCTGCGGTGAACTCTGTCTATCAAACTCTGAAAAAGCCATATATTCTGTTTGGGGTGTTTTAAAATATGATTCTCATTAGGTTTGCTCCTGAAGGAGTTCTTTCACAGCAGCTGAAAATTGTGCCATCATTTTTTTCTAGAAAATAGACTCCATTTAGGGCTCCTATTTTAATAAGTCCTGGTTCATTCTTTCCTGTGTGTTTCACATGGCTTTGGGACTTAAACCATTGTGAATGTTAGTATAATAATATTTTGAGCAGTCAATAGCGGGTGGGCTCATCTTCACATCATCCCATTAGGGACATTTTCTTTTTTTATAATATTCCTAAACAACAGTTGAGGGGTGACAGTTTAAGATTGATGGTTTACTTAAAAGCCACTGACCTCAGGGGATTACCAAATCCAAGCTCATTATTTGCATCTGTGGCATTTTTAGAAGTCATGGGTTTATGGAGAGAAAATAAAACAAGTATCAACATTTTAAGTTGGAACTGTGGGTTTTCAACTGAGTTGGCTGAGCTGGCTCCCAGTGTTTAGTTTTTAGACTGTGGGTAGTGGAGTTTGTCTGAGCAGTCTGCTTTGAGAGACTTGCTTGTTAATTTTGAAGATTCTGTCAGCTCTTGATACAATGACCTTGCTAAATCGTTTGTACAAGTGCTTGGGACTGTGCCGCCCATATTCTGAGTGAATTGCCCTTTTTTCCTATGATGCTAGGTGTGTCTGGTGTAAAGGAAACAATACCTGATCTCCTTAAAGATCTTCTTCCTTTATTTCTACTTTTTTTGAGAGGCAGTTCAGCCCGTTTGTTTGCTCTTTCCAGGACAGAAGTAAAGAAGACGACTGAAGAAGGTTGGGATAAGAAAAAAGAGCAGTGAATGGAAAAAATAGCTCCTGTTTTGATGGGATTTATGAGATTCATCGCAGGGAGGGATATGACACCCAAGGCTGGATAGAAGAGAGAGCACAAGAAATGTTGTCACTGATGGATGAGTTGTAAGCTGGAACAAAGACATTTCTCCATTTCAAATACTCTTTCATTTAAATGCTGATAAGTCTTAGGACTATGCAACAGCAGCAAAGTTGTGTAGAGAGATAAAAGAAGAGGCCAAAAGAAAGAAACCTTCATCAATAAGAGAAGAGATGAATAATTAGACTGTTGGCAATGCCAGGATGCAGGAGAAGAGCATCCAGAAAAAAGGAGAACACCAGCAGAGTGTTGAGCCAAAATACCAAAAGTGCAGGGAATAGAAACAATTATCAGGTGACCCACCCTGGCAAAGCTGAAGAAAGAGTTAGAAAACTTAGGAGAAAAAATAGCCTAGCAAGATGGATAGAAGTTGGGCAGTTGATCACAGACCAAAGGGCTGTTGTTGGCTGGGTATGCTGCACTGAGCCTGTAGTAGAGATGGGGAAAAAAATTATGATCAAGCTAGTGTGTAAGATGGTTAATGATAGACTTGAAAGAAAAATCAGACATAAAACAGAGGCTGAATTAAAATAATTCCTTTTAAAAATAAGTAGGGTGGTAAATAGAACATGACACTGGACTCAGAGTCATTGCAAGAAAGATGTGAGGAATGGATTGAGAGGGAGGAACAGAGGAGAGAATCAGGCTTTGGGCAACAAAAGAAGGAAGCAAAGTCAGAAGCAGTTAGAGTTGAAAGTGATACCAGATCAGGAGAACCAGTGAGAGAGAAGCTTGTCTAGAAGTTAGAGAAGTGAGGGAGGATGTGGAGAGAGAGAGATGATGAGATTTTTTGGTATTTCTGTTTGGCCTAATTAAGACTATTATCAGAGGTAGAACGGAGACATGGAATAGTTTCAAGATCCGTCAGTAAATGAGTGAACTTGCATCTGTATTTTGACTTGCTCTAGGAAAATTAGTAAAGGTAGCAGAGGTGGCTGAGTCCAAAGATTAATGTGTAAGGTGATGGTGTAATCCAGAGGAGTGTGAAGCATCAATTTGAGTTAAACAGCTAGGTGACAAAATACAAAAAAGGATGATGAAGTATGAGTGGTCTGAAGGTGGAGGTTAAAGTGCCTAAGAAGTAAGTAAAGGGATTTCTTTTGTCTCAAAAGGGTTGCCCATGTCACTTCCACACTAAAAGAGGTACACTGGTTTTTAAGCATACTTTATGATATATCATATCTTTTAAAAGCAGGGTCCCTATTTTAGAAAGTGAAATGTATAAAACACTCTGCCCAGGGATATCAATGCTCATCTTCCAAACTGCTCTTGAAGATCCCAAAATTAAATAAAGCAATCTGAATTAGGGGTATTTTAAAGTCAGCTAGCAAAATTAGGGAACAATCTCTCTTAACCATTAACATATGAACTGAGTGAATTCAACTTTCACAAAGGTCTTAAAACCTAGTTTTATTCGAAAGAACCATGTTTGAAAGGTGACTAGGCGCACTTTAATTGTATAGACTCTTTAATCCATCCTTATTTGCATCACCGAGTGTCCCTTTTCATGGATTTGTTCTGTGCCTGAAAAGCAGCCATAACTAATGACAGATACAGAGCTTGGGGCCAGATGTAGGAGCCCTAATACCGGTCGGAAATGGCCGATTTCGGCCATTTCCGACCGGTATTAGGGTTTTCCGATGTAGGGGCATGTTATTTTAAGAATCGATAATTTTACTGATTCAGTAAATATACCGATTCTGTAAAATACCGAATCGGTATATTTACCGAATCGGTAAATCCACATGTAGGTGGCGTGCCACAGGCCCTTAAGAGTCGGTATTTTACCACACAATCCTATTGTGTGGTAAAATACCGAATTCAGGTGTGCATGCACATCTGTGCATGCACACCTGTGCCATGTGACACACAGACATGCCCTTAGGGCATGTATGTGTGCCACATGGCACACATGCCTGTATTTGGGGTGCTAGAGGGTGTCAAAGTGACACCCCCTGCACCCTTGCTGGATTCGGTATTTACCGAATCGGTAAATACCGATTCGGTAATGCCCATTGATTCCTATGGGCTTCAATGCCCATATGAACCAATGGGCATTACCGAATCGGTATTTACAGAATTGGTAAATACCGAATCTCAACGATTCAGAATTTACCGATTCTGTAATACCTACATCCCCCCCTCTATTTTACCACTTCTTAAATACCGAATCGGTAAAATTCGGTATTTAAGAAGTGGTAAAATAAAATTACCTACATCTATGCCTAAGTGAGGACAACGAGTCAGGATCATTGCACAAGGAGTGAAGCCGCCCTGGTTGATAATAGATATTCAGAAAGGAAAGAGTAATTGTTTCAGAAAAGAAGATAAAGCGAAACTGAAAGGAAGTGTAGTTTGGGAGAGGAGGCATGACAGGGAATCAGAGTGATATTGAAGACCAGTGCTTCCACTAGTACTAGCATGGTCAGGAGCATGAGAAAAGTATAAGAGAGATGGAGCAGGAGAGGCTGTTTTGGTAGGACTGAATAGTGGAATCTGGGAGCCAGTAAAGCTTTAAGGAAGAGTTTAAGGAAGTTTTGAAGTATCAGATAATGAGTGGGTGCTCCAAGGAGGAAATGAGACAGGAAGGAGGATGGTGGCAGAAGGGAATAGGTGAAATCCTGGGCATTTCATGTTCAGTAATGTAGGTCGGAAATATGCTAAATAAAGTGAAATAAAATTAAAATCTGAGTGTACTCATCATGCTTCAGGCAGGACAGTTTTGGAATAGTGGAACAGTGAGCAAAAAGATTGATGGATAGGAATGATGTTGAGAATATTTACTAGAGGTTTAGATTATTTCAACCATTCCACCCATCACCTCTTTGTTTTTTTCAGTCTGGACGAATGTGAAAGGTGGCTACACCTGGCATGATCCAAGATCAAGACAGGGCTATACAGGTGATGTTTTTAACTCACATACACATGCCATGGAGTATGAAGAAGATATTGTCCTGCCCTCTCCGCATGTATGTGCGGATGGTTGGGGCACTAGGGTCAATGATGCAAGTCGAGCACTGCAAGATTCACGAAAGGATGAACAGTCATGAAGGTCAATAGGCCAAACGGCATATATGTTAATTCAGGTACACTTCATAGCCCCTCATAAAAATACTAAATGAGCAGTTAGCACAATGAACCACACTTCCCCTTTGTCTCACAGTAATTTCCAAAGAAGCGTTGTGAACTCAATGTAACCACCTGCTGCTCAAGGATGCAACCTGAGGCCACAATATAGAAAAGTACTTATAGTGGTGCACCAACAGTACATAATAATGTGAAAGAGTCCAAATCAAAATGTAGAATGTTCCAGATCTTCTTTATTGTGCTTGTACTGTAGACATATAGATACAAGTGTTACAGCAAAACAACACCCAATGTGTTTCGTTCACCACTTTAACCTTCTTCATGGTGTTTTGCTTTTGTACAGCCAATTCACCATGATGTGCGTCTTGTGAAACTGTAGTTCCCCCATATGAAAACGTAGCATATAGCCGCGGGGTCCCGTTTGATTACACACCCTAGTAAGAGGTGTTTTATTTTTCCACTTACGCTGTGCGAATTGCACTTTGCCCACTATCCTAGAACTGGACTAAGTGTCAAGTACGGGGAGGCCTGGCCTGATATTATGAGGATCCAGGGTGTGTAATCTAATGGGACGCCATACTTGTATGGTATAGTTCCATGTAGTAAAAGTGAAGAGAATCTTGCAGGAAAAATGTACTTCAGCTTTAGTGTCCTGCTAGGCAATGGTCGCACAAATGTAGGTTTGTCACAAGTTCTGATATGGAGGCAGATTTTGGGTCTGACAGTGCATATTAATAGAATACAATTCATTATGAGCTAAAAGTTGCCCCTACAAATGGACATCTTTGCCTTGGTAGAGTAGAAAATTAGTTTAAGTTTCAGAATGCGAAGGAGAATACGTCTTCATATGAGTTGACTCCAAGATTAACAGACCCAACCACAGGTAAATCAGTTCTACTGAGATAATGTCTTTAAAGTGGTTAAAGAGAGCATTAAGTGTGGCAAATGGTTCATTTTTTAGTGGTGCCCATGTGAGTGTACTTGAAGAAAAAGACGCACATACACAAGTAGTATTTGATGAAATATAACAAGCTAAGTCATGAACTAGGAGAAAGGGGAAAATACATGCTGTTTTGATCAAAAGTCCTGACTTTTTAAATATTTTTAGACCTCATGGGATGGCATTCTTAGAGGGGAAAGGAGCTGTAGGGGTTATAAGTAGGAGTTTGTTAGACCTGGCATCCTTGGCGTGGTTTTCCCTGACTTTTTGCCTCTACCTCCTATGTTTTAGATGCTGTGCTGGATTTCGTTTTTGTTGGCTTAGATGCTTTGAGAACTTTGCCACTGCTGATCAGTGTCAAAGTGCAAGTGCTCCCTGTGTAAATGTATACTGTGATTAGTTCTCCCTGATTGGCATATTAGTTTTACCAGTAGGTCCCTAGTAAAGTACACTTAGTGTGCCAGGGTTGGTAAATTAAATGCTACTAGTCGGCTTGCAGCGCTTATTGTGCCACCCACATGAGTAGCTCGGTAAAAAGGTCTCAGGCCTGCCAACGCGGTGCCTGTGCGCAGTTTGATAACTGCCATGTCGACTTGGCAAGTGCACCCACTTACCAGGCCCTACCCTTCCCTTTTTTTACACATAGAATACCCCTATGGTAGGACCAAGGTACCCCCCTGGGCCGGGTGCAGTGAATGTACTGGTGTGTGTACAAAATGTCCTGATAGTGAAATACTGCCAATTTTGTTTTTCACTATTGAAGGGCTATCTTGCCCACAGGACAGAATGGGGAATGCTTTGTAACGTTTTACAAGCAAATCTTCCCATAGGTATAAGATGGAAAAATGGAATTTAGTATCCCTGAACTCAGGATTTAATAACACATCTGTTAGTAAAGGGGATTTTTAAATTTTGTGTTTGATAATACCACTTTTTGAAAGTGGCTATTTTCTTGTTCAACCATCCTGTGTGCCTCTGCCTGGTTGTGGATTGACTATCTGGCTTTTGAGTGACAGGGGCTGGGAAGGTGCAGTGGCTCCAGGAGTCTGGATAAGTTAGCACTAGGCTTAATAGGCCTGATCTGCATTTGGAGTGGTGGGAGGAGTAGCACCTGTACCTGAATAGGGCAGAGCCTGGCTTCCACAATGCTGGCTCCGGCCCCTGGGGTGTGTCTGGACCCAAGGCTCACACTGACAATGGATGTTGCTGTCCACTTGCAGAGTGCCACCAGAACTGGTTTGAACTAGGCTTAGAGCCCCTTGCACAAAGAGAACAAAGATATTTTGGAATAAAAGTATCACACCCAAAACCCCAAACTTTAGATCATTCCTGCAAATCAAGAGGAGCCTTTGCCAAGGAGGAGAGCTGGAGAGACCAATGAGGAATACTGCCCTTGCTGTGTGGCTGGGGTTAGCTGCCAAGGAAAGGAGAAGGACGTTACTGTGTGCTGTGTCCCTTGCTTGAAGGAGATCTCCAAGGGCCTGAATTGAGCTGGCCTCCTGTTCAGAAGTCTCCGGGACACAAAGAGTTCATCCCACCAGATCCTCTGAACTCTGCTGCTGTGAGTTATAGCCTGCCAAGAAGTGCCTGTACCAGTTTTGGGCCTCCGGAGGTTGTTGCTGCTGTTTCGGAGCTGTAAGAAAGAAGAAACATGAAGAACTGCTCAAATTAAAGCATTGTTCTTCTTGCAACTGTTTTCTCGATGCATCTCCACGGCACATGAAGAAATTCCACGCATCGCTGTGCCGCTGCGAAAACCCTCGCAGCATCTGTCGCCGCTGCAAGAATTGACTCATCGAGGAATTGCGGCTGAAGAGGACCAACGCACCACCGCTCGAAGTGGCGGCATCAATTGCCGCTGTATACCTGAGTTCCACGCATCATATCTGTGCGGCTCACTTTCCTGACATACCACCTGCGAACCGAAACCATCACGAAGAAACGACGCATCACTTCCCATACAGACTGGATTCGACGCAACTCATCCTCTGCATGTTGCAGGACTGTTGCATCGCCTCCACGAGGTCTCAGGAGTGTTGCATCTCTTTGTTTTCCGATTCTGCGGCTATTTAGCTTTTGGAACTTGGACGTATTTACAGGTACGTTGGTGAAAAGTCACGCATCCATAATTTTCATTGGTACAAATTCTTGAAACCTTTTGAAAGTCATGTTGGATTTTTGTCATTTTGGTCTTGTTTAGTTTAGCTACAGATACTTTTTTAACTGGTGTGCTGTCCATTTGTGGTGTTTTCACTGTGTTACTGTGAGTGTTGGTACAAATACTTTACACATTGCCTTTGGGATAAGCCTGTCTGCTCGTGCCAAGCTACTGAGGGGGTGATCAGGACTTATCTAAAGAGTGTATCCCCCTTACCCGGACTAGAAGCAAGGGTCAATATTTGAACAAAGGTACCTTCCTCTGCCAACTAGAGACCCCCATTTATAGCATTGGTGGTCACTGGTGGGGATTTTAACCTGTATTTGTACTTGACCCATAGTGATTGGTGTACATCACTAGTTTAGAACAGACCACAATGCAACCACATACTGTGTTTTGTTTTTCGCTCTATTTTTGAGTGACCATTAAGGTAACCATGCACATTGTCTCAGAAGAGTAAACCAGCAAGTGAGAGGGCCGAATTGGAGTTTGATATTGAGGTTTTGCATACCTACAGAATAGATCAGCTCAAGCAATTTTGCAAAGATTGTGGATGTCTTATGAAGAGCAGCTCCAGAAATGAGGAGCTACAGAAGGGCACAAGGGCCTGGTGGGAGGCCAAAGAGGCTGGGGAGACAGGTGATGCAGAGGTGGATGAGGATGCACATGGGAATGGTTTCAGGTCACAGGTTCAGCCTCTGTCAAGACCAGCCTCCAGGGCTGGCAGCCACCATTCGGCTAGGAGCTTTTCCCCAGAGGAACTGGAAGAACACCAAAGGCTCAGAGATCATGAAGCTCTTAAGTTTAAAGATGAAGCAATTAGAAATGGAGAACCAAAAGGCTGCCATAGAGAGAGAGAGAAGATGGCAGAGGAGAAAAAAAATGCTCTCACTTTGGAGGAAAAGAAATTGCTTTTGGCTAATGAGTTGAGCATGAGAGAACTGGACATTAAGGCCAAACAAGTGGAGTCCAGTTCAAATGGTGGCAGCGTACAACCAGTGCAAGGGGGTAAGGTTTACTTACCCAAGGATCTAGTGCAGAATTACCAGATGGGTGATGATATTTATGCATGGTTTATGGCATATGAGATAGCCTTGAGAATGAATGAGATTTCTGAAAAGAATTGGGGGGTGGGCCTGTGAAAACATTTTGAGGCCTCTGGTAGGGACACCCTACCACCTTTAGAGCAGACGGGTACCCTGCCCTATGCCCATGTGAAGGAGGCTTTATGCCTCAGGTATGGGCTCACCCCAGGGAGAAGTTCAGGAACTTTAAGAAGCTTGAGATACATTCTTGGGTTGAATGTGTGAACATGTATAACTGTGCACTGGAAGGTTGGATTAATGGCAGCAAGGTAATTGATTGCCAGGGGTTGTGTAACTTAATTAGTTGGGAGCACTTGAGTAGTCTGTGTGTTCCAGAGCTGCACCAGCATCTATTGGATAGTAAGCTAACTGATTCCAGGGAGCTTGCTAAGGAGGCGGAACGCTGGACTAGCACCAGGGTCCACAAGGGGAATGTGGGTAACCCAGCCAAGGGTGGGCAAGGTCCCCCAGCAGAAGAGTGTGGGGGACAAGGGTAACCAAATGGAGTTTTCTAATGGTCCAAAACCGTTCCCAGGGTAAGGAGTCCCAGTCCCCTAAGCCTATAGTGTCCTAGCCCCCTAAAGGCAAGCATAACAACCGGAGTTACCCCTAGGTGTTATTCATGTAATCAGGTGGGCCACATTGCAAGAGATCCCAAGTGCCCCAACCCACCCCCAGCAACCATGGGTGCACTGTCACCGGGATTAGTGAGTGTAGGGCTGGGGGAGTAATTTGTTCCTAGTGAAGGGGGAGAACAAGCAGTTATGACCCTTGTCTCATTAGGAGACAGGGAGATGGTCCAGGGATCCTATCTGCCTGAGAACACTAAGAAATACAGGCAGTGGGTGACAATCAATGGGAGGAGGCTCTGAGAGACACAGGAGCCAGTGTGACATCTGTCAGTTTTCAATGGGTGTCTGAAGAGCAGGTTATTCCCAATGTACTTCACCCTGTAGTTGCAGCAGACAACTCTGAGCGCTTATTTAAGTTGGTGCTGGTTCCCTTTGAGTGGGCGGTCTCAGTTTCCTTGAAGGTCGTTGTTAGTCCATCCATACCTGTAGACTGTCTTCTTGGAAATGACCTGGAGAGTTCCCCATGGAAGGAGGTGGAACGCCAGGCTCATTTGGAGATGTTTGGTCTGCATGAGTGGGTTTGTGTGACCACTCAGTCAATGGCTGCCAGTAGGAGTAATCAAGAGGATCTGGAGCCTGAAACAGTGGCCCAGGTGCCTGCCAGGAAGAGGAGGGGTAGGGGCATGGGAAACCAGCACCACGAGTTCCCACGGTCCAGGAAGAAGCAGATCCTGAGGGGGATGCCCTCGAGCCCACAGGGGAGCAGGTAGCCAAACTGGGAGACCAACTGGAGCTGACCCATCGGCAGCAGGAAGGGGGTCTCTCCAGGGAGGAGTTCAATTTGAATAACTTTATTTGGTTATTTATTTAAAACCAACAACATATACAAATACAAGTCCAAGCAAGACTTAAGTTTTAAGACAATTAAACAAGATAAAAAGTCATCAGACATATCTAAAATAGATTAAAACAAGCATTGGCATAGCCAATAGGTCTCGCCTTTGGGACCTTAAAGTGTTTAGCCATGCAACAGTTTATGTTGTTGCACCAAGGATATTGTGCTGGATAACTAAACACTTATAAGATCCCATAGGTCAGACCTATTGGCTATTGGTACAAATTCTTGAAACCTTTTGAAAGTCATGTTGGATTTTTGTCATTTTGGTCTTGTTTAGTTTAGCTACAGATACTTTTTTAACTGGTGTGCTGTCCATTTGTGGTGTTTTCACTGTGTTACTGTGAGTGTTGGTACAAATACTTTACACATTGCCTTTGGGATAAGCCTGTCTGCTCGTGCCAAGCTACTGAGGGGGTGATCAGGACTTCTCTAAAGAGTGTATCCCCCTTACCCGGACTAGAAGCAAGGGTCAATATTTGAACAAAGGTACCTTCCTCTGCCAACTAGAGACCCCCATTTATAGCATTGGTGGTCACTGGTGGGGATTTTAACCTGTATGTGTACTTGACCCATAGTGATTGGTGTACATCACTAGTTTAGAACAGACCACAATGCAACTACATACTGTGTTTTGTTTTTCGCTCTATTTTTGAGTGACCATTAAGGTAACCATGCACATTGTCTCAGAAGAGTAAACCAGCAAGTGAGATGGCCGAATTGGAGTTTGATATTGAGGTTTTGCATACCTACAGAATAGATCAGCTCAAGCAATTTTGCAAAGATTGTGGATGTCTTATGAAGAGCAGCTCCAGAAATGAGGAGCTACAGAAGGGCACAAGGGCCTGGTGGGAGGCCAAAGAGGCTGGGGAGACAGGTGATGCAGAGGTGGATGAGGATGCACATGGGAATGGTTTCAGGTCACAGGTTCAGCCTCTGTCAAGACCAGCCTCCAGGGCTGGCAGCCACCATTCAGCTAGGAGCTTTTCCCCAGAGGAACTGGAAGAACACCAAAGGCTCAGAGATCATGAAGCTCTTAAGTTTAAAGATGAAGCAATTAGAAATGGAGAACCAAAAGGCTGCCATATAGAGAGAGAGAAGATGGCAGAGGAGAAAAAAAATGCTCTCGCTTTGGAGGAAAAGAAATTGCTTTTGGCTCATGAGTTGAGCATGAGGGAACTGGACATTAATGCCAAACAAGTGGAGTCCAGTTCAAATGGTGGCAGCGTACAACCAGTGCAAGGGGGTACGGTTTACTTACCCAAGGATCTAGTGCAGAATTACCAGATGGGTGATGATATTTATGCATGGTTTATGGCATATGAGATAGCCTTGAGAATGAATGAGATTTCTGAAAAGAATTGGGGGGTGGGCCTGTGAAAACATTTTGAGGCCTCTGGTAGGGACACCCTACCACCTTTAGAGCAGACGGGTACCCTGCCCTATGCCCATGTGAAGGAGGCTTTATGCCTCAGGTATGGGCTCACCCCAGGGAGAAGTTCAAGAACTTTAAGAAGCTTGAGATACATTCTTGGGTTGAATGTGTGAACATGTATAACTGTGCACTGGAAGGTTGGATTAATGGCAGCAAGGTAATTGATTGCCAGGGGTTGTGTAACTTAATTAGTTCGGAGCACTTGAGTAGTCTGTGTGTTCCAGAGCTGCACCAGCATCTATTGGATAGTAAGCTAACTGATTCTAGGGAGCTTGCTAAGGAGGCGGAACGCTGGACTAGCACCAGGGTCCACAAGGGGAATGTGGGTAACCCAGCCAAGGGTGGGCAAGGTCCCCCAGCAGAAGAGTGTGGGGGACAAGGGTAACCAAATGGAGTTTTCTAATGGTCCAAAACAGTTCCCAGGGTAAGGAGTCCCAGTCCCCTAAGCCTATAGTGTCCTAGCTCCCTAAAGGCAAGCATAACAACCGGAGTTCCCCCTAGGTGTTATTCATGTAATCAGGTGGGCCACATTGCAAGAGATCCCAAGTGCCCCAACCCACCCCCAGCAACCATGGGTGCACTGTCACCGGGATTAGTGAGTGTAGGGCTGGGGGAGTAATTCGTTCCTAGTGAAGGGGGAGAACAAGCAGTTATGACCCTTGTCTCATTAGGAGACAGGGAGATGGTCCAGGGTTCCTATCTGCCTGAGAACACTAAGAAATACAGGCAGTGGGTGACAATCAATGGGAGGAGGCTCTGAGAGACACAGGAGCCAGTGTGACATCTGTCAGTTTTCAATGGGTGTCTGAAGAGCAGGTTATTCCCAATGTACTTCACCCTGTAGTTGCAGCAGACAACTCTGAGCGCTTATTTAAGTTGGTGCTGGTTCCCTTTGAGTGGGCGGTCTCAGTTTCCTTGAAGGTCGTTGTTAGTCTATCCATACCTGTAGACTGTCTTCTTGGAAATGACCTGGAGAGTACCCCATGGAAGGAGGTGGAACGCCAGGCTCATTTGGAGATGTTTGGTCTGCATGAGTGGGTTTGTGTGACCACTCAGTCAATGGCTGCCAGTAGGAGTAATCAAGAGGATCTGGAGCCTGAAACAGTGGCCCAGGTGCCTGCCAGGAAGAGGAGGGGTAGGGGCATGGGAAACCAGCACCAGGAGTTCCCACGGTCCAGGAAGAAGCAGATCCTGAGGGGGATGCCCTCGAGCCCACAGGGGAGCAGGTAGCAAAACTGGGAGACCAACTGGAGCTGACCCATCAGCAGCAGGAAGGGGGTCTCTCCAGGGAGGAGTTCAATTTGAATAACTTTATTTGGTTATTTATTTAAAACCAACAACATATACAAATACAAGTCCAAGCAAGACTTAAGTTTTAAGACAATTAAACAAGATAAAAAGTCATCAGACATATCTAAAATAGATTAAAACAAGCATTGGCATAGCCAATAGGTCTCGCCTTTGGGACCTTAAAAGTGTTTAGCCATGCAACAGTTTATGTTGTTGCACCAAGGATATTGTGCTGGATAACTAAACACTTATAAGATCCCATAGGTCAGACCTATTGGTTATGCAAATTCTTGTTGGCTAATGCCCTCATCACAAATGGCCCATTCACTCCGCGGAGGCCAGTAAACACTGTTACCGGGGCCTGAACCACGCATATGCCGGAGCCCTGCACATGATTGGTTAAGGCAGACACAGGATGGGTGGGGAGAGGAACAGGATATCGGGAGTGGAAGGAGCGGGATGTGGCTTGGTAGGTAGGTCTGGGGGTAGTTTTCAGTGTAGAGTAGTTTTCATGGGGCAAGGGGGTAGCTTTAAGGCTCAGGGCAGTGGGAGAGGCAGTTTTCAGGGATGAGGGCCATTTTAGGACTCTCATGGATTGGGGTAGTTTTTTGGCCTGGGGCTATTTTAGGGCTCATAGTGGGGGTCGAGGGTTGGAGTTGTTTCTTTGACTGGGGTGGGGTGCTTTGCAAGGCTAGGGTTTGGTTTTAGGGTTCAAGGGCGGGGGTCAGGGTAGTGTTTAGGGATGGGGGATTGTAGTTCTTTGGGCCTGTTTTTAGGGCTCAGGGCAGGATGGCTGTGGTGTGATCTTTACCACGTATGCCTTTACCAATCAAGCCATTACAATGAAATTCGTTGTAAAGGCATGCGTGGTAAAGACATGGGGTAGAGATCGTGGTTGAAACGTGTTGTTGAAGCATACGTTGTTCCATCCTACAACCTACTGCAGCAGCTAACTTAGTGGAGCCATCAAAGACCCAGTGTGGCCATTAGGATGTGCTGCGTACTGTGTACTGTTGCATTGAGTTTATCTCCCTATGCACAGCTTTGGACAGTAAACTCCTCTGGAAAAGAGGGCATTACAAATAAGCCTCCTATAACATTTTGTGATTCAAAACAGCAAGCACTGAAGTTGCTCAGTTTCACTGTAAAGGACAAGTGGAGTTTCAAGATTTAAACCAGGTTCATGCAGCTCCTGTCCTTGTCCAAGCATCAGAAGATTAGACACAGAGTGTGCTGAGAGTTTTTCAAGACACTCATGGCCTTTGCCCCACAGTAAACAGGATGCTGGGTCTGTTTGCTTCTGTTGTGGCCAGGATCAAGCTTTGCAGCACATTTCACGTTCATTTTGCAAAACTCAGAATCAAGAAAAGCTGAAGGGTCTGATTTGGAAGAAGAATACTTGAAATTCAATGCCTCCATTTTGGAACTTTTGGAAATCTAATAATATTATAGTGGCATTGATATAGGCTTCATATGAATGCACACATGTAGCTTCACCACAGAGGTATAACTACCTGCAGTGTGGTTTATGTGGGCGGGGCCTGGTGCGTGTGTCAGTGCCCAGGAGGGTGCTCTCACCTGGGCTGGTCTGTGGTCTCAGCACTGAAGCGTGTAACGGCAGTAACACGCTTGAGGGAACTCTTGCAGTTTACGTTCATTGACTGATGCTAATGATTTCCAGGAACTCTCTAAGGTCCGCCCAGGAGCGACAGAAGCAGAGCTCACAAGCGCACTAGGCACAGGCTAATGGGGGATGCTTTCTATAGTCTCTGGGAGCTGCAGGTGAGTGCCCTACATGCTGGCACTGGGTACAGCCAGCCAGGGTGAACTATCTCAAGAGCGTTCAGGCCTACAAACTTAGGAGTAAATGACTTGTATGACAGAGTGGAACAAAGGAGTGAAAGGAGGAGCAGCAGGAAAGAGGAACAGGGACAGCCTTTTTTCTTCCCCTGAAGTGTCATTACATTCTTCATTGTACAGCCAGTATTCAGAGGCACATTGGCAGGGCTTTAAATGCGATGAAATGGGGAGGGGTGCGCAAAGGGGGTGTGGTCTACATAATTAAGGGCATGGCTTAAACATATAAACTAAAATCCCCCATAGAGTGCCATCCTACCCACACTTTTGTATACAATCGCACTGTCTTTAAACACAACTCAATCGTGCCCGTTATAAACACCTGATGGGACTTATTTCAAAGTAGGCCTACACTACAATAAAAAATGTATACAGAAACACTGCCTAAATCACACGATGGCGGAGAAAACGAGCTGAAAACCACTATAGAGAGTCGATTTTAGCTAGTTTGCGGAGGCTGTCAGCAGTCTATGTCCATCCACGAAGGGGTGTGAAAACACCCCAGGATATCTGCGAGCCTCATGACCCCTTGTGCAGCCGCGGTGGGTAGTGGGAGTACCTGCCGGGTGGTAACGTGGGGAGAGGGAGGGGCAGGGTGGGGGTTAGTAATCTATGGATTACGGTGCTTCACAGGTAAGTAAACATATAAATAAACAAAACACATTTTGTTGCGCGCACTGCATCGCATTTGGGGATGCAGTGCGCGCAACAAAATTTATTTGATTTATTTATAGATTTACTTACCTGTAAAGCTCCGTAATCCATAGATTACTACCCCCCACCCTGCCCATCCCTCTCCCCACGTCACCACCCGGCAGGTACTCAGACTACCGACTGCGGCTGCTGTTCTTGTGTTTGGTGAGGGGCAGAGTGCCTCTTAGAAGCTCTCACACCTATCACCGCCTCTTCCCCACACAGTGAAGTGATTTTGTGAGTTTGCAGGTATGGTAAAGAGTCAGTACATAAGGCGAAAGCACAGAAAGGGTGGTAAGGTATTTTAAAGTATGATTCAGAGACATTAGTAACTGCATAGTTAAGCACGTCATAAACCTGAAGCGCCTATGTGCTTTCGGTGTACGAGCAGCGCCGTATTCCCTCGGAATGGATTGTCAACGTAAACTGGGTTGAACGATGACTTTGATTTTCTACCCAGGCGGAGAAAAAAAAAAGCCCTTCGGGGGCCTCCTTGGCCAGGGACTGCATGCAACGACTATTGAAAATGTTCGTGTAGTTGCGTCCTATATCACTGCCTTAAAAGTATGGAAATCAAGTAGAGCAAAGGTGAGCGGATGTGGTTTGACGGATAGTGCAGGCGACTTTGAAGCGGGGGAGCTAGATTCGAGTCTGCAGAGATTCAAACGCCCTGTGATTCGGCGCAAATCACTTAATTACCCGGTGCTTACATGAATGTGTCCGTCTGTAATGCAACGGGCGCTCACGTAAAGCGCGCTGATACCTTCGGGTCGAGTTTGTGCTACATAAACTGCGAAACAAAAAGTGCTCGCTGCATCGCGCAAACCTGACAACAAAACGTAGAATGCAAACTTGCTCAAATAACATGCTGTGATAAAGCAGCGAGACACCGTTTAAAGAGCAACGTCTACAATCAACCCCGGCCCCTCCCTGTTACTTTCTTTCTCGGGGCGTTGAATGTGGACGAGCCTTAGTAAAAGAAAAGTTACAACTAACAAGTGTCAACTGGCCCCATGTCATAAGAGAACGTGCAGTCAATTTGTGTTTCTTTAAGAAAAGGCACTACAGTGCATGTTGGTATTTGTAGTCCCAAACTATTACTGTGACAGTTAAACGTCAAGCCTCGGCGTGCTCGGACGGTATTGTTGGCTGAAAACACATTATTCCAATGAGTTTGGTGTGGCGTACGTATGAAGAGATGCTCACATGCCTGCTGGTCAGACCTCATATTTACAGGGGCACTGTCTGCTGGAGAAGACAATTAGATAACCATCATGTGCATTAAAACCAGGTGGTTTGCTATTTTAAATAAATAATACTTTCAGAAGAAGGTTCAATATAAAAGGCAGTAATCATTGCCGGGGAGAGCATTCTATGGGAAATTTTGTGAGAGGCGAGTGTGATGGTACATTGACCATCATTACCCCTGGTTGTTGTGAAGGAAGGTCTACTAGTAACTAGATTCTAGTTTAAAGCACCTTCACAGGGTATGTTCTATACTTCTTTTAAAAGGCAATAGTGCCCCCAAGCGGTCATGTAGAATATGGCGCCAACAATACTAACATGCGTGCGACCCTAAGAAAGTGTCGGCAAAAGTGAAAGCGTTTTCCTTGCGGGAGCGAGCCAGGGGCACCATGTGTTTGTAAGTTAATTACAAACATATGGTATTGAGCTCGCTCTCGCAAGGGAATCGCCAAACGTGCACGCATTGCCATTGAGGGCAATGGAAGGCGTGCACATTTTTAAGACAAAAACCGAAGCGATTACTAAAGGTCTTTTGCCTTGCAGCGCATGCGCCCTGCTAGGCGAGACCTAAAAAGGGCATAGCTAAATTTCTAAAAACAGTTGCCATCTAATAACATGTAAATCATGTAAATCAACATCCATTTAAAAAGCAGAACCCTAAGGTAACAATGATAAACAGTTTCAATTAATTTATGCTAATAAATCAATTTTCAGAATCACAAGTGTTTAATTTTGATATTAACGATTGGCTCCAGTTATGTGCAGAAGCTTTTCTCATTTGATCCAGAATGAGAATAGGAAACAAATGAACACATAAACTATTAGTCCTGCGGTATCAGTTTTCAGGATTGCCTGCCTCCAATGTTAAAGCAGGCCGGTAGTAACCATCTCCTACGGATCTTTTGATATTTTATGCAGAAGAGGATGTGCTCTTCTGTCTCCAAAGTTTTGGTACATGTGGGACAGAGTAAGATAGTCCTGCGGTCCGGTTGCTGGGAAACCGTAATAGGAGGTTACCATACCTAGATCTAACATATAAACATTTTGCAAGTGGGTGGTGTGATTTGGTCCAGGAAGGGATCAAAGGAAGGGCATGGCTTAGCACAAAAACATTTTTAAGTTCATTGGCCATTTGCTGACCGAGTGGCATAACGTTCTTCCACGGCCGCCCAATACCTAATCTTCAACTTTGATCAATCTTCTTTATTTGCCTTCTCTGGGTGTTCCAATGATTCTGTCATACCGAGAGTTGTAAACCAACTCGCAACATGCTTATACCAAGGGAGGCTTTTAGCACCACTCATCTGCAAGACCTCCTTTAGGGAGTTGCAATAATCAGAAAGTTGCAGTGTTGTCCACATGTGCAGCCAGTACAGTAAAGGTTTCAGTGACACCATATCGCTGATTCTTTTCGTCCTAAGGTCGAAAAACAGTGGAATTAGGGGAGTGGTAATAGGTACTGAGATGAGTGATCTAGCAAAGATATTTTCAGATATCTTCAGTTTGTTTGTGTTGCTATACCCCCATATCTCTGCTCCATACAGAGCACCACTCTGAGCTTTTGCTTGATACACTTCAACAGCTGGAGTCAGTGTTCGAGTATAAGACTGCCTATAGTGTCTCAGTATGGAGTTTGACCTATAAACGAGAGTTAAATGGTATTTTTCCAGTTGTTGCTGTAAGCCTAATATTTCGCTCAATCTTATCCTCAAATAGTCAAAGCTTTTCACCCGCTCTAAAGGTTCCAGTGCGAATCTAACATCTCTTGATTTTTCCCTTGGTTTTCCCGAATACCATAAATTTGGTTTTGGCAACATTTAGTTCCAAACTCCAGCTCCTGCAGAAGTCTAAAAACGTATCCACTAGGATTTGCAAGCCCATTGGGGTTGTGGAAATAAGTAAGGAATCATTTGCAAAGAGCAGGATTGGGATGTAGTGCCATTCATGACAGGGGAGTCGTTCCAGCAGTCCAGTAAGATACTGGCCACATCATTAATAAACAAGGAAAATAGTGTAGGAGCAAGCATGCATCCCTGGCGCACCCCAGGCTGTCTGGGTATTTTATCACTTAATTTGCCTCATGTTCCCCATCTGACCTTTGCATACTTATTCTCGTGGAGTCTGGCTATCAATGTCACCAGGTCAATTGGGGTCCCTATGTCAAGCATTACTTTCCACAACAGTTTGCGTGGCACTAAGTCGAATACAGCTCTTAAGTTGACAAATACAATGAAAAACTTTTGTCTTCTCAATAGCACATACTTCCTGGTCAGCAGAGTAAATCTTAAAGCCGGGTCACAGGTGCCAATTTTGGAGCGGAAGCCCGTTTGGTAGGAGGACAGCAACATCTTCTCCTCCATCCCGCTCTGGAGTTTATTCAGAACTTGGCGGGTGAAGATTTTTTGCAAATTATCTATTAAACTTATTGGCCTATAGTTGGGACAGAAGTGTCAGCCTTCTTATGTATGGTGATTATGTTGGAGGAATAGTCCCACCAGCCGATATGCAGTTTGTTAAGGTGTTTATGTAGGTGGCCATACCATAGGCTCTGATGTATAAAGGTCGCCCGGTATTTGGTCAGGGCCAGAGGTCTTTCCTGCCTTAAGTCTATTTATTGCTAGCACAGTCTCATCCAAACTAAAAACTAGTACTGTGTTGGTTGTGGGCATAGTGGGGAGAATGTTCAAAATAGTTTGTTCAGTGCTTGTGCTGTGTATGCAATCAGCTTCTGGATTCTTTGAATATAATGTGGTAAAGTGCTCGACCCAAACATTCATCTGAATGTGGTAACTAGAAGTGTTTGAGATATCCGTATTACCCCTTGCAAGGATATGCCAGAACAGGTGGGTATCTTTACAATTGGCTGCTAGTACCAAGTCCTGCCAGTTTCTATCCACAAATTCTCGTTTTGCTTTTGTTATTACAGTTTTGTAATTATTACGTGCCTGGACAACCCCTGGCTGGTTGTGATCCTTAATAGCTACCTGAAGGGCCCTCTTAGCTGCTTTATATTCAAGTTGAACCAACTATTAATTATTTTGCTAGCAGATCTACCACCTGAGCTTCCTTTTGTAAACACTGCTTGCAATGCTTAAAAAAAATCATTGTGTACGCGGAGCATCGAGGCTAGTCCACCTAGATGTTCACAGTCCAGGCTACTGGAGAAACCAGATATAAAATGTACAAATAGTTCATAGATCCTGGTGTATAAAAGTGGGTCAGCGAGTACGTTAGGCCAAGTAACTCTTCTGCTATTATTGGTTACAAGAGGTTCATCCACCCCGGACAGAAAGCCAGATGGCTGTCTGTCCAGTGCGGAGCCCCTCATTTTTAACAGCAAGGGATTGTGGTCGCTGTCTGACCCTGGGGAAATCAGCATATCCTCAACTAGTGACCAAATTCTAAAATCAACAAGGATCTAATCAATGACACTTGTGCTGGTGCCACGTTTGAAGGTGGTTTTCATGCTCCTGTCAGATAGGGTCCTTCCATTACAATCCCTCAGACTCCTGCCTGCAACCAGTGATGCAATCTGCAGGGACACAGCCGTTGCTCTATAGCAATTTTTAACCGGTGCTAAACTCGCTGTGCCCCATATCTCATTCTCCTCCTCCAATAGAATACTCAATATGGGGGAGGGTTCAAAGGTGGTATTAAAGTCCCCTGCAACTATGATCTTAGAGTTGAGTTGGTATACCCCCAGAAGCTCATCTAGCTGTGATAATATGGCAGATTCATTATTATAAGTTTCAGACCTAGCATAGATATTAAGTATAGTTAGGTTAAGATTTGTTGGAAAAGTGAGCTGAATCCTTAGTATATCTTGAGATTGTATTATCACCTGTTTATATTTACACGCTATAGTATTCTTCACGAATATTATCAGTCCCCCACTCGCTCTGCCCATTTGTTTGGGTGGTTTTGCTTCCACACTGTAGATCGTATGGCCATTTATGTGCAACTTAGCCACTGCCCAAGTTTCCTGGAAAATGCAAATGTCATTAGATCCAACAAACAGGTTCCATTCTGGGTCTTGCAAATTAGAATGTATTCCCACCAGATTCCAGGATATTATATTTAAGCCTTTGTTGGCCTCATTTTTAGATATAGTTGGTCCGCTGCAGGATTCTATGCTTGGTGAAATGCCCATTGTCAATGGTTGGATTAGGCAAACCAATGGAAGAGGAATTTAGTAAAGGGTACGCAACCTCAGTTACACCAGAAATACTAAAGGAGGATACATCATTACTTGCCCAGGATGTAGAATTGCTACGGGAGACTCCCTATTATTATCAGCCTCTGAGAGTATTGTGCATGAGGGTACATATGTAAGGCAGGTAAGATTATTGGTGTTACTGAGGTAATCTACATCTCGTACTGGAGATGGAAGCCCTACCCTAGATGTATGACCCTGCCTTAAATCGTATCCCATTCTGCAATACTTGAATTTGATGTGGGAATTGTTTAAAGGATCTGTCCTAAAGTGTAGTGCCACTAAATCAACCACCATCCTAGCTTCTTTTAAACCTTTAGAGATACTTCAATCAAATCAAACATAGTATTCATGGTGGAAGACCTGTGGGTGTGGAGAATATCTTCTCTAATGATCGAGCGGCACCCTCTGGTATGTCTTATCCAGTAAATGGTCTTATTTATAAGACAGTCTTCGGGTTCGAACTTCACAGGTGAAGGTAGTTTTGGTACATTTATCATAATTACTTTATTTCTCTGAGTAAAGGGCCTATTTCTGATGTAGGAACGAGTTTTCGGGTTCAGTCCTCCATTAGGGGTAACTGGGGTAAAGGAGGGTTGTAGGTGATGAAGGTTAGGCATTCTGGAATTATTTAAGTAACATTGGTTATACTGAGTATTCAAAGGGTACTGGGGTTTGGGCTTGATAGGCAGAGCTCTCCTTGTCTGTGTTCCCTATCTTTTTTGGGCTCAGGGCCCCCTGTTGGTCATGAGCAAAAGGTTGGGATACAGATTAATGCGTACTTAACTGTTGAATAGACTGGGCAGGTTGGGTGGTCTGTGTGCACCGGCTGTTCAGTGTAATAGAAGTATCAATGTTATTTACACACTTTAACTTATTTATAATGAGGACCAAATTAGATATGGCAGTTTTTAATCCCTCCACTTCAATCCTTAATTCATTAACTAGAATTGTACATTCCCAGCTTATTTCTAATTCGGGATCAGATGGTACAGTCCCCTGAGAGGGTTTGGGAGAGTACGATACAGGGGAAGCAGGGGTTGCTATACCCTCTACAGTCCCATCTATAGACCCATCGGGCAAGTCCAGCAATGGCAAAAATCAGTTCTTACAGTGGACAACTACTGCTGGTATTGATGGATGAGATAATCCCGATGCCTCCGGACTAGAAGAATTCCCCATCATTACCATCTTGTCCAAAGGCTATTTAGCTGCCTTTCGAAACATATTAGGTATGCGAGGTTGTAAGATAGATTTGGAAGTGCCCACTTGAGTGGGGTCCGGGATGGTTATAGTGTTCTGAAGTGCCAGTGGTTCAGATTGTAACTGGTACTCGCATTTGGTGATTACATTATCAATGCGATCAATTACACAGTTCCCACCTGAAGATTTAACTGTTCTTTTTTTGTTTAGTGGGAACTATAAGCCCATCGGTAGCCTTCGTCTTTCACATTATGGATGTGGTGGTCGATAATACAGGAAAAGGGAAGAAGAGCACGGTGCAAAGTGGCAGTTGAGTATACTTGAAACAGGGCAAAGTGGCAGTTGAGTATACTTGAAACAATGGCAACATGCAAGGTGTATACACGCCTATTGGTGCAACCCAACCCCTAGGACTATATTCGTCAGAGAGTCGAAGGTAGGCTCCATGAGGAGAGGGCCCGGTATCAATAATAGAAACAGTGAGTGTTAACGATACAAAAGAACAAAGTCTTATTTCCAAGCTTCCTGGATCAAAGACGTTATGAGGGTCGCCCAGCCCAGCCTTCTACGGGCAAGCCTGAACATGTCCCGAGCTGCGGGAGCCCACGGTCAGCTTAGAGGTGCCTCCAGGCGCTGGCAAAATTACGTTAGCGGCGACAACCACATAGGGGGCTGGGACCAGTAGTCCTGGTCCTCCTCTCCCCCAAGGCTGCAGGCGACGGTGGCAAAACGGGCTTCCTGCGCTGCTGGAGCCCTCGGTCAGCTTTGAGGCGCCCCCAGGTGCAGGCACAATGAGGTTGGCAGTGACGGCTGAGTAGGAGGCTGAGACCGGTAGTCCTGGTCCTCCTCTCCCCCAAGACTGAAGGCGACGGAGGCCAAATGGGATTCCTGAGCTGCAGGAGCCCGCAGGCAGCTTTGAGACGCCACCAGGCGCAGGCAAAAAGACGTTGGCTGCGACGGCTGCGTAGGGGGCTGGGACCAGTAGTCCTGTTCCTCCTCTCCCCAAGGCTGCATGCGACAGTGGCAAACAGGCCAGGGAGGAGTTCTGCAGAGCGCAGATGGCGTGCCCTACTCATGTTGGTTTGCGGCACCATGCTACAAACCAGGCAGCCGGTGAACAGTTTGGATCCCATCTGATTTACTGGGAGGATGGATTGTTCTATAGTGAGCCTAAGGTCGCTGAGCCCGGTGCAGCCCATGTGCTGGTAGTACTCGAGCGCTTTAGGGCCTTCCTATTGGGTCTGCCTCATGACGTGCCTCTAGCCAGACATTTGGGATGTGACAAGACCTTTCAGAAACTTGTAACCCACTTTTTCTGGCCCCAAATCAGAAGGCACGTTGGCACAGACTGTAGATCTTGCCCAACCTGCCAGGCAAGTGGCAAGAGTGGAGGAAAGTGTAAGGCTCCCCTCCAGCCCTTTCCTGTGTTGAGCACCCCTTTTGAGAGGGTGGGAATTGACATTGTAGGGCTACTGGAACCCAAGACAGCTTTAGGCAACAAGTTTATCTTTGTCTTCATGGACCATGCCACCTGGTACCCAGAAGCTGTCCCTCTCCGGACAATCACAGCCCCTTGGTATGCCGTGCATTGATGGGGCTCTTTTCCCATGTGGCGTTCCCTAGACAGGTAGCCTCTAACCACGGTACAAAATTTCATTTTGAAATACATGACATCTTTGTGGGAGGAGTGCGGTGTGGCATACAAGTTCACCACTCCTTATCATCCTCAAGGGAATGGGTTGGTTGAGAGATTCAACCGAACCCTGAGGGGCATGATCAAGGGTCTAAAGAGTGTATCCCCCTTACCCTGTTTAGAAGCAAGGGTCCCTATTTGGAAAGGTACCTACCTCTGCCAACTAGAGACCCCCATTTCTAACAGAGATCAACGTAGTTATTCATTTAGTTGTGATGAACTAGGGGAAAATTTGAAGCACAGATGTGATTGTTGTAGTTAGGACAAAAAAGAAGATGAAATAAGTAGAAAAATACCGATTCAGACGCTTAGAAGAAACTAAATAAATTACTTACCTAATACTGCAGTTATCCCGCGTTAGTGTCTTCCATGCTTTCTTGGGTCATTTTTTACATTTAGTAAAGGGGACCAGTTTGTAGAGGTTATGTTGTTTAATAAATGCAGGGCCAATGGAATTTTGTGATTTTGCGGCTGGGGCATTTTTCACATAATTATGGATTTGCCACATAATCCATCTTCAACTGCATAAGCTACAGATTTTAACAAAAACATATAGCTCAAACCGATAAAAACTTACTAAAAGCACAGTGCCACCTGCTGTAGAACAGTAAAAGGCCCTTTGCAAAGGTTGTCTGGCCCCCTTTCTGTTGCTTATTGTTGCATATAGGCGATACAATTAGTAATAATGAGGTGAAGACTTTGACCAGTGTTACATTGTTAGCTTCTGTGGTGCAGAAGGGGGACAGGCTGTAATGATGCTCTGATCCTCTGATCCTGCAGCAGCAAAGAAATGTCCTTGACTTCAGGCCCAAAATATTTAGGTCAGGAGTTTGTGGACCCGCAGGTTCAATACCACAACTTGTGATACGGCAATAAAAGTTTAAATGCTATCTGCAGCTGTCCTCGCATCACTTTTTATACCTTCAACTATGGTGTATATTTTTATCTCAGCAATGACGGTGCTACTTTATTTTTCCATACTTTGAGTAAATTGAAAGGGACCCCAAAGAATTCATGAATTTTAATAACACATTTAAATGTTACCAGATTTACACTTACTTTCAGATTTATGCAAATCCCAAACAGTGTCCTCACTAATGTTTCATATTCGTCTTGCACTTCTTTCTTCACCCTTTCTTTGAGGTGGAGATGTTCTTCCTCCACATCAGAAAGCTTGGTGCGCAAGGCTGTGACTTCCAGGACCAGTTCGTGGCTAAGTTCTGCAGTCTACCCCAAGAAGCGGAAAAACACAAAGTAGATCACATGAAAACACCATCAAGGGACAGCAGCACCACATGACCATGATAAACAACACTTGATCACCAAGAGGAACACAACATAAGTACAAGTGGGCACTGTAAACCAAACAAGCCTACAAAGCCTAGTCTTGACGAGCACGCACAAATACTCTCAGGCACCAATATGGACGCAGGTCTCAAAGGGCGCGATATTGCCCTTGTCCAGAATACAATTCTGGTCAGATGTGCCAAGAGGCCCAGCACTAATGGACTATACCCAGTCCTAGATTGAAAAGAAGATGATCAAGGAGTTCCAGGACTAGACTACATCTTTTGAACAAGTCTCCAGTCCTGCCTCCCAACCAGCTCGATTTGTATATCATACAGCATATCTTGCCTCCCATCAGAGATAAGATATAGGCAAACCTTGATATCTAGACTGCCTTAGTAAATTACTTAGAGGACTGTATTTGTGTTTTGTGACTGGCTTTTTCGTTGCATAGTGTATTAATTAACAAGCCCACACCTTCAAAACCACTGCCCTACGTCATGCTGATGAATACAATTGATGAGCCTTGTATTTTGTTTATGTATTGCAGTGGTCCAAAGAGTAGCGGCTGCCAACTTCGGTGAGTGGAGGGGTGGGCAATTGGCTAGTGGGTGGGTGGTTTCATAAAATAAAAACATTTACGTAGATAAAATAATATTCTTACCGTGGTTGCTGCTGCATCCTCACTCCGGTCTTTTTCCTTGTGACTCTAGGGCCCCAGCTAACTCTCTTAACTAATCCTGGCACTGTCCTCACAGCATTAGAGCAGCGCTAGGATTGGTGGTAGCGCCCTGTATCAGCACTCACAAGAGCACTGGAGGCTTTTGCTTTCAAGACAGATGGGTTAGAGAGGTTTAAAGTGAGCGTGTGTGGCTGGCCGTCACAAGACAGCTGATCAAAGAGACATGTACTTTAAATAAGTGCAAAAGCAGACCAACCTTCTCCCTGCTGCTACCATTCAGCAGGCCCCGCCCTGTCCTGACACTCCATTTGGAATGAGATGACAAAAAAATGGTAATGAATTAACTTTATTACCATTTTATTTTTCATCTCTGGGGGCATTTCAGTGCGGCAACGCTCCTCGCCTATAACTGAGGAGCCTCCCCTGGTCCCAGCTGTTGTTGCGCACATTGCCCTAGTCCATCCAAGGGCCAGTGAGTAGTGTCCCATAAATGGAAAATGCAGCACATTGTCAATATACAGATTATCAGTGCCCTGTCCATTATTCAGATTCCTGTGTTCCAGTCATGACCTTGTGATCTTTAGAAATAGCTGCATTCTGCACACCATGGAGACTCTTCACCTGGTAGGACATGACTGCTTGCTCAGTATACCTCTGCATATTAAAATTACCATTATTAAAGAAAATTATTTTGCTAATTATCATGCAATGCAAGCCTTTTAGGAAAAGCACCGCTGAAAATTTCACAAAGATGTAATGAACATCTTAGAATGATGTGGGTGAAATATCTGCATCCATGTCTCATGGACTGAGCTGAGGGCTGCCCCCACATATGACATCACAAGTGGGTAAGCACTGCCATTATCAATGTTTACATGCACCATGTATGTGAGCATCCTCTGTAGGCAGCTTCGGATACCCTTTGATGTCATGTTTCAGGACAGACCTCTCTAAAAGCACCAGAAAATAATGAGGAGCGTGCGCATAACATGGCACATAACACAACATGCAACTTGGCACACTATGTTTGAGGTGTTGAAGGCCTCTTTCAGATGTCTGTTGGTGGGGGAGCTCTAATGTTAAAACCAAATAAAGTGTGTTTCATAACACTTATGTGTTTCTTGGAACAGAACATTGCAGTTGGGCCATGTGCACGGAAGCCTTAAGATAAACCAAGATAAGGAGGATGATGATGATGATGAACCCGAACGGCGCATACTCTATATCGTCAAGATGCTAAAGCCACGGTCACACCACTATATGGCAAATTATTTCCTAACTTTCTTCTATAGCAATAATACAACTTACTTGAAAGTAAAACATTACGAAATGATCTTGATTTCAAATTTAAATCTAAAACATTGAACAATTAACCTGTGGCCTGGTAGTACCATCTGACTTTCACCCTAACTTCAACTGGTCCACCCTCAGGGTGTGTAAGCAATCTTCAACTTTAACCCAGCTCCTTCTGTGACTGACAGTTCCATTCTACACTCATCATTATTCCAACTGACCCATTTCACTGCTGCACAGAACTATACCGAACCCCAGCTCTCCGTGTAGTTCCAATGGATTGTATTGTAATCATTAATCAGTTTTGGGTGCTTAATCGTGAACAGATTAATGACCGGTTCCTATATTCACCTCTGTTAGAAAAATCTTGTACTTTGGGAAATCCTATGTTAATCCCAGATTGCACTATTTTTTTTCCTTTTCATTACGGGGAGATGCCCAGTTTTTCCACTTTCGCCCCCTTCACTACAGTACTCCACTTTTACCTCAATATATATATATCTTATTTCTAAACTCCTGCAACACTGCCAGCATCATCTACTTCTCTTACTACTTATCAGTACCATGTTTTATTTACCGTTCCCTTTATGTTATTTTCTTATTCTGATATTTGAGATACGTTCATTTCATTCTCTGAGATTCTTGCATCTTCAATTAATTAAATTGGGGTAAACACTATGCCTGGGGTGAAATTCCATTCCGCTTCCCGCTTCCCGCTCCCCACTCTGCCTAGAGTGTGGAGTTCCAAAAACTATGCATAGCAGCACGGAGTGGAGATTTTCCACTACCGTAGCTCGTCAATGGTAAAATGGCAAGCGCAAGCGAGGAATATCGTACTCCAGACCACCTCCCTGCAAGATTTCTCAATGCTGAAACATTCAGCTCAAGTTCAAGAAGCTGCCGCTCGCGTCGAACCTGAACTCGAGCGGCAGAAAGAAGCAGCGCCATCTTGCGATGTGCGTATTTCCATGTGTGCTGATTTTGCAGCACAAGACAAACCCTGGCACCAAAAATCAGCGCAAGCAGAGTGACATATCACACTCTGCCGCTTACGGAACTCCAGGTAGCGCTGTGGAGTTTTTTGGTCACTTCGCTTAGCAGAGTTCTGCATATCGGAACGCTGCGAACTCTGCCCAGGTCTAGTAAACACATCACCTTCCTTCCCCAACACCAAGGCAACACTACCCTATGCCCTCTCTAATCTCTACTGGCCCACTTACTTGATAAACAATCTACCACCACTCGATACCTAATTTAAAAAAACAGTAATAACCACATTCCATTCGGAGCCATGCCACAGCACACAATTATAATTGCTAGGTTGGTGGTCTGCCTTGTGTGCTTAGGAGTTGGGCACCATGTGCTGATCACCTCCTCAGTCGGATTGACAATATCTGGGAATGACAGTGAGGAAAAGATGCAGGATACAGGGGATGGTGTTATGCGGTCTCTTTTAAAGAACCCTGGTCATCTCCGCCTCTCCAGCAGCATTGTCTGACACTCGAAATCTGCATCTCTTCAATTTGCCGGTTGGTGATCAAAATAGTAGCTGTGGGGCTGATAATACAGAGAATAGTGCTTATTTTTCTTGTACATTCGTTCAAATATGTGGTGCTGAGTAAGCATGGCCTTTTCTCTGGGAATCTCTCAGATATATTTCTGCATGGTGGCAGTGTTGTTGGCAATTTCTGTGGTAATGGCAGCGTTGGAGTCAAAAGATGCATGTTGCAAAGTGACCCCTTTTTGGGGCTCAACAGCTGGGAAGTTTGAACTTTAACACAGGGATACTGCTATCCAGTGCCCAGTGTATGTGGTGTGATTCCTAAAACAAAGTAAAATTGACTTACAACCCATTTGGCACATTACATTTTACCATAAGGCCTTTGTATATGGTGTAAAAAACTGCATTTATGCCATGTAGAATTAAAAGGCACATGTGGACTCTAGCGCTGCATTGTGCCTTCAATTTTGTGAGTCTTAAAACTTGACACAGGTTTATACTGGGGTCTGGTCCGCCTTCTGCTCCAAGCTCATATGGTTCTAGATTCTAGAGGTGGTTAAACAACGCCGCGACATGGATCCCAGTAAACAAAGATTAGAGGCAGAATTCTTTTGGATTAAGAAGCTTAACTCCCTCCAACCAGTTGGGATGAATGACAGGATTGAATATACCTGCTTCTTATAAAACTATGGATTATGTATGGCATTGGCAGATGGACTGCTCTTTACCCAGGGTCCCTTATTGAGCATGATGATAATGTGACTTGTTGATTTTATTCACTGCAATGTGAATTGTGCAACTTAAAATTGTTTGCGATGTGCACAAATTTTGGGCAACATATTGATGGTATACTTGATCTTGCAATGTTTTTGACAACGAGTGTTCGTGATGAAAATGTATAATCTTGGTATTCTCCGCTTTATTCATTTTATTTATGTCATTATTTTGATGTTGGTTTCACTGTGATTACGACACATTTCGCGCTGTTTGCATGCATATGTTTATTCATTCTCTATTTGGTATGATGTTGTTATGGCAGCCGTACTTTGAACTTTATTCAAACCCAAGTTGTTCACACTCCGGCTAGTTTGATTTCCGTGAAGCCGATGTACTCATGTCATGTGACCAGCGTCACATGCAAGTTCCTGGTACGCTATTGGTTAAATGTTCAGTGAGTTAGTTTGACATGGCTCCAGAGGCGTTCACGGAGACGCTGTGTTCCCAGTCTTTAAGTAAGTTTAAAAGTATGCTTTTAGGCTGCGGCATGTTTTCGAGTGCATTTCATTTCTAACTGGTATTTTCTGTTGCGTCATACTGATGTCTGGTGTTTGCACGGAGTAGTGCGGTGAACTCACAGTGTATTTTGGTGATTACTGACTCTATCACAGCCACTTTATATCCCGATTTTCATGCTGTCAGACAATCATAAGCTTTCTTTTGGTGGTTTAATGGTCTTACACTGAGGATGTAACTGTCAATGTTCATACTTGTACTCTTCCTACACTGAGGGTATAACTTTCACCTTTCATACTGTTACTTTCCTGTTGCAGAGAAATCACAATTTTTTTGCATGACATCACTTAGTTCATACATGTTATTGTGAACATGCAAGTTATACCGCAGGTAACTAACCTGGTCCTGTATGATTTCCTTATAGACCCCTGAGGAAGGGTCCTTTTGGTTAGACCCGAAATGCATTGGGTTTTCGGAAGATTGGGAAAATGATGAAAACATCATAAGATGAATATTTTGAATGTTTGGAATATGAAAATAAACATTTGAAGTACTACAAAAAGTGGATTATTGTTGGGATTATAACCAGTTTTGAAACTTAAAGGAACGATCGGTTCCACACGTCATTGAGCGCACATCTTCGTGAGGGGAGCTTCTTCTCACTCTACGTTACCCAAGCTCATATGGTGGCAGACAGGCGTGCAAAAATAAACTATTATAGGCCTAAAATCCTCTTCTAAGAGTAAAATAGGTCACCCCTAAAATTACCGTATTATCATAAGGTAGGGTGCATAGTGCCTAGACGTGGTACATGACAATATTAATATTAGCATTTGTCTACAGTCAATAAACCCCCAAAAGATATTGTACTGTATTGGGTTTAGCTCTTCTTTTGTTGGTAGAGTTAAATGATTTCTAACAAGGTAGGAAATATAACTATTGGAACATATATATTTACTTGCCTGAGCCACTGTAGGCTAATTAGCCTTGTGGCCTGACAGACGTAGTATAGATTGCACTCCTTCAGGGCAAATGAGTAAAATACTCTATTCCCTGTCAGAGTACCTGCCAACCAAATTTAGACTTGTGAAAGTTTACCGAGCAGATTGAACATGCTGCACTTGACATCTTTGAACCCGAGAAGGTTGGACCCTCTTCACATTAAATCCAAGGACAGAAAGTTCTCCAAGTATCATAAGGCTGATCCCCTGGGTGGCACCAGGAACCTAACAGGCTGAAGAAGACATATCTGTGAGGAGCCACAGTGGACCAGTGGCAACTGCACTGGGGCAGACTTTGCTGTTGTCGTCTGCCTGACACACATGAGAGGGTCCATGCGCCTTCATCTGAAGTCCTTGTGATGTTAAAAGTGTCCTCCTGTGCTTTGTTAGGCACCATTGGGTATAGGTTTTACGGACTATGGAACCTCTACAGTATACCACTTTTCATACTGCTTTTGCTACAGATATTCATGCAGGCGAAACCTAGAGGTATATGCTTTGGCAAAACCACTGGTAGAGATGCAAGTTGTACATCTCTTGGTATATGAATTTCTCCAGGAACCTTAAGTGGGCTCAATTTCAACATCACCATGAAATTCACAATGAGGCCAGCCATTATCGTGTGACATCTACAGTATGAGATAATCATGCAAATGGAAAACACACATTATTTACTGCAGCTGCTGGCCCTAGACGTCATGTTACTTTGAAGAGTCAAGAGAGTTGCAGTGTGAACATGACACTATCATCAGCACCCCACTGCTTCACCGCAAAGCCTCCGTGAGAACACCTCCCATATAATGACTTTTCTAGTCATTGGTGGGTGATGGCGTTCCCAGGGCGATGCCTATAAAATAGCCATGGCAAGGGGATCGTCAAAAACAGTTCTAACACGACATGGACTGAAAAGTTCATGCCGTGCTGGAATTGCTGTGAATGCACACAGGCGGGCACATACTGTGCCCCTCTGTGTCTATCCACAGGGCGTGAACAACAAGGGGGCCCTGTAGGGCCTCCTTTGTTTCCTATCTGCCAGAGTTTTCATGGAGGAGGAACCGCCATGAAAACCCTGGCGGGGAGGAAGTTCCTAATATGCATGGCTGGAACACGACGGTCCCGCCAAGCATATAGATGCCTCTGGACTGCCCCGCTACCACCAGGGAATGTCGGTTCCCTGGCAGTGTCGGCAGGCCCAGGGCGGTGACTGCCACCACCGCCCACCACAAGTCTGGCAGTAACCGCCAGACTCGTAATCGGCCCCTAAATGGGAAGGGTTTAGAGTAAAGTTTGGGTTTGTTAAGGGAGTGATTAGGAGGGGCTTATGGAGGGACACGCACCTACCCACAAAAGAGTAAGCTCATTCATATTCATAAACTGCACTTCGAAACTTACTACAGCCCAAAAGGACCCAAAACAGTAGTAGCTTAGACCTGGAGTAAGTCCAGCACCACACCTGGACAACACTTAATGAGAAATAATGTTAAACTAAGGTAATTTATTTAAACTTCTTAAAAAATATGCAAAAATGTAATTAAGTGTGTGTGTGTGTATGTATGTGCGTGTGTGTATATATATATATATATATATATATATATATATATATATATATATATGTCTGTGTGTGTGTTTAGAAATATAGAAAATATTATAACACATTTTAATACCTTTTTCATTTAAAATTACATTTAACTTATATTTATTTAAACAAATTATGAAAGGAAATTATTTCTATATTTAATTATCAGTAACCTTTATTGCATAATAAATATCAACATTTTACTTTACTTCATTTTCAATATATATTAAAAAAAATGAATTTAGTTTTATATCAGTAAATTAATTAAATATTTATTTCAAAAGTAAGTTAATAGTTCAGTATGTTTTTTTAATTTTGGTCTAAATTTTAAATAAATATATATAAATCATTCACATGAATTCGAAACATAAAAATATTTTAGTAATTCGTTTTTTTAAGTTTAATAAACTTTTTGTACTTTTCCCTATGCTTTACGATAGGGAGATCTCCGCCCTGGTGGTGAAGATCTGTGCCAACATGTGAAAATCTACTATTATTAACTTAAACCTGAATTCAGGGGTGGAGAGGTAACTCTACACAAAGTGAAAGAGTACATTTACACATGTGTAAGTTTACCTTTATGAACAGGCCCGATGTTATTTTCATATGCAGTAAAAGCAAACATAATTGTTGCTTGCACTAATACACACCAGTATGATATGACGTTTCCATGCAATGTCATGTTTCACGTGGTATTACTGAGAGAGCGCAAATTTGAATAGAAATTATGTATAGGCCGTATTTACAAGCACATTGTATAAACGTAGGAATGAAACGTATATCGTAATGTGAAGTGACACTTATAGCATATAGAAAACTGAGATAATCCAAAGTAATATAGGAAATGTAACTGTATTCACTTTAGAACATGTATTAGATTTAGAAGGCCCGTATACGTAGTGGGCTGATGTAGAGATGATATGTAGAAATGCTTACGAAATGTAGAACGTGCAAAGTAGAATTCATGTACGTGTGAAAACGTTAAATGAAGAAGCGGCGAGAAATGTAACGTGGAGAAGTGCGCAGAAAGTATACATACGACGATGTAACGAATAAGCATATAACCTCGTACTCTATGTAGTTATATTCTATGTAAAATGTATTCGAGTATAATCAAGACTTTAGCTAAATACGAATATATAAATGTGTGTTAAAGGTTGTACTGTGTAGAAGGTTTTTTTTTGTAGAAATGTTAGAAAGGTTTAGGTCATTTGTGATTCTAACCTGACTGACCAAGGGTTAGCAGGAACACAGTCCGATGTATGTAATTTAGCGGACTTACAGGAGTCGTAAATAGCTTGATGTGGACGTGAGAGCCAAGAAGTCTAGCACTTGTTAGATTTAAGGTGACAACGCTGGACAAGGTTTATGGCCTGAACGTGATGAGAAGCGCTAAGAATTTGGAACTTGTTTTTGAATGACCATTCACAGGACCTAGAAGGTCAAAGAATAGCAGTTGTAAGTTAAAGTCTTGTTTAAGTTCATATGACTTCTGATCTGAAAGTGTCAATTGAAATTGCCAATAAGAAGATGAAGATGACATCTAAAGAAGAAAGGTCAACTTAACGGACGACGAAAGAGATGAAGCAATGGAAGAAGCCAGAAGCTGACATCATCGGGGAAAGTCCGTGGTGGGCGTCAAGGGGCGTTCCACCCACACTGTGATTGTGTATTTTAGGGACAGCACCCCGGGAAGAAGATAGCGATTAGCCATAGCGAATAGCCCAGCAGGGAGCTCAGGGAGAGAGAGAAGGGCGAAGCATAGATGACTTGAGCAGATGTGCTGAGAGAGATCAGAGCGCAAGAGAGCAGTAGGCCGAGGACCCTTAAGAAGAGCGGATGGGTAGGCAGAAAGGGTACTGCTTCTTAAACTTAAGTTACCTTTAGAGGCTAAGAGAGTTTGAACTTCTTTGGGAGTCAAACTGCTGACACCTTTTTAGGTTAGGAACTTGCGAAGTAGGGATGTCACATAGCATAGAGTAGGGACAGATTTAACGTGATATTTTTTCTCTTTCTGCAGACGACGCCAAGGAACCACTTCACATCGAAGCTTTAAATTGCTGAATGTGGAATTGATTTTGTATTCTTTTGTATACTTTGATCCCGAGAGGATTGTATTTGCATTTAACTTTGACTTTATATAAAACTTTTAAACTTTATCAGTTGTAAGTGGTTCTTCAGAGTGGCGTCCGTTAATGGGGTTTGTCTAAACCTATACAGGGGTTGTCTTTTACTCAATGACAGATACTAGCGGTCCAAAATAGATGAATGAGATACGTTATTAAATTAATCATAAATTGATATCAAAATCTCATTCCCCGCAGTTGGTAGCAGAGAAATGATGGTTATCTTCTTGAGGAAGACGACCTAGGCCAGGTTTAGTTTACCCCAAGGTCCCTAGTCATCGACGACCAGAAGAAGAATTGCAGCCGAAGACGGTGCTGACGGTGTGTTGAGGGAAAAGCAGCAGAGTCGGTCGAGAGTGAGTATAAGGGTCATGCGTTGTAAGATTGCGGTGTTTTATGTTGTTCCAGTGTTGTAATGTCAAGCGGAGTTGAATGCCTGTAGTGTGATTGGGGGAAGGTTGTGAGCGCGCGCAACCGGATGAAATCTTATGTCCAGAGGACTTAAGTGGTTCGGGTGTATCGAACACCCAGAGTAATTTGTCTACCATTGAAAGGGGGTCATGAGGTACCATTGATTTCCCGACAGACCGATGATAGGGGGAGCGTATGAGTGAGCGAATGAGTAACGGACGCTGGTCGTACGTTTACTGTGTGTAAGTAACCTATCAGTGAGGCGATCGTCTGACCGTAAGAGGGAAGACGTTTCGTCAGTTGAGGTGACAATTACAGTTAGACTGTGGCCGTACAGTCAGAGAAAAGTGATCGCTTGGACGGAAGTAGTCATTTTTCAATGTATGAATGAAAACGCATGAGAAATCGTGAGACAAATTGAGAAAGAAGGAGAATTGCTGCAAGAAGAAACGAGTGACGTCAGCATAGAACCGCGCTGAGATTGGTTAGTTTGTCAGACGTCAGCGAAGAGTCGCACTGAGATAGGCCGATTAGCGAGAGCCGCGTAGGGATTGGTTGTTGGTTGTCATCGGGACGTAAACAAGGAAGAATAAGGGGAAAAGTTGTAAGGTATCGAAAATGAAGTGTTTTAAGAGTTTAAGAGCACTCTTTAGGAGGAATAGAAGAAATTTATATGCCGGAGAGGAAGCTCCACCAGAAGGCACACCAGCTTATTATATGGCAGTAAATGTAGGCTTACACTCGATACTATGGATCTCCGAGTGGAATAAGCTAACTGAAGGGAACAAGGAACTGGCGTTTCCGAGATTTGGAACATTTAAGCTAGATGTGTTGAACGAACTAAAAGCGGTAATGCTCGCAACAAGACCTCTACCGAGGCCAACACAGTTTGAAGCACTTAGTGTATGGTTTAGAACAGCACACGAAAAGAGCGTAAAGAGGCGCCAAGAAAGAGTGAGAAGATCGGTAAAGGCAGTACAGGATGCCAAATGGGATGAGGAAGCTAAGAAATGGAGAGTACAAAAGATAGAAGCAGATAAACTGTACCCGATGCTAGAAGTTACGGGAGAGAGGAAACCTCTAGAAGAAGAAGAGGAAAGCGAGACAGAAGAGGAACTGATAGAGAGGCTATTGACAGATAGACCACCTCCGTACAGCGGAGGGGCCGCAAGTCCTATATTACCACAAGAGGACGGAGCTAGATGGGGAGAATATAAATCGATCCCAGTATCAGAGTGGGATGCCAAGAAAGAGGAGGAGGTACCTCAATCTAGTTCCGAACAGAGAGTAGTGGGAAGATTTGTGGTCCAGAAAATGCCAGAAACACAACATGCAAGGTCTTACCAAATGCCAGATGCTCTACAAGTACCGGTTACCATAGGCCCTATTGTGTCAATCTACAACCCAGAAGGGGTCCAGCAGGAGGAACAGGCACGATGGGACAGGGACAGGGCAGAGATGGACAATAGGGATCAGAGGCAGATATTAGCACCGATGAGTCGGAGTACCCCATTAGATGCGGCAACAGGTCCTTGGGTAGAACAAGGGCGTCAAAGAGGGCCAATGGACTTAATGGGACCAAAACCGAAGACCTTTAAGGAATTAAGGGAATACCTGAAGGATTGGGATACTGCCGAGGAGATTAGGAATAAAAGTGTAGAAACAGGAGCTGAATGGAGAGACCAAGATAACCGGGTTCTCTCTCATTGTGGAGCTGGCGAAAGCAGCCCGGAGTGGGAGAGAGGGAGTCAAGAAAGCAGAGGAATTAATTGTCCTACTATCAGCGGCAATAGGCAAATGTGCGATGACAGGAGCACAGGGTGTGGCGAAGTGCCTCGCGTCACCTTTAGTGAAGGAGAACAAAGGACGCAGGAGTACCGTAATACTTTCAGATGCACACACCATGCCCCGGGTGAAACAGTGCAACATTGGAATCACGGAAACATGGAGAGTCGCGAAGCGTCTCGACATGCATCCGGCGATAGTAGACAAATTCATGACAACGTAGGGAGTCGCGAAACGTCCCGCCATACTTCTGGTGATCAGGATCGAGATCGCGGGAGCATGGGGAGCCATGAAGGACCTTATCGTTTATTGAGCGACACCAGACAGCAAGCGAGTTACAGTGATGTTGAACAAAACGGTGGATCCTATCTCGTATCTGGAGAAACCGAGCCGAAACGACGCAGTGTAGGGATGGGGGATGGAGTAATGTTCCACCACACCCCACGGGAAGATGGAAAGGCTTGGGATCTAGAGAGGTGGGAACAAAGAGATGGAAGGAAAACTCCTCATAACTCACCTGTGTTCAGGCGTAGGGCGCATAGTGGAGGTGAGAGAGGTATGAACGAACCACCTAGGACTGACATACTGAGAGCTGAAATAAAAGCAAAACGGCTCGATGTAATGAGTTTAAAGTCAGACCTAGATGAAATAATTGACGGCCCAGTGAAAATAGAGAGATTAGAATTGTACGCACCAGATGAAATATTGTTTTTATCCAAGGATGTTACTCGGAGAGCGAGGTCAGCTCATGAAAATTTATCGAATTTAGCAAATAGATATATGATAGACCTATCACGAACTAAAGCTTTACAGGGTAACCATAGGCTAACTTGCTCGGATCAGGATCTGGATGAGCGTAGAACGATCGCGCTGAAGGTACACATAAGGGAATTGATTCAGAGTATTAGAATATGGAGAGATCTGGATAGATGGGAGGAAAGATGGTCTAAGAAGGGATCCGTAAGAAGGAGTTCACTTACAAGGTCCCCGGATACAGACCTAATGCGAATGGAAGCATTTCCTTTGCGAGAAATCGCGAACGGAAATTACGTTCATGTACCCTGGAGTAGGGGGGATTGCTAGCAAAAGAAGGCGGAGTTTGTAAGGCTTTGAAGGTCCAGGAATGTTGTACTTATATTCCTGACAATTCAAAACCACTTGAGAAAGTCATACGGAACATTACACAGATTCATCAAGAGATCGAAGATTTATCAAAAACAAATGTTTGGGAAAAAGTTGGTCATGGAGTAGGAAAGGTTGGGAGTTGGTTTGCCAACCTTGGGAAAAGCATAGTATGGTACATAATAAAGCCTATATTGATAGTATTAATTTGTATAATCACATTGTTAGGTTTAGTAAAGTTCTATAAATGGTATAGATCGAACCGGTTACAACGAACAATGAGAGAGCAAGAAAGGAGATTAGCTGCTTTACAAGATCAACAGTACAAAAGCTTAAGAGCTCTCGAGACGATGAAGAGAGGGAATATTGTAACTAGTTCTGTTTAGAGATGTTATTCAAATTGCATTTAGTGATGACTCCTAGAAGTCATCAAAGGGGGGACTGAGAGAGCGCAAATTTGAATAGAAATTATGTATAGGCCGTATTTACAAGCACATTGTATAAACGTAGGAATGAAACGTATATCGTAATGTGAAGTGACACTTATAGCATATAGAAAACTGAGATAATCCAAAGTAATATAGGAAATGTAACTGTATTCACTTTAGAACATGTATTAGATTTAGAAGGCCCGTATACGTAGTGGGCTGATGTAGAGATGATATGTAGAAATGCTTACGAAATGTAGAACGTGCAAAGTAGAATTCATGTACGTGTGAAAACGTTAAATGAAGAAGCGGCGAGAAATGTAACGTGGAGAAGTGCGCAGAAAGTATACATACGACGATGTAACGAATAAGCATATAACCTCGTACTCTATGTAGTTATATTCTATGTAAAATGTATTCGAGTATAATCAAGACTTTAGCTAAATACGAATATATAAATGTGTGTTAAAGGTTGTACTGTGTAGAAGGTTTTTTTTTGTAGAAATGTTAGAAAGGTTTAGGTCATTTGTGATTCTAACCTGACTGACCAAGGGTTAGCAGGAACACAGTCCGATGTATGTAATTTAGCGGACTTACAGGAGTCGTAAATAGCTTGATGTGGACGTGAGAGCCAAGAAGTCTAGCACTTGTTAGATTTAAGGTGACAACGCTGGACAAGGTTTATGGCCTGAACGTGATGAGAAGCGCTAAGAATTTGGAACTTGTTTTTGAATGACCATTCACAGGACCTAGAAGGTCAAAGAATAGCAGTTGTAAGTTAAAGTCTTGTTTAAGTTCATATGACTTCTGATCTGAAAGTGTCAATTGAAATTGCCAATAAGAAGATGAAGATGACATCTAAAGAAGAAAGGTCAACTTAACGGACGACGAAAGAGATGAAGCAATGGAAGAAGCCAGAAGCTGACATCATCGGGGAAAGTCCGTGGTGGGCGTCAAGGGGCGTTCCACCCACACTGTGATTGTGTATTTTAGGGACAGCACCCCGGGAAGAAGATAGCGATTAGCCATAGCGAATAGCCCAGCAGGGAGCTCAGGGAGAGAGAGAAGGGCGAAGCATAGATGACTTGAGCAGATGTGCTGAGAGAGATCAGAGCGCAAGAGAGCAGTAGGCCGAGGACCCTTAAGAAGAGCGGATGGGTAGGCAGAAAGGGTACTGCTTCTTAAACTTAAGTTACCTTTAGAGGCTAAGAGAGTTTGAACTTCTTTGGGAGTCAAACTGCTGACACCTTTTTAGGTTAGGAACTTGCGAAGTAGGGATGTCACATAGCATAGAGTAGGGACAGATTTAACGTGATATTTTTTCTCTTTCTGCAGACGACGCCAAGGAACCACTTCACATCGAAGCTTTAAATTGCTGAATGTGGAATTGATTTTGTATTCTTTTGTATACTTTGATCCCGAGAGGATTGTATTTGCATTTAACTTTGACTTTATATAAAACTTTTAAACTTTATCAGTTGTAAGTGGTTCTTCAGAGTGGCGTCCGTTAATGGGGTTTGTCTAAACCTATACAGGGGTTGTCTTTTACTCAATGACAGATACTAGCGGTCCAAAATAGATGAATGAGATACGTTATTAAATTAATCATAAATTGATATCAAAATCTCATTCCCCGCATTACCAAAAGGTATAGCTATTTATGGTTGCAGTAGTTTTAAATGGTTTTATCATTCATCTTGGAGTGATGTTGCAATGTATTATCTAGTAGTATTTTGTGCTATCAAATGTTAAAAAGACATTGAGAGCAGTTGTATGTGGCGTCAACTGGAAGACAATGTGTAGTTTAAAATCAGTAAATGCCAGCACAACTAAAGCACAGGCGATTAAAAAACAAAGATCATTTTCAAAAACAAACCTGAATAGTGCTTGAATCAACCTGCTCCTGACCACTTTCAAATGCTTGTAGTTCCTACAATCAAAAGTGCATTATCAGAAAATTGTAGTTGAAAATTTCTCAGTTGATATTTATTGCAAAAGCAGTACATAAAAAGACACATTTAAAAAAACGATGGTTGGCGGCTGTCAGAATACATAATATTTGGTATCTGGAACATTTAATCTTGCACAGTTCCTTGTAATTTTAATTCAATTGTTAGATCCCTTAAACATGTAACTTATACCCATGTTTGCTCTGCAGCTCTTTTTATGAATCTCTTATTGTTATCATTTAGGGAAGCATTTTTTAACTGTGTTCCTTAACCTACTCTAGCTGCTTATCCTTAAACTTGGGGCGTATTTTAACAGCCTCCTAGAATTGGTGGTTGCCCAGAATACATAAACAGTTTAGCCCACGGAAATCATGCACTTAGTGCCCAAATCAGAACAAAACAATCTACAAAACCAAGAATAACGCACAGGCAATCTGCAGCAGTGGAAACACAAGTGGGCACATCCAGTCGGCCAGCTTAAGAGCAACTCAAGAGCAAATGGTTCATCTCTGTTGTATGCGGTCATTGCCATAGCTTGATATGAATGGGGTCTTCTGCTCCAAGGAAGTCCCCTTTCATCCAAGCTAGGAAGGATGTGTGTTATATTTCCAAACCAAAGATTGAAGATAGTGCTTGTAGGGAAGTATTTTTTTTTAAATTGGTCACTGTGCTTGTTCCTGATTGGATGAATTGGCGTATTTGACTCTGAACACCAGCAGGTTGCCAAACATCGTGTAGTGGATATGCTCTGTTCTAAAATAAGGATAACAGCAGTTAAATCGAATTGTCATATCTGATTCTTTGGTAAAGTCACAGTAACATGGATCAACTTGGAGCAGTTGGATAAAAGTCAGGTGTGAAACGTTGGCTGTGTTGTCTTACACCAGATGATGGGTGACTCTAAAAGCATGGCTTCTGAACTGCCATTGGTGGCCTCAATTGCTGTCATCAAATTCTGCAGCCAACACATGTCAAAGTAAACTATTTTGTACTTGTAGAAAAAGCCTACATTTACATTAGCTAAGCTACCTATCAATAAATGCTTGGCGTCTACAAGGCCTGGGTGCATAATATGCAAAAGGGATTCATGCTAAATATGGAATTAACATGTTTCTACAGTGACAGGGTTCAACCTTGTATCTCACTGTATAGACTGCAGTAGCCCTTTCTCATTGGCTACGTAGTGATAAAAGTCATATCCTCCATAAGTCAGCACTGTAAGTTTAAAAGAACAACATGTGCACAATTAAATATTTACCCCAATTTTTTTTTATTAGTGAAGAAGGATTGTTACTAAATATGCTACAAATGTAGTTTAGGGGAAAGTTGTTCATCTCTGTCTAAACCCTGCATTGGCACCTAAGCTGTACTGGCAGGTCCCATCCCATGGATTGACTGTAATTAAATACCCCTGCCCCTTTGAATAGGTGAAAAATGACAATAAATGCTATACCCCGAATACTATACATCAGGTCATAAACAGTTTGGTTGGTAACAGATAGATGATAGTGCGCAAAATGCATATTGAATGTAGGCTTAGAGACACTATTCACTACTACCATACTTACAGTAGACATGTTAAACAGTTAACATTCATAATTGCATTGTAGGGAATAAGAGGAAGCGAGTCCATTGATGAGAATTATTTGTGTTCACTTTCAAGCATATGCAGATGAGACTTTAGTGCAATTCTGAAAGCATGAAGAGAGGAGATACAGCAAAGAGTGGATTCTAGAGGTAGAGACAAATGAGCTTGAAAGAGCAGAGTCATGAAGCTGCTGTAAAGGTTTGGCCAAGATGAGAAGGTTTGAGTTGGATGGACTATGGTAGGGGTACAACAAGTATCTAGTAAGCATTTAAGATAATCAGGTAGGAGATGGACCATTGATGGCTTTAAAGATCAGGATCAGCCGCTTGAAAATTGCCCTTTGTTTTGTTGATAACCAGTCAATTTGATGATGATAGTTGGAAGTAAGCATGAGTTTATAAAGCTCATCAAGGGTTTTATAGAAAGATTTAGGACTATTTCTTGTGGAAGGGTTGAAGCATCAACACTTGCAGAGATACTATGGACATATTTAATTTGCTATATTTAATCTGCTTACTGTCTGAGTGCCCCGGTTGGAGCCCTGCTGCACAAAGCAATTATTGATGTCCTGTACTTTACTGTATAAACAATTGTATGTTGTTTTCACTTGCACACCTCTTTGTGGCCATTTGGAGCACTGAATACTTACTGCGTTTAATAGCTATACAAAACTATATTGGTTAGATATTCTGCACCAAGATTAACTATTTATTTACTACTACCATACTACACAAAGTGATTTTGTTAGGATAACAGAAACAACTTTGTCCAACTATCTTGATATTTCTTGATAGTACACATTGGACTAATATACTATAGTTTACGATTTTTAAACATAATTAACTTGAAATGACACAGTCAGGATCCAGTGTCCTGTATGAAGCGAGTCACCCAAATTACCACAACGTTATTTTGGGTAGCCCTAGCTGTTAATATAAGATTTTATACAAGGTCTGTCCTGTATGAACTGTTCACATATGACCGTCCTGGTGCCTTTAGCCATGTTGAATTCCTAGAGATCTTTCCCATATACCAGAATAATGTCTTGATGGTTCCTCATAAGGGTTAGATGTTGTTTTGCAGATTTAAAAATATTCTCAATTGTAACCAGCAGATTCAATTTAGGTTTCTTTCTTTTCAGTTCGGTATTTGTAGTCTAAAAGAGAGTATAAAAAGGGAAAGAAAAACCTGAGCTGGAAGAGTTAGTCACACATGGATCCGGGAAACTTGGCAGGGCTGTCTCCTGACTGATGGGGGTCACCACTTGGGAACGTAAAGTGTGGGTGAATGAAACAAAATGGCATATTCAGAAATACTGGAAGAGAGAAAATGGAATTGACATTATGGAATGCAGGTGGCAGTGTGCAGGAGATAGAAGTATACACTTGGATACAGACTAGAATACTCTAGGATTGGAATTGTAAATCAAATGAGCTGGGAGGTTAAAGGGAAGTAGGAGTTAGAGTAAAATAGGAAGGTGTATACATGTACAAATGTTACACCAGGTACAGTAGTTATTGAAGTTGGAGAGTGACACTGTGGACCCATTATTTAGATATTTGCAAGGTCAAATCCTGCCTGCTAAAAGCATAATCCTTCCATGGATGTATGACGGTACGACACGGGCTATTACCACGCGTACCGTTACAACGCGTGTTTTACAACGCAAGTCGTTACCACGACTTGCGCTGTAGGGTGCGGACTTAGGAATAGTTTAATTTACTATTCCAACACCAGTCCCCGTGGATAGTAGGGAAGGTGTTGGAATAGTAAATTAACTATTCCTTATCCTTGAGCGCCCTCCAGCGCAAGTCGTGGTTGCGACTTGCGTTGTAAGAGACGCGTCGTAATGGTAGCGCAGGGTAACATTCGTGTCGTAAAGGATGTTCGCCTCCTTCCATAAACTGTGCCCTTGTAGCATGTGGTGGAGTGGTGGATTTTAGTGGAAGGGGAAGTTAACCTTCTATACTTAATGTCAAGAAACTGTACCATCAATTAACTCCGATGTTTTTCAGTGTGTCCACAGTGTGCTACATTTGTGCATGAGGTGTGGATTTATTTTATTCAGAAATGGTGGAGCTTCAAGGACAGGATTACACTTCAGTTTCAAAATGAATGAACTTCTAGTAGTGGTATATGATGCTGCAACGGCCTTCATAGTTTCTTGTTTCATTATCAGTCAAGGCACAAGTATAATAAAGCACTTGCATCCCACAAAAATATTTTATTAATCTTCTTCCTACCCAACATTATCTTTGAAACCAGGTGGTATCCTCTTCTAAGGGACTGTTAATTAGGGATTTCCTTTCACCCATAAAGGCAATGCTCAGCAGTTAATTCAACACATTTTCAAACTTAGGGGCCGATTATGATGGCGGACGGACCTGAGTCCGTCCGCCACCATAGAGTAGGAGGGACCGTCCGCAGGGGCTGTGGAGGTCCCTCCGTGCAGATTAGGATGTGACCGCCAGGGTGGCGGTCACATCCTCAATCTTTAACATTGCGGCGGGTGCAGCTTCAAGCTGCACGCGCCGCAATGTTAAAAAAGCATGCACGGCATTTGCATGCACAAAGCAGCAGGAACTGCGCGGTGCCCGCCGCTTTGTCCACGCAAATGCAGGGGGTTACCATAGGTACCCCCCATGTGCACCCCCCACCCCCGTCACCAAGGGGGCCCGCAACGGGCCCCCGAAGGCAATCTCCGTATGCTTTTCCACAGCGGAAAAGCCGCAGTGGAAAACCATATGTTTTCTGCTATCCTAATATGGCTGGTGGTGTCTGACAGACACCGCCAGCCATGTTAGAGCTTTTCCGCCACGGTCGGAAGGCGACAGCGGCGGAAAAGCAGCGGACGGATTTTGAGACCCACCGCCATCCTAATTTGGCGATGGGACTTCTGTGCCTCCGCAGCGGTTTTCCCGCATCCTCCGGGCCGGCGGTGGTTTCCGCCGGCCCGGAGGATGCGGGAAAACCGCAATCCTAATCAGGCCCTAAGTTTTAAAGCTACACATATGAAAAGACAATTCACTCATTTTTTTACTTTCCTTTTGTTTCATGCTCCCCATAAAAGTTATTTAATTTGCAAAGACATGGAATCATCTTCTTATCACCACAATTTAGAGACGACAGAATAAACACAGCAAGGTTTCTCACACTGGCCAGCAATGTGCATTACTCTTCCTGGAAAGGACTAGAGAGTAAACTGTTATCCATTCACTTGTAAATGTAAATTGATACTTGTATAGCGCACTACTCACCCGCAAAGGGTCTCAAGGCGCTTGTACGAATACCACTGTGGAACCCATCCTGGCTTTCCCTGTGAGGTGTCCACTCCTGGGCACCCCCAAGGTGGAGGCCAGGCATCCTTAGCGTTGTGGGGGCCGTTGTGGAGATTAAGCAAGCTATTGCCCAGAGTTGCAGAGTGGGACTACATGATTGGAATAGGCACCGAGGCGAGAATGATCAGGTCCGTGGAATTTTGAGCCCAAGACCCGCCGAGGCGGGGAATTTAACCCTGGTCCCGGGCCAGACTTCTGCATCAGGGTCTGCCGCTCTAACCATTGAGCCACACTTCTCCACACTTCACATTCTGACAGAGGTGACTGAGACAACGGTCTTTTGGGAAATTGGGCAATCACTATTCTATTTCATAAGAGCCAAAGCACAAGCTACTAGATTATGGATGGGGAGGTGTGAGGGAAGTCTAGTCAGTACTTGCCTTAACACATTTGATCATAACGTTAGAAGCTTAAGAATCTGTACGTGCTTAGTATTCATTCCCTTCCGGTCTATTGCCTTCAGTGAAGATGGCACAATTACCTGCTCCTTCTGATACAGCAGCTGATGTTCTTGCTGCAGCACATTCTCATAAAACATGGAGTATGTTTCAAAATTGCTACGCTCTCTTGCCATTATGTCACAGCCAAGGGTGGTGAGGCACCTCTGCAAATGATCTTTGCCAAAAGTAACCTGTGAAAAAACAAAATAGTTAACTTTTAGCACAAAGCAGTGAAGTGATTGACAGGTAAAATACTCATAAGGGACAGAAGCTGTGTTGCTGGGTTGGAGACAGCAGGTACAGGCCACCAGTCTCCCTTGGAGCGCAAATCCTCAGTGCTCAGGCCAATCCTGACACTGCTCTCATGACATGAAAGCAGCATCTGGATTGGCCACAGCGGAGTCTTGGAGCCTGTGCCTGCAAGAAGGGGAGCAGAAGAGTGCAACATGGCAGGCTGCAGGTAAGTTTTTTTATTTTTTATTGATTTTATTTATTGTGTTCTCCTCCACCTTGCCCGCCACTCTTCCACAGCACCAACCACTACTAAACAGGACCAATTGTTTTTCAATTAATGGGTGTGTCTTCATCCAGACCTACGTGTGGCTTTCTCATGTATTTCCATAATTAGACACATTTGATAAGTTGCAAGCTTCCTACCATTCAGAGTATGATATTAATTTGGCGACCCTAAGAAATCTGTGTTACAGTGTGCTCCCAGAAGAAGGCAGCATGAGCACCCCGTACTAGGGACATGCTATCCGTGAACGTTTATGGGTGTGCATGCTTAACATCACATAGAGGAATGGGCTAGCTGGAGCTATCACAGTCATGACAAACAGTTATCCGTGTTATCATTTTTTATTAATGATATACATTTTATGCCATGCTGTTGAATGTTGAATGTATAGCAGGTGAAGCTACTTGAGTTGAAGGAGCCCAAACAACTCTTTTTAAAAATTATTTGAAGAAAGAAGCTGTATTGGTTAGTTGGGAATGTCCTAATGCATTTTCTGAACTTATTGATTTAGTACTATTAATTGAACAGACATTACAAAAAAGACAATAAGAAAGAAGGTGGCTGTGGGAAGATGCTGATTAACAGAACAGACTGGAGCAGTGCAGTTAAAGTGAAGTAACATTTCTTTATTACAGCAAAGGAGCCAACGTCCTGCAGATTCTTCTTCTAGTAGTTCTCAACTTCAACTGATGAAGCTGGAGTTGGAAACCATGGAGAAAGAACTCGGAACCATGGACCCAGTACCAACACAAACATGTTACGGGCTGTCATTTGGTACACTGGAACCATATATTTGTCATCACTATCATGGCATGATTTTTGATATGCTTCGGAAAGTTACTGGTCAACAAGTTATGATATGAAGGCCTACAAATCTAATTTAAATGTAGCTAATCTGTTTTTCAATGCTATAGCAGCATCGTGCTTTCTCTCCAGTTTTTGCCACGTCCAAGATCTGCTCAGTTTCTCCTCCTAAGGAATATGACTGCACCATACCAAGTGAAGTTGGCACTATTGTTCCTTTTGAGTGTAGTTAATCCTTATTTGAAAAAAAGAGAAGGAGCTTCTAAAGACTTATTTGCAGAGAAATTCGCAAAATATTGCACCTACTTATCTACATGCTGAGGACTTTTGTTGTTTTATATTAAAGATTACACATTTAAATCAAATTATGATTAAGGATTGACATCCTTTGCCTCTTGCAAAGAATACTTTGGAGTCAGTTCAAGGAGCACAAGCTTTCGCCAAACTAGTCTTGAGAGGTGCTCATACAGCTAGATTCATCAAGCATTTCTGCGAGCGCAAACGGTGCGAATCGCTAAATTCGGCCGCTTGCGCCCGCAAAAATGGCATTTGGAATTCATCAATAGGTCATGAACTCTCAATTTGAAAAATCGCAAATAATTGCGATTTTTCAAATTGCAATCACATTTAAGGAATCTCAATTTGAGATTCCTTAAATGCTATTGATGAACCTTAGAAAAATTGCGAATTCGCTATTTTTTGCCGCTATTTACCGCGAAGTCTGACTTCGTGGTAAATAGCGAAAACGGAGAAAAAATCACTTTTGTGCATTTTTCTAAGTTGTATGTTACACACACACATGTCCTTTGGACATGTGTGTGCGCAACATCAGTCTACATTTTCATTTCAGGGGTGCTACAGGGTGTCCTTTGGACACCCCTGGCACCCTTGAAATCACATCCTTATTTGCGATTAGCAAATTGCTAATCGCAAATAAGGAATAACTCCCCATTCATTCCTATGGGCCTAAAGGCCCGTAGGAATGAATGGGGAGTTATTCCTTATTTGCGATTAGCAATTTGCTAATTGCAAATAAGGAAGCTGTAGGAATCGCTATTTATTTCGCGATTCCTACATGAATCCCGTTTTGCAAGTCCTTAATGGCGATTCCTTAATAATCGCTATTAAGGACTCACAAAACGGGACAATGATAAATCTGGCTGATAATCTTTATAATGGAGGTCAACCAAGTGGAAAATGGTTTTCCGCACACCATGCAGATTTCAAATATCTTGTAATGTCTCTTGGGTAGTGCAATGTCCTTGACATTTTTCTGTGTCTCATGGATTCACTACTTTCTGATTTTTTTGAATCAGTTTATATTGCCCTGTTTAGATGATATCCCGATGTTTTCTATGACTTTAATGGAACATCAAGAACATGTGAGTTTGTTTACAGGGCTGCAGCAACCTCATGTGTCTTACAAACCAGTAAAGTGTGATTTAGAGAAGATGTTGAGTATCTTGGATGCAGTTGAATGCGGCAGGCCTTTCTATGAATCAAAGAAGGTCTCAGCTAACCAGGAATGCCATTTACAGACTAGTATTAAAGAGGCGCAAAGTGTCCTTGTATTATCAAATTGATATTCTTAGTTGATTAAGAATTGTGTTGAAATAACCAATGACATCACCTGCGCTTTGAAAAACGAAAATATGAAAGGGTTTTTCGCTGAGATGACCAAACTGAAAGAGCGTTTAAGGCACTCCTTGAGATGTTCATTCAAGCATCACTTCTGTGTGATCCTCATACTTTTAAGAAGTTGACTGCAGCAACAGATGCATCGGAAAGAGCGATTGGGGAAGTGTAATTGTGTTACAAAGTCAAGAGGGTGAAGGACAAGAACATCCTGACTTTCATTTACCTCATGTCTTATCAGAGTCTGAGAAACTGAAAGAGGATATTTAGCTTTGAATTTGACTTGTACTAAATGGAAACATCTTTTGATGGGCACTAGAGAATAATTTGAGATTGTAACTAATCATAAAAATGAGCAATGCAAGCATAGTTAACTAGCTGGGTGGGTAGTGTTCCAATTACATCATTCTTTACATTCTCAGCTACTTAGAGAGAGGAATAGTTAAAAGTTAGGAAAGAAGTGTTTGGTGGCAACATCAACACCATTATTCAGGCAAGGGCAAGGACAGGAGATAGTTTGAAAGAAACTACATCCCTGTTTAAGTACAGTGATTTTCTATGTGGGTATTGTCATACTGAAAGACTGTGGAACACCAATGATGAGTTAAATAAGGGGGGCCGTAAATTTTAAAATGGGTCGTTGGTGATTCTGAGAGGCTTTCTCAGTCTATGCTTCCCTTTTTTCTTCCTTCTTCCTCTTTCTCTTCCTCGTGTGTACTTCTGAATGAAAGCAATTGGTGCTTACAGTCAATATTCACATATTTGTTATCACCTGGTAAAGAGAAGTAACTGTTTTACCGATAAGAGTCTCCTATAAAAAAAATTCTGTGCACTTCTTTTGTTGATGGATTACATGGGTAACCATTAGACCCACAGTGATTATCACCAAACAGAACACATGATGAGGAAAATAATACAATCACTTATCACAAAAGATGAGCCATTACAATGACAGAAAACTACCAACATCAGCTAGGACGCACATGAAAAGGCCAGAGTTATTCTCAAAGTAGATCAGAATATAGCCCAATGCTTCACAGAGAGATCCATGGAATAGCTTAAGATCAAAGAGCTATACTTAGTAATGTATCATCTATATATATATAAAAACAAAAGTATGTCTGTTTGTCCTTTATGCATTACTACACCATTCATCCGATCGCCATGAAACTTTGGGAAGTTGTTGAGTACACTACCGCAAAGGTTTCTGGCAAAACAAAATGTTTTTAAATGTTAAAAGTTGTTGAGTACACTCCCACGAATGTTTCTGGCAAAAAAAAATAACAATTTGTTAAATATCGGCCCCCCGGCCCCCCAGGGCCCTCATAATCTTTCCAATACTGAACATTTACAGTTTACGGTGCGACTCGCTTTTGCAATGACAATCAACAAAGCACAAGGACAATCGCTGCAAGTGTGTGGACTAGATTTGGAGAATCCGTGCTTCTCACATGGACAACTGTATGTGGCCAGCTCACGCGTCGGAAAACCTTCTGATTTATTTGTGTACGCACCAGACGGAAAAACAAAAAATACTGTGTATCCACAAGCACTCGAATAAATAAACAGAATTAAAACAACACTTTAAAATGTTTTCCATATTAAAATGAATAAGTTTCAATAAAAATGACACAATGTAAATTGTCAGGACTCTTAGCCACTCTGTCAGTTGCATGACTTTAAAACGACCAATAGACTGTTTAGTTTAATTGTGAAAACTCCTACATTTTGGGTGAGGGATAAAAATATTAGTATTTGTGCGTCTGGGAATTAACTACGGTATGAAGGAAGGTTTATTGGTGCTGTAACGAATGAGCATGATGTGGATATCTGTACAGCTGTGCTGTTATATTACAACAAACATTATTGTATCCATTAAATAATGGCCAGATACTTAAGAATGTAAGCTAAACTTTGTGACTTTAAGGGAAAAACATGCTACACTGCCCACTGTAGCCTAGAATGTTTTTCTGTGCATTATGTCTTTTTTGAAACCTAGTGATATATAAATAGTTCTGCCCTTGGCTTGTTGTTTGTCTTCGTTCTTTTCAGAGAAAGAAGTTCCTGAAGTGGCTCTGCTACTGCAGACCTACTTTGGAGGAGTAAGTGATATTACATTTGACGATGAACTACACTTAAGAGCCAGTAAAACAAACGACTGGTAGACCCACTGCAGAGGGAAGAAAGCAGAATGTTTGATAGATCGGAAGGGATGTATTTTGTGACCAATGGTTTGAATGTCACTGTCACATGGTTAATCATGCTGTTCCTCTGTAGTACCAAATTATATTTGCCTATTGTGCAAACCTAATCATGTATTTCTAATTGAGAAATACACATTTATTGTAAAGCATTTTGGTATTGTCACTTTTTCATATATTGCCAAGAATGTATTGATATTTTATAATCAAATATAGATTATATATTGCATTGGTTTAAAACACCCAGTAGCTCCGAGTATAATTAAAGGAGGCCCAGAAGCCATGTTATTCAAGGGTATGTATTTGCACATTTCCAACAAGCAGAATCACAACCTTGCTTTCCAATCTGGCAAATGGAAGCAGGATTCCAATTCTAAATTAGTAGTTTCTTCAGCACAGGACTCTGCGCAAGTGATCAAACTCATAGGGAGTCATTTAGGAACACAGCCTATTAGGCAGAATGCTAAGATCTATATATTAACAGGTGTCAGTCCACATGGTGAGCACACCACATTTCCGAGGATTCCCAGTAAACCGAGCAAAAAGGTTGTCAGTGCTTCCGCTGAACTATTTGGGGCAATTGGGGAGGGAGGGGCAATTGCGTTCAGTTTGCTACAATATGTAAAAAAAAATTATCAAAGTTAGGGTCCCCACAGTTGATTGTTCATATCATTCATGTTGGATTGATGCAGTGACATCTGTAGTTAAATTGCATTTGTGTTCTGAGCAGATCCAAGCAATGGGACGTAAGAAACCCACTATTCCGAACGATGCTATGGCCACCCACATCTTGCCTAGGACTTTGCAGACAAGGGGTAAGTTACATCAGGATCAGAAGGGGGTGCTGGATTATTAATATTTACCGATTTCTACAAAAGTGGCAGTATCGAGCGGTCCATTAATGGTGTGGTGAAGTGGGCACTCATTCATCTGTAGGCCAGTATAAAGACTCCTCAGTCCAAAATAGAGGAACGCAGTACATTCTCTGGGCTTTGCACACCACTGATTGGGTTTTGGTTGGTTGGTTCTTTGGAAACAACACCACTTCGTGGAACAACACCTAGAGGCCACCCGAACTCAGTCACACACCCACACCCACACTTATTTTTTATTTTATTTAATGCGATTTTATATAGCGCGAACTTTACCCGAAGGTGTCAGAGCGCTTTACATAAGAACCAGTTGAAAAACATAAGGATTTAGGATTACATGCGTTACATAAAAGATACACACAGAAAAAATTGCAAAAGTACAAGATGTAAAGTCACACAAGGAGGAGATACAAATAGAAAGAAAAATTGTAAATGTACAATTAGTAAAGTCACTCAAGGAAGAGATACAAATGGATATACTCTAAGAGTCACATAGGAATGGTAGAAAGTACAAAGGTCTACTGCATATACTAGTGATTAGAGTTATCTCTAAATACATAGGGCAGGGATATGACTGGATATACTCTAAGAATCACATAGGAATGGTAGATAGTACAAAGGTCTACTGCATATACTAGTGATTAGAGTTATCTCTATATACATAGGGCAGGGATATGACTGGATATACTCTAAGAGTCACATAGGAATGGTACATAGTACACAGGTCTACTGCATATACTAGTGAGTTATCTCTATAAACATAAAGGGATACCAATGGATATACTCTAAGAGTCACATAAGAATGGTAGAGTACAAAGGTCTACTGCATATACCAGTGATTAGAGTTATCCCTATATACATATACACATAGTAGATTTTCTCAGGTCAAGACCAGGAAAAAAAAAAAAGCAGGAGAGCAGAGTTCCATTAAGTGGGGTCGGGAGATCGTCAAGGGGGAAACGAGGGAAAGGGGTAAAGGACGAGGGAATGGACAAGATGGCGGGTCAGAGTTCAGAAAATAGTGGCCAAGAGCAGCAGCAAAATGGCGGCCAGGCAAAAGAAAAAGTAAAGAGGTCCATGAGAGTCCTTGCCGGTTTGTTGACTGTCAGTCACTGACGCTTTTCGTTAGGCCGCTTTAAAAATCAAGAGTTGGATGTCCCGCGGTTCCCCTGCCTCGAGCTGCAGCTTGAAGGAGGCTTTCCCACTGTTGCCACGCCGCACTCTCTACCATGGCTGGAGAGCTCACCGGTCCGTCCAGCCATGAACCGCACACACTCCCTGCTTGCCCGGGAGCCCCCGTTACCTGCAGAACGTTGGGGTGCCTCAGCCGCTGCAGCAGTACCATCTCCCTGACGATCTTGTAGGAGGCCAGCCGGCAGTAGTCCCGGGCCGACCCGTACTGCCGCATGCAGCTTTCCATGTCGTGCCCGCCCAGGTCCACAGTCTTGAGCGCCGCTGTCATTTCGCCCTCGGATCCGGGGACGTTAGCCATGTCGGTGCAGGCAGTGCGTCTGGCAGGTCCACGAGCAGCAGCTCTGAGTCGCTGAAGTCGGAGTAGCCTCCTTTGCTCTCCTCAGTGTCGGCCAGCTCCTTCGTGTCCGCCATTGCATGACCACACTTACTCCAGCAGAGCAGCGGGACGGACATTCGCTGGCTTGTTTAACATGCGCATCTCCTGAGTCTGAGTGCCTTCAGTAAGTTAGTCAGCTGCTTCTGAGACCCACCAGCACCCCCGTATGTCACATGCGTTTCTCTCGGTAGTCCCAAGCCTCGCTGCCTGACATGTATGGCTCGCCCAGTCCCTTCGGCCTGGGCGCACTCCCAGCAACAGCCGTAGCGGTCCCGCACCCTGCCAGCCGGGCACGAGGGGGGCAAGGCAGGGCAACATTTAAAGTTGGGGAAAAGCGCGGGCAACAGGGCCAGGGGTCTCGGAGCTGGGCACTTGGACGGGGCACCAGGGTGACAGTGCCCTGCAGCTGGGCACAAAGATGGGACAAGTCCCTTCAAGTGTGGCCGCAGAGGGGGAACCAGGGAGGAAGGCCCTGCACCTGGGCGCACAGAGAGGGCCCTGCAACTTGAGTTATCGAGGGGTATCAGGGGGCCGTGGAGCAGGTCACAAGGCTGAGGGGACCCTGCAGCTGGAGTCGGAGAGGAGCCACACGTGGCAGGGGGCCTTTGAGCGGGTCACAAGGCTGAGAAGACCCCCACAGCTGCAGGAGCGGAGGTTCTGGATCAGGGGGGAGCTAAGCCCTACCTCAGTAAAGGGGAGCTGGCGCACATATACCCGAGGCCTCCCAGACCATGCCTGCAATCTCAGTATCTTCCTGGAGAGCAAACTCACTATGAAAGGCCACATCAACACTGTCGTATTTGACTGCTTCCACACCCATTGCAATCTCCGAAAAATCTTCAGATTGATTCCCTTCTACTCCGGGAAAACAATCACTGAAGCCTTAGTCACCAGCTGACTTGACTACGGTAATGCGCTCTACGCAGGAATCACCTCCCAACTCCTGAAGAGACTCCAGACCATACAGAATTCAGCCGCCAGATTCATTCTCAACCTCCCCAAATGGAACCACATCAACCCCACGTCAAGAACCTCCCCAGGCTCCCCGTCCATAAGAGATGCCAATTCAAGCTGGTGATACACGCCTACAAGGCCCTCCATGACCTAGGACCACCATACATCAACCACTGCCTGAACTACCATTAACCCTCCAGACACCTCCCTAGGCTTGGCTCACATGCTCCGTATCTGCTGAAGCTACTGCAGAGAACACTACTTCTTCTAATTGCCGCCAAGTCCTGAAACAACCTTCTCCTCCACCTCTGAACAGCATCCTCACACACGGACTTCAGAAATGTCTTTTGGTTTGATCGCAGCAGAATCCTAGCACCAAAAGTACCCTCAGTGGTGATTAGCTGCACTATACAAATCCGAGTGATTGATTAAATGATTGATTGTAGCATCACACTCTTTGCAACTCACCTACAATGTGAGACTGCAACAAAAGCAGCATCTATGCAAAATGGCTTTTTCATTCTCAATGACTTGAAAACTAAAATAATAACGTGCTGCATCTTGAAAACTAAACAGTTATTACCACAGTCAGCTCTGGTACATCTGGTGCTAGTATGTACAGGTGTGGTGGATATGTGGTTTATTTTACCCTCCCAATACCACATCAATTGCACGCAAGTCGCATCATCTTTTTAAGCTGCCCAAACCATGCAAACTGCCTGAAAATCACTGTTCTGCTCCAATCCCCATTCTGGTGGATGTTCAAGGAAGCATGGGTGGAGGAGGCTGTTGTGACATTTCTAACTAAAATCAAAATGGACGAATGTCCAGTGTCAAATCTGGGGACGTTTCCTCTCTGAATGATCTCTCGGACACCTGAGGCTCTCACTACAATGGACATCTGTTGCCACTACTAAGAAGATATTCTTCATTTATTACAGTTGATTAATAGAGACAATAGGTTTGGGAAATTGATATAACAATCATATTATAGTATAGGTCAAATTGAAAAAGATTTGGGGTATGTCATATGAATTGCGATAGGTTTCTAAATTTTACAGTGTTCTTGCTGAGTACAGGTTTAATTACGTCCGTAGTACTGCTACCATGCAAGTGTTGCCATTTCATGCCACATTTTCAGGGACTCATTTTAGGGATTGTCTTTAGTTTTCAATACTTCCCTACGTTTATCCAAAACTCACTACTTAAAGGGACACTGCTGCTTCGGCACGTTTGATATCCAATTACCTTCCCCACAATGTAGTCTCTTTTAATGCACTCTGAAAGAATCTCTAACATGGCTATTGTCAGACTGTCACAGCCTCTTCTACTAACCCTTCTCTAAAAACCGTGGCCGACAGGTGGGTAGGTAATGGTATCACCACCCAAATTCTAAATAAAACCATATATACCAGCGGTACCTAGATAACATCACAAATGCTATTCCCTCTCTCTATATCCGCCCTTACCCCCACATCCCCAGCCCATTCGTTACTTTCTCTTCTTGCCCACACCACTCTTAAATTGAACTTTCATTCTTCTTCAGCAGACACGGGTTAGACAATCCTCGAGAGACCTTCCTACCATCTATGATGAAATACAGAAAACGTGCTTTGTATACAGGGCCGGGGATCCGAATGATAAGATATTAGCCAGGAAGTCGTTGTGATATCGTAGTCAGTGACAGTTATTAATGTTATGTTATGTTATGTTAATAAAGCTTCTAGAGCGCAACTATTACCTAAGGGTGTCCTGGCGGTGAGCACTGCATAAAATGGTTGCCATGATGACGTAGTTATTCAGAGAAAAAATGTCACCGCGTTGCTTGATATTTTTCATGGGAATAGACGTTTCTCGTTCACAGCTAAATTTGCCAGGTACAGTCAACTTGCTGCTTTGATTTGAACTGTATTGGGGTGTCATCCCATTTCCTGATAAAGAAGTGCTTCAAAAAATAGAATTGGAAGTGAGAAACTGTTCCCGCGAGGTGTCCCAGTGTGATTCCATGTACAACTGACAACGTGCTGACAGAGAGCAGATTTCATGCGTCATGCTGTATGCATATTAGACAAACGGCCATGTTTGTTATTCAGCTTCGCATATGGTGCTGGCTTCCGAAAAGCAAATGAAAGGAGATTAAGCTAAGTAAACATAGTCAAGCTCTGTGGTGAAATGAATGGCGCGCTTACCTCAGCGCCTGTGGCCTGGCAGCTCTCCATCAGCCTCTGAACGAATTCCTCCAGAATGTGCGGCCTTGTGGCTGAGAAGTTCTCTTTCATGACGGGATGTTTCCAGAGCTCTGCGACAACAAAAGAAAGCATAACAGTACAACTTAAACCTCAAACGGTCCAGGGGTTATCAAATATTATCTTTAGTTTACAAGTGTACTGAGAATGTCATGCTGACCGTACCCGATTTGCACACTGTAAACGTAAGTAAATATAATCATGGTTACTGGAGATTTACAGAAATACAGGAAGCACAATTACACCGATGGTTCTCTGTATTGTAGTTTGTCAATGGACTGTGGATGTATGTGTGTACAGCGGGTGTTCTCCACCAATGAAGCTTTTAGAAACATATCTGCCCAAACAGTGCAAATTGAAGCACAGTTATTCAATATATTAGCAACCACCTTGCAGTCCAATGGGAAAATCTCAAAGTTCTCAAGTAGCCAGTCCAGCACTACACTTTGGACAGGTTATTTTAAGAGCTAATTAAGTGAAAATAAGATTAAATATTTGATCTTTCCCTCTTAAAAGTCTTTCTGTCTCAAAAATGAAATACAGTCACCATCAACTTTTCCAGTGGAGCAAATGGGCTATATTTTCTCCACTGGAGTTCCTGCTTTATATATGGGGGTGTTTGCTAGACAGTTGCGCACCATGGGCTTTGGAAGTGGTACAGCAATACACAGTGATGTTCCACAGGATTGCAGCCCTTTCAGACAGATCACCATGCCATTTGAAAATGATTTGCACCTTTCCAAACCTTTGATGTTTACCAAAGGTAGGATTGTGTCATTTTGGCATGTGGAGGTGGACCTGTCTGTGACTGCCCTTAATCCACACATGCGCTAGCCCTAACAGCGTGGTATGTGAATGACCAGGGCCCTCATTTTGTACTTTAAACAATGTTTAGTGGAGACCTAGGCCCTTTAACGAGAACCTACTTGTTTGCAGCCATGTCTATGTACGGGAGGATGTGACAGAGGTTTACTATTAGTACACATAAAACTAGCACAAAAACATTCTCTTACTCACAAAATATGATACAATTTCCATTACAAGATTTCCATTATAGAAGCAAAATATGTTACATGAGGCAAATGGAAATATGAAAGCGCTCTGCAAGGAAATTAGTAACTACAGAGGGTTGTATACGCATGCTACTCCACATACCGTTGTGAACCTGCATGGACAATACGCCTTTACAGAGCTAGCTCATTGCAGCTTGACTAGCATTAAGAGGCAGATCTATAGTTTCCAATGCATAACATATATTTAGAGCAGGGTTTCAGTCAGCCCCATTCTAATGCTTTATTAGATTTGTTGTCTAACTCAACAGAATGCTTTTGATTCAATAGCTTTCTTCCATGCTGCTGCTCGCTCCCGCCAGGGAAACACTGTGTGTGTCTGGTCCCTGTAAGCAAACCTTATATAAGCGCTTTTCTTTCCCTGTGCTGGACTCTCCCCTATACCGCCTCCCAACACCATCTTCTCCGTAGACACTCCGACCCAAGCCAACCTACTATTTTATTTTATTTTATTTGTTCTTTGTAAGAGGAGCAGAAGGGCTCAGGCGGGGTGCAGGCCGTGTTAGTAGGTGTTAGCGCCCTGTTAGTCCGGTCTAGTTCAGTCCAAATACTCTGAGCGTCAGTTAATATGCCGAGGAAGGTCACATCTCCTTCAAGAGGACCCGTGGGCGCAATGATGAGATGGGTTAATCTTCTCCATTTGAGCCTAGAGAAATCTCCTCCAGAACGAATACATGCCTGCGTCGCTTCCTCCTCAGCCTGAATTAATACAGACATCCTGTGGCTGATTAGCGCTTAATATGAAGCGTGTTAAATCGTGTGCTCTCCCTCCTTACCTTTCAACTGGTACACCAATATTCGAGAAGCATTAAAGAGTGAGGGTTGCACAAGGCAGCAAGGTTTGCCAAACTATATGGCAGTGACTATCTGACTTCTATCCCACAGATCTTTGGATCCAAGATTGAAAGGGCCATGGGTCTATGGGGCTGAGGTATGGAAACTCCACCAACCAGGTCAACAATAAGGTAGGGTGCCAAGAAATCAAGAAAATTCTGGAAATCCCTACCTCAACTCTCCCTTGTGACAATGCTGTCACAAATGAAAAAACATAGAAAGTAAATCTACAGGAGCAAGAACTACATACTTGCAAAGAAAAAGCTTGGAAAAGACAAAACACAAACAACCGCATATAACCGAATTCTTGAACAATGAATAGAATTTGCAGCAAGGGAGGTTACAACATCCTAGACCTACAAGTTTGACGAAGCTGCTAGGTGCAAGGGAAACCAAAAGTATGTGGATGCAGGTGTGGGAAAGAAGAGACCCTTTACCTAATTTTCTACTTCTGCAAAGGTATAAGACGCTATGAAAAATGAATCTTTAGAAAGTTACAAGGACACAGGCATCAAGAGCAACAAGAGATGAACCTACCAAGGAATTTTTCAACTAAAACCTCGACCAGAGTGGGGTTCCTCATAAACTACATGATGAAAGAGAGAAAAAAAGTATCTGACATCAATAAATACAAGCAACCTAAAGGAGCTACAGTGCAAGAAGACAGGGACAATCAGAAACACCTACAATGAACTTTTGAAGAGCAAAGAATGATTGTGCACAAAGGCCATGGAAATCTTTACCAACACCCCCAATAGAACTTACGGGGCCCAAGAATTCTGCCCTGCCTAAAATCTAGGGAACCCATGGGAAAGCTATGTCTAGACACTACATGCTTACCCCGCCTTGACTTACCGTCACGCGGCACACATTTTTGCTTTTGCCACACTCTTAGTTCTTTCTCCTGTTTTATGACATCTCCTTTCCCACCTTTGCTAAGTAATTCGCTTTGCTCTACATCTGAATGGTTTCTAACCATTGTACGCAATGGCTCTATAACTCTATAATGACCAAATGCTATAAATAAATGCATATGAATAAAATTAATTTGTGAACAAGGTTTTAACTGCCCTTCTGAAGCTCAATAACAAGTATTTATTTTTCTCCTTTTTAGAGGTAAATCAGTCCACATTTTGGGACCAAGCACTCAAAATAAACACTATCTTTGTCATCGTTGCAGTGTTTGAAGTGCTGTCAATAGCCCAAGATTTGCTGATGTATGGCTCAAATGGAGTGGTACCTCTTCAGTTTTTCCTTTAACTATATATGTGCTATTCTACTTAGGGACTTGCAGAGCATGCATTTTACTTTGAAAGTTACCAGGTGTGTCCACAATATATGTATTTTTTGCCAGAGAGGTACTTTCAGTTCTTTTACTCCTCTGGAGCAATGAAACTCGTAGTAATTGGGCCTCCAAACCTTTGTTTTTTTCCCCGGGTTAGGCCCATGTAGCGAAGCAGCTTATTTCTTACATGGTCCTCACAATAACATTTCAGTGGTGAACATATGCATATATTTGCGTGTGTTACATTGTTGGATTAGTTTCCCTTAAACTAAACTTGTTTACAGATCTAGCTTCGCACAACATTATCATATTGACCTGAACAACATGTACAAAGTCTCTTTTCACACTACGTACAAATGTCATCTCTATCTTCCTCCACCGGGCGACAGAGCTATCTACATATCCATAACATCACTAATCTATACGCACATCGCAAGGCTGCTTTCTATTATATAAGATAAGCTTCCCAATAGATTGGTAGGGGAGGCACTTCAGCTGACACAGGGAGTCCCTGTATGCTGAGACTTCACCATACAGTGGTCTGACATCTCCTGAGGAGTGTCCAGTTCATGACCAAGACGGCGTCCTTCATTATCTTCCATCAGGAAATGGGACTGGATCGTCCTTTGGGGGGATTCTTGGCTCCACACCTACACACACTCCAGGGGAAACATGGTTTACAACGAATGCGCTACAACGCATTCCATCACAATGTGGTTGTTACAACGACTGCATGGTTACATCGCAACCCATCACAACGCAAGTCATTACAACGACTTGCTGTAGGGGGCAGAAGGTGTTGGATTTAAAATCCAAAACCTTCCCTACTGTTGCACTGACTGGAGTTCCCTATTGTTGCACAGCCAGCGCACCCTACAGTAAGTCGGTTTAACAACTTGCATTGTAATGGTTTGCGATGTAAGAACACGGTCGTTGTAAAGCCCGCGTTGAAATGAAATACGTTTATAGCGCATTTGTTGTAACATCGTATATTCACTCCAGGTACACTAAGAGTAGGAGTTGCATAGTAGGAGTATGCCAGGTTACTGCCTTGGTATGTGCCTGCATATATACACTGTTTTCGCACCATGGTAGAATTATATCTCCTATTTACACTTTTGGTGCTCGTAATTACTTTAATCCACTTCTATCTATTAATCATTGCAGTACATGTATTTTATACAAGAATAACATTGGTTCAATAAACCTATTGAAAACGCCCGAAACCATATCAGGGAGCAAATGGTTTCCGGCAAACCATTTGCTCCCTGATAAGGTTAGGGGGGCTTACGGTAGCAATGTGAGCTCGCTGGTCTATAGGCCAACAAACCCTGTGGGGGTGTCCAGAATCAGTCTATGCACCAAGCCTCTAGTTTATATTGTCGAACAAATGCACAGATCCTACAGATTAGTAGGAACTACACAACACCTTCCCACAACACTAGTCTGTTACCATCTGCATATTCTTCCCACACAACCACCCCGTATCTTCTAGCATTCTCCTATCTGAAACCAATCATGCTAAAATGTTATAATGTAAATGTCTTAACTATGTCAATCTTTTTCTAAACTAAGTGCTTCTCAAATTTCTATAAAGAAATTTATTTTTTCAAACTTAAATAATTGTTTTTTAAATATTTAATTAAAACGTATGACATTACAATGAGTTGAACATTTGCAAAGCCTGCATGTAAAATGAACACTGCCTGTTCTGAGAGCCTATGCTTATGAATATAAACTTTGCATAATTAGCATGATAATAGTTCATTGTAAAAATATAAACAAATATTCCATCAGATGATCATTAGCATGATACTTTCAATTATCCCAGTGCTTTGCTACCAAAGGGCTATGGGAATCATGGCAGTATGAGCCAATCTTTTGTTTGTTTGTTTGTTTCACTCTCGCTCTGTCTCTCTCTCGGGCACACATTCACAACAGTTGGAAAAGGAAGGAAACATGGAGGCATCGATGATTTTTGCAAAAATTGCTAAAAGCAGTCTGTTTTCAAAATGGATTACGAAAAAAGCACTATATTACATTGATTGTACATGTAACCTGTATAAACCTGGGCACAATTGTGCCCGCGAAAGAAATGAACAGTCAAAGTGACAATTGAACACAGTGAGAGGCGGCGCAAGAAAGCAGTGATGTCAATATTTACAATAGAACATTCTTGGTGGTTCATCGCTCTTCAACATCCAACGTTGAGCGACTTTCCCCGAGCCAGCACAGATTCACACTGTTGCTAAGGAGGCTCACAGAGGATCCAGCCGCCCTGGCGGTCCTCATTTGCTTACAATTGATATCTGATTGACCGTTCCCTAAGACACCACCACGTTGCTTGAGCTCCTATGCATCACTGACAGCACTACTATCCTTTAGCGTCCTGACTGACCCAGTGACTGCTGTGTCGCAATGGCGCACATGGTATGTCGGCTGAATAACTATTTCTGTGCACCGCGGGAAACAGATGGCACAGTGAAAAGACCACTTCTCTTACATTTCAGAGGTGAGAGATTTATCAGCTCTTTGAAACCCTGGATGGAAGAGGGGCTAATCAGGACTATGACACAGCAGTTCTGGCCCTATACACATAGTTTGACCCCCGCTAACTCCTGATTTTGAGAGGTTCAAACTGTGTTATGCCCAACTGCCGGAGGACAAAAAAAATCAACGTTTTTCACACCTTGCTGCACACTTCATCAGCATGTGAGACGACGAGGATCAGGCCAAGGGTTGCATGTCCTTGTCCCTTGAGCACCCAATCCTTCACCGATCTCCAATGACTCCAAATGCAATCCTCATATTGGTTCACTCTCACACACCTTTGAACAGCTGAGCAGGAGAAATGGAGCTAGCAATCACCAGAACTCGAGACTGGCAGTGTCAGGCAACACAAGATCCACTTGGATCAAGAAAGAGAGAGTAGACACTGTCTACAGATGATCAGTGCAGGAACTGTGGCCTGGAACCTACCCAAGGGGACACCTGCCCAGCCAAAAGCAAATGTGCCCTCAGTGTGGAAAAAGGAACTATTTTGCTTGTGTCTGTTCAAGTGTGGAATAAAGGGACACAAACCAAGCCAGGATCGCATGTCTCGCTGAAATGTCTGGAAGAGAACACCTCAGAAAACAGGAGATCAAGAAAAAGCATCCCAAACAGTGAAGAAGATGACATCTTCACCATTTTATGTGACACAGCCAGCGGACATGAAAAGGTAGGTGTTTCCAATGATACAAGAGGTGCCCATCCGAGCCCTGATAGACACAGGGGTCTCTGTGAATGTTATGGGTATTCGTCAATCTGAAAGACTGCAACACTGTCCCCGACTGGAAACCACAAAGGCCAAGATATTGGCATATTGGAAGGTGTCAGCTGTCATTGTTGAGGGTCCTTGAACAAGTAGTAGCGAACAGCAACCGGAGGGTGTATACACACTTCATTGTCTCATTAGAAGGGAAACACACTCATCTCTTCTTCCACACAGTTGAGGACCTGCGGCTTGTGCTCTTTGCTCAGCACATCCACAACACATGACAAATAAATGTAAATGTAAATGTATTTGAGCTTATATAGCACACAGCTACCCGCAGTGGGTTTCCCAGCGCTTGCTTAGGGAACCCGTCCTGGTATTCCCCTGTGAGATAACCCCGGCAGGGTATCCACAAGGTGAAAGCCAGGCATCCCGCCGCGAGGGGCCTTTGTGGAGATTAAGCAAGCTATTGCCCAGAGTCGCAGAGTGTGAACCCGTGAGTCAAGAAGGCACCGGAGCGAGAATTATCGAGTCCGTGGAATTTTTAGCCCAAGACCCGCCAAGGCGGGGAATTGAACCCTGGTCCAGGGCCGATCTCAGCTTCCGGGTCTGCCGTCTCTAACCCCTGAGCCACACTTCTCCACTCAATAAGCAGGCACCACTCTAAAGAACTTTCTGGGGCTATTCCACGGCCCTTGCTGCCAAAATGGCACACAGGTAAAGCTTCATATCCACCAGAAAGTACGTTCAGTAGCCTTACGCCACCAAAGAGTTCCCTTCCTTGTGCAGCACCTAGTTGAGGAGAAATTTCAAAAGCTGGAGCCACTAGATGTAATAGAGAAGGTGTCTGGGCCAAGTCCGTGGATGTCCCCATTGGTAGCAGCACTCAAGCCAAGACAGCAGGAGCTGTCCGCCGCTATGTGGACATGTGCCTTCTGAACTCTGCAATCCACTGAAAACTTCATATCACGCCCACCACGGATGACATCATATCGGATCTGAATGGTGCACAGTGGTTCTCGAAGCTGGACTTCAATGAGTAATAACACTGACTAAAGCTGGATCCCACCTCCCGCTACATAAAAACCCTTTCCACTTACCATGGTCTGAGGCAGTACAAGTGCCTCAAATTTAATATTTCCTCATCAGCCAAGGTCTTTTAGAACACAATCAGAGAAATATTGACTAGCCTAGATGGGGTCCTTAACATCAGCTACAATATATTGATATACTCCCGCACTCTGGAGGAACACCACAGACGACTCAGTGCAACATTGGCTCGTCACACATAAAATGGCTTAACATTGCATCATGAGAAATGATCTTTTTTTGAGTAGTCCAAAGAGTTTTTGGCTATATCTTCTCCAAAGATGGCCTACAGGTGGACCCGTAGAAGCCAGAAGCCATCAGAAATGAATTGGTGCAGAGGATCATGGCAGAGGTGTGTACTTTCCTGGGAATGGATATGTACTGTGGGTGGCTGATCCAAAACCTGGGTATCTTGTGAAAGCCTCGGTGGGCCCTCACAAAGGTAGATGCCATGTGGTATTGGGATGCCAAGGCAGAAGAAGCATTCCTGAAAGTGAAGGAAGCACTACCGAGTGAAGAAACAATTATGTACTATGACCTCAACTGCAACAAAGAACTGGTGGTAGATGTCAGTCCTTTTGGACTTGGAGCCGTTTTGCTGAAGGAGAAGAGCAATAACATGGGTCCCTGTCACATGAGCCAGTAGGGCTCTTATAGGTATAGAGCCAAGATAAGCTCAAATCGAAAGGGAGGGCCTGGCAATTTGATAGGGCTGCCTCCAATTTCACCTCTACATATGCGGAAGACGGTTTATGGTTGTTACGGACAACAGGCCACTAGTCCCGCTTTTCATGCGCATCTCCAGGAACCCACCACAAAGGAGAGAGGTAGACTTTCCAACTGCAGATATTCGAATTTGAAGTCACCTACCTGCCAGATCACTGGAGAAATGAGAGCGCCAGCGCCCGTCGTAAAAGAAGAGTTCCATCCCTAGCTGTGGTTCAATCTGAGCATGGACTTTGGCAGCTTCCCCAATGGAAAGTCCACTGTTGCCATTATTGATGACCACTCTAAATACCAAGTGTTTGAGGTGGTACACTCCACAGCATTGCCACCATTGATGGAAAAGATGTTCGCCCTCTTCAGATTGCTGGAGGAAGTCAAGACTGACAACGGACCCACATTCCAGGGTTGGGAACTATCTCAAAATTATATGGGTGCCACAAAGAAAGATTGTGCCACAATGGCCCCAAGCAAATGGGGAGGCAGAGCCATTCATAAGTACCCTCAACAAAGTACTGAGAATTGGGGTCAACAATGGAGAAGACCTTGAGGAAAGTCTCCATCGATTCTGGATCACACACCAGCAAACACCCAATAGCACAACTGGTTGTGCTGCCCCCGTAGACCTCCTGCTGAAGGTGCTCATCAGGGACAGCATCGCAGCCAGGCGTCGATGGCAGCATAATGCCTTGGACGCAGAGGTCATGCAAGAAAAGTGAAGAACTACCAACAACAGGGCCAGTAGAAACCAACGGCCCATGGCCCTACGCTTTGAGTGGGTAACGTAGTCTTCATCAGGGACCAACAACCCGCAGCAAATTCTGGACTCTATTCAAGAGAGAGCCCTGGTGGGTCAATGAGATCGAAGTGACCCAGGGCACTGCAGCCTCCACATGAGAAACCAAGACCCCCAATGTACCCTGGTCCAAGGGGCCGAGAGACACATGGAACTTGAACTGCCAAACCCGCCAGAACAGCAAGTAGGGCATGAGGTGATAACTGCTTCAATGCCCTGCCACAAGTGGAGGGTAAAGATAGAGACAACCAGGAGAGAGAGAGAGTAATGTGCCAAGTGGTTTAGGACACACCCCAACCAAGCCCGGAACCCAGCCGAGTCCTAAGAGACTATGTATGGTATCTGGGGGATACCAGTGCATCCACTCGGAGGAGGGCAATCTGATTTGGGAAGGGATGGAGTGTGCCACCCGGCCTGTACATCCCTCCACGCACCCCAGAGGCAGGGCTCGGACCGCTTGTGGTCACACCCAAGTAGTATACATCTGAGTCATGTATGTTGATGTTTCGCAGGGTTCTAGGCAGTAACCAAGTGGCCTGCACACAATTCCATGACTGTTACATGTTGGCTCTAAATTAGCATGGTTTTTACAGACGCAGCACTCAACCAATAAATACAGTGGCTCACACAAACGCACTCTTTATATATAATTTATGCAAACATTGTAAGCTATAATGAATCCATGCATACAAGGCTCTCGCACTGACCTGTGCTCCATTCTACAGCCAGAATGTTCCTTAAAATTCACGTTTTCTACTGCGACTAACCTTAGCAGGTTTTATTTCTTTAATGTACTGTAATTAAAAATCATGCCTTGGTCTTGCCTTGCCTCGTTTGCAACCAATAAGAATAAAAAGACAGACTGTAACTGAGAACGTGGTGCCTGCCAACAGGGAGCAATCCAACAACTGCGTTGGAATTGCAACTGTTAACAGAAAGTACAACTTGTTCTTTGTCATAGCCTCTACATGCAGCTATCACCAAACGCAGACTCAATATTGGCAAATTTGCAACCTTTGTTCCAGTTCCACAGAATCTGAGAGGGCAGTGAGCCACAGGGGCGTACAGAAGATCCCAAATGTACACATAGGAACTTGGGATCCTGGCTGTGGAGGGTAGGGGCTCACGGTGACCAGGCATCTTTGCATGAATATCTGTCTGGGGAGGGGGCCCTTCTCAGGTTTCATAACGCTACTGCTGAACCACTGTACATAGTTATAGATTAAGAGTATAATTAAATAGCTGTGACCTGCCAAGCATACTAGATGTCATAGGTCTACACTGATAATAATAGAGGGAAATTAAACTACAAATCCTAGAATGCCTGGTGATATTGTCAGTGAAATCAAGATTGGCAAAAAGTAACATGACATGGGGACGATTAACAACTTCTGTTGAACTATTTCTCCAAGTATGGTGGTTATGTAATGTGATCAGGGTGGAGTGTCATTAATCCACTATGTTTGAGTTGTCAGCGGGATGCTAGAATAGTAGGGGCGCACCAACATAAGATTCATCAAACGTGGCCACTTGCACAGTGGGATATCAGTCTGATGCCATGATCTGAATGCTAATGAAACAGCGCTAGAAAATAAAATAAAAGTAAGGCAGTCATATCATAATAATGCAGCAAATTCTATTGAAACAAATTCCACCTCACGAAGAGTTTGAGAAGCCCAAAAGACAGTTGAAGACTGTGGCATCCTAAATGCAACCTTTACAGTGTTAAAGTACAACCATGGGTAGAAAGCACTTGCCTGCCCAGTAAGAATGATAAGATTAGCACCTTTCTGTGAAATGCATCACGGCTATGGGGTCCTACCTGTAGGCAGACCTCGGTCTTCTCTTGCTCTTTCGGATATAACCATAGTTATTTCTTTGTTAATTTTCTTTTGGACTTCGTGGATCATGTGGATTTCAAGGCCTTCAAGAATTCTTTGAAGCTACAGTCAAAAGAGAGAAGGTGGGTATCAGTGCAGCACTTTCTCCTGCTTGTAGATTAATACAGCTTAAACTATTGCTTCCGGTAACAGACGAGTTGTAATTAGTATAATGTGACATCATAAGAAATTGCAGCACATGAACTTTGACATGATATGAAATCACATGTTATGGCAGCAAGTGAAGTGTAACCCTGTGGAAAGCTGGTGGAAGAGGGAGAAATAAAAGGTAAGTCAAACTTTACAACCTACAATTTACACAGCATTTATAGGGACTTGCAAGGCTCCATGTTGTCTCCCACTAATGTTTATAAAAATAATTGTTTGCATTAGTATGAATACACCATTAATGTTCTCAATAAACATGATTTGCCTCACAAAGAATTGAATATCAATACATTTATAGTTATTTGTAGCACTTTAATGCAAAGGGATTGCAATTGTAAAGTTTAAGAGAACCCTTGAAATGTTGCCTCTTCTGTGTGAGTTAAATGCAGGGTCTTTCTCCTGCATTAGTGATCAGTAATAAAACAATGATTTTGCTAAATTTATAACCAATTGGCAATAATGGACATGGAAAAGTGGCACACATCTAACCAGTTGCACTCACATTGTTAATTGCTGCTGCACTGGCCTCCCCATGTACTCCATGTGAAGACGTTGGCCTGTGCAGGCTAAGAAGGTATGAAAAAGTCACTCACTACTGTTAAAATAATGTAGCAGGCAGTTGTGTATCCAGCAAAGTAGAAGTAGGGTGAGTAGGAATAGTCCTAGAGCTCCGGGGTCTGTCTCTTGGAAATTTTATAGGCAGAGAGCATCTGTGGGTCATGAAGGCACACATAAGAATCATGCACTGCCTTACCTGCATCTGGCTGACACATATACCCAACTTTCAGGAACCAAATATAGGTAGATTTTGTCAGGTTTCAAAGTTAGCAATTAGCATATTAATGACATCAAAGGCAACATCTTGAAGATTTAGGAATCAGTGCTAACCCCAGATTTACATAGATGGTACAGCCAGAACGCAAGAGGCGATGATACACCCTGGCATCTTACAGCCTTCAGTTTTAGACCACAAAGTTACCCAGAAAATTAGAAAGATTTTAAAAGTTCAGACCACCAGCAGCAGAGCTGTGACCTTCTCTCCCCTTATCTTGTTTCATACTGCAATCCCTCAGGTTGCTGAGTGCTAAAGTGCTAATAGGCTCAGTCAGCAGGACTATTTCCCAGTTTACAAACTGTATAGACTCAGATTTCAGACAAAAGACCGTGCCAGGAGCCATGCAGACCGTATAGGCTTACAGTCATGCTTACAGTCATGCTGGCCTTAGGGATAGGCTTCTCTGGGCACTTTGGTGTGCAATGTATCATCCTCATTGATGTTCCGTTAATTTATCTGTAAATTAATACATGTTAACCAATTAATCCTATACCCATAGAACTTTCCAAATTCCAAGAACAATCCAGCAAATTTGAATCATGACAAATGGATCTGCTGCATATGAAAAATACCATCTGCATAAAGCATGACTTTGTACTCAGTATCTTTCCTGAGCTCAAACCCACAACCCTCTGGTATGCTTTTCGGAGGGTTATGGCAGACCGGTCAAGCCCAGCGTTGTTTTTGAAGTCAGCCTTGCTCTTAGTCCAAGAGGACAGTAGCCACTTTCTGATCCCTAAGCACCCATGCGATAAGGCATCACTTTGTCCTTACTTGTTTAGTCTGTGCTATGACTGTCAGCAGGAGGGGGCAGAGCCAAATATAATCCTTGCCAAGTATTCTAATGAAGATGTGGGGAATTACAGTGTTTGGGACAAAGAATTCATCTAGTCTGAATAGTGACCTGTGTACTCCCGAAAAGTAGGACTAGCATGTTTTAGTCTACATAAATCTGAGAGTACTATAGCTTGTGGGAATTGTGTGGTGATATCTGTGACACGTGAATCTGTCCATATCTTTCAACATAACATCTTTGAGGGTTTCTCCTAATATGTGTATGCACAGTGGTGCTTAAGGGGCATATCTCCTCTACTGTAATTTTCAGGAGAGTGGTTTAGTATATGCATTGAATATGGTACATGTTTTCTGCCCCATATCTCAAAGACCCTAGCATAGCTGCCTCTGGATCTAGCCAGGTACTGAATACTGTGAATGGAGGGATATTTTTCACTAGTTTAGCCACATCATTTCTAAACTTAGCATGCGCGAGGGTAATATGTTTTTCTTGCTCCAAAAATCTAAACTCTGAGCTCACAAGGTGTGCTTCTTGTAAAAGAATCAAACCTGGATTTTGCCTCCAGAAGTATTGTAACATGATTCCTCTTTTGTTCTTATCTCCGAGACTCTTGGCATAGCAAGTCAGGATGTTTAGACACATGCCCTCCTACACTTGCCAGTTTCACATTTGTCTTGTTTCCTACTTATCTACAACATCATTTTCCCTGGTGCTCTGAGTCTATGTTGGGGAGAAATATGTACGGTCAATCGTACCTCCTATGCCTGTTAGCCATTGCCACACCTTGTATTGTATGGCTCTGACATCAAACCAAATAACGAAACAGAAAGCGCTAAATAAGCTTGAACATTCCAACACTGCCACTCTTTTATACTTTTGATTTTCAACTACCCACCTACTTACTTTATAAAAGTTTGGCTGCCCTCCCCCATTATTAACTAGTAATGCTCCACCACTCGCTCTATAGTTACCTAGGAGGATTTAAATTTAACAAAGCTAAAATGTCGAAGTATCGTTTGTAGTGACCTGGGGCAAGGCACTAGGATCCTGTAGTGGACCGTGGGGACACCCCGGGAACCAGACACCACATCCGGTCAAGGGTGTGGGAGGGGGATTGCAAGGGGACGAGGAAACGTGGGTAGACGTGAGTGTGGGCAGCACAGCACATATTATAATAATAAAGAATCAGAGATCCTTACCTGTCTCCCGTGTATCTTGGGGCTGAGGACACGACAACTGGCGAACGAAGGTGGGATCATCCATCACCCACAGAAGAGTAGAAGTGGATCGGACCGTTGTGCCCCGAAAACAGCGACAGAACCAGGAGCCCACCCTGGTCCACTGGCCAACAGAAGGAACATCGCGGCGATCGGCGTGACGTTGGGGGAGAAGAAACGGAGCCAGGAACCCACCCTGGTTGGAGTCGAGCAGCCAAAGAAGCAGCGACGCGGTACCCTACCCCGGCCGCCGAGGAAGAGGTAAGAGTACTGAGGCTAGCTGAGGATACCGCAAAAGAAAAGGAAAATAAGGCATCTGCCGGCGAGGTGAAGAGCAGGCAAGCGTCAGCACCTGAGAGGGCCCGCAGAGATTTAAAGAATAAAGACGTGCATAGTTCAAATGAACTATCGCGAGAGCAGCGGCCATTTTGAGGGCAGGCAGATCGGGCCTATCAGGAGCAAGAAACAAGCGGCGGCCATCTTAAGAGGTCATGCAAAACTCGAGGGATAAAGAAACCTTGCAAGACTACGGCGGACATTTTGAAGTCAGGCAGCCATTGAAACAGATAGGAAAACAGAGAAATAGAGTGAAAAGACACCATAAGAAGAGGAAAACAGTGGAAATAAAGAGCCATTGAAACAGATAGGAAAACAGAGAAATAGAGTGAAAAGACACCAAAAGAAGAGGAAAACTGTGGAAATAAAACAAGATACAGAGGAAACAAAGGGACAAATAAAGAACTAAAGAAAGAAAAAGGAAAAAGGGTAGGAGAGTGTCAAAGAAGGAAAATGAGCGACAATGATGAGAAGCAGAGCACGCAAGCAGTGTTCCGCAGGCCTTTACCATTTAGCCTATCGGAGCCGCAAGCAGGCATCAGGTGGGAAAGACGGATCAGAAAATTTGAGCGCTACATGAGTGACACGGACGTCCCGAATAGCAAACAACTGCACCTGCTTCTGAATCTCGCAGGAGATGAAGTAGAAGATCTGCTTTTAACATTCCCCGCTGATCAAACAGCAGATTACAAGGGAGATATACAGTGTCTCACACAGAAATTTGACCCTCAACGAAACGTCGACTTTGAGAGGTACACATTCAACACTGCATGTCAGCATAGAGAAGAGAGCCTAGATGATTTTCCAAGACTGAGAAAACTTGTCACATACTGCAAGTTTGACATATTTGACAATGAGCAAGCAATAAGACTGCGAATTATTGAAGGTTGTCAATCAGTGGAGTTCCAAGCATGCATTCTGAAGGAACCAACGACGCTGGAAAAGATATTGACGATGGCTCGCACGGAAGCAGGGGCCACAGCGCATGCTGAGCAGATGGAGATGGGAAAAGAGAAGAAAGTGGTGCTAGCACATCGCGTCACTGGGAATTAAAAAAAAAAAAGAATTCCAGACGCCGGTCTTACCAAAGAAGAGCGAACAAACATGCTACCGATGATGTCCTCGAATTCACACACGTCGGTGCCTGCCCAGCAATGTGCAGGTGGTGCAACAGGGACAATCACTTTTCAAGCACGTGCATGACCAGACAATTCAGAAGTGAGAGAGGCAGAACAATGAAACCAAGGATGACCAGCAACAGGTACGCACAACACATGAAAATGGCAAATCGCAGCTCCTCCGACAAGTCAGAAGAAACGGCAACACCTGTGAGGGAGGCGAGACTATATCTAATATCAGACACGCCCAAATAAGCTAAAAGGACAGAGCATGTTCACCTTGTGGAGAAGCAGCAAATAAAGAAAACCACCACCATGGACATCGGAGCAGGGAGCCACCAAGCTAAATTTGTGCTTGACAGTGGAGCCACATGCAACATCATTTGCATGTTAGAATACAAGAAAATGAGAGTGAAACCACAGCTATCACCGTTGACTGTGGATGTGTTCACGTGGGGCTCCAAAAGCCCAGTAGAAAATATGGGAACATTTACGGAGACTTTAAAATACAAAGGCAGGTCCTACCAAGAAGAAATACATGTGCTCAGGGGTGACATCCCAGCACCACGCCTGCTAAGCAATGTGACGGCACAGGTGATGGGGCTACTAGCAATGACATACCATATGTCAGAAACGGAGAACATTCTACAAGAATACCCAGCTATACTGAAAGGTCTTGGTAAGCTGAAAGGAAAACAGATAACATTACATATCAATGAAGCAATCAAGCTGGTGGCCCAACATCATAGACGAGTACCAATCCACCTACAACCACAAGTTGAAGAGGAAATAACTAGCTTACTGGCACAAGATATAATTGAACCTGCTGAAGTGCCAACGCTTTGGGTGCCTCCGATTGTGGCAGTTCCAAAGAAGAACACCTCAAAGAAACCGCATCTGCGTAGACATGAGGATCCCAAATACCGCAATCGCAAGGGAACGTCACCCGAGGCCACACCTAAACGACATGATCAGCTGTCTCACTGGCCTTCCGATTCTTGAAGCTAGACTTGTGCAATGGATACCATCAATTAGAACTGGATCACCAGTCCAGGTACATCATGACATTCTCCACACACCTGGGTCTGTTTAGATACAAGCGAATAAGCTTCGGAATCTCATCGGCAGCGGAGATATTCCAGGGGACAATAAGGCAGGTGAATAGGCAGGTACAGAACAGCCTAATCTATAGTGATGACATTTGGTATTTTGGAAAACAGATAAAGAACATGACACAGCTTTGCGTCAAGTGTGCACACAACTGGAGCAAGCGGGCCTAACATTGAATGGAGAGCTCCTAGTTATTTTTGCCAACGGACTCTGCTTGCATTACCTGGGACCCATTAGCCGCCGCTACCACTCTGTCAGTGTCCCCGTGGTTGCTGCAAGGTCACGAGGAGCGCGAGCAAACATCTAGCAGTTATCTGCCGGTCACCCCAGCCGCCTCTGCACTCTGACATCCGTGCGCGGTCGCCGAGGGGATAGACCACAATCCCCAGCACTCCCCGCGGCTGACCCCGCCCACTAAAGGATTTTGCGCCAGGCGGCGCATCAAAAGGAGGACAGAGTTGCTGTGGAGCGGGTGCTCCTTGTTATTTTTACCAACGGCCTCTGCTGACATTACCTGGGACCCTTTAGCCGCAGCTACGACTCTGTCAGTGCCCCCGTGGTTGCTGCAAGGTCACGAGGGGCGCGAGCAAACATCTAGCAGTTATCTGCCGGTCTCCCCCGCCGCCGCTGCACTCTGACATCCGTCCGCGGCCGCCGAGGGGGGAGACCACAATCCCCAGCGCTCCCCGTGGCTGACCCCGCCCACTAAAGGATTTCACGCCAGGCGGCGCATCAAAAGGAGGACAGAGTTCCCGTGTCGCGGGATGCGCGCAGGTGCTGCCCGGGCAAAGGGCGGGCCCTCTGTGGCCCTTCGAGGCCAAAGGAGGTCGGGTTGGTCCAGGTCCTTTGATTCTACCGTTCAGAACTGTCTGGAAACGGACTTCTTGTCTACAACCCCTGGTAACTTTCATCTAGACTTTGTTTGCTGATCCTGGCCACATGTTCAGTCCGCCCTTTATTTTTATTATTAAATAACAATTGTTCTCAGGGCTGTTTTATCTGTCCTGTCCTGCTCGATCTGTTCTACCCATCTTTGAGGGGGTTTATCTTTGGCCTTCTACATTCATTTTTCACTTAATTTATTTCTGGCTTGTTACTGCTGATTATGATGGACTTTACCCAGCCTTGATTGTAACCTTTGGAGGGCCACCTAGTTTTAAACGAGGTGGTGAACTCTCTGACTTATCTGGGTTAAGCGGATCTCCCTCTTGGTTCAATCCATGTTTTTCCGTTTTTCTCCGTTAATCCACATATCTGTTTCCTAGCTGTAATTGGTGTCTGGTGCTTGTTAGCTTTATCCAACTCATTGTAGTTAATCTTGTTTTGTTATCATGGAGAAAAGGAAGCACACAAGCCCTAAACCACCTAAGGTTAAGGGAGTTATTACTAACTCCCAACAGACCCTATTGAATTATTTAACAGGGGCGGTGGGAGTACTGGATAAACAGATTCTCTCGGTTGAGGAGTCAATCGAGGGAACAACCTCACGACTAACCCAGGATTCCTCCACCCCATCTAGATAGGGACGATTCAGAACTAAGGAATATATATTAGATCAACCCCATAATACTGGCTGCATACAATCTTGTCCGGATGAAATCATTTCTCTAGTAAATGATTCTCCGTCACAACCCCCTAAAAAACGTTAAAAAAACCCTAGTGAATCTAAAGGTACCACCATTGAGCCTGGCAATAATACAATTCTAGCTATTGTACATTCCCATTCCGACCATAAAATAGCCGGTAAACTCACACTAAAAATGAAAAAGCGAACAGGCCAGAGAAAAATTCAACCGACCAGAAAGCTCTTACATAGAAAAAATGATAGTTCGCAAATGGAAATGAAAAGCCTGGTCAATCTGGTTGAACGTTTGGATCTCTTTATAAAGGTTAGGCTAGATCAATTAACATCAAGGATAGCTAACATCGAGGAACTCCTTACCAAAAAGCCAATCGAATCTCTTAAGGCCGCTGATAATCTGAAGGGTAATTCTATTCCCACGCTCTCTAAGGCTTCTAGTATAGAAACCCCACAATCCCTTTCAAAGAAAAATCTATTCACTCGGGATGCCACAATTAAGAGCAGTTGCCCCAACAGAAAGAGCCCAAGAAAAATTTCTCACAATCGGGCGTATCAACAGCCCGAACCCCAAGTAAATGTCTCTGATAGTAGACTACCAGGTACTCAGGTTGGTCCGTCCCAAAAGAATATAATTGCTCCAGGCCAAGACCGTCCTTTTTCTCAGCGTATTTTTCCAACATCTAGACAGGCCTCCAGAAACTACTCCTTACATCATAGTATTGGCCAATGCCCCCCAATCATCTAGCCCACAAGATGAAAGCTGGACTGCGCTAAAAAATAAATCTTTATATTGGCTATGCACAAGGGTAGGATTGACTAAGCATTTATTTAAGGAAGTTAAGATGGTCAGGAGAGTCATGTGAGTTGGCTCCACGGAGAAAATGCTTAGAGGTGATTGCATAGTCATGACTTTTGCTTCTTCTCTCCTAGTCAATGAGATCTTGAGAGTAGGTACAAACCTCTCCCTAGACCCGCTTGGGATCAATATCCTGCCACTAGGTTTCTTCTATCCCCCACCTATGAAAAGTCTGAATATTTTTCACTGGAGAAATCAACTTGGTGCCCCAAACCAGACCCAACTGAATTTTACCCAGAATAGATTCAATGCATTATCAGGGTTAGACGAAAATGAATGACTACAAGCTACGGATATTCGGTCAGGGTGTTCTCTCTATTCCTCCAGTAGTAAGGTTATTACCCAGTTCCAAATGGTAATTCCAGATAAAACTACTCGCAACACTAATCTACCCACGAACTCTCAAACTCTAATACCAGACGGATCCCCAGCTGACGGTGGCTCTCCTCCATCCTTGGCAGAGCTGCCTATATCCGTATCTAACCCCAACCCTGATTTAAACTTTAGTGCATCCCATGACAATCCAAAACTAGAATCTCCAAAAGATCTTAATCTTTATCTCACAATGATATTTTGGAATGTAGCAGGGCTCCGCTCAAAAATGGATATCAATCCTTGGGTAAAACTGATTAGGAAACACAATATAGTCTGCCTTCAAGAGACATGGTCAACTTCCCCCATCCACTTACAGGGATATAAGTCTTACAATGCATATGCTCAACCATCTATTTCAGGAAGGGCCAAAGGAGGTCTGACAATATATATTGCAAATGAGTTCGTAGTTAAAGAAATAGTTGAGATGAAACAGGAAGCTAATTATCAAATTCTTAAAATAGTGGTGAACAAATCGTCCACCTATTTTTCGGTAAATGTTTATAACAATTTGCCTTATCAGGATGCAATTCACGTTTTAAACAATATTTCTTATTTCCTAATGGAAATGCGGAATAAATATATGAATAGAACATTTAATTTGATTTGGGGCAGAGATTTTAATTTGACACTCTATAAAGATAATAACACCAACAAATGCGGTCTCCAGGATGATAGTGGGAGCAACTTAACCCATTTCCCACACACCAAGATTGGGAATCGCCTCAATGAGCTTATGTTCACCCTAGAGCTGGGTTTTGTGAATGAATTGGCAGACCCCGCTGTCGACTGTTCCCCCACTTTTAATGGAAGGGGTTTTTCTAGTCTAATTGACTTTATATTCATATCTCAAAATTTCAAAGTTCACTTATGCAATTTTATCACAGGAGATAATTCCAGTAGTGATCATTTTCCAAATAGCATCACCCAGTCAGTGCCAAATGCTTTCAAAAAGTCTAGCCCTTCTAGCTTATTAAACCAGCAAGCACTGACCCTGGACAGGTTAAATGGGTATACCATAAAGTGGGCAAAAGTAGATGCTGCTAAGACTACTACCAAAGTGGTGAGCCGAGCACTCCCCTTATTGGAAACTTGCCTTAATCTAGAATCCCCGCATGAGCTGATCCTATCCAGCTTTCTGGATATTACCAAAATTATAACGGAAGAGCTATTTCGTAAACAGAAAGCTAACAATAGACAAAAAAAGGGTTGGTTTAATTCAGAATGCACGAAGGCCTACTCACGATTAAAAGCTGCTCTACGCAAGACCACAAGAGAGAAAGATGAAATAAGTAAATTAAGAAAGGACTACAATTTGGCGATAAAAAAGCCCAAGATGGAAATAAAAAACGGTTTATGGGAACAACTTAATATAAGCTGCCGCATGAACGATAGTTCTACCTTCTGGCGAGTAGTAAAAACTCCCTTCCTTTCAGTTTCTAACTCTGCCCCAAGAATAGAAGTAGCGGTGGACGCAAACGCCTGGGTTAACCATTTTTCAACCAACAAATTTATACAATGCAACTAGTGTTTGACCATGATGAAGGGATCAATGCCTTGACAGCATCTAAAGCGGGGAAAGCTCCGGGCCCTGATGGGGTACCGGTGGATATTTTTACCCATAACTTGGAATTATGGTCACCAATTCTTACCCGAGTACTTGAAGCTGCGACAATGATAGGCTTAGTTAATTCATGGTCTACTTCAACACTGCTCCCCATTTTTAAAAAGGGTGACCGAAATAACCCAGCTTGCTACAGGCCCATTTCCCTCTTGGATTCCCTTGGTAAAGTGGCTGGCCGAATAGTTCTTGAACTAATACAGGACTGGGCCAATGACAACCAAATAATATCAGACTTACAATATGGGTTCCGGGAGGGACTGGGAACTGTAGAGCAAGCATTAAATCTCTCCTTTTTAATGGGCAAATATGTTGGTGCAAAGAGTGGTCATTTACATCTGGCCTATGTAGACTTGACTGCAGCATTTGACTGTGTCACCAACTCAAAGCTGTGGTCAATACTTTCGAAAATGGGTGTGGACCCCCGTTGGTCGTCTTTCTACGAGAACTCTACTCTGGGGCATCAGCCAGAGTCAGATATGGCCTTGGTGGGGAACTCACCGACTCGTTTTCCGTGACAAAGGGGGTCAGACAGGGCTGTGTCCTGGCCCCCTTTCTCTTTAATCTTTATACAAATGGTTTGGAACTTGCAATGCTGGAAGGGAGCCAGGACCTTATTGCAATTGATCATCGCTCAAAACCCAGGCTATTATACGTGGACAACGCGGTGAATATGGCATGGACATCACTGCAATTACAATACCTTCTTGATAGATATTGTAAATTTATGGCATCCCTAGACCTTATGGCAAACATAATGAAAAATTTTGTAATGCACGCAGGTAACAGCATAAAAAAGCAAAAGGCCATTTTTATTGACAACTCCAAATTGGAATGTACAAAGGTTTATCCATGTTTGGGTATTTTAATTGATAATAAGTCTCATTGGCAACAGGCCATTACTGCAAGAAAGCTACTATTCCTTAGAGCTACGAGTGCATTGGTAGCATTCGCACAAAAGCTAGGGAAGCGGTCCCCCCAAGAAATGATCAAAATATACCAGGCAAAATGCCTCAGTGTAGCAACATATGGTGCTAGGGTGTGGGGTCACGTTGTTGTAGATCCCCTAAAGAAGGTAGAGAATGGTTTTATTAGATATTTGTTGGCAGTCCCGCAGAGCTCTCCGACCTACGGTTGCCATATTGAATTAGGTTCGGATTTTATAACAGATAACATCAGAATCCAGCCAATCCTCCTATGGCACCGTGTTTGGACAACGGATCATTGTACATTGATGCGTTCCCTTATCACTGACTGTCTTAGGTTGGCAAACTGGAAGAAGATCTCTTGGTTGGCCTATGTATGTAACTTTTTTAAAGATTTAAATTTAGCAACTTACTTTTCCCAACCACAAACTATTTCACAAACATCAAGTAAAAATCTAAAAGCTATATGCCTATCCCACCTACGGGAGCTACGACTAACCCAGGAAATCAGTAAAATCTCCATTCGCCATATCCTAACCATCCAGATCGCTCCCGGGGTGCAACCGTATCTATTGTATAACTTGAATAACTACGAGGAATATCTATTGACACGGTTCCGCTTTAACATCTATCACCGCCTCATAACCTTTCCGAAGAAGAATGATTGGTCAAAAACCCTTATAGTGTGTCCGTGCGATGGAATCTCAGCGCAATCTACAATCCATACAGTTTTATTTTGCAGATACTATTAGTTTCCACGCAAGAGGTGGATTAATCCTGTACTGAGACACCTGGGCCTGCGATGTTGTCGCCCTGCTTTTCTTGCACTACAATTCTTAGATATAGAACCCCGTACTAAATCTATTGCTTGCTTTTTGAAGGCCTGTATTAAATATCGTCATAATTATGAATAATTCCTGATGCACAAGCACTTTTATCAGATCTGTGTTTTCGAAATCCCACTACTGTTATAATGATTGTATGTATAAATAATTCCACTCTCATTTTATACATGTTTTTAAATATTATCTATATTACGGAATGTTTTATTTATGTACTTTTATGGTTTTCTAAAAAACTACGGCAACCGAATAAAGAATATTTTGAATTTGAATTTGAATGGAGACAAATGCAAGCTGGGGAGAGGGGAACTGGTGTTCTTCGGACACATTTTCTCCAAACAAGGGATGAGGCCAGACCCCAGCAAAGTTGAAACACTGAAGAACGCAAATCCCCCAACGGATGTCGCAGAAGTAAGATCATTTCTAGGCCTTGCCAGCTACTGTGCTCGATACATACAGGATTTCGCCACAGTGAGCACACCACTAAGAGAACAGACCAAACAAGTACAGAAGTTCATCTGGTCTCAGGAATGCACCAAGGCATTTGAGGAAATAAGACAATCAGTGGAACATCTAGCCTACTTTGACCCCCTGCTCTGCACTGAACTGACTGTCGATGCCAGCCCAGTAGGACAAGGGGCAATACTAGCGCAGCCTCTGCCAGGGAGATATTCACAAAGGAAAATTGTCGCATATGCAAGTAAGAGCTTAACAGACATTGAAAGAGCATACTCGCAACCAGAAAAGGTGAGCCTAGCAGCGGTATGGGCGTGTGAACACTATCACATGTTCATCTACGGGAATTCATTCACCATCATAACTGACCACCAGGCGCTGGTGACGATCTATGGCAGTCCGTCAGCCAAAATGCCACCAAGGATTGAACGCTGGGGCATAAGGCTGATAGAATATGACTTCATGATTGTGCACAAGCCAAGGAAAGAACACAACCCAACAGACTACATTTTCTCTTTATTTGCAGAGTTTTATATAGCGCTGACCTGACCGGTGGGTATCAGAGCGTTTTACATCAATTACAGGGCATGTTAAACATAAATATAATGATGCAGACAATCCCGAAATACAAAAACTGAGAAGACACAGTGCCAGAGAACAGGATAGATGGCTAGCTGGCGTAGAGTCAAGGCAGAGTGAGGTGTCGATTTTCAGCACTTGAACAGCTCCTATCGGTTCACTAGGGATCGATCGAGGAACAGGATTTTGAGCTGGCTTTTGAAATTCATAAAGGAGGGATTCGTTCTGATGTGGGTAGCAATAGAGTTCCATATTTTGGGCGCATTTCCTACAAATGATATGGCCGCTGTTTTTTGTTTACGAGCTTTCAGTGGAATGAGTAGAAGGGTGTTTGAGCTTCAGAGGATGCTGTTCTGTCCTCCTTTTTTGGGTTCGGCCGCCAGGTATTCGGGTTTGCCGGTGTGTAAGGCTTTGTGAGTAAGACAAGCTGTTCTGAAATTAGCCCTTATTTCGACTGGGAGCCATTTGAGTTCTCTGAGTGCCGGTGAGATGTGCTTGTATTTCTTGAATCCAGTGACCATTCTGGCAGCCGCGTTGAGGGTGGTTTTGAGGGGAGCAAGATGTGCTTTTGGAATTCCTGTGAGGGCTGCATTACCGTAGTCTAGTCTTGACAGCACCAATGATTGAGTGGCATGTTTGAGATCTTTGGGTGGGATGAAAGGTTTAATTTTGTTCAATAACTTTAGGTTGAGGAAGGCGCTCTTAGCTGAGTTCTTTATATGTTTGGTCATGTCCAGTTTCGGGTCTAGCGTGATGCCTAGTGATTTAACAGAGTCTGCCAGGGTGAGGTTTCCATTGAGCGCATCAATAGTTTTTAGCCAATCTACCATTTGGGGGGTTTCTGCTTTGTTTGATAGGAGGAGTAATTCAGTTTTGTCAGGATTCAGTTTTAGGTGATTGCTTGTCAACCAGAGTTGAACTTTCTTCAGTATGCTGTTGAGTCTTTGAAGGTCCTTCGCAGATGAGATTTCCAAGTAGATCTGCGAATCGTCGGCATACAGATGGAAGGGTATGTTGGCTTTTTTGAGTAGGGTGGTGAGGGGTTGCATGTAGATGTTGAATAGTTGAGGGGAGAGCACTGACCCTTGAGGAACTCCCCTGTTGATTGGGTGCAGGTCCGATTCAAAGTTATTGATTTTGATTCTCTGGGAGCGGTTGTGTAGGAAGGAGGAGAACCATTTGAGGACTATCTCATCAAGCCCCGCCCTTTCATGCAGAGCTTTGATGAGAAGTTTGTGATCTACCGTATAAAATGCAGCCGATAGGTCGAGGAGAATGAGGAGGCAGCATTGATCTGAGTCCAGGGATTTGTTGATGTCATCGATGATGTTGAGGATCGCGGTTTCTGTGCTGCAGCCTTTTCTGAAGCCACATTGAGGGGAGTCAAGAAAGTTGATACTCTCCATGTGTTGCGTTAGTTGTTGTAGTACACATCTTTCTAAGATTTTGGATAGAAGAGGGAGGTTGGAGATGGGTCTGAAGTTGTTCAGATCTGACGTATCTAGGCCAGGTTTTTTCAGCAGTGGGGTGACTTGACCCACTTTGAGGCAGTCTGGGACAATTCCGCTTTTTAGGGAACTGTTTATAATCGTGCACCAAAGTGGGGCTAGGGCGCATTTCAGTTTTTTGGTCATTTGCGTAGGTAAAGGGTCTTAGACGTGTGTGGAGGGCTTGGAGTTGGAGATCAAGTTGATTATCTCGGCTTCAGGAATGTGGTGGAAGAGTAACCAGGGTTTGGTGTGGGGTGAGAGAATGGTGCCCTGTGATCCAGACGTGCAGCTATTGCGAAGGGAGGGCTGTTATGGACCAGAGAGAGCTCGATCTTGGAGATCCTATCATTGAAGAAGTTGGCGAAGTTATAGCAAAGATCTTTGGATGCCTGAACAGTGGACGTGGCTGGTTTGGATGTTTGTTGTCTGATGATTTTGAAGAGCTCCTTGGGTCTATTCTTTGCATTGTCCAGTGCGGAGCGGAAGAACGTGGAATTTTTTCTCTTGAGGTGGTTGTTGTACTTCTTCCCGACTAATCTGAGTTGATCGCAATTGATATTAGTAGGATTATTCCTACAGCGTCTTTCAGAGGCTCCTAATTGACTCCTTTCTTTGTTTATGTCTGAGTCAAACCATGATCTGGAAGGGATGGCTCTGCTTTTTTTTTTCTTCAAGGGAGCTAGTTGATCCAGCAGGCCCCCCATGTTCGAATTGTAGAGCGAGGTGAGATCTGTTGTAGAGAGAAGCTCATTGCCACTGGGGAGTAGCGTACTTAGCCTCTCTTCCATGTCCTCCAGAGGAATCTTGGAGAGATTTCTAGACCATTTGGGTGGGTCTTGTGTGGGAGGCTGGAATAGCACTTTTTGGTTGATGTGGAATAGGATCATGTGGTGGTCCGACCAGTCCACAGGAAGAATGTAGTCCATCATGATTGCATCGCGATGATGGCATCCAAGGTAGCTCCTTTGTTGTGAGTTTCCTTTGTACAATGTTGGAATAGATTATTGTCACATGAAAGATTGCTTAAGGTTTGAATGAGCTTGTTGCTTGATTAGTTTCCATCGTAGGTTCAGATCACCCAGGATTAGGTTGTTGGCGTCTCCGACTGCGCAATGCGAAATCAGGTCGGAGAAATGTTCCCCGAATGTGGGAGTGTTACCTGGAGGGTGGTAGAGAAGGTGACAGATTATTGGATTGTTGGCCTTAGTTTTGATGTTAACAGTAAGGCATTCAAAGGAGTTGTATTTACATACGTCCATTTCCATGATGTCAATGTGGTCCTTGTGAATGATGGCTACACCTCCACTACATGTCGAGACACCCATTACCGCAGGCTCAAGAGACGACATCGATGGCAGAAGAATACCTCAATTTCGTAGTAAAGCAAAACACCCCAGCACCGATAACACTAGCGGAGCTAGCAAGGGAGACTAAGGAAGATGCCACGCTGCAAATGGCCATGGAGACAACGAGAAGGCAGAGATGGAGACACATCAACAATAACTGCACCTGGGGAGCAGGAGTATGCAAGGAAGAAGTGCTAGCTCTAAAGAAGATACATGAAGAACTGTCCGAGACAGACACGGGAATAATGATGAGAGGGACAAGAATAGTGATACCAAGTTCACTCAGGAGGCAATTGGTCAATCTGGCTCATGAGTCACACCGAGGCGTAGTAGCAACGAAGACACTGCTAAGAGAGAAAGTATGGTTCCCTGGCCTAGACTGCATGGTAGAAGACACCATAACGACATGCCACCTCTGTCAAGTGACAGGATCACCAGCTAGGCATGAACCACTACAAATGTCAGAACTCCCAAGAGCGGTGTGGACATCTTTAGCAGCTGATTTCTTTGGGCCACTGGACATAGGCATCTATCTGCTTGTGGTCATCGATGAATACTCGCGATTTCCAATAGTATGACATGTCCCATCGACATCAGCAACAGCAACCTTACTGATATTAGATTACATATTTGCAGCATGGGACTCACCAAAAACGCTAAAAACAGACAATGGTCCTCCATTCTCAGGAAAAGTCTTCCGCAGATTCATGGACTATCTAGGGATAAACCACAGGAAGATAACTCCGCTGTGGCCTCAAGCGAATGGAATGGTGGAGAGGTTCATGGGGAACATAAAAAGGCAGTTCAAAGGGTAAAGCTGGCGCAGATATCACTTGGCCAAGCTCTGTGCCAGGTACTACGTGACTACAGAAGCACACCCCACAACTCCACTGTGAGGTGCCCAGCAGAGCTAGTACTGGAAGGAACAAGTAGGATCAGGCTACCGCAAATAGAAGTAACTATGGCACCAGATCATAGCAGCATTGCAGCATAAGACAGAGAGGTGAAAGAAAAAATGAAAAGATACGCAGATGCCAAGCGACACGCCACCTCGGCAGACCTCAAGGAAGGAAACACAGTGGTAGTGCATCAAAGACAACAAAGGAAATCTGACAGCATGTTCTCCAAAGACCCGCTAACAGTAACAAAAGTGAAGGGCCCAATGATCAGAGCAGAGTCAGAACACCAGAAGATAACACGGAACAGCTCACACTTCAAAGAACTGATGGAGAAGAAAGGGGAAGACCAAGACAAGGAAACAGCAGAACAAGAAGAGCAGGAGCACAACAGGTAGGAAACGGAAAATGGTGAGGGACCAGCAGAAGAGAAACAGACGGAGGCCAGCCCGAGAAGAACATGAAGACGGCCCAAAAGACTAATAGTAGAAATGTAATGATGGGAAGCACACCGACCTGTGCTCTAGCAGACTTTCATCTATCTCTATCTACACATCACTGTGTTTCACTCTTCTCGTCATTTCTTTTTTGACAAAAGAGGGAGATGTAATGACCTGGGGCAGGGCACTAGGACCCTGCAGTGGACCATGGGGACACCCAGGGAACCGGACACCACATCCGGTCAAGGGTGTGGGAAAGGGATTGGGGAAGGGGACGAGGAAACGTGGGTAGACGCGAGTGTGGGAAGCACAGCACATATGTAATAATAAAGAATCAGAGACCATTACCTGTCTCCCTTGCATCTGTGGGGCTGAGGACAAAACATTGCTGTTTCATTGTGAAAGTTTAATCATTATTTTGGTGGGAACGCTGACAGTTCCATACCTCATAGATATTCATCAGTATATCATAGAAATACGTTGAGATCATGTATGCCATGAGCCTCTGTTTCTGGGGTGAAGGGCACAATATCATACAAACGAACTCAATGTATGTATCTGATGCACTGGTGATATTTTACATAGCTCACCTTCCCACCAAAATATATATTCTTATTGCGTGTTGAAAATATTGAAATGTATGACAACGATGACACAAACCAAAAGCAAATACAGAACGAGGCAAATAATTATCACTATTAAACCAAGTGAAAAATAAATTTATACCACATGTTATCTGGGATAAAATGAGATAAAGAAAATTAAAGTAATGAAAGAAAATACAACTGTGCTACCACTGTATTAAATTAACTGCAACAACAGAAGTCATCTGTCAGACTAATGTATACATAAATTTATATAACATTTTACCTCATAGTCTATAGAAGAGTAGCTACATAAGCATCAACAAGTGTCCAAGCCAATTGACGAGCAAGCAGTGGCTCGTAGCTGCAGAGGAGTCAAGACTGCTGACTTGTGCCCTTTGGAGCTGAATCGCAGGGAAACTTTAACCGGAGCCTTCCCGGGCGGACGCTGTCTGAGGCTTGGGTCATTTTGTGGAGCTGCTGCCTTGCTATGGGAGCGGGACTGCGAGGACCAGGTGCCTGAGCGGCAGGACATCGCCCGCACCTGGGTCCTCTTCCCGCCCCCTTCCTCTGACCACTTCCTATAAGACCACGCCCCAATACGCGCATCGCGGGACGCGCGCGGGACAAAGCCCGGGGCGAAGCCCGGGCAAAGGGCGGGCCGTTTGAGGCCGTTAGAGAACGGTAGAGACCGGACCGGGCTACCCCGCTAACGCCCTAACACCCGATTCTCTGGTTTACTTACAGACCCGTCTGGCTGCTGAGATACTTGGAGCTAGTAAAATGGCCACTAGTGAAACAAGAAGTAAGGCCAATATCATGGCCTCAGGTACTCTGGATAACTTTCTAGCTAAGGCAAACAAAGTCGTCAACAAGGGTCTTACTGTGTTGGAGAAGCAAATTGCGGAAGGTTTAGAGCATTCACATTTGGCTCCACCGGGGTCATCATCTAATGTTAGGTCATCAATATCACTTGACGCCACGCATTTATCACTCATGGACAGCATTGACCAAACCATAGTGTCTGTCCTACAACAGCTAAGGACACCATCTAACTCCCATAGGGATAGAGATTCACTACGTAGCACTGAAGAGGTGGAATCTTCGCCTATTGCGGAGTTAATACCATCTAGGGCTCAGGGGGATGGTCTCACATCAACTGAACACATGGGTAATAGAGAAGACGCAGCCCCGAAAAGAAAAAGATCTAGAAAGTCCAAAGGCGCTAAAAGGGCCAAATTTGATCCCCTAGTGAACACTGTTGAGGACAGCCTGGTTATCCCTGGAACATCTGCAACGGGGAACGATCTGGAAACGGCAAGCACCCCTCCCCCCACACTTATTCCCACTCACACTGGCCCTTTTGTTTTTGGTGGAGTAGCTCCCAATACCTCAGAGCACATTATAGGCTCACTCACTGGCATCTTTAAAAGTCTCCTAGATCCTCTTTTCCCTAAATTAGACTCTATAGAGGCTAGACTTCTAGCTATAGAAAGACTAGGTGGTAGTGGTGGTGACCAGATAGGGCCAAGAGTAAGCTCACATGAAGGACATGTGGATAATGCTGGGACTTCTCATTCCCCTATTGTTACAACTATTATGGTCCCTATTCCATCAATAGCTCCCACTGGGGAAAACATGAGTACAGCCCCGGTGCCACAGTCTGTCCCTGTACCCATTCCTAGGCAACTGCCTCCGCTACCAACTGTAAGGAGGTCGAAGCTACCTGCTTCGGCCAGCTCACTTGGCCAGGAGAGATCAACAAATGAAACAGCTAGCTGCCCAATTCAGTCAGCTAGTTCCAATAACCGGCGTAAAGCAGTTAACCTGCCACCAGAGGCGGCAGCCTACACTGTGATTCTGATGGGGGTACCAGAACTTCCCAGTGACGCAGTAGAATCTTATGATTCTCTACGCATTAAGGTTATCAGCTGGTTAAATATCCAAAGGCCCTTACTACCTAATCTCAGAGGAGAGGTTCTTATGGTTAGAAGGGTCCCGTGGGTTGGGTACACCGCCAAGAAAAGTGTGGGGGACTGTATAATTGTAAGCTTCAAGAGTCCCCAGGTTGCTACCTATATCTGTAATTGGCTAGGGGGTTCAGGAAATACCTCTATAGAATTGGTCCCACTGTCATACTTTTACCCGAATGTACGTGATATGACCGTGAGGAGGAACGATGGTTGGACAAGGGTCGGCTTTGCTGTTGATGGGTCAAGATACAGGCATGCCCATAATGCCATTTCTGCCCATGGCACCTATGTACACCCGAATAGATTCAGCTGCCTTGATCAGGTGGATTGACTCCGAAAGGATGCACCCTAAGATGTACCCGAAATATCGCCAGTGTATCTGTAGGCGATACAGATGTCATCATTCGAGAAATTGACCTAACCCCTGAGGCAAACTTAACTCCTTCCTGCTCCCCGGGCCGAGCAAGCAACCTACCATGTAATCCACCTGGACATAGCCGATCATCTGTAGTTCCGTCTGGTCCTAACCTAACACCTGCTGCCTCATCCCTCTTAGAAACAACATTGCAAGGGCCCGCAGTTCCTTTACTAGATATCGAACCAGAGAAAACTGGGGGGCTGGGAATAAAACCTACAACCGAAACCCTAAAGGTCCTCTCCTGGAATGTGGCGGGTATTGTTAACAAATTACACACAAATGACTGGGATTCTTTAGTTGGCGGTAGTGATATTTGTCTTTTCCAAGAGACATGGGCCAGGGAACCCCTGTGTAGAGTAGGGTACGCAGTCTTTGAAATTAAAGCCAGATGGAGTGGCAAAGGGAGGCCCTCGGGTGGTTTGGCGATTTGGGTAGCTAGTCACATTGGGTGTAATGCGGAGAATGTACCGACATCTTCGCAAGACATACAGTGTGTTCTACTTAGGTGGCCTAATGTGCTAAATCTGGCAATCATTAATGTTTACTCTCGCCCAGTCAGTGTGACCGCGGAGTCACCAACTTTAGAAGAACTATCGTCATTCCTGGGCCAACTTCCCACTGATTGTAAGATAGTGATGGGCGGCGATTTTAACTGCCACTTTGAACCACTGGAAGGTCTAAGGGAGGGTGCTCTTACTGCTGAAGATGACTTCTGGGGTGTACCGCCATGTCAATCCCCTTACCCCAAATCTTGGTCCCCTCTTGCAGTGCAACTCATGTCCCTAACATTAAATTTTGCACTAAGGGCTTGTAATGGACGTACCCCGTCTGACATCCCTTCATTGTGTACCTTCAATAGGAAGGACCATGAATCGAGGCTGGACTATATCTTTGTGGATATTGGTCTGTGGTCTAAGGTTCAAGATTTTAAGGTAATCGTAAGAATAGACAGCGACCATAACGCACTTCTATTAGATATGGTGCATCCTATACCTGCTGGTGTATTACTACCCGAAAATCCCAGTGACGATCCAGGGAATCTGATTCTTAGCTCTAATAGGCGTAGGGTAAAATGGGGGAAATTGGTTAATTCAGAAGAGAGTATAACTAAAATCTATGAATTAGCACTCCCTAAGTTAAATGATCTGGACGCATTAATTAATCAGCCCAGACCACCAAACTATAATGAGAAATTAGCCCAAATTCATGTAGATCTAGTGGGAGATCTTGGTGAGGTTTTTTATCCAGTGGTAGTCCCACGGAAGAAAAAGACCCGAACTTCAAACTGGTACAATTCTTCCTGTAGAAAAATTAAGACAGAGCTAATAGCCACAATAAAAGTAGGCTCTGATAAGGGTAAGGTCGCTGAGCTTAGGCGGAATTATAGGGTAGCCATGGCAGAGGCAAGGTCGGATTGGGATTGGAACAGATGACAGGATCTCTCCCTAGCGCTAGAAGCGAGGGTCTCTAGAAAATTCTGGTCTCTAGTTAACACAGGCACAGGAGAACCAAAGGCTGCAGTGGAGCCGAACATTGCATCTTCCGTTTGGGAAGACCACTTTGGCAAATTGTACCAAGATGCCACTGAATTTGCCAATGATGTGGACCCGGATGTTATATCCAATCCTGTAGCTGGACTAGAATTTACCCTCTGCGAGGTGGTTAGTGCAATAGAGAGATTTGCGAAGGGGAAGGCCCCGGGACTAGACAGATTGCCTGGTGACCTTTTTAGACATCATCCAGAGATATGGGGCCCGTACTTCTTCATTTTGTTTAATTCCATCGCGGGAGGTATGGAGATCCCTAGTACTTGGCTGGGGGCGGAGATAGTGCCCATCTTCAAAAAGGGCTCTCCTCTTCTCCCAGCCAACTACAGGCCGATCAGCCTCATAGATGTCCCCCAAAAATTATTTTCCCGCCTTCTCCTGGACCAGCTTCTGGACTGGATAGAGGAAAATGATATTCTGAGTCGCCTCCAGGCTGGCTTCAGGAAAAACACGTCCACCATGGATCAGATTTTCCGGCTCGTTCTCCTCTACTGGAAAACTGTAAGGATCGAGGGGGGGAGGCTGTACATGGTGTTCATGGACCTGAGGTTAGCCTTTGACCTGGTCCCCCGCAAGAAATTGTGGGAGGTCCTAAAGGAGCTGGGTGTTCCCACCCATTTACTACACGCTATAGTCAGGCTACACACTAATAATTTTGCACAGGTCAGGTGTGGGAGGGGTGGAGCGCTGTCATCCAGGTTCCCAGTCTTTAGAGGGGTAAGACAGGGTTGCGTTTTGGCGCCGACCCTGTTCTGCCTCTACGTTAACAGTGTCATATCCCACCTCGACAGTGTTAGAGACAATGACGCTCCCTCTTTGGCAGGCAGGAGGGTACCGGCTATCATGTTTGCCGATGATACCCTCCTGCTTTCCAAATCACCGATGGGGATCCAGCGGATCCTAGATGGTTTTGGTCTTTTCTGTAGACAATATGGTCTAGAGATCAATACAGAGAAGACCAAATTCATGATATTTAATCCCTACTATAAACCAGACCTAATCCATCCCTGGGCTCAGCGAAACTGGAAAGGGTAAAAACCTTCCAGTATTTGGGTGTAACCCTACATGAGAACCTATCCTGGGAGCCACAAATAGCAAGATCCCGGCTCAAGCTTAGTCAATTGTCCGGTGCAATTTTGAAGGTTGCAAATACTTCTACTTATAAATCCATTAGCCCGGCAATAGAAATGTACAAAACTCAAGTCAAAGCGGCCGCTTCTTATGGTAGTGAGTTATGGGGGCACAAAGCTGGGGCAGAACTTCTCGGTGTAGAAAAAAATTCCTTAGACGCCTCCTAGCCCTCCCCCATGGCACACCCCTGCTTCCCTTGAGATTTAATGTGGGTCTTCCCTCTATAGCTGAGGATCTCGAATTAAAGCCTTTAAGATTCTGGCACAGGCTCTGGACCACTAGCGAGCTTGCTCACTACAGGCAAGACCTCATACATGTAATGAATTTGAATAAGCGAGACAGAATTCCTTGGTTGGTTTTTATTAAGAAAGAACTGTATCGCCTGAGATTCCAGGAGTTATGGGATGTCCCTGAACAAGGCTGCCAAAGGGTCTCTCGCAAAAGACTGGTGGAAATACATAAGGAAAAAAGTTTATCTACTCAGGTATCTGCACCCAATAACGGCACCTTAACAGATCGATTTTTGGATTCCAAAAATTCTTATAATATTGAAGGTTTTATGGACATTATTTTCCCCATTTTAGCATGGAAACTGTTCATTCAATGGAGGTTAAGCACCCTTCCTATCAAAACTTTTACCTGTAAATGGACAAAGAGTGATGGTAAAATCTGTCCGGGGTGCCCTAATCACGATGAGGAGGAAATTCATGTTCTGTTCTTCTGCCCAGCCTACAATAGACCTAGAAAATATTGGCTTGTGCCACTATGTAGGAACTTGGGCATTAGGAACCATTTGCATTCTTACAGAATACTGAAAACCAGCACTCTGCCCCACATAGTCTTTGCAGTTGCCAAATACATACTGGCCATGTGGCAGATAAGAATGAAACTCCTAAAAGACTGATCACAGATATGAACTGTAATGTACTCCCTCCCATGAACAGATTTCCAAGGAATTTAATTTTCATGTAATGTTTTTTATACAAGGGAACGTTCTTTTTAATGCCGAATGTTTTAAATGTTGAAAGTTTTAATTGTATCTTTTATGGTCTAAATGACCGAAATAAAGAATTTTTGGATTGGATTGGATTGGTTTAGAAAGTTTACATATTGAAACTGTATCATTTTATCTTGTGAAAGTACTCCAGGTCCACAAACTATGGATAGACAGTAACCTGGCATCTTTCCAATTAGAAGTAATCTATTTCACCATATATAAAAATTTGAAAATCAAATATTCTATTTGAGGAAACTGAAAGCGAGCAAGAAAGTGCACTAGATTTACAAATCAAGGGGCAGATTTACGAGAAAGTGACTCAGTGCTTTCCGCAAGCCATTTGGCTGCGTCGCACTGAGTCACTTTCAGACCACAGGAATGTGACATATTTACAATGATATGTTGTATTCCTGTGTTCTCCCCTGCACAGACTCACAAACAGCTGCCATGCGCCGGCACAGGCACCCTTGCACCATGGTGCAAGGATGCCTGCGTCATGGGTAGAGTGTGTTTGTGCAGGGAGGGGCACCTTCCTGCACGAAAACAATCACTACAGGCATTTTCCTCTTTCAATGCGTGCTGTAGAATGCAGCACACATTGAAAGAGTAAAAAAAGCATTGGCATAGCCAATAGGTCTCGCCTTTGGAACCTTGTAAATGTTTAGTTATCCAGCACAATATCCTTGGTGCAACATCAACTGTTGAATGGCTAAACACTTACAAGGTCCCAAAGGCGAGACCTATTGGCTATGCCAATGCTTGTTTAAAGGGGGCCTCGAAACTGGTCTCTATCGGGCTCTGTTTTGGGCTCTGAAACAGGTGGTCTGTTGTTTTCGGGACTTCAGTGAAAGCAGGCACATTGATGTGTGCATACTCCTACTGTTCACTTCTCACTAGAGTTCGCGTGCTCACACTGCTCACGTCTCACTAGTGGAGAAGTTACGTCATGACGTCATGCCAGGTGAGCGTTGTAGGGGAAGGGAAATCCTTTAAAGAGAGTCATTTTCTCTCTGGATTTCCCTTCTCTTTTTGAAACTCAGGAGCAGCAACATTGTTGTGGTGTCACCAGGGCTTTAAGTGGAAGCATTTTCAAAATTATATACATGACATAGTTGCTGCTCATTTCTCTTATGCATCTAACAACCATTGACAAAGCCAATAGTCCTGACTTGTTGTACATACAATGTTCCTTGTATCATATCTGGATGCAAAGACAGAAACAGCAAAATACCGCTGGGGTGGTACACTATGATAAACTCAGATTTTTAGCTTGCATGCTTTAAGCCACGCCCTCAATTACATTGGCCACGCCCTTTTGAGAGACCCCCCAGTTTTTTCATCCCACTAAAAGACTTGATTGGAAGGGGATCTTTGCCAATAAATATCTCAATTTTACAATTATAAACAAAATGCATATTGATCTAAGGCTGTGAGGCACTCTACTGTTGTAGCGAATCAGAGAGTCTTAAACACCATTTAGGTTACACTGTTCTTTTTGGTGATTTGTTAAGCGCGACACTACGAATACGGCTCCATTTCTACGGCGACATAGGGAGATAGAAAAGTCTGAGATAGTTTATCTACTTGGTGAACATATAATGCGCGTTCTGAAAATGAGAAACACATGAAATACTTCAAAACACTGCCAGGGAAATGCACTTAAACGCACTGTTCTTCTAAGCGCCAAGAACAGGTTTGAGAAATGCTACATTTGATGAGTGTGTACATAGTAGCGGTAATGTAATGCCTTAAACAATCTAAAAGAGGGGTGTTGATTGATAGGATAAAGTCAAATAAAAGCAGTAAAAGGGAGAGAAGGTGCCTGCAGGCCACAAGTACTATGGACCCGGTGGGGCCGCAGCAGGAGTTAAACATTTCTGTTTCATTAAGATGTTTGATGATCAATGGATCGGCCCCTCAGGGAAAGCCAATTGGGTGCGGGACTCGCATACCATTTATTACACCATAAAATATTCATCTAACAGGGCTTCGGCATAAAAAGCGCGCGCTGTATGTTCACGCGCAGCATATTCACGCGCAGCGCAACCCGCCCCTGCAACGCGATCTGTAGCCACGAGCCCGTTCCGAAGGAGCACACGCCGCGGAGAAGAAACTGCACGAACTTAAAGGCTACAAGGGACTAACGGGGAGACTGTGTGTGACAGATGGGGAAGAGGGCAGAAGTGTGCACTTCTTCACGTGCATCCTAGCCACCAGAGGCCTGGGCTAGATGATGAGTTACTCGCTTACAAGTTCTAACAGAATACTGGAAAAGCTGGGAATCTTAGAAGCAAGACTAATAAAACAACAAGTGGGAGGGGTGAGGGGAATGCACAGAATGGAAGAGATGCCTTGGGAATGCCTCCGAACATGCGCACGTGTGAAATAAACAAGTGTGCTTAATGACTGTGAATAACTAATGCTGAAACAAGCAGCAGCTGTTTTCAAGTACACTTGTGCTTGTGGCAGCATCCGCCATGCGAGAGCGAGCAGTGGCCAATTAGAACGCGTGCCGCTGCTCGCTCCCGCAAGGTGGATGCCGCCACATGCACGAGTGTGCTTCAAAAGGAGTAGACCGATGGCTAAAGGCCCTCCTAGAGCAGCGCATGCATGCTGCATATGCGAGACCTAACAAGCCCGGGAGTGGTGGGTGCCTGCGCGCACAGTCTTCACTTTTCAAGCACTGCACTCGTGCTTGAGGCGCGCCGCTGCTCATTCCCACAAGGTGGATGTCGCAACAAGCATAAGTGCAGTGCCTGAAAAGTGAAGACCGATGGCTAAAGGCCCTCCTAGAGCAACGCATGCGCGCTGCCTAGGCAAGACGTAAAAATGAGGACAAATGAAAGCATTTCTCTTTGTTGCGCCTCCCTACACACTTATGCATTTCCAGGTTTTAGAATCCTCGTAAATCTGGAAATGTGTCTGTTCCAGGGGATTTGCGTGGGAACACCCACAGCAACTCCTATGGAATGCCCCTTTCTCGCAAAGTGCTGCGAGTAAAGGGGTTCTATTCAAAAGGACAGGAAAAGCCACGCAGGGTGGCTTTTCCTGTCCTTGTAAATATGAAGCAGTGAAATACGCCAACAGTACATCACAAAAAGTGACTTACTAGTGGTGCAGGGGGCTTCTAAATCTGCCCCAATGAGTTTATATGAAATATAGCTTTGTATATTAAGAAGGAAAGATTATTGGACATTCATATAACAGATGTTTCATCGTATCAAACTCAGTAACACAATGCCAACATATCTAAAATTTTCAACTTTCAAATGAACAGACCTTCCAACTCACATCGGGTTGGCCCATGCCACATAAGGCTCACCTGATGACTAAGTGTATTCACACAGTGAAAAGTAAGGTGCACTGGAGTCACTTGCAGATAGTCATGTTTCCAGTTTGTTTGTAGAGAGTCTGGACTACCAGAGCCCATGTCGTCTATTACCCGGTAAAAGTGCCCCCAAGTTGTTTTGCTGCAGATGGTTATGTGTCCTTCCTATGCCATGCAGCTGCTCTCTCTTCAGAAAACCATTCTCTCTCTAAGGTTACGCCCTCTGAACAGCACTTGTCCTCCACGGACATATTAGATAGTGGAAATAGTTCCTAGGTTGGCAGACCTACAGAAACTCTCCTTACCTGGCGGGTTCTTATAGCAACTTCCGAGGCTCCTTTCGGCGGATGTATTGTCTGTGTGCTGGTCAACAGTGCTTCAAACTCATCTTCTTTTCCCATCTGCCTGGCTAGGGCTTTGAGGCTAGGGTACAGAATATCAACTCTAAAGATGGACATAGAGAGCAGAAAGAACAGGGATTATTAAAATAGTATACACAGAAATAATCTCTTCTCCACAGTTAGCTTGCAATTCTATAATATATATAATCTGTCATTGGTGTGGTGGAGGTGTGGTGTAGGTGGTTGTGTATGTGCTTGAGATATATATATTACCTACTGGCAGTCGCCAGTAGGTAGTTATAGTTAGGACCTATTATGCATAGGAAATCCGCAACATTCTATTGACAATAACTTTGGCGCCGATTGATGAATCTGCGCAAAATTTCCCAAACTTTTGGCCAGTTCCTCTCCTTCCCTGAAAGTTTGGGGTTGATTGGTCAAGCGGGGGCCGAGAAAAAAGGGGGTTCCCAAAATGTGTTTTTCCTATGCACTTTCCCATAGGACCTTTAGCCACTGCTACAGCCCGAACGGCAGAACGGAATTACACCAAATTTGGCAAAGAGGTAGTCCTCAGTTCAGACTCGTGCCTTTTGCTTATTTGGTGTAAATCTGATCAGTAGTTTCTGAGAAAATGACATTTAAAAGTACATATATATCTATGGGCTCGAAGGGTCCACGCACCCTATGCGGAGCCTGTACGCACCCTCCCGTGCACGAGCTGCTTTTTAATTGGCTGTCAACACTCCAAATCAGGAAGTTTTGGCAGCCATTTTGTGCCTCTATAAAACTGAGGCACAAGAAACCAAACAAAAAACACAAAAAACGCGAAAAGGGGGCAGGGTAGACACACCCTGACCCCCTAGGCCTGCTCAGGGGGTCCCACAAGGACCAAAAATAGGGTGGGGGGGTCCCAATCACCCCCACACTGTCCCGGGGACCACCACCCTCCGGGGCTCTAACTTAATATATGCGGGGGCTCACGGGCCCCATCGCAGCCTGGGGACCACCACCACCCTGGGCTTCTTCAAAATGGGTGGGGGGGCTCGCAGGCCCACCAGCACCAGGGACCGCCACCCCCGGGGCTCGATTTTAATGTTTGCGGGGGGCTCACCGGGCCCCCCGCAGTCCAGGGGACCGCCACCCCCGAGGCTATTTTTAAATGGGTGGGGCTCTCAGGCCCCCCCAGCCCTGGGGACCGCCACCCCCGGGGCTTCAAACAAATGGGTGGGGGGGCTCTGAGGCCACCACAGCCCGGGGACCGCCACCCCCTGGGGCTTCTCAAAAATGTGGGAGGGGGCCCCTCCTGGAGCCCTCGATGGCCCTGGGGACCTCCACCCCCAGGGCCGGCTCCTGCAGTGTCCCGGGGTGCCCACTCACGGGACACTGCTGTTAGCAATGGCAGGGAGGGAGCCTTGTGGCTCCCACCCTGCCATTGCAAACTGCTTTCCTATTTGGAAGAGAGAGCAGATTGCTTTTCCATATGGGCAGCAGCATGTTAGCTGCTCCCCATATGGAAAAGCAATGCCGGCTCCCCAGGATGCGGGGAGCCGGCGGGGACCGTGGGGGGATTGGGGAACCCCCGCGCTCCACAACGGAGTGGGCCAGCCCCGGGGGATGGGGTCCCTGGGGCTATTAGTGGCCCGGGAGGGGGGGCCACACTATCCCCCTCCCCCCAAATTAAAAAATAAATAAAATAAAAATAAAAAAGGGCCGGCCCCGGGGGATGGGGTCCCCGGGGCCAAAAGTGGCCACCGGAGGGGGGCAAGGCAGCCCCCCTCCTAATAATTTTGTTTTTTTAAAAAGGCCCATGCCCCGGGGGATGGGGTCTCCTGGGCAGACTATGGCCGCAGGAGGTGGGCCAAATAGTTTAATTAAAAAGAAAAAAAATTGGGGGCAGGCACTGTGGGATAGGGTCCCCAGGGCCAAAAAAATTTGAAAAAGAAGGGGGGCTACACAGCCCCCCTTCTTAAAAAAAAATATTTTTAAAAAAAGGGATCCCGGCCAGAGGCCATGCCCCCTTATTGCACCCGTCTGCAAATGCTCCCCCTGGCGTGTTTGCAGAGGGGGGAACAAATTCCCCTTGAATACTGGGAGTCCCTGGGGGCCAACTAGCCCACCAGGTACCTCCAGTATGTGCCAGCGGGCTGAGTTGCAGAGAGGTGTTCTGAGGCCACGCCCCTTTTTACACCTCTCTGCAACGCAGCTCTGTGGCGCTTACTGGAGGTAGGTGGTGGGCTAGTTGCACCCCAGGGACCCTCAAGATTCAAGGGGAGTTAATCCACTTTAAAACGCGCCACGGGGCACGTTTGCACAGTGGTGAAGGGAGGGGGTGGGGCCTGAGTTCACATGTGTGCAAACACGTCAATAGCCTACCAGCTATCTCCAGTAAGCGCCATTGGAGCTGCGTTGCATAGTGTTGTAAAAAGGGGCATGGCCTCAGAACACCTCTCTACCACGCAGCCCCCTAGCGCATACTAGAGGAACCTGGTGGGCTAGTTAGTGCCCAGGGGACCTCAGTATTCAAGGGCACTTAATCCTTCAACTTAAAACGTGCCACAGGGCGTGTTTGCACACATGTCACCTCAGGCCCCGCCCCCTTCCTTCACCATTGTACAAATATTCCTGTAAATCAGCCTAACTACGAATTCCGAGTAACTCACCTGTTATCAGGAGAGAACCCAGTGCGGCATTATTTAGCCCAGCACTGACCCTGAAAAGTAATTCTAAGCGTACTTACAGTAACTTGTATTTCCTTCCATAGGAATCCATTGTGCGGTTTTCAGCAGAAAAGTTCCAAAGTGTTGATTGATTTTGGAAACGTACAAATATTCCTGTAAAATCAGCCGAACTACGAATTCCGATTTACTCACCTGTCATCAGGAGAGAACCCAGTGCGGCATCTTTTAGCACAGCACCTACCCTGAAAAGTAATTCTAAGCGTACTTACCAGTAACTTGTATTTCCTTCCATTGGAATCCATTGTGTGGTTTTCAGCAGAAAAGTTTCTAAGGGTTGATTTTTGAAACATACAAATATTCCTCTAAAATCAGCTTAACTACAAATTCAGTTTACTCATCTGTTATCAGGAGAGAACCCAGTGCGGCATCTTTTAGCCCAGCACTGACCCTGAAAAGTATTTCTAAGTGTATTTACAGTAACTTGTATTTCCTTCCATAGGAATCCATTGTCTGGTTTTCAGCAGAAAAGTTTCAAAGTGTTGGTTGATTTTTGAAACGTACAAATATTCCTCTAAAATCAGCCAAACTACGAATTCCGATTTACTCACCTGTTATCGGAAGGGAACCCAGTGCGGCATCCTTTAGCCCAGCACTGACCCTGAAAAGTAATTCTAAGCGTACTTACCAGTAACTTGTATTTCCTTCCATAGGAATCCATTGTGTGGTTTTCAGCAGAAAAGTTTCTAAGTGTTGATTTTTAAAACGTACAAATATTCCTGTAAAATCAGCCAAACAACGAATTCCGATTTATTCACCTGTTATCAGGAGAGAACCCACTGCTGCATCTTTTAGCCCAGCAATGATCATGAAAAGTAATTCTAACCGTACTTACCCGTTACTTGAATTTCCTTCCATAGGCGAACATTGACTGGTTTCACTTGGAAATTCTTCTGTGTGGAGTTTTTTAACTATAACTTGTATTTCCTTCCATAGGAATCCATTGTATGGTTTTCAGCAGAAAAGTTTTTAAGTGTTGATTTTTGAAATGTACAAATATTCCTGTAAAATCAGAAGAACTACGAATTCCGATTTACTCACCTGTTATCAGGTGTGACCTCAGTGCTGCTTCTTTGAGCCCAGTACTGATCCTTAAAAGTAATTCTAACCATACTTACCAGTAACTTGTATTTCCTTCCATAAGAATCCATTGTGTGCTTTTCATCAGAAAAGTTTCAGTCTATTTTCACAAACTAAAAATATTCCTTAAAAATTGCCTGTATGACTTAAACGCATTCATTCGATTGTTTACAGAATATTGTACGTTTCAAAAATCAACACTTCGAAACTTTACAGGAGATGCACCCGTGCTGGAACCAGGATCCACCACTGAGTAAGAAAAAGTAACGTTAACACTACTTACCTGATAAGTGAACTTCCTCCCATAGGATAACATTGGTGATTCTATGTGAAAAAGTTTTTAAGTGTGATCTTTTAAAATACAATAAAATTCCTTAAAAATTACTACTGTAACCAAAACACTTTTACTCAACTGTTTACAGGCGATGTCTCAGGACTGAATTTAGGATCCAGTCCTGTGGTTAGAAAAGTAATCCAAAAAAGTAATTAATTACATGTAACTAGAAATTCACATTGACCTGAATGTTGCATTGTGTTTGAAATTGAGTTGCCCATTGCAACAACTGTAACTATTGTACTTAAAAGTCTATTGCCTATTTGCAAAGTATTTAAACTAAAGTAATTCATTCTGAGAAAGTATACTTTGTAATGTACAATGTAATTTAAAAAATAAACTATCTAAAAATAAACTGTTTAAAAAAATGTAGAAAATCAGTATAAAAAAAATAAAAATAATAATAAATACATTTAAAAATTGTCATTTACAAAACCTTTGAAATTCACTGCAAAAACCATAGGTTTCAGACATGTTATAGTTAGGAATTAGCATTTAAAAAACCTTAGAAATTCACTGAAAAAAAACATAGGTTTGAGGCCTGTTATACTTAGGAATTAGCATTTAAAAAACGTTTGAAATTCACTGAAAAAAACCATAGGTTTCAAACATGTTATAGTTAGGAATTAGCATTTAAAAAACCTTAGAAATTCACTGAAAAAAACCATAGGTTTTAGGGGTGTATAACGCGCGCGCCCGCAATCCACTGCTGATGATGTCACATATTACATCATTCATGACATGGTCAGTGACATCACTGATGACATCTCAAATGACATCACTGATGGCATCACTGATAACATCATCCACGTGACAATCTGATACATCTTATCATACACTAGTATAACCTTTCAGCACTCATTATAAAATATGGAGTACCATATTTGAAACCATTGACACACCAATACAAGTTTCTAAAAACCCACTCAGTTGTTCCCAAACTGTTTCGACCTGCGGCTCCCTTGACCCAATGGTCATTGCTTGTGGCTCCCCACTGTTATTTTTTGGGAGGGTGGGGGGATGTAAGTCCGGCCTCGGGAGTACTTGCGTTTTTCTCCCTGAAAATAATTGGGATGAAGCAGATGAAGGTATTATAATCATATATGCAGGGTGTTTCATATAACTGAGGCAGGGCGCATCTAATAAAATATTCCTTACTTTTGTATTATTTTGTATTATGCCAATACTTTTTTTAGAGTACCCTCTCAAACTTTTGTTATCCCACTTACAGTGCTAGAGGGCACCCCTATGCATGTAGGCCCCATTGCCAAAGTGTTTCTGAACTTGAAGAATATTTGCATGCACTTCCATTTCTACTCATGTCATACGTGCCAACACACCTGTCTCAGCACGGTGACTCATGATTTTGTAAAACACATACAACTCTATGTTTGCTGTCTGCTCCCTACAATTGCCTCCAAATCAATGCAAGTAAAATAAATTCCTCAGATTTTTTTTATACGTCCCTCTTACTTGCTTCCAAATGTTGGCATTATGCCATATATGGTGTTTTACTTCTCTGTGCTCAAGGAGAGAGCAAGCCTGTCTCGAAATGTGTGTGAACTGAAAGAAATGTGTACTGGAAGTACCTATGATTCAAGTACAAATTTCAATACTTAATAATACTTAGTGTGTTTAATAGACAGGACAACTGTACTTTCCTGATAACTTGCATTGGTGTAAAATGCATTTGGGAAAAAAACTATTAACAAGTCTAACAAAACAAATCAGGCATCTTCCGTTTACTTTGGGAGTGTTGGAACGTGGGGATCCAGTGAAATATGGAGGTCATCTCCCTCGACCTGCCATCAACTAAGCACTAAGTTAACCGCTTTAGGCATGTCACTTACAAATCATCAACATCATGAGTTTAAGTCTAATTAGTTTAACTGAAGCCAATAGACCCTTCAACACTAAATGTGTTCAAGTGCTTCGTGAGCGTCTCCCCTGGCTAGGTTTGGTGGCTCCCCAGCTAGCCACGGCGCACAGTTTGGGAACCACTGCACTCAGTGATTCCTACATCTACACACACATCTAAACACTTACCTATAGATTCACTCATACATGCTAACAAAGATAAGCAGAACACTTTTAAATATACTTAAACACCTACATCGACATTACATACTAGCACACATCCTATTCACTTATGCAGTCATCCTACTCACTTATGCAAACAATTGATCATACTTACATTTACTAAGCTACACACTTACACAAACACCATTTTATTTATTCACTATTTAGTAACTCATACTTAGTGTGTTATAAAATCATTATTACAAGTATACAGTTATCCATACGTCACTCATACAATCACTGAGTCTTATGTATACTTATTTATATTAAGTATGGGCGAATTTTGCGGATTTAGGGGCCGCAAATTTGTGCAAAATTGCAAACAAATCTGCGAGTTCTCAAAAAAATTAGCAAACTCGCGGATTTGCACAAATAGACTGTTTCCCACTGTCTACTGGCTAATCAGTAAGTACCACCTCATTGAGTAAATGTATAGTATGTATGTATTTGTATTTGATATTTGTTAGGCGCATGTATCACCCTCTCCAACCCCAACGCCGGAAACAACGACATCACCCCTTCGCAAGACCTCTGCAACTCCCTCGCCTCCCACTTCCACAACAAGATCGCGGACATACACAACAGCTTCAGCACTCAACCGACGCACGCCACGACCGAACCACCGCCCCCCACCACCACCCTCCACGCCTGGACTCCGATCAGCACCGAAGACACCGTCCACACGATGAACTCCATCCACTCCGGATCTCCAACCGACCCCTGCCCTCACCACGTCTTCAACAAGGCCGACGCTATCATCGCACCCCACCTGCGGGACATCATCAACACCTCCTTCGACACCGCTACCTTCCCGGAGAGCTGGAAGCACGCCGAACTCAGCGCTCTACTCAAGAAGCCATCGGCTGACCCCACCGACCTCAAGAACTACCGCCCCATCTCGCTGCTCCCGTTTCCTGCAAAAGTCATCGAAAAGACCGTCAACAAGCAGCTGGCCGCCTTCCTCGAGACGAACGGCTCCCTCGACCCCTCGCAGTCTGGCTTCCGGGCCAACCACAGCACCGAGACCGCCCTGATCGCAGTCACCGATGACATCCGAGCGCTGCTCGACAACGGAGAAACAGCGGCCCTCATCCTCCTGGACCTCTCCGCGGCCTTCGACACTGTCTGCCATCGTACCCTAGTACAACGCCTCAGCAACGTCGGAGTCCAGGAGAAGGCACTGGAGTGGATCATCTCCTTCCTCGCCGGTAGGACACAGAGAGTCCGCCTCCCCCGTTCAGATCTGAAGCCATCAAAGTCATCTGCGGCGTCCCTCAAGGCTCCTTGCTCAGTCCAACCCTCTTCAACATCTACATGAGCCCCCTCGCAGACATCGCACGCCAGCACAACCTCAACATCATCTCCTACGCCGACGACACCCAGCTGATCCTCTCCCTTACCAACGACCCCGCCACCGCCAGAGCCAAACTTCACGAAGGGATGAAAGAGGTAGCCGAATGGATGAAGAACAGCCGCCTGAAACTGAACTCGGACAAGACAGAAGTCCTCATCCTGGGATCCTCACCCTCCGCCTGGGACGACTCCTGGTGGCCCCCGCCCTAGGCAGCGCACCCAAACCAACAGACCACGCACGCAACCTGGGCTTCATCCTGGACTCCTCCCTCTCCATGACCAGACAAGTCAACGCCGTCTCCTCGTCGTGCTTCAATATCCTGCGCATGCTACGTAAGATCTTCCGGTGGATCCCCACCGAGACCAGGAAGACGGTCACCCAGGCCCTCGTCACCAGCCGTCTGGACTACGGCAACACCCTCTACGCCGGAACCACCGCCAAACTCCAGAAGAGACTCCAGCGGATCCAGAACGCCTCAGCACGACTCATCCTGGACATCCCCCGTCGCAGCCACATCTCCGGACACCTGAGAGATCTGCATTGGCTCCCGGTCAACAAGAGAATCACCTTCCGTCTCCTCACCCACGCACACAAAGCCCTACACAGCCAAGGCCCAGGATACCTCAACAGCCGCCTCAACTTCTACGCGCCCAAACGCCAGCTTCGCTCGACCAGCCATGCCCTCGCCGCCGTCCCCCGCATCCGCAGAGCCACCACAGGGGGAGGGTCCTTCTCCTACCTCGCCGCCAAGACATGGAACTCCCTCCCCACCCACCTCCGCCTGACCCAGGACCACCTCGCCTTCAGGAAGCAACTCAAGACCTGGCTGTTCGAGCAGTAGCGGATCCCCCCCCCCCAGCGCCTTGAGACCCTCTGGGTAAGTAGTGCGCTATATAAATACGATGATTGATTGATTGATTGATTGATTGATTGGTAGGTCTCACAGCGCCATCAGGTGTAAGAGAGGGATTCACAGTAGAGGACTCACTCGTTTCGGAAAAGCCACATCTTCAGGAGTTTGCGAAAGCTTTTGTGATTAGTTACATCACGTAGCTGGATTGGAAGGGAGTTCCATGTTTTAGGGCCAAGTTTGGAGAATGCTCCCCTGTTCTGACAGTTCGCACTTTGGGTACAGTTAAAGATGCTTACTGGATGAGCGGAGAGATCGAGCTGGTGCGTATCGTCTCAGCTTGTTTGCTAGGTACATAGGGCCTTTGCCATTAAGAGTTTTGTGAATTATGCAGCAAGTTTTAAAGATGATCCTTTTTTTCACGGGCAGCCAGTGTAGGGCCTTCAAGGCGGGGATCGAATGAGAGCGAGGGGGGAGATTAAGGACCACTCTTGCTGCCGTGTTCTGCAATACCTGAAGTTTGTCTAGGTGTTCCTCATTGCTGCCTGTGAGTAGTGCATTGCGGTAATCTAAACAGCTAATGATAAGGCCTTGGACAAGAGGCATCCGAGAAGAAAGCGGAATCCACTTGAAGATTTTTTTTTAGGGATGCCGAAGCTGGTGCGTACAGTGGTGTTTATGTGCTCGGCCATAGACAGCTTTTCATCGATGAGGAATCCTAAGTTACGTGCTGACTTTTTTTTTTTTTTTTTTAGTTAGTTAACAATGGTCCTTTAGCTTGAAAAAATAGAACAAGAATAACCACAGGCTAAAAATGAAGACTGTGTGCTTTCTTCAGTGTCCAGCCGGACATAGAAGCATTTATTTTGAAGAATTAGAAAATTCTCACATTTGAGGTGAAACAAGTCACACAGAAATAACTGGGCACAAGCCTGTACCAAGTCAAGAAAGGACTATACATGGGGGAGAAAGTAACAGGCAAACAAACAGGAGAAATGACTGCTTACAATGCAATAAATTTATAAGTAAGCTCTATCCCACAGTTACTGCAACATAAATCATAAATCGAAAAAAGCAGCAGTACTATGTTTAAACAGTCGACGAACGTTTCGATCCCTATCTCCTGGGGTTATACTGGGATCATCATCAGGACTAAATTAAATGAGCTTTGCCCGATTAGTTGTGTTTAGTAGGCCTGTGGGGTTAAACAGGGGGAAAAAAGGGGGAAAAACTTTTTGGGGGGGGACATGGATCTAGGACCGATGGCCACCAGTCGTTGGTCCAAACTCTATGCGCATTGCCGAAGAGCAGGATCTCCGATTTGCTGGCATTCAGTAACAGGTGGTTGTTAGTCATCCAATCATTAACTGAGGCCATACAGTTGGAGAATCTGATTTTGGTGTCACCAGGGTCTGTTCCGATCTTGATTACCAATTGTATGTCGTCAGCGTACATCACTGTGTCAAACTCATAGTTTCGGATGATTTTTGCTAAGGGGGACACGTAAATATTAAAAAGCACCAGGCTCAATATAGACCTCTGGGAGACACCTTTGTCAATATTCTGTTTTTTGGAGGTGAAAGGTCCAATTTGGACCTTGGAATACCTCTCAGACAGGTAGCTCCTGATCCACCCCAGGGCCGGGCCTCCGACACCAATCTCCGACAATAAAATAAGGAATAAATAAAATATCTGTCACTTCCAACCCACATTTCATTAATTTTCTATGACAGCATTTAAGACGCGAGGTTTCATCATAAACATATTCTGAGGCTAGGGTGCAAAGGGTACATTGATATACCTTTCCGCCAGGGGGAGAAAATGATTAGAGATACTTGGAGGAGAACCAGAACAGCTATATTTACCAGATTCCAAATGCATTCTTTGATTGTTAAATGTATCCTGGATGTGTTACTCCATTTGAGATGTAAGAATCTGCTAAACAATTTAAATGATTGGAGTTCTCCTGGAGGGCTGATTTATTACATGTGTGTAATGCACAGGAACTTGGAACAATCTCTCCAGGAATATATAACTGACTTAATTCTTCTTAAGTTTATCCCACCCCATTACCTTTAATGGTATAATGAGAAGCACACTACAACCAGCTTTAGATCATAACTTGGAGTGTTATACAATGTGTATTGTGCATGCCATTGACCCACTCAATACACTCCTACATATATATTAGCCAAAATGTAGATAAATTCAATTTATTGAATGATCTCATCTGAACTGTACATTCCAAGAATATTGCATGTCACTAAGGAGTTATAGGACCATATGCAGTCATTATACAGTCTGCCTGGTACCTCTATAAAGTCATGTAACTCCTTGGTTAATATTATGCCACTACTCACCTGTAGTAAATAAAGAAGTAAATATAGATAGATAATATAGATACATATGAAATAAAAGTGAAAATTAAGTGGGTCCCAACCCATTCACTTGAGATATGGTCTGCCTGTTTGCCAGGTGTACTTTTTATGATGATAAAAATAGTGGTACTTTCACTGTTTTGAAGTGCTGTAAACAGCAGGTGTTTTCCTATATAACCCTTTCGTTGCTGCCGTCGGCCAATGGCCGACGGCAGCACTACCTCCCCGGCCACCCGCGCACGGAAACGCCCGGTTAACGGGTTAACAGAGGTCAATTTACTGAAATTATAAGTAGGTCTTGCCAAAATACACAATCATGGCCTGCAGATCTTCTCGTATTCCTTTCAAGCTCATTTTACATCCCGAGCCATCGTGCTGACTTACAGCAGGGAGAAACAACTAGGCATGTTTCTATGAGCATGACAAGGCTGCTTTATTTTTCCATGGGGTGGTGCCCTATTACACTGACTCTCCTATTTCACCTTTCCTCTCTGTAAAAGGCTGTGCGTGGAGGCAAAGGAGTCCAGTATGCTTAGCCCCTCCCAATGTCAGCACTTCTCCTATCACTGAAAGCCTGAAGGTGGTGTGGCTTACGCTGCACTGTGTGCAATCAACACTTTTCAAAGAGAAAAGGATGTACATGGCTTTCAACTCCCACAAATGAGTTCAGACAAGAGGGGAAGGGGAACAGTTAAATCAGCAGTGAGTCATGACTGTGCCTGGAATTCACTTCTTGCTTGTAGTACGTTGTTAACATTTATTTATAATGTATTTAAATATACTGAAAAACAAAAAGTTTAGAACAAAGTGAGGGAGGGCCTTATTTAAATACTATAGACATGACAAGCATAAGAGTTTTTTCTCCCTTTATATCGCACATGTATTCTCAGTTGAACTTACCTATAGAGCTCAGAAAACTGCTTGTAAAGAGGTACACTGTTGATCTCCTCTACTCTGAGCTTCAGCCGCCCCCACATATCCTTAAATAATTCAAGTTGCTTCCATAGTTTTAGGAAGGATCTCAGCAAAGAATAGGCGTTGATGGGATTATGAAGATCTAGAAGTTCTTCGGCTGTCTTCCAAACAGTCTGGAGCTGGTTGGCATTCAGTTGATTTGTCTCTGCTGTTACTTGTTGAATCTGAAAAAGAAAAGTTTGTTTTTGAAACACAATAAAGAGTAGAGCTATCTAGGTACTGGAGCATTGTTAGACAATTCATATGGTCCAAGTAAAGTGCCTTGGATAGCAGTATTCTGAGACCAAAAAAGGTGAAAACAGATGGTTGAATGGAAAAACAATATCATAAAATATGTATGTGTCTTTGACTTGCAATGTATTAATTTATGTAACGGGTCAAGAATTGGAACATGTTGCTTAAAGGTAAGTTGCTAACTGTGTCCGATTAATAAGCTGACCAGCTCAAATATCGTCAATACACGAAAGTCAAAGAATATGGAAACATAAACATGAACGATATGGTACTGGCCACCATCCTGAAATATGATTTTGGCCAAAAATGGATGCAATATTAGGACCTTGGGCACTTATTGTGAGACCCATACTGTCAAAAGCTGCAATGTAGCCTTGGATATGTAGATTAGATAACATTTTCTGGACCATATGAAAGGTTTTAGGTGTTAGAGGGGTAAGAGAAGTCTCAGATATTATCATAAACACTTCCACAATAGACAGAATGAAGGATCACAGACAGTTTACAAAAATAACAGATGTCTGAAATAGATTTTTTGTACAATATTTGGCAGTACTTTAGTCAGTATGTAAGTATGATACTCAAAATGCCCCATCTCTGTTCCTCAACGTCCTGAGATCTCCTTCTGTCTCATGCCTTTTTTTTTTTTTAAAATCTTTATTAACATGAAGGCATATGATGCATATATTATAATACAATCAAGCTTTTAGTCTTGTTTTTGTATATCCACATATCTGTAGGCCACAACATGTATTACGTATTCTTAATTTGTGACTTAATCTACCCCAACTATAACTTATGTATTCGTTCCCATATGTCCATATAGCAGTCACTGGAGTATATCAAATTTTCTTTCGCTGTGTGCTGTCTAGCTTTGATCCCCCATCATATAAATTCTAAGAAAAAAAACAAACATGAGTCATCACTCTCAAGTAAGTTTTCCACACTTAATTCTCCCCATCAGCAATTCTCCATGCCCCTAAGTTACCGTTCAGTAAAGTTGTCGCAGAACGTCACTCCACTTGGTCCGTTGAGGTAGCCACCCTCCGCCCATATCCTTACTCATCCTCCCCCTCGGAGTCCAGGTCTTCTCCTTCCGGCAAAGGTTCACATATTTCTCCATTCCATGCCGCCCACACGTTGTTCCATTTGCGGGGGCAGGCCCGAAGTACATACACCGCCCTTTCCGTAACCATCAGTATGTCCATGTTTTTAGCCCATCTGTTCGCTGTGGGCAGTTCTGGAGCTCCCCACTTCTGCGCAATATCTCGCTTAGCCACTGTCATGGCCAGTGTAGCCCAAATTAGTCCATATCTATCTAAGTCGTTGGGGTCCCAGATGTTCAAGAGGCATTTGCGTGGCTCTGGCAAAATGGAGATCTTAAGCGTTTGTGAGATTGTACGCATTATTTGCCTCCAGAATTCCTGTACCTGTGGGCAGTCCCATAGTGTATGAAACAATGTTCCCTCCATCCCGCAACCCCTCAAGCAAAAGGGATGTGGTGCCCTATGTATTTTGTGAAGCAGTGTCCTAGTGTAGTAGATGCGGTGTAGAATTTTGAGTTGCACTAGTCTGAACTTTGCCGAAATGCCCACCTCTCTCGGGGAGGCTAGTGCCTCATTCCATTCCGATTCATCTGCCTCACCTATCTCACCCATCCATTTTTCTTTGAGTTTCAGTGTAGGGTCCTCCAAGTTGTTGACCAGTTTTTTGTATGTGAGGGAAGTCGCGCTTTGTTGCATAAAGTCTGTCAGTAGTCTATCCTCCAGTGGTGAGGATTCTGGTATGTCAGTGCCCGCTGGAATCGCCCGGAGCAGTGCGTGTCTAATTTAGACGTATCTAAACGTTTCAGTAGGTCTGAGGCCATATTGCTGCTGGAGCTGTGGAAACGCTATTACCGTGTCCTTGTCCCACAGGTCTCCCACTGTGGAGATTCCTATGCAGTCCCATTGCGTAAAACCTTTACATGATCTAAGGTTCCCCAGTGACCTTGTGTCCCACAGTGGCGTCATTTTGGTGATTCTACCTTTCCAGCCCAGTCGTGCCTGCGCTATGTGCCACAAGGCTGCCTTGTGTTGTGTTGGACCGATCAAATTTTTAAGTTGCGATTTATTATATAGTACTGAGAGCATGCAGTCCGTCCCCAACTGTGACCAGTCTGCCCGATATGCTGGATCGTCTCTCGGGGTATGGATCCATTGGTTAATTATTTTAAGTTGAGCTGCCCAGTAATACAGCTGAACGTTGGGCAGCGCAATCCCTCCCTCATACCAACTTTTTACCAGTTTGTCGTAGGCTATACGTGCCGGGCCATTATTCCAGAGTAGGTTGGAAACTAACGCAGCAATTTGTTTGAAATATCGCGGTGGGACAAGATGCGGGGTGTTTTCCAGTACATATAGGAACCTGGGAAGTGCCATCATTTTATATAGAGCCGCCCTCCCGAGGAGGGTCAGGGGCAAGGTTGCCCAGTGCTTAACGTCTGCACGTAGGCGATCCATAGGCGGCTTTAAGTTATTGGCAAAGAAGTCCGCTTCATTATTTGTGACGACGATGCCCAGGTATTTAAAGGAGGTCGTCGGCGATGCCAGAGGGCAATCTTCCTGTAGCCTCGATTCCGGTCCCTTCAGTGTGTATATTACCGACTTTGACCAGTTCAGGGTATAGCCTGATGACTTCCCGTGCGTGTTGCAGAGATTCAGCAAGGCTGGGATCCCGTGGTCAGGTTCAACCATGTAAATGAGCATGTCGTCCGCGTACAGGGAGATTTTATCCTCCCATCCTTCCTCCCATTTAATACCCTTGAATAAGGGCATTGTCCTAATCAGGATTGCTAAGGGTTCTAGCACTAAGGCAAAAAGTAAGGGTGACAAGGGGCACCCCTGCCTAGTCCCCCTGCCCAGCGGGAACGTCGGCGAGATGTGGCCGTTGGCTACCACCTGCGCAACCGGTTTCGTGTGGAGTAGTCGTATCCAAGCTATATATTTCGGCCCAAAGCCCATACGTGCAAGCACCACAAAAAGATATTCCCACTCCACTAGATCAAAAGCCATTTTGGCGTCAAGGGAGAGAATCACAGCCTTCTCCGAGAGGAGGTGCGAACGAGCCAGCACCCCATGAACCCTCCGGAGATTCAGTGCTGTACTTCTGTGGGGGATAAAGCCTGACTGGTCAGGGTGGATCAGGGTGTGTAGGTGTGGCATCAAACGGTTGGCCAGAAGTTTAGCCAGCACCTTGGCCTCTACATTAAGCAGGGATATTGGGCGATATGAGGTACATTCAGTTGGAGGTTTTCCCGGCTTTGGTATTGCTACAATCGTGGCTGTACGCTGATCAAGCGGCAATTCCGCCCTCTCCAGGCTCTGCATATACATGTCTAGTAGAGGTCTACTGAGCTCTGAGGCCATCGATTTATACCATTCCACGGGCAGTCCATTGGGACCCAGCGCTTTGCCTGACTGTAGTGCCTGAATCGCCAACTGAATTTCATCCTCTGTCGGGTCCACCTCTAGGTCTCGCATAGTATCTTGTGTTATACTGGGAATGGCAATGTCTTCAAGCGAGGCCGATGCTGTCTGTGTAGTGACGACATGTTCTGGGGTGTATATCTCCTGAAAATGGTCTGCCAGGGTGCGCACAATCTCCTCTGGATGTGTCAGTAACTGGCCGTCTTTGGAGTGGAGCCTCTGAATACCCCTCGCACCTCCCCCTCTCCTATCCAGCCACGCCAGCATTCTCCCCGCTTTGTCGCCCACATCATAAATTCTATGTGCAATGTTTGCGATGTAGCCCTGTACTGTCGTTTTGAGGTGGGCCTGGTATTGTTGCTGCCGCAACTGCAGTGTGTGTGCTGTGTCTGGGGTGGGATCCGCCATATGGGCAGTGTTCGCGTCGTTGAGTGCCAGTTCTAGCTCTGTGAGGTCTCACCGGGAATCCCGTTTGTGTCCCGCTATTGCTGCTATTGCTGCTCCCCGGAGGACCGTTTTATACGCTTCCCACAGGACTGATGGCGAGGCCACCGTTCCAGCGTTTTCATCAAAGTAATGTGTTGTTGCTAGTTTAAGCTTCTTCCTGATCTTAGGGACCTTTAAATAATTCGGGTATATTGGGTAGATCCTAGCGCATTTCTTTTCTCTGGTGGTAAGAGATAGAGAAATTGGTGAATGGTCAGATATGCCTCTAGGCAGGATGTCTATTTTGTCCACAGATCCCAGCCCAATCCCTAGGAATAAAAAGTAGTCTATGCGCGATAGGCTATTGTGTGCGGCGGAGTAAAAAGTGTATTGAGTTGCCGCGGGGTGTAGGTGTCGCCACACGTCTGTATTGCCCAGTGCTTCTAGAAAGTCAGGAAGTGATGCAGTTCCCCTTGACCGGTCTCTGGTGGGGAAGGTATCCAGCGTAGGGTCTATTATCGCATTCAGGTCCCCCCCTATGATCGTGTCACCTTCAGGGAGGTCTCGGCGGAACTTACCCAGGGCAGGTAGTGCTACGGAGTGGAGTGCCGGGGGGATGTATACGGAGACTACATTGAGTGGCCTTCCCTCCCACTGGCCATGTATGGCTGCGAAACGACCCTGGTCGTCCGTCCTGGGGTGTGTTACTATAAAGGGCGATGTCTTTTTTATTAGGATCCCTGTCCCCATGGAGCCTGTAGTGAATTCCACATGTATCGCCATCGTATAGCCGCGCCTATCAAGCGCGTTACACGTTGTCCCTGCAAGGTGTGTCTCTTGGAGCAGTACTAAATCTGGGCTCTGGCGTTTAATGGCTTGTAGAACCAAGCCCCTTTTTATTTTATCCCCTAATCCTCTGACGTTCCAGGTTAGCAGGCGCAGTGGAGGCACTTCTATAGTCGTAGGGGTTCCCTCAGTGGGTGTAGCATGAAGTGGTCGGGCCATTGAGTCGTTGGGACATTACCATGTGTAACGTGTCGCTGGTCTCAATGCAGACGTTGTGTTTCGTGACGGTGCATAGGAGTATGCTGGTATTTGGAGTGTCAGTATATTGTGTGGTTTGAGTGATGACTACGAACAGAAATGTGAACAATAAAACTTTCCCCCATCCCCCCTCCCTGCTCCCCTGCTCCACGGACAAACCCCCACCCGTTTCCCCAACATTACAGAGTGCTTTAGTCCTTCCCCAACTATCTTACTTGCTCGTGGGGTTGGTGAGTCCCCTACAGGCACCGGCTTTTCCCACCCTACTCAGCTGCACCAGGCCCAAGGTCCATCGTGTCGCACTCAATCCTTCCCATATGTAATCGATCTTCAGACCGGGGCTGGCTGTCCGGAGTCGATCAGATCTTGCGCTACGTCAGACTCTGTTTCTTCCATGCCGTCTTGATGTGCCGAATGGCCGGTCTGTCTGTCCATTTGCTTGCCGTTACGATGATTAGGTCGATCCCTGTGTGGACGGTGAGGTTGCCCCACTTGCCACCAACCATCAAGCCAGTCTTGTGCCACTTCCGGCTTGTCGAAGAACCATGCCTTTCCATCGGCAACAATCCGTAATTTGGCAGGAAACAGCATAGAGTATGGCAATTCTCTGTCCCGTAGTGCCTTTTTCACCTCCGTAAAGGATTTCCGGCGTCTGGCCACCTCCGCTGTGTAGTCCGGGAAGAAAGCCAGGGTTGAGTTTTGAATCTTAACAGGGGGTGAGACTCTTGCTGCTTGTAGGATTGCATCCCTGTCTCTAAAATTGAAGAGTCTGGCCAACACAGGCCGTGGCGTGGCTCCTGGTTTGGGTGTTCCGCCAGGGACCCTGTGCGCCCTTTCTACTGAAAAGAAGTGAGACAGACCTTTGGGTTGCAGTTTGTTTTTTATGAGATCTTCGACGTAGAGGTCCATTGCTCCCTTCCCCTCTGTCTCCGGAAGTCCAAGGATGCGTACATTATTTCTTCGAGAACGCCCTTCTTGGTCGTCCAGCTTATCTTGTAGAAGCCTGGTGACTTTTTCCATACGCTCCATGGCTATTTGCAGTTCCGATGTGTCTTCTACAAGAGATTTCGTGACCACCTCTACCTGGGATACTCTTTCAGTCATTTTTTGGAAGTCCGCTCGTAGCAGAGTAACTTCAGAAGAGATTGAGCCTACTGTAGTTTTGACTTCTGAGAGGGTTCTCATAATGTCCTCTAGTGTTACTTTCTTGGTCCCTTCCGTTTCTTGGGCAGTGCCCGTGGAGTTTCGCCCATTGCTTTGCGATTGTCCGTGCTGGCTGTAGGCAAACTTATCTAGCTTGGCCTGTGTTGATCCACTCCTAGTTCCTTTGCCCGCCATGGCTCGGGGTGTGCGGAGACTGGTTCTGTTCCTATCCGCACCGCGGTCAGTGTTTTGCGACGACCTTTGTCCCGTGTGCGTGGGCCAGGGAATAGCGGACCGACGTGGGCCCCGTGACCTTGTGGGCCTGGAAGAGCTGTCCTCTCCGGGTATTGTATCTTTTGGTGGCAGGGGCGTCCAGCACGTCTTGGACAATCCGGATATTTAATAGCCTTCCGTTGCGCACCTGTCGATGTACCACAGATCTCTCTCCAGTCTCGCCAATCACCTGTGGTATGTATCCTCCGGGCTGCTTCTGTCTGGTAGGTCGCTAAACTGGTTGTAGTGACTGCGGTTCTGCACGCCGCTATTCTCTGTGTCTAGTGCGCAGCGTCGCAACCCGTCTTTAATTGCGCCCCGAGCAGGGACGGCTTCGGTAACCCTTTTGCTGGGCTGTCTGGGCTGGGTCAAGTCAGTTGCTGCATAGCCAGGCGGAGTGCCGTGCAGGGTATTAGTAGCACCGCTGGCGGGTTACACACGGTTCCAGTGCCACTGGCCCGGCTGGAGTCTCCCCAGGGTTTCTCCCACTTGGCGTCCCCCCTGCTGCTCCCCTCCTGGGTCAGGACTGCCGTTGCCACCGGGTCAGGACGAGCGTTCCTAGCTCCTCCGGTGCTTAGCCTTGTGCGATCACTGTGACCTGCGGGACCCCGGGGGCATCTGCACTCACCGCTGCAGACCAGCTCCACGTGTGGTCGGCCGTGCCGCTGTAGAGGGCGAATGGGGCTCTCCTCTCCCGTCGTGGCCGCGCTCTTTCAGCCGCAGCTACTCCGATCAGATCGCATCCTCACCGGGGCGCCGTACAGTCGTGTGGAGTGCCGCCGGCCGCTCGGTCTCCCGCCTGTATCTGCAAGCGCCGTCTCCCTTTGGTAGCGGTCTTCAGGTGGCGGTAGGCGTACCAGTTGGTTTACTCCTCGTCAGTGTCCCAGAAGGACCCCCTAGTGTTTCCGTCTCCTGGGCGAATGTTTCTGTGCTCCGGTCAGGGCGTAGGGGAGCGTCACCAAAATCAAGCCGGCCCGGCCTCACTTCCGCCGGGGCTGGAGAATCACGCAAGGCAGATGCTCTCTTCCGGTCACAGGCCCAAGTACGCCAGTGCGTGGTTAGGCAGTTCCCAGCCTCCGTTTCTCGCCAGGGTTGGGTCGGATGATGCCGCTTCGGACCCGGACCCGGTTACTGCCGCTTCGGGTGAGTAGTTTCACGGATTAGTGTGCTGGATTATTGATTAGGCCGCAGTGCCCTCGGGAGCTCTCACACTATGCTGCCGCCATGCTTGGCTGCTAGCCACGCCCCCCTGTCTCATGCCTTTTTGCGTATGATCACATGCATAACTTAATCTTTTATCATTCCATTTTTCCCTGAAAAGGTGAGAAAATTGTCCCATTGGACCCCACAGCAGGACAGAAAATGACAAACCTGCATTCCTTAAGTGGTGTTGTACATTTAGCCCTGGACCCCTGTGCCTGCGTTTGAGGGAGGCAGGAGCAGCTCCCTGCCCCACTGTCCCTGCCTCTGCCGGCCTTCCAAAAGCTGCATATGCCAGGTCCCTCGTACAGGGGGCAAAGGCATCCAGCATGAGAAAGCAAATGCATTGTGAGGTCGCTAGGAACTGAACAGGCACTGTCTTAGTCCGCAACAACGCTCCTCAATTAGTATTCACACTGCTAGGCATAGGAGTGCCCTATCAAGGCCTGCACAAATCTGAATATTGGCTTTTGTGCTGCCCCAAGAGGAGGCAGGGGCTTCACCAACAATGTTAAATGCCATTTGGGGGCTGCAGAATGTGCAGCAGCCACAATTTTAGGAATTGGGTTTCTGGTTGGCATAGGTATGCACCGGGTCCAAGAAAGAACCACAATCCTAGTCAGGGTAAGTCACAAACACACCCAAATTTGTCCTGTGCTCACCCTCTGATAGCTTGGCACAGAGCAGTCAAGCTTAACTTAAGAGGCGATGTGTAAAGTATTTGTGCAACACTTTAAACAGTAACACAGTGAAAACACCACAAAAAGACTCCACACCAGGTTAGGAAAATGGAGCTTAATTATTTAACTAAAACAAGACCGAAACAACAAAAATCAAATAAGTATAACTTGAGAAATGAATTTTGAAAGAATAAACTTTTAAAAAGTGCTTGAAAGCAGTAAGCGCTTAAATGGGATAACTGGTCTCACGCATCAACAGTTCTGGCAGACCATGATGGACTATGGGTGGGACAGAGTGCGGCTCACAAACAAAAACACTGTGCACCGGGTTGTGTCAACGATGATACGGATTGCAGCAGATCGATGCTTCGGTGTTCCCCACGCATTTGGGATGGTGCGTTGACTTTCTCCACGCAACGGCGGCAATGCATTGGTTCGGAAGGTGATGCACAAGTTCCGAGATGCAGCACTTCTGAATGCAATGCGCCGGGTTCCTCCAGACAGTAGTGGTGATGTGTCGATCTTTTCCAGACAGTGGTGGCGATGCGGTGGTTCTGATGCGGTGGTTCTGAAAATGCGCTGGTTCCGAGTGCAATGCATCAATTCTGTTCCCGAATCAGCTATGAAGCGTCAATTCTGCTCTTGATGCTGTGTTTCCATTGGAGCAAACATCGTAGGCCCACTTCCAAGGGTCCAGGACTGGAGTGGCACCACTTAGTAGGGCAGACTCACAGTTTGTAGTCCAATTGTTGGAGCAGGCTGGTTGGAAGTCTTTTACGTCCCTCAGACTTCAGATCAGGAGGCAAGTCAGCTATCCCTTGGAGTCACTCTGGGTTCAAGTAATGCAGGTCCAGTCATTCTCACCCAGGTCAGAGACAGCAGCAGGGCAACACAGCAAGGCAGGAGTCCAGCAAAGTGGCAGTACTTTAACACCACAGTAGTTCTTCTTCCCGACAGGGGTCACAGGTCCAGACATGTACTGAAATCATGGTGTCAGAGGTCCAGTACTTATACCCAGTTGTTCCTTTGAAATGGGGGGGAGCCTTCAAATGATGGTCTTTGAAGTGCACAGTGGTTGGCACTTTCTGTCTGGGCTCCTAACTCACTACAGTGTGAGCCCTTTGTGTCTGGACAGGATACAGACTATTCAGGTGTAAGTGTGAGGCTGTTCCCAGCTCCTCCCTCCCATCTCCCAGGATAGCCCATCAAGTCAAATCTAAGCTCCCTTTGTGTGTGAATGGCTAGACAGAATACACAAAGCCCAGCTGTCACCCAATCCGGGAAGAGACAGGTAGCAGGTACCATATGGCTAAAGTAAGAAAATGCCAGCTTTCTAAAAGTTCAGAACACAAAACTTTCATCGAACTATACTCCAAAATAGAGCTAACTGATCAAGACCCCTCAGCTATGTTATCTAGTTTTAATCGAGTCTTAACGGAAACGCTGGACAATGAGATCCCACAAAAAAAGGCAAACATGTCATTAAGGGGACCTTCTGCTCCCTGGTACTCAGACACATTAAAATCTTTAAAAGCCACATGCAAAGTACTGGAAAGGAAATGGAGGAAACAAAAATCACCTGAAGATAGGAAAACATATAAAGTAGCACTATCTCATTATCATCATGAAATAAAAAACGCTTGTTGCTCCTATCTACAAACTCAAATTGAAAAGGCGAAAAACTCCATGAAAGCTTTGTTTGACATCGTTAAAGACTTCTCCTCCCCCTCAGTATGCAAACTAACACCACCAGAATCCCAGGAATTATGCGATTCTATAGGACAATTCTTCCATGACAATATTGCTAAAATTTATGCGAATTTTCCAGTCACGGATATCAACAAGACCCATACAAATATTAAGCTGGAATATCTCCTCTCGCCTACCATGGGAGCACTTAATCAGTTCAAGCACATTTCACTTGCCGACACAAGTAAACTACTACAAGCAGCTAAATCCGGGTCTCCACAGGACTTATGTCCACCCAGTACGATGGCCCTTGTGTCGGTAACATGTGCCCCCATGGTCCAACGCATTTTTAATGCTTCGCTTGCGACTGGTCTCATTCTGAGTGCTTGGAAAGAGGCCTCTGTGCGACCTATCCTAAAAAAGCCATCTGCAGACCCCCAGGAGCTAAGTAAATATAGGCCTATATCCCTACTGGGGAAAATGCTAGAATCCAAAGTAAATACCCAACTTAGTCAGTATCTTGAAGCTAATGACCTACTTGACCCCTCCCAGTCGGGTTTCCGACTTGGGTTCAGCACAGAAACAGCAACGCTCACGGTCACTGACTCGTTGAGACGTACCCTCGATGCCGGAGGCTCCTCGATCCTGATCCTCTTAGATCTCTCCCCTGCTTTTGACATGATATCTCATCGGCGGCTAGCGGAGAGACTGAGTGAGTGCTGCATCGGGGGTTCAGCTCTGCAGTGGCTAAGAAATTTCTTAAGAGACAGATGGCAAACTACCTCACTTGGACCATATGTCTCAAAAAACAAATTTCTACTGGACAAAGGGGTGCCACAGGACCCTTGTCTCAAACCTACCCTCTTTAATATATACCTGGCCCCTCTGGCTAAGTTAATTCAATCTTTCGGCTTTGAGATTATTTTGTATGCCGACGATAAGCAGCTACCGTTCCCAATAGGTAACAACATCTCTGATGAGAAACAATGTTTCATGAGCGGTATGCTGGCGATCGCAAATTGGATGAGGGTGCAGTGTTTACAACTCAACCCAGGAAAAACTGAGCTAATGCTCTTGGGGAAGTCTGCTCACCTTTGGACTTCGGACTGGTGACCCCCCCAATTGGGTGAGGCACCAAAGCCATCAGCCTCAGTAAAAAGCTTGGGAATCCAATTGGATGTCAAGCTTAACATGAAGGACAATGTGAAAAGCATCGCAGGATCATGCTACCATAACCTGCGTCTACTGCGTAGGATTATTCCTTACCTACCGCTGGAGCATCGCAGAACCGTAGTACAGGCAATGGTAGGGAGTAGGCTAGACTATGGCAACTCCTTGTTGGCTGAGGTAGGAGTCACCACTCTGGCAAAGTTGCAGGTGATACAGAACACCGCGGCCAGAATGGTCTTGAACTGCCCTCCTGGAACTCCATCCCTCCCTTTGCTTAGACACCTACATTGGTTGCCGATACAAAAACGGTCCCTGTTCAAAATATGCTGCCTGTCCATCAAAGCTATTAGAGGAGAAGGCCCATCTTATCTCCAGAACAAACTCTCCAAACATTTGAGCAAATGTAATCTAAGATCTAATGCTTTAGCACTCCTAAATATTCCCCTTATACGGCTAACTCGCACGGGGGGTAGAGCATTTTCGTTCATAACCCCCAAATACTGGAATTCACTTCCAGCAACACTGCGAAAATCCAACACCTATCTGTCCTTTAGGAAACAACTAAAAACTTGGCTGTTTTGAGAGAGTCAGCATAACTACACTCTGTTCTTGTCTTCCGATCTCTGTATCCCTCTGGTAAGCGCTGAGATGCCCCTGGGTGAGTCACGCGCTATACAAAAGCCCCTAACATAACATAATATAGCATAACATAACAAAACAATAACGAAAGGAATTTTTATTAGACCATTCCGGTTTCTTTAAAAGTTAATCAGAACAATTTTTTGGGGACTGAAAAAGAAACACATACTTATCAAATTCACACATGAACTTACACATATGTGGTTCATAACATTGGCTATTTTCATGTTTGTTACTAAATTTTGTATATGATGTAAATTTTTCTAAAAACGTGTTTTGCATCAGATTAATGTATGAATTCATATGCTGATTTTGTCATGTTGCAAGCTATTGCTAATAATTTTTTCACAGTGTCTAAGTCAATCTTTTGTCTTTAAGTGTATGCTATTGTGAATTGTATATACGTGTAAGTTAATGTGTGAATTTGATAAGTATGTGTTTCTTTATCAGTCCCCAAAAAATTGTTTTTTGATTAACTTTTAAAGAAACAGAATTGGTCTTATAAAAACTCCATTCGGACAGATAAAAGAGTTGACTGTTCGTTACTCCATGAGTAGTAGGAGTGTATGGTAGTACAGAGCCAGGTTCATTGTTTTGTGTTCTGAATTTTGAATAGCCCTACCGGTCCTTTGGGCTTAACCCCTACAGGTTCTTTCTAAAAGTGGCATTTTCAGAATTGCAATTTAAAATCTGACTTCACCATAAGTTGTGGTTTAAAATTGAAATTCCAGAGACACCAGACTTGGGGGTCTTATCTCATCTCAATTTGAGATTACAATTATAAATTACAATTATTATATGTGCTAAGGTAATCCCAATGTTATCCTATCAGAGAGACAGACCTTGCAGTAGTGAAAAACGACTCTGGGAGTTTTTCACTACCAAGGCAAGTAAAACTTAAAAGCCTTTTAAATATATTACACCCTGGCTGTGGGTTTTACAGGGCCCACCTTAGGGATGACTTATATGTATATAAAAGGATGGTCTAGGCCTGGCAAATGTGTTGTTTTGCCAGGTTGACATGGCAATATAAACTTCACACACAGTCTCTGCAGTGGTAGGCCTAAGATATGGTTCAAGGGCTACTTAAATGGTAGGTACAATCAGTGCTGCAAGTCCACTATGTAGCATTTAATTTACAGGCCCTGGGTACAAGGTGTAGCACTTCACTAGGGATTTATAAGTAAATTGAATATGCCAGTTGAGGATGAACCTATACTACCATGTTTAGGGGAGCGAGCACAAGCATTTTAGCACTGGTTAGCAGTGGTAAAGTGCACAGTCCTAAGACCTTCAAAAACGAGATCAGAAAGGGGAAGCGGTAGGCAAAAAGTTGAGCGGAAGACCGCCCTAAGGCTATCAGGTCCAACATGTGTCCTCCCCAGCTGAAAGCATCTGGGGAGACCATTAGCATTGGTGTGGTCTGTCTGCGGGCGGTTTTCCATCGTAAAGTCCATTCCCTGTAGGGAGACAGCGATCTCAACAATTTGGGATATGCACCTCTGATCTGCATGAGCCATCTGAGGGGCCTGTGGTCTGTCTAAACCAGGAAGTGAATCCCAAACAGGTATTGTCTTAACTTCTGCAGTGCCCAGACCACAGCAAATGCTTCTCTTTCAATTGCACTCCGCCGCTGATCCAGTGGGAGTAACCTACTGATAATGAAGGCTACCAGTTGGTCTAGGCCCTCCTCATTCAGCTATGCTTACTAACTCTGAAGCCATGCTCTGAAGCATCCATTTGTGCTACAAATTTCTTGGTGATGAACACATGGCTTCCTTGAAAGAATCAAAGGCTTTCTGACCCGCCTCTGTCTAGTTCAATAATCTGAACTGCTTTTTAGAAGTCCGCTGAGTTGAGGGGGCAACAATGGTGCCATAACCCTTAACAAATCTTCAGTAGTTGCCTAGGAGGCCCAAGAAGGCTCTCACTTCTGTTTGGGTTTTAGGTGTTTGCCATGCCATGATGTTTCAATCTTTGCCTGGACAGCAGCACCTTGCCTCTAGTTACCAGGTCTACCAGATACACCATGGAACACTGCCCAATCTGGTACTTACTGGCCTTGATGGTTATGCCTGCCTGTTGCAGGGCCTGAAGCAACTTGTGAAGGTGATTCAGCTGTTCCTTCCAGCTGGAACCGAATAAAGCAATGCTGTCTAAGTAGGCAGCATATAAAGCCTCCTTAACAGCCAGGATCCTGTTAACCAACCATTGGAAGGTAGCAGGAGCATTTTTCAAGCCAAAGGTCATCATCCAAAATTGGTATTGGTCCTCTGGGTTGCAAAATCTAGACCTCTCTTTAGCCCCCTCAGTCAGAGCGATTTTCCAGTACCCTGACCTCAAAACGGAGTTACTGAGGAATTTGGCAGCACCCAGGTTGTCAATTAGCTCATCAACTCTGGGGATGGGGTGTGCATCAGTCCTGGTTAGTGAGTTGAGTCCTCGGTAGTCCATGCAGAACCTGAGTTCTAGTGTGGTGCCCAGTGGGGCAGCTTTGGTACCACCACCATAGGGCTGGACCAGGGACTATTAGAGGGCTCAATCATCCCTAATGCCAACATTTTAGAGACTTCCTCCTTGATGCTGGCTCTCACCTTGACTGACAATCTGTACACTTTGATCATAACAGATGGATTGTCTCCAGTGTTAACATCATGGACGCACAGATGTGTGAGTCCAGGGATGAGTGTGGATACTGAGGCAAACAGTCCAGCAACTGGCAACAGTCACGGTGCCGTTTTGGGGTCAGGGTGGAAGAGAGGTTGACACTCTTCACCGACCCATTGTATTCCTGTGTAAAGCAGAGGCCAGGTAGAGGATCACTTTCCTCTTTCACCCTCTCATCTGTCACGAGCAGCATGCTCTCTTCAGAACTCTCAAAGTGAGGCTTAAGTCAGTTTACATGGAGCACAATTAGAGAATTTTTTTCGGATCTGGAGGTCCACCAGGTAGGTGGCCTTCCCCTTGCACTCCTCGATTTCGTATGGGCCATCCCAGCGATCCTGAAAAGCCCTGGGTTCTACTGGCTCCATGACCCACACTTTCTGGCTAGCTGAAACTTCACCAGAAAGGCCTTCTGGTCATACCAGAGTTTCAGGACTTCTTAACTGGCCTCTAGATTGTTCTTCGAATTCTTCCAGAAGCAGTGCATATGGTTGGAGAGGGCAAAACATGTAGCTGACTACATCCTGGTGGGGTTTCTTGGGAGCTTGCTCCCACTCCTCCTTTACAAGGCTCAGAGGTCCTCTAACAGGCTGGCCATGGAGGAGTCCAAAGGAGCTGAACCCTACTCCTTTCTGTGGCACCTCCCTGCAGGCAAAGAGAAGGCATGGCAAGAGGACGTCCCACTTACGCCTCATGGGCTCAGGAAGGCCAATAATCATGCCTTCAAGGTCTAGTTGAATCTTTCTACAAGACCATTGCTCTGGGGGTGATCGGCTGTGGTGAACTTGGCCCCCTTCCCCCACAAAGCAGGCGAGGAACCTGGGAATTTTGCTTGACATTAAATTATCGCTTGAAGACTATGTGGAGGCACTCTCGAGCACTTGTTTCGGGACTCTGCAAATGCTAAGAAAGGTCTTTCCTTGGATGCCCCTGGACGTAAGAAAAACCCTTATCCAGGCACTTTTTGTGAGTAGGCTAGATTACGGCAATGCCCCACTTGTAGGAGCCAGAGAAGATCTTTCCTCCAGGCTTCAGGTGCTGCAAAATACTGCAGCAAGGATGGCACTAAACAAGCCAAGACGTTCCCCGTCTCGACCCCTACTGCAAACCTTACACTGGCTACCCATCAGAAAGAGAGCTGTGTTTAAACTCTTGACACTTGTGTTCAAGGCAAGGCAAGGTTTGGGGCCAGTATACTTAAGGAAGAAGGTAATTCCATATGTCCCGGGTCGCCAGCTTAGATCAAGCAATCAGAATCTACTATTCCTGTGCAAGATTAATAAATCAAGAATGGGAGGGCTTGTATTCTCCTATCTTGCACCCTTTCATTGGAACAGGTTACCGGAAGAGATCCGATGCTGCACCTCCTTAGAGCATTTTAAAAAATGTCTAAAAACCTGGATGTTTTAGAGGGTATGAGTGGGTGAGGGTCCTGCAATGTGCTGCCAAGCGCCAAGAGATCCCCCTGGGGATGATTCGATGCGCCATATAAGTGTCCATGAATGAATGAATGAATGAACTTGTAAGTTATACCACACTCATTCCAGATTAATTTCATGTACGCAGACATGAAATAAGTGCTTCTATCAGACACTACTTCCTTGGGGTACCCACAATGGGTAAGGATCCCCATCAGAGCTCTATTCACCATGGTTGCAGTCTATGACTTCAAACGGAAGGCCTCTAGTTAGCAGGTGGCATGGCCCACCAAGACAAGGACAAGCCTGTTGCCTAAGGCTGCCTTGGGTCCTGAAGGTCCAATTACGTTTATGCCCACCTTTTCAAAGGGGGTGCCAATGACTGATAATGGGATCAGGGGACCTTTGTGCTTTTTATCTGATTTCCCACTGGCCTAGCAGGTGGGACAGGACCTGCAGAATACATCTGAGGTGGTCTTCTTTCTGGGCCAATAGAAGTGGGAGACAAGCCTGGGGAAGGTCTTGTATTGCTCTAAATGTCCCGCCAGAGACATGTCACAAGCAAACCCAGTAGAAAGGTCCTGTAACACTGGAAGGTCCTATAACACCGGGGGACCACCAGCACAACAGCTGCCCCAGCACCAGGAGCCTTAGGCTCACTATAAAGGAGATTGTTCTCCCAATAGATCATGTGATCCTCAGAGGCTTTACATGCTGCATGGGCTGAGGCCTGGCACCTCAAGCCCTCAAGAGTGGGACACTCTTTCTGTGTTTGGTAGAATTCTTCCCTGGTGGGCCCACCATCAACCTGGCAGCTGGCAAGCTCCGTTAGGTCACCTAGAGGGGCAATATCTTTTCCTTGGTTGGCTCTGGGACCTCTTCCTCAGGGACCTGCCAACCTCCACTGTGGGGGGAAATTCAGGGGCTGGCTTCCCAAGCCACTTGCCCCTCTCATTGCCAGCTGTCAGGCCCATTGTTACAGGATCCAGACACCCTTGACTGCCTTTCTGGGCAGTCATGGACCGTGTGTTCATACAGACCTACTCAGGCAATTGCATCATCTCCAAGTGAGACCTGAGCTCTACCTCCCTCCAGGCAGTGTGCTTCAGGTTGCTGCCTAGCAAACAATCAACAGGCATTGCAGGGCTCACAGCAATTATTAGAGAACCTGAGACCCCCCTACTCAGAGGGAACCAGAGACACTGGTTGATGGCTCCCTCGGTTGTTGGCAACTATGACTTGATGGAATGTGTTAAATAGGACCTGCTCTGCAGACACCAGCTGACCCTTGACAGTAGCCATGCTGGCTCCTGCGTCTCGCAGAACTTCCACCCGTTGCCTATTAATGGTGACCCACTGCTTATACTTTGAAGTATTTAAACGCATGTGGGCTTTAGGCACCATTTCCTAATCTCCAAGGGAAACTAAGGTCACCTCTATCTGTTCCCCCAAAACTAACTGGGACTACCTCCTCCCCGAGTGCTACAGTCACCAAACCTGGTGTCTGTCTACTGGGGACTTTTGGAGTCTCCCTTGTTGTGCTAATAGTTTTAGCACTCTGTAAATTGGGGTACAACCCCCCCTGTCTTTTGATCAAAGAACCCCTTCCTTTAAGATCAGACAATGACTGGTTACCACTACTCCCTTGTTAATGATTTTGGAGGCCTTTTGAGAACTCCGATCTTTTAAGTTTTTCTCCCCCTTCTTTGTTTTCTTGAGAACCCTGCCCATCATTGTGCGAGTCCCCCCAGATACCCAGATCTCTTCTTGGACACAGAGCTGCTAGCCCGGAGAACCATGCGTCCTGGGGTCAGTTAGCTTGCTGGTGACTAGGCGCTGGTGCAACTCAGGAAAACAGATATTGAGCATATGCTCTCTCACGATTAAATGGTACAACCTATTAAAATCACTAACCTTGCTGCCCCCCACCCAGCCATTTAGTGCCTTATTGGAGTAATCTACACAACCTACCCAGGATTGGTTGGGGAGTTTCTGGTGTCCCTGAATCTTTTTGATACTTTTAGGGAGTCACCCAAAATCTGGCCATTAAAATGCCTTTCATAGGGGTATACTTTGTTTGGTTCCCAAACTTTAATGTTATAAGTATGTCCCTCCCAAGTGTTGCCATGTCTTCCGCAGACCACCCACATTATTCCTCAGTGTTTGTCTGCTTCTTACCATGACTTGGATTGGCTAGGCTATCTAAGTTGTGATTCTGACTTTGGTAGATACCGTACAATTTTTGTCGCCATCTGAATATTGGCATTTTGCAGTCAATTGTATGCATAATGCAATGTCCCCAAGCCAGTGATGCCTGGCTCATGATTTAATCTTCCCCAGTCTCCTTGAACGTTTGAACTAACAATATATATATTCTGAACAATTTCTCCAAGATTTGCATTATACAAGGGAAGACTCAGCCGTGTGGTATGAATACCGTGTACTACATCAGTGACAAACATCCTAAAGGTGTTTACATCGTTGGAGTAAAGGGGATGTACTGGAGACCTCTTACTACATGCCAAATAGATAGACTGGGCAATTCTGGTCTGCTCTACTTCAGGTCTGATTTAAAGTTTGCTGGTACAAATAAAATTCATTTAAGGAGGAAGCACTAAATCTGGAGGAAAATACACTGCTGTAATTTCTCGTATTGTGGGGAAAGTATGAATCAGAACTCCCACTGGTGGATGCTGGTGGATAATGACCACAATTTAGAACTTAATCTAGGATTTGTGTGCCCACCCAACTCTAAATTAGGCCCGACTTTGGCTTAGAAGATAGTATCTCTACATATGGCGTAAATTGATTAAGATACTTACACAGCTACTGTTTAGTGATTGTACACAACATATATTTTGGAAAAAAGGTTTTTATTCCGTTTCATTTCCCCCTCGCCGACGAGGACGTAGACGACATCACAGAGGCACGACTCCGCTCGGGACCCCGCTGACATCGCTGCATCCATAATAGAGCCTCGTCAGCATGATGGCGTCAGTTCCACCCTTATTTCCGTGCCCCTGAAGCACACAGACGGACCGACATAAATACATACAGTATACACAGTACACAGTATTCAAACTAACACACAGAGTGTGAAATCAATTTAAAAACAATCAAACATTTCTATAGAAAGACACAATCATAAAATAATCACTTAATAGGTATAGAAGAGTGGACAATGGGGAGGCGGGTAGGCCAGTGAGGAATCCACAGGCAGATACTGTGACCACCAAAAAAAGCGTTACCGAAGGTAAGTAACTTGTTCTTCTGATGGATACATCTGCCAGTGGATTCCTCACCTTGTGAATAGAATCCCACAGCAGTCCCCACTCCCGGAGAAGGGTGTCCACTCCTCTATACCAAGAAATCCTGAAGGACAGAATGTGCAAAATGGCCATCCCTCCTCACTTTGGAATCCAAACAGTAATGCTTCGCGAAAGTGTGGAGGGAGGCCCAAGTTGCCGCTCTACAAATGTCCTTGACAGGAACACCTCAAGATAAGGCAGATGTAGAAGACTTTGCCCTAGTAGAATGAGCTCTTAAAACCTCTGGAGGTTCCTTACAAGCCAAAGAGTAACGCATTTTGATGCACAAGACAATCCATCTGGAAAGTGTGCACTTGTGCACCGCTCTGCCTTTTCTGCAGCCAGTAAAGCCCACAAAGAGCTGCTCATCCGCACGATAGTCCTTAGTTCTGTCAAGGTAGAAGCTCACCGCCCTCTTTGGGTCCAAGCGGTGAAGCCGCTCCTCCTCCTTGGAAGGGTGAGGGGGACAAAAGAAGGAAGGAAGGGTAATGGATTGCCCCAGATGGAAGGGAGTTACCACCTTAGGCAGAAAAGCAGCCCTGGTCCGGAGTACCATTCTTCCAGCATGAATGGTCAAAAATGGGGGTTTGGAACTCAGAGCTTGAAGCTCACTTACCCTCCATGCCGAGGTAATAGCAACTAGAAAGACCGTTTTAAAAGACAACAGTCTCAAGGGACACTTGTGCAAGGGCTCAAAGGGAGAACCCATCAAGTAGGTTAAGTAGAGATTTAAGACCCATCAAGTACGTTAAGACAAGATTTAAGTCCCATTATGGCACAATAAATGGAGTGGGCGGAAATTTGTTGGTAAGGCCCTTAATAAAACGTAACACAATAGGAGATTTAAATAATGATGGTTGATCCGGGAAACAAAGGAATGCCGACAAAGCCGACAAATAGCCCTTCACAGTAGCCACTGCAAAGTCCTGCTGGGCTAAAGAAAGAGCAAACTGAAGGATGTTGGATAAACGGGCCCTTAAGGGCTCAATAGACTTCTCTCCACACCATGAAACTAATTTGGACCACCTATAGGAATAAATCGACTTGGTGGAATGCCATCTGGCCGAAAGAATAACATCCACCACATCAGGCGGGAGAGAGAAAGAATTCAAATTGCCCCGTTCATGACACCATAAAGACCTTATATATGGGCCATGGTTAAGCTTGAGCCGTCTTCTTCACCAGTGACAATTGATTAACCCTTCATCTATGTTTAAACTATACACACAGCGTTTTCCTTACCTGACCCCTATTTTTGCTGTATTTTCCTTCCCCCTTCCATAGGCAATTGAGGCTACCCTTAGGCATAAATATTATGTCTTGATGATGAGCCGCGCACCCCGAAAAGCGTATCGAAATACCGTTGACACCCTGCATACACCTTATACCAATTAATATGTTTACCAAATGTGTAAAGGTGTTGTGGTTTATTTTTGTTGTACTTTGATATTATCCAAATTATAAGTGCAACTAACCCTAAGCTTTTGCCTAAAAAGCCCTGTTTTTTTCCCCATGTATGTATGTCATTGTGTGTTGAGTGGGGTACAGGCTTGTGTCCTACCTTGTGTATTATTGTGAAATATTTTTTGCTATTTGATTTAAAAGTAAATATCAGACTTCTGTCCGACTGGACAGGTCGAAACAAATATAGCTACAATTCTGTCTATATTTTATTACTCCTCAAATCTCTCCATTCCAAAGGACCACTGTTGTTTATAAATAGCCGTTCAATCTCCAGGCATGAAGGTGTAAGCTCTGGAGGTGAGGGTGTAGAACCTGCCCCTGCGACTGTGAGAGGAGATCTGCCCTGAAAGGGAGATGGAGTGGAGGGCAAGAGGAGGGGTGGAGAAGATCTGTGTACCACACCCTTCTTGGCCAATCCGGGGTGATCAATATGACTTGGGCCCGGTCTTAACGAATCTTCCTCAGAACCGGAGGAATCAAGGGTATGGGAGGAAATGCATAAAGGAGTTGAGAGCCCCAACTCAACTGAAACGCGTCCCCCAGCGCTCCCTGCATCGGATACTGAAGACTGCAGAATGACGGGCAGTGAGCATTCGTGTGAGTGGCAAACAGGTCCACACGTCCGGAATACGTGACGAACCACCTCCGGATGAAGCCTCTACTCGTAGTCGGCTGAGAACTGCCGACTGAGACTGTCTGCACATACGTTTAGAACTCCAGCCAGATGATTTGCCATCAGACAAATCTGATAATCCCGAAACCAGGCCAAGAGGCCTAGAGCCTCTCTGCAGAGACAATACAACCCTCCTCCCCCCTGTTTGTTGACATACCACATCGCGTAGTGTTGTCCGTTAGGACTTGAACCGACTGACCTCGTAGGGAAGGGAGAAAGGCCTTGAGCGTCAAACGTATTGCCCGTAATTCCAGAAGGTTGATGTGAAGCAACCTTTCCTCTGGAGATCAAAGACATTTGATCTCCAGATCCCCCAGATGAGCACCCCACCCTAGAGTGGATGCATCCGTTATCACTGTGGCCACATATGGAGTGAGATGGAAGGACTTTCCCTGAGTCAAATTGCCCTCCACGCTCCACCAAGACAGATCCGCTGCAGCTTCTCTGGAGATCCTCACAGACTCCCTGAGATCTCCTTTGTGCTGATACCACTGCCTGCGGAGGCAGCTCTGGAGCGCCCTCATATGCCTGCATGCATGGTTGACCAACAGAATGCAGGAAGCAAACAGACCGAGCAGACGAAGGACCTTCAGGACTTTAACGACCGCTCCATTGTAAAACAAGGGAATCATTTTCTGAATGTCGAGAATCCTTTGAGGAGGAGGGAATGCTCGACAGACAATAGTGTGCAGTACCGCCCCTATAAACAGGTTGCACTGTGAGGGCACCAGGTGAGACTTGGGTACGTTTATCGAAAAACCTAATTTGTACAACAGCTGGGTTGACACTTGCAGATGATGACACTTCTCTGGTGATTCTGCTTTGATCAACCAGTCGCCCAGGTAGGTGAAAACTGAAATCCCCGATCTCCTGAGATGGGCTGCCACCACCGCCATCACCTTGGTGAAGACTCGAGGGGCAGTAGTAAGTCCAAACGGGGGAACCCCAAAATGATAATGTTGCGACCTCACCGTGAAACAGAGATACTTCCTGTGCGACTTCAGGATCGAAATATGAAAATATGTATCCTGCAAGTCGATCGAAACAATCCAGTCCTCTTGCTGCAGCGCTTGAAGAACCTGTGCTAGGGTGAGCATCATGAACTTTTCTTGCTTCAGAAAAAGATTCAAGGCCCTGAGATTCAGGATTGGACGTAACCTGCCATCCTTCTTGGGTATCAGGAAATACCGGGAGTAGCATCCTTGACTCCTTTCCTGCTCTGGAACCACCTCTATCACACCTTTTTTTTAGTAAGGTTAGAACTTCCTCCTGCAGGAGAAGAAGATGGTCTTCGGAGCAAGCTCCTTGGCAAGGAGGGTAATTTGAAGGGAATTCCCGAAAGGGAAGAGCATACCCATTTTCTACAAGATTGAGAACCCAACGGTCTGTAGTGTCCAATTCCCAATCTTGTAGACAATGAGTAAGCCGACCCCCCACAGGACCAACATGATCCAGAATACATTATCTAGGTCTGCTTTGCTGTGGTAAGAGGGGGAGAGGTAGAGGAAGAGGAAGATGAGGAGGAGGGCTGTCGAGCTCGTGGGCAACCTCTGTTCCTGCCCCTATATGACTTATATAGGGTGTTCTGCTGCTGCTGCTGAGGTTGTCTGTATGTCCGAAAGGACGACCTTCCAAAGCCCCTGAACTTCCTATAAGAAGACCCCCTGGGCTGTGTCTGCAGATCCAGGGACTTGGCTGTAGTCTTGCTTTCTTTAAACCTTTCCAAATCTGCATCTGCCTTTTTCCCAAAAAGTCCAGAACCATCAAATGGGAGGTCCAAAAGAGTTGCCAGGACATCCTGAGAAAATTCTGAGGACTTAAGCCAGGCACTCCTCCTAGATGCAACCAACGACCCCATTATCCTGGCTACAGAGTCCGCTGTATCAAGGCCACTCTGGATCACCTGTTTTGCAGCTGCCTGAGTGTCAGACAAGACCTCATCAAAGTTCTTTCTGTCCTCCTCCGATAACTTTGAGGCAGTTGTTTAGCAGAATCCATTAAAGCATGGATATACCTGCCCAAAAGGCAAGTGGCATTGGTGGACTTAAGAGCCAAAGAAGCTGATGAAAACACCTTTTTAGCAGCCTGATCCAGCCTCTTAGACTCTCTGTTACCTGGAGTCTGTGGAAAAACTCCAGCCGGTTTCTTTCTCAGGTGCAGGATGTGAAGATAAAAATCCCAGATCTCTTGAAGCCGTCCTATATCTTTTTGCAACTGACCTCAAAACTGCAGGAGCCAAAAAGTGTTTTTGACAAACTTCCATAATTGGCTCAGTGATAGCTTAGTTAAATGGAAGTAAAGGTTCAATTACTGTAGAAGGAGAATGAAGCACATCTGTCAGAATATTACATTTAAATTCCATTGTCGGGAGTTGCAAATCCAAAAGATCAGCAGCCTTACCAATCACAGTGTGGTAAGGAACCACATCTTTGGAGGGAACCTCTGAATGAGGAGAGAGTTGCCACTCTCTGGTGATAGTTCCAAACCACTTGCCTCTCTTAGGTCTTCAAAAAAGTCCTCTGACTCTTCAAGTTCTCCTTCCTCCATCTCATCCTCTCTATAATGCTGCTCCTCCAGCAATCTTTGTGCCTCCCATCTGGAACTTATCTTCGGGGCCAACGGAGTCACACACTGATCCAACTGAGTCGGAACTGGCGTCGAACTCGGATCCAGGGGCACATTCGAAGTCGACCGAGGCCGAGCTGACGCGCCAGAGATGGAGGAATGGACGTCGGCGTCGACGTCCTCGGTGCCGGGAAATGCCAAGATAGAGCCGCAGGCAGAAGTGGCATGAAGGGAGCTGGAGCATATGCTTGAGGTACTCCCAAATTCAATGCCATAGGACCCGAAGGTGCACCAGAGGGGTACATTGCCCTCACAAAGACACCCTACATCACATTAAGCGAATGCGCCAGGTCTTGCCCTGGACCAGGAAAAGGAGGGTACTCGCCTGGAATGCGCTCAGGCATAGGCATCACGGGACTCGGGCCTGTCGACGGTGGATCCACCGGAGGTGATGACCTTTGAGGTACTGGTACCTCTTCTTCCGGAGCCGGAGAGTTCCCCTGAAGATGGAGAAGGATTACACGCCGGTGACTGCGCCGGTGAAGCAACAGGAGAAGAAACTCTCACCAGGGAAGGAGAAGGAGATGCATAGTCCTTTCTATGTCGATGTGCTTTCGACTGAGCCTCCTCTTTATCCGAACGGCGACGAGAGCCATGCCTCTTCCTTTTCTTATTCTTCTTAGATTTTGAAGCATGACCCGACATCGACTTTGAGCCCGATCTCGACCTGGAACTGGTCTTCGATCTCCTCCAACCTCTCTTTTATTTACGCATCTTCGCCATAAACAGCTTGGTTTCCCTTTCTTTCAGAGCCTTCAGGTTCATTTTCCTGCAGGAAGGACAATCCTCAACATCATGGTCCGATGATAAACACCATACGCAAACGTCGTGAGGATCTGTTATGGACATGTGTCCACCGCACTGCCTGCATGGCTTAAATCCTGATTTTCTCGACGACATTCTTGAAAAGAGTGAAAGAGAGAACAGGATACAAACTGGAAAACACGAAGTACCAAGCTACGGAGAGTCCCAAAAACTGTTGGCGCGACGCCGCGGAAAAAAGGGAACTGACGTCATCCCGCCAACGAGGCTCTATTATGGATCCAGTGACGTCAGCGAGGTCGCGAGCGGAGTCGTGCCTCTGTGGCGTCGTCTACGTTCTCGTCAGCGTGGAGAGCTACAAATGTTTCCGAATGTTGCTGGCGCAGGGGATAATGACAAGGTGAGGAATCCACTGGCAGATGTATCGATCAGAAACCAAAATTCTCCTCTGGCATTAGAGCCACTGAGTTGCAGAGCTTCTGCTGCCACAGCAAAAGTAATGAAGGAGGACACCTGAGCAATAAGTGGATACTTTATCAAGACAACCACAAAGCATAGCAAACTTGTGAACATGCAGGGGATTAGTAGTAGCTCCTACTTTTGGGCTCCCTGGGGATGAGTAAAGGTACCAAAGCAGAAGGATGCCAACCCTTTGCTTTGGTCAGTCGCAATGAAGACCACATTATAACAAAGTGTAGCTATCCTGGCAGGCGTTAGGGACAGTGAAGTACAGTTGCCGGCAGGTTCAGCAGGCCCCAATACTTGGCTCATGTCATTCTGTACCTTGCTCCTAGATCTAATGGCTGGAGTTGAATTCAGAAGAATAGCAGGCCAGTTTGTTCATCACTGCAGTGGTTGGGAAAATCCATTTTTCACCCTAACCTCTATATATAAATGCAAGCCACAATGATGTATATGTATGTGTCAAACATGTGAGTTGAAAGCTTACGTGTGAGTGTGGAGGAATGGTTACCCTTTTGTTTGCCCATATTCATCTGGAATAGTTACAGAGGATACTTCAACCAAGACTCAAATCATTCGGACCACATGTTCTGGTATTCTGAATACTTTTCGATTATCATAGCATATAAACAAATCTTGGTTTAATGTTTATTGACTAGGTACTTATGGACAGCGGATATGCACTGAGTGCCCATTAATGTGATGGAAAGACATACCTAACCGTTCAGGTACATTCTGTTAGTTTGAAATTGTTTCCTCTCCTGCTTCCCCCTATCCTTGCACCCCAACAGCAATAAGGTAAGGAGGCATTTGCCTTTCCTGGAAACACAGGAAGTACAGACGTAGGAAAAATCAGAGGCAATTTTTTTTATTTCATTACAACGTTTACATGTGTCTAACAGCAGCTGTAGAAATACTGTTCAATATGAAAAAAAAGACTACCTGCTTCTCATTGAGATCAGGAGCTTCCTTTTCTTCTGACACTTCTGAGTTCAATTTGGTGGATTCATAGTTAGTCTGAAGGACATCTTCCATAAGCAGCTGTGCTCCCACCATTTCTCCATGAGCCACAGTTCGGTCTTTGTCACTTAAGCCACACAGACATAACTACAGGGACACACAAATTAGCAAGGTTTAGTTCTGGTTTGTTGATGGATGTTTGCCAATACCTCCAACTCATCCTACTTTGAGTGACCAGTAACTTCACCCTGTCCTTACCTGGTCAGCTTAATTGTGAATTCTAACAAATGAGCCCTTTACTCAAAGAGTAAACCTAATGAATGCAATAACCATTGAAGCAAGATTCCATTACAACTGCAAAGAGTATTCTCATAGTTACCTTTCTGGGGGGACTTTGCTGGGCTCCTACTGAAATGCGGATAAAGATGAATTGAGCTGGGTAGGAGTTGGGGGGCTAAGGGGGGTAGTATTTGCAGTGGGTAGCACACGTAATATTGTCCCTCACTGCAGATGGCAATGTTCATCTATACGCTGTAAACTTTAATAGAAATATACTGAAACGAAATGTGGATCTCGTTTGACACTTGGGCTATGTGGATCTCATTTGAAACTTTATAGAAAAATACTATGGGTTTGGGCAATTTGAATGGCCAATCAGGCCAAATAATGCTCATCAAGGTTGCGATGCTAGAGGTAATGGGGATGTACCATGGTGAGAAATTGGAAACCTGTGCAAATACTGTGAAGAGTACAGAACGCAGCTCATTGTCAGGTGTAACCTAAGGCCAAATCCACAAATAAAGTTACCTATCCTGTCTCTAGGTGATACAATTCAACTAAAAGAGAGAATGGTGGGTCTCTTGCATTGCTGCACCCTGGAGCCGCTGCACTATTGAGATCTATGCCCATGCATAAGCATCCTACAAATAAATAAAAGATACTGTTTTCTTATTCACATATTCCTCTTACCAAGAGCACATACTTCAACCTAGAGCTGGCATGCAAAAAAAAAAAAACAGTCTTGCACCAATGAATCAAATCGAGACATTTGTCTTCTGGAACAGTGAAATTTTTTGAAGCATCTTTTCAAGTCGTTCCCCCATGCCTCCCATCCCGATTTCAATCCTGCTTCTACTGTGTTCATTTTGAATTTAATACAGGCAGCTGCCAAGTGCTGATGTGTAACTCACACCCCATTCACACTTAGCTCTTTCTTTATATATTTTATTTACTGTTGTACCATGGCCATCTGCCTTGTTAGAATAGTAATTTAAACTAAGTGCTATTTGTCACGAGGCAGGCATGCACACGAGTCATGGTGTACATGTGCATCATGACAAGTGCAAGCATCATGACAGCAATCTTGGAATGAGTTTCCTTTAACTAGTAACCCATTGCGGGAGTGTGGCCCATGTAAACACATGTCAATCAATCAGTCAATCAGGGGGTTTATAAAGCGCGCTACTCACCCGTGAGGGTCTCAAGGTGCTGGGGGGAGGGGGGTGCAGCTCCGGATCAGTCGAAGAGCCAGGTCTTGAGGTCCTTCCTGAAGGTGTGTCTCAAATCTTGCATTTGCATGCCAGTAGCAACAAGCATTAGCAAAGCCATTGAGCCAATAGCTCAGCCATTTAAAGCTGAGACCTATTGGCTTTGCCAACAGTTGTTTTTTTCTCTTTTATACACACAGACCCCATTCCATCCCTTGCCATCTAGGGTATCCTTTCCATCGTGCAAAACCTTTAACCTTATTGCTCTGCTCAACAAAGAGGATTAGTATGGTGGGAGACATGGACGTCATTTAGGGGTCACAGGTGTGACCCCTGGCTTGCCCCTTGTGACCTCTGGCACAACCTTTGCGACCCCTGGCCTCAGAGGTCACAAAATCAGTGCAGCTCTGAATTCCTTACTTTCTGTCACTGTCAGTTTTTCATTCTGCTAATAATGAATAACATTATGTAATACAATACAAATTGAGCATACTTAACTGGTACGAGCCCTTTGGTAATAGCTTTTATAAGTAAAATGGTTTGAAATATTGCTGGAAATGGCTCTTTTTGTGAGGTAATTACAAACATTTTGCCTTCCTACTCCTCTCTTTCTAACCTTGCTTTTGTTGGCTTTAGGACCAGAGCATTTTATCACTGCTAACCAGTGCTAATGTAGATGTGTTCCTTCCTTAAACATGCTGGTAATTGGTGACACCTGATTGACATATTAAATTTACTTGTAAGTCCCTTGTAAAGTGGTATACTATATACCCAGGGCCTGTAAGTTAAATGTTACTAGGGGGCTGCAGCACTAATTGTGCCGCTCACAGAAGTAGCCTTTCAAACCTGTCTGAGGCCTGCCACTGCAGTGCCTGTGTGTGCAGTTTACTGTCACTTCTACTTGCCATTTAAAACTAGTTGCCAAACCTTAAACTCCCCTTTCATTACATGTAAGTTACCCAAAGGTAGGCCACAGGTAGCACTAATGGCAGGGTGCTATGCGAGTAAAAGGTAGGACATGTACTTTTAGGTTTTGCATGTTCTGGTAGTGACAAACAGCCTATTTCATTTTTCACTACTGAGAGCCCTACTCCTCTCATAGGTTAACATTTGGAATTCCTTGGTACACTTTTAACTTGTAATTCCTGATTAGAAAGGAGTGACTTTTTAATGTTTCATATGTTTGCAACAGTTTTGAGAAATCCTCCTTACTAGCGAAGTTGGATTTAACGTTACTGTTTTTGAAATGCCACTTTTATAAAGTGGACATTTCTCTGTACTCACTGCTCTGTGTGCCTTGCAACCTGTCTGCAATGCACTTCTGGGCGACAGCTACACTTTGTGCATTCCCTTCTGACAGCCACATACACAGGCAAGCTAGGTCTGTCTGAGTACCCATCTACATACATCTGTGCTTTGATGGTCCTACCTGGGCAGGATGGAAGGGAGGGGCTAACACTTCAGTTACATAGGCAGTGCCCTGTCCCCACACAAATGGCTGATTCAGCTCCCCCCCAAGATAGCCTGGCAGATTGGACTGGGCTGAAAGGGGATATTGTGCACCTCAGAGAGCTGCTTTGAAGTCTACCCCCCCCGCCCCCCACAGCAAAACACTTTTGGATCTACAACTGAAGCTTTGCCAGAGGAACTGCTGTGCTGTTTGAAGGACTCAACTGGACTGCTGATCTGAAAGGCCTACTTTTCTGTGTGTTGTCCTGCTGCTCCCTGAACCTTCTGAATGAGAAATGGGTGTTCTCCAAGGGCTGGCTTTCTGAAGTCTCAGATTTCCCTGTAATATGTTCTTCCCAAAATTCACAAAAGTGAAACTCACCCACCTGACCGAACTATTGGGTCCGGCTGTGGATCAATATTGGAGCCTATATCCAAATATGTTGATTTCTTTCTAAAGCCCTTCCACGAAAAGGTGCCTTCTTACCTTCAGGAAACCACTGATTTCATAAACAAAATGGAAACTCAAGATTTTTCATACAGTAATCAACTTATGGTTACTCTTTACGTGGTGTCCTTATACACCCTGATACCCCAAGAAGACAGACTAAGTGCAATTGAAACTTTCCTGGAGCAAACACCAAGACCAGTTAGGGTCCTCAGTGAATTTATAAAGCAATTGGCTAGCTTTACACTTAAAAATAAGTATTTCAAGTTTGACAATGATTACTATCTACAGATCAAATGGACCACCATGGGCTGTCCCTTTGCGCCGGAATTGGCCGTGTTATACATGGCAAAATTTGAGGAGAGAGCAACCCGGTTTCTGTCCAAATTTTAAACTGGGTACATTACATCGAAGATGTCTTCTTAATATGGGATAGGGCGGCAACTGACCTAATGGCATTTCACGCTTAGTTAAACGAACGCACAATAGACATCAAATTCAGTTTAAATTACAGTTCCAGCAGGATGACATTTTTGTATGTGGAGATTTACGCTTCCAATGGCAAGCTCATCACAACATTTCATAAAAAACAGATGGATAGAAACAAGCTCTTCATTATACAAGTCATCACCCACACAGTTTGCATGATAACCACCCCTTTGGACAGTTCCTCAGGGTCAAGCGCAATTGCACATTAAAAACGGAATATATGCACCACGCAAATAATTTGTTGGAGGAACTAAAGATGCGAGGATACCCTAAGAAACTTTTAAAACATGCAATGAAACGTGCATGGTGGACGCCAAGAGAAGCTTTTTTACAGAGAAAAGAAAAAAATAACACAGAACGCCTTGTATGTGTGACGACCTTTTGCTCGCGCACAAATTTCCTAAAGAAGGTGATTAACCAAAATGGCCATTTGGTCCAAAAGGTACATACATATTCCAGCAGACCTTTGTTTGCCCTTAAAAAGGACAAAAGCGTAGGCAACCAAATCATTTGTGCAGCTGTACCAATACCATTGAACAGGAGCACATTATCGTCATAACGTCGCCTACCACCAATTATTGGACATCATAAATGCGGCACCTGTGTGTGCTGCCCTCAAAAAATTGAAGGAGCACTTTTTTCCTTTAAAAATATCAAATGGAAACATGATGTTTTCACTAATTGTTAAACAAAGAACATAGTCTATGGTATTTTGTGCCCATGTCCAAAACATTACACTGGTAAAACAAACCAGGAAGCCATCAGTGAATAATGCAACACATGTCTAGGATTTGTAAAAAAAACAGCAAACACACCTTTGGTTAGCCCTCAGATACTCAACAAGCATACTGTACATGAGTTGAAATGGACTGCCTTATCAGAAATTGAGAAGGACCAACCAGGCGGACCTTTCTCATACGAGGATGTTTTATTCGCTCTAGAAAAACGCAACAATACAAACAATAAGGCCTCTGACCTCCGACTCTGTTGTATACACAAGAGGCGTCCCCCGGGACAGAAACCGTCCTTCATAGGTACGGTGATACTACCTTTTACGCCAGTAATCAAAATCTAATTGGCTCAGGACAGGCCATTCATGACCCTTTTCTCCTTGATTCCTTTCTCTTCCATTCCCTTAAGACAATCATCTTAAAAGCGCCATCTCTACCAGTAAAAACATGACATTAAAGTTGTTGTGATGCGAGCCACTGCCCCGCATCTTGAATTACAGCAATCAATCAATCAATCAGGGAATTTCTAAAGCATGCTACTCACCCGTTAGGGTCTCAAGGCGCTGGGGGAGGGGTCGCTACTGCTCGAACAGCCAGGTCTTGAGTTGTTTCCTGAAGGCGAGGTGGTCCTGGGTCAGCCAGAGGTGGGTGGGGAGGGAGTTCCAAGTCTTGGCTGCCAGGTAGGAGAAGGATCTTCCTCCGGCGGTGGCTTTGCGAATTCGTGGGACGGTGGCGAGGGCGAGGCTGGCGGAGCGGAGCTGGCGGGTTGGTGTGTAGAATGAGAGGCGGGTGTTGAGGTACGTGGGGCCCGCATTGTGGAGAGCCTTGTGTGCGTGGGTGAGGAGTCGGAATGTGATTATCTTGCTGACGGGGAGCCAGTGCAGATTCTTTGGATGGGCAGAGATGTGGCAGTGGCGGGGGATGTCCAGGATGAGTCTTTCAGAGGCGTTCTGTATGCGCTGTAGTCTTTTCTGGAGCTTGGCTGTGGTTCCGGTGTAGAGGGTGTTTCCGTAGTCCAGGCGGCTGGTGTCAAGGGCCTGGGTGACCGTCTTCCTGGTAGCGGTGGGGATCCATCGGAAGATTTTTCGGAGCATGCGCAGGGTGTTGAAACAGGATGATGAGACATCATTGACTTGCTTGGTCATCGTGAGGGTGGAGTCCAGGATGAAGCCCAGGTTGCGTGCGTGGTTTGTGGGTTCGGGGCGGTGCCCAGGGCAGGTGGCCACCAGGAGTCGTTCCAGGCCGAGGGGGAAGGTCCCAGGATGAGGACTTCCGTCTTGTCTGAGTTCAGTTTCAGACGGCTGAGCTTCATCCATTCCGCAACGTCCTTCATTCCTTCCTGGAGGCTAGCTCTGGCGGTGTCCGGGTCGTTGGTGAGGGAGAGGATCAGCTGCGTGTCGTCGGCGTAGGAGATGATGTTGAGGTTGTGTTTGCGTGCGATGGCTGCAAGGGGGCTCATGTAGACATTGAAGAGGGTGGGGCTGAGCGAGGATCCTTGTGGGACACCGCAGATGACTTCGGTAGCCGCAGACCGGAACGGGGGGAGGCGGACTCTCTGGGTTCTACCGGCGAGGAAAGAGACGATCCACTCCAAGGCCTTTCCTTGGATTCCGATGTTGCTGAGGCGCTGTATCAGGGTGTGGTGACATACCGTGTCGAAGGCTGCTGAAAGATCCAGGAGGATGAGTGCGGTTCTTTCCCCGTTGTCGAGCATAGACCTGATGTCGTCGGTAGCTGCGATGAGGGCGGTCTCTGTGCTGTGGTTTGCTCGGAAACCAGACTGTGACGGGTCGAGGGATCCGTTTGTCTCGAGGAAGGCGGAGAGTTGTTGGTTGACCGTCTTCTCAATGACTTTGGCAGGAAACGGGAGGAGCGAGATGGGTCGGAAGTTCTTGAGGACCGTGGGGTCCGCTGTGGGTTTTTTCAGGAGGGGGCGGAGTTCGGCGTGCTTCCTGTTCTCCAGGAAGGTGGCTGATGCGGAGGAGCTGTTGATGACGTCCCGGAGATGGGGTGCGATGATGGAGTCGGTTTTGTTAAAGATGTGGTGAGGGCATGGGTCGGTGGGGGAGCCGGAGTGGATGGTGCTCATAGTTCGGGCGGTGTCTTCGGTGCTGATCGGGCTCCAGGTGCAGAGGGTGGCGGTTGAGTGCGCTGGTTGGGTGGTTGGTCTGTGCGTCAAAGCTGTCGTGTATGTCGGCTATCTTGCGGTGAAAGAACGAGGCGAGTGAGTTGCAGAGGTCTTGCGAGGGTGTAATGTCGTTGTGGCCGGCGCTTGGGTTGGAGAGCTCTTTAATGATGCTGAAGAGTTCCTTGCTGTTGTGGGTGTTGTTGTCCAAACGTTGTTTGTAGGTAGTTCTCTTGGTGGTGCGGATCAGTTGGTGGTGCTTGCGGGTGGCGTTCTTGAGGGCTGTCATGTTCTCGGTTGTCTGGTCCTGGCGCCAGGTTTTCTCCAGGGAGCGGCAGGTTTTCTTCGAGTTTATGTGGCCGTCCGTGAACCATAAGGCTTTCTTGCCGTGGGGTCTGCTGGGAGGTTTCTTCAGCGGTGCGAGTTCGTCGGCGTAGTTGGTGAGCCATTGTGCGAGGTTGTTCGCTGCTTCGTTGGGGTCCGTCGTGATGGTGGTAGGGTTCTGGCTGAGGGAGGTGGTGAGCTGGTCAGCGGTGATCTTACTCCAGCTTCTGCAGGGGTCCTGTTGCGGGTGGTGGTGGGTCGTGGTTTTCTTGAAGGAGAAGTGGACGCAGCTGTGGTCTGTCCAGGGGAGTCCGGTGGAGTTGCTGAAGGAGATGTGCTTGCTGGAGAAGACGGGGTCAAGCGTGTGGCCGGCGTAGTGGGTGGGGGTGTTCACTAGTTGCTTGAGTCCGAGGTTGGCGAGGTTGTCCAGCAGGGTGGTGGTGTTGCTGTCATTGTTGTTCTCCAGGTGGAAGTTGAGGTCTCCCAGGAGGATGTAGTCTGGGGAGTTGAGGGCGTGCGGGCTTACGAAGTCTGCGATGGCTTCGCTGAATTGAGTGCGTGGTCCCGGGGGTCTGTAGATTAGGGTGCCTCTGATGGTAGTCCTGGGGTCGGTGTGTATCTGGAAGTGCAGGTATTCAGCGGCTGTGAGGGTGTCTTCCGAGTTGGTCGTTATGCGGACGGTGTTTCTGTGGACGATGGCGATGCCTACTCCGGTTTGGTTGGCGCAGTCCCTCTGGGTGATCTTGTAGCTGTCCGGGATGGCTATGGAGATGTCGGGAGCCGAGGAGGTGTTCATCCAGGTTTCTGTGAGGAAGGCGACGTCTGGTGCTGTTGTGTCTAGGAGGTTCCAGAGTTCAACTGCGTGTCTGTGGACGGAGCGGGTGTTGAGCAGAATGCACTTGAGGTGATTCTTGCTGGTGGTAGGCTTGGTGGGTGCTGGCTCGGTATGGGTGCCGGTGAATTTGCACTCTTGGCAGGTGAAGGGTCCGTGGGTGCACTTCGGGGTGGCCAGGTAGCAGGCGGGGTTCATGCCGGTGTTGAGTGCACGGAGGGTGGCGGCATCGTATGTTCGCCGGGTGCGTTGGCACCGTCGAGATCCAGGGTTCCTGGCGTTGGGCGTGGTCCAGGCGTGGACGGGCTTGCCTTTGGCACGCCTATGGCGTGCAATCGGCGAGCCCGCTGCACGTGACCGCTGCGCGTACGCGTGGACTCCGCCATAAGTGGCGAAGTGGGAGGCGGGAGCAGGGTGGCGAATGGGAAGGGGAGAGGGTTACCGAAGCGAGAAGGGGGCGGGGCCGCAGGGGAGCAGCGGCAGGGAGCGGGGTTAGGACAGTGGGGAAAGCAAGGCAGCAGAGTGAGCAAAAACAGGGGCACAACACAGTAAAGATGTGGCAAGGACTGGCACAAGGGAACAATCAGAAGTGGAGAAAAAGGAGCCTCAGCCTCGAGGGCAGCGGTGAGCAGGCAGAGTCAGCGAGGGAGACCGGCACACTCGGGGGGAGCCGCGAGGCAGGTGGAGTGACCGTCTCTGGCCAAAGTAAGTGTTTTAAACCACCTAACAATATTCTCCACCTTCCCTTTTATGAGAACATTTATATCATTGACAGCATCCTCCCCCTCCCTTTCTTTTATTCACATGTACAGCTCTATCTATTACAGTCATCTGAAGTGGCACAGACAGTGCAGTGAAAAGAAAGTTTACACAAGGTAAATCAGAAATGGAGGAGTTTAAGGTTTGGAGTGCTTGGTGAATTGATTGGATAAGTGGTAACACGAGCACCTCTTCTTTTTGTTTCTTTTAGCTCTTTTGCATTCCAGGTCCTGAGGAGAACCCTGCCTAAGGTTCATCAGAGGTTTGAAACGCGTAAACCTTTTTTCTGTTTGACCAAACAAGTGAACCTTCAAACTGGGTATCGGGTTAACCTTCGCTTAATGAATTGCTTGACTAAATCGTAAAATACATAAGTATATGTTTATATTTGGTTACCTGAATACTACACAGTTTGGCAAGTGTCCCTAACTGTGTTGTTCTTTAAAAATCTGAAGACTGTTTTTTCTAAACAATTTCTCAACCTTCCCCTGGGGTCTTTTCTTCTTTTTTCTTTCTATTCATTTGTGCTATTTTTTCATGTGTCTTGAAAATTTGGAACCTGAGCTTGTTCATGTATTAGGCATTTTTGTCAAATGTGATGTTTAATGTTGCGTCATATATGTGACAAAGGATTAATGTTATATATGTGTGAATTGTTCATTGAAAAAACAACATGAACATTTAAAGTTTTGATGAAATTGAATCTTTAAAAAATCTTTTAAGAAATAAAAAAAATTCTTTATTCAGTCACTATGAATGTCACGTGTGATTGGGTAAAGGAATCAGTATAGGAAGCATCAGTATTGGCAATTGTGTTGTTTTTAGAACTTTTAGAAAGTGGACATTTCTCTGTACTTACTGCTCTGTGTGACCTGCAGCCAGTCTGCAATGCATGTCTGGGTGACAGCTACACTTTGTGCATTCCCTTCAGGCAGTCACAAACACAGGAAAGCTAGGTCTGTCTGAGTACCGATCTACATACATCTGTCTCTGATGATCTAGAAGGGAGGGGCTAATACTTCAGTTACATAGGTAGTGCCCTGTCCCCACACAAATGGCTGATTCCCTCCCAATAGACTGCCTGGCAGACTGGACTGGGCTGAAAGGGGAGCTGCTTTGAAGTCGACCCCCCTGCCCCCCCCCCCAGCAAAAACACTTTTGGATCTACACTGAAGCTCTGCCAGCTGGACTTCTGATCTGGAAGACATACTTTTCTGTTTGTTGGCCTGCTGCTTCCTGGACCTGCTGAAGGAGAAATGGACTCTGCCTTCTCCTGAGTGTTCTCCAAGGGGTTGCTTGTTTGCCTTCTGTTTTTCTGAAGTCTCAGGTATACAAAAGATTTCCAACTCATCACCTACAGATCCTGGGCCTTCTTCAACTCGCTCATGATCCCCAAGAGGCACCTCTGCAGTCCTGGGCCCTTGGAAGTTGTTTTTGGGCCCCTGAAATCAAGCTGTTGGCCTATTTGTGACTCACTCAAAGGATCAGTGCAAGCCACTTTAAGATCATCTTATCGCACAGCAAGCATCTCCGCCCATGACCAAGAGGCCCGTCTGTCACCCGTGACGCTTCGCTGACTTTGGGCCTGCAGGACTATAACTAGCAGCGCTCTATGTGCTCCTGGCGAGTGTCTCCCCCGCGAACACTGCTCTTGGCTCAACTTGAGAAGGTAAAACTTCAGTGGGACCTGTTTAGAACTGTATACAAAACGCGCTCCATCATGAACGGCCCAAACTTTGGATTTGCTCCAATCTAGCACGACCGCAAGTAACCTTTTAGAGCTATGACTTCTAAGCACTTTTTTGGTTTATTCTGTAAGAAGTCATAACTCCGGTTCTACCTATTGGATTTTTGACATTTTGGTCTTATTTTATTCATAAAAATATTTGGTCTAGGGTACATTTCTGACACTCTCCTTATGGCCCCAATTTTGTTATGGATAAGGACCTGGACCAACACCAATCTAGGCCTGAACCATAACATTTTGGTGGACTCTCTAAAATTGGACAATTTCAATAAAATAGTTTGGCTTTCTTATATTCAGAAGTGTTCTTTGGTCCTTGGACGTCCCGATATTTTTTCGGCCCCTCAAGGCCTAAGGAAATCTGATTTGGATTGGGTTAAGCTCAACTTTATTCAAATTAAAAATATGGAGAGGGAGGAACGTCAACTGACCAAAACCACGGTCAGAGCTCATTATCTGACCATCACTTCCCTCTCTATACAACCATACCTTACCATTGTCAACATCCCCTTTCACAGGTGGCTTCTGGTTAAACTCCGGTTTAATCAGATCTATATGGTGCTCTGTGATAGTCAATGCTGGTATAGGGAGGAGGACGCCCCTGTTTGTAACTGTGATAACTTTTCAGTACAAGATAATATGCACTTTATGTTGTTTTGTCATTTCTTTACTGTGCCCAGGCAGAAATACCTGGTTCCATTATTGAAGGATAAAACCTTCCAACAGGCAAAACCAGCCCTCCTGTATCTTCAACTTTTGGATTCTGCTTTGGCTATGTTTAGCGTGGCCAATTACCTTGTTGCTGCAGTTAGGATCAGGAGGAAAAGACTTAAAATTTAATACATGGGTTTTTGCATGGAAGGCTAAATTGGATAATGTTTTGTGTATTTGTAATTTTTTAAAAGCGTAATATGTACTCCTACTTTTAGCTGTATTTTTTTTAAGTATGAATCATATGATTTTTACTGATGCTCTTTAACTTTTTAATAGTGTGATTCTGTAAATAGTACTGACTAAATGAATTTGTATTTTCTCAAGTTGTTATACTGTCACCTCTATATGAATGTAGAATGCTTTTATGATTTTTAACTAAATCGAATAAAGTGGTTTTGACTTGACTTGACTTGACTCATAAAAATATAAACTATATTTTTAACCCTTTGTGTAATACTTTTGTGGTGTATTCACTATGTTACTGAGTGTGTGTGCTGCACAAATACTTTATACATTGCCTCTTTAGGTAAGCCTGACTGCTCTGTGAAAAGCTACCAGAGGGTGAGCATAGGCTATCTTTTAGTGTGTACTTACCAAGACTACAGTGGCAGTTCCTGCCTGGCCTGGGTGCATACCTCAGCCAAGCAGGAGTCCTATTTCTAAAATTGGTGATCAGCAGTGAGGATAAGGCTTGTGTTTGTACAATACTATATAGTAACTCATTGTTCACTAAAACTCTGCAAAAGCATTTCGTTTTTCAATTTTCCCTGTTTTGGCCTTTAAAATTTTGTGCTCAAATATGTTTGACTCTGGGGAAGTAGTCACGGTACCTGCACTTACAGTAAGTAGCCAATTTTATTTGTGCATAGTTAATTAAAACAAGTGCAATACAACCAACTTAAAAAAATAGCATAAAGTACAGCAAATACATGAAACCACACAATAAATAAAACGTATTGAGCAGCAGTTACATTGCAAGTGTGTTGATTTGTCCGTGTTCTGACTTTTCATTGCATCATGGAAGGTGCAAAAGTGTGGTGCATTTATAAGAACAAGTTAAAGATTTCCCTTTGTCCTGCCCTTTGAGGGATTTAAATTTAGAGGTTGGTCCGAGCCCAGATGTAGATTGTAGATAATTTTTATATTTTTTAAAATGTTTTTATTGAGTTCTTGGCAAAGATTAAACAACATAAAGTTTGGAAAATATCCCAAAAATTCATAATCCCACAACTGAGTCTGAACATGATCAACAACGATGTACTTGAATCCCCCAAATAGGTACATAAAACAGAGAATTAAATTTCAACATAAACCTTATATTCCAAATATCCAGCTCCGACCAATATCTCAGTTAAAATAATCTTTCCAGATTTTAGTAAATTTACGCAATGCTCCCATCCTTTTTACATACAAATATTCGCTGCTCCTAACTCTCTTAATTTTTTGAAAGCACTCATCTACCGTTGGAATTATTTCTGTTTTCCAGTATTTAAGAATCAAAGATCTGGCAATTGCAACAATAATATACAAGAGCTTCACTAAGGAATCGTCCAAATTAAGCTCTGGATCAACCCCAAGTATAATTATATTATTATAACTAACAATCGTAAAATGTAAATATTGAGACAGTATAGAAAACATATTTTCCCAGAATACCTTAATTTTAGGGCAAGAGGCAATGATATGGGACCAGTTAGCCACATCCGGTTGAGTGCATCTAAAGCAAGTAGGCGACGTATAGCTATACATTTTTGACATGACTGCAGGCGTGTAATACAAAAGCCACTTGCTAAAGAAAAGCATACGTCTCCAATTGGCGCCTCTAAGAACCGTGAAATTCAATTTATTTAGCGTTTTCCAGGATGTATCCTTTAAATTAAAGCTTTCATGCTTTTGCCACTTTTTAATCGCTTTGGCACTTATATCCTCCTCCCTACTTTGCGCCAAACTTTTCCTCCATACTCCCGCCCTCTTAAATACTGGGGACCAAAAAAGATCATTCGTTAAATTAGAGATTTGACTTATTTGTGTTATGTCTATATAACCCAATAACCTGTAAAGTGCCACGTATGAGCCCATAAGAAGAAAATTTCCACGTATTAACGTAGACATCTCATCGAGAGTCAACCAAACTCCATCTTTAATAAAATTAGATAAATTAGTGAACCCAAATCTAGCCCAATTGCGTATAGTATCTGATTCTATTCTGGTTCCCATTCCAAAGGCAGCCTCTCTTAATGGAGTTGCTAAGGTCAGGAGAGATAGTGAGTACCTTTTCAGCATAACATCTCGCTTTTTGAGAAGCCAGCTCAAAGTCTTGTATCTGACTAATTTGGGTGATTTAAAGATCGAGAGTGGAGAAGGAATCTTTGTTTCTTTACAAATTAAATCAAAGAAATTAATAAATAATACATCTCTGGGTGCTGGATATTTAAATCTGGAGAGATACTGTGCAAAATATGCATAGTAATAATTTTCAAATTTGGTAAACCCAGTCCCCCTTGTTCCTTATCTGCATACAGGGTTTCTATAGCTATTCGTGGGGTCTTTTTAGCCCAAACAAAGGCTGAAAAAAGGGATTCAACTCTTGAGAAAAAATAGCTAGGAAGGGAGCAAGAGATGGTGGAGAACAAAAAATTGAATAAAGGGAGTACTGACATTTTGATTAATGCCACTCGGCCTAGAATGGATAAAGGCAGTGCTTCCCATCTTAAAAACATACCGCGCACTTTCCGAATTAAGGGCTCAAAATTCAACATATATAATTCACGTACCGAGGATGTAAAATATGCCCCCAGATATCTTTTGGGTCTATTGTTAATACATCTCTGAATATCTGGATGCAGAACCGGGTTTGAATTACCGCAGACTATAATCTCGGTTTTCCTTTTATTAATACAGTACCCCAAGGCCTCAAATTGTGTGAAAATAGAAAAAACTTGTACTTGCCACTGCATCTCAGGTTTCAATATTAGCATGATATCATCCGCGTACAGTTTGATCTTGTCCATACCATCTATGGGCGGAGATATATCTTTACTTTTTCTTATCGCAGCTGCTAGAGGCTCAATAAAAAAAGCAAAAAGGGTGGGGGAAAGTGGGCAACCTTGCCTCGTCCCTCTTTGAACTGGGATCAACCCTACCATCGATTTATTGATAAGAATATGAGCTTTTGCTCCCTGATACAGATTTTTAATTAAAGTAATAACTTGAGAAGGAATGCTAAAACGGTATAAAATGAAAAAAAGAGTGTCCCAGACTACTAAATCAAAAGCTTTTTCTGCGTCTAAAAGAAGGACTAAAGCCGACACCTTACGTGTTTCAAAAAAATTGAATGCCTCTACTAAATAATGCGTGTTGGTGAGTAATTGACGGCCTGTGATAAACCCATTCTGGTCTGCATGAATTAAATGTGGCGCGACATCATTAAAGCGAATAGAAAGCAATTTTGTAGTCCGAATTCAATAATGTTATAGGCCTATAAGAATTTGGATCTTTTGCTTCTTTTCCTTTTTTCAAAAAACTGACCACTGTTCCATCATAGAAGGAGGTCGGAATCGCACCCCCCTCAAGCATCGAATTTACTAATAAGAGAAGTGCTTCAGAAAGACAACTAAAAAATGGGATAAAAAATTCGTCCGGAAGTCCATCTGGACCACAGGCCTTACCACGTGGCAGATTTTTCACTACCAGCTCCAATTCGCTAATAGAGAAAAATGAAGCCCTTACTTCATGATCAGTATTGGAAAGGAAGGGAAGGGAATATTTGTCTAGAAACTCATTTAAACTGACTTGATCCATAATATGAGAGGAAGAATAAATGTTCTCATAATGGGACAACATGATTGCCCCTATTTCAGCCTCATCTGAAGTATCTACTCCATTAATTGGGGATTTTAAAGATCGAATCACATTAGCTGCGGCTTGTTCTTTTACTTGCCATGCCAAGAATTTGCCAGTGAAGTTACTGTGTTCATATGTTTTTGTGCTTGCCTGCAAAAGATTTCCTCACTTCTTATAAAGTAGTGTGCACTCAGTTCACGTTTTGTGGCACTTAATAGATTCTGTATCTCAGCAGATGGATTGTGATATTTTTGTTGAACTAAAGCCTGTATTTTTTGCTGTAGTTGATTTTTTGTATCTCGAAATATAGCTGCTTCCCTAGCATCCCTACTTATGGCGATGCCCCGAATAAACGCTTTTAGAGAGTCCCATATAATATGGACGGGGGCTGTCCCCATATTTCGTTCTAAAAACTCCTTGATCCCAACCTGAACAGACGTAACCCATGGTTCTTCATACAAATAGGACTTGTTAAAAACCCATCGTTTCACAACATTGATCTTTTCATTCAGCACAACTTCAAAGACAAGCATCGCATGATCGGAGAAGCCATTGTGTAAAAAACGATGGTACCGACTTTTAAGTATTGAGGAAATGAGAAAGAAATCTATACGAGAAAATGACTTGTGCCTCCCCGACCAGCACGTGTATTCCCTTTTGTGAGGATTTATTAAACACCAACACTCTGCTAGATCAAAAGTCTGAATATTGTTCAATATTGTCCGAAAAGATTTGGGTTTAGACTGCTTTTTCCCACCCAGGGTTGAATCAAGGTGTGGCTTCATCAAGTTATTGAAGTCCCCTCCAATAACCAGATCTCCGTTAACCATAAGAAGAGACTGAAACATTTCATCATAAACTGCAGGGCTATCATTAATAGGAGCATAAAAACTCACAAAGGTAATAGGTGATAGTCTGTTCTTAATTTTACATTTAGCCCAGCACCAACGACCCAGATTATCTGCTTCAGTTTCAATTATTTCCGCCTCAAGTTTTTTACTGAAAAAGAGTGCGACCCCCCCGCTGCGACTCAGAAAAGAAGGAGAACCCTCGATAGGCAGCCCATCCTTTAAACATAGAAAATTTATCAGCTTTAATGTAAATGTAAATGTGGCGTATTTGTATAGCGCGAACAGTGACCCGGAGGCATCCCGGCGCTTGTACTCCTACCACAAGGGAACCCCTCCTGGCTTTTCCTTGTGGAGTGTCCACTCCTGGGCATCCCATGGTGAAACCAGGCATCCCTTGTGTATCAGGGGGCCTTTGTGGAGACTAAGCAAGCTATTGCCCAGAGTTGCAGCGTGGGACCCATGCTTAGAATCGGCACTGAGGCGAGAATATCCGGTCAGAGGAATTTAAGCCCGAAACCCACCGAGGCAGGAATCGAACCCTGGTCCCTGGCCAGCGTTCTGCATCAAGGTCTGCCGCTCTAAGCATTGAGCCACACTTCTCCACTTTAGAGATTGCGATATGAGTTTCTTGTATCATAATAATTGCAGGATTCTCCGTCAAAATCCATGACTCTATTGCCCACATTTTCTTCTTGTTATTAAGGCCATTGACATTAAAAGAAATAATTTTCAAACCAAACTTAGACATAATTCAAACATATAATTGGAACCAATGACATAATTTTCTTCCCTTATTTCCCCAAACTTCTCAGAACTATCTGCTCCCTTATCGAAAAGCATATTAATCCTCAGCCAGAAACAGAATAATAAAAAGGTCTTCGCCAGGAACACATTTTTGATTTTACCCTCCCCCCTACCTGTGGCACCCTACTGACTCTATCCTCTCCCCACACGCTTGTCACAGCAACCCTTCCCTTAACCTTGGGGTGTAGTGGTGAAACACCCCCTAACCACCAGGACCGTGCTACTCCCTCACCCCCCGAAACCACAAACAGTATCAGTGACGGCGCTAAGAAAAGCTCATATGTGAATACTGCAAATTATTACAGGAATAAATAGCCCAGTCTATCACCATTTATACATTTTGTATTTCTTGAAGCAGTTCCTGTGCTTCCTCAATGTCGGATAGCAGATAGAATTTTCCTTTAATCAAAACTCTAAGTTTAGACTGTTGTGCTATCATCGCCTGAGTACCTTGGGCCTTAGATAACTGAAGCATCTTTACAAACTCTTTCCTACGTCTAGCCGCAGTAGCAGACATATCTGAGAATATTCGGCATTTCACCATAGCATTCACGGGGAATTGCCTTTGTTGGATTGCCCAAGACAATATTTGTTCCTTTACCCTTACGTCTGCAAAATTTAGCACAATAGTACGCGGAAGGGTAGAGTTCGGAAATGGTCTGGCAGGAACCCGATGAGCTCTTGTAAGATTGAGGTCTCCTTTATGTTCCGGTATGACCCCCTGTTGGGGAAAAGAGGTCACCCATGCCAACGTATCTGATCCCTCAATTCCCTCAGGAACTCCTATGATACGTAAATTGGACCTCCTATTCTAGTTCTCCAACTCATCTAACTTTAACTCTAGAGCCTTTGTAGTTTTAGTAGTAACTTTGGAATCTTTTTTAACTTCGACCAATTGGTCCTCCAAGGTAGAGATCCGCTCTTCTGCTTCCACTAAGCGAACTGGAAAGGTAGACACTAATTCCTCAATTTTGTCCATTTGATCTAGTCTCTGGTGGATTGCCATAAGTTCCGCATTTTGCGACCTCCTTATTTCTCTGACTTCGCCCAGAATCAGGTTGAACATGTCTTTCACGGACATCCTCATCTCTCCCTCTGTTTCCGTGCTCATCTCTAACAGGGGCCCAAGGGGGTCTGCCACTCCCCCACCTGACCCCCCCGTCGGTGACTTCAGGTGGCACCACTGCCGCACTTATTAAATCTTTCTTTTTGGTATCTAAAGTGTCCGATGTCTGCTTTAAGTCACATATGGAGCTAGTGAGTTGTACCGAGCTCGAAGGAATAATAACAACTGTGCTCGAATCATTTGTGCCAATTGTGCCATTCAATTGATTCTGAGCCAATCCCAGGTTCAGAGGATTCTTTGAGGGAACAAGATTAGGCGAGAGAGGCAATACTTTTTTTGCAAACAGGGGGAAATGAGGTGACTCAAGAGTATGGGATAAATCTTCGAGGCGTGATTCATTCAAATTATCTCCCATCTGCAGCTGAACCAAATTATCTGCCGGCAAGTCCTCAGCCTCGGAATTTTCAGATGAGTGTGCGGAGTCATCATCCTTCAAGGAGCCTTCCTCTGTTAATTTAACTGCAGCCTCCTTTGCCTGCTGCCGCCGCTGTTTGGCTTTAAGACGGGCATTGAGTAGTTTCCCCATTGTGCCCAGACTAGTGGCTTTCTATGATGTTATGTAACCGAGTCTTTAGTTAGTTAGTTGGATTATTTATAGAGGATGAGAAAGATAGGGTGCAAAAAACCCTGAATCCCCAATCAACTCAACACTGCACTGCAAGTTCGTATCCTTCACTGCCAGTAGCCACAATGTAACACTGACCAAAAAAAAAAAAAAAGAGAAAAACCCAAGCTTACTATTTTGTGTGTCCAAACTCGGCTGAATCATGGAGTAGGAGTGGCTCAATTCTTACCACCTCCGAGCATGTAGTAAAATACGGGTGCGTTTTCCTACTAAAGCGGCAAATACACTGGTCTCCTCTTGCTTGCTTACAGGCAAAACCACGGACCAAGTCAAAGGGTCAAAGGGTGAATCAAAGTCCAGCTAGTAATTAGTAGCAGAGAGCAGCCGCCAGCCACTTCTTCAGCAAGGTCTCAGAAATCTCGGCAAGAGTGAGCATTCAGCAGAGCGCGAAAAGATGTACAAGACAGTGAGCCCACACTGGCACTAAGCGAGGGTAGAAAAGCAATCTGAGTGACAGCACGGCACCCGGTGGAGCGTTCAAAACGCTCGAAGCAGAAAGTTACACCAGCAGCTGCACTCCATCTAGCGCCATTCTTGCCAATCTTTTCCAGCCGATTTTCAAGTCGCAGTAGCAAGGAACGACTTCAGCGCAAACATGAAAGTGAGCGGGGGATACAAACGCCGGTCAGAAAAAACTCAGAGCAGCAAACTCCTTGCGTCCGCCGCCATCGTCAGCCTCGTGGGGGGGAGGGGCAACAGCACGGCTCTCAGGTGCTACGTGGAGGCATGGAACTCCACCGTAGCGCAGCCCTCCCTGTCCCGCAGCCGTAGATTGTAGATTAGAGGTCACTTGCTTCTGTCGCTGCTGCCCCCGCTGCTGGTGAAGTGTATTTGCTTGCTCTTGGCAATTTCTTTTCTATCAGCGCAAGGAATTTTACCAGCCTGCAGTTGAGCTGTGGATCCTCTGTGTTGAAGCGGACCAACACCGCCTGTCTCCAAGTGGGGATCCATCTTGAGTTGAACTGAGTTTTGAGCCGTGAGATCCATTCATCCTTCATTTCACTACAGATGCAGAGCAGGTGCGGGAGGTCTTTCATGGCTAAGCCGCTTAGTTAAATGCAGTTAGAAAACTGAACCCTTTGCCATGGTGGGAGATGCAGAGTTGAAGGGAGTATGCCCAAAAGACATTTTAAGAACTTTTTTTACATTTCTTGGGTAGCCTAGACTGAAGTATTTTTGAGGGGTAAGTGATTTATAGCTGTTGATTGTCATCCAGGCATGGCTGCGGCCTGATAATGTGGCCTTGTCTTCTACCAGTAAGAGACTTTTTATTGATTTCCAAACAAGTTTTTGGAAGACAGCATGACTGGTTGGAATGTCCCAGGCTTGAGACAGCCCACTATTTGAGAGGGATTCTTGAAGAAAGTTCTTGGCAGGCGATGAACTTCGATGCTGCATCTTGTTGCCATAAGAAGTGATTCAGGGTGTTGGCAGCTGCATTCCTGATCTTGTGCCAGCAAACAATGAATGCACCTTGCCAAGGACTGTTTCATTTAGGTCAAACTTTATCCGAATCTGTGCCGCCAAAGAGTAGTTTGGAATGCTGAATAGGAGTATGTAAGCCTTAACTAGTAAATTGTCTAGAGTCTAAGCATTCTCTGCTTCTTAGGACTTCACTTCCATAGGTAGAATTTCTGATCAAGCTACCTGGAGGAGAGGTGTCAGCAACGGGCCTGTCAGCTTCAATTTGCGGTTCCTCAGCGTCACTGCCTGTGCCATCTCTTTTCTTTTGATCACCTCCTTCTGCATGGTGAACTGGCATCCTCTCTCAATTTCAAGTGTACAAGAAAGGCATCAAGAGAAAGGTGGAGCTTAAGAAGGCTTTGACAGCATTGATAGAGGACCAGGTTGCAGGAGATTGGGCCTTAAGAGGAGGAGGAGCCCAACATTTCTGAGGAGGACCGTGACCTTATTCTGGAGTCTAAAATGGCTCTAGAAATGCCTGTAGGGGGACCCACGACTTGCCAGGAGCAGAAGGGGTTCCCAGAGCAGGGAGCAGTGTGTCCTCCATGAACCTGTCACCAGAAGATTTGGCAGACAGGAGGGAGGAAAGAAAGTGAAAACTGGAGTTTGCAGAGTTAAAATTGGAGTAACAGCAAGCTCAAGAGAAATGGAGGATGGCTCTGAAAGAGAGGAAGCCTATCCATGAACTCAGCCTTGGAGAACTGGATCTTAAAGCCCTACAAGTGGGGTCCAGAAAAAGTACTGGTGGCAGCATACCTGGAGTGTCTTTAAAAGAGTCAAGCTTCAGAGTACCTAAGAATTTGGTACCTAGTTATGAGGTGGGGGATGATGTGGACAAGTGGTTTGCTGCCTGGGAAGTGGCTCTAAGAGTGCACACGGTCCCCGAGGAGTACTAGGGTGGTAATCTATGGCGGTACATGCCTACAATGGGGAGGGACACTCTTCTTACACTAGAGGTGGAGGACCAGACATGTTACACTGTTATGAAGATGATCTTGATGAGTAAGGGGCTCATTACAATGTCGGGCAGATCACCCCCAATAGGCCGTTGGTGGCGGTCCACCCGGCATTCAGGGATTTGGATTTGGTCCGGCTTTTGGTCCAGCATTTGGAACAGAAACTGTGTGGGGAAAGACCACCACCTCCGGCAAGATGTACGATCCAGATGGGGCAGCGGTCATAATCATATTCCCTTAATGGCAGAGGTGCCAAGCAGGAACCGCAATTGGGATTTTGATTACTATTTTCCACAGCCTTTTCATGGCGGTCCCACTGCCATGGAAAAGCTGTCGGAAATGGCAATTGGGGGCCCCAAACAGGGGCCCCTTCATTGTGGGCTAGGGGGCACATGTAGTGCCCCCACACACATCCATGCGCTGTGTGGATGTGCACATATTGCCTTTTTTCATTGCGAATTGTGCTGCAGCCCTTTACCTGGGACGCAGCACAAGCCGCAAAGGAAAAGGACAGAATCTGACTGCCACACCGGCGGTCCTATCATATTTTGGTTGTCGTAATGACCACCTGCATGTCGGCCAGTCTTAAGACTGCCGTGACCTCCGCCCAGCATCGTAATCAGGACCTAAATTTGCCTTCACCACTCTTGTTTTGCTGTATTCGTTTTTGTTGGCTTTACAACTCTGCACACTTCACCAGTGCTAAAGTGCTTGTGCTCTCTCTTCTACACATGGTAAAACTAGCTTACACCCAATTGGCCTATTAAATTCACTTGGAAGACCCTAGAAAGTGGTACTCCAGGTACCCAGGGCCTGTAAATTAAATGGTATGAGTAGGCTGCAGCACTTATTTTTCCAGCCACTTAACTAGCCTTATTAAACATGTATCGGGCCTGCCACTGCAGCCTGTGTGATAAGCGATCAGAAGCCTAAGACAACTCTCATATATTTATATTAACCAAGGTTCAAAAATACAGTCATAACAAACGTAAAACGGCAACAAGAAATATAAGAAAAACAATGTTATTTATGCTAATGTCAATGAGAAATATGATATTGAAATCCAAAGCAACAGGATACAATCTCATAGTTTCACATCACATCCACAATTACACTAATTTCATCCAACATCTAAAAGCAAGGCACACACAATGACATAATTATTTATAGGTTGCACCGTAAAATCTGGTAACTAAAAAATGTGTTATCTTCGGATTGAAGATAACTAATTGTTAATACAGATGTGATTTTCCTCCAAGGAATGTTATTGTACCTAATGCTCAGAAGTACCAGATTTTATGGAGCAACCTTTAAATAATTATGTTTTTTTGTGTACCTTGCTTTTAAATGTTTGATTAAATTAGTGAGATTGTGGCCGCAAATGTAGTGTGGATGTGAAACTATGAGATTATATTCAGTTTTTTTAAATTTCATTATCATATTTTTCCAAAACATCATTGTTTTTTGGTAATATTTCTTTTGTTGCCCTGTCACGATTGTTATAACTGTATTTTTGAATCATGGTGAATATATATATGAGAATTGCCTTAGGTTTCTGTTCGCTTATTGGATTTCCCTGCCTAGAGGAACTCACACCCAGTTGCAGGGGGGCCTTTTCTTAACATTGCAGTCTTTGTGTGCATTTTTAAACTGCCATGCCAACCTGGCAAATAAAATCTTTTGCCAGGCCTAAACCTCCTTTTTTATTACATATAGGTGCAGGCCATAAACATCCCACAGGGCTGGGTGTGTTTTATTTAAAAAGTTGGACATGTATTTTTCAGTTTTACATGTCCTGGTAGTGAAAAACTCTCAAATTAGTTTTTCACTATTGCAAGGCCACCTCTCCATAGGATAAGAGAGGGTTACAAGGTGAACGTAGTCCTAGAACGGCACAAGTTTTTTACTCGGGTTCAGGGCAAACAGGAGTCGGTCACTAATTATATCGCTGCACTCCGAGGCCTAACTCGTTTATGTGAGTTTGGCGAGTTAAATGACTCACTCATCAGGGATCAATTGGTAAGATGTACTCACAACCCCGATATAAAAGAGAAAGTTCTATCTAAAAACCCCTCATTAAGGGAAGCCATCAGTATGGTCCAGTCTATTGAACACACTGCTAAGTGCATTTTGGAGATGAATCCACCTAAAGAACCAGTCTGTAGTGTAAACAATGCTAAAGGTACCTTTGAGGATAACAGTGTCACTTAAGTTCTTAAGATGAGGTCGAAAGAAATTAAGGGGGAAAATCCAGTTAGCGTCACTGAAGGGTTAAAATGTTTTAGGTGTGGTAGTAGCAACCACCTTGCGAACAGTCGAATATGATGTGATTATAATCATCTCAGATTTTTAAATAAAATCACGTCACAGAAGATTTTAGCTAGAAACAATGATATACCTTAATGGGTTTTAAAATAATTGATACGAGTATATTGACAATAATATAACTGTTATTGAATTTCTATTCTGAATACTAGTGAATCAATTTAAAAACGATGTTTATTTAACGTTTCCCTTCAATTATTTTTCCCCCGTCTTGATAATCTCCCGGTATCAACTAACAAGGCCACCACAGATATGAAAATAGTGGGCGAGTACCCTTTCAGGATTTATATTTATAAGGGAAATTAATTACTCTATGTGAGTGAGCTGATTGTATCTATTTCATTATTCCCTGGCCAGTTAGGATAAAGATCTAGCCTGAGGTAAGACTGCTTTATGAATTAGATGGAGACACGAAGTACTAGAGACTTGACGTTTTTCTTTTTCTTTGAACTTCATAAAATATTACTCTTTTTTATGCAGACCGTCTAAAAATTACTGAAATATTCCATTATCTGCAGAATTGTGAGATATGCCATAATAAAAGGTGATGACCTGGTAGGTTGATTCACGGGGAAAATTCAAGCAGGCGTTTAGACGTTATATTGTGAGAATATTACTGATTTAGATCTTTTGCTGCATGTTTCCGTTACCATGTGTGCAGCTAGGAGCAGAATATAATCCATAATTCATATTACCGTTGGTGCATTGATTAATGAGAAGAGACAAATATATAAAAAAACTTTGGTGAGTTAAGATAATTAACATCTTTAACGTGGATAATAAAGTTGGGTATTGCAGTTCAGCTAGAAGAATTATTGATTATATTTATTTTAATTTAGAGGACATGATGACCGTTTTAAAAGTCTAGAAGATGAGATGAATCTTCTGTGACGCGATTTTATTGAAAAATCTGAGGTGATTATAATCACATCATATTCGAGTCTTGGATAATACGATGTGCACAAGGGTGACCCTATGACCTTGGAAGCGTTATATACTTTCTTTTACATTCCTCTCAATACACTGGTACTCATTAGGTGGATGCTTACTATCCCTACATACTTTCGGTTAGTATGCTAAAAATGATAGTACATTGATGTATATTTATTTGATTTCCATAATACAGCCCTGATGAAGTCATTGGCCGTAGTATCGGGCCAGACGAAACACGTGTTGGCTGTACTCACTGTATTGGATTTTGATACACCAAGCAACAAAATTTAAGAATAAAGAAGAACATCACGACCAAACATACAATTATGGACATTAACTTCATATTTTGATATTGGATACGTTGAAGTGTCAGACCAGGATTGGAGGAATGATTACTGCTCGCTCTTGACCAGCTAATTATGGTCATAACGAAATTGTGATATAATTGTGATTGATTAGAATTTCACGTTTGAAACTTCATTTGTCAATTTGAACCCATACTTGGTTTACTAAATTTAGATATTTGGGAGCGCAGGAGAGATCCCCCATTGTAGCAGTTTTAACTCCACACTAGATGTGGTTCTTGAGGGTAGTCTGGTAACCACCCTCCTTTTCGCCTAGCAGCACCACTGAATATTCACACATTACTAATCCCTGGTGATATAGAGAGCGCCCCCTTACCAGCAAGGTTACCAGCTGTATATTTTCTTACCTTGCGAACAGTGTTCATTGTACAGCCCGTAATTCTACTTGCATGAAGTGTAATAAAAAGGGCCATTTTGCAAGAGTGTGCAGAGAAGGGGAGATGAATCAAGTTAAAATGATATGCCGTGAAGAAGAGCAGTCTCCTAAGTACATATTTTAAGGAAAAGGTATGGGGAAATTCTTCTTCGATTTATCCTTTACAACATGAGTATATGGAATTTTCTATTTCTTCATACATAGAGATTTAACCTGCCTTAACAGAATGTATTTAGGTATTGGTCTTCTATGGGAGTATATATAATATGCATCCTTTATTAAGTGTATCCACTCTGTTATCACGGGTAATATTGTGATGATTACTTCTATTGAAACATCAGAGTTCATAGGAAATTTTCCATCCTACTTGAAGGAACCTGCATTGTGTGCCTCCTTATCCAATTATATGTTATCACCTAGTATGTTCAAACTTTCTATTGTTATTCATATACCTTGACAGCAAACTGTTGTGGAAGTCATAGAGATGGTTTCGGGTCCTTCCCTCATCTCTTATTGAATAGTGAATATCTCCTGGGAGAGGGAGTCTATTATTCGTCTCCCACCCATTTCCCTCAATGTTACTTTCGGGCAGTTTCCCGTGGCACTTTTGGGTTGCATTGTCACTGTTAGCTTTAAGATGGTATTAACATGTTGCATACTGTCCTAAATCCTCGCTTGTATTGTAAACTGGGAATGTCTTCTCCAACTTCTTGTTCTTCCTTCCTCCTCTTTCCTCTTCTCTTTCTATTTCCCATGGCTTTTCTCCTTTGTTGGCAGAGGGGAGATGTGTTGTATTTTGTCCTTCTTTCCTTCCTCTTTCCTTTTGGTACGTTCTGCCACCTTTCCTCCCCCCTCCCTGTTGGTACGTTTTGCCAGAGCTTGCCTTGGAATGTTGGCATCCCTCTGGCAGTCTCGGAGAGTGGGTGACAGAATAAAGACTACTCCTACCTTCACTTGCATCAGCGTGTTCTTTTTTACAACAGTTACCTTATCACATTTAATAAGTGATGACCTTTGTGTGGCAGGGGGTAGGAATATCATGTTTGGTGTATAATGAATTATAAGTGAAAGTTCGCTTGAATGATAAAGTTGCATTTTACGTCAGGATTCTGAAAATACCAATTTTATAAAGTTGGCATTTTGTTTTGCTAACCATTTTGTGCCTGCAGCATGTTCCTAGGTCACATGACTAATTGTACTTGGCTTTTGTGTATTCTTCCCACATATTATCACAATGGAGGGCCTTGAAGTTGTTAGGACGGCCATCTATCACACTTGCACTTCAAAGGCACTGGCCCAACTCACACACTAAGGACTTCACAGTAGCCTATTGTTCCCCCAGACAGACTGGGATCAGGGTAAGGAGGCTGGACATTTCAGACACTTCTACAGAGGAAAAACACCAGATTTTGTTTCCACTTCAAAGTAGGCATCAGGTATAACAAGCATTTGCCATGCAATAGGTCTCACATTTACGCAAGTTTAAGCTATTGGCATTCTAAATGACCATGCCTTTTATTTATGTTTTAAAAATGAAAAAAAGAAATAAAAGGCATTATTATTTGCAATGTCAGGAGCTCAAACTCGCGTATTTGCGAGACATCTTACATTGCAAATGCTTGTTAACCGAAGTATATCGGAATTGTGACACTGGATCTATGAAATAAAAACAGATGGGAAATATTGAAGGGTAAAACTAAAAATAATGTTTCCTGTTCAGTTCAACCTGTTAAGATCTGTCTACAGATATGTGAGGACCATTGGCGTGTGATTGTGGGAAACTCTCCTGAAGGGGTGAACTCACAAATGGGCAGGACACCAGCTTCTAAATATGTTACACTTCTGAGAATCTAGCAGTGTCGGCTGGCAACTGTTACTCAATCAACACACAGAATACCAAGCTTTGCCAGATGCTGGAACATGACCAACAGCGACAAAACTGAAATCCATCTCTGGGTGTACATTTTATGTTTATTGAAAACCCCTCCCGTCACAAGAGGATAGTGGTCAAAATAAACGAGATTAAGAAAAAGCAAGGGCTTGGTTTGTATCATTATGATCGCTACACTCAGCATACAAGAGCCCCGACCTCTGGTGCCTTGCCACCTGAAATAGCACTGACTGTCATGCAATCGGGATTCATTCATTCCACAGCAGCCTGGATGCGACATGCCTTTCTGGTGGAAGTCAGACAGACTGGGCGACACATCCACACTTGTAGCCACTCCCTAGATAGGGTTCCGCTAGCTTATGTAAACCCTACCAGAGTGCTACTTGGTTATCCATTGGCCAACGGGACCCCAGAAAATCCCATTAACTTCAATCCAGGCCAGGGCTGCATTAGTAGGTGGCGCCTGGCTGCAGCCTCTTTTTTCACCTTGAAAATGCAGCACTCATATTTCCTTTGCAACTTAGCTGTGTTAGGGATCTGTCATTCAAATCTGCATAGACCAGATTCTCTCTTACCCCCATTTTAAACCAAGTATCTGAAACCTGTCAAATCTGGCTTAATGCTCTTCAAGTCCCAATAAAAACACAGAAATCACAACAGCAGAAACCCAATGCTTGGAGTGCCAGTGCGTCGTCCAGCTGTGCTTGTTTCCATGGAGTCCCTGTGATCGGTGTGCAACGCTCGGGTGCCAGTATGCGCAGCAAGGCTGGGGGTGTAAGGGAGATGGATGTGGCTTGCTTACCGCCATGCTGACTGTCTGTGGGGCGCTGGAGCTGCCGCTACGCTCTGGTCTGCCTCCCTCGATATGCTCGGCTTGGCTCCGGCTCCAGCTCTGTCACCGACAGGCCTCCCGGCCGCCAGGTGCCGTGCGCTGCTACCCTGCAGGAAGGGGCACATCCCAGGAGCAGGTGGGTTACAAGAGCAGATGGTGCTTCCTCCAAAGCACTGCTTCCAGTTCCTGCGTTTGGGAGAGCTGGAGTCTTGGTAACAGTGCAAGCTGGTGCTCCCAGCCTATTTAGGGGAGGTGCGGAGCGTGGACAGAAAGACTGAGCCACAGCTAGTGGGGTCGGGGCTGACGGGGGTCTGCAACGGTGCCCAGTTAACAACAAGCATTTGCAATGCAATAGGACTCGCATTTACGCGAGACCTATTGCATTGCAAACGGGAGTGCAGGCAGGCGAGAAGCACGAAGAGCGGGAGTGCGAGAAGGCATGGACTGCGGGAGGGGGGAAGTATGGGAAGAAAGTAGTGCTCACAATCTAAAAAACATACTATGCAACACTCGAAGTAAGGGGGCCAGTAACTATGGAAGGAAACAAATGACGACATTAGCAATCATAAGGAGGGTTTAACAAGCCTAAAACCAATTGGAAGGCAGCCTTTAAGACACAAGCCAATGAAAAAGATGGGCGGAGAGTGGGCTGGGCTTCCACTGAGCTTCCACTCCATACTGAATACTGCATGCCTCCCCTATTTAGGGGAGGTGCGGAGTGTGGACAGAAAGACTGAGCCGCAGCTAGTGGGGGTCGGGGCTGACGGGGGTCTGCAACGGTGCCCAGCTAACAACAAGCATTTGCAATCCAATAGGACTCGCATTTACGCGAGACCTATTGCATTGCAAACGGGAGTGCAGGCAGGCGAGAAGCACGAAGAGCGGGATTGCGAGAAGGCATGGACTGCGGGAGGGGGGAGGTATGGGAAGAAAGTAGCGCTCACAATCTAAAAAACATACTATGCAACACTCGAAGTAAGGGGGCCAGTAACTATGGAAGGATACAAATGACGACATTAGCAATCATAAGGAGGGTTTAACAAGCCTAAAACCAATTGGAAGGCAGCATTTAAGACACAAGCCAATGAAAAAGATGGGCGGAGAGTGGGCGGAGCTTCCACTGAGCTTCCACTCCATACTGAATACTGCATGCCTCCCAAAGTGAGCAGCGCATGCGCGCTGCCGCTTTAGGCTCGACCTAAAAAAGGGAAACTCGGACACACTCTTCAGTATACTCTTGTACCTGTGGATACTAAATAACAAGGACTGCCCGGCTGCCAGAGTTCTACCCTGTTGCTTGAGGCCTGTCATGCTGCCTGAGGAGGAAAACTGGGCCTGCACCCTTCATCCCAGGCTGAAGTGACTACAAGGGTCTGCTGACTGACCTCCTGTTATGAGCTACAGGGACACAGCAGGTTTGAGTGGCCTCTCTGCAGCTGACCTGCTTGAGCCTTACTGGCCTCTGCTTGAATGAGGTCCTAATTCTGAGATGTCGCCTTAGGTCCCGGATACTTGATGTGATGTGGCATCATTTGAGCTCTACTACAAGAAAAGTAGAAATCCCGAGGTTTTGGGCTCTTCACGACCATGAACTGGCATGCTCCCATCAAGATCTTGCAAGCTACACGGCCTGCCAACGTGAAGCTCTGGGGACCCCGACTCTTCAAGCAACAGTGACGACCGGCAACATGAGAACTGTGCTTTGCGCCACACATTGACCAACAAAGTGAAGCTCCAGCAGGGACCATCCACAACCCCCAACAGGATCTTTGCGCTACAGCGACAACTGCCCACGACACCCGTCTGCTCTTCGCACTACAGCGACGGTCATCCCTGATGCTCTTCCTGCTCCACACAGCCTCCTCCACTGCAATCAAAACTTTTTGCTCTCAACTTAAGAAGGTAACGTTTTCTACTGGACTAACCTGTATCTGGCCTGAACTTCATTGCGATCAGCATGAACATGTGACTTTCACCTGGTCCAGCACAACCAGATAACTTTGAGTGCTACTTTGAGCTTTTAAGCGCTATATTTACCTTAAATCTATTAACTGCATATCTCCGGTTCTTCTGATTGGATTTTTGGAGTCAAATAATTTATTAAAATGTACTCTAATTTTTTGATTGGTGTGGGATTTTTCTTGTGTTGTGTTTTCACCTTATTCTTATTTGAGAGCTCCATAAATACTTAACACATTGCCTCTAAATTAATCCTGACTATTTTAGTGGCAAGCTACCAATGGGTTATGCACAGCTAAATTTGATGACGTTTTGTGGCTCATCCTGACAAGGATTATGGCTGTTGCTTAAGAAGGGCTCACACACCCTCAAGAAACAACACAATTTCTTAAAGTGATCATTTAAAAATTTAAATTCAACACTTTCCAGCCAAGCCAAGTGCTGGAGTAACTCCCCTTCCAGGATGGGATGGGGAACTGATTACTACCAAATTTGGAGCAGGTGTATGGGAAGTGTTAAAGGTGTATGGAAAGGGATTTCTCAATGGAGATTTATCTTTTTCCAGCAGATTAAAAAACAATGAAAGAAATATGCATTTGCCCCTTGGGCTTCATTTCTTGTATGCACTTGTAGACTGTGTACACTATGTACAATTATAAGCAAGGCAAATGGGAGCCCGGTGAATATGTTACATTACTTGCTCAGTAGCATGTTCCAAAACCAACCATAATGCTGAAAATGTTTTGTGAATTTCAAAAAGTAGTAAATCTGCACTTGTTCGTAGGAGTGCTTTTATAGGCAAATGTTTACTACTTGTGAACTGGATCCAATGTATTTTAAGAACATTTCTTTGGGTGGAGTGCTGCAAAACGCACTGTTTAGCACCATTTTCATACTTTTTTCTAAGTATGCCAGAATTTTATTTTTACTATTTGATGAGTTCCCTCTTCAGATATACTTGCCAAGAATTTCTGAAGAAGTAACTCATCAAATAGTCAAAATAAAATTCTGGCATACTTAGAAAAAAGTATGAAAATGGAGCTAAACAGTGCGTTTAGTCAAAGTCTTTGAAAACCTTTTCTCTAACACAGACTATCTTACCACATTTTCTCTGAAATTTTCAGGGGGCAAAACTTATACTTATACTTAAACTTATAAATAAAATTCTGGCATACTTAGAAAAAAGTATGAAAATGGAGCTAAACAGTGCGTTTAGTCAAAGTCTTTGAAAACCTTTTCTCTAAAACAGACTATCTTACCACATTTTCTCTGAAATTTTCAGGGGGCAAAACTTATACTTATACTTAAACTTATAAATAAAATTCTGGAATACTTAGAAAAAAGTATGAAAATGGAGCTAAACAGTGCGTTTAGTCAAGGTCTTTGAAAATCTTTTCTCTAAAACACTCTATCTTACCACATTTCCTCAGAAATTTTCAGGGGCAAAACTTTCCCCAAACCTTCTTTAATGGACCAAGGCTTGTTCACTTTTTGGGATTACGAATGTTATCCAGGCAGCAGGTTAGAAAAACTCACTAGTTGTCACAGAACCAACACCAGGAAAACAATGCAGGTTCTGATTTTGCACACTTAATGGAATTTAATGAAGGATGACACACTAAGGACCTTATTAAGAGTGCGGCCATCCATAGGACCATTGTACTCGTGGTGGTGATCCAACCACCGACCACTGCAGTCGAACTGACACAGGACCGCTGAGTTTGCCGGGGATCCAGGATCCTGCAGCAGTCGTGCAGCAGTCAGGTAGCTGCAATATGTTGGCAGTGCCGCTGAGGCACCGCCGAGCATATTACAAGTTGGTTGTCCACAGCCCTTTTCATGGCAGAGAGGCAAGAAAGGGGCCCCTAATAGGGCCCCCTACCACTCCTGGGCCTTGGGCTACATACGGGGGGCACATGTAGTGCCCCCCTGGATTTGCACCACCAGTTCCTGCACAGAGTGGCATGTATGCCACACCATGCAGGAAGGTGCAGCCGGTGCTCTGACAGCGGCAGTCTGCATGTTAGACTCTTCTATGAGCCTAACAGACTGCTGCCGTCAGATTGCAGCAGCACCGCCCTACAGACCAGGAATGCGCTCCTAATCTGGTGTGCGAGTGCACCACAACTTTGGAGATCCTACAATGGATGGCGCTGCCGCGTTAGGCCCGCCGAAGTCATAATAAGGCCCTCAGTCTCTTCTCAGAAATGTCTTCAGTTTACTGACATTAAAGAGCTAAACGCTTACCATGCACTAGTCGAAACTCAGGCCATCTGTGCAGCTGTAAACTTCAACATCAATAAATCATTAGATTTGTAGAGAACTTCTTGTCACCCGTGAGGTATCCATGCCCCGGTGCTCTAAGTTACATATCTCAGCTAGGTTATTAGAAATATCCTTTAACTCTAACTTCTAGTCCGCCCATTCCATCAGACAGACCAGTCAGTGCTACCAATGCAGGTTACTTACTAGAGTGTTTCATCCTGTGATTGTAGGACAGGCGGAACACAGGATTTGGACTAAAAGGATTGAACAGTGTTACTGATTACTTGAGTTATTCTGGTTTTCCTTTCTAAATAGCTGAGTGGAGACATCATAATCTGCATCTCAAGTCACTGCAACACCACCAGGTTTCAGAGAGATGAGTGGTATGGTTTATGCCATAAGCATATAAAGTAAACATACACCATTATAAAACCAGCAGCAAAACTTGTGTTTGGGCCTAATATAGAGTTTGGTGGACGGGTAGTCTGTCACAAAAGATGGCAAAGATCCCATATGCTTTTTTACACGGGCCCTAGGGTATGCACTTGTTAATACGGTGGATGGGCTACCTGTCTCGTTTGTGATTGAGTAATCTGTCCACCAAATTTTAAATTAGGTCTTTTGTTTAAAGTTGACACATATATATATATATATATATATATATATATATTCACTGAAAAACCATAGGTTTCAGGCCTTATATAGTTAGGAATTAGAATTTAAAAAACCTTTAAAATTCACTGAAAAAACTATATGTTTTAGGGGTGTTCTAGTTAGCTGGGCATTTCACTCATTCAAAACCATTGAAATTGCTCCTATATAGTTAGTTGTACTAACTATATTTCGCGCACCCGCAATCCACTGCTGATGATGTCACATATTACATCATTCATGACATGGTCAGTGACATCACTGATGACATCTCCAATGACATCACTGATGACATCATTCACGTGACAATCACATACACCTTTTCATACACTAGTAAAATCTTTCATCACTCTTTGTAAAATACAGAGTATCATATTTGAATCCATTGTCACAGCAATACAAGTATCTAAAAACCCACTCAGTGATTCATAGATGTATACACACATCTAATCACTTACCTGTAGATTCACTCATACATGCTGTCAATGAACAATAGAACACTATCAAAAATACTTATACACCTATATCGACATTACCCACCAGCACACATCCTATTCACATATGAAATCATCCTACTCACTTATGCAAACAATGGATCATACTTACATATTTACTTAGCTACACACTTATACAAACACAACTTCATCTATTCATTTAGATAGTAAGTCATGCTTAGTGAATTATAAAATCATTATTACAAGTATACAGTTATCCATACAGTCACTCACACAATCATCTTATGTATACTTCAATCAATCAATCATAACACTTGTATAGCGCGCTACTCACCCGGAAGGGTCTCAAGGCGCTTGGGGAAGGGGGGCCGCTACTGCTCGAACAACCAGGTCTTGAGTTGTCTCCTGAAGGCGAGGTGGTCCTGGGTCAGCCGAAGGTGGATGGGGAGGGAGTTCCATGTCTTGGCCGCCAGGTAGGAGAAGGATCTGCCTCAGGTTTTTTAAATGCTAATTCCTAACTATACAAGGCCTGAAACCTATGGTTTTTTCAGTGAATTTCAAAGGTTTTTTAAATGCTAATTCCTAACTATATAAGGCCTGAAACCTATGGTTTTTTCAGTGAATTTGCAAGGTTTTTTTAATGCTAATTCCTAACTATATAAGACCTGAAAGCCCACCAGGAATCACCAGTAAACGCCAGGGGACTGCATTGCAGAGAGGTGTAATGAAGCCACGCCCCTTTTTACACCTCTCTGCAACGCAGCCCCCGGGCGTGTTTGCAGAGGGGGAACTAATTCCCCTTGCATACTGTGGGTCCCTGGGGGCCAACTAGCCCACCTTGAACCTGCAGTATGCACCAGAAGGCTGCATTGCAGAGGTGTAATAAGGCCACAACCTTTTTTACACCTCTCTGCAACGCAGCCCCAGTTCATGTTTGAAGAGGGGGAACTAATTCCCCTTGCATACTGGGGGCCCCTGGGGGCCAACTAGCCCACCTGGAACCTCCAGTATGCGCCAGGGGGCTGCATTGCACAGAGGTGTAATGAGGCTATGCCCCATGTTACACCTCTCTGCAACGCAGCCCCCTGGCACGTTTGCAGAGAGGGAACTAATTCCCCTTGCATACTGGGGGTCCCTGGGGGCCAACTAGCCCACCAGGAGACTCAAGTATGCGCCAGGGGGCTGTGTTGCTTTGCCTTGGAGGGCGGCAGTCCCCGGGGTAGTGTGGGGGGGATTGGGCACCCCCACACTTCTTTATCACTATGCCCCCGCGATTTGGTCCCCCTGGGGGTAATTTTTAAAAAAAAATACTGGGTTAAAAAAAATAAAAAATTGCCTTGGGGGTCCTTGTTGGACCACCTTAACAGGCCTAGGGGGTCAGGGTGTTTCTACCCTGCCCCCTTTTTGTGTTCTGCATGTTTGTTTTTCTGCTTTCTTGTGCCTCAGTCTAATGAGCACAAGATGGCTGCCAACACTTCCTGGTTTGGAGTGATGACAGCCAATAAGCATGCAGCTTTCTCGGAAAGGTACGCGCACCGTCCGCGTAACGTACGCATACGTACGCGGACCCGTGCACGCACGGTACGCGCACCCCGTGATTTTTAAAAAAATATATATTTTTTTGCCTTGGGGGGTCCTAGTAGGACCCCCTGAGCAGGCCTAGGGGGTCAAGGTGCTTCTACTCTGCCCCCTTTTTGAGTTCTACACGTTTGTTTTTCTGCTTTCTTGTGCCTCAGTCTACCGAGGCACAAGTTGGCTGCCAACAATTTCTGTTTTGGAGTGTTGACAGACAATGGCAGCCAATCAGCATGCAGCTCGCGCACGCGAAGGTCCGCGCACGTATATATAAATATATATATATTATAGTTAGCTGGACATTTTACTCATACAAAACCATTGAACTTCCCCTGGTATAGTTAGTTGTACTCACTATAACTTGTGCGCCCGCAATCCACTGCTGATGATGTCACATATTAAATCATTCATGACATGATCAGTGACATCACTGATGGCATCATCCAGTGAATGTGGTTTGCTTTGATATTTAAATATGTATTATAAATACACTACTTTGCATTGAAGAATGAGTGGATATATAAATATAAATGCGTGGATGGTGGTTTTAGTAACAGTGTCATTGATTGTTTCCTTGACTAATTTGTAGAGTCTCATTATATATAATGTGTAGTTACCAAACTGTGTGAAAGTCTTTATTGTTTTGTCTTAATTGCTATGTGAAAGACTATATTTGTTATTGGTTTCTTAACTGAGTATTTGTATGGGTAAATGAATGTTTATGTGGTTTGGTGGGGGGTGTGTGATTGCCAAAAAATGTGTGAATAGTTCATTCAGTAGGTATATGAGGTTAAGACTACATTTTATAACAGTTGTTTCAGTGAGTGTATATGTTTATGGGTGTGGTGGTGATGAAATATTTCTCTCAATGGTACATCTCCATTAAACTTGAAAAAAAAGGCAGTGTATGTGACAGTTATATCTAATTAATTGTGCCTAAGACTTAGTGATTGTATGAGTCACTATATGGATAACTGTATACTTGTAATAGTGATTTTATAACACACTAAGCGTGAGTTACTATCTATATAAATAGATGAAGTGGTGTTTGTAAAAGTGTGTAGGTGAGTAAATGTAACTATAATCAATTGTTTGCATAAGTCAGAAGGATGTCTTTATAAGTGAATACAATGGGTGCTGGTGTGTAATGTTGAAATAGGCATATAAGTATATTTGATAGTGTTCTGTTGATTATTCACTGCATATAACACTGAATCTATAGGTAAGTGATTAGATGTGTGTATAGTTCTATGAATAACTGAGTGGGTGTTTAGAAATTTATATTGGTGTGTCAATGGTTTCAAATGTGGCACTTTCTATTTTACAGTGAGTGATGAAAGATTATACTAGTGTGTGATGCGGTGTATTTGATTGTCACATGGATGATGTCATCAGTGATGTAATTTGAGATGTCATCAGTGATGTCATCAGTGATGTCACTGACCATGTCATGAATGATGCACTTTTTGTGACGTTCCGGTGGCACAGAAGACTGAGTGATATTTATCAGGCAGGACTAAGCCACTTTTTGTGGCATAATCCTGCCTGATAAATATCAGTCCCTTTAACGCAGTGTCCTGCGTTAAAGGGACGTGCAATGGGTGTTGCTGGGGGCGTTCCCAGCAGCATCCATGGACTTGAGTAATTTATAGCATCCTCAAAGTCAGTCTTTCAAAAATTCCAAAGTATAGGACATGATAATCCAAATCCAAATGTTTCTCAAGAAAAGTCATAAACCATGTCCTTGGGTCATATCTGCCCAAACGCCGATATTCCGAACGATTGAAAATGACTTTTTTTGAGAAACATTTGGATTTGGATTTGGATTATCATGTCCTATACTTTGGAATTTCTGAAAGACTGACTTTGAGGATGCTATAAATTACTCAAGTCTGCCCGAATTGTGTGGGTCAAATTGATACCTAGTCACTTTGAATAAGAATGTACTTACGTCTCGTCTAACATTTGGAAGAAATATCTAGTTATATGACAACAGGATACCAACATAACTTGAAGGAAATAAGAACGCCCTGAAGAAGTTCTGTTGTACAGAACGAAACGCATCGGCTGGATGTGGTACATAAACTTAAGGAAAATAAAAGCATTTGAATATACGCCAAGATTCAGCGCTTCAATAAGGACTCTAAGTGATATGATTTGATTGGACATGCTGTTGTGCAAGTGGTGCTGTGCCAAACTTTGGAATATTCTCCACTACTCTCTACTACTCACTCTCTACTACTCCACTACTCTCTAATACTCACTCTCTACTACTCATTCTCTACTACTCTACTACTCTCTACTACTCTCTCTCTCTACTACTCACTCCCTACTACTCACTATCTACTACTCTCTACTACTCACTCTCTACTACTCTCTACTACTCTCTCTCTACTACTCTCTACTACTCACTCTCTACTACTCACTCTCTACTACACTCTACTACTCACTCTCTACTACTCTCTACTACTCACTCTCTACTACTCACTCTCTACTACTCACTCCCTACTACTCACTCTCTACTACTCACTCTCTACTACTCACTCTACTACTCACTCTACTACTCACTCTCTACTACTCACTCTCTACTACTCTCTACTACTCACTCTCTACTACTCTCTACTTTTCTCTCTCTCTGCTACTCACTCTCTACTACTCACTCTCTACTACTCTCTACTACTCACTGTCTACTACTCACTCTCTACTACTCTCTACTACTCACTCTTTACTACTCTCGTCTACTCATTCTCTACTGCTCTCTACTACTCACTCTACTACTTACTATCTACTTCTCTCTACTACTCACTCTCTACTACTTACTTTAATACTCTCTACTACTCACTCTCTGCTACTCTCTCTACTGCTCTCTACTACTCACTCTCTACTCTCTATTACTCACTCTCTACTCTCTACCTCTCTCTATTAGTCTCTACCTCTCTCTACACGCACACATATACACGTATATATATATGCATTTATATATATGTATGTGTGTATATATATATATATATATAGATACATATATAAACATATATAATCTGCATATCTATATAAATACAAATATAAATGCATGCATACATATACATATATGCATAGATATGCATGTTATTTACATGAAAGTTTGAAAAACACGAATAAAAGCAAAGCTAAAAAGCCACCTAATTACAAACAGAATGGCTTTAACTTAAACGAGGGCGAGATCTATTGCATTTTCAATGCTTGTTTACTTTGGTTCCATCAAGAAGGCATTCAGATGTGTCACACATTTGCCATAAATTCTGAATGTTAGCACTCTAGTTGCTCATTAGATCACTGTAGAAAAGCTACTGCTCACCAGGGAAGTCTGCTGCTGGTATTCAAAGTGCATGTTTCAGTCTGCATGTCAGAATTTCTTTAACCCCTTCGATGTTCATGACAAGCTCAGCTCGTCATGAGGCACAGTGGAGCTGTGCTCATGACGAGCTGAGCTCGTCATGATCATCGGGATTTCCAACAAGACCAGCACCGGAGGAAAATACCATCAGCATCGATGGTGTTAATGAAATAGAAGAGGATTTGAGAAGTCACTCAAAATGTGCCCTAATTTTTCTTTCTGAAGCACTAATCATACTTTCTATGGCAAAATGAACCCCCTCGTTTTTGTTCCTTTTTACATTAAATGTTTTCAGACTTACCACTTCATTCCAATCAAGATGGCTTCTGGTGTGCCATACTTTTGTCATGAGTAAAACTGTTAGCGCTCTAGTTGTTCTTTAAAACACTCTGGGACATTCTGTCATTGGGCTATACTTGGGCTACATCTGGGTGATATTTGGGCTACACTTGGGCTCTTTTGTCTCTGGTGGCCATCTTGGGAGACTGCATGTCAGAATTTTTTAATGAAATAGAAGAGGATTTGAGAAGTCACTCAAAATGTGCCCTAATTTTTCTTTCTGCAGCACTAATCATACTTTCTATGGCAAAGTATACCCCCTCATTTTGTTCCTTTTTAAATTAAATGTTTTCAGACTTACCACTTCATTCCAATCAAGATGGCTTCAGGTGTGCCATACCTTTGTAATAAGTAGGACTGTTAGCGCTCCAGTTGTTCTTTAGAACACTCTAGGAGGCTGCAGTAGAACACAAAGGAATCAACTTGACTATGGCAACATCATTTACAATGGCGCCCCAGCCTACGCCATTCACCGTCTGCAGCTAGTGCAGAACCAGGCCGCCCGCCTGATTCACGGCCTGCCCAAATTCCACCGAGCTACTCCCTTACTGCAGGCACTGCAATGGCTGCCGGTGAAAGAGCGAGCCCTGTTCAAGCTTGGCTGTACCACCTTTCAGGCCAAAATGGGCACCGCCCCGGAGTTCATCTGCTCCGTCATCAAGCCCTACACGCCGGGTAGAGAGCTTCGATCCACCCATCAGGCCCTGCTAACTACCCCCCGTTTCAGAAAGAAAAAGGCGGGCGGAACAAAATTTGCAGTTCTCGCTCCTGCGTTCTGGAACTCCCTTCCGACCGAACTCCGCATGACATCCTCTTACATCGAGTTCCGGAAAGGTCTTAAAACTCTGCTCTTCTCCCGATCCTATAAGGTCTAGATTCCCTCCGCTCCTGTTGTCTCCTCGCAATCCGAAAGCGCCAAGAAACCGCGTGGTAGAAGCGCGCTATACAAATGTTTTTTAAATTCAACTGACAGTCTCTGTCCTTGTTGGATGTACATGTTTTACTGAGAATGTCAGACTTCATTCTCACATGACTGAGAAAGATAATGTGAATTTACTGAAAATATGCTTTCAGTTTAGCTTATAGATCCCCTTCCAAACCACCTTGGGAAAAGCATGAGATAATAGTTTTCTTTCAAACATGATTCATGATATCCCAGCAGAAGGCTTTTTCACATGGTAAAATCACCTCAGAACACACCACAATTCCTAAAATGAGTATGGTACCATCAACAAATGATTTATAATGTAACTAAAGTCCTAAAACCTTCTATTAACTGCAATGCTTTTTAATGAGGTGCTATCATGTATATTGGTCCCAAAATGGCTGCCAACACTTCTTGGATGAAGTGCTGACAGCGAATCAGATCTCACGATGAGATGTGCGGTTAGGCTCCGCCCAGATATATATATTTTTTTCCTTTTGATTTTCTCAGGAACTACTGGAGGGATTTACACCATTTAAGCAAAAGGCCGATCTGCGAACCAAACTCTACCTCTCTGCCAAATTTGGTGTAATTCCGTTCAGCCGTTCGGGCTGTAGCCGTGTCTAATCATCCTATGGAAAATATCATGGGGAAAACACGTTTTGGGACCCCCCTTTTTTCTCAGCCCCCACTTTACGAATCCCCCCAAAACTTTCAGGGAAGGAGCGGAGCGGGCCATCTTCTTTGAGAAATTCGCGAAGATTCATCAACCAGCGCCAAAGTTATTCCGAATAGAATGTTGCGGATTTCCTATGGAAACTAGGTCCTAACTATATATACCTACTGGCGACCGCCAGTAGGTAATATATATATATATAAATATGTTTTTGTAGACATATCTATACAGCCTTCATTCTGACATAAGAATGCGGTCGCAGCTCCATCAGATTTTGGTAACCTATCATCCTGATTTTGAGGATTCCAATGCTGACGAGAGACTGGGTGGGTTTAGGTACTGTAGCATCAGCAGTGGATTTGTGGGTCTGTTGTTTAAAATGAGTGTGCTAGAACAATTACCATATGCGCAGCCGATCGAGTTCATTGGGCGTCGCTGAAGCCTTGGCAAAGGCATTCAGTTGTTGTCTGGGTGAAGTGGCAGTGGTATTGTTCGGCATGTTGATATGTGGGTGCATTAACTGTACTTAGTTGGAGTATTTCAAGTGTTATGTAGTTCTATTGAACATGTTCTGTTAATTGTGGATCATGATGTATTTGTTCTACCGGTTTAGGACATATTTCGGTATACTAATAATTTCCTTTTACTTTTACATTTACAAAGTAGAGCACATGCAGCACACCTTTGTGTCTCCCCAAATGGATGCAGTGGTGATTTTAAGTAAACCAGTTCCAAAGACCAAACAGCATTAGGTAGAGTCCAGAGTAAACTAAGTAAAATGCACAGTAAAGGAGGCAACCGATTCAATTAATATCACACTAAGTAAGTGTCAACATCAAATAAATCCAGAATAAAAGTTGTCGTCTCTCCACGTACCTGCATATTATACTCTGTGTTGCAAGGGTTGCTAATTAAAACGGGGAACAGTCCCCCGTCTGATAGAAATGTTCTCCAGGGAAACATCATAAATGTCTGAAAAAGATAGAGAAACGTAAAAAAGTCAAAATTACAAAAGTAAATGTACTCTGTAATATCAAACAGTTTGATGACATGTCTACTATTCATTGTTCTCTAGATAGGTAATGTGTGGTATGCACAGGCAGTACACCTGTCTCTTTGGATGTTAACAGATCAGTCAAACAGGGGACATGTAAGAAAGGGACGTCATGTATTTCAAAAACAAATATATTGAAATAGTTCCTCTAGGAAAATGGATTGTCTCTTGAGCAACGTAACAGACTGCAGCGGGCACTGAACAGCTATAACTCTCAGTGAAGAGAACTGATATCCGAGCATCACTCCCTGGGTGCAGGACCTACACGCAACAATAGCTGCCTGCAGGAGCTCACGTGAGGCTCTTAAATATAAAGGGGGCATTTTTGAGTAACCCTATTCATCCATTGGTTGCTTTGGGTCTGCACCCTTCAGTAACTGCTTGATGATATTATCATTGATATATTGGGCCCATCAACAGGAGCATTTTCTCTTTAACAATGTGATATTTGGTAGTTGGTGTATTTGCCTGCCTATAAGTGCCCTCCCCAAGAATGTTCTAAACAAACTCCTGATTATCCAACATATGGCTGTGAGAGTCATGCTATACTTACCACAGAAGATTTCTGTTGCCCATCATCTCGACCATCTACACTAGCTGCCAGTCGAGAAGAGCTCAAAGTACTTACTACTTACCACAAAGCTATCTATGGACCGTGTTTGGAATTTGTTAAGGACAAGATCGTTATCAATACACCAGCTCACACGTTTGCTTTCTCTTCTGTCCAAGTATCTTCTAACTAGGCAAGAAGGACGTTCCTTTCATATGTGACACATCTTGGTTATAGAATGCAGTTCCTTCACACTTACACATCAGGAATCACTTAGCTTTTAGAGAATCAATCAAAATGCACCTCTACAAATTAACTAACCAAAAAGAAGGCATACCCAGCGACAGTATACCTGGTTTAGTAGTTATGCACACACCAAAAAAAGCACAAAGAGCTAAAGTTCCAGATCTTTGTCCTAACACTTTGAATCTGCGATCTTCGTTCCACTGGAGTTGAGATTTGAGTATATATTGGAGTCTTTTCTCCAGGAGATCAACTGGAGTGGTACTACTAATGCAATTACTAACTTTTCACACAATTTTAAATGCCATGCTCTTAAGCCAATGGCTATCAGCGGAGAAGATTTAAGGCTGGTGAAAGCCAATTGTTTTCCCTAAATTAAGTCTCAATCTTGGCTCCAGGATTTTATTAGTGGGGTTGTTGTGCAGTTTGGCACTTCGGGAGACCATCCAACAATGCATTTGCATAATACAATTTGCATTGTGTTAAAGATGCCGCTCATCATTTGTGGAGCTTCTTATCAATGTACAGAGGTGTTTGCGCCACTGACCTAATGTGTGCCTCAACAATGAGACCGACATTTCGGATGATGCTGAGTATTCTTGCAAAAGGTGATGGAATCCAAAGAGTTTGGAAGGATGACTAAGCCCATCACTTGCTTGGAATTTCTGAATGGAGTTTATAATGGGCACCTCATTTTTCTGTTCTATTTAGATTCATTTTGTATCTGTCCAGAAGGTGACTTCTTCCAAACCTCTTTTGAGTTCAGGGAAGTCATCTTGCTGGTCCCTGACACACAGAGAAATGTATGCATCATCTGGGAAAAAAGAGGAAAAAGCATAACAGTGGGCTGATGATGAAAATAATGGCTTAATGAAGATATTAATAGTGATGATAGATGTGAACATTTGCTTCTAGTTTATGGTCCCAGATGAAGGGCGATTCAGCCCGAAATGCATTGGACTGAAAATCATGTTGTTTTGATTGAATATCACTAATCATGGAAATGAACAGTTTGGAATAAATATGAACTTATGATTAAAAAAATAAGACTATTCCAACATAAAGACTTTCATGAACTTATGTTTAAAAATAACTGATCTGGACTATTCCAGTCACACAAGAGTGGAGCGCCAGGGGATGCTTCCAACATCTGTTGGGATCACTTTCTTGATATTTTAATTGACGTCCACGACAAGAGACACCACCCGGGCAGCACCCTCAAAAATGGAAGACATTGGTGAATCATTCCTATAAAACTTCTAGCACACTAGAGCTGTGCAACTCTCCAACACTTTGGTCTAACATTTGGTGCCTCTCATATTCCACACTAGATTCTGCAAACAGAAAGGGACTCAGGCCACCACACTTGTTTGACCCGTTACAAATAATTAAACCATTTTAAAGCTGTCTTTGGCATACAGCTGTCCAATCTGAGCCAATGAATTAAAGGCTGAAATTCAAAGTCTTGAATGCATTAGACAAATTAAGAAGGATTAACACTGACAATTCACCTTTGGCAGCTTTAGTTAAAACATAACGTAGTGGGGCAATCACTGTCTCAGTACCATGGTGTGTCCAGAAGGCACACTGGTAGACCAGCAGTTGATGGTCTAGGAATTCCTGAAACTGAGAAGCAGTGACCCTCTCCGCGTTTTTGACACTGTGAACACCAGCAATTGGGTAGACATTTTGAAACACACTGGGATCTAAATATCTTTTTAATTAGCAGATCTACTGCTTATTTTTCTATTGCAGGTCACGCCTGTCTTGAATGATTTATTCACCAGTTTGGTAACTCATGGGGCAGTAATCAGAGGCACGTAACTGGATGCCAGTCCACCCAGCCCATCATCTTCATAAAATGTTGACTTGATTTTTCTCTGGAGTCCTTCAGTTTTTTGGATCGTCAACTCGTAAAAACGAAAAAAGAGAAGATTTTACATCCTCAACCGAACCTCCTTCATTTACTACAACCTCTTCTAAAATAGTATATGTATCGACCTTTGGCCAGTTCTAGTAAATTCATTTGAACAAAACGGGACATATTAGATTATTTTACAGTTCCTCTACATGTTGGTGAGTGAAGAGGTAGACATCTTGGATTCATGACTTACTGTACTCATTTTGTCCAGAGTTGAGAGGTGTTGATAGTTCGACTTGTGTGTGTGAGAACAGAGAAGCACGATTCACGGCCCATGGTTCCCCAGGTTTTTCTTTTAAGAAAAAGAAACAGGACTGGTCTTTAGGAGTCCTTGAAGTCAGGAAAATTTGGAATCCATGAAAGTTGGAACTCATGCCTAGATTTACATCTTTCGAAAGGATTGTTTTTGAATCAGTTCAAAGTAGCCAGACATATATGCACATAACCAGGGGTGACTGGCTCTTTTTTTCAGAGCAGGAACTGCAACTGGTTCGTTATTATAAAAGTGATCCAATAAGCACTTACAATGAGGAGTAGTGAGAAATACCTGCGAGTTGGATATCATGCCTAGCTTTGAACATCCCAAAAAGACTGATCTTGAATCAGATCCTCAACTGTATTTTCTTCTAACTAGATCTTCACACGCCCCTTCCATGCACGTTTACCCACACCCATACATCCTATCTCCCTCTAAGCATCCACCACCAACCCACACCCAAGTACCCAAGTATATATCTATCCACCCACAACCAAGCATTCGTCCATCCACCTACCCTTGCGGCCATCCAGCTACCCAACCACATCAATCAATTTTCTGTGTGCTCTCACAGTCATCCAACCATCTAGTCATTGCTGTACACAATGCAACAGTCATCAATCCATCCATGCAAACAATCAAATGAACATGTGTGTTCTTATCAGGGTCCTGCCTGTGTGCTATATGTGCCTATATGTTTGATGTTTGTGCATCCAACCATATCATACCCTAACCTCCAGCCAGTAAAACAGAACTACTAGCAATGGTAGACCTTGTTTTGATAAGGCAATCATCATTACTAGGCTCCGGTGTAGAGCTTCTTGAGCATATATTTACGATTTGGACATAGAATTAATGTAATGAACATTGCTAGTGAGTAATAGAGTCATGCACCACCACTGTATGATGGTGGGTCATGGATTTGGGGTGTGGCTATTATCATATCCTGTATGTCCTGATTCAAAGGAAATTTACAGAGCAGACACTAATGGCTTACTGATCTATTCTTTTTTATTCAAACCCTCTTTGGCATTGTGTTTTCTGCTTCTGGGGGAGGGTGTCTATGCTGTCCTTGCTGTCTTCTAACCTAGAATACCCTCCTCCTTTACGTCTTGCCCCAATCCCGTCCCAGGGCAGGAAAAGTTGTCCATTGTAGTGGCTCTGTCCTGCAGGGCCTAATGTCATCACAACACAACAGCTATATACATAGTTGTCGATCAACGTTTGCCCTTTAAGACTAATGCATGCTGTTGGGCGTCCTAAATTATGCATCTTAGAAGCAAAACTGCGAACAGAATAGCATGTCCAGGATGTGCTCTTGCCTTACATTTCTGACATACTGTGTATTGATATACCATAGACATCAGTATTTGTTTATTATTAAGGTACCTCTACTCACCCTGTGCTTCCGAGGATCCAGCGGCTGAGGCAGAGGTAGTTGTGAAGCAAAGGCACTCTTGACTACAGAGTTACTCAGTGGAGGCAGTCCATGGAACATGTTTTCTGTAGTAGCAGAGTGGGCCGAAAGATTCCCGACAGAAAGAAATGCCTCTCTAAAAGGATATAGTAATAAAATTGAGGTTATAAGAACAACAAACACATCCTGTAGCTGTCCTGATATTCTATATTTGAGCATCACTGCACATGTCATAACAGTTGCCCTTGCTCTGAGGTGATGAGCATGACTAAAAAGTGGCAATCACAACATGTTTAAAACATACAAGAGCTTATAGGCTCTGCCAGGTCCTACAGCGTCATTGTCTCTTACTCTTCTCTCACAGCTGCCCTTCAAAGCATTTACAGTGAGCACTCTCAGGTGGCGATATAGTCAGAATAAGTAATGCAATAGAAGTGGATGGTTTTATCAATTAAAGGTATGGCTCTGTTTAGCATGTCCCAATCTGTTTCCACTAATATATAGCTTAGTTCCTTTCCCTAGCAGGCTAGAGTGTGTGTTAGACCTGGCATCTTTTGGTGTGATTTCCCCTGACATTTTGCCTTCTGACTCCTGTTTTGACTGTGTGCTGAACTTAATTTTTGCTGGCCTTAGGACTCTGGACACTCTTTCACTGCTAACTAGTGCTAAAGTGCATGTGCCCTGTGTCTAAAATGTAATGGCATTTGGTTTCTCCATGGTTGGCATATTTGATTTACTGATAAATCCCTAGTACAGTGCACTATATGTGCACATGAGCTGTAAATATAATGCTACTAGTGGGCCTGCAGCACCGATAGTGCCACCCAGATGAGTAGTCCTTTAAACACGTCCCAGGCCTGCCACTGCAGAGCCTGTGTATGCAGGTTTAAACTGCCATTTCGACCTGGCAAGTTCACCTACTTGCCAGGCCCACACCTTCCCTCTTCGTACGACGCACCCCCCTCTGACTTCCCTAAATCCAAAATCCAAGTGATCACAGACCTCCGGAAAGGCCTTCCCTGCACAAAACTCCCGAGACTGCCCATCCTTACCACCATACCTAGGGTGCCCAAAGAAAGGACCGCCAGCAACAAAGAGCTTTTCGCCAACTGCTTACTGATCAACTGCAGATCGGCCTCACTACACGCAACTGTACTAGCAGAGACTATCCTCTCGCATGACATTGACATTGCGTTCCTCACAGAGACGTTGCTCAATGAGATATCCCCACAATGCTTAGACATGTTTGTACCCTCAGGCTTCTCCCTCATCAACAAAGACAGGATAGACAAGCGAGGAGGAGGGGTTGCTATTATCCATAAGGACAACATGGTCATCACGGAAAATAACTCTTTTGATTACAATACATTTGAATGTCTCTCATTCAACATCAAGACCAAAGATGGTGGTTCTTTACTTTGTCACCTGCTCTATCACCCCCCAGGTAAAAACGCTGCATTCAGAGAACAACTATCCGACCTGATAGCACAGGGTGCACTCGGTGATACCAATAATCTAATTCTTGGTGACCTGAACCTACGGTGGAACGAGACCAATAACCCTCTAATCCAATCTCTATCCAGTCTCCTCTGTGATAACAATTTAATCCAGTACTGCACAGAGGAGACACACTACAAAGGAGCCACACTGGATGCCATCATTGCGCAAAGAAACACAATCACTATCAACTATATCCAGTTGACTGGTCAGACAACCACATGATCCTATTTCATATCAATCACACCACTCTCTCCCAATCACCTCCACAAGATCCCCCCAAATGGCTGAAAAACTTCTCTCAAGTTCCCTTGGGAATCCTGGAAGATCAGATAAGCTCACTTCTCCCCAACACCAATGACTACCTCTCCACTAATGACCTCACCAATTGTTACAATGCTAAGCTAGTGTCCTTACTTGACAAAATAGCTCCTTTAAAGCTCAAAAAGGGCAGAGCCATCCCATCCAGATCATGGTTCAACTCTGACCTCAACTCCGAAAGGAGGAATTTAGGAGCCAAAGGTGACCTGAACCTACGGTGGAACGAGACCAATAACCCTCTAATCCAATCTCTATCCAGTCTCCTCTGTGATAACAATTTAATCCAGTACTGCACAGAGGAGACACACTACAAAGGAGCCACACTGGATGCCATCATTGCGCAAAGAAACACAATCACTATCAACTACATCCTGTTGACTGGTCAGACCACCACATGATCCTATTTCATATCAATCACCCCACTCTCTCCCAATCACCTCCACAAGATCCCCCCAAATGGCTGAACAACTTCTCTCAAGTTCCCTTGGGAATCCTGGAAGATCAGATAAGCTCACTTCTCCCCAACACCAATGACTACCTCTCCACTAATGACCTCACCAATTGTTACAATGCTAAGCTAGTGTCCTTACTTGACAAAATAGCTCCTTTAAAGCTCAAAAAGGGCAGAGCCATCCCATCCAGATCATGGTTCAACTCTGACCTCAACTCCGAAAGGAGGAATTTAAGAGCCAAAGAAAGAAAGAAAGTGGAGAAACAACCCGACCTCCATACTCTGTGATCAACTCAAATCAGCCCGTAGGAAGTACAGCAACCACACCAAAAACAAGAAATTCAGCTTTTTCCGCGCGGCATTGGATAGTGCCACAAACAGACCTAAGGAGCTCTATAGCATCAATAGACAACAAACCTCCAAGCCAGTGTCCTCATCTGTACAGGTGTCCAAAGAACTCTGTGACAACTTTGCCCATTTCTTCAACGACAAGATCTCAAAAATCGAACTATCATTGGACATCAACAACTTGCACCTCATGAAGAGCATCACAGCTGTGCCACACGATCTCTCTACTGGCTCCTCTCCCAATTCCTGGCTCAGCTTCCGTCCCGTTTCAGAAAATGAGATAATCACGATGATCTCCACCTCCAAACCCTCAGCTCACGTCCTAGACCCCATGCCTCCCCTACTGATCAAAAACATGAAGCACGCCTTTGCACCGCTCTGGAGCACAATCATAAATAGCTCCCTAAAAAACGGAGTGGTTCCTGATTTTCTTAAAATGGGGCAAGTCACCCCCCTGTTGAAAAAACCCGGCCTAGATCTGACAGATCTGAACAATTTTAGACCTGTGCCAAACCTTCCCTTGCTCTCAAAAACACTAGAAATATGCGTACTACATCAACTAACACAGCACCTGGACAACATCAACCTCTTGGACCCCCACCAGTCTGGCTTCAGAAGAGGCTGCAACACAGAAACCGCGATTCTCAACATCATGGACGATATTCATGGATTACTAGACTCTGACCAATGCTGCCTCCTCATTCTCGTTGACCTTTCGGCAGCATTTGATACTGTTGATCACAAACTCCTCATAAGGGCTCTCCAAGAATGAGCTGGTCTTGGTGAGGTAGTCCTCAAATGGTTCTCCTCCTTTATCCACAATCGCAGGCAAAAAATAAAAGTCTAATACTTCACCTCCGAACTTCAGCAACTCAACAAGGGCGTCCCTCAAGGCTTGGTGCTCTCACCACAACTCTTTAACATCTACATGGAACTTTTCTCCAAACTACTCAGAAAAGCCAAAATCCACTTCCACCTCTATGCTGATGATACGCAGATCTATCTGGAAACTACCTCTCTCAGGACATTCAAAGACTAAATGATGTCCTGAAAGATGTACAACACTGGCTGACAAGTAACCACTTGAAACTAAATTCTGACAAGACTGAGACACTCCTCATCTCGAACAAGGATGATAACCTCCAAATCACCGAATGGTTAAAGGCTATGGATGCGCTCAAGGGGAATCTCACTCTAGCAGATTCTGTCAAATCTCTAGGCATCACCTTAGACCCAAAACTGAACATGATGAGACACATTAAGAACTTGGCCAAAAGTGCGTTCCTTAACCTCAGACTACTGAACAAAATCAAACCCTACATTCCAACCAATGATCTCAAACAGGCCACCCAATCTCTGGTACTGTCAAGACTGGACTATGGGAACGCAGTCCTAACAGGAATCCCTAAATCGCACTTGGCCCCCATTAAAACAACGTGCAGCTGCCAGAATGATCACTGGCATCAAGAAATTTGATCATATCTCTCCTGCACTCAATGAACTCAAATGGCTTCCAGTAGAAATGCGAAGTAGCTTCAAAACAGTCTGCCTAACCCATGAAGCCCTTCACACCGGCAAACCCGAGTACCTGGCGAAAAAACTCACAAAAGCCAGCCAATCCTGGAATCTGAGAAGCTCAAACTCCCTCCTACTCATCCCACCTAAAACCAGAAGAAAGCGCCCCCAAAATTTGGAATTCCATTCCCCCGCACATTAGAACCATTCCCTCCTCGGGGGCAAGATGGCCGCGGGTCTGACTCAGGAGTAGGTCGCTTCTACCTCCCTCTCCCGCTGTATGAAGAAAGGAAGAAACACATCGGGAGAAGTATGAGAAGAATGAGAAACAAAGAATGACGAGCAAAGGATGGCTTAAGAACACCCTACAAAGTGTGCTGCCATTTATGCGGACAAAGGCACTCAGCAACATTTTATATATTACGCTTGTCGAGCTTAAGGACAGTGTGATACGTCCAATAGCTGAGACCCTGAGGCTGAATTGGAGCTTCAGGATGCCACTACGAGTTAAAACTAAAGACTCTAAGAATTGCGCAAGTGAGGTGGACACCGGTATTCCGACGGACACTCATGCCATTACGAGAATGCAGGCAGCAAAAATGAGCAGTGCCTATTCTACTACAGCCCACCAGATTAACAAACCAAAAGAAAAGACAAAAGACAAGGCTCGGGACGCTGAGCTGAAAGCGGAACTTAGAGCTGAAAGGGCGGAGAGAAAAGCGGCGGAGTGCGCCTTGAAAGTAAAACAGACGAAAGTAACCCCAAAAGCTGGAGAGAACAAAACTCCTAAAGCGGGTAACATGCGGCAACCTACCCTACAGGAAGTCTTCACGGGATCCACAGCATCTGCAGCGGGTAAAGGAATGGGAACCAGAACCGGGGCCGGAGATCTTGTGGTCCATGGCGGCGATGCGCAAATGTTGTACAGCGTAACTACGGAGTCATCTCTACCTGCATCTCCCCCCGAAGCAGAGGTGCGCGCGCAGGGAGTACTGCGCAGACCTCTCACGGACGTGTCGACCTCAGAGCAAGACGAGCAGGGCACAGAGAAACTACCGATTCCTGGAGATGGGAGAGAAGCAGTGAGTACGGCTGGAGAGACTGGTAAAGTGCCAGGAGAGTCGGGAGAGCCAAAAGATACAGAGCTTAAAGATGCAGAGCCATTAGAGTCATCGGAGGTAAGCTACGCAAGGGGCATGGTGCAAACAATGGGGACACCAAAAACATTGTTAGATGCACAAAATAATCAGTTGACTGAAACATTATTGGAGGGGGATAGTACTGGCAAACGCAGGCAGCGGCGCTATCAGTATAGACTCCCCAGGGCCCGCCTTGATTGGGGATACTGAGGAAGGAGATCAAGCTGATCCGGTAGTCCACATAGTGCCAGCAAATGCAGAGGGGGGGCAGCAGGCCCCTGGATCCCCAAATGAGGTCTGCTTCTTCTCAGTAAACGACGAGACAGGTGCTTCAGAAACTTCAGAAGGGGCTTTAACAGGAAGTGAGACAGGGAGTGAGTCTGCTGAAAGCTCAGAAGTAAGCCGAGCTGTAAGAAGGGATACAGAACTGGAGACATCGGATTCAGGGTAGGAGGAATCAATCCAGCAGATTTCCATAACGCAAAAAAAGAAACAGCAGCAGCAGCAGAGGAGTCGAGGACGCCCTAAGAGGCAGGTGCCCGTTAGCCCAACACAAACTGAGGTGACAAAGAAGCTAGTATGGGACTGTTCGGCCACCTCGAGCCTTTACCAAGAAGATGACCTAGCTCAGGGGAGCTCTAGAGACCAGCATAGTAATCAGCATAGCGACACCCCCACTTTGAATTTGCTATACTCTACCCTAAAGCAGATGCAGGGAGAAGCGAGGGCGGAAAGTTAAAGGACAAAGCAAGTGAATAAGAAAATTCAAAGCTCGCTCAGTAAAATGAACAAGCTATATGCTGAGATGGCAGGAAGTATCACAGAGGTGGAGAAAAGAACTGGGAAATTGGAGGATGAGATTTCTAGCTGGCAGGAGTTCAAGGAGGCGCAAGTAAAGGCTACTGAGGATATGAACTGGAAGCTTGAGGATTTTGAAAACAGGCAGAGGAGAAATAACATCAGACTTTTGGGAATTCCAGAGGGGGCAGAAAAGCAAGACCCCAGATTCTTTGTAATTATGCTTCTCAAGGGGGCGTTCCCTGAGATGGATAGATGGAACTGGGATACAGAGGTGCAGAAGGCACACATGTTCCCTTTAACGCAAAAGAAAACATATAGCGGCTCTCAGAAAGACAAACCAAGAGCCATGCTAGTGTTTATGGGGAATTTCTTGGCCAGGCAAGAGATTATGGACAGAGCAAAACCTCAGGATCGCTGCACGTTTAATGGAATAACCTTTTTCACACACCCTGACTTTTGTCATGTCACTGTCGAAAGAAGATGGCGGTTACGTCAGATGATTGACCCATTCCAGAAACTAGGATGTGAGGCTTATCTGCTATTTCCGGCAAGACTCGAAATAATATTAGACGGACAGACAAGGATGCTCTTCTCCGAGATTAAGGCACAGGCCTTTCTGGAGGAACTGAAGGAGAAAAAGAGACACAGAGATATTTGAACTTGGACAATAAGTTGGACATAAAGGGGCACAAAATGTGTTTGATCAGTTGGGGTGAGGGTGGTTCTCTTTGCCGATTTTGGGATTTATTGGATGATAGAAAAAACATACTTTAAAAATGCGGTAAGGCTTTGTAAACGGGAGGGGGGATGTGACACCCTGAGGGTCTGGGAAGCAGCCATGCATAGGTCAGGACTGACCTATTTGCCTGTAAGGGAGGGAGGGTGGGATCAGGGGAGCACAGGACGAGGGACAATGGTAGATTTAATCAGGGGTAAGTGGACACATTTGATTGCCATGGGGAATTTTAATAGAGCTGTTAATAGAGTAAGTCAGTAGCAGGAAGGAAAGGTAAGACCGGTGTGATTGTATCTAGCTGGAATGTGCGCTAACACTAACACTAATGTCAATATTAAGACACTGACACTCAATGTCTGTGGCCTTAATGATAAGGACAAAAGGCAGAAAGTTGCACTGATGCTTAAGGATAGGCGGGCAGATTACATTTTTTTGCAGGAGACTCATATAGAGGGGAATAAGCCGTTTCTGCTAGAACAACTAGGGTTCCGACTGTTAGCCTACTCCAAGCAGGGCGCTTAGAATATGGGGGCGGCCATTTTAACTAAGAGGTTTGACACAATGACAAGGAAAAAGCTAGAAGACCAATGGGGGAGATGGGCCCTGATAGAATGCTGGATCGGAGAGGAGTGGGTTACACTAGGCTCAATATATGGATCTACACAGGATGATCCAGAAGTAATAGACTTTCTGGACATAGAGTTAGCAACTTGGGCGCCAAAAATAATTTTAGCTGGCGACTTCAACATAAACGGAGCTATGGGGCTAGGACTGGATATGAACGGACAGTACATGGGCAGGAAAAGAAGAGTCTGTCGGGCAATTCAGAGGATGGCCAGTAATAGCTCCTTAAGCAATGCATGGTGGAAGTTAAAGCCAGCGGAATCTGGATATAACTATTATTCTGCACCACACAAGATCGGTGTTAGGTTAGATTACTATTTTACATCTGGTTTCCCTTTTTCTAAACTACACATAGAGAGACTTCCACGTATAGTATCAGACCACAACCCACTTATCCTCACAATTAGCGGAGAAGGATCTAGGAGACAGGAAAGGAGCTCTTGGTAGATCCAAGTTATGTTAATCACATGAACAAATGGATAAAAGAATTTTGGGACAATAATAGGGGTAGTACCACGCATGGAAATGCCTGGGACGCTTTTAAGGCAGGGGTCCAAGGCGAGATGCTGAGCTATAGCCTGGCTAAGCAGAAAAAGGAAAGGGATATAGCGGAGCAGTTGAAGAGAGCAGTGGTGGAGGCAGAGCGGGAGCTGGAGCAGGCTATTATAGATAGACTGGACATAGAGCAACAGGTTCTAAGGGTGATGGTAGTAAAGATGGCGGCAGAAGAAAGAATAGCAAAAAAGGCAGCTAAAATCTTTGATATGAGACGGGAGAACTGCTATGAGTATAATGAAAAAGTGGGCCATACTCTCGCAGTAAGAACTAGACAGAGAGTAGCTAAGGGAGTAATTAGGGAAAAACGGGATACAGGAGGAAATATTGTTTCGGATGAGCAGGAGATTCTGGAGGTCTTTAGACAGTTTTATCAGAAACTATATACAGCGGACCAGGACATACTACCAGAGGGGATAAATAGATATCTACAGGATATATTAATCAAAGAAATAGTGGAGGAAGATAGGGATGAGATGGGGGCACCGCTGAGCGAAGACGAAGTTCAGGAGGCCATGCTGAGTCTGCCTTCTGGTAAAGCTTCAGGGCCAGATATGATACCAGGGGAATTCTACAAAGTGTTCTTTAAGACAATGAAATCTGAATGAATGAATACAATACATGAGGCACAGAAAGGAGCATCAACCTCGGCTAGTTGGGCGGGGGCTGATATAATAGTAATCCTTAAGAAAGGTAAGCCACAGACTGATCCGGCTTCATATCGACCAATCACCCTAATAAATGCAGATGTTAAAATATTCTCTAAATCCTTAGCAACTAGACTCTCTGGGGTAATTGAAGGATTGGTCAGTCAGATTCAACACGGATTTATTCCAAATAGGGATACTACACAACATATCAGAAAAGTAATCACTCTATTTGATGCCCAGGGGATTGCACAGGGGGTGCGGGGGTCCCATGCCAGTTCTTCTTTTAGACGCCGAAAAGGCTTTCGACCGTGTGGCTTGGGAGTTCTTATGGGCAGTAATGAGAGAATCAGGGTGCGGGGAAAGTTTTGTGAAAGCAGTACAATCACTATACAGGGCTCCAACGGCACGCATAAGGGTGAACGCGGGACGCTCAAGCCCAATTGAAATCTCGTGTGGCACAAGGCAGGGCTGCCCGTGTTCACCCGTATTGTTTGCAATGTATATAGATCCACTAATTGCTAAATTAGAACAAAATGAGTGCATACGGCCAATAATAACAAAGATGGGCCCAAGCAAAGTCTTAGCGTACGCTGACGACGTGGCAGTTATTACACCTACACCCACTGAGGCTATAAGAGAAATAGAAGCAGACCACTTTGGCCAGGTGGCAGGGTATGCTCTGAATAAAGCCAAAACACAAATCATACACAATGCACATACAGAATGCACAGATTCACGGGTGGTGGCAGATGGGGTATATCTGGGAGTCTCTATCACTGCAGACCTGGATAAATTGGTGGAACTAAACATAAAGCCAATAATAACCAAGTCTAAACGAGACTTAGACAGGGTACATAATATCCATATGTCTATAGTGGGACGAGTGAATTTTGTGAAAATGAATCTTCTTCCAAAGTTTTTATACTTATTCAGATCAATCCCCTTACTTTTTAATGCTGGCTGGTTTAATATAATAGAACAAATATTTAATCGCTTTATCTGGTCCCAAGGTAAAACTAGAAGAGCTCTTAGATTCATGTCGTTACCACGGGAACGGGGGGGCTGTGCCATGCCCGATTTAAAACTATATTATTGGGCAGCAATGCTGCAACAAATGTCAGGCCTCTTGGGGGGGGGGGCAGAAATGGAGGAAGAACATCACACGGGCTCCATGGAAATCTATGGACTGGTTTTAGGAGTGGAAGCAGCGAATGTGCTTTTGAGACATACTAAAGCAAGCTTCTTTAATAAAACCAAATCTAAAACAGTCGAGGCAGCCTATAAGATCTGGAGGGCCTTCAAGAAGTGCTTCGGCCTGAATAGATTTAATGCTCATACTAGATTGTCTAACAACCCTACAATACTGCTGGATATCTTCGGGGATGTAATTTTTGGGGAATGGGAAAGATTGGGGGTTAAGAAGGTGGGGGATCTCATAGGTCCAGAGGGTATACGCCAATTCTCTGTAATTCAAGAGGAATTTGGAATTAATTCAAGAAGCTTTTTTAAATATCTACAGGCAAGAAGTTTTTTGTCGGGCAAGATAGGGGGTGCACGTGGATTTGAAATTAACACGATACTGCAGGTCATTGAAGAGGGGCAAGGCTGCACAATTAGAATGTTGTACGCAGATCTAATTAAGAACAGAGAAGATGATTTAGAAAAGGCTGAATTGAAATGGATGAACAGATTAGATATACCATGGGGGATATTCGGTAGGTCACTACAGCTGGGGCATGATATCCTCTGCTCATCAGCCTTGCAAGCACAACATTATAAAACCTTGTATACACTGTATTATACACCGGCTAAAATAGCTCAATGGGGGGAACACAGGGGATATTATGCCCTAGATGTGACAGCACGGAGGGTGATACAACCCATATGTTTGCTAGTTGCCCAGCTTTGCTGCCCCTTCTAGAATCTATGGAGGTATTTATGGACAGAGCGTTTAATGTGAAAATTAAGCTAACGGCAGAGCTGATTATGCTGGGGGTCTCAAGTGAGATTTCTTGCCGCAATCAGGAATATTTTTTATTTGTAGCGATGGCAGTACTTCGTCTGTGTATTGCTACAGCCTGGAAGGATAGAACACCCCCTACACTGCAACAATGGTTAGCCAGGTTGCTACACAGCTGTAATTTAGAAAACTCAATTTATGCCAGGAGAGGAAAAAAAGGCAGAGTAAAGGGGCAGCAAATCTGGTCTCCAATAAATAAATGGCGGGAAGGGGTGGGGTAGTGTCTGTAATACATATATATATTTTTTATCGTTTCTTGACCCTTTTTATCCGGTTCATCAACGACATAATACGCCTATCTTTTTTTTTCTTCTCTCCATTACTTCTAGACATCTTACATCTATTTTTATAGTAATTGACTTTGCTAAATGCAGTGGGATTGTAATGAATTTTTTTTTTTTTTTGCTTACTTCTGACACGAGGTTTAATGGATTTGTCCTGTGGGGGAGGGGGTGGGGAGGGTTAAAAAATTGTTGTAAAAACTTCAATAAAAATATATTTTTTTAAAACGAACCATTCCCTCCTTTGTAGAATTCAAAAGACAACTCAAAACCCTATTCCTCAACCGCTCCCTAGGAAGTGGATAGCTTGGGACAGACAGCAATCATCGAGCTCTGCTCCAAACCCAAGAATCCGAAGACTCTCGAAGCCAAAAATGTCCTGCACTACAATATGCTGCTCTTTACTTTGACACTCGTCGGTTGTTATGTCGCTCCTATGTCTTGTATCTGATGATTATATGCTATGCACCTACTGTAAAGAGCTCCGATACCCCTGGGTCTGGACAGCGCTATTGAAAACTGCTTAAATAAATAAATAAATAAAATTAATACATATAAGTCACCCCTCTAGTAGGCCCTTGGTAGCTCCATGGGCAAGGTGCAGTGTATTTAGAAGGCAGGACATGTATTTAGGCGTTTTACATGTTCTGGTAGTGAAAGACTGCTAGATTCGTTTTTCACTACAGGAGGGCGTATCTCTCCCATAGGTTAGCATTGGAGCTGGTTTGTAACACTTTACAAGTGTAACTTCCAATTAGGAAATGAATAGAAGAATGAGTTTGGTGTCTCTGGACTCACAATTTTATAACACATCTTTTAGTGAAGTTGTTTTTTAATTAGCCTGTCTGAAAATGCCACATTTAGAAAGTTATCATTTTCTTAATGTAACTATTCTACACCTTTGCTAGCCTCTAGAATACATGTCTGGGCTAGGTGACAGCTGTATTTGTGCATTCCTTTAGACAGGCACACTCAAAGGGAGTTAAGGGAGCCCTGCAAATCCTGATGGCCCATCGCCAGGCTGATGGGTCTTCCTGAGCTAGAGTGAAAGAGAGTAGCGGACACTTGCACCTGAATAGGGTTGTGCCTGTCCCCAGTCAAAGAGTTGCATACTCTCCTGTAGTGTGTCTGGAGCCAGGGCAAGGAAGGGCAGGGTCATGTGCACTACAAAGACCTTTCTTTGCAGTCTCTCTATTTCAAAGGCTAAAATGGGTATACGTACTGGATTTCTGATAACATATAATCAGAGCACTTCTGGAACTGAGGACATTCTACCAGGATGAAGAGCTGTTGTGCTGCCAGGAAGGACTGCCACTTTGCTGCATGCTGGTTATGGGTCCCCTACGCCCCTGAAGGCTGACTGTGATATAGGGTGGTGGAGGGTGCCTTACGGAGAAGAACCTCTCCTTTCTCCACAGACAGGACCAAATACCCGAGCTGCGCTCCTTTCCACCAATCCACTTTTCAAGGACAATACTCCTTTAACAAGGAGCCGAGACCCGAGGACCACACCCCCGGGTGCCACGCCATAGAGCTGAAGGAGACTAACTCAATGCCGATCCTACAACAGCGGACTCCGGAAAATGTGAGGGAAGTGCCAGAGCAGCATGCATTCTGGAGACGCTGACTCCCGTGGAAGAAGCACCGCTACTGACAAGGACCGGGCTAGAGGCCAGGACACCTGCAGAGCCAGGATGCCAACGTTCCCGTGCTATGCCCAGCCACTCTCCTGGAGGAGCGTGGTTCAGCCAGGTATATGAGCGCTTCAGCTGGTGGGCTGGGAGGAGGGAGAAAACCGGGGAGTAGTAGGCCGACTCTTGTGTCTCCTACCTCGCAAACTTCCCCTCCCTCACATTTTCCGTTTGGACTCACCTGAGTGTTCCTTCACTCCCTTTTCCCTACGTGACCAACAAGAGCAACACATTTATAATTCCCCTTCAGCAACACATCCCCTCCCTTTTTTCAATGCATTGACCCGAGCTTCGATGTATCCATAGTACTGTCAACGGGTCTGTGTGACTCCTGTATCTGGCCTGTGCTCCATTGCGGTCATACTGAACATTTGGATTTGCCCCGGTCAAGCTCGATCAGGTAGCTCCATTTGGAGCTATTGATTTCCAAGCACTGCATTTCGATGTAATCTTGCAAAATTCAGAACTTGACTTTTCTATGTTGTATTTTGTCGTTTTGGTCTTGTTTTGCTCATATAAATATTGGCCATTTTTCTAAACTGGTGAGGAGTACGTTTGTGCTGTTACCACTGTGTTAGTGTGTGTGCGCACACAAATACTTTACACATTGCCAATTTAGTTTAGCCTGACTGCTCTATGCCAAGCTACTAGAGGGTTGGCAGAAGGTAAACTTTTAGTGTGTACTACACTTACCCTGAATAGGATTGGGGTTCCTGCTTGGAGAGGGGGCATACCTCCACCAACCAGAAACCCAAAGTCTAACAGTGTGCCATTCCTTGAGGCAGGAAATCGCTGGAGACAACTCAATGTAGATAGTCAAAGATGCTAGCATAATTGAGATATATATCAAACCTATTTCAAAAGAGAACAAGAACTATGGAGGTGTAAGTTTTAACCTATGATTTAGATACAACTAACTGTGTGAAAGAAAAATCCAGGAAGAAGATTCAGGGGGGCGCTTCTGCCACGATTTGTGTGACCTGCAGAAACTAAGTCTGAATACTGGCAAGACTACCTCATGGAGTCATTTAGAATGTTAGTAATTTATCGCTCTGCTGTATTGCAACATGGCAGATAATACCACAAGACCAAATTGTAGTTATAGGCAGCCGTCTTCATTGCTTTACTCCTGCCTGGGCAAAGCACTATTTTTCTACGCTCCCACCGAGCAAGAACAAAGCTGTGTTCTTTGTCCAGGAGAGTGCGGGCAGGGAATTACATTTTTATGCTGTGCCCGCCCTCTCCTGGGCAGGGAACAGCAGTGTATTGGGGATGGGGTCCCTGGGACACTACTTTGTTCATTCAGACTCTGGGGCCGGTCTATGGCTCGGGGAGGAGGGGACATGACACCCTTCTCTCCAAAAAAGAAAACAATGGCCCTAAGGGATGGTGTCCCCTGGACCTCTCAGAGGCGCAGAAAGGATAGATGTACACGCCTGCTGCCTCTAAAAAATTAATAGATAATTTGGCCCCAGAGGATGCGATTCATGGGGAATCAAAGAGGCTCGGGGCCCACACACTGGTCTTCCCCTTAGAAAAGACTGCCAGTGCCCGGGCCCACCCTCAGGACTTTTTTTCTTAAAAGGCAGGAGCCTCCTATTTTTTTTTTAACTGCGTTGTGGATCCACAGTACTGTTAAAAAAAATATGTGTTTGGCCCATGTGTGTGGGGAGGGGGATCCCTCAGTGCCCCCACCAGGTCTATGGAGTCAGGGAATCCCTTCCTGCCACATGTTTTTATACTTGTTGTAGGACAGGTGACTGAGTCCAAGAGCCAATAAATGGCTGCCACCTCATCTTTGTTGATGGGGTGGCAGCCAATCAAATCTGATCTTTCGATTTCTTGGATTCACGGATGCTCTGCATCTCTACAGATACATAAATTGTAAACCTTAATTTCTCAAAAACCGTCAAATGGATTGAAACCAAATCACTAAATACTCGCTTTCTGGACTACGATCTAGCTTTCTGCCAAATTTGGTGTTATTCTGCTCAGATGATTTGGCTGTACCTGTGCCTAATTTTCCTATGGAGAATTGTATGTGGACAAAAATGCTTTGAGGCATCCCTCTCTTTTTTCTCAGTCTTTGAAAACTGTTGTAAAGATTTGTCAAACTGTGCATTATTGGCAACTCAGATATTATTTTCCTATGAAACGTGGTCCTAACTATTGCTATCAAGTGCCGATCACTACTGAGATGTGTATGTATGTATATGCATGTATATTAGTAGCTAACTACTTTGGAAATGGATCACAGAAATTGCATTACCATAATATTTCATCCTTCTGAAGTCAATGAATAGGGAACTGTTATACATCAAAGGGTCACTTCATGTGTTTCTTAGTTGCTTTTGAAAATAAAGCTGGCTTCATTTTTACAGTTACATGTTCATCAAATGTAGGTGAGTCTAGTAGACTCACACCTTCAGTTGGTCCGTATTGTGGTACTCATATATAACTGGCTTGGGTATTACCTCACTACATCTGTCAAAAATACATCATGAGCCACTGCGTTACTCGGCCCCGCGTCTAACACTCCACGGGCTGCATTATTTAAAGGCAACACTACTGCTGGTCACCCGTATGGCGCAAACAGGAACAGTGCACCCTATTACAGAAAATGTGCTGCCTCTGGGCATAGGTGGACTCACAGCTGACCTGGGGTCCGCGAATAATTGAAAGGCAGAACAGTTGTATGAAACAGCCACTCAGTCTTTCACAGTGCATGCGGCACCTGACCCGCACTGCAAAGGGGGCTGTCTGCGAGCAGTGCACTAACAGTGTATCTCCTCTTTTTGCTGCCTAGTTAGTGTGCCTACTAATGGTCTCTTTGCCTCCATATCAACATCCATTATATGGCACAGGCGCAGTGGCAAAGGGTTCCTCACATTTGTATTGGGCCAGAGTCCCATGCCAATGAGGAAATGCCCCCTGAGAATCATGCTGGTGCTATCTGTGCGCTGCACAATCTGTGTGAGCAGAATGAGAAGCGTTAGCATCTGCGGCCCCTTCTATAATACCAAAGTGCCCCCGGTCACATAAGGAGAGCGTACATGCTCATCATGCCTTTGGTTCACTTTACGTAAGATGGCCCCTTGGACCATATCATGGTCGCATTGGCCATATCATGATAGAGTTTTCTCTGCTGCACCATCGCAGGCGTCGTCTGTATGCCTCTTTTTGGATTCTCCAGTGCATACATTCAACTCATTGCTGATCTATTGCACGTTTATGTCAGAAAAGCTCGAAAACACAGTTGCATTTACCATCCTATGATTTCGAGCTCTGCTGTCAACAGAATATACACTGGCTCGGAGATGCTTTGAGTTGATGTAGGTGTTCCAATGCCAAATATAAGTGCACAGACACCTTCTGCGCCAGGGCAGAGCAGCCAAGAAAACATCATGATACGGTTCCCTGGTCTTTGACCAATAAAGGGATAAGCCCTCAGCAAACACAAGGCTCAGTGACTGATCCGCTGATGTGCTCAACCCGCTCTCCGCCACTACCTCTCTCACCGGATTAAATGCCTCACAGCCGCATCGAACTGCATGTACATAACATCTCTTCGAACAGTTAACAACTGAGCCACAGCTTTTGGATCCTGCGGGCTTGGGAGGCTGTCAATCAATCTCTGCAGCTCCTGAAGCTCACTGCCTGCATGAAATAAAACAGGGAAGGATGAAAACGTTACCATAAGTAAGGCAACACAACATTTCCTATGCAGGTCAACAATATCTTGTATGAGCTGCGGCAAGTGTTTAATGATGGACCGCTTTTAATAGACCTGGCGCTGAGGCTGAAGGCAGTGCCAGTTTCTCACAGTTCATGTCAGTGGGTTGCCCTCTCATCAGAGCACACAGAGCAATAGTCACTTCTTCCTGTTGCAATTGAAATTCTATGTGAATGTGTGTGTGTGGTACACAGTTGTCAGGTGACAAGGAGAAAGTAAAAGAAAATAAAGTGCTAACATGTGAGTGAGTGCATTGTACATTTGGAGTGAAAAGAGGGTGCTGAAGAGAAAAGCGATGAAGTTTAAGATACGCAGATGAACAAGATGTGGACAGAAAAAGGACATACATGTCTAACATAAATTGAACATAACTGAAGAACAATACTCCTTTTCCACAAGCTTTAATAATATTTAATTCACAGTCTCACAATTTCAGAATTCAAACATTTTCAATTTTAAATATTTACAGCAAAATCATTGTTGTTACTGATTTATCTGTAACAGCTAACAACCATTGACAGAGCCAATACTCCTGGCAGGTTTTAGGTATATGCCTGTTGTGGTGTTACATATCTGGATACAGCACAATAAATATCTGAGATAAACCAAAATACCAGTAGGGTGGCACATAATGGGAATCACAGAAGTTTAGTTTACATGTTTAAGCCACGCCCCTTTTAGAACCCCCACTTTTTTCATCCTAATTGTCTGCACATATTTCCATATGACTCATTGCAGCCACCCACTGTGGGTGCTTCTTCAAGCCTGGTTGGTGTATGTTCTTCCAAAGTCAATGATGCATGCAGAACAAGACACTGGGCAAGCATACAATTTATAGAGCCTGAAGTTGTCGCACTGTACTATTTGCACACCACTGTAACTTTTGAACATATTAATGCAGTAAGAAAGTTATGGGCAGCTTTTAATGTATTTAAATATTTCAAGACTACATATTCACAATCAGGGCCGGCTCTAGGGCAGTGCGATCGGTGCCACCACACTGGGTGCTGACTTGGGGTGGGGGCGTTATTTTTGCGAGGATATTAACATTTTAAAAGCACCTGCTGCTGCGTTCCTGGCCTCCAGCAATTTTCAGGCATCAACTAAAATGTCAAGATAAAGCCGATGATTAATCGTCTTCCTGGAAAGAGACCGGAGGTTTGCCTAGTAGAAGTTTTGACTCCTGGAAAGGCAGCGCAGAGGGTTAAAATGCCTGCTGGTAAGAACGTGTACTGTGCAGATTACAAAGTTCATATAATATAAATAGGTCAGTGGGTTACTGCTTCTGTAAAAGAGCTCTTTTTGTGAGTTGTAGTTTATAAGTCAAAATCCTAAAATAACATTGAGCTATTAACTGTCATCAAGGAGTTGCATGCAAACTGCAAGGTATATTTATTTATTTTATTTTAGGAGTTTTATATAGCGCTCACCTGACCCGAGGGTATCGGAGCGCCTTACAACAGTGAGACTTAAGAAATTACAATAGAAGAAGAGTCTTGAACATAGAGATTTCGGATTCGGCGAGTGTTGAGGGTTCCCGAGGTAGTAGATGGGTCGTGAGGTAGCTTTGTTGAGTGCATTCTTGAGGTAGTGCGAGAGATTAGCAGCAGCCTCGCCTTCCAGACCTATTTGTGTGTTAGTGTGGATCCTTATGATGCAGAGACTGAAATCTACAGGATCATGGTTGGCGCGGAGGTGGCAGCTATCCATTTGGAAGGGCGCGGTTGAGGAGGAGGGCTTTTAGGAGCTTTTTTTAAATTTTGTGAAGGACCGGGTGGTTCTGATATCTACTGGGATGGAGTTCCAGATTTTGGGCGCGTTTCCGGCGAATGATCTGGTTGCGGTTTTTTGTTTGCGTGCTTTAATGGGGAGGAGAAGGAGGGAGTTGGAGCTCTTTAGTTTGGCGGGCAGGTAGTCCTGTTTTCCTGTGTGTAGGGCTTTGTGCGTGAGGCAGGCAGTTTTGAAATTGGCCCGCTGTTCCACCGGGATCCATTTTAGTTCTCTTAGGGCTGGTGAGATGTGATCATACTTCCTGATTCCGGTGACCATTCTGGCTGCCGAATTTAGGGTTGTTTTGAGGGGGGCTAGTTGGACTTTACCAGTGCCGGTTAAGGTTGTGTTACCATAGAGAATGAGTAGGCAGCAGTGATCGGTATCCAGTGACTTGTGGATGTCATCTGTGATGCTGAGGATCGCCGTTTCAGTGCTGTAGCCTTTTCTGAAACCTGATTGGTGAGGGTCAAGAAGTCTGATATTGTCCATTTGCTGAGTCAGTTGAGAGAGTGTGCATTTTTCGAGGATTTTGGATAGGAGGGGAATATTGGAGACGGTCTGAAGTTGTTTAGGTCTGTGCAGTCAAGGCCTGGTTTCTTAGTTATTGGTGTTACTTGGCCAACTTTAAGGCAGTCAGGTATGCTTCCAGTTCTCAGGGAGCTGTTGATGATTCTGTACCAGAACTGGGCTATGGAGAGTTTGAGTTCTTTGGTCAGTAGGTAGGGTGTAGGGTCGAGGGTGTGGGAGGCAGGATTGGTGGTGGAGATTAGCTTGATAATCTCGGTTTCTGAGATGGGATTGAAGGATTTCCACGCCTTAGTGTGTAGCCAGCCACTGTTATCTATTGCGACAGGGGGCGAGCGTGTGGGAGGCAGGATTGGTGGTGGAGATTAGCTTGATAATCTCGGTTTCTGAGATGGGATTGAAGGATTTCCACGCCTTAGTGTGTAGCCAGCCACTGTTATCTATTGCGACTGGGGGCGAGCTGACGGATGCTGAGTTGGCGTAGGAGTCTGTGTCTAGTGAGAGCTCAATCGTGGACATTCTTTCTTCAAAGAAGGTGGTGAAATTTTCACACAGTTCTTTGTAGGGCTGGGTGGAGGATGCGAGGGGTTTGCAGGTTTGCTGCTTGATGATTTTGAACAGTTTGTTGGGCCTGTTTTTAGCATTGTCCAGGGCACAGCAGAAGTTGGACTTAGTGCTATGAATGTGTTTTTTTATTTTTTTCTAGCTGCTTTGGGTTGTTCAAATAGGCACCTGGAGGTTTTTTTCTCCTGAGTCTTTCTGTGGCTCTAAGTTGTCTCCTCTCATTGTTGATGTCCGTGTTGAACCAGGATCTGGATGGGATGTTTCTGGGTTTTTTTAGTTTCAGGGGGCCATCTGATCTAGAATGGCTGTCATGGATGTGTTGTAGTGATCCGTGAGTTCTGTCGTGGTTAGACCATCCGTGGGGATGCTGAGTTGTGCATTGACTTTACCCTTCAAGTCAGTCATGTTGACCTGGGTGAGGTTTCTGGTCCACTTTGACTGTTCGCAGGTGGGTGGTTGTAGGGTAACTGGTTGGGTGAGGTGGAAGAGGATTAAGTGGTGGTCAGACCAGTCCACGGGCAAGGTGTGAGTTATCGACACTGAGTCTCGTTTGGCTATGATGGCATCAAGGGTTTATCCTTTGTTATGGGTCTCTTCTGTGCAGTGTTGCGAGAGGTTGTTGTTGAGAAGTAGGTCATTCAGGTTGTGTACTGGCGGATTGTTACCGTCATTCCAGTGAAGGTTGAAGTCACCTAGAATTAGGTTGTTCGTTTCTTGAAGTGAACAATGGGCAATCAGGTCAGACAGGTGGTCAGTGAAGGCAGCTGAGTTGCCTGGGGGTGGCAGGTTAATGAATCTTTGTTGCTTGTACCAGTGGTGGCAGATTCTTTGTTGCTTGTACCAATGGTGACAGTTAGGCATTCAAAGGTGTTATAGTTGAAGGAGTCTGTTTCCAACATGGAGATATTGTCTCTGTGGATGATTGCTATGCCTCCTCCTCTTTGGTCTTTACGATCTTTGCGAGTGACCGAGAAGCCTGGGGGGGCGAGAGTGTCCAGGAGAGGTAGGGAGGAGTCCTTGAGCCAGGTTTCCGTGATGAAAGCTATCTCAATGTCATGGGTGAGGATGGATTCTGCAAGTTCGGTGGCATGTTTGATGGCTGATCTGCAGTTAATGAGCAAGCAGCTTGTGGGAGTCGTCTCTGTTATGGGAGTCATTTTAAGGGGAGCACTAGGGATGACCATGCGGGTGGTTGGCGGTCTAGGTGATTTTGGCGAGTCTTGCTCTCTTCCTAGTCCGGTGATCACCTGTATTTTGGATTGTGGGGTGATAGTTCTGAGCTTGTCGTTCGGGTAGGCAAGGACCACTGCCTCACTCTCGGACAGAGGCTCACTAGTTCTTTTGGGCCTCTGAGACATCCTGGGGAGGGGGATTGTGACCACTTTCTGAGGGGAGACTATATGCGCTCTCTGTTGTGAGCTGGTGGTGTAGGCGTGGGTGCGTTGCTGTTGTTTGTTAGCCGTGAGGTTGGCTATTATTTCTCTTAAACCCCGGGTTATGGTTGCTATCTGGGTTTCCAGGAGGGAGAGTCTCTGTTCTGTTTCATATTCTTTGGTCCTATGTGATTGGTCCTGAGGGGATGAGTTGGCCCTGGGGGGGGGGGGGTGTTTCTCGGGGTGTTGGGTAGCATAGTGGTGGCTGTGTTTCCCGAGTAGGGTCTTGGGGGAAAAGAGCCTCGGAGAGTTGGGGGACCTGTACTTTCTGGGGGTGTAGTCACCTGACGGGGGGTCAGTGGGGGGTGAAGTGGCGGATGGTAAGTGGGGGTGTAGTTACGAGGCGGGGGTAATTGGGGTTGTTCGAGCGTGTCGGCCCGTTGTGTGTCTGGAGGTGGGGAAAGCTAGCGGTGGGATGAGGGGGGGTCCTATTCTCCTTGGTGGATGTGGGGAGGGTGTCACATGGAGGTGTGCGTTTGCGGTAGTTGGGGAGTACCGCTGAGGTAGTAGTCAGTGGGGTGTGGGTGCCGGGTAAGGAACGTGGAGAGGCCGTGCTCTTCCAGAGGGCGTTGTGCGGGGTGTCACGTAGCTAGAGGATTGCGTGGTGTCCAGAGGGTACTAGGGCGATATGTGAGTTCAGGGGGCAGGAGTGGTTCTTCTGGCGAGGGTGAAAGGTAGGGAGGGGAAGCATGGGAGGGAGCATTCCGGAGAGTGGGGAAGAGGGTGTGAAAGGACTCTAGATTGTCATTGTTGGCTTGTATTAGGACAGTGCCATTGTAGTATATGGTCACCGTGGTGTTGCTTGTACGCCCTGCGCGGTCTGGGAGTGAAATTGACAGTTTGCAGCTATGTGAGGTGTTAGTGGTTTTGAAGATGTTGAGTTGCGATCGTAAGATGGATTTCCATGCTTCATGTCCATCAGTGTAGAAGATAAAGTCCATTTTTATCTTTCCTTTGGTGGAACAGTGATAGATGTCTGCGAAAAGGGATTCTGGATGTTGCCTGATCCCTTTTTGTTTGAAATTCTTCTTCGCTTTGGGAGAAAGGCCAGGGGGAAGTTAATCGAGAAGGAGCTCAGGCCGTGAGGGATTACATGGTTCGAAGAGAGGGGGGCGATATGGGTTGCCAAGGCGGGGGGCATATTGTGAGAGGGGACGGGTCTGTTTTTTTGGGAGTGGGAGGGATGCTCCCGGAGGGCGTTCAGTGAGTAATGGGCGGGTGGTGTGGAGATTCGGGTTTCTCGGATTAGTGGGTCGGACGATTGCTTCAGAGGAGGAGGATTCGGGTGCGGACGGAGAAGAGCTGGGGGTCGCCGCTATCTGGAGTTTCTTTCCTGTGCACTGCTCTGGGGGATTGGGTGTGGATTGGTGACGCTGGTGTGTCGTTTCTTTTAGGCCTCTACTTGTTCCGGGGGGAGGGGTTCTCATTCGTGTTGAAGGTGGCAGAGCTCTGTCCGTGGCAGAGTTATTGCTTCACGATGGGCTGAAGTTACAGAGTGAGGAAAGATATAGACAGGGTCAAGCCCTGTACAGCGTGTCGCTTGCACAGTCTTTCTTTATCCTAATTTTCCCAAAACGGATAGAAAACAGTTCTTATTATTAAAGAGAACCCCTAACAATGGTGTTACCTTTTCAATTCTGAATTTGCGCTTCTCCAGAATAAGGATTCTTAAACTATATTGTCTACCAGTGCAATGTCACTCCCACACTACACCTTGTAGTCCTGTCTGGTGTAACGTTTCCCGTACACTGATTTACACACATGATTGTCTGTGTAATGTGTGTGTGATGTAAAGCGCTCTGACACCTTACACTGGTATGTGGCGCAATAAAACTAAATGAACCTGAGAGACAACGGTTATAGAGACTTGAGGGGCACTGTTAAAGGGTGCTAGTGAGGAGTCCGTGGCAGAGGTGGCCATTGGGGGGGTGCCAACAAACATTGTCGCACAGGGCGCCATGAGACCCTACGGGTATGTAGCGCGCTCTATAAGTGTCACTGATTGATTGATTGATTGATTGACAGCTGGCCCGGTTCACAATTACTTCATAAAACGTCTTGCTTTCTCACTAAATTCTTTATTAAAATTAGCTTGAAAATGCACCCTCCGAAACCCACTTTCGCTCGCGTCGCTGGAATTCATACCCAGCTTTTACTCCTCATCACTTTCAAATGCCACAAACTGCCACTGCATGTTGCAACATAGCATGGGCATATTGGAAACTTCCACGGACAGAATATATTTTGAAAGCAGTATACGTATCTATTTTCCAACCCTTTCCAACCATTTTCCAATACTGTCTTAAGACTTTTGTGTTAAGACAATATATTCCAAAGCAAATGTTAAAGTGTCATTGTTTGTACACTTTGGGCGTTGCTCTTTGCAAATTCAAATAAACTCACCTCTTCTGACTAGGCATCGTTCCCAATACGACCGTGCCACCCTGATTCTGGGTGCTATAAAACGTTTTAATTTTTGTATAAATATTGTGATTTTTGTTATACCTGGTTTGCATTAAGTACATTGTTATTAGAGTTAGGTATATGGAAGCTGTGTTAAAAGTTTATAAAAGTAAATGCATTTCTATAGCCTCATATGGTGCAGCATTGTGGGGTTATACCAACCTGGACAGTATGCAGAGGGTAGAGAATAAGCTTATTAGAAGAATCTTGTCGGTTCCAAACTCCACACCTACCTACTCCATACATGAAGAAGTTGGCCTACCCTATATTATAGACGGATTGAAATTGGCCCCTTTACTTTTTTGGGCCAATACCTGGTTAAATACTGAGTTATCCTTAAACCACACAATTCTTAAAGATGTGACTGCAAGGGAGGGGGCAATGAATATACCCTGGTTGAGATACATAAAGTCATCATTCACTGCCCTCAGGAGACCTGACCTTTATACAACACCGTCAATAATTAGGAAAGCAGATATTGCATGGATCAAGAAGGAATTCCAGGGGAGGACACGCTTAGAGAGAGAGGAGTCTGAAGTTAACAAACCACTAGTAAGAGCACACTTGGTTTTGTCCTCTTCCCCCTCGATGGAACCATACCTGCAATATGTTTCTAAACCCTTGCACAGATTTTTGCTAACCAGATTTAGAATGAATCTGATCCACTATTCACTAGGCACCTTCCCTATGTGGGGTAAACCGGAGCATGCACCACCCTGTGAGTGTGACCAGTTTTCTAATCAGGACACTCTCCATTTTCTGTTTTTTTGTGCATTTCATAACACAGAGAGGAGAAAATATCTAATTCCCCTCCTGAAAATTCTTGGCTTCATACAAGTGAGACCAGCCTTGCTTTATCTTCAAAGATTACCGGATGCACACGTCACTTTTTGTGTAGCAAGTTTTTTAACAGCTGCATACAGAGGAAGAAACAAAAGAATCCCTAGAACTGTACTGTTTTAAACTAAAAACCAATATATTAATTGTAACTTCATTTTATATATCATGGTGATTAATTAAGTGACTCTTTTACGGACACTGTGTAAAAACAAAATGATTTGTGGGTATTTTTAAAATGTTTTTAATGTATGTATTTCCCTTGTCTTTCATGATTTTAACAAAAATCGAATAAAGTGTATTTTGACTGACTTGAGTTAGGTATATTTGTAATAACTTCCTTCACAGCTGGTGTACTTCTATTTTTCCTTGTTATTAAAACACTTCCTTTCTCCTTGGCATGGAAAAAGACCTGAGATCAAAACATTGTGGATAATAACCTTATGTGCCCATACAGCTTCGAGCGCAGGAAGTAGGAAAAAATGAAGAAGGAGAAGAAGTCACCCCTGGGGTGTAGACATATCCAAGACTTTGCCAAAATATGCTTAGTCTGAAAAATCTTCCACATATACACTGCTGTCAGGGCATTTCCAAGGCAATCATTCACAGGCTCCATCAAAGAACTGCAAAAGGGTAGGAATAATTTGTCTGACAAAATAATGGGTGTCTGTATCTCACCTATTCCTTCCAGTCCACCCCAATCCGCCATCAGAGATTGCGCCTTTTGAGAACTGGAGCTGCCAGGGGGGTTTCCAAGTTGGGCGAAACTGAGAATGTAGGATACAATATCATGAAGAGCTGCAACAATCTGCAACATCTGGGAGAGGGCTTTAAATGCAGCCTGCAAGCAACAAAAGAATGGAGGACATGAAAGAAAAACATATATGGTCATGGAATTACCTTGTTCTTAAACTTGCATTACCCTACTAAAATGGTTTAATCGAACGCACCTTAATAGTCTCTCATACTGACATAATTTAAGATTCAATGAGTTGACAGATATTCAGTGTATTTATTTTAAACACCATGGCCAAGTGGAAAATAAAGGCACTTTACCGTTCAACTTAATATTTGAAAACTGGATACAACTATTATCATAGCCTTAGAGCCCGCCGCAGTGGGCTCTAACGGCCATTAAAGGCCCGCTCCAGCATTAAAAGCCAGAGCCAAAGTCCTTTAATGGCCGGTAGAGCCAGCTGCAGAGGGCCTTAGGGCTATTAGAACATTCCGCCCCTAGAGGGCAGAATATTCTAATTTAAAAAAACAAAGGCCCCAAGGAGCCAATGGGGTTAAAATCCCCACGGACTCCTAGGCCTTTGTTCACTGTGAACAAACATTGGAATGTTGATGCTCTGGGCTTCTACCAGCCATTGGAAGCCTGGAGTATTGTTTTCAATAGAGCGCTTAACATTCCAATGTTCTAGTTAGCCAAAACGTTACTTGCTTGGCTTACACTCATCACTTTTATATAAATCTGTGTAACCCCCATTTTGGCATATTTGTGATCGAACAATGTACAGTATGGGAATGTAGAAAATGTGTCCAGCATATTCTGGAAATAAGAATTCCCAAGCACGATGTGCGCCATATTTGACCTTGCACACTCTCAAAGGGAAATAACCCATGCGAGGCAAACACTTTTCACTAAAGATAAATGTTGCCCCCATTTAGTAGCGTAGCCTCAGCCGAAAGACAATCTTCAGAGAAAATGAGTGAGGTGCTAGAAGTATGAAACCAGACAAACAATAAGTCACTATTGATAATTTTCAATCACATTGGGTAAAAATATAAATATGTTGCTGATAAGAATTTATATAAAAACCTGCGGGCATGGTAAAGGAAGATTAAGCACACTGATACACTAAATTCTGATACTGTCTGATATTTTCAGGGCAAGTATTGATTGTAGGTCATACTTGCCACTTAAGAACCCTTCCTGATTTCATCATGATATTGATCCTTTATGCATTAAACAGGTTCATCCATTGGGAAGATTTTTTTTTACCCACCTAAAGTTCAATGTAAGGCTGTCAAGTGAAGCTTCCAGGCATTTAAAATATTGACTTGGGCCATAAAATATAATGTTTTGGAACCGATATAAGGGTTATGTACCACATTCATTTTTACTGCATTAATTCTGCTGATTATTGTTAAAGTGGGTTTCTTATTCCAGCACAGTCCTCTTTCAAACTTTTTCAATACTTTCAGGTGATTTGCTTCAAAATTCCTGTGATATACTAAATTCTAAGTATTTAAAATATTTTTCAAGCTTGTTGATTTTCTATATAAATACATGTGTCTTCTCTTGATTACATTGGTATATATAAAGAATAAAAATCGCCAGTGACACCTTACTTGCATCCTTTTGCATCTATCATAGTAGAAGCATTTGTATGAAAATCACCAGCATTTAAAAATAACTATTTGTTACGTCATACTCAAAGATACAGCCTTTCACTTTTAAGATGTCCCCTGATTAGATTCTAATCGTTCCAAATATAGACCACAAATGAAAGGGCTAGATTAGTCACCTTGCCTTATGCCACAAGCAATTGGGAAAACGAAACTGCGGTGTACCTTTATGGCTGACTGTGAATTACTTTATCAACTTTTATCATTGCTATAAACATTGTACTTAAAACAAACAGTGCAACTGTTTGCTATCAACATGGCAAGTTGTACAGAGCAAACACGTGTTCTTCAGCATCTTTCATGGTATTCCTTTTCATTTATGTTGTGTTTCACCAGCTGTGGCCCAAGCACACGATATTTATATCTACCTATTGAATACACTGAAATAGACACTTGTGCGGAAATCACTTTAGAAAACATCTTTCAATCACAGCATTGGCGTGAGATCAGTTTATTTACACCATTTGCCTCCTTGGAAAATGTAATGATGCTGCCACGGGATAATTTTTGCCATGTATTTTTGCCTGAAAAACAAATGTGCGATAAGATCTTTTCCACAAATTCCATAATTACCATAAGCAGAAGCTACCCAAATCAGAAGCCTTTAAGTTTTTCGTATCTTTCAATTCTCAGTCAACCCCTCCCCCCAGTTATAGAAAATCCTGTGCCCATTATGACAGATGAGGTTGTTTTTGAGTTTCCATAAAATCAAATAGATGCCAGTGATCTGTAGCAGAAGTATCCAAACAGGGTTCACATCAGTATCTGATAAGGACGGTGCTGGTTCCTCCTTTAGGGCGGAGGAGCGTCGCCCCGCTTGCTGCGAGCGCAGCAGCTGCAGCAAACGTAAAATTGATAAAATGGTCAACGGACAAGAGCATTTTACAAGTGCTCTGCCTATCATCTCATGAATGTGGCCAATCCTCCTGCTGATTGGCAACAGGAATGACTTGCCTAAAGAGCGCATTTAGGATTGGCTGGGTGTCTTGTGATGGCCAGCCCGACATGAACACTTCAGCCCGCACTAATCCTAACTGTTTAACAGCAGGGGGTACTGCAGGTGCAGGCTCCTAGTCTGAAAAGGAGCTCTGTGTTAGCCTGCTCCAACCAATCATGGCGTTACTGTCATGTTGAAAACAGCATGAGAGAAGATCCAGGATTGGTTAGGTTCGCTGGCATTTCACTTCACTGTCTGCCCTGTGAGGGAAGAGCTCAGGAGAGGGCCTGCAGTCCCTGAAGGTTAAAGCCCTACAATATAGGTGAGTTAGGGCCCTGTTCTACTACCGAAAAGTAGAAGCTCGAAACTTTGCTAGTGAATTCTCTGTTGCGAATTTCCAATTTAATAAACTAAATATGGTGTCAGCACCGCTCCCTTAGCTCAATGCCCGTTTTTTTGCTATGTTGGTGCTTTGATTATATTTAATTATTGCTGCGTAATACACTGGGGCCTGATGATTCCACTCGAAAGGGCGCTGTTTGCTCGCTATCCTTAAGATCACAGCGGATGGGCTCAGGGTGTTTACATGCCTCGGCCAACAGGAGTGAAGAGAACAGGTAATTGTCACTGACACTAATCGTTATGCGTGATGGTGCCACTATGCTTGAGATGTGACTACCGCAGGCCAGGGAACGAGAGGGGCTAGGCAAGTGAAGAATGTCCCCATGCATGCTGTGCTCTCCCCAGGTAAGCTCACTTTATGTATTAAGGTCAGATCATATAAGGATTTACGCCACTTAGCAAAGAAAGTCGTGAAATGTTTAGATTTAAGTGAAACAGCCAGCGACCTGGTGTGACATTAGTCTTTGAAAGACCTTTAAAAAGGGAAACCCCCTTTATGCATGTGCAGATCAGTGTTCAGCAGTGCTTGGTGGGTGAATGCACCAGTAGCTCTCTGCTCCTGATAAGTGCCAAAGTGCCCCCATTAAGAGAAATGGCTAGTGACATTTGAAAGTGGTAATTGCACTGATTTGAGAGGGGTACAGGGCTATTATTAGGCTATTCCCATTAGCCATCTGGGAGCCCCCATACCTGCTGCTCTTGATCCGCCTCACCACTTTCAAATGTCACTAGCCGCTCCCTGATAAGGATTTCAGTCATTTCATCCCAGGTGGGCACTGTCCTTCCAGTGGCTATAGCCTAGACATTGAAAATCATATTTCTTAATATACATATTTTGTGGTCGCTTACCTTGGCAAGCTTCTGCTACTAGGCACCTAGGACTTCCGGAATCTCGGGATGTCATGCTGCTTAGGTGCCAAGGTTCCAAAAGGGACAGTTGGAATAGAAGCTGCCGGAACAATGGTTGGTGGTCTGTGCACCTTTACCCCTTCTGTTAAATGAAGCTCACCAAGGTGCTGTCAAGATCTCTCTGGTGATCCTTGGAAGCGGCTTTAAAACTGGAGACAAGTGTGCTTTTTGGGGACAAGTGACGACCACCAACTCTCCCATTTTTTAGTGGCATCGAACCCACGATCATTTGACGTCTGTAGCCATTAAATTAAAATGTCACCTCTTTGAGGGGAAGGTAGGTGCCTTCATCGACACAAAAGTAGTAGGAAAGGAGCTATGAAGTTATCCATGTTAATTTTAGTGACTGGGACATCGCACCACCAGAGCTGCCTCCGGCATGTGTATCTGTTCTTCAATCTCACATGTGCACTCTCCACACATTCATCTCTGATCAGCATAAAGCTGTGTCAGTTACTCCAGACATCTCGTTTCAATGCAGTCTTGAATTGAGACAGTGCAGTGTAGGCACACAGAGGTGCATTTGCTCTTTAAAAGAACTATAAGATAATTAGTGCCACCATTTTCAGAAAGACAAGCGAGAGAAGGCCAGTGCTGTTAATGTCCATGGAAATGTCCTAATTTTACAAATTCTAACTTAGGGCCTTTCTCTCATTTGGCGTCTTGCATCTAGAACCAGGAGATACACATTTACATTACCTAACTTGTGTTCTCCCGTAGCATATATCCTTAATTTAAAGAACACTTTGGTGCTTCTCTATTATGTTTCCAACACTATTTTAAACAATGGCAGGTACAAATATGTCACAACCACTTATTTTTCTTATCGGAGAAAGGAGGCTCTTTTTCTCTCAAAACAACTAAAAAAAGCTTTTGATTCTTATCTCAAAGCTATAAGAGGGGAGACATTCTCCCAAGCATGGAAGCAATGCTTTCTGTATCAGTTCAGTTCAAGAAGTCTTTATTCGATTAGTTCATCATAAAAGACATAAAATACAGTTTATACATATAAAAGCAGTTAAAACAAGTATTAAATCATTGACAAGCTAATCAGCTTCCTGTACATATTTACAAAAATTTACAGTGACGCTCGAATGCAACCATGATACAGCAGAATGCAGGCCTAGATGTAGAACAATCACATATTTTAAGTCCCCGTTAGATTACTTTTAATGAGCCTGCTTCTAAGCAACCAGGCCCACCCCAAAAATGTTGCAACCCCCACAACAATTAAAGGGTCCAAATTGGTCTTTAACATTCTACTTGCTTCCCCAGCCGAACTGGTACCTAGATTTCTACATACCGGCCTAAGCCATTTGGCTCTTGGGGCAGAGTATAGTGGACACACATACAAAAAGTGATTCAAGCTTTCCCCAATACCTTGGCACTTGGGACAGTGCCCCGTCCGATCAGCTCCCCACTTTTTGGTAAAATCCCCAAGAGGAAGTGAGCCGCATCTGAATTGAAAAAATAATTTGCGGTCCATGGGTTTTGTTATAATATCCCAATACCTTTCCAACTTGGGCGTATCCTTATATACAATGAACAGACCAGTAAGGCTACTCGAGCTCATTTTTGAATACCTGTTATGTGTCACCCATTCCCAATAACATTGTTTGAAAACCTTTTTAGAAGGGAAATTGGCTGACTCGGGGGAGGACCACAGGTCTCCATACCCCAGAGCTAATAGGGTGGCCTTAAGGTCTCTGAACCAGCCAATGTTTGTGGCACCAAAGCTGTTTCTAACCTCCAAACAGGCTTTTGCATAGTGATGGAGTTCCGGCGTTGTCCATAGACGACGCCAGAATGTTAGAGGACGAAGTCTTGCTTGGTCCTCCACCGGTTGGCACCCTAAATCATAAAGAAGGGGAATTAGTGGGGTTGACTGAGGCAGACCTGTTGCCATTCTTAAGAATTTATTTTGGGCATATCTTAGCGGGTCCAAATTGCTACCACCCCAGAGTTCTGCTCCATAAAGGACTGCTGATAAAACCTTACCACCATATATCTTAATAAGCGGGGACATTGGCCTTGTAAATGAACCTTTATGTTCCTTAATCAGTGCCCCACCCAACTGCTGATGCTTCATGGTCATGAGCTCGACCTGATGGGACCAGCTCAAGGTCTCACTAAAGGTAACTCCCAGGTAGGTGAAATGCTTTGTTTGCTCCAGGGGGATGTCCCCCATGGAGACCCTGGCATTTATTTGTTTATGCCCTCTTAAAACCATGAATTTGGTTTTGGACACGTTCACCTCTAGCTCATGTTCGCTGCAGAATCTCTCGAACCTCGACAGGGCTTTCTGCAAACCCTGTCTGGTTCGTGAGATCAAGAGAGTATCGTCAGCGAACATGAGCAAGGGGATTTTAATTCCAGCCAAACTTGGGGCATCCGTGGAAAAATTGTCATAATACTTGGTAACTCTATTAATATATAGAGAGAACAAGGTGGGTACCAGCACACAACCTTGCCTGACACCTTTGGCCACAGGAAAATTCTTTGTCACCTCACCCGGTTTACCCCATCTCACAAAAGCAAAGGTATGTGCATGAAGGTTCACTATGAGTCGTACCAAGATAGGGGGCATGCCCATATCTAATAGGCATTTCCATAACCCGGCCCTCGGGACAAGGTCAAATGCTGACCTTAAATCCACGAAGGCCGCGTATAGGTTGCCTTTGCCCAAGGTGACCGTCTTCCAATGCAAAAGCATGAAACGGAACGCCTGATCCAGGGTACTCACGTGGGGTCTAAACCCAGCTTGAAGGGGAGTAAGGATGTCATGCTCCTCTATCCATGCCTGAATCCTGGAGAGAACAAGACGGGTTATGATCTTCTGTACCGCGTCAATTAGACTGATCGGCCGGTAGTTGGATGGAACCGACCGATCACCCTTCTTAAAAATAGGCAATATTTCTGCACCAGCCCAGGAATCAGGTACCCTAGCACCCATGGCCAGTGCATTTACCAATCGCACTAGGTATGGTACCCATAGATCAAGGTCCTGTTGGAATAAGTCCGCTGGTATACATTCGGGACCAGGGGCTTTTCCCCTAGGGATAGCTTTCAGGACTGTTTCGACTTCTCTAGCCGAAAACACAAGTGTATCTAGCGATAGTGGCCAACTAATGGAATCTTGCGCATTACTGCGGCATCTAAATTGTTCCTCAAAGTGGGACACCCATTTCTGTTGTTCAACAGATGCGGGGCTTGGGCGATCATCCTGTGACTGACCCCATCTGAGAAGGTGCCAAAACTGCTGTAGGTTCCTAAAGCCACAGGCCTCAGCTAGTGATGTCCAACGCTCGTCATCCCAAGCGGCTTTGGCAGAGCGTTTAGCATCGTTGAAAGCCTTCCTACTTGCTTTGATTAGGGCTGAGTTCTTTGATTTTAAGGCTTTAAACAGATCTGCATGGGTCTGTCGGCAAACGTCGTTATACCAATTAGCGGGTTTCCTAACCTTCCCTCTACCCTTATTGGCAACATACTTAATAAACAGTGGTTTTAAAGACAGAAACAAGCTAGCATGAATGTCTGTGATATTTGTGATGATCATTTCCTGATTTTCACACTGATCAATTTCTATCAGTGAGTTGGAAACCAGGGCTCTGATCTTTTTACGTGCTTCCACATCCACAGAAACCTTTGGCCAACGAACCCTCCTCATGTCATTTGTAAGTACGACAGCCTCCTGTACAGGATTAGGCTGTCGTTCAACCGGCCCTGCAAAACTAAAATCCTTCAGTTCCGCTATCAGAGGTTCGTGGTCACTTTCTGGACGTGGCTTAACTACCATATCCGATACCACAGGCCACATTTTGATATCTACTAGGATGTAGTCAATACGACTGCTATGTCTACCATTAAAAAATGTGTGATTACCCATCCTGTCCGAGCTTACTCGTCCGTTAAGGGCACGTAACCCCCAGTTCAGACAGAGACCTTTAATATATGTGGCTGCTTGAGACCATTTATTGATCGGGGGTATATCAAGTTGGGGGACCCCCCAAATCAGATCCTCTGCTTCAGTTAATAAACCATCATCTTTGCTTAGAGGTTCAAAACAAGTATTTAGGTCACCCATAACAACCACATGACCAACTTTTGAGGTAGAACTTAGGAAGTCATCCAAACAGAGAAGGGTGGTTGAAACTCTGCCACCCGTGATTCCTCTAGCATATACATTGATCAGCAGTATATCCATCCCACTTTTTGTTTTAATACTAACAATCAATATATCTGGACAGTCAATAAATATTTCCTTAACAGACACACCTTCAAATTGGCGAACCCAGATTGTGAGGCCACCCATAGCCCGACCTCTATGACCTCTAATGGCTGGTTTGTTAAAGTTCAAGAAACCTGAAAGAAACACTGGTGTGGTTGCCCAGGTCTCCTGAAAAGACCAAACATCGCCTTGACAAATGAAATCAACCCAATCAGGAATGCATATACGAGATTCAATTCCCGCAACGTTCCAACATCCCAAAATAGTACCCTTTATACATACTCGATCACACGATTTAGTTACGTCTAGAGGGTGGGATTCGTTGGACTGGGGGAGGGGGTTCTTCATGCACGGGGGCAACTGTATTCGTACCTTCCATTAGCATACATATTGACCCAACCTGGGTGGTTGGCTCAGGATTAGCGCCCACAGAGGTGACGTCCATGGGAGACAATGAGGTGGGTACCATAGCCAATATATCAGGCTTTCCTGAGTAAACCATACACCCTTCCACACAGTAATGAGGTTGGTCTTCAAAACTTTTAACAGTGCTTAATGAGTTACTCAGGACAGTTCCAACATCCATACAATCAGAATTAGACTCATCATCCCTTGTTGAAAATGCTGGTCAGTCGTTAGTCGACAGCCCTGATAGTGGGTCATAGAGGTTTCTCAACGGGATATTCCAATACTCATTGGGCTGAGTGGACCTATTTGGATAATGATGTGCTGGGTAAAAACTTAGGGGCTGTTGAATCTGTGGGAAAACAGGGGTGGGGGGAACCAAAGGGTACAGAGACTTATTATGGATTGGGAAGTCAAATAAGGCTGGGGGACCAAGAGGCTGGGGCTTAACCTTAGCCCAACCCGGTGTTTGTAGGGAACAATTGTAGCTAGATTGTGTGTAGGAGCGGTATCGTGCCTCAGGATTAAATTGGGGTCCATAAAAACTAGGTGTAAAGTTGGACCATTTGAGGGAACTTTTAGTGTTTTTAGCAGGAGGTTGATCTGTTGGATTAATCAGGGTCTCAGGATAAAAATAGCTGAGGTTCCTCGTGGAGATCCCTCCCTCATTTCTTCCCACATACCAATCTGAGAGATGGGATACTACTCTGTGGTCCCTAAAGTTGATGATCACTATATCCCCCTCTATATCCTTGGGGCGTACCCCCACCCACTGACATCTTCTGACCGAAACAATATCCCCATTAAGATGAACAGGAAGGGGTCTATTTAATTTCAGCCAGAAGATGACTTTGGTTTTTAGGCTTTCGTTATTTTCCCGATCCCCCTCCGAAACTGGTGGCACACCCGTCATTACAATAACATAGTTCATAGAATCCGGGGGCAAGTCTACATTGTTCCTCCGTGGTAGGGATTTGTGGTATTTAATGTTAGTGTTTGCGGATTTGCCCACCCCATTCTTTACCTGAGGCACTACTCCCTTGGTAGGTGGTTTGTTAGCGACCACCCCGGGATTCGCTTTGGCAGTGCTAGCTGCTCTGGAGGATTTAACATCCAAAGCCGATGCTTTATTTGAGATAGTGCCTACATTAGTTGTACTTTTAGGTTGTTGGCTAGAGATAGTATTTGTATTGCCAGCAACATAGGTTATACCATGTGGTTTAATGGATGGTCTCGAGTCCTTATCAGAGCTAGAGGGATGTGTTAGCTCAATGGTCGCCAGTAGGCGATCCATTTTGTCGCCCATTGTCCTAACACGCTCCAGCAAGGGTAACATGTATGATTTGATAAGCTTCTCTATGATGGCATAGGACACCTTATTAAACCCTTCGATAGCTGTCTCAGGGGTAACCAAATCGTGTAGGTCAGGCAACGGTAACTCAGCATTGAGTGGGATCGGTAACTCAGAGTTTGGTTTGGGTAGAGACGGGGGAGGTGATTGACAACTTTGGCCTTTCCTTTTTACCCCGCCCTTTCTCATTTTTTTCCTAGGTGGGGAACGCACAACCCTCTTAGCCTTGTCAGGCTTGGTTCCAGCGTCACACACACTCTTTGGAAACAGATTCTCGCCAGGATCTATGCAAACCAATGGCTGATTGGACAACATAGGACGAGATTCGGATTCCGTAATCTGGATATCAGGGATGTTTAAATCAATGAGGCTAGAATGGTCAATCGGGGGACAATCTAAATGACCTCCGCTGGTAGCACTAGCACACGGTGGGGAAATAATTGGAAACCTAAATATACTGGGGATTTGATTAATATCAGTAACATCATCTTCAATGGAACTCAACCCATGGGCAGCCGTTTCTTGGGTGAAGTTTGGGTCTGATAGGGTGGGCAGCGGAATTTTCTTTAGTTGCTCAATTGAGCGTCGGCGCTCAGCTCTTCTCTCGGCAAGGAGTAGGTCCATATCTACTTCCTTGGTAGATTTCTTAAAAAATTTATCGAGTGGGCCGAGAACAGAAACACCCACACCTGGGGGTGCTGAATGGCTCATATCCAGACAGTGCACACTATACTATCTGGCCCAAATTACACACTTAGTACACTACTGACAAACTGTAGAACAGTGGACATAAAAAGAAAATACAAATAACAATAACCTGGCCCAGCCCGGCCTCCTACGGCCCCGGACGGCCACAGACGGTCCCGCCCTTGTCCCGGGCTTCTCCCGGGACGCTCCCGCTTAGCGGGTAATGGCCTCACCTTAAGTAGGTAGACCGTTAGTTTGTAGGCGGGCGTGGTGGACAGGGAGAGCGGCCAGGTGACGATAGGCGCGGTGTGCAGAGGCTTCTGGTCTTGGAAGTCCTGCTCCGCACGCTCGCAGCCCTGGTCCAACCCACGCAGCACAGTCAGGCTTCCCAGTGACACAGGAGCGCAGCGGGACCCGCGAAGCGGGTTCCGCAAGTTGTAATGCAAATTAAGGGTCCAGGAAAGCCCTCGATCATCAGCAGCAGACAGTCAGGTTTCAATGGCTTTCTGTATCATACTCTGGTGCTGGCTGGAGAAACATTTATGAGAGCTATTGGCAGTGCAGAAGGTTAACCCGGCAATGTGTATGCCTTGTCTGTGTTGATGCCAGAAAAGACACTTTGAAACTCAGATTAATGTAGTCTTGATACGAAATACAGTTTTTGCTAGAACTCAAGCCAAGGCTGAGAAAGTGGATGGTTATGTAGTATGCCTAAAGACTTTAGCACAAACATGTGACTTTGGGACTCCCTGGTAAGAGAACAACTGGTGGGATGCAGCAAGAGCCAGACAGAATGGTCAATCGGGGGACAATCTAAATGACCTCCGCTGGTAGCACTAGCACACGGTGGGGAAATAATTGGAAACCTAAATATACTGGGGATTTGGTTAATATCAGTAACATCATCTTCGATGGAACTCAACCCATGGGCAGCCGTTTCTTGGGTGAAGTTTGGGTCTGATAGGGTGGGCAGCGGAATTTTCTTTAGTTGCTCAATTGAGCGTAGGCGCTCAGCTCTTCTCTCGGCAAGGAGTAGGTCCATATCTACTTCCTTGGTAGATTTCTTAAAAAATTTATCGAGTGGGCCGAGAACAGAAACACCCACACCTGGGGGTGCTGAATGGCTCATATCCAGACAGTGCACACTATACTATCTGGCCCAAATTACACACTTAGTACACTACTGACAAACTGTAGAACAGTGGACATAAAAAGAAAATACAAATAACAATAACCTGGCCCAGCCCGGCCTCCTACGGCCCCGGACGGCCACAGACGGTCCCGCCCTTGTCCCGGGCTTCTCCCGGGACGCTCCCGCTTAGCGGGTAATGGCCTCACCTTAAGTAGGTAGACCGTTAGTTTGTAGGCGGGCGTGGTGGACAGGGAGAGCGGCCAGGTGACGATAGGCGTGGTGTGCAGAGGCTTCTGGTCTTGGAAGTCCTGCTCCGCACGCTCGCAGCCCTGGTCCAACCCACGCAGCACAGTCAGGCTTCCCAGTGACACAGGAGCGCAGCGGGACCCGCGAAGCGGGTTCCGCAAGTTGTAATGCAAATTAAGGGTCCAGGAAAGCCCTCGATCATCAGCAGCAGACAGTCAGGTTTCAATGGCTTTCTGTATCATACTCTGGTGCTGGCTGGAGAAACATTTATGAGAGCTATTGGCAGTGCAGAAGGTTAACCCGGCAATGTGTATGCCTTGTCTGTGTTGATGCCAGAAAAGACACTTTGAAACTCAGATTAATGTAGTCTTGATACGAAATACAGTTTTTGCTAGAACTCAAGCCAAGGCTGAGAAAGTGGATGGTTATGTAGTATGCCTGAAGACTTTAGCACAAACATGTGACTTTGGGACTCCCTGGTAAGAGAACAACTGGTGGGATGCAGCAAGAGCCAGACAGACCAGGAAAAACTTTTAATTAAGAAATCACCTGTCAAGAAGTATTCGCAATTGTAGAGGGGATGGAAAACACAAATAATCGGATTCATGAAATGAGAGATAATCAGAGTGATAAAGTGAGGTTGTCAGTGGATGAGATTAAAGAGTGTGCTTGTCAAGTTGGTTGTGTGGATGTGGTACAGAGGTTTGGTTCCAACAATGCAAGCTCTCCCTTTTGGAAGGAACTTCGAGAGACACCGAATTGTTTTTACCGGTGTGGCAGTCAACGACACATGTCAGACTGTCCAGATTGTTTTGCAAAAAAATCTACGTGGAGCCTTTGTTGTAAAAAGCCTCTAACTCCCGAAGCAAATTTTTTACAATTGCGAAATCCCTCCTTATGCCTCCTGCGGCCCCTTTGCCATCTTTTAACACCTTAGGACATTGTAATAATTTGGTAAACTTCTTTTATAAGAAAATTGAAGACATCTACCCTACCTTTGCCCCTCCATCAGTTCCCGTAAATACCCTCCCTGCAGATGACCAACCTCGATTATTAGATCCTCTCATTGAGCCAATCCCCCCGATGGATATGACATTTTTAAAAATATACCTCGACTGTCTCAAATCCGGCTCCCCAAGTGATGTTGTACCTCCCACCACTCTAAACCAGGTTTTCAATTCTGTTGCTCCAGTTATTCTGGACCTCATCAACATCTCATTTTCTTCTGGGCTCGTTCCCTCCCCATGGAAACGGGCCATGGTCATAGCTCTTCTAAAGAAACCCACCCTAGACCCTGAAGTTTTTGCCAACTATCAGCTGATCTTGCTCCTGCCTGGGATTGCGAAAATAAGTGGAAATTCAACTCCGTTCTCTCTGCTTTTTTGGGGGAGAATAAACGCCACCACCCTACTCAAACTGGTTTTAGACCTCAACAAGGCATGGAGACAGCCATATTACTGGTGGTTGAAGAAGCTAGAAAAATTCTGGATGTTGGTGGGTCCACGGCTATTGTATAGCTTGACCTTAGCGCGGCCTTCGGCACAGTCAATCACCAACTATTGATTGCAAGACTCAGAGAGATAGGAGTCACAGGAACTCTACGTAAATGGCTGGAGTCTTTCCAGGTAGATAGGTAATTTCAGGCTTTTGAGGACAATTTCATCTCTGAAAGGATGCCTTTGAGATGTGGGGTGCCTCAGGGCTCCTCACTGAGCCCCACGCTCTTCCATGTTGATCTGCACCAGCTGGCGGAGGTGGTTAAGCCCTTTGGTTTTCGTATCGTCTCATACGCTGATGACACTCAGCTGATTGTGTCTCTAAATCATTTGGACAACACTAGGAGCAATCTGGCCAATTGCTTGGAAAGGGTCTCCACATGGATGGATGGCTCTTTCCTAAAGCTGCAATGCAGCCAAAACCAGGATGATGTTTTTGGGTAAGACCACCAACATTAATATCAGCGTTCTCTGTCCAAATTGTCTGGGTGTTATGCCCCCACCCAAAGATCAAATAAAAAGTCTCGAGGTGTGGCTGGATCACAATCCTGAAAATTATTAGGAAAATTCTACCCCTTCTGCCCTTTAATGCTAGGAAATTATTGATGCAAGCCCTGACTCTCTCTCGGCTCGACTATGCCAATGTGCTTTACTTAGGCTCTCCTTGTTCTAACATTAAAAAATAAATTACAAAAGGTCCAAAATTGTGCTGCACGACTCCTTATGCAAGCTCATAATTGGGAATCTGCTAAACCTCATATCATCTCTCTTCAATGGCTTCCGGTCGCCGAAAGAATTCAGTTTAAGGCTTTGTGCACTGCACATAAGTCGCTCTCTGCTAAGGCCCCACCGATTCTTCTATCAATCATTTCCCCCTACCTCCCAAAAAGATCACTGCCCTCCGAGAAGAAACATCTAGCAGCCGTCCCCAGAGTAAACCGTGTTTGGAGTGGTGGATGTCTGATCTCCTTCATTACGGCAAAATGCTGGAATCAGCTGCCAGACCATATTCGGTTTGAGGCCAATTATCTTTCCTTCCGCAAGCTCCTGAAGACTCTGCTGTTCCACTTAATCTTCGGCTCCATCTCGATTGAGGACTCTGTCTCTAGCGCTGGGAGGCCTTTGGTAGCCATGCACTCTATAAGTGTAAATTCATTCATTCATCCATTCATTGCGAGAAGTTCATGGTGTTGGCAGACTCAGGATCAACACAGCATGGTAGGAGACAAAAATTTTGTTGAAACCAAGCTAGATCTATCACCACCGAATGTGAACCCAATAGGTTATGGAGGAACAAAAGTAGATGCTCTGGGACACATTGTCACACAGCGACAGTTAGCAACGTTTACGTGGCCAGGAAAGGGGGGGGGGGATGTTTTTGGGATGGAGACACCAAGGTGACTTTGGCATTCACTTTGAATCCCAATGACCCTGAACTGGTAGTTCTAGTGGTGTAGCTATTTTTGCTAAATTTCCAGAGATTTTTTTAAGAAAGAGGTAGTGTTATTAAAGTATTTTGAGCACAAAATTGTGCTTAAGGGTGTGCCTGTTCTAACTGTGCATAAGGTAAGGAAGCGTCAAGATATGTGTTCTGAAATCTAAACAAATTAAGGTGGACCATCAAAAACTATTGAACGTTTTAGAGTATTTGGCTGTGCTTGATGGTGCAAAATATTCAGTCTGATGGACCTAACATCAGTGTACCATCAAGTCATGCTGCATAAATGTTCCTGTTTTCTTACTTCCTGTGTCACTCCATTGGGAGCCTTTCGGTTTGTTTGCATGTCATTTGGTTTAACACACACTTCCAGAGAGTGATGTCGGTCATGCTTTGAAGGTATTGTTCTTTCAGGAATACTTTTTTTTCCATGCAGGGATAGGAAAGATCATGACAGTGTACTTGGTAAGGTATCGAAGACATTAGCAGATGCATGTCTTCCTTTGAAAAGGAAGGTTTCGGGTAAATGCAGTAACATACTTAGGTCGTACTATTTCGGGAAAGGGTACAAGTCAAAATGGGTTGGCAGAGAACATTTTGAAGGCCCCGGTCAGTGAAGACATTGATCTAGTAAGATCTTTTCTAGGCCTCCCTGTGTTTTATTCAACATTAATTTAAATGTTGCTAGTGTAGAAAAACTACTGAGATTTTTACTTAAAAAAAACGCTTATCTTGTGGGCTCACAAGAGTGTCAGGAGACATGCAATCTTGTAAGAGCAAATAGCAGGCAAAAGCCTCTCCTTGGACACTTCGATGTCAGTAAAATACATTGCTGACCAGTGATGCGAGTCTTCGCAGTTTGGAGGCTGCTGGTCACAGAACCCTGAATGGGAAGAGATGTCTGTATCGTACTCACTCAAGGGTGCTGAGCGTCATTAATCATTCATTGAAAGAGGGCATCTGCTTATTCTTGGGCTATGCAGCATTTACATTTTTTCCAGTGGGGTCTTACTTTTACTGTTAGGTCTGATCATAGACCTGAGGTACAGATTATTTCATGTAAAGAAGTGAAAAGCTCACTCGTAGAAATCATGCAATGGATGGAGGGTCTGTGTGAGTATAATTTTCAAATGGGCTATTCGCTGGGAATTAACAATTGTGTAGCAGACTGTTTGTTTCACATTCACACTGACGATGTAGAAAGTGACAGTCCAGTAATGCCATTTACTGGGTATAAGGAGATGCTATTGGAGAAGATGAATGATAGGATGCTAAGGGAAAAGAGAAGTTTCATTCGGTCAAGAAATATATATTGTAAGAGGTTGGCCAGAAGGTACATAACTACCTGAATAGCTGAGAAATGTTTGGAACGTACAATGTAAGTTAAGTTTAGTGGATGGAAACTTATTCAGAGAGTCCAAGGTAGTACCACTTGTATACGTGAAAGGGACGATTGTTAATCTAGAGTACAAAGTCCACATGGGAGGAATTTGACCAATGCTAGATTTAGAGAATTATAATGGTGGTAAGGTGTGGATCGTGTGGTTGAACAGGGGGCCAAGGGATGTATTTTTGTGCAGAGATTGATACAAAATGGGGTGCTTTGCTCCTATTTTCCCGGTGGAGATGTCAGATGAATCCTGGGCTAAGCTGTGGTTGGATATTATGGAAACATTTGAATTGTTGTGGCCCAGGTGAGCGCTATATGTTGTTGCTGGCTGATTACACCTCAAAGGGGGTGGTAACCAAGTGTGTCAGATTTGTGAATAGTTGACCTGTAATTAAGTTCTTAAAAGAGAAGTTTGGTCAAGAAATGGTACTTTGGCACATTATAACAGACAATGGAGTTCATTTTGTGTGAATTGTTTAAGGGCCTGTCTATAAGTTACCAAAGCAGGGATCTTTATTCTTCCCAAATCAACGGGTTGGAGGAACGCATGAATAGAGTTGTCAAGACATGAATGCAAAGGACAATGTATTCAAGATATTCACTACTCAAGTCAAGTGCTTCAAGAAAACTGGTGAGCACATCATAACACTCCTAACTGTATTACACATAAGTGGCTTTTTTCCTGCCTGAAAGGGAAAATTGTTCACACTAAACTCAATCATGCTCTGGTTAGGAAATAATAGTTGCCTGTAAGCATGCCAGGAAAGCAATAAAAAAGTTATTTTAACAAAATGGAGAAAAGAAATCTGAAGAATTACAAGTCCTGTTGTGGTAGTAGGAATTGTTAAAAGATTGCCATGAAAGGTGGGAGACTCTGTATTGGTGAGGAAATCTGGAATTGTCATAAAGGGAATGTATATGTTTATGAGGCTTTTCATTATTAAAAAAAAATGAAAAGGCATGTGGCAGTGTTTGATTGTGGAAATGTATAGAGTATGTCAAATGCTACAAACTCCTCACCTTTCACAAAAATTCCGATGACAACGTTCCTGCAACAGAGACCGTAGATGTAACAAGGAGATTCAACATGCTGCCTTCTGTGGAGCTTGGGGTATTGCCACAGAGCTGTGTTGAAACCTGTGTGATGGGGGGACTATGTGATAGACTGATTTTGGTTCAATCTGTTGTGTGTGTAGACCTTTGATGTGTTTTCTGTGTCATTTGCATGCCTATTCCCATTATATAACACTGTGTAGTTGCTTCTCTGGTTTAAGATTATTATGAACATTATTCTATTGATGTACGATTAGTAATGGAAGGGGATATGTTATGGTCACTTGCCATAGCAACCTCCTGCTACTGTGCACCAAATGAAGTCACACTGCTAATGTGCCTATGTTTTAAGAGGGATAGTTGGACTGGGAGCTTCCTGATGAACAATCGATGGTTTGTGTACCTCTACTCTTTTTATAAATAAGTCTCACCTTGGTTCACTCAAGATCTTTGTGGTGATCCTTCTTTTGATAATCAAGTTAGCTTTTTTTTCTTTCCCCCCCAAATCATATATGTCGGCTGTACTTATGATAAAGATTAGTTGTGTAGTTGGCAATATGTACATGATTTAGCTTATGTTGTACTACTCTTTTATTTCAAATTTTTTTATAATTTATCACTGATGCTAATATCGATGTGTCAGTGTATTCCAGGCAGTTTATCTCAACCCTACACTATTAAAGGAGGTGAATATGGATAAATACTGAGGTTTTGCGAAAAATAAGGGCTGAGGTCACAGGTGCATAATCATTAATGAAAGGTCTAATAACAATCTAGTATTGATTCGAAGTGATCAAAGTTGATTCATAAATGTGATGACGATAAGGAAAGGTTATGAGGGGCAAGATGACAATGAGGGCAATGTAAAAAGGACATTGATCAATATGTTAGTCTTTTAGGTTTATCCCTCAGGAGTAGGTGCTTGGTGCCTTTGAGTTTAAGCCAAGAATGATGATTGTCTATAGGTTTCAGCAACCACCTCGGCAACATCAAGAGTCTTTCCAGTTCTCACCCGCTTTAAAAACAAATATTCAATTTGCATAACAGACAATCTTTAGTCGCTGTGAATGAGCTTTGTTCATGCTTATCACTATTATATACCAGTTTCAAACACTTGGAAGGAAGCATTCACTAATTCTTCTAAGTGAATCATTTTTTGCTTTTGAACTGTCTCCGAATATTTGAGTAGACAGTCTCTGTATTCAATTAAATCTACTAATTTGATCAATCTTTGAGGATGACGACCTGAGTCAGAATTCTTTAGATTTTCAACTATATGTTTCACTGCATCGGTGCACACCAATGAGCTATGTTGAGGTGTACTCCAAGAACAGAAAAAAAATATTCTTTTGAGGTGGAAAATACATACCCTTTCAGGCAGTGTTTTAAACATGATCAACACCTCTGAAGGGTGAGGGATGAACCACACGTTGAGAACAGCTCGCCCATCAGTCGATATTAAGCAACGTGGGCGCTCCTGAAATATCCTGTATGACGAAAAAGTGAAATATTATTAGTTATTTTGCATAAAAGATGTTTACAGGTACTAACCTAAACAGGTGGCATAACATTAACAAAACAGAAATCATAATAAAAAAAGGTGAGCAATTGCTTGACAAAGATTAACCTATCAATAAAAGGTTGGGCTGGCAAGATGACTTGCTCATGCAATATTATTCTCAGCCATTTATGCAGTGCAAAATTCAAATTGAATTGTGGAGAACAAGTGTTACCATTACCCAATGTAATGATAGTCATGTTGTCAAACTCACTATAGAGGTGTGGTGGCGGACAGGGACTGCCGCACCAGTGGTCCGACTGCCGTATTAGGAGTACGTAGGTCGGACCTCCAGAAAATTGCCGCAAGCAGCAGGAATCCATGATCCCTGGCAGTGGCGCGGCAGTCTTGAGAGTGCAGCATGCTTGGTGGTGCAGCTGCAGCACTGCCAAGCATATTACGAGTTTCCTCACCGCCAGCGGTCTCATGGCCATTCTCACAACATGAAACTGCTGTCAATGAGGAAACATTGCCCCTGTGCATGGGGTTGCATGCAGGTGGGCACACATTGTGACCCACTGTATATATGAACCCATGCTCCTGCACGGCATGGACTGCAAGCCGTGCAGGAACATGGATTGGCAGTCCCGGGCGGGGCAGTTCTAAGGCTTATATATGACCAGGTTAGTCATAATCGGGCGGGCGGGCGGGCGGGTGGCCGTCCTGTTTGGCGGTGTGAGAGCGGGGCGGTGGCACCCGTGCACACCGCCAAACTCATAATCAGGCCCTGAGTCTTCCCACTAAATCTACTCCTCCTTCTGTCCTTCACCTAGACCACATTTATTTTCTGAATATAGAACGTTCCATCAGAGTCAGAATGCCTATGGAATTTACTCCCACCTGCGATAACAAGTGTTTCAGTGAAATATTTCACGGCATTGGTGTGATGGCTTTGCAAATAATACAGACCATTTTGCAAGATAACTCTTGCTTCAATAAGGAAATGGTTGAGCCACATGAAGCATTCTACTCCAAATAACAATCTATCTGAAGGATGAAGACCTTCATTAAAAGGTCAAGATGGATCTTCGGTGTACCTGTGAGTGCAACATTTCCATAGTACAATCATGACAGGATCAGAGTGTGGAAATTATCATCTTCTGTGTGGTATTCAAACAGATTTTTACATTCATTACCCAATTTTCTGCTGAACCTGTTTTTGTTGGAATTAGGACTCTGTGCACTTTAGTTCTGCTGACCGGTAGTAAAGTGTTTATGCTCTGCGTTCCAAACATGGTACAATTGGTGTACCTTAATTGACATATTTAATGTATTAACAAATCTCTAGTATATGGTACTTCATGTAACTAGGGTCTGTAAATTGAATTCTACAAGTGAGCTGCAGCACTCTTTGTGCCTCCCACTAAAGTAGCCCCTAAAAACCCCTGCCCCAGGCATGCCACTGCAGCCTGTAGTGCAGTTTTAAACTACTATTTTTCGACCTGGCAAAATAAATATTTTGCTAGGCCTAAGGTATCATTTTCAATACCTAGGAGGGAGGCACAATATTCAAAAAGTAGGTCCTGGGTAGTTAAGTCCTAAAGTTGTTTTTCACTGTATCAAGGCTAACTCTCCCAATGACTAACACTGGGTTATCTTATTGCACCTAATAGATGATAATATCAGTTTGGAAGGAAATAGTTAAATCCATCTTTACTCATTTGAACTGTAATTTAAAATCCTTTACATTTCAATTCACAAAACACTGTGAGCAAAACATGTATAAAATTAAAGAGCGACATTCAAAAAATGTAAACAAAGAACAAAACGTTAACACAAATTACACCAGCAGAATATTCAAACAGTTGATCGTACAGTGCAATTCCTAAACAGCCCTATAACTTGACCTGTGTTAGGGAACTGCTGCCAGTGAGGGGAAAGGTTTTGTGTCGATCCACCGTTTGTTTCAATCAACAATTACTTTATTTACAAGGCGCTGATACTGCGTTAATGAATTAAATGAGCGACCGTAGGCACTGATACCACGATCTAGCGTTTCTCAAAGAAGCGGGCCATCGATTTGGTGCTGTCCTGTCACCTGTGTGTGAAAACTCTGTGTGAGAAATTCCAACCGCCGCCTGAGTCCAACCGCCGCCATAGTGTTTTGTGAATTGAAATGTAGTTCACTCAGACATGATTGAAAATGTCATTGCAAATGTTCTATAAATGTTTAAAAGAATGTGATTATGGACATTCAGATCTTAAGAAATGTTTAGTCTTAGCTCGGGTCCGGATTAATAAACAGCGGCACACAAACTGACAGCCAGGTTGCTTCTGTTTTTTCTCATCTTTTAGAAAGTTGACATTTTTCTGCCTAAACCAAATGTGCCTTTTAGCCATTGTCCTGGGTCACATAATTGTTAATGGCTCGCCTGAGGTGAGTGAGGTCTGTTCCTTCCACACAAGGGACAAACGATCTTAGGTGTGGGAAAGAGTATTTCGCTCCTGAGCAGGATAGGCTGGGGGTTTTACTCAGCCCTTCCTGAGCTTCAAAGGGTAGCCCAAGTGCTGTGCCTTCCCCTTCCCAACTTCTGAAGCTGCCCGCTCTGTAACTGGCAAATGCAGCACACACCTGGACCTGCCTCCCCTTTACTACCCTAAACAGATTGAAGCCAGATCTAGGGCAAGGGAAGGAACTGACCAGAACCAGTTGGAGTTAGACTTTGGGGGTATAAAAGCAGCACTCTCAGAGCCTTTCATCAGAACACTTCTGGACTCCAGGTGAAAATATAGAGATTGTGTGCTCTTTTCATCAGAAACTCCCACCGGCATCTCCTGCCAATGCAAAGTTCCAATGGAGACCTGCTCTTTGGGTCAGCAAGGACTGCCTGTGTCTCCCACCAATGTAAAGATCTGATGGCAACTTGCAATTCCATCAACAACAATCTCTTTGCGGCCCTCACCAACGTGAAGCCCTGACTGAGGTTCCTTGCGTGGAACTGGACTGACTGAGTAGTAAACTCTCCAGCGGAACAAACCTGGTCACTGTATCTGACCCTCAGTCCATTGTGATCGACCTGAACTTGTGAAATTACTCTGGTCCAGCGCAACCAGATAACCTCAATTGGTGCTTTTTGGTGCTATATTTACTTGAAACTTTAAAAATTCATAGCTTTGGTTCTATGTATTGAATTTTTATTTTTTGGTGCCATTTTACCTATTAAAATGTACTCTATTGTCCTAAATTGGTTTTGAATTTTTCTTCAGTTGTATTTTCACTTCATTACTGATTGAGAGCTGCAGAAATACTATACGCATTGTCTCTATGTTGTGTCATTCTACCAGAGGCTTAAGAACAAATCTTTCTAGTGACTTTTGTGGTACACCCTGACAAAAAAATGTATTTATTATTTGAGTGGGGCTCTCAACCCGATCAACTAGTAACTCAATTTCTTACATAGAGACTGTACCATCATTTAAAAAAAAAAAAACTAAAAAACAATCCAAGGATGCAGGGTTACACCCTCAAAAAACACTGTGTTGATATTGGACACCCTTGGTTAAGGACTTTTTGTAAGCATGTGAACTTAGATTTCTATCTAGTGTGAAGTCCAACAATATCATGCATCCAATAAGGGAAGGTTAATATTCTAATAATATCATATTAATGAATTCAGTTAATAAGGGGTTGAGTTTTAGGTCGCCGCAGATGTAATAACCTCATGATCTCTCTTACCAACATCGCCTGTGCTTTAAAGGAGTATGAAAAGAACAACATGTGGCCTAAATGTTCAATGTAATGACAATTATTCGAACAAAACCAGAGTTTCAAAGACTTACGTTTTCCTACATTTGCATTTATGAAAGTAAAAAGAAGTAAGTTTACTGGAATGGGGAGAAAATCTTAGGGATGCTTTCTAATGGCAATTGCATTTACAAGTAGAGAAGGCTTACAGTTTCCCACAAGCACTAAAAACTGATGGGAGCGTCAATCTCTGTGAGCCATTATGATGTCTCCTTTGTTCTGGTGTTTCAGTTCTATTACCTTTCTCTTCAACATCTGATTGGAAGAGCACAATATTCAAGTACTGTACTAAGTTTGGATATCCAGAGGAGAGCCTGTGAGCAGCACTCTTTTAGACTCTGATTGTGTTTAAATGGTTTGAAGTGTTGCTTTTACACAAATTATTGTATCTGTGTAACAAGTTTCCTATCTATAGCTGTAGATTGGTTGAATGGCTGCCAAATGCCATGTTCCAACATTACATCAGCATGGGCTTAAAAGGAACATTATCTTTTTGTAGAGTATCAACATTAACCCCACTTTCACAACTAGAATAAAATAATCAATACTGCTCATAGCTTTCAAAAGCATGGTGTTTTGCTTTCGTTCTGCAGATGTCCACATCATAAAAGTCCTTCATCCACCAATGTCCACATCTTGATTAATGCCTATAATCCAAAGTCAGAATTGAGGAACAGAAGCTTGTTGACGTATCTTCCCAAAAATTCTCATCTAAAGCTCAGACATTGTAAGCTCTAATGTAGTATTAGACTATTACATATGTAGAAATGTATTCTACTCACGTTTTGTCAATATGGTGCATTCCTTTTTCCCAGGAAAATACAAATGTTGTCTGGAATGTTATCCTCTATTGTTCAGCATATCATAATTACAGCAAATGCACCTGCTCTACATGGTCACCCTAAATTTTTCTGAACTCTGTTTTCGCTTGCTTTAGAACTCCGCACATTTTACCTGAGAAGTGCCTTTTTACCCTCTTAAACCTTTTATGTACATTGGACCTACCTATTTGGCATAATCGATTTCCCTTGAACTACATTGTGAATGGTACCTAAAGGGCATCTATTTAATGGTATGTTAAGTGTCGTAAAGGGCTGTAGTGTCACCACCCACATATCTGACAAGTATATATGTCTGCCAGGAACACCAATGTTTTCCAGCTAGGGTTCAGTTTAAATTCTCTGCAGTGACACGTCAGATAAAAATGCCTTTGCTATATAGAAAGAACCTATTTTTAAATGGTCATGAGTCATCCATAAAATGTCTTTTCTAAGGCCGTAGGCTAGTGTGCTAATATATAAAAATAGAGTGAACAGTATATAGAGAGCAGTGTGGCGTCACAATGAAATAAAAGCCAAAAGCTATTTTGTAGACTTTCCCTAAATATATTTATATGTGATTAATATATATAATATTAATAATAATAATAATAATAATAATAATAATAATAATAATGTTCTCTCTCCACTTAGGATGAGGTTACAAAAATGTGCTAAAATTATATTCTGCTTATGACTTAAGCAGAAAAATTAATGTATAAGAATGTACCTTAGGTTCCTTGACCAGACTGTCTTCAGAGCTGGGATACACATCTTTGACTGGGAGAGTAAGCAACCCTAGCTAATAGGACAATGGAACCCAGGAAGGAGAAATGAATAGAAGATGCTGGCAAATTAGCAGAGATAAGCTCTGTGGGAGGGGCCAGGACATTGAAACTGGTCTGATTAAATTTAATAAAGCGCTCTTGGAGGCAGTGGACTCATTAGCACCTTTGAAACTTTCTAAACAACATCCTAAATCAAAACAGGAAGTATGGTATACGGAAGATCTGAGAATAGAAAAGCGGCAATGTAGAAAACTGGAAAAAGTATGGAGAAAAGCACATACACCCTGCAGTAAAAAAAGTTTATTTGGAGGCCTTATCCAAGTATCACAAAAATATAAAACTGGCTAGGAGAAATATTCTAGTGCTACAAATAACGGAAGCAGGTAATCCCACTAGAGAACTCTATAAAATTCTCAAACTATTTACCAAACCTACTGCCTGGGAAAGCCCTGATGACTTTACTCAAACCTTATGCGACGATATTTCCGCATTCTTTGAGAGCAAGATTGAATTAATCTATGAGAAAATCACCAGGGCATCACATACTAAGAGTAGTATAGCTGATCTTCCTCTCCCTCGGATCTCTAAGAGTGAAAGTTGCTGTTTCACTACGATTCCAGAAATTAGTTTATCCAAAGTCACCGTCCTTTACAATCAAATTAAATCAGGATCACCTACAGACCTTCTGCCTGCAAAATTGATGGCTTCTTTGGGTAGCTTGCTGGCCCCAAGTTTTCATACTCTGATTAACCTTTCCTTTAAGGAAGGGCTGGTACCTAGTGTCTGGAAAAGGGCAGTTGTGAACCCTATTCGCAAAAACACGGCGTTACCATGGTCAGACCTTAACAACCTCCGTCCGATTTCTCTTTTGCCCCATCTGAGTAAGACCTGGGATCCCGGCTCCGTGCTCCTCCCCCCCACGAGGCTGATGGCGGCGGAAGGTAGTTGGCGTCTTGCTGCCTGAGCTCTGCTCCTCTGACCTACGAAAACCGACGGAACAACAGCGATTTTCTTCCAGCGATATTTTTCTGCAGGTCACAGCACAGCACAGCCCTGGAGTGCTTTTGAATATAAATTTTCCAACATAATTCAGGATTTTCACTCACTGCATTGGCTCTCTTGTATGTAGCCGAGGATCTAGTGCTTAGGAGTCGGAGTTAGTCTGACAGGCACTTGTATAGAACCCTGCACTGAGCCCACGGACTCCGGAGTTTCTTTTGATTTCTTTTCAGCAGCAGCGGCTGGGACGGTGCTCGGTGAGTTTTTTGCTTTGTGGCCAGCACTGTGTACAGACTGTGCAGACGCTCTGAGGGTCTTGCGAGGAGGCGGGATGTAAAAATACAAACAGTACAGCACGCCTTTCCCTGCACCATTCAGGCTCAACAACCAGGGGGACTTGATCTTTTCAAAAACTAAAAGGGCTACGGTTGTTACCAAATCTCTTATTTGTGGCGCAAGTGAACTTCTATTTACAATAAGAACTGCCTTAAGAACCGCCGTAGTTGTTTTTGCTGACATCTGTTCGCTAAGCACTTCAAAAATTTGGAAGTCCCAGTTTCTTAATATAGAGGAAAGCTCTCCGCCTGCAAGCAAGAGAGGCAAAAAAACGCCGGAGTACCGGGAACATACCTGGGGCGAATTCGGAGCAGTAGAAGGTGCTGCTGGTCCTGCATGAAATACACCAAAGGCTACTGACAACTCACGGGTGTTTGGCATCCCCCCTCCCGCCGCCGCAGCCAAGACCTTCGCGGCCGCAGTGCGGAGGAGGGGACTACACCCCCCACAACCCTCAGCGCCGGCAGCGGAAGCCGCGCACAGCCATCGGCGCCCGGAGGCGCATAAAGCCCCACCTCCGCGTCGCGGGCCGCGCGCGGGCGTCGCCAGGCTGAGCCCGGGCAGAGGGCGGGCCGTCTGTGGCCGTCCGTGGACGACTGGGAACGGGACGGGCCACAAATTCATGGCTTTCTTGAAAAAACAAGCTCAGGTACTGACAAAGCGATTAACAGAGGGCGGAAAAACAGCAAGCGGTTAGTGAAACACCGATCAGACCATTGTAACAGAAAGGCGCATACAATAGCAACAGAATCCACCATGGCTACAAAGCCCAAAACCCGTTCCACTAAAAACAAACTAGGCACACCTGCGAGACCCAAGAAGGTAGGGGTGGAAAATGCTACCGCGGCACCCCTCAAGGGTACCCCAACTGTAATAGACTTAATGCTAAAAAAGGTGGCGGGGGAGATAGAGCGAACGGAAAGACGCATATCCATGTCATTAATAACAGTGCCGCTCTCACCCACGCAGTCGAGGGATGGGAACTACAGCCAGATTTCTAATAGGGACACACAAAATGATCCAAGTGACGAGATCCCATGTGCCCAGTTACCCAGGGAGGACGTATCACTGCAAAGCACAGGGGAAATCTTATCAACAAGGAAGGATGCTAGAAAAGGGGGGACGAGAAAAAGATACAAAGTCGATGCTGGAAGCTCCCTGCCAGGAGCAGCAAAGTAAGAGTTAGGGAGGATGTGCCCTCTACTCCAGAACCTAGTGCCCACTTTGTTCCACCAGGCTGGATGAACGATATAGTTCTAGATTTGCAAAAGCACCTAGAAACCTTCATAGTTAATCAAATCAAACCTTTGATTAGTAGACTGGATAAAATAACACATGAAATCCAGAAGCAGGGAAAGGCTAAGGACACACAAACCGCTAATCAACCAGTCAATTTCAGATTAGACTCCACTGCCCCACCACAACAATCCCGACAGATAAATAATTGCGTGGGCAATGCCCAATGCAGCATCGCACAGGTACATACTGAACCGAATACATCACCAAATGGGGGTCAAAAGGAAGCAAGGAAAGTGCAGGATACTGGGGGTAATGACATAACACCAAGCCAGGGAAACCCTGTGTCTAGGCCACAAGGACCCCTCCCTACAGTAAACCATGACTTTGAACACTACGATAGACAACAAGCCCATCTTCCATATGTCAACTTCCCGCCGGAAGCTAGCCCGTTTGCAGTTATATTCACAGGGGTCCCTGAACTCAGGATAGGGCAAAGAGAATCCCAGATGGAACTGAAGGGGACAATTGCTAATTGGTTAAACTTCCATAGACCATTGCAGGCTGAAGAGGAGGGGGAAATCCTACATGTCAGAAGGGTAAGCTGGGTGGGCAGTAGACGAAAAGATAGAGAAGGCAACTGCGTTATTGCAAATTTTAAGAATCCAAACCTAGTACAGTATATACTGGAGAATCACAATAGAAACACCACGAGTACAATCAGGACAATGCCATTAGGTTTTTTCTACCCTAGAAAACTGGTTGCCTATCCCCCTAACCCCAAACAGGGGACTAGAGGAAGGATTGTGGACGACCACTGGGTAAGGCATAGAGATAGCAGTGCACAGTACCTCTCACACCCAGTAGGCCCCCAGTGGACCAATAGATTTACCCCCCTTTACACGCTAGATGGAAATGAATGACTAGGGCTGACATGCAGGGCTGAAGTGGGCATAGACAATAGGGGGAGGACCAAGGACCTGGCACTTATGGAGCCAAGAAATGCCCTAAGAATGCAAGTTTCAGTGGGCTCTGAACCTAATACTAGAAGGGAGGGGATTGGGTCACAGGCTAGTCCACCGCACCAGGGTCCAATTGAAAGTGATGCTCGGGATGGCAATATAAGAGTTATTTCTTGGAATATAGCAGGGATAGCGGGTACATTTGAAGACCCAGATTGGAGAAAAGAACTTCAGGGCTATAGTATATTAGCCTTCCAAGAGACCTGGGCAGTGGACCCGGAACTGTACCAACTAGAAGGTTTCAAGTGCTTTGCTATCCCAGCACAGGAAAGCAGAGCAGGGAGAGCGAGAGGAGGGTTATCCATTTATGTTGACATAACTCTAGAAGGTAAATGGACAGTCACATCATGGACGTCGCATACCCTGCAGGCACTCAGTTACAAAAGTAGAGGGCAGAAAATACAGTTGTTCAACTTTTACAACCCAGGGCCCTCACAAGGGGAACACATAGCACTACTGGAATTAAGCAATAGATTAAGGGAAGAGACGGAACAGAGAAGTAAGGGGGGAGTTCAATCATTGTATTATTGGGTGACTTTAATTGTCACCTTTGTCCAAACATCTCCACTACACAAGTGGATTGGGATGCTTGACCTCTACGAAAGGGGTCGCATTTTGAGCACACACAGGAGGGCACGTTACTATCCACTATGCTAGATACCTACTCACTAGCCCACACTCTGGACATAGTAGCCCAGGAGAGGGAGGATTTATATGTTCCTACATTCAAAGGTAGAGGTTGCTCCTCAACGATTGACTACATAATCATCTCTTCTTTTGCTCTGTCCAAAGTCAAGAAGGTAATAACAAAATGGAGCCCCTTTAGTGACCACAACCCACTAACCATAGATCTAAACCACGGGGGCCGTAGAACTAATAGCAACAAAAGGGAGGGCAGGTTGCACCCTGTAGCCCAAGGAAGGCGCCTTAAGTGGACAAAAATAAAACCGCAGGAATTCTATAAAACACTAATAGTGGAAGGCGGGAAATATGCGGAGGAGTGTTTAGCTCTCCAAGTAAAAGGCTCAGACCTATTAGCCTCTTTTGAATCCCTAACAAAACTAGCGGATAAATTGCTGGAAACAAAAGGCCCCATTAAGAAATCAACTCACCCACGTTGGTTCGATACAAGTTGTTCCAAAGCACTAAGGAACCTAAAAAAAGCCCTCAAATGCAAACCAAGGGACACGGTACTAGTGGCCAATTGTAGTCAGATTTACAAAGCCAAAACAAAGGAGAGGACACTGGTACTACAGGCAGAGGTATGGGCAGACCTGAGAGAGGCAGGTGAAAACAGGGATTATTCTGAATTCTGGAGAATTGTGAATAGGCCCTGTTTTCAGGATAACACTACCCCAGTTATTAGTGCTAATATCCTCCCTGACCAGTGGGTTAGACACTTTGAGGGCCTGTATAATAACACCAAGGGGCCCACACAAGAGGGATTGTGGGAAGGTGACAGGAGTGTAGACCTAGCCTTTACACTTGAAGAACTCAAACTAGCGATACAAGGGCTCACACCCAATAAAGCACCAGGCCCCGATGGAACACCACCGGATCTGTATAGAAGCAACATAGACCTATGGGCACCTATCCTAACAAGGGTCCTAAATGCGGCGGTTAGGTCTGGCCTCCCACGCTCCTGGTCTACCGCACTGATAGTACCCATTTTTAAGAAAGGGAGCCGAGAAGATCCTAAATGCTACAGGCCGATTTCTCTAATCGATGTTTCAGCAAAAATTCTAGGGAGGGTGATATTAAATCGGCTAACAGAGTGGACCGAGGAACACCACACCCTAGTGGACACTCAGTATGGCTTTAGATGTGGTAGATCAACTAGCGACCAGTGTTTAAACCTATATCTGCTAACTGCTAAATATACCAAAGCCAGCAAGGGCACTGTTTATATGGGGTTTATGGACCTGGCAGCCGCATTCGACAATGTCAACAGAAGTAAACTATGGGCGATGATGGTCACGATGGGCATGGAAGTGGAGCTCATCAACATCCTAAAAGAGCTCCATTGGAACACTACGGCTAAAGTGAGATTTAGCCCAGAGGGGGGACGCACGGAAGCTTTCCCTTGCTTAGGAGGAGTAAGGCAAGGTTGCATCCTTGCTCCGTTTCTTTTTTCGTTATATATCAATGGACTAGAAAGCTCCCTCATCTCCCTTGCCCAGGATTGCCCAAGAGTAGGATCGCGGCAAATCCCAGTACTTTTGTACGCGGACGACGCGGTGTTGCTGGCCCGCACACCGAGGAGTCTACAACACCTGGTAAACGGCTTCGTGGAGTTTATGGCAAACCTGGACCTTGCAGTGAATCTAAAAAAGTCTTTTGTCATGGTGGCCGGCAAAAAACCAGCCAAGAAACCAGTGTTCAAGATAGGGACACATACTCTTGAAACGGTTAACACCTTTCCCTATTTGGGCCTTTTGTTGGATAGTGACATGCACTTTAAAGCGCTAGTGGAAGAACATTGCTCAAAGCTTATATCCTCCAATGGGGCAATTTTAAGTTTTGCGAATAGACTTGACCGGTGGTGTCCTGAACAAATAATGACCCTCTATGGTTCGATCACCACGTCAAAAGCAGTATATGGAGCTGAGTTGTGGGGATTCAAGGACCCGACAAAACTACAAATTGAAGAAGACAAGTTCTTCCGTAGAATCCTCAAAATTCCACAATCTACCCCCTCAGTCATTGTACACCAAGAATTGGGGATGGGATACATCTCGGACGAGGTGAAGATTAGGCCTATCACTGCTTGGATTAGAATATGGACCAACCCAGAGGCTGAATTAACCAGGGAAATTGCAAAAGACTGTCTGCTAAGGGACAATGCACTCCAAATCCCCTGGTTGAAATATGTTAATGTTACTCTGACAACTATTCACCAGCCTCATTTGTTTCTTGATCACGCGCTGATTACAAACAATTGTAAACTGACAGTGAAGAAACTGTTATTAGAAAGCTTTGCAGCTGCCAGACTAAAAGCGGGGATACTTAAGAGATCAGTAACAGCGCATAGCCTAGTAGACAACGGGGTGGGCATGGAACCCTATCTGTTTTTAATGTATAATCAACAGGACAGATTTTTAATATGTCGTTTTAGGCTCAATCTTTTACCTAATATTTTAGCCTATCCTTCGGGGTTTACTGTAACGATTGAGCAGAAGGGTGCCTGCGGCTGCGACAATAGGTCTCCGCAGGACACCCTTCATTTTGTACTTTTATGTCCATTTTATCAATTGCCTAGGCGTCGATTTCTGGTCCACATACTTAAAAGCCAGAAAATACGACATGCGAAAGCAGCCCTGTTGTTTCTACAAAAAGCAAATGATACGTATACCCTGTGCGCCATTTCAAGTTTTCTAAAAATAGCTGTTAGATTAAGAAACACAAGAAATTACCTTAGCACAAACTTTGCTGTTGAATCATGATCCATGTACAATGTGCCCAGTCAATGTTTTAATCTTTCTCAAATACGCGTAATGTTCAGAAATGTAATTTAATTTAATAACATTTTATGCACTGTTTACCATGTATTTTTATGATGATTTTTAATTATCGAAATAAAAAACGAACTGAACTGAACTGAGTAAGATGGCTGAGAAATATGTCAACACCTGTGTATCTAAATTCATCGAGGCAGCGGATGGTCTGGACCCTTCTCAATCTGGGTTCAGGCCTAATCACAGCACCGAATCAGCTCTCCTCTCCGTGACCGATACCATCCGGATGACACAGGATAGAGGAGGCTCTATGATTCTGGTGCTGTTAGATTTATCCGCTGCCTTTGACACGGTGTCACATGACATTCTGATCAGTCGCCTGAAGAGGGCAGGGATAGGCGGAATGGCTCTGGCATGGTTAAAGAGTTTTATTACTGGCCGCTCACAGAGTGTTCGACTGGGCTCCCACATGTCCATCTCTAGGGAGCTCACCAAGGGGGTTCCACAGGGCTCATGCCTAAGCCCCACAATGTTTAATGTGTATGTGGCCCCTTTGGCTGAAATTGTGAGGGAATATAGGTTCACACCTATATCCTATGCTGATGACACCCAGCTCCTTTTACCTTTCCAAACCATGACGCCGGCAGTAAAAAGATCTTTTGCTGCAGGAATGAAAGCCATATCCAACTGGATGACCTCCAATTGCCTACTGTGTAATGTGGGCAAGACGGAGGTCATGCTTTTCGGAGATGCCCCGCTCCTTTGGTCACCTGAGTGGTGGCCTCCGGATTTAGGCTCTGCTCCCTGCCCCAAGGAGACAGTGAAAAACCTGGGGGTCAAGCTAGATCGATCTTTGATACTCAAGGACCATGCCACCCAGGTAACAGGTTCCTGTATGAAAGTCATCGGACTATTGAGGAGAGTGTTCCCATACCTAGCGGATAGTCACAGGAAAACCTTAGTGCAGGCATTAGTGATTAGCAGGTTGGATTACTGTAATGGGCTCCTAATCTCTGCTAATGAAGAACAGTTAAGTAGGCTACAAGTAGCCCAGAACACAGCAGCGAGACTAATTCTGAATGTACCAGCCAGGTCTTCATCTCGTCCTCTGTTGAGCAAGTTGCATTGGTTGCCTGTTCGTCAGAGGGTGAAGTTCAAGATCTGTTGTATTATTCATAAATGCTTGTTTGGTGTCGGTCCTAAATACCTATCTGAAATATTCAGACCGTATGAACCAGGCCGCTCCTTACGCTCTAAAGATCAAGCCCTACTCCAGATACCTAGGATCAAAAAAGAGAGACAGGGAGGTCGAGCCTTGTCATATAAAGGCCCCGCTCTCTGGAATTCCCTGCCCCTTGCCCTCAGGTTAATTCCCAATCTGACTGCATTTAGGAAAAGCCTAAAAACCCATCTGTTTCTGACCTGGTAATGTCCCACCATTCCTGCCTGAGCTGTCTTTATGCCTATCAGTCTTTTTGTAAGAACATAAGCGCGGAGATACCCCTTCGGGGGTCGAATTCCTGCGCTATACAAGACCATAAATAAATAAAAGTTGGCAGACCAAAGGGCAATTTTAGCACTAACTCTTTTGACTTGGAGATGCCAAGGAAGGTTTTTCTATTCTTTTTCAGGGTCCTCCCAGACAGCCAGACTTCAGTCATAGTAGGAGGGAATATCAGACCTGACCCTGCCAGGTAGAAGAAGAGTTCATCTGAATAGAGTAGTGGCTGATGGCAGCTACGTTTTGACATCTTGTAACAGAGGCTCCTGGGTATTTTGCAGTAAGCAAAGATGAAGTGCTGGAAAAGTAAGTGGGGGTACTGCAAGAAAATAGGATTGGAGGTATAATTTCAGCAATCATTAACTAGTGCACAGGATAAATCTGGCACCTCTACCATCACCTCCTTAGAACATTCCCCAAACTGGGAAGATTCCACCTGAAATCGAAAGCCTTTCCGGAAGACGACTCCTGACTCTTGATGGAAAAAGAGAACTCACAAAAGGACGCAAGGACTCCTAACAACCAGAGACTGAAACTGGCCCCAAATGGTAACCACCAGTTTTCCTTCTTCAGGGACACAAACAGTGGAATGAAGACAGATACCAAGAAGGCCCAGCAGACTACTGAAACTGGATCCTGCAGAGGAAGTGGCCGGAGGGAGACCTGGTATCAAGAAGCCTACCCTGAGGAGCTGGGGAGTAGGGTTGACCAGGATGAATTTTTTCACAACTATGAAAAAGATGGGAATTAGTAATTTTTTCAATCTTTGGAAGACCGGGGCAACTTGCTGAAGTGTGCCGAGGAAGGTTACACCCAAGGCGGCAGCACATCCAGGATTGTCCTGCTTGGAGTTTTCTGCTGCTCTGAAAACTGTTTCAGAGGGACCTCATATTGAAGGTACATAACCTCATGGAGCCCATCACACATAAAACTTCCAGGCTTGCCGTGAGGATTTTGACCTCGCAGACGATGAAATCCAGGTTTGTCCTAATAGAGCTTTTGGTGCCTAAATCAACCATTTCAGTGGGAGCTTGATGACAATGTATTTGACTTTAAGGGACCCACGCCGACCTCAACTTTAGACCTTACTACACTGGAAGATTTCAACTTCCATAAAAAAGACTAAGTTAGATGGTAAAAACTTTGAAAGGGATAATCCCGCTTGGTGTATCCAACCTCCGCTTGTTCCTGGTCAACCTAAAATTGCTCCTAGAGCCCAGTCATTTGTGAATAGCATATCTGCTTCCCTTATCATGTTAATAAGATCTTTACATCTTTTACTCACTAATAGTTTTTCCATGTTTCAAAATGAGTTTGGACATTTTAGTGTGTTGAGTTCTTGATTTTAGAATTGTTAGTATGGCTTAGGCTTGGCTAACACTTCTCTGGTAATTGCCTTCTGCTTGTGCGATAGCCATCAGGGGTTGAGCAGATATTCTTTCAGAACTGTGTTTCAACATAACCAGAGGACATTTATTGAATTGGTACGGTTACCCCTTCCCAAATTAATAACCCCATTTCTGACATTTTCTTCAGTGGCTGAGCCTTGTTATGGCCGCTCCTTTACTATTTTCATCTGATATCTTAGAAAAGGATGACTCTGATCTGAAGCACTTTTCTAGCAAGCACTGCAAAAGGTGCAATGCTAAAAAGTGTTCTCAGATAGGAGTTAAACAGCTGGACACAAATTCCAAGTATGTAATAAAACATCCAGAAAACATTTAACTAAGGTTTGCAGTCACACAAAAAAGTACAATCAGAACTGACAACTGTATTGCTGAAGCACGACGATTTTAGTAGTAAAAAAGGGATAAAAGTGACAAGGACAAAAATGCTAAGCAAGAGTAGGAATGAAGCATCGCAACACTATATCCTTACAACACAGATGCAATATAGTGGAGGAAATGTAAGGTGAAATGCGACCCAGGAAACGTAGGTCACCCATCTTGAAATGGTATAACAGGAATTATAAACAATACCATAGTGGTTAGGGAAATACAAAATTTGCTGCATATGTAAGTAGTCAACAAATTCTCTCCTACATAATTTCATAAATTTTCATCACTGTACTGCCTTCCCAAGAGAGACTGAATCTGCTGCTGCTTCCCACCACCACCTACAGGCCCCACCTCCGACAGAGGGAACACAAACAGCCAGGATTTGGGACTGTCCCAGCTCCACCTCTCATGGGCTGACATGAAAACACCCAGCAATCACACGAAGCAGCTCCACGACTCCCAACACTACATATATGTGCTCACCAACAAAACACCAGGAACTGCCTTGGGGGCAGTTGTGGTGAAAATCAGGCTGCAACAATATTCCATGATCCCCACTCTCTGTGTTGTAGGGTATTGATATATCTAATTGCCTGTTTTATTGAAACAATTTCTTAGTTGATGGTATACAAGGCCCTTCACAACACCGAACTCACATACCTGAACAGCACCTCTCCTTCCACGCACCTAAGACACACCTCCGATCAGCCCAGCCTTCTCTGGCCACCATCCCACGCATCATCAAGACCAGAACAGGAGGAAAGCCCTTCTCCCACCTCGCAGCAAAATCCTGGAACACCCTCCCCCTCTACCTCCGGAAATCTCCCACATTACCCCAGTTCAGAAAGGACCTCAAGACCTTGCTCTTCGGATGACCCCAGCACTCAAATGAGCTCCCCCACCAAGCACCTTGAGACCCTCACGGGTGAGTATTTCTGCTTTACCAACCATGATTATTTGAGCAGCTAAAACACTGTATGGCTAGACATGAAAAGTATCCTCCCTCTCATGTTTAACAAATGGCTTTTCAAAGCAGAAAACAGAGGCACTTTGATTGAAAATTGTGAGGAAATCTGCATTGTCATTACCCATGATGTACATGTTCTGTTGTTAAATGTCAGTATCCAGATGCCAGCTGTCTAAACAGGTCGTCTTTCACAAGCATATGATACAATTCACACGCATTCCTTTGATGTGAATGTAGCGGGCTTTGCTGCCCTATACGTCTTATACCTCTTGATTAAGAAGTCATTTCTGAACACCCACCTGGGATTTGCCTGGAGCCCTTCTTTGGATTCAATTTCTCCTCTCTTCTCTTGGGGCTGCCCAATCATGAAATTGGTGTTTCTGATAGTGGGGAAGTCCTCCAGCAGAGCCTTCAAGCTATTGCAGTATGCAATAATTTGCCCTCTTGTGGCGTAGTGGGACATACGATGGCTAAAACTACACAGAAAAAGACATGTGGTCATATACAATGGAAATGTGTTCCACATTATCACACTTAGAGTTGCTCATTGGTTCCCAGAGTTTGCCTGAAAGGATTATCTGCTTTGCTTTTCAGATTGTGGCCTACTGTTGGCTGAAGGAAAGAAAACATGTTGTGCAAAATCTCACTTAAAAAGACACAAGTCTACTTAGTTCACACTGATCAAAGGGAAATTAAATCAATACCTTGTTTTTATAGCACTTCATTCAGTAGTTTTTGCAGTATCCGAGCAGTATGAATAAAAAATGTTCATGAATTTCCAATTTAACAGTATCAAAATACACTTTGCGGAAGATCTCAGTAACAGAGACTTGCAGACAAGAATTTTCACCTGAGAGTAACAAAGACATGTCCAACACAAACAAAAATCATAATGAAACAAGCTTAAATAACGTGCCAAAGCTTTTATTTCTAAACAATCTAAATTTGACTGAACAGATTATTTTTAGTGGGAGGAGGATTAGATAAAAATATCAAAAACATAAATCCTAAAATAAAGTAAGGCAATCTTAAAATGAAGCCCTCGGAATAGATCTTGATAGTACAAACCTCCCTTAAGTAAACAATTAAGAAGAAGGTGCTCCTGGGGTACTTCTTTGTGTATTATCAACAGGAGGATATTGGTGTATGGCTGATAAGGCTTCCTTTTACAACACTGTCTGGCTGCCTATGTCCAGTGGTTCAGCTTTACTAAAGGAAGGTTTCAGTTTAGATTCCTAATCTGACGGGGGAACTAGAACTTCCACAAACCCAAAACATGCCTATTGGGGCTCATGCCAAGACAAATAAATCTTATGACAAGGTCATAGATTTGGAAAATGGTCTTTGCGAAAATTGTAATAGCCATCAAATGAAATCCATGCCTGCCCAGGATATGCATCAGAATGGAAGTTCGAACTCTAAAAGTGGGAGCAGGCCAAAGAAGAAACAAGCTGGCTACTCACATAGAACACACAAAGAGTTGCCCTGAAATCCGAGGAAAACTCACTCTAGAAGCAAACCTTGATGAACTATATTCGTGCGACTAGAAGCGGCACAGCAATTGCGGCCTCCTAGCATGAGTCTGTGTCTGGTGGGCAAAAGCTCTGCAAGTGTGCAATCAATATTATGATATTTCAAAATCTGAGTTCACTACCTCCCTAAGTTTGTTTTTCTACTTGGTAAATTAATTTGTATTTTTAGAACCTTAATGTTGCACACAAGACCATGTACAGCTTGTTGCAAATGTCCTCTATGACATATGTGCACTGTATAGTGACAAAAAAAACACAACAAAATATTTTAAAGAAACGTTCTACATTACTCTATGTTATTAATATCACTTGGTGTTTCTATCGTTATACATAGACTGCCAAATAATCTCTATCTAGAGTACACGAAAATGTACACCAGTGTCCTGCCCGAGCAGATACATTTCACAAACTGTTAATAAGTGGAGGCTTATGATGTGCATGGATTCCATAAAAGAAAGAACATTCAAACATTAATTTTTGGAATCCCTTCTTGGACCTCCCAATCATATGAAATAACTTTCAGAAGATGCACAGGTGTTCATGTACAAAATCGGTGCTGTTTGGTCTTCGAAAATTTCTACTTTTGCAATCACAGAAATATCATATTTCTCTTCTTAAATAAATATTTGGACAAAAGATACTCGGTCTGTCAAATCTTGGTTGATAAGGTTAAAAATATTGCCTCTTTTACAAGTCAGTTCTCTTCTGTGCCATGTCTTAAAGAACAAACATTTGCAATTCCCATGGATTTCGATTGCTTTTCGTTTAGAAGGTAGACCTATTGGCTTTGTCAAAGCTGGTCGGCAAACTGAAATTGTACTTCAGTAGCCACTCGGTGGCAAGAGTAGGGTGCTGCCAGGCGCTCTGAACGGATACAGCAGCACTGCAGCTGAAATAGTAGGGACGCTAAAGTTGTGTTTCTCTAACGGAAACCATTCATAGTCAAATGAATCTTACAAGCTCTGAAAATGTGGCTGCCCATTTGCAAGGAGATGCTGTCTCTCGCACACATCCAGTCGTATTTTCATGAATCTAACCCATTATGCCCAAATTGAAAAAAGAGAAAAAAAAGTGTATAGGTAGATGCGCCTGTGCAGTTGCAAACTTTTGCTAATTCACATATATTCCAGGGCAATTCATGTGTAATGTACACATTTTGGAAATTAGTTGCTGGGCCGCATGGTACTGGCGTACATTTATGACCTATGCCTATTTTCTGTGATTTACACTATGCTTAAAATACACATGTTAGGTTTATGGTACAACATTAATGTCTCTGCTTACTTTCCACATTTCCCTTACAAATGACTATTGTCTACACACATTTTTTAATACTGGATCAATTGGTGCATTTCACGATACTTCATAACCTATAACACCTCAATGTAGGCCTTAGGTAGGTGAGTGACACAGAAAGATATTGCGAGGGTATTCCACAAACTTTTGTGGATACTCAAAAATTCAGTAACACCTACTTGACATAAGTCTTTGTAAACAAAGAACTGGGTTGGGCTCTAGTGCTCCTGGGTAATTTCTTCAATGGATAATTTCTTATCGTTAGGGGAGGGTGGAGGCCTTTGCTCATCAACATTAAGTAATTTATCAAAAAGGAGAATCGATAAATGGCATTTGCAAGGGCATTAGATGTGGTACTTTTCAGTGATGCCAGATTTGCTGTTCACAGGGCTCCCATGGACAGTCATCTCCAATACAATATGGAAGAAGGCCACAGTGAATCATTTCCTCACTGCGAAAGCACCCATTCTTACTTTGTACTATTGTTTGCAGGTGCCCAACACTTTTTTTTCAGCTTTAGCCCTGGTCAACCCCAATTGGAAGAGAACAGGTACACATCTTACCGCTTGTTGTTGCAACCTGGGCTGCTCTACCTAGCAGAGCTTGACTGTTGTTTCCCTTGACTTCTATGAGGGAGGCTGACAGGGGAGTAGGGGATAGGCAATCTGAATCCTCACCTTCCTTCCAATGACACAAAATTTTCAAACATTTGTAAACAGTTTTGGCTCTACTGCTGGGATACAAATGCTAGAAGCGTTGCCCGTCCTAGACCTGATCAACCTGCCCCCTTCCAAAAGAAGAGGTACCATGGGGTTGGCCTTCCTTACTTAAATGATGCAAGAATGATCAGGCAGATGTGCAAGCACACTATCCTTCCTTCCCTGCTTTGAAGGAAGTCAGTGACCCTAAGCATTAGGCAGTCTGGCACACATCAGTGCAGTTCATTAGGAGCAGACTGAGGAATCTGGACCCCTCAGTCAGTTAGGCATGTCTCACGGTGGAGGCTCAAGGGCAGGGTCTGCTGTGGTTGTTTCAAATGGAAGCAACTTGCTGATAGGAATGCCCTTCCAAACCAGAATAGATGTTCCATAGAGCATCAGAGGGTGAGGGACAGAAGGTGGAGTGGCAGCACACAGGTAGGAGTCTTCGTTCCTAGAGGACAGTCTGCTGGATGAATATATGCCCCAAAAAGCCACACACCTGACATATGAAAAATATGTCAACCTGATGCCCTTTTGCTTTTAACCCCTTAAGTGCTGCTGACGGCCAATGGTCGTCAGCAGCGCTACCTCCCCAGTGCTGCTCACGACCATTGGACGTCCATTCAGCACTGGTTCCAATGGACAGCGCAGCACTGGGGAGGAATGTTTACACGCAGCTAAGGTGTTAAGGAAGCAGTGGGCCCAGGACTTAGACAGCCAAGAAATCAACAAGAGGACAGAGGTCCTGTTCCACTTAGTTTAGCTTAAGGTACTTCAACGATCCTATTATGCTCAAAACACAATGTTCAAGATGGGTACGTCGATCAATGAGTGTTGTAGGCATGGCTGTGGGCAAATCCGCACATTCTATCATATTGTGTGGAAACCTGAATCTACTAAACAAAAAAAATGTCATAAAGCCTGGCCAACCACAGAGGATTGGACGGCCTGGCCCTGCAGGCAACTTCCCCTGTGCCAGCACTGAAGGTGTTGGCCACCCGTCACAGAATTTAGCATGGCCTTTCTGAAGGCCAAGACCTGAGGTGACCCCTTACACACAATAGGGACCTTAGACCAACCCCACTGTGCACTGCCAAAGGCCTTGCACAGAGGGGGTTGGCAAGCCCTGGCTGGTTGAGCAAAGTGCCTTGTTGTTCACCATGTCCCGCAGCCAACCCCTTTGGCCCAACGGGGTAGGATGTACTTTCATACCAGTCAGATGTAAGATACAACAACAAAAAAACTACAAATTCACTGAAAAACAAAAGGTTGAAGGGAAATGATAGTTACGTTTGGTTGTAACAGCTAAAGGTGTATTTATTTAATAGTTTTGTGCAAAAATTATGAATCAATAAGAGCACCCTTCCCTTGGAAAAGAACGTACATTTTATTTTCATCTGCCCTTGAGTAGAATTCCTGAAAGGAAAGCCTTTCAAGATGCCAGCAAAAAGGCTACAGCCCCAAAGGTTTAAACGGGTTTCCTAACCGTAGCCATATTTAAGATTGACCAGCAACCTGGTATAAGACAACAGAGCTCAGCAGAAAAAGCCATGAGCATTTTAAACGAATTAAAAAAAGAAGCACAAATCTTCCATGAGATTTGGTTATCTCTCTGAAAACAACATAAGGAGTCTGGACTGTCTAATAAGATATTGCATTACTGCGTATTTCTTATTAGGCATCTCGAAAATCGAATTCAGTGTTATTAATAATGCTAACTTCGTTAAATTAAACAGGAAAACATATTTCGTTTTTTTCAATATCACTTATTGCTTTTGGCTCTACTGGGGGATGGAAGGGATCTCCGATTTCCTAGGGAGTTATTTGCACTTCCAGTCCAGAACGTCTCGCCTTTTTACCGACCTTAAGAGCACGTAATTCATTATGAACTTTTGAATACTTTCGCTGTTGCAGGTAACATGTAAGGCTATACTGTTTATAGTGTGTCGTCACCAGCGCAGAGGCACCAAAGTCCTTTCTGAACTGGGCTCGTATTCTGTTCTCGGTAATGCACGTGACCCCATCAAACACAGAGTCAAAAGACAACGATAAAGGTCAAATACGCAGGATCTTGGAGACTAAGGCGTACTGCAGCTACGTTCTGCGGACGGACATCAGAAACAGCATCGGCTGGTGAAAAAAAAAACAATGCCTGCTTGTTGCCCACCATGTAGCCTACTCTTCTGAACCTTATCGGAATATGCGTGCTCTCGTTGTGGTGTAGGTGTGACACATCATAGGCACCAAGGCTTAAACACAAACATTGGCATTCAGTGAATATCAGCCCTAAAATGGTAAACACAACTCATGCCACATTTACAAATGGCAAGCACTAAAGGAGGCCTGGAAACTATTCGGCAACTTTTGTAGGGACTGTAGAGTTTAGGGAAACGCCAGCCACCGCATGCAGGTCATAGGAGGCTAGCACTGCACAGGTGTATAAAGCACACAGACGCTTGGCTTGCTGGTCTGGACCGGAAGTCTCGAGCGACCCGGCCCCTTTATTTATGCTCTGTCGCCACGCCTGGCCAGAGAGTGCTACATTGTGTGTGGGTGCATCTGGGGATTCACCCCGGTAGAGTGAATGACTAGACCGCTACATCCCATCCCAAGTTAGTCTTTCAAACAGAGCATTAGAAAATGTCTCTAAAATGCAATATCAGCTAGTCTCCAGCTAGGCCGTGGATTCGGCCTGAGATTGTACGGATGCCGGCGGTTCTCCTGCTCCCGTCGCGGACTCCCAAGCTCTCTGTCGCTAGTAATGCTCCCGTGACAGAGAATCCCAGATGGTAATGGCCTCGAGGGACTTTGAGGTGGAATTTCACCAGGACTATCTTCAACTGATTCCGATTGTAATCCTGCAGTTCCCGACTTCTCGGTGTTTTGCTGTGTTCTGACTGGTGATGGGACTTTCTTGAACCATGAGATGTTCCTTGTTATCACTTCTCCGTCCCGTTCTCCAGTGACAGCTGTTCTGTTGGTTGACTTTACAGTCCACAGCCCTGGCTCATAGGGATTTTTGAACTTTCCTTCGCTGCACCGATTTCATATCAACACAGAGCACCCAGGCGTTACCATGCAGACTCGCGCCCTTCGTCGACAACTTGCCTTGTCGTTGGTTTGCTGTCTCCGCGCTTGGGTGCCCATTGGGTCATATGGTTCTTGCTTCCAGTTGTCGGTCATGGGTAGCATGTCCCACCGAGGTCCTGTCAGCATGAGCGACCATGGAGACCGTTGTGTTGTACAGTGGGGCGTGCTGCGGTATTCTCTCAGGAACTGTTGCAGAGCAACTTCCGGGTCAGTGATTTCGGCCATTGCTATGCACAAGATTTTGTTGATGGTGTGCATAAATCTTTCGACTTAACCATTGGCTTGTGGCCACTGAGGTGCAATTCAGTGATGTCTAACTCCTAGTCGTGTCAGGAATTCTTTGAACTCACTGCCTTGGAATGGGGGCCCATTGTCTGTCTTGATGGTGTGTGGCAGATCAAATAGGGCAAACGACTTCTTTAAGACAGGTTGCAGATTGGAAAATGCTGTCGACGGCAGGACTTCAACGATTGGATACTTAGTGTAGCTGTCGATCAGAACGGCTGTGACTCTCCCGTCAGGGAAACTTCCAAAGTGAAGGCTCACCCACGACCATGGCGATGGGGCCGGATTTTGGTGATCACAGGTGCCGGGGTTTCAGAGTTACTCATTAGTTGACAGGTTCTGCAGTTGCAAACAATGGTGTCCACACTGTCTTCTAGATCCGGGAACCAAACCTTTTCCCTCATCCTCGACTTCATTCTTCCGACGCGTTGATGACCTTCATGTGCGAGTAGTGTCGCTCTTTTTTGCAGGCTTTGTGGTATGACGATGCGTGAACCCCTAAGTATGATTCCGTTCTCCACGGAGTTCATTTTGAACTTTCCAAAATTTCCCCAGGCGGGTCCTATCGGGCTCACTCCACCCCTGGATGTTTTTGAGGAATCCTTCCCATGAGCCATCCTTCAGCGCATCAGCCACTTGATTGATGATCATGTCTGTGCCCATGTGTGTCTTTATCTCTTCTATTGAGAGAGCTCGCGGACACGACCACTGTGAGACCATTTTGACAAACTCTTCTGTCTTCGTCTCTTGATCATCCACTGTCTCCGCTGTGGAAAGGGGGTTACATGATAAGAAGTTGGCGGGGTTTTTGGCACCCGGTCGATATGTTAGCTCCATCTGGTAGTGGTGCAGTTGGATCGCCCACCTTTCGATCCTAGGAGGTGGGTGAGGTGCAGTTCCTTTGAAGAGCGGGAGAAGAGGTTGGGGGTCGGTTACTGCCCTGAATGGGTGATCACTTACATATAAATGAAAATGATTGCACGCCCATTTAATGGCTAACGCTTCCCATTCTATTTGTGAGTATCGGGCTTTCGTTGCTGTTAGTGCTTTACTCGCGAAAGCTAAAGAGACCCAGGCTCCTGGTTCAGTCTTTTGGGTGAGTAAGGCTCCTAGGCCTACCGGGCTGGCATCTACCAGCAGTTCTGTTGGGCGAGTTGTGACGAAGAATGCCATAGTTGTGCTATCTAATAAGGCTGACTTCACTTGTTTGAATGCTTTGTCTTCTTCTTCAGTCCACCGCAAGGGGTTTCTTTCTTTGTTAGGTGTCGCAATGGCTCTGCAATAGTGGCAAGGTTTGGAATAAATCGTCCGCAATATGTTGCCATCCCCAGAAAACTTCCCACTTCGGAGGCGTTTGTTGGTGCGGTGGCGAGTTGGATTGCCTGTAATTTTCTGGGGTCTACCTTGACACCCTCTGAGCTGAAGACATACCCGAAGAAGTCGATTGTCTTGCGGAAGAACTGGCATTTCTCCTTGTGAAGTGTCACGCGGTGCTTTGTCAATTGCTGAAGAGTGGCTCGGAGTCGACGGTGGTGTTCCTCAATTGTCGCTGAGTGGATGAGGATGTTGTCGCTTACATTGAGTACGCCCTGAAGCCCTGATAGAACCTCTCTCACGGTATTTTGGAATCCCAAAATTCAGTCTTTTGTATCGATGAAGTCCAAGGTGAGTCAAAAATGTGGTAATATGCCTGCTTTCCTCCGCAAGTTTCAGCTGTTGATAGCCATTTAGGTCTAATTTTGAGAACCATTGTGAGCCATTAAGGTCAGCTAATATGTCGTCGACCGTTGATGTAAGGTGTCTTTCTCTTTTTATGGCTTAGTTAGGCATTCTCATATCAATGCAGATTCGGATCTTCCCTGGCTGCTTTGGCTTCTCCGCGATTACCATGGGGGATACCCAGGGGGTTGGCCCTGTAACTTTCTCGATCACCCCTTGTTGGTCTAGTTTTTTTAGTTCTTGTTCCACCAATGGTCAAAGATGGAAAGGTGAGTCTTAGCGTAAGAAGGTTGTACTGTTTTATCGATATGCAGCTTTATTGGAGGTCTCTTTATGTTTCCTAGACCTTTGAACAGTTGAGGAAAAAGGTCCAGGATGTCGTCGGTTTGGAGAAGCTTCACTGCGTTTGCGAAAGCGATCAAGTTTAAGTCTTCGGCAGTGTGACTCCCGACTAGTATATCAGCCTCTCTGTCAACTACGTGAAATGTTGTTGTGACTTCTTGAGTTTCTGACTTAACGTCGACCAACATTTTTCCTTTCAGGGGAAGTGGCTTCTGGCTTCCATAAGTGGGAATTCTGATCTTGGATGGGGTAAGTGGCAGTCTTGGATTCAATCTCTTGTAGTGTTGTGACCCCATAACATTGACTGTTGCTCCTGTGTCAATCAGGCCGGTTACTGGTGACCCATCGATCTCAATATTGCATTTGGGTTGTGGACGATGTCTCCGCTTGAGATCGCTTGCGAACAATACGAAGTAGCATTCTTCATCTTCTTCTGTGGAGGAATCTTCCAGGCATTGTTTGTGACAAGTGGTTACTCCTGCTGATCTCGAGGTGGTAGGTTCTTCCAGTGTGAGATGTCTCACGGCTCTCGTTGGTGGGCTCCTCCCCTGGTTTCCTCAGCCTCGTGTGCCTCCTCTGCATACACTTGCAAAATGGTTGGGATGCCGCATTTGGTGCAGGTTTTTCCTCTCGCTGGGCAATTATATGGCGGGTGTTCCTCTTTCCCGCAGTACCCACACTGTGTTTGTCGCATTGTCCTGGTGGGCCATCTACCTCGCTCGCTACGGGACGATGTGCGGGTGGCGTCGGCTCGCTCAGACTTGACATTGGCTGTTTGTTCTGTTTGTTGGTTGAGAGCAGCTTCCATTGCTGTTGCTCTGATGTCAGACAGTTCATGTGAGCGAGCTAGGATTAATATATCTTCTAACAAGATGCAGGGTTGTTGGAGGAGTGTTCTCAACGTTTGTTTGCGGCAGCCTTGGATGAGTTGTGCTCTCACTTCTTTGGTATGATCATCCCCAGTACACGTGCTTGCTAGCTCTCCAAGGCGGGCATGGTACGTGTCCATGGATTCTCCTTCTCTTTGCCGGGCCTGTCTGAGTTGGAAACGTTCATAATCTTGGTTGAGCTGAGGGTCAAAGTGGGCGTTTAGGGCTGCAGCATCGTAGTCGGTGGGTGCTCCAGTGTTTGGCAGGTGAGCAAAGAGTTTGTATATTTTGTCTCCCGCGAAGTGTAAGAGCAGTATATCTCTTGACGGCTGCGTCGGTCTCACTCGTTGCTATGAAGTAGTTGTCAAGGCGGCCAATCCACACCTTCCATCTTGGTGACGTGGTGGCAGGGTCAATTAGTTCACTTAACGGAGGGAGTGCGGTAATTTGGGAGTGTACTGGATGTAGTGGCGCAGGTGGGGCCACGGGCTGTTGAACGGCTGGTGCTGCTGGGGCTGACATGGTGTACTCTTGTTCAGCAGCAGTACATGCGTTTTGTCATGTGCCCGTGATTTTCCTAGTGTTAAGTGGCTGTGTCCCTATGTATCTCGTGGAAGGTTTTGTTGGTTTTAACAATGCTTGTTATTACTCCTTCGTCTTGGGGAAATGTGTTCCTGCTGCCGTGTGTTTTGTGCAACAATTGCTTTGTCTTTGCCAAGGTTTGTTATACTCTTTATATCGTTTTGTGCAAAATTTGTGTTGCTCCTATCAATGCTTGTTGTGTGATCCTCTTTGGATGTGGCCAGTATTGTTGCTAGGTGCCTGGTTGTTCGCGTGGTATTCACTGCCCCCTCAATGAACTTCTCAGTGTATCAACAGCTGTTGTGTAGCTCCGTGCGTCTTCCTTCGCGCTTGATCGGCCTTAGCGGGCTGCAGTTGCTTTTGCGCATGCGCACGCTGTGTCTTGACGAGATGGAGCTCCCAGGCAGCGTTGTGACGCTCCCGGGTGATGCGTGCGGGTCTTCCTTCTTTTTTTTTTAATTGGGGCACTAGTGAGCGCTGGCTGCCAGGCGCTTTGCTCACTGCAGGGTCTTTCAATCTCGTCAATCCTCTTCCTCAGGCTCTTCCGCTGCTTGCCTCGGTTGGGATCTGCATTTGCCGGCGCCACTTCCGATCACAAGGTGGGTTTTCCTCCTTCGGCGTGGATGTTGTGCGTGTCTTCTCATGATCTTGTTATCCCATCCTCGTCACCAGTGTGGGGTTTAGGGAAACGCCAGCCACCGCAAGCAGGCCATAGGAGGCTAGCACTGCGCAGGTGAATAAAGCACACAGATGCTTGGCTTGCTGGTCTGGACCGGAAGTCTCGAGCAACCCCGCCCCCTTTATTTATGCTCTCTCGCCACGCCTGGCCAGAGAGTGCTACATTGTGTGTGGGTGCTTCCGGGGATTCCCCCCGGTAGGGTGAATGACTAGACCGCTACATCGACAACACTACAGGCACACACTGCAAGAAGAGGGGAAACATTTCAATTACAATATGAGGGCTGGGTTTCCCCTAAAGCACCGCTTCCACTTTTTGATGGGTCACTCATGGGGGTATTTTGGCCTGGATGCAAGGATGGCTTACTGAGTTAAAAGTTTCCAGTTGACTTATGCATTCACCTATAACTCACAAGTTCGAATCTTGGCAAGGCCCGCTGTCGTTCCAATGAAAATAAACTGAGGGCCTAATTTGTGAGGCCCCTTGCGCCTCCGTAACACTTTTTCTTTTGCCGAATGGCAGCGCAGCATGAAGGCCTTCGGCAGTGCCCTAAGGCAAAACCTCATAAATGAAGCCCCCAAGTATCAATACATTGGGTAATATTAACACCTGTTATGAATAGAAATTACAAACTGTGATGAATTGCTAATAGTAATCAAGTTCTTGGAGTGGATATGCACCCCCAACTTCCAAAGGTGTGCGATCTTTGCTTCATTCTACTCACAGTCAGGTTGCTTCAGCTATATGAATGTGGATCTTTTTAGACACTGGATAGAAAAGGAGTAAAACTAAATCCTTGATGTTTTAATATTTGCTGGCACAATTCTGCCAGCTTCCAGGTTATGGAGGTGCTGGAATGGAATTGTTATATGCATAGTACAAGGGAGCCTTTAACCGCTTTATAAAAACACGCTGCTAATTTCTTATTACAGTCGAGTTGTGATTTCTCTACTTAACTATAATAACGAAATGACCTATCCTTTCAACTGTAATACGTTTGTACATGTAAGCTTTATCGTCATACTGCTTGCTTCTAGCACCCAATGTGAAACACTGGTCACTGAGAGTAACTAAAGCTGCAGTGTAAACAAAGTACTGGCTTTTCCATCTTCTATTCTTCTAAAATGAGCTGTGATCAGCAAAAAGGAGAGCATTATGGTGCCAGGTTTATTCTTGGAATACTATAGGTCATTATAGGAAAGTAAATCTCTCTGCATGTTTCTGCATATTCTGAGCTACAGCATTGTTTTCATACTTACTTTAAATTGATACAAATATTTTTACAACAAATTGTTAAATGCTTTTTGGTGTGTTTAATTTCAAACTACAGATTCTACTTTTATTGTTCATATCGGCAACCATACGATCTCTTCATCATGAAAGAGCAAGTCAGCAAGGATTTAAACGGTTTGTGAAAAGGATGATGCTGTGAGCATGTATTATAAGGAATACAATCCTCTATGCAAAATGTTAAAAGAAGGTTGAAAATCACCTCTGAGTTCGATGCCCTAATAAAAGAACTAAGTCTTCGGCCTTGTTCCTCTATCTGGTTACATAACTCCTCAAGGGCTGCCAATGTCCTTATAATGTACAGCAGGAGGAATTGTTATCTCGTACATAATAGAGTGCTATAATTATTTAGGTTCATGAATGTTTAGAAGGGTTTTAACTTGAAGGTGTGATATTAGATGCTTGATAAGAGGACTTTGTTCAGCGTTTCAAATCGTGTCTCACAAGTTGTCAAATTATAGTTACCATGTGGATTGCGATTGCAGAAGAATCAATATCTCATCTAAAATGTAATCACCCTAAGTGTATGTGCCATGTATTCCAGAAGCAGTGTCCCTTAAGGTTTACAATGAGCATAAACTCAAATCTGCGCAGACACACACGGCAATCTGTGGGAAAAGTGGGACTAATCTTTAGGAATTCTGAATAATTGTCTAGCAGTATTATTAAATGTATTTATTTATTAGTTTTAATAACCGGTGAAGTGTCATTGTGCTGTACATTAGAAAAACAAGACTTACCAATGAAGGCAACAGACTGTAAGATAACAATGGTTCAGACACAGTGTCAGCGAAGTGCATAGAGGGACGAAACCTGATTTAAAAGAACCTAGCAGAATATAAAATGCATATAGAGGAAGAGGGAAACAGCAGGCGCTGATGGAGGATAATCGGAGAAGAGAGAATTTGTTTGAGCCAATTAGCTTGTGTAAAGATTGATGGTAGAGACAAGACAAGGGGAAGGGGGAGGGGGGCATAAATGGGGAACTAGAGAGAGTTTATAAACTTTGGTTGAAAGTCCTCAGTAGAAATTTACCAAGAGTTTACATGGAGAAAATGAGCTAAAATAGAGTACAACTGCAAGACGGAAATACACAGAAGAAGGTAATGGAGGACCGTGGAAACATTGAACTCAGAGAAATACGGGCTAGGCCGGAGAAATGCAGTTATTTTCAGGCTAGCATTTGAGTCACTTTCAGAGGGCTTGTTGCGCGGCTGGATACTGCATATTGCTAGCTATTGATATTAAACTGCTAATAACGCTTCTAACTTTGAATACAAGGTTGCTAATTATGGTCTTTTAAACTTCTCAGTGCACTTTATTATTATTTTTTTTTTAATTTTTTAAAACCTTTATTTAGAAAAGTGCACACAGCTATTCAGCCTAAAATCCCGGAGGCAAGGCAGCATAAAAGGACAGGAGAGCAATAGTGCAAGATTAATGGCACAGTACAATGAAGGTTGATTTTATTATTTTGTTGCATAAGGAACATATAGAAAGAAAAGAGGAAGACGCCAGAAAGGCGCATAAAGAGTGGCAATGGAATAGAGGAAACCAGTGAAGCGTTGGCAGTGAGGCAGGGGGAGCAGCAGGGAACACAAGCACAATTACCGGAGGATAGAACAGGGTAGAAGGGGGGGAGAAGAGGAAACAGGATACAACAGTACAGCGTGTCACAGTTGGTGTCACAGGTTATGGTGACAGATGTTCCTCCAAAGAGACAGGTTCCGGGGGCACACAAATATCTCCCCTGTAAGCATTCCAGGCCCCCCACATTTTCAACCACTTTTTGGGCTTACCCCTGGCAACATAGACCGTCTTTTCCCTGAACATACACCAATCCATGTTGGCTTTCCATTGTACCACCATGGGAGCCGCCGAAGCTCCCCACTTCTGCGCGATATCGCGTTTGGCCACCATGTTGCCGAGGGTCACCCACTGCGTCTGAGCCACATTGTGATCTGTTGGACCCCAAATGTTGAGGAGGCACCTCCTTGCTTCCGCCGTCGCCACCACCCCAGTCACTTCATCCATAATTCGATGCACACGTCTCCAGTAGGAGGCTATGGCGGGGCACTCCCATAGAATGTGCATGAAAGTGGCAAGAGCGCCGCAGCCGCGGCGGCAAAGCCCATCGGTCGAGTAGCCCATATGCACAAGCCGGGGGCCAGTTACGTACACCCTGTGGAGGATTTTGAGCTGCACCAGCCGGAGACGAGAGGAAATGGCCACTTCCTTAGGGGAAGAAACTGCACTCTGCCAATCCTCATCATCAATCTCCAAACCGTCACGCACCCACTGATCCCGCACACCCAGGAGGAGGTCAGTGCGAACATTGATAAGTTTCTTATAAGACAGCGAGATGGCACTGTCAGGCATATGGCCATCCAGCACCCTATCCTCCAACGGGGAGCTTTCGGGAATCGCCCCCTCAGCTGGTTTAGCAGAGAGCAGTGCATGTCGCAACTGGGCATATCGGAAGGACTCTGAGTTACCCAGCTGGTATTCAGCCTGCAGCTGGGAGAAGGTCTTGATCTCACCCTTCGATATCATATCATCCACCCTGGAGATACCTATGAGGTCCCATTTATCAAATCCCTTGGTGTGCCATAACTTGCCCAAAATATCTGAATCGTACAATGGGGTGAACCTAGTCAACCTGCCCTGCCAACCTTGTGCCTTGGTGATTGACCTCCAAATATGGACCGCAGTTTTCGTTGGGCCCGACATCCGCCTGTCCAGAGACCTCGAATACAGTGCCCTGTAGTAATTGCCGCCACTCAAGAGCCACTTATCCATCGCATATCCAGGGTTATTTTCCGGACCATAGAGACCATGATTGATAGCCGCCAGTTGGGAGGCCCAATAGTATCTGCGTACATCCGGCAATGCTATACCCCCGTCGTACCACGGAAGCATGAGCTTCGTGATAGCGACGCGGGGTCGGCCGTCCCAGAGTAGGGCACGTTGAAGGCCTTCAATCACTCGAAAGTATCGGGCGGGGACCGGATCTTGGGTGTTCTGCAAGGCGTACAGAAACCTGGGCAAAGACATCATCTTAAATAATGCCGCGCGCCCGAGTAAAGAAAGCGGAAGTTTGCGCCAACCCTCCACGTCACGCCGGAGGCGCTGAAGAGGGGGAAGCAAATTGTGCTCATAGCGCGCCTTCACATTACCAGAGATATAAATCCCCAAGTATCTAGATCCCTGGCTGGCCACCTGGATGTTGCAGCCTCTGGGGAGGCGCGGTGTGTCCCCTTTCAGGACGTATAGGGAAGACTTAGCCCAGTTGATAACAAGGCCAGAATACCGGCCAAAAAGTCTAAGTACGTCACATGCCACAATAAGTGACTTGCAGGGGGAAGTGAGGTAAAGCAGAATGTCATCTGCATAAAGAGAGACTCTGTCCTCAAAGCCAGGGGCCCAGCTTATACCATGCAGATCCGGGTGTGTACGTAACAGGGCCGCAAGCGGCTCAAGAGCGAGCGCAAACAAAAGTGGTGACAGGGGGCAACCCTGCCTGGTGCCTCTATGAAGGGCCAAAGTCGCCGAGGTGCGGCCATTGACGGCAACGTTAGCCAGTGGGTCAGCATACAAAAGCTTCACCCATCCCACAAACACCGGGCCAAAACCAAGCTTTGCCAACACCGCCCATAGGTAGCTCCACTCGAGAGAGTCAAAAGCCATCGTGGCGTCCAAGGATGCAAGGACTGCCGGCTCCTCCAGGGTGTGGGCCCTGGCCAGGGCGCCATGGAGTCTACGCAAGTTAAGGGCAATGTTACGGTGTGGAATAAAGCCTGACTGGTCCGGATGCACTAAGTCGCCGATAACTCCAATCAATCGATTAGCGATTATCTTGGCGAGAATCTTAGGCTCAGCATTCAGGAGAGAAATGGGACGGTAGGAACGGCACAAGTCTCTCGGCTTCCCTGCCTTGTGGATGACCACAATTGTGGCCAACCTCTGGTCCAGGGGAAGTAGGCCAGTTTCCCGCGCTTCTAGAAACATGCTACGCAGGTGGGGGGAAACCACATCCGGCCTGATCTTATATAGTTCAACCGGGATACCATTGGGACCAGGTGCCTTGCCTGATCGCAGTGAGCGGATCGCAAGGGCGACCTCATCCACCGAAAGGTCTCTATCCAGGTCGTCGCGCTCCTCGTCCGAAAGGCACGGGAGATCGACAACTGAAAGAAACTCTGTCGACTCGGTCTCAGACCGGTCTGAAGCAGAGGTATAGACGCCTCGAAAGTAGTCAGCGAAGGACTCAGCAATGACGCTCGGATCAGTGACGGCAACTCCGTCCTCCCCCATTATCTCAGGCACAACCCGGTTAGCCATCTCTCTTCTGTCCAGCCAAGCCAGCAACTTCCCGGCTTTGTCGCCGACGTCGTATATTCGACCTTGCTGTTCTTTAGCTAAAGCAAGGGCGGCGTTTGTGGCAAGGTCGCGATATTCCGACTGTTTGAGGGAGAGGTCGTGCAGAAGAGCGGGATCGGGCCCTGTCTCCAACTGGGAGTCAAGCTCCATGATCTCCTCCTCGATGCGTACTAGATCAGAATCTCTGTCTCTACGGGCCTCCGCTATAAGGGCGAAAGCCTCACCCCTCAGAACCGTCTTAAACACCTCCCATAGAGTCGCGGCCGACGCAACCGAACCCTCATTTTCAGCAAAATAGAGGTCGATGGCCTTGGCTAGGAGATTACGAGTCTTGGGATTACGGAAGTACCACGGGTTAACAACCGCCGGTCGGTCCGACACGGCGATGTCGAAGTCAAAGGAGACCCACAGCGGGGAGTGGTCAGAAATACCCCGTGCCAAAAAACGGGCCTCCGAAACAGCAGGCGCATGTGCAGCCAACGTAAGAACATAGTCGATCCTAGAAAGACTACCATGGGCGCCTGAGTGGACGGAATAATGACAGAGCGTAGGATGCAAAAGCCGCCAGCTATCTATCAGTCCCATGGTCTCGAGGAAAGATGGCAACCACAATTGGGAGCTACGGAGGTCTCTAGGCGGATGGCGGTCCAAGGAGCCAGAGCAAACCGAGTTGAAATCACCCCCCACTATCAGCAATCCCGCAGGCAAATTCAAAATGGCACCCCCAAGGTCCTGGAAGGTGCTAGATTGCAGACCCGGGGGAACGTAAACTGAAAGTAATGTCAGGGCACGCCCCTCCCATCGACCCGCCACAGCGGCGTACCGCCCCTTATCATCGATCACAGTGACATCGACCTCAAGCGGAAGGGACGTACGAACAGGAACTCCCGCCCCCCGAGATCCCGAGGAGAACCCCGAGTGAGCCACCATTTTGTACCCTTTACGGTTAAGCGCTTTGCACGTGTTTCCAACCAGATGCGTCTCCTGAAGGAGGACGACGTCAGGCATATGACGTTTAATCAGTTGAATCACAACCCCTCTCTTGATACGGTCACCCAACCCGTTAACATTCCAACTGAGGACTCGTAGTTTCCTACCCCCCATCATCATGTCCCCGGCCCGCCCAACCCCAACAAGCCTCAACAACAAATGAAACTGAGCAGTATATACATCCCATTGCCTAAGGAATAGAAAGAGAGAAAAGAGAATAATCAAACAAACTTCCCCACCACCACCCCCCACCCTGCACCCCTGCAGCAGACTAAAAAGCCCCCCCAACCAGCAGTGTGCCTGTCGCCCCATAAACTAATCTACAAAAAGTCCCTAGAGGAGTAAGGAATCTCTGCAAACCCCTCCCGCCACCCTCCATGTACAAACAGGAAAACCATCAAAATCGGAATAGCATTGGTTTAGGCAGTCACAGACAATAGGGACACCAACCGCCATAATCAGCACAGCAAAACCAAGTCCTAGAGATCAGAACCGCCAGTTGCTCCACCGGAATGTTCGTCGTGTTCCTCTCGGCGTTGTGGCAAAGTGTCCAGCCAATCGCTCGCATTCTCCGGCACATCGAAGAACATAGCTCGGCCCTCGTACTCAATCCGCAGTTTAGCCGGGAATAGCATAGAGTATTTAAAACCCATGTCTCTCAGGCGTCGTTTCACCCCTGCAAAACTCTGACGTTGCCTCTGAACGGCCCTGGTGAAGTCCGGGTAAAAGTGCACCTCAGAGTTCTGAAACTTGAGCGGCCCATGTCTCCTGGAGGCTTGAAGGATTACATCCCGGTCTCTAAAGTTGAAGAGCCGGGCAATGATGGGTCTAGGCGCAACACCCGACTTCGGAGGGCCGCCAGGTATCCGATGGGCACGCTCCACAGAGAAAAAGTTGCTCAGGCCAGAAGGTGCGAGATGCGTCTGTACCAAGTCCTCCACAAAAAGGTCCACTGCCGCCTCCTCCGCTCCCTCCGGAATACCAATATTGCGGACGTTCTGCCGCCTTGCACGCCCTTCAAAATCCTCCAACCTTCTGGAAAATTGATCGTTGACTGATCTTAAGGTCCGGACCTCCGCCTGAAGGTCCGAAACGTCAGTAGTTAGGCTGGAGGTCTTGAGATCAAGGGATTTCACCCGATCATTGGTCTAACCCAGGTCGGCCCTGATCAGGTTGAGATCCACGGCCAAAGTGTCCATCTTGTGAGTCAGGACCTCGTGTTGCTTCTGCATTTCAGACCGAATGCCCGCGATGGCCCCCATAATGTCACTCAGGGTGGGCTCGGAACCTTCGGGCGAGCCCGAACATTGCATGTCTTTAGAGGAGGCCACCACCGTGGGCGAGGTCCGCTGCTGAGCGTAGCGATCAATCTTATTGAGCTGCGTGTGAGTCGTCCTACGGACACCTCTGTTCGACGTCTTGTCGGGGTCCCCTCTGCCGGCCATGATGGACCCACGGCGCCCGGGCAAAGAAGCAGATGTGTAGGACAGAGTCGAAATCAGCAAACAAGCCAGGCCGGTAGCAGGCGACTCCGCAGCTACGCTCCCTCCGCCAGCAGGGACCAAAATTGTCCACTTCGCATTCCAATCATGCGGAGCGTCGGTACAATCAACAGCCACCCATGAGACAATGGCGCATCACTGGCACGAAGCTCAGTTCGATGTAACTTCGCCATGGAACTACGGATTTAAAGGCGGAAAGCAGTTCCCGCATCTGCGACCTCTCACCAAGCAGAATCCACTAACATGGATCAGGATTTTCAGCAGGATATTTGCGGAGGGTCGGAGGGTCCGCGGAGCTCCGAGCTTACGCGGCCATCTTGGTCGCCCGCGAAGCTCCTCCTCCCTCAGTGCACTTTATTAATTGTTTGCATTATTTTACTGTTATCACTGGTTATTTTACTTTTCAATTAATTAGATATCATTGAAACACATGCTCACACTTATTATAAAAAAGAGTTCCGTTTACTCCCGTTTAGCAACTCGTTTTTATTATAAATGAATACAAACATTTTATTAGTACCCTTTTCGTATTGTTTATGTTAAAACAGTTAGTTGTTATATATTTTACACTCACTATACTTTGTTGGTTCCTTTTTAGATTTCCACTTTACTGGCAGCTTATGTTATACAATAAATGTTATATTTTGCTATTTGTTTATGTGTTCGTTACCATTTTCTCATATTTTGTCAACCTTTCAATTGTCATCACTGGCCAATGTTTATGATGCACTTCAATTTGCATTGTGGAACATAACCAGGCTAAATTCCAGCAGGTCACTGAATATGCCTTCTGATGCCTTCGCATAGGACTTAGGAGAATAAAAAAAACAATCCGAAGGATAGAGAATCATTGCAGAGTTCGCTGAACTGGATACATAGAGAACTCAAGGTTGTATTCAGAAGTCCCGTCCATGCGTCTCATACAAGCTACGGAGAATACGAAAAGGAATGCTTTAATGTCTTCGAATGGGGATCTCCATGTTTTAGATCACACACTAGTTGACTTAACCATGAAGTTTGCCAAAGGCAGTGAGATGTTATTATATGGAAACTGAATACATCTATACTAAGTTACATATAAATTAATAGAGAAAGTTAATTCAGGAAAATATTATTTCTTTTATCAACCAATGCCTATTTAATTGATTACTGTGTTGTTTTCTATGCCAGGGTAAACAATTTACCTAAGAGGGTTCTGCACTGGGGATGCCACTAAAAGAAAAGGGAAAAAAACTGGCTGTACAAGAGAAACACCCATTGACTCGAAGAGAATCAAATGCAGTCTATTGTAGGAAGCCATCTTCACAACCTAAGAAAATTGAGGCACCAACAGACTGGCAAGAACTTGACGGGGACCATTTGAAAGTGGACTTTCCATACTGAGCAGGCTGGACATCGTTTTTTTGACAAGGGTGGTCCTGGCATGTCCACATCTCATCTGACCGATTCTCAGGCTCAAACAGACACATTAGAATTGACAACATACAAACTCTAGTCAAAACCAAACCTTATTGAGAAAACGAAATTGAGACCTCCCTTACAGAAAGTAACTAGGTCAGACAGGTCAGGTATATAGGGCAAGTTGGACAGAGCGGTCCACATGCAGCAGAGCATACTAGATGCATCAATATTACATGTATGCCCAAATAAAAACTGCTCATCCTATAACAGGTGAATATATGCATTTGAAATATTATTTCTCGTTCTAGGACATAAATTAAGAAGACTCCCTGAAAGAATCACCCTTGTTCTTGGGCAAAACATTAAGAAGACTCTCCGGGTATATGCAATGATCTTGAATTTTTCCAGAAGGATGGCACAAAATGCTAAAGCAATGGAGAGTCAAGGGCATACTGATGGCCATAAATGTCTCCGGAAACTGGAAGTTAGTTTCAATATGAGAGCAGAAAACTGCCTGTCTAGAACGTTCGGGCTATAATGCTGGAACAAATTACCTTCTATCTTAAGGGCCAACAGGGGATTTGTTTTTATTCTGAAGTCAATGTTGAAAATGAACGTTTACAATGCTTGTTTACTGTAAGTTGAATATTCTGAAAAGTCTTTTGTTACACTCTTTACCTTTGATTTTTTCTCCCATCTTGGTGTATTCCTTGTTTTATCCATGGATAATGGCATATTTATTGAGTTTGTTGGATTTTATCACTTTTCTCTGAAGGGCTATGCATTTATTTATACAATAAAAAACAACCAACTAATATGAATAAACAAGCATCAACAAAGCCAAAAGGCCTGTTTTTTAAGGTATATCTGTTAGAATTCACTCCACTTACAGAAAACATGCACATAGACACCCAAGCCAAATACAGACAATACCAAGAGGCTCGTGTACATGAATAACATACTGTCTGACAACACACAGACATGCCTACTCATACCGACCTATGTGTTGGATGGATGATTGATTGGTGGGCATATTTGGGGATGAATACATGGTTTGGTGGCTGAGGGGGCATACAGTGTGGTATGAGTTGGTAGAGAGAAGTGTTTGGTTGCATAGATGAGTAGAGTAAAGGTGACTGCTTAGAAGAATACTTAGATCTGGATATTTCCCATAGCTCCACCAGACCAATGGTGACAGTGGAAGTTCCTTTCATACCACCTTGTCTCCGTATATCACAGGTTGGGGTGGAGTCAGATTTGCATCCTACATCTAAGTCAGAGGTAAGATGAGAAAGGCTGGAGTTAGACACTTTTGCAACTCCACCCGTCCTCATCTTAGCAAAGTCTGTAAGAGGGACCGTGGCAATGTGACCTCACTCAAGCCTGTGATATAGAAGAAAGGTTTGAGTAAAAGGCAGGTTTGAACTATGGTCCCTCATCCCAGACCTGAAAGTGCTGGTAAACCCTGCTCATGGTGGATTCAAAATGATGTGATTATGGGTTGCTTGCACTGGTTCTTTTCACAGGGGATCAGAGGGCTGAAAAAGCTTCATCCCTAGCTTTGTCCACCCATATGCAATGGCGCTGGACTAACAGCACTGAGTGAGTTTCCATAGACAGTGTAGCAGTTCATTCAGGGCTATACAATGTTCAAACGTTTAATAAATAAAATTATACCAGAACAACAAAAATCCAAGCAGTAGAACCGGAGATATTAAATGTTAAAGTTTTAAGTGAAAATAGCAAGTCATATTCACGCTAAAGCACCATTGTGGCGCAATGCAGCCATCACGGTCAGTGGGAAGAAATTCATTGGCCTATCTTGATTACTCGACTGCCTTCAACACTGTCTCCCACCGCACACTCACCGGCAGACTCCACAACGCCGGCATTCAGGGAACTGCCCTAGACTGGATCCGCTCATTTCACACAGGCCGAACCCAAACAATCAGGCTCACACCCTACCTCCCTGAACCCACAGAGATCACCTGCGGAGTATCCCAAGGATCATTGCTCAGCCCCACGCTCTTCAGCATCTACATGGCCCCCCTCACCACCATCATCCGAAAGCATGGACTCAACATAGTATCCTACACCAATGACACCCAACTCATCCCCTCCCTCACCAAGGAACCCGACACCACCAGTCACAGCTTCCAAAAAGGAGTGTAAGTCGTTGCTTCCTGGGTGAGCAGCAGCTGCCGAAACCCAACTTGGAGAAAACAGAAGTCCTCGTCCTCGGATCCACCTCCTCTGCAAGGGATAACACCTGGTGGTCCAACTCACTTAGCAAACCCCCCACACCCACGGACAACGCCCGCAACCTCGCCATCATATTCAACTCCTCCCTCAACATGACCTGACAGATCAACACCATCTCCCCAACGTGCTTCAACACGTTCTGCAAGACCTTCGAATGGATCCTCCCCAAATCCAGAAAGACCGTCACCCACGCCACCCACGCACTCATAACCAGCAGACTGGACTACGAAAATGCCCTCTACGACGGGATCAAAAATCCCTACTCCACAAACTCCAGACCATCCCGAACACCGCCGCCAGACTCGTCCTCAGCATCCCACGTCAAGACCACATCACCCAGCACCTACGAGACCTCCATTGTCTCCCCAAAGAAAAGAGCTGATGGTGATGCTGTGTCTTTGGAAGTCGACTCTAATGCCCACACTACATACCTGGTTGGACAAGGTGTATGATATGGCTTGCTTTGAGTACCTTATTTATAAGTTGAATGACAAATTGCAGATATTTGATGAGAACTATTCATTTAAGGTGTCTACATTGAACACGTTTTGCTTCATATTTCATACCGATCCCTATACATTGCTCCTTGGCCCCTTCCTCTTGAGGTTTTCCAGTCTTTGACGCCTATTGTCAGATATGTTGTTTTTTAATTAGAAGAAAATGTGGATAGACTGCCATCTTATTTTATTTCTTCCCATATTGGTGTTAACCAATATCATCTGTCCTCTTTACTGAGAGTGTGTGTTTCCTTTTCCTTCTCCTTTTCTTCTTTGCAGGTTGTGTTCTTGTTTTATCCTCATTTCATTTGATATCAGTTCTCAATTATTAATTGTTTTAAAATAGATATGGTCTATAATTGGACTTTGGATTAGCATTTAACTCTCTTGATTTTCCCACCCTGGTGGTTATTGTTTAGAGATTTTTTATTGTACAACTCTTGTTACAGTAATGAGAAAAAGTCAATGAAGAATTGAAATATCGAAAAAGCGCCTAAAAATACAAAGCACGACTCACAGTCATCTGGTTGCGCTAGACTGTGGGAAAGACAAGTTTGGGCCAACAGCGATGGAGTCCTGGCCGGATATAGGTATCAGGCTAGTCCCACTGAAAGGCAACCTGTGAAGCCCCGTGTGAAGAGTTCTGCTTGCGTTGGAGAAGTCAGCGAGGAGGAGGCTAAGCATTATGGACAGTTGTCGCACTAGCGCGAAGAACAGGTCGGGTGTCGTAGATGGTCGTCGCTGTTGCATGAAGAGCCGGTTGCGCGTTGCAAACGGTTGTTTCTGTAGCTTTGTGTCGGCAGTCATTGCGGGCTGCCATTGCTGTAGTTTGAAGTGCAGGTCTCACGTCACAGGTCGCTGTGGACAGTTTTCATCGGATTTCACTGGTGTTTTGTGTTGCAGTTCGTGATTGGCAGACTTTGGTGGTCACGAGGAGCCCAAACTTCAGGATTTTCACCTTCAGTTTACGAGGAATACAGTCTGGGGAGCACCTCCTGGGGATCTGTACTCACTCCAGTAGAGGCCATCAGCAAGGCGCAGGCAGGCCTAGTTGCAGCAGGTCAGCTGGGCAGGTGCAGGGAGGTCTTTGAAGATTGATGTGTGTCCATGATGGTCTCCCAGGAGGTCAGCCACATCACCCTTTGAGTCAATCTGGGTAGCCTGGGATGAAGGCAAGTAGGTCCAAGGTTGCTTCTCAGATAGCAGGTTAGTTCTCTGGCAGCGGGATAGACCTTCTTCTGTAACTTCCACAGGCCCAGGAGTATTCTAATGAGTAGCTCTATAGATCCAATATTTATATCTGGTGCCAACCTATGTGTGTGTGTGGGGCTCCCTGTCCTTCCCCCACTTTTGGTTCTGAAAGTTCTTCCCCTTCCTCTCTCCAGGCTTGAAACTGTCTGAGGGTGACAGCAAAAGACCAGGCAGGCCTGGTGTCAGATTCCTTTGTTTGTTCAGAAGGCAAAGCCCTGTGCAATGTAAGCAGGGCTGGGCACAGCCCTTCCCCAGTAATCCTGTCAGGAGGGCTGATTCTCTCCAGACCAAAGTCCGGTTTGTTTCACTGTCTGGAATGAATACAAAAACCCAATAACAGAGCCATTCACAGTCATGTGATCCAGGCAGAAGGTACATATGATTGCCTTCCGACTTTCTGCATGGGGCATTTTCAGAATTGTAACCCAAATTCCAAGTTTACCATTCAAGAGGATTTTAGATTACAATTTATTCAGTGTAAACAGCATATTTTTCTCCACCCAAAATCCAAAGTTAGCACTTATTAAATTGGTAACCCAGTGTTGCTCGATGGAAAAAATCATCCTTACAACAGTGAACAAGCATTGGCCAAGCCAATAGGTCTCGCCTTTGGGACCTTATAAGTCTTTAGCCATGAAACACTTGATGTTGTTGACCAAGGATATTGTGCTGGATAACTAAACACTTATAAGATCCCAAAGGCAAGACCTAATGGCTATGCCAATGCTTGTTTTTATACCTGCGCCTGAATGCAAATAATTCTAATTCATAGCCTTCATCACTGGATAGTAATCCCTTCTAGCAAGCAACATCTGGCTCCGATTTTGAGAGAGCTTCCCACTTGCCACATGGCCTGTTCCTATAAATTCGGAGGATTGATATTTCAACAAGGGAGATTCCGGACAATGCAGTGTGTGCATGTATCTTGGCATTTGTATAGCACAAAACCTAGCTAGAAAGCAACAATTGCGTGCGCATAGCAATAGGTTAAATAAACGTAGGAATGACTACCAGCATTTGTAACATACTCACTCACCACTTTAAAAAGGTCTCTGGGACGTGGGGAGCGTTGAGAGAACCATTTTTTAGTGTCCCCTAAGTGTAAAAGTCTGCCTCCAGGCTCCGACGCGTTTGCCTCCGTTCCCTCGAGGTACAAATACAAAAATAAAACTGACATTTTTATACGCAGAAGGAATTCCAAGCCTGCGAGGCTGGGCAGTTGTACAGTCGTGGATCGACGAGCTTCTATATTGAAATAATAAAGCACATTAATAAAGCCAGCCAATGGCGGAACGGAAAGCCACTTATCATCTATTAGCTTTGATGTTGCTCACCATATCACTGTCGCGCTCCGAGGCACAATCGTAACGCTAGAGTGGCAAGGGCGTGTGGCCTGCGTGTGAAGCGGGAAAGAGATTAGCAAGGGATCGCGAAAGCTGCTCGGGCTCACCTGTTGATGTAGCATTCGTTCCAGATGTCCGTCCGCGGCCCGTGGAGGGAGTTCGGTGGGGCAGGGAGGCGGTGCGGGTGAGGGGCAGGGTGGCGGGTGGTAAACAATGGAATATGTATAATTTGAGGTACGTAAACAATTTAATAAATAAAACTAATTTCGTAGCGGACCCTGCATCGCAAAATGCGATGCAGCTCGTGCTACGAAATTCGTTTTATTTATCAAATTGTTTACTTACCTCCAATTATCCATATTCCGTTGTTTACCACCCCCTACCATGCCCCTCCCCCACACCGCCTCCCTGCCCCACCAAACTCCCTCCACGGGCCGCGGCTGCAGTTGTCCACACATCAATTGTTGCGCATGTTGTTGCAATTCAGTCCAGGTGGCCATGCGGGCGTAAAAAAAGTAATACAGCGCAGCAATAAAAAACAAGCACCGGCGTTGCCAATAGGTTTCGCATTTGGAAAGTTGGAGCTATTGGTTTTGTAAATGACATTTTATATTTATATATTGTTATTGACAATGCCAATAACAATATATAAATATAAAATGTCATTTACAAAACCAATAGCTCCAACTTTCCAAATGTGAAACCTATTGGCAACGGCAGTGCTTGTTTTGCTTAAGGCCTTTTTGGATTCCCACAGAAATCTAAGTGGCCCAGAGACTGGCGTAATAGCACATCTCAGTATAGAACGGTGTGGTAAGTATTTCTGTTGACTAGAAATGCCCTCTCCCTCCCCAGCCCAGAGCGTTTTATCTGCATTATTTTTGGTGGGTACGTACAGTTTTGGTGGAGTGCATCGGGTTGTGTTGATTAGGCATCAGGCTTCGCCCTCCTTGGAAGACGAGGTGGAAGGGGGCATGGCTCAAGGGAAAACAAACAGGGTGGCTGCCATGTTTTGCAACAAACACTACGACTGCCAAGACGCTGGTTGCGACCGAAGCCTGTTCTAAAAAGCGCATGCAAGCCCTGAAACAAACCACCCGAGCAGCTGCTATTTACGATTTTTAATGTCCTATTTTTGCTTAGCAGTCACTTTTAGTTTAGACTCGTCTACATACCTGGTGCGACATGTCCCTTTCTAGGGCGCTGAGCGCGTGGAGCATGATTTGTTGGCGTTCGAAAACCGGATCAGAAGTGTTTGCTGAATGTCAGCCTGTTCGTCAAGGCGCTCGCAGCGGTTAGAAGCCCCGTTTGTTACAAACCAGACGCTGTTAATCTGATTTTAACCGATGCTCCGCCGGTGCTTGCCAGGGTCGTGTCTGTTCTTCCCGTCCAGCTTGTATGGCTTGAGTGGTAGTTACTGATCTTGCATTGCCTCTGGTTCTTGAGGCAGAACAGTGTTTTGCGCAGGATTACACGTTTTGCACATGGGGAGGCTAGGATTCAGTGCATCGGCGTAATAGCACATCTCAGTATAGAATGGTGTGGTAAGTATTTCTGTTGACTAGAAATGCCCTCTCCCTCCCCAGCCCAGAGCGTTTTATCTGCATTATTTTTGGTGGGTACGTACAGTTTTGGTGGAGTGCATCGGGTTGTGTTGATTAGGCATCAGGCTTCGCCCTCCTTGGAAGACATTGCATTGGCCCAACCACCACCCCTGCATAGGACACCATATGCAGCATGCTGCTTGGGGGCGGGTCTCCTTGACAGGTGTTGACCAAGTTCGGTCTTTAATCTGCAGTGCGCCCCCCCACACACATGGATGCCCCCTACCCACAGAGGTGTGTGATGTTTGCCTCGAACACAGAATGTACTGGCACTCGCTGGCTGCCTTAGCACCCGGGGGGATGGGGGGAGAATCCATTGGCATGGCAACCAGGGAGGTGGAAGGGGGCATGACTCAAGGGAAAACAAACAGGGTGGCTGCCAAGTTTTGCAACAAACACTATGACTGCCAAGACGCTGGTTGCGACCGAAGCCTGTTCTAAAAAGCGCATGCAAGCCCTGAAACAAACCACCCGAGCAGCTGCTATTTACGATTTTTAATGTCCTATTTTTGCTTAGCAGTCACTTTTAGTTTAGACTCGTCTACATACCTGGTGCGACATGTCCCTTTCTAGGGCGCTGCGCGCGTGGAGCATGATTTGTTGGGGTCCGAAAACCGGATCAGAAGTGTTTGCTGAATGTCAGCCTGTTCGTCAAGGCGCTCGCAGCGGTTAGAAGCCCCGTTTGTTACAAACCAGACGCTGTTAATCTGATTTTAACCGATGCTCCGCCGGTGCTTGCCAGGGTCGTGTCTGTTCTTCCCGTCCAGCTTGTATTGCTTGAGTGGTAGTTACTGATCTTGCATTGCCTCTGGTTCTTGAGGCAGAACAGTGTTTTGTGCAGGATTACACGTTTTGCACATGGGGAGGCTGGGATTCAGTGCATCGGTGTAATAGCACATCTCAGTATAGAACGGTGTGGTAAGTATTTCTGTTGACTAGAAATGCCCTCTCCCTCCCCAGCCCAGAGCGTTTTATCTGCATTATTTTTGGTGGGTACGTACAGTTTTGGTGGAGTGCATCGGGTTGTGTTGATTAGGCATCAGGCTTCGCCCTCCTTGGAAGACATTGCATTGGCCCAACCACCACCCCTGCATAGGACACCATATGCAGCATGCTGCGTGGGGGCAGGTCTCCTTGACAGGTGTTGACCAAGTTCGGTCTTTAATCTGCAGTGTGCCCCCCCCACACACACGGATGCCCCCTACCCACAGAGGTGTGTGATGTTTGCCTCGAACACAGAATGTACTGGCACTCGCTGGCTGCCTTAGCACCCGGGGGGATGGGGGGAGAATCCATTGGCATGGCAACCAGGGAGGTGGAAGGGGGCATGACTCAAGGGAAAACAAACAGGGTGGCTGCCATGTTTTGCAACAAACACTACGACTGCCAAGACGCTGGTTGCGACCGAAGCCTGTTCTAAAAAGTGCATGCAAGCCCTGAAACAAACCACCCGAGCAGCTGCTATTTACGATTTTTAATGTCCTATTATTGCTTAGCAGTCACTTTTAGTTGAGACTCGTCTACATACCTGGTGTGACATGTCCCTTTCTAGGGCGCTGCACGCGTGGAGCATGATTTGTTGGGGTCCGAAAACCGGATCAGAAGTGTTTGCTGAATGTCAGCCTGTTAGTCAAGGCGCTTGCGGCGGTTAGAAGCCCCGTTTGTTACAAACCAGACGCTGTTAATCTGATTTTAACCGATGCTCCGCCGGTGCTTGCCAGGGTTGTGTCTGTTCTTTTGTTGCAAGAGCTGAAGAGCATCTTAAAACTGTTCGGTTACTGAGTTCTGTCGTTCACAGTGAGAACATCTCTGAAATTGTGTTTCCGTAACTCTGCAAGAAGTGAACTTTGTTTGCCAAGAGAAAATCGAAAAGTGCCGAAAACCGGATCAGAAGTGTTTGCTGAATGTCAGCCTGTTCGTCAAGACGCTCGCAGTGGTTAGAAGCCCCGTTTGTTACAAACCAGACACTGTTAATATGATTTTAACCGATGCTCTGCCGGTGCTTGCCAGGGTTGTGTCTGTTCTTTTGTTGCAAGAGCTGAAGAGCATCTTAAAACTATTCGGTTACTGAGTTCTGTCGGTCACAGTGAGAACATCTCTGAAATTGTGTTTCCGTAACTATGCAAGAAGTGAACTTTGTTTGCCGAGAGAAAATCGAAAAGTGCCATGGAGTAGCAACTATGGACGGCGAGCCTAAACTAACAAGGAGGCCTTGCGCCGAAAGAAACTTGAAATTTATGGAGGGAAGCGCCGAAAGACACTTGGAATTTACGGAGGGAAGCCGGATGGGGGCGGGAGAGCCTGGTGGGGGGCAGGAATGCGAGCGAGGGGAGGAGAAGTGTGGCAGTCGGATTAGGGAGATGCGTGTGCTTGTGTGGTCACGTGACCCGCTTTTTTGGTCACGTGACTCACATGCACTGTAAGAAAACCGCAGTGGTTTCACTAGTCAATTGAGCACTTGAATTTTCGCCAATTACATTCGCAAGCGAATGATAATAGGCGAAACCTAAAAACGTGCGTGGTGCGCACGCGTTCGCGATGGGAAAAAGTGCTGTGAACGTCGCGCGCGCCTCTGCGCGTTCTAGCAAGCTAGTGGCCGGCCTGGTGCAGTTTTCAAAGCAGCTACAAAATTTCTTGCAAAAGCAGCGCATGAGAGCTGACTCTAGCAAGACCTAAAAATGACTTTAGGAGCTTTCACTACTAGGGCATATACAACCTAAGTACACATGTCCTACTTTTTAAAAATCAATGTGCCCTGCCTTATTAGCCTTTAGGGCCTACCTCAGGGGTGACTTATAAGTACTGAAACGGAAAGTTTAGGCCTGACAAAAGGTTTATTTTGCCAAGTCGAAATGGCAGTTTAACCTGCACTACAGGCTGCAGTGGCAGCTATGGGACAAGTTTTTAAAGTGTTACTTTAGTGGGTGGCACAAGGGGTGCTGCAGGTTCACTAGTGGTATTTATTTTACAGGCCCTTTGTGCTGGTAGAAGATTTATTAGGGATGTACAAGTACATTAAAAGTACCTTTTAGATGTGGTCCAATTTTCCATGTTTGAAGGAGAGAGCACATTCACTTTAGCACTAGTTAGCAGTTGTAAAGAGTCCTAAAGCCAACAAAAACGAAGTAAGCAAAACAGGAGGGAACAAAGCAAAATGTTCCAGGGAATACCACCCCAAGGGAGTCAGGGTTAACATGTGCCCCCACCCACCAGCTGAAAGCAGGGAAAACTACCCACCTTCATTGGACTTCTCATTGTTTAGACGGAAAAAGCTGTAAAGACTATCAGCATTAGCGTGGTCAGTCCCAGGGCGATGTTCTACTGTAAAGCCCAATCCCTGTAGGGAGATGGACCACATTAACAGTTTGGGATTTCCACTCTCATCTAGTTTTTAATGTTTAAAGAAATTATGCTATAGATAACATAAACAATTGAATACAATTTGTTGCAATTTCTGATGAGTTTGTAGAATAATGGTGGATGTATTGGCATGTTAGAACCTATTCAGGGCACATGAAAATTAATACAGGTCGGAACAGAGGTATATTGCACTAGGGAGCAGACAACATGGTTGGACCAAGGGCTGTTGGCAGTGTTCAATCACTATTAACCCCAGCATTTTGGATACTTGATCCTTAATACTGGCCCTCACTTTGTCAGACAGCCTGTAAATTTTGTTGGTGTCAATAATTGGGTGCACTAAGTGGTGAGCCGTGGGGTAAGTGACAATAGTGAGGCGAACTGTCTCAGTAAATGGTGACATTCCTCTGTTGCTCAGGAGTTATGGTAGAAGAGAGGCCAGCTCCGTCTACTGACCCATCTTGCTCCTGGGCATATAGGTGGTCGGGAGAGGTTCATTCCCCTCTTCCACCCCATCATCTCTCACCAGGAGCATTTTTACTTTAGACCTCTCGAAGTAGGGCTTGAGGTGGTTTACATGCAGGGCCCTTAAGGGGTTCATTATTGTCTTAAGGCTAACCAAGCAGGTGACCACACCCTTCTGCTCCTTGACCTCACAGGGTCAGGTCCACCAGTCCATTTAGGCTCGAGCCTCCACAGACTCCAGAACCCACATCTTTTGGCCGGGTTGGTACTCCACCAGATCCTTCTGGTTGTACTAGTACTTGATCACTTCCTAGCTGACTTCCAGGTTCTCAGTGACTTCCTTCCAGAAGTGCTTCATCCAGGACCTCAGTGCCAACATGTAGCTTGCTACATCTTGAGGGGTTTCTTGGGAGCTTGCTCCCACCCTTTCTTGACAGGACTCAGGGTGACCAAACAGAAGTTCAAAGGGACTGAAACCCACCCCCATTTTGGGAACTTCCCTGTAAGCCAAAAAGAAGGCACAGAAAGAGGATGTCCCGCTTGGGTTCTGTTTGGCCCATAACCATGCTCTTCAGGGTCTTGTTGAACCTTTCAACAAGCCCATTTGTCTAGGGGTTATATAGTGTGGAGAACCTGGAGGTTACCCCACAATCATTCCTCATGGTCTTCATATAGGCAGGTATGAATCTGGTACCTCGGTATGAAACAACCTCCTTGGGGAAGCTCATTCCGGTAAATATATCCCCATCAGCGCACTTGCCACCCTCTTCAGATAAATGGAATCTGGGTACCATGTGGCAACGTCATTCTCCCAATACATCAGGTGATTGCCAGAGGTGTCACCAGCTGCCTGTTCCTCAGCCAGTCATCATAGGCCCTCAGAGCAGGGCATTTTCTATGTGCATTGCAGGCCTCTGCCTCGGGTAGAACCCTTCAGATTACCAGTCGGCTAACTTGGGTAGGTCCCTTAGGACAGCCTTGTCCTCCCCTGTAGGGTTTGGGGCGTCACACTAGTAATCAGTCTCCTCCTGGACCATGGGAGTCTCAAGGGCGACTTACCCAGGTCCCACACATCTGCCCTTTTTCTTTTTGGTAGACTCCTGGGCCATTTTCCCAGGCTCAAGGCCTTTTTGACTTCCCTCTGGGACAGCCATGGACTGTGTGGTCAGGCACATCTCCAGGTGGGACCGGAGCTCTACCTCTTTACAGATTATGTGCTCCATATCATTACAAAGCAGACAATCCAAAGGCATTGCTAGACTCACAGTTAGTCTAAAGGAGCTGGAGACCCCCACCACTTCTTAAAGGGAAACAGAGCCACAGGATAGTCACTCTTGTGAATGTCAGCTACCACAACTTGGTAGAATGTGTTTGGGATTACCTGCTCTAAAGGTTTAAGTGAAAGTAGCACCTAAAAGTACAAAGTGCTACTCACGGTCATCAGGTCATACTAGACCAGGGGAAAGTCACAGGTTCAGGCCGACTGCTATGTAGTGTGGGCCGAATACACGGACCGGGTTGGTCCCGCTGAAACATTACCTTCTAAGTCCGATACAAAGAATTCCGTTCACATTGAAGGAGGCTGCGAGAGGAGACTAAGCATCGTGAATGGTCGTTACTGTAGCATGAAGAGTAGGTCAGACATCACGTCGGAGGTTGTGGCAGAGTGTCATTGCTGTAGAGCGAAGTGCAGGTCTCCCTTTGCCAGTCACCACGTACAGTCATCACTTGAAGAGCAGGTTTCCCCAGAGCTGTGCATTGGCAGTTGTCACATGTGGCACAGTTCCTGCACGAACGGGCCCATTCAAAGCTGCGAGGAGACCAAACTTCAGGATTTTCACCTTCACTTCAGGAGGAATACATGCTGATGCTAGACAAGGATACAGAACCTGCGAGCCACTTTTTAGGAATCAAGTCTCACTCCAGCAGAGTTCAGCAGAACTACTTAAGCAGGTCTAGTTGCAGGTCCAGTCAAGTTCAGTTGCAGCTGGTCAGTTGAAAGGAGGCCTCTGAAGCTTGCTGTGTCCCTGTAGCTCACAAAGGCGGTTAGCCAACTGACATTTGGATCCCTCTGGGTTTCCTAGGATGAATGCGAGCAGGGTTGATCTTTCTCAGACACCAAGGCAGCCATTCAAGCAGCAGGGCAGTCCCTTTGACAGCAGGATAGTCCTTCTTCTGTAACTTCCACAAGTTCAGGACTTTTCTGATGGGTGGCTCTGGAAGTCTAATATTTATACCTGATGCCGGCCAGTGCATGGGGGGACTCCCTTTTCTACCCACGCATCTGGTTTTGGAAAGTTCTTCCCCTGTCAAGGATTGAAACTGTATGGGGTGGAAAAAGGCAGGGCAGGCCTGGTGTCAGGTTCCTTTGTGTGTGCGGGGGCAAAGGACTTTGAAGTGTAAGTGGGGTTTGTTACAGCATTTGCCCAATCATCCTATCAGATTAGCCCATCGTTGGACACGAGAGCATGCGAAAACCAAATGGCCGCCTCCCAGTGAGTTCTGTGACAGAGGGAGCATTTTTATCTCCGTACTTCGCATTTCCAGTCAGAATCTACTGGAAATTAATGTGGCAGCCTTATGAAGCCTTACCTTTTGCTGTGGTGCTGTTGGTTTGGGGTTTGAGACGTCGGAAAGTCGTTTTTTTTCCCTCCTGCTCCAGACTCGAGCTCTACATTAAGGTACTGCCCAGATTTCCTGTCAGGGGGCGGAGCTTCTACTCAGGAAAGGGCCTGGCTTTGTCTAACCACCCCCACAGTCTGTTTTAGCTGCTGCCCCTGCATTTTCAGTCAAGCAATTTCTGCACCTATCTTTTTTATTTGTACATTATACTTAATTACTCCTATTCACATTTATTATATGAAAATGGAGAATAAAAAAGTACAAAATCCCAAAAATAAGAGGAGTGAGACATTCTTGGTTTAAATTCTTGACGAGCTTCATGCATTGCGTGCAAATACTGACACCATTGCGTCAGAGATTAAAAACTAACGCAAGGTTATGGCCAGCATGTCGGTGAAAATCTCAGATAATTCAATTAAAATACAAGACAATAAAGTGAAGATTGACGCTTTTACACCCCTTGTGGCAAAGATTTTCCCGATGTCTACTCTTCTTCTGGATATCGAACATCATAACAGAAAATACAATTTGCGTATTTTTAATTTACCAGAGGAGGTTGTAGGCTCTAAATGCAGATTATACTTGGAAAACTTGGCCTTTTAAACATCAAATTTCAGTTGAAATGTGAAATTGATAATGTGCATAGGATTCCATCCCATCGCAATCCTCAGCCTGCTAAGCCAAGGCAAATGATTTTTAAGGTACTGGGTCACCATCATTTGGTCATGATAAGGAAAGCAGCAAGGGAAATTACATCTTTAACAGTTAATAGCAACAGAATCTTTATTCACCAAGATTTTGCCAAGGAGACTGTCAAGATTCGTAAAGAATTTACTGATTGTCGCTCTCAATTGAGAAGCGTTAGTTTTAAATATGGCCTAGTTGATCCTTCAACAATGCTTATTTGGAAAGATAATTTTTCAAATTCCTTCCAACGTCCGGAGGATTTAACATTATTCCTGGAACAACATGCACAGCTCTCACAACATTCTATGGATACACATGACTGTGCTACTTGAATACTGTCTTAACATGTATTTCTGACTTATTTTCTAGCTGTTTCCATGCTGGGCTCTAACGGGTTGGTCATGCTTGTAAAGCGCATGCGCATCTCAAAATTCTAAATAATGTTTATGTATGGTCGTCTTTTTTATGGTTGTCTGTTTTTTTTCTTTTTTCCCCCCTGTTCCTTCTACATTTCTTTAGAACTGCTACTCCCTATAGTTTTCTTCAACGTTTTCTCCTCTTTTTAAACATTATTTCCTCTTCCTCTCTATTTCACTACGGCTAATATTCATAATGTTAAAATAATTCTTTAAATGTTAAGGGTTTAAGACATCCAGTAAAATGTACAAAGATTTTGGACTATTTAGGAAGCTGTAAAGCAGATATTTGTTTTATTCAGGAAACGCATATTGAAGACAAAATATTGGATTATATGAAAAAAAAGTGGGTGGATACTATCGTCTCTTCTCCTGCCAAAGGGAGAAAAAATTGTGTTGCTATTCTTTTTGCTAAAGAACTACATTGTCAAATTTTAAGTAAATCATCAGATTTAGAAGGTAGATATGTCATAGTTAAAGTTAAAATGTATGATTCTGTTATAATTTTAATTAATGTTTATGGTCCAACTGCTGATGATCCTTAGTTTTGGTCTAATTTAACTACTGAAGTACTAAAGTTAGGTAATGTTCCGCTTATAGTTGGAGGAGACTTTAACCTTATTCCTGATCCTTTATTAGATAGATCATCCTTCACTAAATTTAGACCTCCAAAAGCTTTTCTAACTTTTAAATCTTCCTTAAAGTTACGAAATTAATTGATATTTGGCGATTGCATTTCCCTACGGAAAAAAAGTGTTTACCTTGTTCTCTAACCCTCATAATTCACATTCTAGACTTAATTATCAATTAATTACCAGGCAACTCCTTAATTCTGTGGTTTCTCCTAACATTGGTAATATTGATTATATCGGATCATGCTCTAATATCTTTTGTTTTACAATTTAATACAAATTTTAAAACACCATCTAGATGGCGAATGAATACTGATATTGTTCTTTAATGAACAAAACAAAATGCTATACAGGATTACTTTCAGCTTAACCCAAAAGGTTCTACTTCCCTGGTGAATAGATGGGACGCCTTTAAACTTATATTAGAGGTGGTTCTATCTCTCTCATGTTATATGAAAATAAAACCTTTAATGTAAGAATTAAAGAATTGTATAAGCAAATTGCAAAATTCAAGAGGCTTTTTATTACTTCTAATGATCCTCAATATAAATTCAAATTACAAAAACTCAGATATGAATTTAATTCCATTCTTAGTATCCAACTTTCAAAATCCAAAGCAAAATTTTGTTTTAATGCTAACAGATCCGGACAGCTTTTAGCTAATTATCTATGTATCAAAAAAGATAAAGCCCAAATAAATTCAATTCATGGTACCAATGGGAAAATTACCATATCACAGAATGATATTGTTAATGAATTTGTAAATTATTACACTAATTTATATAATCAACCTAGTTCTATTGATTCTTCTTTAATTGATTCTTTTTTATCTACATGTGGATTACCCGAAATGTCTCATTTAGCTAAAAATAAATTAGAACTGCCTATTACTGAAGATGAAATTCGATTAGCTATCAAATCTTTTAAGCAAAAAAAATCCCCTTGACCTGATGGCATCCCAGCTGAATTTTATAAAGAATTTCAAACACATCTTACTTCTCATTGATTTAAATTATTTACCTCTTTTAGCGCTACAGGGACTATTACAAGTTCTTTTACTGAAGCGTTAATTGTTGTATTGCCTAAGCCCAATAAAGATCCTACACTAGTTTCAAATGATCGCCCTATTTCTTTATTAAATCAAGATTGTAAGCTATATGCCAAAATACTTGCTACCAGATTAACCTCTGTTTTAGATTCTATTATTCATCCAGATCAATCTGGGTTTATGAAAAATAGATATTCAGCCATTAATACAAGAACAATATTACATGTTATAGAATAAGGATTTAATTTATCTATATCTATACCAGCAGGAGTGTTAGCACTGGATGCTGAAAAAGTCTTTGATAAAGTTCATTGGCAGTTTTTATTCCGTACTTTATTTGCATTTATTTTGGTGATATATTTATTTGTATGATATCTGCTCTGTATTCTACTCCTACAACCCGATTATTTATTAATGGCCAAATTTTTAACAAATTTTCTCTTTTCAGAGGTACCAGACAAGGTTGCCTCCTCTCCCCGCTTCTATTTCTTCTTGTGATTGAACCTCTGCTTGTGTCAACTAGGAAATGTAATGATATTAATGGTATTAATATTAAGCAGGTCAATGTTAAAATGCTAGCAAACACAGATCATGTACTTTTATTTATTAGTAATTCTATCTCTTCACTCCCTCCTTTATTTGAGATAATCTCATCCTATTCCATACTTTCTGGTTATAAGCTAAACACTAATAAAACTGTTTTTTTCCTATAAATATTCATTGCAGCACTGATATGTTACCCATGAAAGATATAATTTGGCAAAGAGAAAATTTTAAATACTTAGGTATTCCATTCTCATCTACTATAAAATCTACGATTTCATTAAATTGTGAGTCTATTCTAAGTTATATTTAGGAAAAAATATCTAAATTGTCTCCACTTCATCTTTCGTGGTGGGGGAGAATGGATTCCATAAAAATGACTATAGCACCAAAACTTTCCTATTCACTATCCATGATTCCTACCCAATTTCCTATGAAGTTTTATAAAGATATAGATCGACTTCTCATTAAATTTGTTTGGTGCAAACAGGCACCTTGTATTAGTTATACAATTTTTAAATTGCCTAAATGTAATGGAGGTTTTGGGATACACAATTTTTTTGTTATCATAAAGCTTTTATTTTAAAGCAAGGTTCTCTTTGGTTCAATCATTCTCAATTAATTAACCCCCTTACATGGCTTTCGATAGAAAGGAGTTTAATAGATCGGTTTCCCTTACCTTCTTTATTAACTATGTCCAATAGGTCAATATTTTTTAATAGATCTGTTATTCTGAAATCTACTTGTTAATATTACATGATTTTGATTTAATTTTTCAATCACCCACGCCAATTACTGAAGACATGTCGTCATGGTATAATTCAAACATAAAACTTACTAAAAATGTTACATTTTGGCACTCATGGATTAAGAGTGGTATTTTTTACCTCAAAGATATTTAGTATAATAATACTTTTATAACTTTTGATGTTCTAATGGAGAACTGTAATTTACCTTTCTCTGATTTACTCAAGTATGAATATTTATGCAATTCAATTTTAGATTAATTTCCTCATTCTATACCTCTTAGCACTAAATCCCATTTATTGGTTTATATTCAAACCCTTTTCACCTTGCCGCATGATGTTTCTAGTCTGTATAAAAAGATGATTACATTTAAAGGTGACAATATTAACAAACTCATATATTTTATATAATTGTCTATAGTCTCCATTAAGATTGTTTAAGGCTAAACTCATCCCGTCTTCTAAATGTTGGCATTGTAATTTACATACTGGTTTGTTAAAACATATGCTTTTTGAATTTCCTCTTATATTCAAATTTTGAACTGAAGTCTGGGATGTTATAAAAAAGATACTTAATATTCAAGACGATTTAACATTTAATTCGTTCAGTTGTAAATCTGCTGTTCTTTCTCATAAACTAATTGACTTACAACGTAAACTTTTTGATTTTCTATTATCAGCTGCCTTAAAATCTATTTCCTCATGCTGGAAAGACATTTCATCACTATCTGTTCATGCTTGGTGATCTTGGGTTATTTTAACAAGAAGGGGAGCACATTTAAACTTGAATGATGTTATTCATAATTGTAAATCTTTTAATTTATTCTGAAAACCTATTGATAATTATTTATCTTCTTAAAATGTTTTCTTTATAAGTTCAGTATTTATCAATATTCTTGCATATTTTTATCTGGTAGTAGTTCAATTTTATGATTATCAATTACTTATGTAAATTGTTATGTTCTCCCCTCCTCCCCTTTTTAATTTACTAAAATAATACATTATATTATATTGTACCTGTTATAACGTTATTAAGGCTGTTAATTGTCACATATTCATATTAGGTAATTGTATTGTACTATTTTTTGTATTGTCTTTTTCTTAACTTAAAATTCAATAAAATATTTTGAACACAAGAATAGCCCATCCTTTCCACTCCTAGTCACCTTTAAGTTACTGTCTGGAAGTAAGGCACAAACCCCAACTGCAGAGCCATTCACAGTCAATGGCAGAAGGCACAGATGGTTGGTACAAGACAATGCTCGTTTTCTAAAAGTGGCACTTTCAGAATTATGACCTAAAATCCGACTTAACCTTTAAAGAGGATTTTAAATTACAAATTCATTTGAGTGTAAACAGCCTATCTCTTATGGCTCTCAATTCAAAGTTAGAACGTATTAAATGCAATAAGGTAAACAAGTGTTAGTAAATGGGAGAGATAGGCCTTACAACAATAAAAAACAACTTTAGAGTTGTTCACTGTTTTTCACTGCTAGAGCACATATAACGTAAGTACACATATCCTATTTTTTTAATACAATGCACCCTGTCCTATGAGCTTTAGGACTTGCCTTAGGGGAGACTTATAGGCCTTAAAAAGGAAGATGTAATCCTGGCAAAAGGATTATTTTGCCGGGTCGAAATGGCAGTTTAAAAATGTGCTACAGGCTGCAGCGGCAGGCCTGAGACATGTTTTAACGTCATATTTTAGTGTGTGGCACAAGAAGTGCTGCAGACCCACTATTGGTATTAAATTATTGGTACCTATTAGGTGTAGTACTATTTTACAATGTTTGAAGGAAAGAGCACAAATACATAGCACTGATTTGCATTGATAAAGTGAACAGTGTCCTAAAGCTAATAAAAGCAAATTCTGATAAAACAGGAGTGAAGGCAAAACGTTTCGGAGCATATCACGCCATGTAAGTCAGTTCTAAGAAAGCCTCTGCACTGTGTAATGATAATATATGACGGAGGATATGTGGGTGTAGCCCAAATCTCACCGATATCCTCAAAAATGATAACCTCTAGGAGCAGAAACAGTTCAAAGTCGCGCAAGAGGGGAATTTTGCAGAAACATCTAATCCAGTACTGTATGAGGCTGTATACATATTTATAAATAGGTGTGCCTTGCTTTAAAAGATTGTATCTCAAAATGCATCCATATTCATGTATATTCTGATAAAGATCAATGGGGCATTTGCATTCACAAAAAGTAACACAGTTGGTGGTAGCAAATTTGAAGATGGTGACTTGTTAAATGAAGTTGGCAATAATACCAAATAGGAATCAATTAAATAAACTTCCAATAATAGGTCACATAAAGCTCCATAGGGTCTGAGTTGGCACTATGAGATTTTTGGGGAATCATGAGGCAAGGTTGCATCTTTTGGATTGAGAGGGCAACTTTAGCTTAGGTTCAGTTTTTTACTCAGAATTCAAGCGCTATTGATGTTTGCAATTTTCTGAAGTGAACTAATGAAGGATATCTTGAAATGCTGCATTGATGTATAAAAAAACCTTCATAAAATTGCAGTCTACATATGAAGGAGTTTTAATTTCACCAGTGAAAAGCCTGAGTTTGTCCACTTTTGGACATCAGGATTTTGAACCTCTTCTGTGACATCGGACCTCTGAATGGAGTCTCAGCCACTGTAATGCTCTGTTTATAATGGTTTCAAACTACAATCTCCACTGCCCCTCTTTTAAAATAAGATAAGCTATTGAAAAACTGGGATAAGAGGCTCTGAGCACACTGCGCTACATGTGTCACAAACATGTACACACAACCTACAGTGTTGGTTTAACCACGACTGTACTGTGGTTTATCAGGATTTAAGATTGGGCCATGCAAAGACACCCAGAGACTGATTGCCCTGCGGAAAAAATACAAAGCAATGACTTCCAAACGCTGGCAGGAGGTGATATCTTAACAGTGGGAGTTATTAGCGCAGGTAGCTTTTCAGAAACATAGTAAGCGCTTCTGGATAACTGTTTTGGATATGAATCGCAAGAATCAGCCCATTTCCTCAATTTCTCGTCACATTACTAGAGAGGTATGGGAGGCACATTTTGGGAAAGTCTCCGCTACCCCTTCATCTGCGTGTGATTTTGTAATAAACCCCAGTTTGTTGAAGTCCATTAAGATAATTCTGTTTGAATTGAAATTGGCTATCAATCAAAGTATCAGGGAAAAGGCTTCAGGGCTCGATGGCGTTCCAATTGATTTAATAAAACACAATACAGCTTTTTGCCCCCCCCGCCCCCTTTGACCAATGAATTTAATAACCTTGCATATTCTGAATTGCCTGCTTCATGGTGTACATCGATTATTGTCCCTATATTTAGTGGTAATCGTACAGACCACAGTTATATACCCATACCATTGATCGATACCACAGTCAAAATCATGTCATGTAGTTTATTACAGAGTCAAGGTGTGGGTTAAAGCAGAGTCTGTATTATACCCATCACAATATGGGTTTAGAATAAGGTAGAGGCAATTGAGCAATGCCTAAACTTCAACTTGGTGCTTGGTAAATGTACTGTTGCTAAGCAGACACCTGTTTACCTGGCTTTTATGAATTTGTCTGCCACATTTGATTGTGTCAGTCGTTCCAAACTTTTATCATGCTACGGTTATCATGCTATGCAAATCCTGCCACACATTTGCTTACATATCGATTTGCCACTGTACTGCTGACTGGTGAATACAGACTCTTTTCCGATGCTGCTCAATAGATAAGAAGTTCTCATGCCCGTTAATTTGGAGCCCTGAGAAATCCTGTGCATTACACCTAAAGGAAGGTGTATTGTATTGTTACACAGAGCACATGACCAATATTTAATATTATGAGATACCCTTCTGTATATACCACACATTGAGGCTTACCTAATGCCCTATGTGATTGGATTTTCGTAACATACACACCCCAATGGGTATTTTCCCAATAGAACAGATAGGAGCCCTGACAAAGTTCCCTCTGGCAAAGAATCAGGAACGAAACGCGTTGGCTGTGTGCCAGTTTAAAAAAATCTATTGAATAAAGGGAAACAATCAATGTTCCCTCTAATGTTTTACCTCTGTGAGCGGCAGTGTAAGGTCTATGTGCGCTGCAACCAAGGCTATGTGCGTCAGTAACCAGGCAGACGTGTGGGTGCAGCGCCAAATATCACTCCAAACTTTTGCTTAAAAAAGTGAAAAGATGGTGCATTTTCTCACATACAGATCCATGTGAACGGTGTTAAGGCAGGTTTGAAACCATCCCACAGAGCTTTTTGAAACCTTAGCAGCTATGTTGTTGCATTTCTTTTCTTGATAGAGCTGGGCTGCGTGGTGATTGTGTGCATTTGTTCAAGTTGTCATGCTAATTTCAGCTCATGATGGGAGCTGCGATTAAATGAAAACTCTAACAAATGCTATCTTTGAGCAGGAAAAATAAAATTATAATAACGTTATTAACATTTTACTTTTCGCAGTTTCAGGGCTGGGTTAAGGTAGGGCTGCATCAGGCTTTCGACTAACACATTTAAATGCTAGTGTCTGCATTAAAATGCATTAGTCACGTATCCTAACACCTCTCTGACAATACTGCAATTGAGGCACACTGTCAATAAGGCAGCATCACATGCTAAAATTGTCTAACATATGAGAGCATGCAACTGTGCCTTCAAATTTTAAATGCTATGCGTCAGAGATAGAATATTCATGAACACCGCTGAGCAGGCAGGCCAGAATTTAACAGATCAATTAGCCGTGCCACAAACAGCCTTCCTAGAGTCTACTCTGGGGGTACCAGCCAACATGAGGGTGATCCACGGAGCGGGTCTTGCCTGCTGTTTGAGCCCGTGTTGTTTGTCACAAAAAAGTGTCAGTTCCGCAGTTGCCAATAGTCACAATATTGAAACAGGTGCGGCCTCCTTGATTAGGGCTAAGATCGGTGGTTCTGAAAGGGCAGTCTGCCTGGATGTGTCCCGATCCACTTTTTTGTGACGAACAACACGGGCTCAACAGAACTGGCTCGCACCACGCGCATCACAGGACACAGCTGTAGGCAGGCCCGGACTGGCCGTTGCGGGCACCGGGCAATGCCCCGGTCGGCCGCAAGGGTGGGGGCCGTTTTTGCTACAGGGCCGTTTTAAGCAGCATAGCTGCAAAAACGGCCCTGTAACAGAATCGACGGAAAACCGGCCCTGGCAAAGAGCACGGTCGCACCCCAATCCCCCCCCCTGGGGGGGAAGGGGAGGCCGGCCGAGCACTTTGCCAGGGCCGGTTTCGGTTCCCAGTCCGGCCCTGGCTGTAGGACGAACCACTCTCCTCTCCATCCCATTAACCACGATCGCCCTGAAGAAGTTCATTGCTAAATGAACAAAATGCATTGGCTGGAACTTTGTATTGTCGGATGACATTGAAAAATAAAGGATGATTTTGATACAACCCAAACAAGTGAACATATGTATTGACCTGACCACCTGGGTAGTGCACCACTCCAAATTTTGGTGTAGCAGGAAGGATTGTTTTAGAATGCTTGCAAACATGGGCTGAAGATAATAATATTTTAAGTGATGTACAATACGGTTTTAGAGTGGGCCTAGGTGTAAATGAGCAAGTCCTAAACCTCAGTATCTTAATAGGAAAACATACTCAGGCTAAACCAGGAACGTTTTACCTGCCATTTGTCGACCTCATACTGCTTTCAACTGTGTGGTCTATAGTAAATTATGGAACATTTTAGCCAATCTAAAGGTAGACACAGTCCTGGTTCAGTTCCTACGACAATTATATACTGGGGCAACTGCAAAGGGTCGATATGGAACCAAAGGAGAATGCTCATCATCATTTAACTTAGAGAGGGGGGTGAGACAGGGATGTGCCTTAGCCCCATTCCTGTTCCTTCTGTACACCAATGCACTGGAGCAGAGAGCCACTTAGTTTTTTAAAATTTATTTATAAAGTTTTATATAGCGCAAACTTGATCCCGAAGGATATCAGAGCGCTTTACAATTTGAGGCAAAGGTAACAAATCAGAACATTAGTCTAACATTGGGAATCTAATGGGCATTGCCTAGGCTCGACCTAAAAAGTAGTGCCTGAAAAGGGAGCAGTGGAAGGACACAACCAATGGCTCACTGCTCCAGAGGAGGGACAAACAACACAAGAGGTAAGGATAGCATACGGAATCTGACAAGTTGGAACCAAGCAAATGTGAGTGACAACCAAACCAACCAATGGCAAGAAATGGGGAGCCTCCAATCCCACTATAGGCCCACCACATGTCTCAGAACAGACAGCGCATGCGCTTTTAGGCAAGACCTAATAATCTGTAAGGCCAGAGGTGTTTTCACTCCACCCATTTATAGATCTTCTTTACAGTCATTCGATATGTTGTGCTCTCTCTCCCTCTTCTTCCTGTGTGCTTCGACCCGGCACGCTTCCGTTGCTCTCTTGCCCATTTACTTCCACCCTGCTCCACATTGCTCTCTATCACCTTTTATTTGATTCCCTCCTTGAACACTATGTGTTGATTCCCTCACCCAAACCCCCAAATGTCGATTCCGCCTAACCCTCTATGTTGCTCCCTCTGTGTAGCTTTCATCCCATCGAGCTCCACAGCCTCAGCCCCAGAGCTCTCAATCATGCTCCATTATAAACATCCTCCCACAACCAGAACTCACCCAGAAACCTACATGCAACTATTCTCACATGTAACGTACAAGCATTAGAAACCCCAATAATTCATCTTTATTGGAGCCAAGACGTCTTGACTTTGCCTATACTTGGAAAAGTCAACACCAATTACAATATAAAATTGCACTAAAACAAAGAGAGTTTATAAATGTTAGCAAATACAAGTCAGATTTAAAATTCACCCAATCACACAACACAAACAATACACATAGGGCCCGATTTAGAGTTTGGTAGACACCATACTCCGTTGAAAATGCATCTGAGTAGTGTCTGTTTTTTTGAACATTTAAAAATAAATATAGAGAAACAGGTGTTTCTTGTATTTATCTGGACTGTATCTGTATATGTAAGAATTGTATATGGTGTAAGGTAGGCCAAATATTTTGAATATTTTTTTTCTAAATTTTGCTAAGAGTTAAAAGCAACAGCAGGCCTCAGGTCCCTAACATATGTGTGGCATTTGCCATTTTATGTTATATTACCTTCTGTCAGTACAATGCTTACTCATTACATTGTGTCCACCGCAAAAGCCAGCATTCCATCACTGAGGGAACCCCACTCTTCAGTCTTTCTTATAATTTAATTTATTTAATAAACTCTCTTTTAATCTATTAATTGATTAAGCCATATCCTCAGCTCTCTCACCCGGAACTATTTAATGCCTTAGGATGCATAGGAGAGGTTATAGTGGTCAGTTGTAGTGTGGGCAATGTGTTGGAGATATACCGCGTGCAGACATGTAATTTTCTGATTTTTAGTCATGCTCAGGTGGCAACTATCGCAGCACTGCTGTAGTATAGCAGGTGTTATCACTACAGGCACTGTTCACAATTCCAAGTCATACCTGCAGAGGGAAACTACGCTGCTTCATGCACGGAGCAACTACGCGATTCGCTCTGCTGGTTGGCGCGGGCCAGCAACCCAACCCGTGGTTATGGGGAGGAGGTAGAACCACACAGTAATGGGATGCTCACCTAAAAGGGACTCTGACGGGTGCAGAGCGAGTAAGGAAAGACAAGGGAGGTGTGCAACACATGTGACAACTTAATCGCAATGACAGAGACAGTAAGGGGCCAAAGACAGAGGGAGAAAATATAAAGTGAGACAACAGAAAAAGGCTGTGCAAAAAAAAGTGAAGGCGTTAGGTGAGCAAAAGAAGAGTGAATTAAGGGCCTGGCTAAGAGAATAAAATGGAGCGAGAAGAACTTAGGGGGAAAAAAAGTAGGTGAAGTATTGAAGAGAAGTTTAAAAGTCCAAGGGGAGGAAAATCTGAGAGTAAAATGGTAAATGTATTAACACCGGTACATATAAATTACGACAAGCAAGAAATCATTACCTGCTGTCACTCCTCTTGTTGGCTAATTGTTAGTCTGTAAAATGTACATGTAGTTGAGAGGGTTAGATAGGAAAGACTTGAGGTGCAGTAATATGAAACCAACTAATTGATAAGGTGACACAAAGGCCATATGCGGATTGGTTGTTACTGTCCTCGGAATAGAAAACTACATTGGGCAATTAGTTAGTTTATGATTGTTGTGCAATTATATTAATAGCTCAGTCAATATCTTTGTAGAAATTCTAAGTGGCTGTCTGCCGAAATGTAAATCAGGACCCTCGTATTCCATCTGATCAAAGTGGCCTGTCCCTGTGCCTTCATGGTTCAGACACACGACTTCTCGGGCTGGCTTCAGCATAGATCTCTGGCCCGTTCACACTTAGCAGCATTTGAGTCTTGGCAGCTGTGAAAAGCCCCTGCCAATAGCTCTCGATGGCCACGCAGTGTGACTGTTTAGGTTTGCAGGAAACGTCCAATTAAAGTTGAAAGCAGTAATGAAATATTTGCACCATATTCCTTTAGCGAAAGGTATTTCTAGTCTTCTTATAGCTAGAATCTCAGCAGCTTGCTGGTGAGGTTTTAACTTTAAACGTGGGACTAATAGCTGCCCATAGGGATGTTTTGACGCCTACTGTTTCCAATCCCCCCCACCTCTGCCTCTTTTTGTTGTAGCCCCGACAAAGTTCATTTACATGCAAATGGTCTTTTAAAGACCCGTGAAGTCCTCGGTGCTGCTGTTGTGTGCCGGGAAGCTGTCTCAGCCGGGCTGACACACGACGGGGGTGTGGGAGGCTGAAGCAGAGGCTCTTTCAGCACAATGGGCTTTGCACGCCTGCAGGCACCATGTCCCTCCTCTGCCTCACGCCTAGATTTTGTGCCGCTCGCGTTTAAAAAGCAGAGGTGCGAACGGTCTTGTAGGGATGTCTCACAGTGTGCGCGCTAAATCCAGGACACTGCGTGCTCCGTGTGACCATGGTGCGTGCGCGCGCAGGTTAGTGGGAACAGTGAAAACAATCATGGAATAATTCATTACGTTGCCTGTATTGACTTCGGAACGAGTGCACCTTCCAACTTTCTTTTTGAACTTACATTTGACTTGGGCATACAGCCAGATGTAATGCCGCAATTAATTTGATACCTTAAAGTATGCATCTCAGTAGTCCCATTCAGGATTTTGTCGAACTGTGTGGTCAGCTAATAACTCAGTGTTAGCCAATGGGGCTACTGACTCTCCCACAGCAAAACAACAATTTGGAAGTGTTGCTGCCAAGACCTGTATATAAAATATATGTCCTACTTAATCATATACAGCACCCTGCCTTAGGGCTCGATAGGAATTCCTTAGGGGAGAATTACATATATTGTCTAAGGAAGTGGGGGCTTTGCCATTGGTTTCAATGACAAAATCGAGCTAGCAGTGCTACAACTGCCCTTCCAGTCTACAGTGGCAGGGTGGGAGCAATTTTTTATTTTGTCACACAAAGGGTTGCACAATCAGTGCTGCAGTCCTGGGTGGACACTCTGGCTACAAGCCCTGGGTACCATACACTAGGGAAATATAAGTATTGCAGTCTCTGGTAACTGGGGATATTCAGTTCGACATACACTTTGTAAGGGGTTAACACACTGCCACTGAAGTCTGATGAGCAGCCTCGGTGCATTCTCAGAGTTGAAATGCCACCTGCATCAGTCCAAAAATGGAGGGGGGGGGGGGGGGGGTGAACATGCAAAAATACACATTTCCTCACAACTAGCCCTCAAAGAAATTCACTCCTTGAACTGCTTGGTGGAGAAATTGTATTTCTGTGCTCAACCAACTGCCAGAACAAAGGCTCCAGCAGGCAAAAGGGTAATTTGAGGGAGGTTAAAGATCTCTGCTTGAGGACGGAAAGTTGATACGAACTGCCTGTAAATGAAACAAGAGAAAGCTGTTGGAGGGACAGATGCCATTTTGAATTCTTACTAGAATGTTGTATGGGTGCTGGGGCCTTGGGGCTTAGACAGCAAAGGCACATCAACGGAAATTGGAGAGCTTTGACTCAATCCATACTCATAACTGTCCAAAAACGTGTACACTCTATGAGTGATTTCTCTCTGTGAAATATACAGGATAAGAACTTTAATATTAGATACCCCATTGAAATTCTGGGTAATACGGGATTCCTTTCTTAGAACAACAATGAGGACAAGGGGCAAATGAATGTAGGTCAAAAAGATGGTGGAGTGCGGGCAATGACGTATTACTATGTCCAGGTGGGGAGGCTGGTGTGCAGTCTGTGGTCTGTCCTGCCCAGGTAGGCTACAACTCTCAGCGGATGTACTCATTGTGATCATCTTGAAATCATTTGTTTACAATTCAATAAACAAAGTTGACTTAACCCATGCGCAGCAGGCTATCCCGTGTTTTTACCTGCTTATAGTGGTAAAACGGGGCAAGCAGTGCTTTTTATTTTTCAATGAAAGCCTAGACAATGTGACCTTGATGTGGTAGCTCTTTGTTGACTCAGCCAGCCTCAATGGACATTTGATATCTGTATTAATGACTATTACACATTGTGATATAATAAACTACTTTATCACAAGAACCTGCTATAAAGATTGGTGGTCACAAGATGTAAACACAAGTGGCCATCGAATTATCAATTAAAAAACTAAGGGTCAAGTTCCATGAGTAGATGTTAAGTTGGAGTCAAATTCAGGTAGTATTAACTAAAGTCGTTAAAAAAACGTGCTCTTAAGGACCCTTGAGAATTTTTTTTTTCTGAATTAGCTAAGCTGGGATAGTGTGGCCTAAAGGGAGAGCCTTTCTAATTGTCACCCCTTATTGCCACTAATGCAGCTGTAATTCACAGGGCAAAAAGCCACAAACCTGAATAATAAAGTGCAAAATAGCCAGGACGGGTTTGATTGATCCAGAAAAGCAATACAATTCTGCTCATTATGCTGAGAGGGATTCACTATCAGTTCAGAAAAAGCATTATGGCTCTCTTATTATCCTGACTGGACTACTGCTTCATAGCCTATGCATGAGTACTGAGCATACAGATATAGAAGTTCCAGAAATGCCATAATCAAGCAGTTAGATCCACTTCTGAGCCTTGGTTCTCTCAAAAACGTAGACTTCAAAAACAATTTTGCAGTAGACAAGAATGTAGGTGGAGGATAATTATGATATCACAGAAAAAGAGAACTATAAATGCACTATCACCACGTAGAAAGAATTGATATATAAGGAAAGAAACTCTATTTTACCCATAAAATTGAGGAATCTAAAAACTCCTTAAAGAGCTAATTGCTACAGTAAAACAATTGGCCAACCTCCTTGAAAAAAGAACATAGCCAACTAATCCTCCTGTAATTCACTAGCCTCTTTTTTCCAAGTCAAGGTAAAAGATGTGTATGATATATTTTCTGCCAATAATAGGCAACCATCTATTATTCTGGATGTAGTCGTCCCTCCCAGTGTCCCTGACCCAACTGATCCTTTCTGGTGTCCTTACAATGGCTCCACGAGTTTTAAAAGTTCAATGATACTATCATCTTTTTCCCGAATAACATTTGATCAGCTCCAGAGCGTACTTAATATCATCAAATCTGTCTTCCTACAGAATCCATGTCCTACATGACACTGGTCCTGACTATCTTAAATGCAGGTTCCAGTGGTTTGCCCCTTCAAGATCCCTACACTCATCCATGGCCAACCATGAGTACTCCCCAGATTTAGATGAGTAAACAGGGTTGGCAGAAGTTTCGCTACCTGCACATCTAAACTCTGGAACACACTTCCTCCTCACCTAAAGAATTAGACAGGCCACCTTGCTTTTAGAAAAGCACTTAAAACATGGCTTATATCCCACACATAAGCTCAGGTTTCTCTTTGTTTCTTTTTCTTTGCCACCTCCTTCAGTAGGTTTTTAATGCCTATATTAGCACGCTTTACAAATGTAATTTTCATTTAATTGTCATTTAATTTCATTAGACCCGCCCCTGGTAAAATTGCTCAAATCAGCCCGCTTCCTTCATCCTCTCACGCAATCTCTCTCTTTCCATACATTCTCTGTCTCTCCTTCTCTCATCTCCCTCTTCTCCATCTCTATTTTCCGGCTCCCTCCCCATCTTTCTCTCAAAGCCTACTTGTGCTTGCTGCAATTAATCTTGGGAGCTGGGGAGCTTGACAGAAGCACCAAGAGCAGCCCTGGATTTTTAAAACTGGCCTCCAAGAGCTCTAGCTCACTGGAGAAATCCCAAGGTGTGCCCTTGGCCTGTAGTCTAAAGATGTTAGACAATTTTCCTCCATGTCTGAAACCACTGCACTGACTCTCAGAATCTACAAAGCTTTAGAGGAAGCTGTTCATTATGCCCCTTACTTTTTATGGGTTTTCCTCTCTGTTTCTTGATGTTGAAATTTGATTGGATCAAGGTGATGCCCCTTATTGGGATACTCAGCACCTGAATCAACTACCCGGATTGTGGGCCCCAAAGACATCCACAAATACTACTCATTTCATGAATGACATTTACATCCAATCTATCATCACTCGGAACCCAGCCTCTGTTGCCTCCTAAAGAAGCTATCTGTCTCCAACAGCTGAAATAGGAACTGACAAAACTCATGTAAGTCTAGACCAGATGCGGCACACCTCCATGAAAGTGATCCACAGGAGGCCAACTACTGAGATGAAGTGACTGTCTCTTATGTTCCATGAGGATGACATACGCTAACATGTAGATGCTTTACAAAACTAACAAATGAAGAAAAAAAACAATATGCAAGTTAATAACCAACATAAAATAGCTCAATTCACTCACTTCTGAAAGTTCATGTATCCAAATTTGGATGTGCAAGACTCACCTCTGGCAGTAATCAATGACAAGCTTCCTTTTGACCTTTTCAACTTCATCCTTTAAAAGCCAACAGAGTCATGGATTAATACTTGTGAACATCTTGTTTAATAAATGAGAATGATCGTGTCAGCTTTTTGATTTTGAATTATTATGGCCACCATTTTTGGTTTTTAAGCATGCCTTGTTGGTATATTTCTACGAGTAACTACACTGTCAAGGAATTGTAACATGACCATTAGAAGTCTGAATCAATATGGCCAAAATGTCCCCCAACTTTATGTGCAATTACTATAATTAATTGATGGTGTAATTAGTTTAATGAAAGCATCTGGTAAAATGAATCCCACGACATAAATATTTGCAATTGCCTATGAATGCTGGAAAATACTTTGTCTCTCTGTGCCATTGTACCTTCTATGAGCTGAAGTATTGTCTACCAAAAATGTCAAAAATTACAACTGAGTAAACAAAATAAGAAGTTCGAGAATACATTATAGAAACAGCAGAAAAGAAGAGTTCATAAGGAAGTGTGAAGAAGGCCCAGAGAATTGTAATTTAAATTAGCCCACCATCCACAAAGTATGACCATATTAAGGGTATTCACAAAAAATTTGCACGAATAAATATTCACAAACATATTTGGCACATAAAATACACTCAGCGTGCAGCACCGGAATGTGTATTAATATGCCAGTTTTTACGAAATGTGTGCACGGGAGAGATCTATGCGTAGTAAAAAAAAAAAATTAGCAAACAAAAATAAAATACATGAACACGTTCGAAAAGATAACTTTATCAACTTTTTTATTCCATTATGCAGCTGTAGCTCTAAGAAAAACTGGAAAATTTAAAGTATGCGAGTAGCATACCTTCTTGAGACTAACTTTTGGAATGTTTTTTAAAACCACTCATTTTAAAATTTTCCTTATTATATTTCGATTCATACTTTGGATCACTGTTCAACAACATCCTATTACACATCACTATTTGCATAAGTTTAAGTTGTTCTTTAGAGTTGTCATACCCTTTAAAACGTCAGAACCATCCTATAAACTTTGGTGTCTCAGAGTGGCGGATGCTACCTGATCTTCAACTCGGTAGGAGTCTGCTCTAGTTGTACCTTTCACCAGGAGGAGGGGGAAGAGGGAAATGACGCAGCCTCAACAACTTTGGTTGCCAAAGTGTTCGCCATTTCTATGTCAAGTATGCTGAATTCTCCATGGCGGCTCATGTGTTTTCTGAGAGTTCTACCATCAGTGTGTCCTATCTTACCACACCCACTGCCTTTCAAGGACCCCTTGCCCTTTGTGAATTTTTGATTCAGAAAAGGGGGTGGTGATGGACAGAGTTTCTGAATTAAGCAGAATACTCCTACCCAGTCAACAGATCAGGGCTTGATCCATCACCGCCCCCTTTTCTGAATCGTTTTTGGCCACTATAGGTGTGGCAGGGTATACTCAGACATGAGTCCCTTGCTCACTGCACCATCAGGATTCAAGCAAGCCGGGCCGACGACGGCTGAAATGCCAGAAACCGGTCCCGGGAAGCTTGTCTCCTTTCTGGTGAAGAATTGGCTTGGTAGTTTGGTCTGCCCTGTTCCCATGATGCACTGGGCCAGGGACAGACTAATTTGCATATAGCCAGGTTCTGAGCTGGGATGGTGCAGTGAGCTAAATAACGGTGATGGACCAAGCCCTGATCTTTGGACTGGGTAAGAGTGGTCTGCTTAATTCAGACACTCTGTTCATCACCACCCCCTTTTCTGAATCGTTTTTGGCCACTATAGGTGTGGCAGGGTATACTCAGACATGAGTCCCTTGCTCACTGCACCATCAGGATTCAAGCAAGCCGGGCCGACGACGGCTGAAATGCCAGAAACCGGTCCCCGGAAGCTTGTCTCCTTTCTGGTGAAGAATTGGCTTGGTAGTTTGGTCTGCCCTGTTCCCATGATGCACTGGGCCAGGGACAGACTAATTTGCATATAGCCAGGTTCTGAGCTGGGATGGTGCAGTGAGCTAAATAACGGTGATGGATCAAGCCCTGATCTTTGGACTGGGTAAGAGTGGTCTGCTTAATTCAGACACTCTGTTCATCACCACCCCCTTTTCTGAATCGTTTTTGGCCACTATAGGTGTGGCAGGGTATACTCAGACATGAGTCCCTTGCTCACTGCACCATCAGGATTCAAGCAAGCCGGGCCGATGACGGCTGAAATGCCAGAAACCGGTCCCCGGAAGCTTGTCTCCTTTCTGGTGAAGAATTGGCTTGGTAGTTTGGCCTGCCCTGTTCCCATGATGCACTGGGCCAGGGACAGACTAATTTGCATATAGCCAGGTTCTGAGCTGGGATGGTGCAGTGAGCTAAATAACGGTGATGGATCAAGACCTGATCTTTGGACTGGGTAAGAATGGTCTGCGTAATTCAGACACTCTGTTCATCACCACCCCCTTTTCTGAATCGTTTTTGGCCACTATAGGTGTGGCAGGGTATACTCAGACATGAGTCCCTTGCTCACTGCACCATCAGGATTCAAGCAAGCCGGGCCGACGACGGCTGAAATGCCAGAAACCGGTCCCCGGAAGCTTGCCTCCTTTCTGGTGAAGAATTGGCTTGGTGGTTTGGTCTGCCCTGTTTCCATGATGCACTGGGCCAGGGACAGACTAATTTGCATATAGCCAGGTTCTGAGCTGGGATGGTGCAGTGAGCTAAATAACGGTGATAGATCAAGCCCTGATCTTTGGACTGGGTAAGAGTGGTCTGCTTAATTCAGACACTCTGTTCATCACCACCCCCTTTTCTGAATACTTTGTGAATTTTTGGCCAAACATTTTTTAAGAGTAGGCAATGGTCCTATGGACCACTGCCTACTCTTAAAAACTGAAACTTACACTTTTCATTTTTTTTAACACATCCTGTTACCCTTACAGGAAAATGGAATGCATTTTTAAAAAAATGCTTTATTTAAAAGCCATCACAGACATGGTGATCTGCTGATCTCAGCAGGCCACCATCCATGTGATGGCTGTCATTCCTAATGGGTAGCAAAATATGACTTAACTAATTAATATCCGTGAGGTAGATTGATGTACTACACACTTGGAATCGCTAATTAAAACATGCAATTTTAATTCATTAGGAATAGCGATTAAGAAAAAGTCACTACTTGGAAATCGCTATTCTTAACGTCTGTACATCTGGGGGCACATGCATCAAGCTTTTTACTGGTATCAAACGGGCTGATTCACAGAATCAGCCCATTTGCAACCAGTAAAAAGCCATTTCCGATGCATCAACCCAAAATGCATTCGCAAAATAGGTAATCGCAATATTCATTTCATTTCAAGAAGCATTTTCGAAATGCAACTTAGCAATTAAGGAATCACAAATAACATCAACTTTAAATTGATGGTAATTTGCAAATCATTAGAAAAATGCACAAAATTGCATTTTTCTACGTGCCACGTGGCGCATACACATGTGCACACTTACCTTTTTTGGTGGTGCATCAGGGTTAACTTGTATGGGTGGGTATTATGGGCGCATATTCTGAAGGACCGGGGTTCTTTTATTCCCTCCTGCAGTTGGTGGTCGTCCACAGCATTGCCAAGCCCGTTAAATGTTTCCTGGACCGGCCTGAGTAGCCGTCTGCACTTCCAAGCCCTTGGAAGCCGTGGATTCTTGCAACGCTTTGTCTAGTCCATGGGTCAGGTGACATCAGTGATAACGTCACTTAAAATCTGGGGATGGTCTGTTGCCATCCATGCTGTCTGACTGACTGCTTACTGTTTACCCACTGACGTATGTGGTATTGGGATAGACTTCACCCACACATTCTATGCTATTGACAGTGGAGCAAAAGCCATCTCAGCCGAGTCCAGCATCTGCCTTGCATTTCTCACTGCTGGCCCGTTGACTAGGGTCTGCCATCAGTGGTCTTCCAGCGAGCTGGTTGAGTCTTCTAAGCAAGAGAGGAAAGCCCTGCCTCTCCTGTCACAGCAACTCAAGCCTTTAATAGGTCAGAGCCGCTCACATACAGGAGTGAGGTAGACACTTATAAGGTCCCAAAGGCGAGACCTATTGGCTATGCCAATGCTTGTTTAAATAAGCTGGAAGCAGAATCTAACATTAAGCCAGCTATGGTCAACAATATTAGCTATAAATCACTGGCATATTCCGATGATATTGCGATCTTCACAAGTAATCTAAGGTTAGCTTGTCTAGTAGTGGAAGATCTGGCGAAACAGTATGGTGCAGTATCCGGCTACAAATTAAACGTGGACAAGACTCACTGCTTACATTCAGACATCTCCCCTCCGGCAGACATTCCAATTGTATCAAATGCTACCTATTTGGGAGTCAGATTAACAGCAGCAGTGGAACGTATCCCGGAACTTAATATCTTACCGGTGATTCATACAGTTAGCAAGTCTTTAGAGAGACTAGATCACTTACATTTAACACTACATGGCGGCTGCAATGTTATCAAAATATCTATTTTTCCAAAATCTCTTATATTTTTTTCGGACAATTCCATTGGCACTCCCAACACTCTGTATTACAAAAATTGAAAGGGACTATTTCAGGTTTCTATGGGGTTATCAGCTGCCCAGAAGGGCAATTAAGTGGATGACTCTTCCGAGATTAAGGGGTGGATGGGGGATGCCAAATTCTCTATGATATCAGTGAGCAGCACTATTGCAGCATATGGAAATACTAGTGAATGGAAACATGGCTAGGTCAGAGGCTACCATATAGGAGTTGCTTTTAGGAGACGAAGCTCGTCAAAGGTTAGTTAAAATTCTGGAACCAAGTTACTATAAGAAGACAAAATTCAAAATAGTACAATCAGCTTATTCGGGCTGGAGGAAGATTCGACGTAGATTTATGATACCCAACATTAATGCATATACCCCCCTTTTCAGCGAGTGGTCTTCTACCAACTATATTTTAGGATAGAATTACATTCAGCAGAGGCAATGTAGGAATTACTGTCCTAGGGGACCTATGTCATGAAGGACAATTAGCCTCATTTAGGTTTTTACAAGAGAAGTTCAGTCTCTCCAGAGGGGACGTTTTCAAGTTTTTACAGATTCAGAGTTTCCTAGGCTCTCGCTTGCAAGGGGCAAAGGGTAACTTGGCACCATTGGTCTAATAGAACTGCTGCGTAAACAGTCACGGATTGGGGTAATTTATCAGGCGTTATTGCCAGAGTTCCCTGATGATCTAATATCCCAAAATGCTAGCTGGGAGAGGAGGCTAAGAAAAACAGGGATAAATATGGAGACATTGTTGGAACTTGCTAATTGTGTGCTTATATCTGGAAGCCTAAAAAGTCAGCATTTTATGTCTGCTTTCGATTTATACTATACCCCTGCAAAGACTTCTAAGTGGGCTAGCTCTCGGGGAAGTTCATGTAGTAGATGCGGGCTTTGGGGAGCAGACACTCTACACATGTTTTCTACTTGTCCTGGGCTGGCACTTTTCTTGAAGGATATAAATCACTTTTTTGATTTGATTCTTTACTTCCGAATTGATAATCCTGGGGGTAGAAAGGGAAGAGGTGGGAAATTCCTGAGACTTGCTTCCTTTTCATTGCTATGGCCCTCCTAAGACTATGCATAACATCTCAGTGGATTAGTCCAGATGCTCCGACATTCATCAACTGGAGATCTAGGATGCTAGCGCTATACAATATGGAATCCTCTGATTATAAAATGCGGGGGCTAAGGAGAAGAGTATGGGGGCTAAAAATCTTGTCTCCTATCACTAGCTGGTTAGAGAAGACTGTTTAGCTTGCAAAGGCATACTTTATTATTTATCTATTGCCTCCGCTTTCTCTGGCAAAAAATTTATTTTGTTTTTTTTCTCTTTTCTTTTTGATTACTGCCAAATAATGATTTGTAAATTATTATTTTTACTAAAGTCTAATGTATATTGCAGATATGTTAATGAAGCTGTATTCACTGTGACAATCTATTTTTGAAAAATTAAATAATAAAAAAAATGATCCTTTTATCATACTCTAGCCACAGGTCTTTTGGCAGTGAGGGAACCACCCTACAATAATGAACGCCATATTCCTGAATGTAAATAGCCTGTTGTCGATGTTCCTCTCCTTTCTCACCCTCATCCTTCTTGTCACACATGGCTAGGTCCAATCCCTCTGCTTGTGTCTCTAATAGGGTGAAAACTGTAATACATTATTTGCGCCAAATGTGCTCATTCACTGCCAATGGTATTAAGGTCACCAAGCCAGTGGCCCTGGTAAGCATATATATCCTAGCTTGCCCCTTATGAATGCCTCCAGTGCCAGACCTACTAAGGCTTGGTTCCCGGATCTCTATCACACAGAGCCACACCCCACACTTCCGTGGGTACTGGTGTCATCTTGGCCACTGCCGGTTTCTCTGCACCATTCATCACAGTTGGACTGCCACTTCTGGTGCCTACGATGGAGGTGAGAATGAGCTGCTGCCATGGGCCCCCGGGTTAGAAACCCGCCCCCCCCAAATCCACAGCCTCTCTTCCTCCTGTCTTGCCTGCCCTACCTTTGTTGTCAAACAGTATAGGCACAAATTACTTTTAGCAGTCTTGTACTATCATGCTGAGTTGGTCACCATTCGTAGCCTTGGCTTGTTTGCTGGGGGTCCCAGCTGTTGCTGCTGGCTTCTTGCTGTCCTTCTGATCCCCTTTCTTGCTGCTTCTGCTGGCATTGCGTTGGCGCTTCCTGGATTCTTCCCTCGCATCGCCCTTTTCACTGGCCACCGCATTGTCCCTGTTGTCAATGGGCATGTGGGGAGCTGGCTGCCTCCCTGATTCTTATCCTTTCAGCTTTCTCAGAAGCCACTCCTTGCCATGTGTGGCCACCGCTTCCTTTGCAGCTCTCAGTATTTCGTCCAAGACACATTGCTGTCTGGTCTTCTGTGCTGTTCAATGTCAATGCTTTACTGACCCATGTCTGCCTGGTGATCCTTTGTTGGGGGGCAGGGGGGACTCCCCTCCTTGTGGCACCTTGCACCAGTGTCACCTGTTCTTGAGCACCCTTCTGCTTTTCACATGCACCTGTGCAGCTGGGTTGCTTCACCCCTTTGGGCCGTCCCCAACTGATCTCTTGACTGCTTTTGATATGTCCTGCAGCTGGGTCACATCGCCCTTGTGGGCTGTCCCTGACCTCTTTCTTTGCTTGCTTTGCAGCCGGGTCATGTTGCCATTTGGGTTGTTCCTTGCTCCCTCTTACTTGCTTACGTCCTTCTTGATTCAATCCTGGTTGTTGGGGCACCCTTGCTTGTGTGGTAGCCTGACCCAGTTTATCTTGGTTCCCTTGTCCTTGGTTTGTGTTGCCAGAAGATTTTTAAACTGTTCTTGTTTGCCTCCGTTGTTATATTTACCTTGGGGGCTGTAGGTTATGGCAAAGCAGCGCTCACACACTCTCCTGCCTGTCCCCTGTCCTGCTTCTTCTGGCATTTACTTGCAGTAGTTACTGAACTCTTTCTCCCCATTTGTAAAGTGTTGCTCAGTCTCAGCCTTATTTCGTGTACCCCCCCCTCACTGACTGTCTACCCTGCCATAAGGCATCCCAAGGTAAACAGCCTGGTCTGCCATGTCAGGTGTAGGCTATCTATCATCTATATGCTTATCTCCTTTGACAGCCCCGCCTTCACTGCGACATAAGCCTTTGAATGCCTTGAATTCATAATTGACACATAGGTTTTAATGTTTTTATTATCTATGAGCTGTATTTTTAGGATTTGCTTTACAGGATCTAGTGCATCCAAATTTGTAGCAGTTAACGATGATTACTGTAGCAAGCAAGTTTTGTGGATATTTTATAGGGCACATTTTGTAACAATTTTTGTTAATTGATACAATAAAATATATTCATTCATAAGCTGCTTTCTTGCTAGCTAGTTAGGTGTGGGTGGGTGGGTCTTTAATGTTCTACCCAGTCGCCATGCTGCATAGATCGGGGCTTAGCCACAGCAGTTTCCTTTGAACCCTTTGTCACCCTAGCCTCCCATTTGCCGTTTGAGTCTTGCACCATTTATCTGCAGCGCCGTTGCACCTCCCCCTCGGCTGGGGGTGCCACTTCCAGTCTTCTTTACTCTTGTGCGCTTTCAGGGCCGGGATCCTTTGAACCTTTGTGGGGTTGCTGCTCCGGCCCCTTCATGCCCCCTGTGGCCCTTTGCTTTTTTAACCCTTTCCGTACTAAGGAAGGAACAGTTCGATCCTCAGCTACAGTAGACATGTGCTGAGGATGTAACAGTTCCATCCTCGCACACACCCACGGAGGAAGCACTGGTGCCCCCGTGGGCTGCCCTTCTAAACCTCGCTACCAGGCATGGCAGCGGAAGTGCTTACGCTGCCACCTCCATGGCATCTGATGACATAGGCGCACACAACATGCATCAACTTCATCAAAACAGTTTGGACGCACTGGAAGCTATTCCAGCAGGTTGGAGAGAAACAGGTTTCTCCTCAGGGGAGGGCAGAGAGGTACCAGGCAAAAGGAAAGAGTTTTTCCTAACCCCCGGTGTCTCTCTGCAGTGCATTCCTGCTGCACGGACATGAGTAGGGCCCCGATCTCGCAGCAGGAATTCACCCATAAGGAATATATCTGGAGCATTTTTCAATGTAGTTTGCACAAGGGAGCAGCCACTTGGGCAAGGATCGCTCCCAATAAGTTAGACATTGTTATGGCTTTTTTCTGCCCCTCTCCCCCAGGGAAGATTGGCCATATTTTTAGGCCGATCTGCACCCAAGGGGGCCAGAAAGTCACTAGACACCAGGGATAATACGTTTTCTGGCATGTCAGGGAGTGTCCCCTTAGGCAAGGGTCACTCCCTTTCTATTCTGGCACACATTTTGGCAGTTTTTGCCGAATTAGGGGCAGATAAGCCATATTTTTAGACTGATCTGCCCCCAAGGGGGCAGCTACCCACTGGACATGAGGGATAATTGTCTGCGCAATACGAGGAGCGGCCCATTTGGCAAGGGTTACTCCTCTTTTATTTGGCCACACATTTTGCCAGTTTCAGCCACCTTTGGGGGCGGAGTGGGCATATTTTAAGGTTGATCAGCGTACAGGGGGGCAGCATCCCACAAGACAACAGGGATCATTGTTTTCACAATTCGGGGAGCCTCCCCGTTGGCAAGTGTTGTTCCCCTTTAATTTTGCAATGTTTTGGCAGAGTGTCCAAGTTTTTAGGCCCATCTGCCGCCAAGGGGGACAGAAAGCCACTAGATACCAGGGAGTTTTATATTGCTATGTCAAGGAGTGGCCTCTTGAGCAAGGGTAGCTCCCCTTTATTGGGGTAATATTTTGGCTGTATTATGCCCCCTGGGGGTGGATTAGACCTATTTATAGGCCCATCCACTCCCAAAGGGGACAAAAACCACTAGATTCCAGGGAAAGTGTTTGTGTGGGGGAACTGGAGTTCAGCTGATGGTCTACATGTACTGATGTTTAGCTGATGGTGTGTGTAGACTGGTGCTTGGCTGGCGGTGCAGGTGGACTAGACCTTGGATAGCGGTCCGTGTGAATTGCCATTTGGCTGGTGGTGTGTGTGGACTGGTGCTTGGCTGGAGGTGCTTGTGGACTGGCGTCTGGCTGGAGGAGCATGTGGACTGGTGCTTTTCTGGAGGTGCGTGTGGACTGGCACAAGTCTGGTGGTGCGTATGGACTACCACTTGGCTGGTGGTGCTTGTACACCTCTGTCTGGCTGGTGTTGCATGTAGACTGTCCCTTGGCTGGCAGGAAGTTGTGGACTGGTGTTTGCCTGGCGGTGAAAGTGGACTAGCGCTTGGCTAGCGGTGCGCATGGACTTGCGTTTGGCTGGCGGTGCATGAATGAATGAATGAATGATTTGTAAAGCGCATGGCTGCCCTTAGGCTTTCCAGCGCTGCGCAACCAGATACTGAAATTAGACAGTAGACCCTATGGGTATTGCATGAACAGCCATGTTTTTACCTTTTTGCTGAATTGTAGCTCCCCCTCTATTAGTCTCAATTCCAGTGGGAGGGAGTTTCATAGTTTAGGGGCCAAATGGGAAAAGGTTCTTCCTCCCCATTTGCCCTACATACCCTGGTTTGAACTAACCTCTCTTCTGCGCTAGAGCGCAGTTGTCTCTGTGGGATGTAGGACGAAATCAGATTTCGTATTTGTTTGGGGCCTTTCCTATGTCGTGCTCTGTGGACAATGACTAAGGTTTTAAACTTTATTCTAACTTCTACTGGAAGCCAGTGAAGTTTCCTCAGATGCTTTTCGCTGATTCCCACAACGGGAATTTGCACAGCAGTCTTGCAGCTGCATTTTGGGCTATCTGCAGCTTCTGGAAGACATATTTGGGTGCCCCTAGAAAGAGTGAGTTTCCGTAATCCAGTTGTGAGGTGAACAGCGAGTGGATCACTGTCTTCCTTAGTTGAGTGGGTATTCTGTCTAGAATTTTTCGTAGGCTTCTAAGAAGCCCGAAACAAATTGCACAACTTTTTTGGCTGGTGTGGTCATGGAAAGGTTTGTATCTAGCCAGAATCCCACATTTTTCACTGTATCTGCTGGGATGGGTGGTTTGCCCAGACAGGCTGGTCAGTTTATTATTGATCTTGGTATTGCCTTATTTCCGATAAGTAGCAGCTCTGTTTTTTCACCATTTAACTTTAGACAGCTTGCTGTCATCCATTCCTTGACTTTAGTCAGGCATGAGGACAGCCTCTCCCCATCCCTACTGTTTTTTGGATCCAGGGAAATGACCAGCTGCGTGTTGTCAGCATACGAGGTCATGGAGATATTGAATTCCTGTTCAATCTTGGCAAGTGGCTCCACATAAACATTAAAAAGTGTAGGGCTCAGGGATGAGCCCTGAGGAACTCCACACTTAAGTGACATAGTTTTGGAGCAGATATTATTTTCCTGTACGTGGAATGAGCGTCCGTTCAGGAATGAGGATAGCCACTTAAGTGCTACACCTTTTACTCCCTTATGACAGCCTTCTACACAATATGCGGTGATTCTCCGTGTTGAAGGCTGCGCTTAAGTTTAATATTAGCAGTGCCGCCGGTTTTCCTGTGTCTAGTGACTGTTTTAGCCCTTCAACCACTAACAACAGTGTGAATTCGGTGCTGTGTTGTATCCTGAAACCCATCTGTGAGGGGTGGAGGCAGTGGTTGGTCTCCAGGAAATCTGTCAAGTTCTTGTTGACATGTTTTTCCAGTAACTTGCCCGCATATGGTAGTAAGGAGATAGGACGGTAATTTTCTGGTAGTGATTGGTCCGCATTGGCTTTTTTTAGTAAGGGTTTTATCACAGCGTGTTTCCACACCCTTGGGACTATACCAGTGTCAAGAGATTGATTCATAATCTTTCTAAGAGTGGGTGCCACAATTGGTGATACAGTTTTTAGGATATGGGGTGGTGCTGGGTCCAAAGGTGAACCCGACTTCACTATGTCTAGTTGGGATTCAAGGCCCTTTTGTTCCAAGTTGGGAAAGTTAGTAATGACCTGTTGTGAAGGTACCCCTTCACGTTTTTCCTCCTTCTGTAATCGGTGGTCATTGTCTGATTCAAAACCACTGTAGATATCTGTCACCTTCGAGAGGAAGTATGAGGCTAGGGTATTACACCTGTCCTCTGATGATTCGGGAGGGCCACTGTCGTGGGATGGATTGGTCAAGGACTTAATTATTGCAAACAGTTCTCTAGTAGAGTTCTGTGCCTCCCTGATTTTCTCTTCAAAAAACTTTGGCTTGTTCGTCTTAATGTTGTCATGATACTTCCTAATGGCTACTTTATATTTTGTTTTGAGTTTGGAATCATAAAACTTTCTCCACTCTCTTTCGATCTTTTTACATTCCTTTTTTTGTTCCAATAGTTGGGAGTTAAACCATCCTTCTACTCTATGTCTGATTCTATGTTTGTGAATGGTCTTGGGTGCTACTATATCTAGTGATTGTGTGATCCAGGATTCCCATTGAGAGTAGACTTCTTCGACTGACCCTGGTGTTTCTAATTGTGGCTTTACTGCCTCTGTCAGAATATCCCCCCAATTGCCTGTGTTAATCCTATCCCAGCGTCTTTTCAGCACCTCATTATTCCGTGTAATATTTCTGTGTTCGTTTCCAGTCTTTTGTAGCCTAAAAGGTACAAAATAGTGGTCTGACCAAGGCACTGGAACGGGGGAGGCAACTGTTAAATCAGAGACAATGGAGATTACTACGTCCAAGATGTGATCTTTAATGTGTGTAGCTGTTTCTATCAGTTGAGCCAAGTGTAAGCTCTCTAGATCTGATAATAGTCATGTCATGTAGACAGTCACTTGGCTGGTGGTGCGTGTAGACTGGCGGAGTATGTAGAATGGCAATTAGCTGGTGGTGCTTTTGGACTGGCGCTTGGCTTTGGGTGTGCATGGAGTAGCACTTGCCAGGCAGTGTGTGTGGACTGGCATTTGGCTGGTGATATACATAGACTGGTGCTTAGTTGGTGGTGTGTGTACACTCACACTTGGCTGGCTGTGTGCGTGGACTGGTGGTGTGTTGATGGCTGGTAGCCGGTGTGTGTATTGACTTACTTGAGGTGTGTATGTCAGTTGTCTGATGTTTGGGTGCTTTTTGGTGTGATTGGTGTGTTAGTCCTGTTGGCAAATTAAAGTGATGGGCCCTTTAATGATGCTGTTTGTAAATGTAAGTGTTGTATTGTGCTGGGCCTGCAGCTGGCAATGTGAATGGTTTTCGGTGTCTGATGCGTGAAAGGCGTGTGAATGAACTATAAAGAGTTTGGTGCCTTGACGTGGCTTTACAGCTCACCAGCTGTAAGTCAGTTGTTCTTTGATGTAATGTTAATATTATTAATAATGACTTTTGTGGATTTTATTTTGTATAGTCATTGGTAAATAAAGTTTTCTTTATGAATCATTAACCTAGCCTTGTGCCAAATCCAACCAGTATGCCTGTGATTGACTGGTGGATGGGTATGCAATTGTGTTTTTTTGTTTTTTTACATCAATGCATACCCTCTTTGAAGTGAACATCTTCTGCCCTCACATCTTTTTGGAAACTGGTCACTGAGGGAATAATATGTAGTATGTTTTATGTGGATCCCTCAAGGTTTACTTAGCTAGAAGCCCTTGTAAAATTTGTCTCATAGATAAAAACATTGTTTCCTCGTATTTCTGTGCAGGAAAGTTGGGGGATCACCAAGCTCGGACAAATTTTCCAACACCCAGCATTTCCCCAAGTCTTTTGATAAAAATAGTACCTCACTTGTGTGGGTACGCCTTATTGTCCATGGCAGGGAAGGGTCCAAAATGTATTGTAGAGCTATCAAAATGATCCCTCACAAAACGACCTGGTTTTGCAAGGGGGGCACCTGTGTTTTTGGTCCTGGGCTCTGCGGCCATCTAGGGAAACCTAGCAAACCCAGACATTTCTTAAAAACTAGACACACAGGGGAGTCCACGGAGGTTTGGTAGCATGTTTCCCCAAAGTTTTTGTACACAGAATCCACTGCAAACCTTAAATTTAGCTGCAAAAATCCAATTTTCCTCATATTTCTCTAAGGGAAAGTTGGGAGATTACCGGGCCGGAACAAATTCCCTACCACCTAGCATTCTTCCAGGTCTTCTGATAATAATGGTACCTCACTTGTGGGAAAGTTGTGGGATCATTGGGCTGGTGGAAGGAAGTTTAGGACTCCCTCAAATGTCAGCTCTTTTCATCACAGAAATGTGAGGAAAATGCTTTTTTAGACAAATGTTGATGCTTGCAAGGGATTATAACCTGGTGGGAGCCACACAAGTCAACACATCCTGGATTCCCCTGGGTGTCTAGTTTTAAAAAAGGTACAGGTTTGCTAGGTTCCCTAGGTGCTGGCTGTGCTAGGGTTTGAAATCCACACCTAGGCACATTGCAAAAAAAGGATCAGTTTTCAGTGGAAAAATATCATGTGTCCATGTTGCATTTTGGGCCATTTCCTGTCGCGGACAATAGGCCTACTGACACAAGTGAGGGACCATTTTTATCAGAAAACTTGGGAAATGCTGGGTGGAAGGACGCTTGTGGCTCCCCTCAGAATCCAGAACTTTCCATTACGGAAATATGAGAAAAATGTGTTTTTTAGACAAATGTTGAGGTTTGCATGGGATTCTGGGTAACAGAACCTGGTGAGAGCTACAAAAGTCACCCTATCCTGGATTCACCTGGGTGTCTAGTTTTGAAAAATGTACACGTTTGCTAGGTGTCCTAGGTGCTGCTGAGTGAGGGCCCAAAATCCACAGCTAGGCACATAGCCAAAAATGGTCTATTTTCAGTTGAAAATGTGATGTGTCCACATTGCGTTTTAGGCAGTTTGCTGTTGTAGGTACTATTATTATTATTATTATTATTCTGAGTTTTGTATAGCGCCTGGTTACCCGTAGGCATCCCAGCGCTCACCAGAAAATAACACTACCAAAAGAATGCAGAGATTAAGCAGAAAACAGAAAAGTTTTTAAAAGTTTGCGGAACCGAAGAAGACTGGCTTCCGAGCGCAGTTGTAGGGGCAGTGAGTTCCACAAGGTGGCCACATTTATCGAAAACCTTCTGCCGCCCGTTCTGGCCTTCTTCACCCTCCCGACCTGAAGAAGATGTTGATGGTCAGAGCGAAGAGAGCGTGGGGCTTTGTAGGGCTGGACCATCTCCCCCAGAATAGGTGGACCTACCCCATGCAGAACTTTGTGGGCAATACAGAGTGACTTGAATTTCACCCTGTCCCTAACAGGGAGCCAGTGCAATGCCCTCAACGCCGGGCGAGCAGATTGACGCCTGGGGAGACCTGTCAGGAGCCTGGCGGCCGTGTTCTGCACTTGCTGCAGTTTGTTCAGGGTGGATTCGGTTGCGCCCAAGAATAACGCGTTGCTGAAATCCAGCCGCGAGATGATAAGTCCCTGGATAAGAAGCCTCCTAGTGGCCGCTGGGAGCAGAGGAAGAATCTTCCGGGCTGAACGGAGCAGGCCAAAACACACGCCAGCGGTCTTTTTAGCATGAGTTTTAAACGAAAGGCCCTGCTCCAGCCACAACCCCAGGCTCTTGATCTCCTGCTTGGGGGTGGGAACCGGTCCCAGACAGTCAGGCCAGCTGCTGTGGGGCAAGGATGGAACAGAGTTCCCCAGCAGCATCAGTTCCGTCTTGGAGCCGTTTAGCTTTAGTGCTGAGCTGCACATCCACGTGTAGATCTTCTCAAGACACGTGTGCAGCCGGTCGGGATGGTGCGCCGACTGGGAAAGGCCTACCACCAGCTGAGTATCATCAGCATAACTGATGATTTTAATACCCAGCGGCAGTACCACACTCTCCAGGGGGGCCATATAAACGTTGAATAAGGTAGGGCTCAATGAAGAGCCCTGAGGCACACCGCACTGGAGAGGGATTGAAGATGATTTTTCATGGCCTTCCCACACCTCAAATGTACGACCTTCCAAGAAGGAAGCAAACCATTTGAGAGCCAGACCAGTGACCCCCACCCCTGACAGCCGTTGGAGAAGCACCTGATGGTCCACGGTGTCAAAAGCAGCACTGAGGTCCAGGAGGATCACTGCCACTGATCCCCCCGAATCCAGAATGCTCCTCGCATTCTCCACGACCGCCAGCAGGGCTGTGTCAGTCCCCTGACCGGGACGAAAACCCGTTTGGGAGTCGCCCAGGAGGGAGTTAGCTTCCAAGAAGTCCGAGAGGCGACTGTTCACCAGCTTCTCAGCCACCTTACTAATACCCGGCAGCAGGGAGATGGGCCGAAAGTTGGCGAGGTCAGCGGGATCCAGGTTAGGCTTTTTCAAAAGAGCCTTAACCACCGCCCCTTTCCACCTAGGGGGAACTACCCCTTGAGTGAGGGACAAGTTTATAAGGTCCGTCACTGGGCCGCCAATGGTAGAGGCCACCTGTTTGAGATATTTAATAGGTGCTGGGTCTTTCGGGGAGCCACTCTTCATGGACCTCAAAACCGAAAGAGCTTCCTCCCTAGTGACCGGACCAAGAGAGGCCAGCTCCACCAGTTGCATCTTAAGTTGAGAGCTGGAATTATCATCCAAGGAAGAGGCCTCACCTTGCCGGGGAAGGGAAGCCAGTATGTTGTCGATTTTAGTTTTGAAAAAAGAGGCCAAATCTGTACATTTTTTGCGAGGCCTACCCACGCAAGTGAGGTACCATTTTCATTGTGCAAGTTAAGGGAACACAGAAGAGGAGAACAAGTGTTGATACCAATTGTCTTTCTCTGCATTTGCGCCTTGCAAATGTAAGAAGGTGCGTAAGAAAGCAGACATTTTGAGAAATGCCCTCTAATTCACATGCTAGTATGGGTGCCCATAAATTCAGAGATGTGCAAATAACCTCTGCTTCTAAACTCAATATCTTGTTCATATTTTGGAAAAACATAGGTTTCCTTAATACCTATTTTTCATTCTTTATATTTTACCAAATGAATTGTTGTATACCCGTTAAACAATGACAAACCATTTCAAGGTGCAGCTCAGTTATTGGCTCTGGGCACCTCGTGTTTTTAATAACCTAAAATCCATATATATCGGACATAATGGTATATTACTTTTGAAAATCTGTCATAGTTGGAAGAAGTTAAAGATGAAAATGTAGATACAAATAGCTGTTTTTTAACTCAATATCAATCATTTTTACTGTTGCATTTTATAGGAAAACCTTGAAAGATCTACACAAATGACCCCTTGCTGAATTCCGAATTGTGTCTACTTTTCAGAATTGTATAGCTTTCTGGGATCCACCTTGGGTTGCATACTCATTTCCACCACTAACTGGAAAAAGGTTGAAAGCACAAAAAAAGGGAAATTGTACTATTTCCCAGTGAAATAACAAAACTGTGTTAAAAAATGTGATTTTCTGATTCAAATACGCCTGTTATTGAAAGGTGGGAAGATCGTGATTTTAGCACTGCAACCCCTTCATTAATGTCATTTGAAGGGGAAAAAAACCAGATACTTTTTCCCCATTTCCCTCCCAAAAAACTAAATGTAGCTGTATTTTGGCAGATTTCTCAGTCCTCTCCTGGGGAATCCATAAGCCCTGGGTACCTTTAGAATCTCCAGGATGCTAAATAAAAAGGTCACAAATCCAGTGTGGATATCTTATGTGGAAAAATGTTATGGGGGCCAAAGCTTACCCCAAATAGCCTTAGCCTAGCAGAAAAGGGGTTAAGATGCTCCAGTGGACAGTACCTGCAATGATTGATGCTTTAAAGCCCAGCTAAAATTATATATATCTATATATATGATTCTGTTTGAACAATAAAAGTTTCTTATTTTAAGGTCAACTTTATCAAGAAAAACAGAGGACAGCCATGGGCACGTGCTTCGCCCCCAGTTATGCAAATGTATTTGTGGGATGGAGGTAGAAGTACAAGGCCTGGGCAGAAGGACAAGAACACTGTTTGGATAGTGTGGCCCTTCGGGCCCTCTGCATAGATGATTTTTCCATCATGTGGCAGGGTACACAAACAGCAAACAAAGAATATATTGCTGCTTTGAATCAAATTGATTTGAATATAGGATTTACCAGTAACATTAGTACTACTAGTGTCTTCTATCTAGATTTAGAGGTATATAAAGAAGATAAAAAGCTATTAACCAGACAATACCGCAAACAGACTGCTGGCAAATCGGTACTGCATGCAGGAAGCCATCACTCAAGAAGTCTAATAAAAATATCCCATTGGGGGAACTTCTATGTATTAACCATAACTGTTCCAAAGATACAGATTATGAAAAAGAAAAAAGAATTGCTTTAGAGAGATACAAGAAAAGAGGCTACACAAGAGGCATCCTCCATGTGGCAGAGAGGAAGACAAATCAGACAGGAAGGCAACAATTGCTTATCACTAAGAACACATAGAAAAATAAAAGGGATACGAGGATGGACAAATTAGAATGACCACTGAATATACCACAAGTTCCCCCGAAAGCTGTTCAGATTTTTCCTAAAAATTGGCATATTTCAAAAATGGATAACATCATAGGAGGAGAACTTACATCTTGCCCCCAGATAACATATAGGAAAGGCCACTCACTGAATGACCATTTGGTGCACAGTCACTATAAACAAGTAACAGAAAGAAAATATCTAGAAGTGGGTTTTTCCCTTGCCCTAAATATAAGGCCTGTAAATATAGTTGGAGATTCCTTGACGACAGGATTGAAGGACAGAACAAATGTAAAAAAATCTAGAAATGACTGAATTGTAATTTAGAATTTAAGATTTACTGTCTGGTATGCCCCTGAGGCAAATATTACATAGGGAGCGCAATACATCCCGTCAAAAAGAGGGTGCTTGAAGACACATGAGTGATTATAAATAGAGCCCAAAGCTATCCCGTAGCACATCATTTTGAACTAAAACATAACAGCAATCGTGATCTTCTTAGTTTTTTTGTTTAAGATTAGGTTAAAAAAATGAAAGGGGGATAGGGTGAAGAAGCTCTACATTCTTGAGTCCCGTTGCATATTAGAACAACAAACTAAGACCCTCAAGGGAGTAAACAACGAGGAAGAGCTAAGGGTTCATCTGGGTTAAAATATGCGTGTCACTCACTGCAGGACAGACATACTGAATGATCTCGTTTAGGGAATTCTCCTGTTTGGTACAACTTAAGGAAGTTTGCATAGGCAACATTCTACATAAAGCAGAAATGTAGTTTTCTCTGGAAGATGTTCTTGACTGATGCCCAGAGAAACATATTGACAATCATGAATAGGTTGATGTATATATGTTTTGAAAAAAGATTATATATTTTTTCCTCTTGATTTACTTTAGAGATTATAACTTTGTTTATGCACCGATTGACAATGTAACCAAATGATGGAGTGGAAATGTGCTTCCTCACTTTAATGCACATTGATGTAGTATATATGAAATTGTTTTTTATTGCAATATAAAATGATGACACAGGGAAGGCCCATTCAGGGCAGTATAATGAGCTAGATAACAATGGAAATTGTACACAGGGAGTGTGTTAAACCATTGATTAGCGTAAGCCCATTTAGGGCATTTTTAGGAAAAGCAATAGAGACCTATTGAGCTAATAATGAATTAAAGTTTAATTAAATTGTAAATTATTTTTTTGTGCTCCCTTGCAAATACTTCCCTGATGATGAACCATATATAAGATTATTATTCTTTGTATATACATTTGCCAGTGTCAAGATGGTCTGCAACTATGAGATAATGGTGCAATTGAAAAGCATTCCTTTTATTTATTTCTATGCACATTACTGCAGAATGAATGAATTCCCTTTGTCTTTAAATATGAAATGGTATTCGGACGTGCTGACACTGAGAGAGGCGTTGTGCCGAAACGCATCTGTCAGTGCTGCTGTGTGGCTTTTTGAATAAACTTTAAAATCATTAAGTTCCTGTGTGTGTGCTTCATTGGGCAATGGCGAAAAGGTCGCAGATAGCGATATATATATATATATATATATATATATATATATATATATATATATATATATATATATATATATATATAAACAACTCACATCCACCATCTGCCGCTCCGCTTTACCCCGGGTGCCTCCTTAACGCACGGTGGAGTGCGTAACACATCTCCAAACCCACAGCTCAATTCGTGAACTGTTCCACAAATAAGGACACTCCAGCCAAATTTCTTAGTCTCTGCGCTTGATTTATTTCAGCACGAACACTCAGTCAACAAACAAACGCGTTTCGGCGTTGCCGCCTTCGTCAGTGCGTTTGTTTGTTGACTGAGTGTTCGCGCTGAAATAAATCAAGCGCAGAGACTAAGAAATTTGGCTGGAGTGTCCTTATTTGTGGAACAGTTCACGAATTGAGCTGTGGGTTTGGAGATATATATATATTGGATTTTGGGAGAGTCGAGCGTAATATATATATATATATATATATATATATATTTAGAGTTAAAGAAAATTCATGCTGTGAGTAGCTGATCACGATTGCCTCTGAAGAAATGCGCTATGCGCATGAAACGCGTCAGGCTCTGTTATTTTGGTGAATGCCTCTTCACAGCGTTTTGTAGCTCTCTTCCATTAAACACATATTGAACCTTCCTGATGTGGCTTCTCTGAATGGGGGCAATACAGTTTTGGATGTACTAACGGCCGGTCCCGGTCGTAGGGAAGCCCCACCATGGTTGCATGGACCCGTGCAGCGTCAGGTGATGCAGCACAGCAAAGGGCAGGAAGATCGTGTTGGAGAAAAGCATTATGATACAAACCACTGCTTTTTGAAATCATCCCAACCCACTGTGGCTTTATTTGGATCCATTTCGCTACCACGAGCAACTCACTGGAGTTAAAGAACAAAGAACGACTGTTACCAGAATGCCTGGGGGCGCGCCCACGCCCTTTAAGACACGAGGTCAGAGTTAAAGACAATTCATGCTGTGAGTAGCTGTTCACGATTGCCTCTGAAGAAATGCGCTATGCGCATGAAACGCGTCAGGCTCTGTTATTTTGGTGAATGCCTCTTCACAACGTTTTGTAGCTCTCTTCGATTAAACACATATACAATATATATATTTTGCTCCACTGCCAAATAAATGACCGGACCAGCACTCACGTTAGTTTAAACCCCACTTGGGTTTATTGCGCAAACAATATAAACAGACGCGTTTCAGCCTTTGCCTTCGTCATATATATATATATATACATATATATATATATATATATATATATATATACAAAAAAGAAGGAGAGAACTCTGGGCAGTTCTCAAGTTAAGGTGGAAAGCAGCCCCTGTTAGAGCACTCTCAACACCAGCGACACTCTAGATCTGCTCACCTCAAATGTCTGTTTTTCTATCAAAGTTTTTAAGCATAGGATTAGCACAGTGCTATCCAAGCCGAGATAGAAAATGACAAAGTCTTTTGCAATGTATACAGCAAAGTCTTTAAGCATAGGACTAGTACAGTGCTGTCCTTGCCAAGCCGTAAAATTACAAAAGCCATTTATCACTCTAGGCACAATATTATAACTTTGAATTAGTGAAATACCAACTCAAGCCAACCTGAAATGAGTAAAAGCAACACCTGACAGTGTTTCGCTCTAATTAGAGCTCTTCAGAGAGGTATACTCAGTGCTTAATTTGTAAAATATGAAGTGCAGGTGCTCAATTTTTTTTAGTAGGCCACACCCACTTCCCCGGCTCCGCCCACAACCTACAGTGTCTTACGACGGACAGCCTGACATGCACACTTTGCAACTCTCAACTCAGCTGTATTAGACATCTCGGTGGAGAGCAAGCATAGGCCTCCAGGCCCTGAAGCAGTGTTGGTGCAACCCACTCCATCCAATCCTAACGCTTCTCTCATGCTGGTTAATAGCATGAGAGCAGCATGTCGATAGGTTAGTGAAGCTCAAGACCTGGCTGTTCAAAAAAGCCTCCGGAATCTGCAAGCGCCTGGATACCCCATCGGATGATTAGCCACGCTTTATAAATCCTGATGGATCATTGAATCTGAACACAGCCATTTCATTGATGCGGCAGTCAGATTAGTCCACAAAGAGAGGGGCATTAATTTTGTTTCTGTTTTGAGTTCTATTGCAATGTACGTGGGATGAAATATTCTATTGCTATAGGCGCAAGATAGTCACAAACATTATGCAAATGGCCTCAAACTTAAAGTTGTAGCCAGAGCATTGACTGGCACACGGGGTGAAGCTGGAGCTCTCAAGCTGCCCCATGGTAGGTGTGAGTAGCTCATCCAGTCGTGGTGCTCACTTTCACACATGTGAAACTAGTTTTGCAGATTTTAAAATGAGGAAAAGGTTCAGAGGAAAAAACGGGACTTCAGACAAATGCAGAGGTAAAAGGTGACCGGAGGAAGACACTGAAGCAGGCTCACTTCTTCCAAGGAACTATTAAGGTGCAGCAGCCCCATGAATTGGAAAGTGTCCGCGCCACTGCAACACCATCGCTACCACATTGTAGAGGGTTTTTAACCCTCACTGCTTTAAGGATTTCTGACGTTTGGCCGGGCAGAACTGGGCCCATATTACAGATCTGATGCACTATCCCTTATCCCTGCCCGAGCTGCACCCCACCTTAGCTACATCTTTCTGGTGCAAGACAGGGACAGCCCACATGATTACAGAAGAAAATATGCTCTCCCCAGCGCAAGGTGTTCTGTTATTTGCATGGAACCACACCTTTGAGATTGTGCCATCCCCTTTTTTGCACTGTTCGGCCACAACTGCACAACAAATAGCCACTGTGACTGCCCATGCATGCCCACTGCAGTGCACCCACTACTTCCAACAAAACATGATCGTGATTATCAAACCAGGGGATCAAAAACAACCTCATGATCAGAGTGACGTAACCATCAACATAAAAAATTAAACCAGTAGGCCTCACCTGCGCAGATTTATTTTTTAATGCATGATTTGGCCGCCGGCATACGCCGCCTATCCCAGGCCATCATGATCAAACAACCAGTCACCAATCAACAATTATGATAAAGAAAAACATTAATCCTGCGCCTGCGGCCTGCCAGGCCCTGCCCTGCCCTCCCTCACCTGCACAGCTTGATTTATTTAAATCATGATGATTAGGGCGCTGGCCTACCCGTCCCCAGGCCATCGTGACCAGACGCTGGTAGACCAATCTAGATAATAATGATTTTAAAAAAACCTGACCAGTAATCACCGTCACGGCGCCTGCAGCCTGCCAGGCCCTGCATCGCTCGCCCTCACCTGCTGAGCAGTCCAGAGCTATAATGCACCGCAGTCTGCAGCAGTAGCCAACCTCAACCGACGTCCCCAAGCAGCTCCCGACTCCCGTTACTTTGAAAGGCGGCGTGCGTTGGTTGAGTAGTTACACCACCACTGGGTACTCGGTGGCTGGTGAGGAGAGGTGCGGGTATGCTTGGGCGGGCAGCGAAAATGCACGTGCATTCATTTTGCATAATCTGCGCACGCATCGCTGCCTCTGCCATGCACAGCCCCAATGGTCCACCCCCACAGAAGAAGACCAACCCAGGGCAGCAAAGCCCTGCCCAAGTGCCCAACAACAACTACTACTACAGTGTGCAGTGTCCCGCCCACCGGGCCTGATCCGCGGCCGGAACTAAGTCTTGAAGAGAGTGAGGAAGAGGAAAGTCACGTCACGTCACCGACCGTTGGTGTTTACAATTTACTGCATGCATCGAGATTCGAGTCAACAACATCCAGTACGACACGTCAGTAACTTTCTTAAACTAAGTGACAGGAAGCATCACAGCACTTACGGCACCACAGCAGTAGCACAGCACACGCTCTCTGTGTGTGCCAGTGCCACGCACAACAATTACTGACGGCAGGAAGGGTGCACCTAATGCAGCGTGACTCACTGGGTAAGACCCGGCCCTCATAATTAGGTGCCGGTGCTAAGCACCGGCAAGCTCCGGCTCAAATTAAGCCCTGGGTATACTTTGTCCAGACACAAGGGAGCACCCAGTAGTAAGTCAAAACAAAACCCTTTCAGGCATAGAGTGACACATAAATTATGCAAAAAAGAAGGAGAGAACTCTGGGTAGTATATATATATATGTGTGTGTGTATACATATATTCACAGAAAAAAACAAGGGTTAAAGGGGATGTTATAGTTAGGCTCAGTTTTTACACATACAAAACCATAGAAATTCAGCAATTATAGTTACCTCAGCTAACTATAACTTACACCCCTTCAATGTACTGTTTATAGCCTCACATATTACATCACTCATGACATGATCAGTGACGACTTCATCCACAGAACCACTCACATACCAATTCACAACCCCCATACAACCAATCATACACACACTCAAACATCCACACAACCACTCACATACCAATTCGCAGACCCATACAACAGCTCACACACCCACTCACTCATCCATAGAGCCACTCATATACTACTTAGTCATTAATGCAGCCATTCATATAACCGCTCACTCGCCCATACAGCTACTCACACAACCAATCACTCAACCATATACTCACTCACATAGCTACTCACTCACTCATACAGCCACTCACACATCAATTCACTTACCAATATAGCAACTCACACAACCAGTCACCCACCCATACAGCTACTCATAGAACCAGTCACTCAACCATGCAGCCACTTTAACAGCCACACACTTGCCCATACAGCTGCTCACACAACCACTTGTTCACCCATAAAGTCTCTCACACATCCACTCACTCACCCATACAACCACTGACATACTCACATACCCATTCACACATCCATATAACCAGTCACACAACTCACTTAACTAAACACCCACTGAAATAGCCACTCACTCACCCATACAACCATTTACACATCCAGTCACTCACTCATACAGCCACTCACACAGCCACACAGGCACCCATATAACCACTCACACACCCACTCATATAAAAATACAGCCACTCACCCAGTCACTCACCCATACAGCCACTCACACATCAACTCACTCACAATACAGCCACTCATTCACCCATATAGCTACTTACACACCCCCCCACATAAACATGCAGCCACTCAGACACCCACTCACACATGGATACACAGCCAACAGCCACTTACATAATATATATTGGAAGTAGTATCACTCCTTAATAGTACACAAAGCATAATAATTTAACTTTATCACTCATAAACCTTTAGAAAACACAATCACTGCATGATGTCATCGGAGATGCCATTTGAGATGTCATCGGTGATGTCACTGACCATGTCATGAGTGATCTAATATGTGAGGTCATAAGCAGTGCATCGCGGGAGACTCAAGACCGCTGCAGTTCCTGCTGGCTCCCCACCTCCAGCAGGAGTCAGCATTGCTTTGACAGAGAAGGAGCTAACATACAGCTCTCTCTCTCTGTCAAAGCAATTGTGCTAGCTTTCAACAAACTTCTATTTAGTAGCTTTAAGTGAAACATCAGCAATAAAAGTTACTGACCCCATTGTTAAACAAAACAGTTTCAGGAGAGAGAGTCCTCTAAATTCCCCTTGAGGAAGGTTAGCTCACTTGATCTATGAAATCTTGCTTTGGTCACTGTCAATACAGGCAGGATGTGGTACCAGTAGAGATGCCAGTGATGGACGTGGATGCACTAGTGGGGTAATAGCCCTGCAGTATTCACAGAAAAACTTTGGATACCTGTACTTTATTTTTAATAAATTAAGCACAGGGTATACTTACAGCATTTTTCATGACTGTTCCCATTGCCTGCTTATTTTGGATGAATGTGCTCAGCATCTTGTCCCTCAGCCCCACTTTCTCCAATTGCATTGACACAAAACATTCTGGAATTCTAAAATATGAAGGGATATACCAAAACTAAATTACAAAGAAGCAACAAATTGTATTTATCAAGAGATCATTTATTTATATAACAATAGCAATGGTACCAGACTTCATAGGCTCAATGGAGATTGTGAATTTTGTACTGCATATTTTTTATATTCATTAAAATGCAGGGGGTGTTTGTTCTGAGATTCCCGAAAAATCTACACTTCAAATGGGAGAACAGCATTACATGGCACAAGCTTTTACTTAACAACCATTGTTCAACACTGGTTTAACCACAGTTGCATTATATACGCCATTGGTAGCACTCCTGTTTGGGTCTAATCAACATTAACTTGTGCCAGAATGGGTTCTCATCCTGGTCCCAGTGTGTGACAAGTACTATGACGACAACAATGATGACGTGATCCAATATCATATGTGAACATCTATAGTGATTTCATCCTGACGAGTGGATATAATACATACAATTATATTTGTAACAGTTGTGAAGGAAACACATACACAGTTGGCTGCATGACACACTCTAAAGCTGTATTTTAAATAAGCCCCTGGTACAGCATAGCAAAACAATTTTTCACAACCACAAATGTCCAGAAACCTGGGTGCAACCATTACGTAATCACTCATGTTGTATACCTCAAACTAAAGCTGGGTGCCTCTCTTTGTCCTTCATGTAGTACACATCCTTCTATCCTTCACCAAGGAAGAGGCATGTTCTTCCTTCCTTATTCTGTATGCCTACCTCTTGCGCAGTAGCACAATAAATGTTGAGGTAGTTACTACATACTGTGACCAAATGTCAGGTAAGTTTTCCCCAACGTCCTATTGGGTCCACCTATGTGTCAGACTATGCCTGAGATTCCTATTTGAAAAGTGTGAGCTTAGAGCAATTGTTGTGTGCTAAAGCCTTTGGAACAGTCCTTCCCCATTTTTTGTGGGGAACTAAGAACCCAACCAATGCCCCAAACTCACCCATTGATATCACAGCCCTTAGTGGTGACTTGCTGTGAGTTAAACCCTTATTGCCTACACAAAAATAATTAATGGGTCTAAAAACTCCTTCCCACCCTTTTGTGGCTTAGTGTGTCTTGCAAGAATGGGCTTATAACCCAGAGAGTCTCAGACATTTGCCCACAGGTGGCACAATGAGGCCTAGTGCATGGTTTGAAACATCCTCTAGTTGTAAGCCCAAGAGCGGTCAGTGTCTCCCCGCAAGGTGTGAAAGCTGACCTATGCCAGGGATGAAGGCTTGTTAGGCTGCTGCCCTATGCAATGTTCACAGGCACCACTGGTGTATCCACTGTGTCCACATCTCCACTACAACTTGGAGAATTCCATTCAAAACAAATGTTTTGAAACATATACACAGCCCAATCAGACAAAGGCAGGCTCTATCAGTCATCTGGAATCAGTTACATTACCACTGCTAGCATCATCCCTTTTTTCTGAAGGAAAAACTAAATCTGATTTCTCCAAGGCACCCCAATACATGGCTTGACTTGTACTCAGTTGGAACTGCACCTCTAACAGCCACATAACTCAACTCCCTAAATGTACACTTCGACGAGAATAGTGGAAAGTGGCCCTAAACTTGAATATAGTCCTGAATTTAATAACATAATTTCACATTCTTACTGGAACATGCCTAGCAGGTGTGGCCTCACTGCACACAGTGAGAAGACAGAGCTAAATATGTTACTAATGCAAGAAAGATATTTTTGAATTACTCTTTATAGAGACTATCCGAAACCTTCTGTGCTGGCATTGAACTGGCTACTGATCTGTTAGCACAGCGACCTTAAGATCATATCACCAGGGAGCAGAGCCATAAACTATTACCATCAGGTTTGTTGCATGCAATCATCAACTGAAAATCATTAGGTATGACAACTGTCTCTGATCAGAATCTTCAAAACCATGTTGGCAATAAAGCAATATATATATATATTTGGGGCCAATGCACAAGCTACAAATAATTCTACAAACTAAACTACCTGGCACAAAAGAAACTACGACATCCCACAACTCTGATTAATTAACCCATATGGAGGTGGTGGGGGCACAGAATGTTTTTTCCTAAAGAAAAGACCAAGGCCCTCATTCACTGAAGTGCCATACTTCATCATCAGGCTCTTCGTCACTGTAGTGGCAGAGTTACAGACAGTGGGCTCCATCAGGACTGGTTGAATCGGAGTAGTGGTTAGAATGCCTAACTTCGATGCACCGTCCTAGAGGGTGGAGAAGTCAGGTTAAAAATGTGTAGAGTGGTGACCTACACACCTTTATTAATCACTACCTGTCACATGAGTTAATAAAATCCGTCTGGGAAGATGTTTCATGAATGATCCACTAAAATGATTGTGTCCCCTTTCATAGGTTCTTAACGGATCGAGGCATTTGCCAGGGCAAATAGGTCTCCTAATACCCTACCATGCACCCTAACTGAAATATACACTGTCTTATGTCTGTCAGTCATGAAGGTATATGGCAACACCTTGTGCATTTGGTGCAACCTGAATCAGTTCTTGTGACCGGTTGTAGCCTAGATAGGGGCCTCCTGGCTCAGAACTGTAGTGCTGCGGCCCTTTGCTAGTAACCAATTCAGAGTAGGGTTCCAAAAGTATATCAGTACAATCTACTAACATCCTATCATACTTTATCCTGGAAAGCCCTAAAACAAAGAATTCAAAGCAAGAAATGTATTTACTTGTTACACCCTGAGAATATCTTCATCCTGATGCCATAAGACTGACCCTACTGTCTTCCAAAGATTACTAAAAAGCAGATTAATAAATCCCATGCTGCTCAGCACACTTCTATCTCTGAGTAACATAACATACATAATCTTAATCAAAGCTCATAAGATGATAGTTGATTGTTTCTTATACTGATTGAAACCAAAGGGGTGTAAAGGGAGTGCTCTAATGTTTGAGATCGTTGGTTTCAGACCAAGGCACATAATAGCCAGATTGTAAGTGGTGTACAACAGCCAGATTATTTTGGGTACATCAAGACCATGTTAAGACATCTCATGAGGTAGTCTGAACTTTATAAGTACATCTTCGTTGCCTTTTTAAAGACTGTTAGTGACTGGGGATGTAGATATTCAAGACAGTAAATTCCTTTCTTGAACTCCTGGAATGGACATAAAGCCTTACTCCCCTAGTAGGTAGAGTTTATGCTGGACACACAGAAGCACATGGTGAATGCTCCTAATGGTTATTGCCAGACTATAGATGCATTTGTACACAAGACAACCTAATTTGTATTAAATAGATTCTTTGATGAGCACTAGGAACAAGGATCTTCTGGATGGAGAAATATGACCTATTTTTTAATTTCTACAGCAAACAAGTGGCCACATTTTGCACTCGCTGAAGCCTGCTGATCTATAAAGGCAGGCTGTCATATAGCAAGTTACTGTGGTCAAAATAGAATTGAAGGGTGTCCTCAACTCTTGTGGCCATTATCTTACTGAGAGCAGTGAAAAAATGTGCCTGTTTGTTCAGTTGGTGAAAACGGCTGCTCATAACTGCACTTACCTAGGTATTCAATGCCTAAAAATGTGATACAGACTAGCAGGCAGCATGTCCCATTGTTGTTTCATTGAATTGAAAAAGAAAAATATCTGCCTCAAACATGGTCACGATGGAAAGCAGCCACCAGCAAGAAAGAAAGGCACAATGGATGCTACAGAGGGATTTGAAATTAATGGGTTTGGATATTTGGAGTGCATTGATCCCTACAGGATTGTGGATATTGAAATACCGTTGATCCCACAGAAAATAAACCAGGCTGCAGAATTCTGCACAATCTAGCATTTGGAAAGTACGTTTTCTGGGACAGAGCTAGAGACAGAAGGTCTGTAATGAAACTGAGAAGAAACAGCTGCTTGAATAATAATTTTTGGTAAGAAAGGAAAGAAGCAAGATTATTTTCTGTAAAGTCTTTTGAAAGGAAAAAGCATTTGGAGGCAACTTAGTTGGTCTGTGAGACTAATGACAGCAAATTAAATCCCTGAATTCGGAACTTAGCTAGGGGTAAGAGCGGTACCAATGGAAGAGAGCTACCTTCAAGTACCAAGATCTTAGTCTCATCAGAATTCAGCTTAAACCTATTATCATATATCTAGGTGTCAATGGAGACTATGCAGGCTTCGATGTGTGTGGGCTTCTTGGTCAGTTTGCTATTAAGATCAGCGATAGTCTGAGTGTTATCAGTAGAGGACAAGAAGAACAACTTGATGAGGGTATGAGAACTATGAGAGGAGGCATGCAGATGTTGGAAAGCGGTGACTAACAAAGAATCTTTGATGAACACTGCAAGAAAGGGCCTGGACAGGGGAATGAAAGTAAGCTAATTTAACTAGTTGAAAAACAATTGTTTTGATCGATCTGGAGCAAAGAATTATATAGTCCTTCTGTCCAATCGTTTGGACTACGGACTCCAGGAAACAATAGTTGACAATGTCAAAATGGCCAACATATCAAGCATGGAGCAGAAACACACTACTACCCAAATCTAGATCTCCATGAATGTCATCCATGATTTTAACAGACATGGATTTGGAACACTGGACAGTATGGAAGCCCACCTCTTCAGGGAATAAAGCATGTGAATTCTTAATATATTATGAGTTCAATGTTGGCTGCCTTTTCCATAATTGCAAAAATGACATAATGAGAAAAGACCGATAAGTCCACTGAAGGTCTTAATAGTAAAGAATTAATGATGCCTGTATAAAGCTCAAAGGAAAAGAGGATAACAAGAGAGAATGATTAAAAATGTGAGACAGAGCTAGGGTAACCATAGACATTGCCTTGTTAATTTGTGGTACAGGATAGGAATCTAGAGGGGTGTCACTAACCACCATGTCCACGGCACAGATGCTCTTAAGGACTGAGGCCTAATGAAATTGGTTTTGTTGAACAACTATTTGAACAGTGGATCACTTAACAGAAGTGAGGAGTGTTTGTTCTTTGATTGATTGGGCAGGACGAATAGCCGATGGAGAAAGACATGCGGAGTGACCTCATAGCAGATTGTCCCACTCATTAATTTATCCTAAAGTAACCCTGCTAATCAAATCAAATCCACACTGCATGCACCTTTGACTGATATAAAGATAACTAATTGTATTCAGCAATCACATTCTTTTCATAATGTTGAATCATTACATAGATGAAATTAATATATACGAGGCACAAGCTGTTCACACATTTTTTGTAACTTTACATAAGGGTTTCAATTATTTTTAAGCTCAGGATTAGAACTTTTGTGCCGCAGACACACAGCTATCTTACAAGAAGATGTAGGTCAGCTAACTCCATATAGAACCAAGGAACAAAGAACAAGGATATTTCAGAGCCGAGGATTTCAGTGGTGCAAATTTATCAAATGCCGTTAACATGCAGTCACTAAACGGCTCACAGCGTGTTGAAAGATCAGGCACTATATATAACAGTATAATATTAATTAGCAGAGCCTGATTGAAACTTTCAGCCATGAGTTTGAACCATGATCTAAAAGCAAGAGTCAGAAGTGAGAGGATAAAATGATCAGAAGTGAAAGGGGACAGCTTTGAAGGATAGAAAGTCACTGGGTTATAAAACTAGCAGAGGATTTCATTTCTCATTCGAATGTCTCAAAGCATTATTTGAGGAACTTCAAAGGAAAGGCTTCTACTGTGTTTGTACTTGGATTTCTGTCCCATTGGAGCCTGGTCACAGTGAGATACATTCTAGATTCATATAGTTTAAATGATACATTGGTTTATTTTGTATTTTCACAGTGCTAAACAAACATCATACATACAAGAGCAGTACAAAACGCCTAAGAAACAAAAACACAGCTTACACAATTAATTTAATGAGTTGAACATGGGCCTCCTAGAAAGCCAGGATAGATGTTTCCTGTTACTTTAAAGGGTCCCAGGTCTGCAGTAGTAGATTCTTTACAGGAGTTTGAATAAATACATTTCCTATGGACGTTTAGCTGCCAGAGCCATCAGTTTCATTTCATTCCATTGCAACTCTGAATGGGTGTTCAGATTATTCCCCACAGCCACATCATACCAAGAGTGAACAACAATATGTTAAGCACGCTCTAATAGCCATGTTGCCCATAGAGAAGGGGTTAATAAAGACTGAGAATGCAAAGGTATGTAAATCTTGCATGCTCTGGTTGTCCATATCAGAAAGGGACCTTATAGATTAAGCATGCATGTTGCGTAGGCTCTCACACTCTTGATGTTGCTATAAGTGGGGTCAACAGAAAGTGAGCATGACCTTTGGAAGTATCTAATTCTCTTAAATTTTCAGTCAGATGGGTCATTGTACTGCATTGCTGTTAAGATGAGTACCTTTTCTTGAGCTCATAGGCAGGTTGAACAGCTACATGATGAGGGGAAGGCTTTGCTAGTAATGTATTGTCCATGTTGTTCCCTGGCCAGAGAGAAATTTCACTTCTGGCACTTTCCTGTTGATTCCTTGCACTCTGCTGATTATCCTAAAAAATGACAATAGATGACTTTAATAAATGTTGGAAAATTTGTCATTTGACTTATTAAATTAAGACAGTAGTATTCCCCAAATGCATAACATATATCCCATGGCTTGAAATAAGGAACCTGTTTGTAGGAGCAGCTGGGGAGAGTACAAAGGGGTAGCATGTCACATTGTCATTATTATACAAGTATCTCAGTTTCAAAGTGATAGAATACATCCTTTTTATAAACAGACTCCACATGAAATGTTGCAGATCAAATAATTATGAATGCACCTATATTACAAAATGGGTCTTTTTATTCTGTTTCCCAAATGTAACAAATGTATAATTATTCTGTGAATTACAGGTTTTACATCACAAGAATATTTAACATAAAACAAAAAATAAAATCATGTAATAAATATAATGTCTCTGTATTAATGTTGACCCATCAATCCATAGAAATGCAAATGTTGCTTCCTCATTAAGTTTGACCCCCTTTTATCAACCTACATAAAGCCTAGGAAAAGAATACATAGAGGGATGTCTTATAGATGTGTTGCAGATCAGTCAAATTGTTGAAAACTTACAAGCAGGGTCCCAAATTATTTTTTCACTCACCTGTAAAATGGGATTTCCCATAGGAAAGATCTGTGTGTACATAACTCTGACTACCAGTGCCTCCAACACTCAGTCTCCCTGCCAAACACTAAATGGCCTCCCATTATCTCAAACCATATGTGAAACGTATTCGCCATCCCCAGCCAAATCGCACCTTATCCTCTAACCTGATCCATATCACTACCCTTCTTCTTGGGCTAACTGAAAACAAACCAGGCAATTCCCAAGTTACTTGCATGATGCACAACTGCCTGTCTCCAGTAAAACACTGCCTTGAGATCTCAGACACGAACACCAAACACAACATTGACATCCTGGACCTCACTGAAACCTGGCTGTACGATACAACAAACAGCATTCTTCCACACTACTGCACTCCTTACTCCACCCTGAGAAGCACCAAGGAAGCCAAACAAGGTGGAGACTTAGCAGTCATACAGAGAAACTTTCTGAGCAGCAGACTTTTTCCCAACACTTGAATTCAATCGTTCAAGTGTGAATTCATCTCACAAGCATCCTCTAACCTCAAGTTGAATGTGATCTACCAAACCAACACTTTCATTGAAGAGTTCAGGGAATTCTTCACAGCACAGTTAATCACCTCTGACAGCGTTATCTTTCTTAGTGACTTTAACCACCATTGGTTTTCCGAAAGAAATAAACCACTGAACCACTTTGCAACTTTTGTAGAAAACAATGACCTCAACTAACACTACCAGAAACTCTCTCAATACAAAGGCGCCACTCTCAACCTGATGATCTCCAGATCAGCTGCGGTCCATGCAGGTAAAAGTGGTGGGGCCAGGAAAGGGGGGATTTCGAAGGACAATGCTGAGGGAAAGTTAATTATTTATTTAATTTTCCCTCAACATTGTCCCTCAAAATTTCCCCTTACCTAGCCCCACCGCCCCACCACTGTTACCTGCGTGGACTGCGGCTGCTCTAGATCACCTCTACTTTCGACCAGTGACCCCTTCCAGTTTGATTGGTCTGATAACCTGCAGCTTCCCTTCATAGTGTCTCTCTCAAACAAGAAAACCCTTGGCCAAGCTAGCCCTATTAAATCTTCCCTGGATAGTGCCTCAAATTGACATCAACAAGGCCACAGAGAAGTTCAACGCTTTCATGTACTTCCCATTCAGGCAATTTGAGAGCAAATACAGTAGACCCAAACCCTATCTCCCTTGGTACTCCAAAGCCCTTTAAAAAGAAAGGAAAAACATCAGATTATTGGAGAAAGACTGGCGGCGAGCACCTTCACCATTAAATCTAACAAATCATTTGTACTGTGAGACTAAAGTGTAAAGGCAACATCTCCATAGCCAGGGTATCACATGTAAGATCCCTCCTTGATACGGCCAAGAATACAACAAGACAACTATTTGGAATAATTAATCAAGCCAAAAACCATTCCTCCAAATGCCTATTTAAGGCACCAGAGAACCTTGGCAATATCTTTGCAGAGTTCTTTTACAAAAGTATCAGTCACATTAACATCTCTCTTCCTTCCAAAGTCGACACCATAATTGAAGGTGTACTGCCTTGTAAGGCACTACAGACATGGTCCTCTTTCTCTCCCAATCTCAGACGCAGATTTACTATGAACTCTTTCAAGATGAAACCCTCTAACAATCTTTGTGATGCCATACCAACCCCATCAGTAAATTCCTAACCAAACCATTTCTCCCCATCTGGACAATCCTGGTTTAGTTATCAATGGATAAGGGCTTGTTCCCAGACTGTCTAAAAAGGGGGTAACATTTCTTCACTCCTAAACAACAGTCTCTGGACCCTGACTTTCACCCAGTATCTACCTTGCCCCTCCTACTCAAAGTGATTGTAAGTTGCATAGCCTCCCAACCGATATCCCATAATCAGGATAACAACCTCTTTGGCTATCTACAATTCGGATTCTGTTGAAGCCACAGCACTCAGACTGCAAATCTGCAGACTGTGGATAAAGGCCTTCGCATTGTAGACAGGGGCAATTCATGCATACTTGTGCTCCCCGACTTCTCAGCTGAGTTTGATACAGTCAACCACAGGCACTGTTAGACACCCTAAAGCATTAAATGGCTAGTGATGATGTCATCCTTAAATGGTTCAACAAAGGTTCAATTCACTCTTCAGGTTTTTTTAACCTCTACCTTAAACCCAGCAGGAGTCCTCTTTCATCTGTACGCTGATGATGCCCAAATCTACTTAAAGGTCTCATGCCTGTACGACTGCACCACTTATCCAACTCCCTGAACAGAATTCAAACTTGGATGGCTAACAAACACTTCAAACTAAAACCAGCAAAAAACATAACTTCTTCTCAATTCTTCAGAGGAAGCTAACTTGCGGATCCAAGATTGGATGGATCTCCTCCGGGACATGGACGGCCACCCTTCCATTATTCAGAATGCCAAATCTCTGTGACAGATGTCTGAACTTCCAGAACCATATCTCCTCTGTGGCTAAGAGGGCTCGTCTCCAGCTTAGTCTTGATTGGGGAAATTCGAGCACACAACCTTAAATCTGTTGTCCAGGCACTTGTGTTCTCCAGACTCAACTACGAAATTGCACTCCTTTCCAGCATTCCAAAGTTCACCTATGTCCTCTCAGAGCCGTTTTACATTTGAAAGCCCAGTTCGTGGCAGGACAGATGAAATTCAGCCATATCTCCTCGATTCTACGCTCCCTTCAGTGGCTGCCCATAGAAGTGAGTGCTCAATTTAAACCTGCCTGCATCAGTCCCAAAACTATGCACTCCTCTTTACCCTCGTACCTCTCAGAGAAACTGATAATCTCAGGCACCGGCTGAGACTCAAGAAATGTTAAATTGCTCAACCTCGACCTTCAAGCACAAGAGATACATAAAACAATTCTTCTCTAGGAGTTGGTCTGGGGACCTAAGCCACTGCAGTTGTTTGGAGGGAGCCTAGGACCAAAACACAGCTGTAACACTCTGCATAGTGCTTAAAGGTGAGATGAGGACAAAAAAAACAAAAAAAGCAATTCTTCTCTGGAAGCACCACCAGATTATGGAACTCTTTCCCACTGAGGCTCTGCCTGACCATGTCACCTTCAAAAAAGACCTCAAAGCTCTTCTCTTTGAACGACACCTCGCTTAACCCACTCCGACCTCCTTACGCTCCCGCCAAGTTCAGACTAACTGCAACCAGCATAAATGATTGTTGTCCATCTGGTGGTACTGTATCATCTGCTTGTCACCGCTATGTTTTACAATAAATATGCGCTAAGTGCTCTACCTCACGGGGAGGGTAACCTGGTGTTCTTCCCCACCTATAATGGTACATATATATTTTCTATTCAGTATTGATATGTTCTGCTTTATCGTAAAGCACTCTGATACCTAAGGGCTATCTCCAAGCTATATAAAATTACAAAAATAAATAAATAAACTGACGGATGGAAACCCAAATGTTATGGCAGGGCAGGCTTTCGGTCATTCAGTGCCTTTCTTGCTTTGCTGAAAATCTGTTCAGCTATTCTGGATATGTAAAGTAAAATGTGAATGTTAAGTGTACATGTCAAACTAAGTATATTTTTCAAAAGGTTTGTGAACACCTGCTTGGGCATATGCCGAGAAAAGCACCGCACCCAGCCCAAGTTTGAGGGGGGATATTGTACTTTACACCCCAACATTACCAAGAGGTAGCATTTTCCCATGAATCAGGGGAGTGTGTGATGTGTTAGCACAGCCATTTTCCAGGACCTGCAGCGATGTGCGGATCACATCAGAGGATTCCACTCCTGTGCCCTGTCCCAAACAGTGAGCAGGAACAGGCTCAGATGCCAGAAATGGTACAATGTGGCCTGCTACTCCACAACCTACAAAATTCTCCAGTTCACAAGGAGCGGATCAGCAGTCCCTTACTCCTGTGCCATTGTGAACAATTAAGAACAGGTTGTAGGAGCAGGTGCCAGTTGACTTGCCCTTCCTTTAACTGCACACTGCTGAGTGTCATGGAAGAATAGGTCTGTTGTCTTTTCATCCTGGCCCCTTGTGGTGTGTTACAGAAACACTCCATTGATCCATGGTATGAATGTCAGGCATTTGGATTTGTATGGGAGCCTAAGGGTCAGATGTATGTAAGCATTATACCGGTCGTAAATGGCCCATCGAGTCATTTGCGACTAGTCAAATTTATTTTCAAAACTACCAACCCTAGTTTGCAAGTCTGTAACCTATTACTGATTCGCAAAATAAGGTTTGCGAGTTGCTATTACGAAGGGGCATGCCAAGGGTGTCCCTTCCTAATAGTGAGTCGCACTAGTATGTAGGAAGGTTTTGCAACCGTGAATGCAGTTGCAAAACAATCAGAGTTTACCATGAATTTAAAATTGGTGGTAAGCCATTCGCAAACGGGAAGGGGTCCCCAAGGGACCTTTTCCCCTTTGTGAATGGGAGTGTCAAAATATTTTCAGAGCAGGCAGTAGTCCCAAGAAAACTTTTTATTTTTTTTATTTTTTAAAAGCATCCTGACAGGCTGCATTTTTTTTAAACTGCTATATTTCAAAAGCAGTAACACACATGATGGCTGATGACCCAAGCAGGCCACCATCCCTGTGAGTGCCAGCCATTCCAATGGGTCGCAAACTGTGACCTGCCTCATGAATATTAATGACAGGTTCCTTGCAACCCTTTTGGGAATCGCAAACAATGTCTACCACACTGTTATGCATCAGGTTTAGGGACTCACAAAAAAGCAATTTGCTTTTCACAAACCCTGATGGTCATACATCTGGCCCCTGATGTACTAAACAGACCCTCCAGTATTTCGCGATTTGCAAAATAATTGCGAAATCGGTTGAAGTGCGCGATTACCGCAATATTGACCTTTTTGGCCGCGAAAAAGGTCTCCGGCAGGCTGCAAAAATAATGGTGACATCTTTTTGGCTGTACGCACACACGTCACTACGTGGTGCTGTACAGCCATAATAGCTGCCTGTTTACTCCTGCTGCACTGCATTAAGGGATGTGTCCGTGCGCTTTGGAAGAAGAAGAAGCCAGGCAGTGTGAGCGCAGGGCTCGGTACGCGTTGACTTTCAAATGGGCAGAACATTATTTCTGTGAAATGACAAATCTTCCTCCCCCAGGAGGCTGAAATACTTAAAAGTTCTGTGGAGGTGCGGCGGCTTCACCCACCCCCCTGCACTTTCCTCTCCCCTCGTCCAATCTTGCTGAAGGAACACTGTGACTTCAGCAAGCGGTTCTTACCTTCTCTTTCCTCTCCTTCATTCGTTCCCATATTAAATGGATTAGAAACAGGAAAGGAACATTTTGTTGAAAAGATCTTTCTCTGGCATTTTCTGTTCCAACGGCAGCCTCGTGACGGAATGCGGAGGGTGGAGGGGGGTCAGCCCCATGTGCTCCCTCATCCAAGCTTGCTGAAGGAAAACCGTGACTTCAGCAAGCGGTTCTTGCCTCTCTTTCATTTGATCCCATGTGAAATGGATCCAAAAAAATAAAGATTTTTTTTTCGCAGAGGCCAGCCCCCATCGGGGGCATCAGAGGCCGGCGCCATAACGGACGCCGAGCCCCCAACACCTACAGCCGGAACTGGTTTCGGCACAAAAAGCGTGAGGGAAGGAATGCCCCCCACCACCCGGTAGCCACGGCGGCGCCTACCCCCCCGGCCAATGTGCCCCTGCAACATTCAAATGGGCCAATGGGGGGGTAGGGCGCGAACCACGGCCACCTTCGTTGGGGGGGATAAAAGCTGTCTTCCCCCAGGACGACTCCTATCTTAGGAGCGGGGGGAGCAGCACGAGGAGAAAAATCATTGACCCACCCACACCTAACAGGAAACTATGTCGCAGGGCTGTTGGAAGGGGCAGGGCGAGAAACAACGGGGACAATGGTTGGCACAGAAGCACACCGGAGGGCGGTGTGCTGAGACAGGACCACTTGCCTTGGGATGCCTCATGGCTGGGCGAGGGGACTGAAGGACTGCGGGTAGGACCATTCACCTTACGATGCCTCATGGCTGGGTGAGTCAGCCTACCAAGAGGGGTAGCAAACGGAGACGGCGCTCGCAGCTCACCCCCGCCGGTTGGCAGGGCACAACAGGAGTCCAACCGGTAGCAAGTTGGGCCTAACTCCGGGACAACGGCTACACCACCCCTCCTGCAAGCGGATATCAAAGCAAACCCAGCCAAATCACCTGTCGAGAATATAATATTTACAAATATGCAATGCCACAATGCCATCGACAGCTGAATAAAGGTGGTACTGAGTACCCAGAATTGATAGGTAACCCTAATAAAAACTGCGGCCAACAAATGACCACCACAAGAAACGTGTATGAGTGTATGTTGGCTTATTTGCAAAATAAGGGGCATGGATCAGAGGGATCACAAAGGGGAGAGAGTGGGGCTGGTGCAGGGGTTATGTTGGAAATGTTGTCTTTCTCTCGCATTTTATGTTCGAGCTGCAGCCTCAGAACGGAAGGGGTAAATAAATAAAAAAAACATTATATGGAAAGTAACTACATGCAACTAGACATAGTGGTGGCAAAGTGACCAGAGTGTTTTCTGTCACACGCAAACACATTAGCGCCACTTTACAGAGTTGGCCAGTTAATAGTGCTTTCAACTCTTTCCTTGAACAGCATTGTTGTTGGAAGTGAGGGTGAGGAGATGAGGTCTCAATGACCAGGGGTGTCTCCGGTGTCTCCGACATCTCCATGGTCTGGGGTGTCTGATGTCTTCATGGTCAGTGGGGTCTCTGACGTCTCCAGGGTCAGGAGTGTCTCTGGAGTCTCATTGTGCTTGGCTGAACCTATGCTCCAGAATGTTACCGCAAAGGAGGATACAGCAAAAAGAAACTCTCTTAGACAGTTTATGTCTATTTCAATGTTAAATACTCTACTAAGTCAGTTTACAATGATTTAAGGCTGAAAAGGAATGATTAGGAGTAAAATAAAGTGCCGCAAAAATGCTGCATAATTTCCATTATTTGTGCCACAAAATTTCCATATTTGTGCCGCTAAATTTGCTTATCAATGCCGCTATATCCTGGGGGGTCTGAAGCCATCACTCTTATAGGCCCACCATCTTCCAAGCTTTAATACTTTCTGCAATGAAGGTTGCTGTTTTAGATCTCAATCAAAAAAATGTATGACTTTGCCAAGATCGTGGTCATGTGAAAGGGCTTCTTCAGGAGGTTTCTAAAAGTCTCAGGGTTGCTGCTGCTTTAGTTGCTTCGGGTGCGGTTCTTGGCACAAAAGGATGCTGTGCAGCTGAAACTTTGTCTGTAGGACTGTTTATTCTGCGGGATGGCTAAAGTGGTAGTTTTGTCATTCACTTGGATCAAAATAATCCCTTGTCATAGATAATTATGGTGTATTTTGTGGTTCCTCTTTGCAGCTCTCAGGAAATTCCCACAGCTCGTTGCTTTCTTCCAAATTGAATTTGTGTGGGGTACATTTCCACACAACTCTAAATCAAGGGACGTATTGTGATCTTACTCTTTATGCTGCACAGACGCAAAAGGTGTTTGTGTGTTTCTTTTTTCTACCAATAGTGCATACATTAACTCAAATAAAAAAATCTGTGAGCCTAGGTAGTGCATGTGCTGTTGACAGTGATTACTGCTCTGTGGTTCTGTACTTTGCTGTCTGCAGCACTGGCACTAACATGGAGATTTTTAGAGTTAATGTGGGCACTGTAGAAGGAAAAAAGCATTGGCACTGACCAATGAATGGGATCCTGATACCGCCCTTGGCCAGATTTTCATTCTGGTGCTAATGACAAATGATTGGATTTCTGGAGGAAATACTGAATTCAGTGGCGCCCTGCCAGTGGAATTTCCTGCTGTAGAGGCCAGGGGTGATGGGGGAAAGTCCACCCGTAGATTCTCTTCTGATTTTATTTTCCATTACCACCCAACTCAAATGAAGTCTCTAAAAGTTTCAATAAAGCCCCCTACAACCATACATAAACATGGTTAGAACAAACCTAGTTCACGGCCCTGCACACTCACTGACACTGTGTCCGTTTATCCTTCTGGCCCATACATTCAGCCAAAAAAACTTTTTCGTTGTCTCTCTGTGTCTCAATGATCTCATGTATGATTATATCAGTATATTAATATTCAAGAATAATGACTTTTGTTAACACTATTTGTTTTGTTGGATATTACATCATCACTGCCACTTCTCTTCTACATATGCACGTTTTTTATGGTTTCAGTCCTGAAGAAGGGATAGTGTCTTCCGCAAAACACGTGTTTGCAACTTCATTGTCTGTACGATGCTATATGGACTATATCAATACAATCTTGTTATATGCAAACTACTATGATTGTAACCATACTGAATCTATGCATTTGTTAATATTTTCTAATACAACCTCGATATATCAAAATCTTTCATGTAGTATGGTAAATTTATAATAAACTTCTGACTTCCCACTACTTTTTGCGGTTTTTGATACATAAACATGCATTTAGAATCTAGAGGACAGCATTAGACATGGGCAGACGTGTAATGGACAACGCGTAACTACGTATAAATGGCTCACACATTTAAAAGGAAAGAATAGATGCTCACCTTCATTTCATTTCCCTGTGATGACTGCTGGACTGGGCGGCAGAGGGAGGCCTGTTGAACAGCAACAAGCAAAGCATTTTTTTGAGTAACTTGACAAGCGAGGGCTACTTGGAGATTCTCTACTCCAGCCTTGGTCAAAAGCTAAAAGAAGAAAAATACATGTTTGTTGTTAATGATTGCCTCGTGGCCATATGGGTTCAGGACTGTGCTTTACATTCAGGGAGAGTATCTCTCGCTTTTCAAAGAACAATGCTTTTCTCTCGCTAAAACATATAATGCGTGTTCTGATAAAATATGCTTGGTTGCTTTAAAAATAAGGGTGGATGCAACATTGCTAAAAGGCTAAAATGTGGAACTGCAATACAATGTTGTGACTGTGCAGTGTTGTCCTGGTACTTAAGACATCCCAAAATTCCAAGCGGGGTGTACAAATGTGGAGCGGCCATGTGCAAACAATCATATTTGACTTATCTCATTAATATTTATGATGTGAATTATCGATATATGCTTCAATGTACAGAGTGCAAATGCACGGGCAAGGCTTGTACAGACCATAAGATTTACTTTTCTGGAATTGTGTTACACTACAATTTCCAGTGGAAGGTCTGTCCTTTTTAATTTGTTATGGTCTCCGCCATGACCTGTAAATATGTACAGGGTCTTTAGTGGTGTGGTAACTTACCCAACATGTTCCAAAGTTTATTTGATTTTATTTAATCAGAATGAATGATATCACTGCCTAATTTAATTAACTGACCAGATGCTAAGAGTCAATTTTCCATATTAAGCTGAGCCTTAGCTGAGTGAACTTAGTGAGTGATGCATGCAAGTTTAGTGTAAGACCTCTGCAATAACTGGAATGAAATTTGAATTCATGATGCGAAGTTAAGGTGAGAAATAGACTCTTCTTCAGCACTAGCTATTGCATGTCATTGGTCACTAACACGCTGTCTTGCTTCGCCTTTCAGATAAAACAGCTCCCACACGGTGGCTCAACCCAACGAAGCAGGAGACATTAACACAAAACAAACAACACCTTTAAAATAAGAGTTTTATTTTACAAAAGGCAAAGACTCTCTATTCAGAATAAGGCTTGGGGTTATATTTTACACAATGCTCTCTAACAGAAATGCTTTCCCAGATGCCAAATGCACAAAATGTAAATACACAAAGATATATATGTGTATATGCAAGCAAAAATATCACACTTGGTGAATGCAACAGTTAAATGCAACCGTAATACCATGAATAAACAAGCAGCAAATAATATGAGATAAGACTCAAGCAAATATAATATAGGACGTCCTGCAAGAGATAAGAAAGATATATGTACTAAATACATCAAATGATTACTTTGGAAGTGCACCTCAACTCACTCACACATCACAAAGAAAAAACTTCAAAAGAACAAAGCCACTGGCCAAACATTGCAATGGCAATAATAAAAGCTCAAACACCTCAAATGACCAAAGCCAATGGGCAAACATCACAATGGCAATAATCAAAACTCAACACTTCACCTGGTGCAAACACTGCATCTTAGCCCACTACTGACTGGGAGAATTAAACAGCCGGGGATAAGAGCCTCAGCAACCAGGGTCCCAAAGTAGACGCGTCCGTCCCCGTTCGGATTCCAAAATCCTGGTTTCTAAGTCAACAACCCTCAGCTTTATAATCTCAAAACACACTAGAAGGATCGGGACCCCCCCCCTCTTATCCCCCGAGCCAATGAAATCTTACCAGAACTGACCAGCTTCTAAGCAAGCATTCCAATGACAGGAAGGAGTTCTCACGTTCTATCTCCAATCTCGCATGTTCCAGACTATATCTTGACGAAGCTCACAAAGCACTGCTGTGCACGCAGAACAGCAGAAGCCAAGCAGAGTCAGAAAACAGGATGACATGAGGCCATGTGAAAGCCGATAGTAAGAACTTCATAATACTCGTCAATGTACAATGCAATGCACATTTGTGCACTACTGCTTATAGATTCACATACTTCATCTCTCAATGTACAACACCGACCACATTTGTGCATCACTGCTCACAACACTGCATTTCGAGACCAAAAAGTACACTCCACTAAGGGTGGGCGAATTTTGCGAATCTGGCGTTTGCGAATTTTGCGAATTTGCGAATTTGCAATCCGCAAAATCCGCGAATTCTCGCGAATTAGCGGATTTTTTTTTTGTGTGTTCGCAAGGTTTTCTTCCAGTTCCCGAGGGTTTGGTACCAGTTCGCAATTGCGAACTTACTTGTCGGCTCGCAACAGTCGTGACTATGTTGTTTCTACGTCTGGTTCATCATCACAGGTTCCCAGCACCCTCTGTTTCACCACTGCCACCCTCTGTTTCACCCATGTCACCCTCTGTTACATCAATGCCACCCTCTGGTTCATCATCACTGTAGATTATGGGGGGGGAAAGCAAGCACACCTGCCCTGCTTCAACTGACATGAATTAATTTGGGGTTAGTTTATTAATGTGTCACTGTTTTAAAATTCCAGGTCTGGCACCTGCTTCCTTATCAATAATTTGCTTCCTGTTGCAGTGCAATTTTTTTTTCCAGGACCTTTGTGGCCTACTTGTAGCTATTCTATGAGCCTGCTGTGAGGGTCAGAGCAGGGTCATACAATTGTTGCAACTAGCAACTGAACTCTGGAGGGGCCCCAGTCAGGAAGCACTACAGGGAATGGTTACTAATGATGAGTTTGAACTCTTGCACCTGCTGAGTGCTTTCAGTTTTGCAAAACTCGTTTTTCAGCAATTTCGCGGGATTCGCAGGGCGCGAACAGGCGCGAGATCGGATTCGGAAGCCGCGAATTCGTGCAAATATGCAATTTGTTTTTTTGCGGCGTGTTAGTTCGCAAGGTTTTGTGCGTTTTCGCGAGCTGCTTGTAGCGCAAGGCGCGAAGTTACCCTCGCGGTCGTTCAAGGGCGTGGCCATCTTGTTTGCATGACGTATTTCCGTTTCCGGGCACGAAGTGTAATCTCGCAAAGTGTGCGGCTCGCCAGTACAATTTCGCGGGTGTTCGCGAGGAAAATCTCGCACGAACTTACCCGCGCGGTCGTGAACGGGCGCGGCCATCTTGTTTCTCATTCATTGCTATGGTTCTGGGCATGCTTTTGGTATCCTCTCTGTATCTCTGCCATCCTTTGCTTGTTTGAAGTTTTTTTTTATCTATTTTACTTATTATCTATCTCTCTATTTTTCTTGCTCTATATTTTTGTGTTTTCTGCTACTTTTGGTTAATTTTAAACTACTTTTTTCAACTCTTTACTTTTCTTCTCTTCCCTATTCTATTTTCTTTATTATTTAGCTTCCTTTCTGCCCAGACCATGGTGAAGGGAGCCGGGAAGCATCCCGAGAAGGGGAAGGGTCCCGCACCCCGTGCCCGGCTCCCGTGCGGGCGTTTGAGGGGGGAGCAGGTCGTACCCCAGGAGATCTTTAGCCCGGAGGAGGTGGCCGCACTAATTTTTTATGTTCAGCGCCGCCTCCTCAGGACCATCATGGCAGGCGGCAGGATCGGTGTCGGGTACGGGATCCGGGAGCGCCGGAAGCAGTGGGAGAAGGTGTGCTGGGCCATGTACCACCACTCTCGGGTCCGGCGCACCTACAACCAGGCCACCCACCGCTGGACGGATGTCCTGGACCAAGAACGAGATCTGCTCGACCTGCTTGGCCTTGAGATCCCCGGGCTTGGTGAGTAGTAGTAGCTATTTCTTTACTACTCTGTTTTCTCCTGCTCTGTGTGTTATTATATTGCAAATTTTTGTTTTTTACCAAGAGCAATAATGCTGCTCATTAAATTGTAGGTAAATTATATTTTAAAATCTTCTGTGCATTTCAGGTGCACTGCTCTCCTTCTCAGTAGTGTTGCTACTATGCTTATTTGTTTTCGATTTTGTGTTCATTTCATTGGCCTGTGAAATTATGCATGAGTGTAGTTTAAAGAACTGTGTAATGCTAGACACTAAGGTTCAGATTTTTAATTACCGGCGCATCCCTGCAAAGTAGCAGGGACGCACCAGTAATTGTGCGCCACGCCACCACCACCCATGGTGCGCCGTACTTACAATGCGGCGCACCATGGGCCCAAAACGTCACCAAAGCGTTACGCATCTGTGCCGTAAAGGCGGCGCATTGCTGGAGTTGCGTCGCAACGATGGCGCAGCTCCATCAATGCTCTGGGGTGCCCTATCTCCCCAATGCTGCGTCAAGCCGTACGTCTGCTTCAAGCAGGTGCAGGGTTTGAGTCACGCATCATTGTTGTTAAAGTGAGTGATTGAAATCTTGTAGATTTCCCTCAGCCACTTTTAGGATGCGTTCCTGCGCCGGAACGCCCCCTGATGGCGCAGTGCTTTACAACGTGATGCATCTCCCATATGCGTCACGTTGTTAATATACGCCGCACCATTGCGCCTCTTTTGTTCTGCCGCTGCGTCACAAAAGTCACGCAACAATGGAGCAAAAGAGCTGCAAGGGGCTTCTAAATCAGCCCCTACAGACTCAAGTCCAGTCCTTCCTTTGTACACATGGCGATAAGAAGAAATAGTGGTGGTGGATTGATAGTTTGAGTATTTTAATGACTGGTTAATGTAGTAGGAAACTTTAGTGTTGTCGCTGATCTGCAATCACAATGGACTTTGTCTGTCACTTCGCGTGCTGCGGACTGCTGCCTGCCAATCCTAGGCAAACCTTTTTAGTACTTTGTTTAGTGAGTTACATAAGAAGTTTCCAATTCGACGGTCCGCAAATCAAGCAATACTAATAACGTAGTACACCACATGAGATCGGTCAATAATATATCCCGTGGAATAGTTGTCTATTTGCTATTTCGCCAAAATATTTTGTTATTGTTCTTTTGAAATGTTTGATTTGGTTGACAAATATCATCCATGTTTTCTGGTCTTTCTTTCTTTCATGTTGTACATCAGCTCCCCCCAGGGGCAAGAGGACACAGGAGGAGGAGGAGGGTGCTGTTCAGGATGCAGGCCAGGATCGGGCAGGCGAGGGCTCCTTTGCTGGCCCCAGTAAGTTTTAATTTTAATATAGAGTACTTATTTTTTCCTAGCGTTCCTCATTCGATTTTTTCTAAATCGTATTTGATCTTCTTGTAGACTGGATCTAAATTCTTATCCTGCCTCGACTATGACTCCCTGTGGTATTACTAGATTATTCTTATTAGTCTGTCTGTGTAGCTAACTAAGATTGCACATTTGGCAATTCCATTGGACTCCCATTCTAGTCAGCAATAGCTCTATGCACTGAGTGCAGTCCTCTGGGATTGTCCATAATGTCTTTTCAAGTATTCTAAATATTTATGCTTTGACAATTGCCAACAATAAAAAGGTGAATGACCACCAAGAAAGAATAAGATACTACTTTACTTTTGGTTTGGATAGTAGGACAATCCATTCTACTACTGTTGCAGGGACAAATCTGCACAAACAGAACTATGGACACTAAATAATGCATTGCTTAGCTTATCAATTATAATAGGTGCTGTTAGACTTTCCACATACCTCAGTGATAACAGACTTTGTAGTTGAACCCCCAATCTCCTTACTGACTAGATAGTGTGGCAGAGTCATTTAGCTCCCAAAGTCACCGATGATTGATCCCCAATGATGTCAGAGGCACGGACTCAATCTTGCAAAAATTCCAAAACCTTTAGCTCATCCACTCTAGTCCGGAGGACCAAAAACCACAGAGTCTATTTAAGTTTAAAAGCTTTAATAAAAGTAAACACATTTATTAAAATCAAGTTTGTCATAAAAGTAAACGTTTAACTGAAAATGGAAAAGTGCTTAGTGCTGACGATTAATTGGACACATTTCTTGTGGTTGAGCCGAGCTCTCACCTGGTTTGAACTCGATCCTGCTCGTGTTCTTAGAAGTCAAGCTTCTGTCTGTTAGGAGAAAAAGTGGTGCGTGTTAAAAATAAAAAGCAAGCATTCATCAGTTGTGCCAAAAAGTGCAGCAAGGCAACAGCCTTCCCTGGAAAAAGGGACATTTTTACTTTAGAGTAGACAGTCACAAATTATTACATTGTATTCCGTTTTTTTCACATATCTTTCTTCCTCCTAGACCAAATATTATATAGTAGTGAGTGGTGTATTCTAACATTATTAAATGTACTTTGTAGGTGGAACATCTGGCGGCGGGGCCAGCGCGGAGGTGGTGGCATTGGACGAGGGGAACAACTCTGGGGAGGAGGCAGTGCAAGTGCCGGACAATTCTGTGAGGGATAACACGGTGGTGGCGGGCAGAGGTAAGCTATATATTCCTTACTTATTGAGATTGAAGACTGCAGAGTGTGCTTTCTGCAGGGGTGTATTATAAATCAACCAGGTAGTAGCCTCCTCCAAATGTACTTCGACTTAGCTGTGAAGTTTTTGGCGAGAAGAATGCCAATCAGATCTGAGATGAACTTGATGGATGGGATGAACGAAAAGCGAAGGAAGGGTATAAGTAAGTGTGGAAGGACGAGAAATGTAATGATGACTGGCAAAGAAGAATGATATGTGTTTGCTTGGTCCCCGAGGTGGCTGGGAAGGAAAGAATATGGTATGGTGCATGGTTGGGTGAATGATGAAGCAAGGATGGGTGGAAGGAGAACAGCCTGGGTGGGTGAAACAGAAACTGTATGTGTGCATATACTTTGAATGGATGGATGCCTGGATCTTGGTACTATCTGACTCTTAGATAGCATATGTGTATCTAGAGAGAGTAGACGGTCACTGGATGAACTAAGTGTTACTTTGAAGAGCATGTAACACCGCACCCGCACGTCCGTTCCAGTGTAGGAAAGGCAAGGAAAAGAAGTTGTAATTTTGTCCAAATACTACCATGAATAGTAGCAGTAGTTTGTATTGCAACTGCAAGCACAGCATATATCCGGTTATTACGGTGGACACTCCCTACCTCTCTTAATAACTTTAGTTTAGTAGTAGTACGTCATTCATGTGTGGGTGTATCACTGTTCACTCAATAATAAGCAAAGCACCTAAAGTCATCCCATATGTCATCAAATACACCCCATGTGAAGTGATAGATAATCAGATTATTTAGCTTCTTCATTTTCCTTTTCTAATACTCATTTGCACTATAGGGTGAAAGCTAAATTAATTAAGCAGTAGCCCTTTTAACAGAGTATTCTCAGTGCCACCCGTAATAGAAAAGTAAGAGCTTCACCACCTGCATGTACTGGACCGGTACAGTAACGCAAGTCTGTCTCACTCATCATGGTGTGCGTCTGTTTTTCTCGGGTGCAAGTTCACTGCGCTGGCATTATGCCGGCTTGCATAAGATAACGTACCAATTTTCCTAAACAAGAGAGAAGAAGAAGAAGAAGACTGGTGTACTGTCATAGTCGACTGTAATGGAAGTCCATAGTGCTCGTAGAATTTGTTCCTTAAACTCCCACTAATGTTAGAGCAAGTATGAAGAAGTCGGAGGTTACATAGATACTGTCCTCAATAGTTATGTACTGTGCTTTCTATTTGCTACTTGTACTGTGACACAACTTTCTGCTCAATCATTTTGTGTTAATCTTAAGGAGCATTGGTTACAGACTATGTCTTTCTTTCTTCATATAGTTGCTCCTTCCAAATCAAAGAGACCATCAAGGAGGAGGGAGCTGGCTCGAATGGCCCGGCAACGGAGGCTGGATGCCACTGTCGCCGAATATCGGCGGCTGGTGGCCCTGGAGGAGGAGGAGACGCAGTCTACTGGTACAACAACAACATCCACTAGGACAGCTGCATCCTCCTCCGTGCCCCCACGGGCTGCCAGCCAGCGCAGTGCTCCAGCGGTATGGAGCCGGGCTACCAAAGCCAACCGCCACCGCCGAGCAGCAAAGACAGCAGCTGCCCCCCACAGGATTTGCAAGGCACGCCAGCGCCGCTTATGCCTCAGAGTGTCCTACCTGGAGCAGGAGGTCCTAAGCTATAAGAACTTGGTGGAGGGCCTCCGCTTCGACCATGCCACCCTCGGCAAGGAGCATGATGCCCTGGCCGCTAAAGTCAACAGCACCCTGCCGTAGTGTCCCTTGCCCCTTTTTTAGAGACTTTTGGGGGGTGGGAATTGGGAGTTGTTTTTTTTTGGGACTTTTGAAGGACAATCGTTGGGGTTAGGGAGGGTCTTGCGGGAGATTATTTTGTTAGGGCTATAAAAATATACTTTTTGAAACTTTATCTGACCATACCTGTTTTTTACTGCTTTTGAGTCTGGTGGGTGGGTGCTTAACAGTAAGTTTGTTTTCCTGAATAGTCCTAGGACTTTAGTAGTACTACCGTCAATCTCTCGTCTCTCCTAATACTCCATTATACTACCTCTAGCCAAACGCTTATTTTACCTGTAATTTGTGTTTGAAAGTAGGGCTAGGCCCAGGGCTGGCTCCACGGGAAATGGCGATTAAGGTTGGCAATCCAGGGCGGATAAAATGTCCTCCTCATTGCGGTGGTACTAGTGGTGTGACACAGTGGCAGTTGCATGCCTATGGAATGAAAGAAAATGAAACCTGGTTTGTCCTTACTGTAGCATTACAACAGTACGATAGAGAATATAGCAGGTGACAGTACACTAGAACAGTGCCACAATGTAGCCTAACAAATGGTAAAGTATTGATAGTATAACTTGTACTTGTGTTGGATTTCTTTGACATTGGCTACTACTACAAGAAATAGTACTGAAGCTGAGTAAGTCTAGAATATATCCTCGGATTCCTTCACCAGCCTGTTGCTATGACCTTATCCTCCCCAGCAAGTGTGTGGAATTATTGATGTCATTTAGTCACACATCAAGCAAAACCACACAGCCCGGGGGAAGAGGGTTAGGGTTTGTAAAATGGATGGGAATGGGGGTTTCTTTTTGGGTAGGTTTTGTTGAGAGAAAAAAAACAAAAGCACAGCATGGACAAACAATAATTGAACATAAAGACATTTTTGGGTACAAAGCTAACCATAAATCTTTTACGTGACATAAAGGAAGTGCATGAACTACTGAATGCATTGTTACTGAAAAGTAAGTAGTACTTTCGACAACCGTGAATGACAGAATGCGACAGTACAGGGCTACATTAAATTAGGTTTAAAAAATAGCCGAAGTAAAACCTATAGAATGGCTGTAGGGATCAATTTAGAAGCAGAGAGAGATCCAAGAAATGCAGTCACACTCATAGAAGAAAACAATGGATACTGTATCTGTATGTTGTTGTAGTTGTCCTGTTGAATTTGGTAAGTAAGTTGCATGCAGCAAACAATTCCTCTTATTAGCGGCACTCCTCCATCCCAGCTGACGCTTCGTCCATCAATGTTGGTGACCAGAAGACACCCTGTCCACTGCCTGCCTGGCGGATGCTGAATTGCGGCTCGCTAATGTGAAGCCTGACTCCATCCTTTTTTCCCCATTGCACAGACTGAAACCCGGCCTGTAATTATTGAACGAAAAACAGGAAGTGATATATTACAACACCACTGACAAATAAATATAAGGTATGAACGCTGTGTAGTGCAAAAAGTCACACTTTGATTTTCCTAATAGACAGTACAATATTTTTGAAAGTGCGTACTCTGTCTGAGTCACCTTTTGAAGGATAAATAAGTATGGGCAAATTAATTTAGCGGATCTTTCCCCTCAAGCTAGGTGTACTGTAAACTGTGTTTTAGAACAAAATTAGACCTTCCCAGCAGTGCTTCCACCCAGACCCTTACTAAAGCCAGTCGCAAAAATGTAGAAGACCCCCAATCAGATCTGAAAAAACGAGGCCTAGCAGAAAACTGGTGACAAAACGTACTTTGAAAGTAAAAGTAGGCCCAAATACCCCCTTACCCACCGTGGATTGTATTCAAACCACTTGCAAGCAAGCAAAAGTATCCATAGCCAGCATCGCTCCAAGACTCGAAAACCCCCCCACCCAAACACATGCAATAGAAATACTGCTAACCCTAACGAGCCCTACGTTAAGAATAGTGGCAAAGGCTTTCTTTAACTATGCCAAATCCCCCCTTTCCCACCATGGATTTTCTTCAAATGACTTGCAACCAAAATTACACATTCTCATGAGTGCTCTAAGACCCCAGAACTCAGTTGCAAAAATCTAGAACACCCCGAAACACATGCAATCCTGCTGCTAGGGCTAACCCTAACGAACCCTAAGTTACAAAAAGTGGCAAAAGGCTTTTCCTTATGGATTTTGTCCCAACCACTTCTATCCGGTATTAGACCTTCCCAGGAATGCCCCAAGACCCGCCAACCCACCCGCCAAAAAGCACAACACCCCCAAACAGCCAAAAAGGAAAATCTCATACTTACAATATTTCTCGGCCTTCGATCCAGACGCGCTGTGCAGCTAGGCCATAACTCCCGTTTTCCACCACGGATTTCCTGAAAAGCAAATGCAATCAAGGTTAGACTGTCCCAGCAGTGCTCCCAGACCCCAAAACTCACCCACAAACACCCGGAACCCCCCCCAAAGAGCACCTCAAAGGCAAGCAAGTCAGCAAAAACACAAAAAAATGTCTGCCTCCGATTTGGTCCAAACCACTTTTATCCGGTATTAGAGCTTCCCAGCAATGGCCCCAGAGCCGTCAACCCAGGAGAAAACTAGTAGAAGACCCCCAAACAGCCAAAAAGCAAAAGTACAAAAATGGGGACTTAGTCATTTTCTTGGCAATTTCCCAAATCACTCCGCGCACGCTCTGCAGCTAGGCCCTAACTCCCCTCTGCCACCATGGATTTGCTTCAAACCTCTTGCAAACTAAAGTATCCATAGCCAGCAGTGCTCCCAGACCCCGAAACCCACCCACAAACACCAGGAAGCCCCCCAAACAGGCCCCCGAAAACGCTACATTGAGCAAAATGTCAGAAATAGCAACAAAAAAAATTCAGCATGGGTTTTGTCCCAACCACTTCTATCCGGTATTAGACCTTCCCAGGAATGCCCCAAGACCCGCCAACCCACCCGCCAAAAAGCACAACACCCCCAAACAGCCAAAAAGGAAAATCTCATACTTACAATATTTCTCGGCCTTCGGTCCAAACACGCTGTGCAGCTAGGCCATAACTCCCGTTTTCCACCACGGATTTCCTGAAAAGTAAATGCAATCAAGATTAGACTGTCCCAGCAGTGCTCCCAGACCCCAAAACTCACCCACAAACACCCGGAACCCCCCCAAAGAGCACCTCAAAGGCAAGCAAGTCAGCAAAAACACAAAAAAAATTCCGCCTCCGATTTGGTCCAAACCACTTTTATCCGGTATTAGAGCTTTCCAGCAATGGCCCCAGAGCCGTCAACTCACCCGCAAAGAAGTAGAACACCCCCACAAGTGCTGAGTCTTTCTTCATTGGGCGTAATCCAGCCCTCTGCTTTGATGGAAATAAGAGTCTGGAGGAGGAGGATAGAGGAGCATGTTCTTCTGAACTTGTGAACCTGAGGAATGCAGACTGCGGCACCTTCAAATCAATAAGCAAACAAGTGAAGACAGTTCTGCTGATGGGCTTGTTTTGTGATTAGGTGATTAAAGTTTGAATTATATTAACTGTGCACAACAAAGAAAGACAGACACACAGGAATAAAAGTGAATAAGGACGAAAAAGAAAGTTATTGATTCATTGTCTAATTTTCAGGGCTCGGTGTCAGGGTCCAGGAATAAGAATAAGGCTTTGTCATCATACTCTGCGAATTCAGGCAGGGTGAGCTCAGTGTCACCTAACAGAGAAGAAATTCCCTCATCTACGTTGCTGTCCACCTCGTCTTCATCCGGCGTGCTTTCTCGTACTTTGTAATCTGGTGGTATGAGGTGCTGATTCATCTTGATCATTGTTAACCTCTCCACATTTTTGGGCGAGAGGCGGCTCCGTTTGGGAGTTACAATGCCACCAGCAGCACTGAAAACACGTTCAGAAGACACGCTTGCGAGTGGGCAAGACAAGTAGTTTAAAGCCAGGTTGGAGAGCTGTGGCCACAATTCTTTTTTCCCATGCCAATACGCCAATGGGTCAGCATTAACATAGACCTCTGTTGAGTCATTCATAGTCCTGCACCATCGACTCAAGGTCCTCCTCCAAGGTTCCTCCACTTTGCTTAGCTGTTGCTGTGACCTTTTGAGAACCAAACCCAAGCAGAGTTAGCCAATCCTCTTCAGCATCCAATGTTACTGTTGTGTCTGGTGCAGATGATCCGGTTGCCGGTGTCTTTAACGGCTGAGAGGTCACTTGTGCCACAGCCACAGGTGCAGAAGTGGATTGTTTTGACTGGGGATGGCCTGCTGATGCTGATGTACTGCCTTTTCCTTCAATGAGCTGCCATTCTCTTTCAAACCTCTTGGCTGACAAGGTTAGCCAACGTTTGTACTTTGTAACATCTTCATCAGCAAAAGGAAAGAATGCTCGGCCTGCCAGCGCCTTTTTGTAGCGTGGATCCAGAATAGTAGCACAAATGTAATGCTGGTTTGAGTGGATCATTTTAAGACGTTCATCACCTTGTAGGCGCTCTAATAATTTCTCCGCCAAAACAAAAGGGTCGTGGTTTTTTTCATTTTTTTGAAACACAGAAGACACCGCCTTCAGTTGGTGCTCCAGCATGTACAACAATGGGATAGCTTTTCCCAAATTACAGTCCTCCTTGCTGACTGCACGCGTGAAGAACTCAAAAGGACGAAGCATGTCTGTCAGACTTTTAACTAGCTCCCATTGCGCCGCATCCATCCTCAGGTCCTTGTGAGCTGTACCCTGTTTTAAGAAATAGTGATCGAGTACCGTATACTGCTCATACAGACGCTCAAGCATGTAGAAGGTTGAGTTCCAACGTGTTGCCACCTCCTGGATGAGTGCTTTCACTGGCATTCGACGTTCATGTAGCAGGCTCCTCAAATGCTTCCGGGCCTTAAAAGAATGGCTGAAATGGTTGCACATTTTTCGGCAGGTGTCCACTACCTCGTACGCTGGACTGTCTTTATCACTCAAGAATTTTTTAACAACCAGGTTTATACAGTGCGCCAAACACGGCACTCTGAAATAGTGACCCAGCTCCATGGCCTTAACTACATTGGCGCCATTATCCGTGGAAACATAACCAATCTGGTGTTTTTTTCGGGACAGCCAGTGAAGGACCTTTGTATTAAACTCATCCAAAATGTTTTGTGCTGTGTGACGTTTCTCCAAGCCAAACATGGCTAGTGTTGCATGTTTCCGAGCAGCTTTAAAAACTTTGTCCGGGTCAACACCTGCGTTTAGCTTTGCTTTAACCCCTGAAAAAGAGACCCAGTGTGCAGTGATGCACATGTAATCAGCGCCTGCGCCACTGGTCCACATGTCTGTTGTCAGATGTATAGTGTGAACAGCACTCTTCTGCAAAGCTGCCCCAATCACCTCCAGCACATCTTCATGTAGTGCTGGAACCGCAACTCTGGCAAAATAGAACCGGCTAGGAACCTTCCATTTAGGGCAGAGCGCTGCCACTAATTCTAGAAAACCAACCCCTTCTACAAAAGAAAAAGGGAGAAGGTCCAGAGCTAGCATTTTAGCCAGCTTAGTGTTATACAGACGCGTCAGTGGGTGGTTGCGTTCATATTGCGCTTCTGTAAACAACATCTTTTTAATGTTGCCCTGGACCAAGCATTTACGGGATGATGATGATGATTTCTTCGACCCAGTTATGCTCGCTGATGAACTTTTTCGCATTGGTGTCTCACTCTCTCCCACACTCTTAGTGTGGCTCACATGGGGTGTGCTGCTGACAGGGGTAATGGGTGTAAGTGAAGTGTTTGACACGTCTTCTTCCTCCTCGTCATCATCAGATGAAACATCAACGTTTTCATTACGTGCAATTCGGGCTTCCTTGATCGCCTGTAGGTGCGCAAACCATTTGACAGCGTGCTTTCTTTCAAGATGACCTCTCTGGCCTCCGGTACCATAGTTGGAACCAAACTTACGACGACTAACTGCCAACTTACAAATTCTACAAATGGCGAGGTTTTCCTTTTTTGGGCAAACACTAAAGAAGTCCCAAACTGCGGACTTGAAATGTCTTTGGGGGCCGGAGGAGGCGGCGATACTGGTGGTGGTGGTCCTGCTGCTAATGCCAGATGAAGTGGAGGATGTGGATTGCCGAACTTCAGTACGTTTTGCACTTTCACCACCACTAATTGAGGTCGAGGTGGATGGAGGTCCCTTCTGGCGACTAAGAAATATAGAAGCGGTAGGTGTTGGTGTACTAGTTAACTCCAATGATTGTGGTGTTTCTTCCATTGCCTCCTCGTCGACAACATCATCACACTCAGCAGCTTCTTGGGCTAGGGTCAAAATGTCTTTTTGAGCGGAACGGATTTTCTGCCCATGCTTACACTCCACACCTCTCTATCCCTCTCATGCGTTCAAATGTTCTTGGCAAGGCTGTTCTACTCTGCGACTGCTCCCCTGAAAGACAGCAAGATTACAAGTAATAAACCAGTAAGAGAAGCAAGGCATATGCAGGACCATCGTACATTCAGGCTAGGATAAAATAACACACGAAAGTCAAATAAAATAATGGTAGTCAAAGGTCATCACAGGGTGTCAGACCACAAGAGTGCCTATAGCACTACACACGCCCATATCCACTCAAGCAGAATCACTGGGTAAGACTTTCTTCCCGAATAGGAGCCTTTGTAAAATTCTATGTCAAAGTCCAGGTATACGTCCTCCCCACCCAAGCCTACATCCTGATGCCCACTGTAACATTGAAAGCAGTTTTAAAAATTACTTTTTCCATGATGCCCTGAGCAATCAATGGTGAATGGGCAGTATGCCCGGTTGGCACAGCCCTTTACATAGGTATCCTAGGTACTACTTGCTATATATTGCTTTCACTGTTCTCTGCGTCCTTGCACCACTCAATATGATGCTGCATGGAATGTATCTATGTCACTTGGAGTGTTCGTCTGGCATCAATAACTGTTGAGACCAGAGGTTAAACAGGAAAGTCCCATGTACCTGGCGGAATATCTTTTACTTATATACTTGTAACCTTAACTCAACTGAAAATGATGTACTTAAGTTTATCCTGATCTAGAAAATAAAGAAGCTACCTGTTTATATGTCAGAGTCCAGGCTGATTACTGCGCACAAGGGACTTTCCAACACTTCTCTACTCAAATTAGATTACAAGATTACTCCCTTTGGAGACACTATGCTCCAACAGTTGTGTGACATAGAGTCACAGTCCAGTCCCATGTACAAATGTAGAGTGTCAGTCAGGTATGAAATGTATCTGATTTCGGTTGTACAGCTGGAGTCTACCAATAGCAGCTGAATACATGAAAGACTACTGGGATGACAGAAGGGGCCTGTCCCCATTATAGTAAAAAATGAGCGGCCAGAACAGTTCACAAGAGGAGGTGCAGCTGACAGGCCAGGAAAGAGGTATAGTAGAGGTTCGGGACCTAGCAGTGACAAAGAGCTCAGAAATCAGGACACAAGATAGAAGCAAAGGGGACACTTCCAGCAGGGGTCTGAGACTGAACATGACCTCAACAGTCTGGGTGTGCGAGTAAAGTCTGTGCAGGAACAAGTGCTCTTTAAATCTCCAAAGGCAGAGCATGAATATATTTGGGGTATCTCAAATGGACTGCCAATAGCCATAGGTGAGGGTTCACTGTTGTATGATGCCTCACTGGCTGTGGGCGTGGGGGGCGAAGTGGTGGTGAGTTGGGTGCAGACCAGAATTACAAGTCCATCAAGTCATCCCAGCAGGCTTCTGCCGACATTTTGCAGAGTCGGAGAATGTAGATGGCACATAATTGAATGGTGAATGAGTGGTCCCTTGCACTGAAAGAAATGAGCCATTGAGGGGATCTGGGCAGCTGCTTGTTGAAAGGCCAAACTGTGCTGGCAGAACAGCTCTTCACTTAAGGTGTACCAGCAGGAGCCAGATAACCCATTGCTAAAACGTTCTCAGATACCATTCTTTACTGAATATGAGTCTACACATGATAGCTAAAGTTCTTACTCCCATCCAGACAATTATGATGTGGTCTTCAGAAAGGCTGACAAAAGGGGTGGTAAGATATTCATTTGTTCCAGAAGAATTCCATGAGGGAATGATACTGCCCATTGTAGCAAATTAGTATCTGAAAAACATCAGTAAAATGCTCAAAATGGCCAAAAGACTTACTATGAAGGGACTATTAGGAATGTTTTGGGATATCCTGTGTAAATTCTCTAGTTAGTGTTTTCAATTAATGGTGCACTGCAAGCTTGAAAGTGACTCACTGTAGCATTCAACATGTAATTATGCTCAAGACTGAAGTAGATATGTCCTGTTTGAAATATTTTAGTTGCTGGCAATAGCTCACTGTTGTGCTATATGCACTCATATGAATTAGGACCACGTGAGGAACTTTGACTACAAATGTTAAAATTCACTCTCTGTGTTTTAACTTACTTTATGTTAAATGTACAACATTATTCTTTGTGCACTTGCATTTTGACTTGTGATTTCATTTCATGTCTGCTTAAAGATACAGAGTAGGAGTGTTTTAAAACATCCTTGCCTGAAACAGAACGTGTGGGATGGGAATTTGAAAGCATGAGAGAGAGAAATGTGTGGAAAGTGTTTCTCTGTCTCAGAGTGTAGTGCTGCATAACGGTGCCTTATGTTGTACATTGGGAAGTGAAGTTTTAACGTGCCCTAACTCCATCTTGAATTCTGACTCTGTCTAGCTTCAGTTCTGCACACACATCGGGCCCCCAGGTTACTCACGGTTATTTAGGTTATTCACGTTCAAGATTGTTTTCCCTCTTTGAGGGTGTTTATGTTTTCTTTGAGAGGTTTTCTACTTTCACAAACTTTAATTTGCGTGTATTCGCGTGCTGCATCCCGCTTTGTGCCTTAGTTGCCGCGCTATCATTTTAAATCGACCTGTTTAATTATATCTGTTCTATTTTAGTTGTCTTCTCCCCTGCTTTTATTGGGACTCATTGCACCCCCCTTACTTGCACTGTAATCGGTTTCCCACCGCTGTTAAGCGGGTCCGGTTCCTGGGGTGGGATTTTCTTTGGGCGCCATCTTGGAGTGGTGTGCACTCTCAGTGGGTGACATTGACGAGCGGTCTAGCGCTCCGGCTGAGTGGAGGGACGCCTATTTAAGGCGACTTGCCCTGTGGACCGCCTGAGAAGGTATTCGCGTGCTGCATCGCGCTTTGCGCCTTAGTTGCCGCGCTATCATTTTAAATCGACCTGTTTAATTATATCTGTTCTATTTTAGTTGCATTCTCCCCTGCTTTTATTGGGACTCATTGCACCCCCCTTACTTGCACTGTAATCGGTTTCCCACCGCTGTTCAGCGGGTCCGGTTCCTGGGGTGGGATTTTCTTTGGGCGCCATCTTGGAGTGGTGTGCACTCTCAGTGGGTGACATTGACGAGCGGTCTAGCGCTCCGGCTGAGTGGAGGGACGCCTATTTATGGCAACTTGCCCTGTGGACCGCCTGAGAAGGTATTAGCGCGCTGCATCGCGCTTTGCGCCTTAGTTGCTGCGCTATCATTTTAAATCGACCTGCTTAATTATATCTGTTCTATTTTAGTTGCATTCTCCCCTGCTTTTATTGGGACTCATTGCACCCCCCTTACTTGCACTGTAATCGGTTTCCCACCGCTGTTCAGCGGGTCCGGTTCCTGGGGTGGGATTTTCTTTGGGCGCCATCTTGGAGTGGTGTGCACTCTCAGTGGGTGACATTGACGAGCGGTCTAGCTCTCCGGCTGAGTGGAGGGACGCCTATTTAAGGCGACTTGCCCTGTGGACCGCCTGAGAAGGTATTCACGTGCTGCATCGCGCTTTGCGCCTTAGTTGCCGCGCTATCATTTTAAATCAACCTGTTTAATTATATCTGTTCTATTTTAGTTGCATTCTCCCCTGCTTTTATTGGGACTCATTGCACCCCCCTTACTTGCACTGTAATCGGTTTCCCACCGCTGTTCAGCGGGTCCGGTTCCTGGGGTGGGATTTTCTTTGGGCGCCATCTTGGAGTGGTGTGCACTCTCAGTGGGTGACATTGACGAGCGGTCTAGCGCTCCGGCTGAGTGGAGGGACGCCTATTTAAGGCGACTTGCCCTGTGGACCGCCTGAGGAGGTATTCGCGTGCTGCATCGCGCTTTGCGCCTTAGTTGCCGCGCTATCATTTTAAATCGACCTGTTTAATTATATCTGTTCTATTTTAGTTGCATTCTCCCCTGCTTTTATTGGGACTCATTGCACCCCCTTACTTGCACTGTAATCGGTTTCCCACCGCTGTTCAGCGGGTCCGGTTCCTGGGGTGGGATTTTCTTTGGGCGCCATCTTGGAGTGGTGTGCACTCTCAGTGGGTGACATTGACGAGCGGTCTAGCGCTCCAGCTGAGTGGAGGGATGCCTATTTAAAGCTCCCTTCGACGCGCAGGTCACTGGTAAAGCACCACCTGGAGATATTTGATCTTCTTAAAAATGAGTCCCCTGATGTGCTATTTTTGACCGAAACCTGGTTGCAGGACTCAGATTTTTCCATACTTAACTTGGCCTTCCCCCCTGACTATGCTATCTTTACTCTCAACTGCGGTACTAGAGAGGGGTGGAATTGCGATGGCCGTTAAGTTGTGCTATCCTAGTGAATGGAAGGCCCTAAAACTCCCAGGGTGTGAATGTGCCTGTTTTAAAATTTCGTTTAACCATCACTTTGCCTTCTCTGGCCTTTTAATATACCGCCCTCTGGGTGCGATGCTGCCTTTAGGGCTGCGATGCTGCCTTTAGGGCTGCTCTCCCGGACTTCATTAGTACAGAAGCACTAGGATGTGCAAATTTTAATGTCCTTGGTGACCTCAACCTCCATCTTGACTGTCTGTCCCTGCCCTCTATCCGGAGCTTCTTGGCTGATTTAGAAGCCTTGCAGTTCTCCCAGCTGGTGACCTACCCCACTCATCGAGATGGGCACATACTCGACCCGTGTTTTACAAACTTAGAGGGAATTAGAGCACTCTGTCCTATCCAGATGATTTGGACTGACCATATGCTGGTGAAAATGATTCTTCCCATGTCTGAAGCTCTTTTTATATCTCAGGATAAAACTATTTTTAAACGACATTGGAATAAATTAAAATTGGAGGATTTTTACTATTTGTTGGAAAAAGCACCCCTGGGCCCTATCACCAATGTTGATTGCGGATATGACTCCTTCTGTGAGTGGATCTCCCGTGCTCTCGATTCCTTGATTCCTTTGGTTTGGTCTAAACAGCGCTCAAAAGAGCACAGTCCTTGGTACGACAGCACCTTAGCGTCCCTTAAGAGAGCCTGTAGGCAGGCTGAAAGGCTATGGAGAAAAACGTTTGATCCTGTGCTCAAGGCTTGTTATTCTGCTAAAACGAAGATCTATCATAGAGCGGTATGCAGAACTCGCGCAGCCTATTATGCTCAAGAGTTTCTGAATAGCCCAAACCCCTCTAAACTGATATTCAAGGTATTAAAAGACCTCATGGCTAAAAGGACAACGGCAGCAGAAATATGCTCGGACTCCCACTGTGAGAGTCTGGCCTCTTTTTTCCTCGAGAAGGTGCATGCGATCATCGCACCTTCCCGACTGGCTCGTTGAATCCAGAGCGAGCCAGTTGTATCATGGGAGATAGCGAGTGTCTTGACACTCTGCCTTCCTTGACAATGGAGGCCTTTGGTTCCTTGAGCCTAAAAATTCAGTCGGGTTCTCCTGCGGATCCGCTTAAACCGGTTCAGCTTAGGAATATGCTGCCACTATGCCGTACTCCGGTGTTGTCTCTAATTAACCTGTCACTATCCTCAGGTATAGTGCCTATGAAGTGGAAGCAGGCCGTAGTTACTCCTATCCTGAAGAAGGCTACCCTGGATCCTCTCAAACCTGAGAACTACCGCCCTATCTCCTTGCTTCCCTGGGCCACAAAAGTTGCTGAGGCCCATGTGAACAGTATCCTGGCAGACCATCTTACCAGAGCCAACATTCTTGACCCCACTCAAAATGGGTTCCGCGTGGGCCACAGCACGGAGACGGCCCTACTTTCTATGGTCAAACACCTGCGTTCTGTGCTTGATGCGGGTCGAACTGCGGCACTTCTGCTATTAGATCTGAGTGCCGCGTTCGACACGGTCTCGCACAGGATTTTACTTCAGCGACTCGAGGAAGTAGGTGTTAAGGGCTCTGCCCTATGCTGGTTTCGGTCTTTTCTTACGGATAGGTCGTTCCAGGTTGCGATTCCACCCGGCAAATCCAAATATTACCCGTTGGCCCTGGGGGTCCCACAGGGATCATCGTTGAGTCCCACTCTATTTAATCTTTACGTTAGACCGCTGGCTGCGGTCGTCAAGCAATGGGGCCTGACGATGGTCTCATATGCCGATGACACGCAGCTGGCGGTCACGTTGAGTGGGGACTCTGATGTGGAGGCTCTCAGGTTCCGTGACGGTGTACGGGCAGTGGCCAATTGGATGAACTCTAACTGTCTCCAGTTGAATACTAAGAAGACAGAGGTCATGGTGGTCAGCAAGCAAGTGGGGCTGTGGAGTGACAACTGGTGGCCTCCTGAACTGGGTATGACCCCCTCTCCAGTATCGGAGATAAAAAATCTTGGGGTCTGGCTTGATCCAACACTCAGTTTTACTTGCCACACCAAGAGGGTGGCGGCTTCCTGCTATGGCACTATTAGAGGACTTAGGCCTGTACTTAAATTTTTCGATGCCCCCACCAGACAGCTGGTGGTTCAGGCATCAGTGTTGTCCCGGCTGGACTATGCCAGCTCGCTCTTGGCGGGGATAAACCAGGCTGAACTCACTCGGTTGCAGCGAGTGCAAAATGCTGCAGCCAGAGTAGTGGTAGGTCTGCCCAGGCGGTGCTCGGTTTCAAAAACGTTGCATTCGCTTCATTGGCTTCCCGTAAATCAGAGGATTAAATTCAAGGTCCTCTGCCTTGCATTCAAAATCCTCAAGGGTACGTCCCCTCAAATACTGGCGAATCTTTTAACACCGTATGTTCCTCTGCGATCCTTGAGATCTTTGGGTCAGAACCTGGCGGTGGTTCCGCGCTTCAGGTTGAGTAGAACTGGTGGCCGCTCCTTTCGAGTGTTAGCCGTGAAGTGGTGGAACTTCCTTCCTTCTGAGATTCGGGCAATTGATGATCTTCTTCTGTTTAGGCGTGCCATCAAAACTTTCTTGTTTGGTTCATTTTAGGCTATTTCCTGTCCCCTCTTTTTATCGGTGTTGTGTTGTGTTTACCTTCTCATAGCGCCAGATAAGGTCTGGAACATGTAGTGTGGGAGTGCAAGGAAAGAAGTCTTTTGTCTTAGAATGCTTGCAGGAGATTGGCCTGCAACAGTAACTTTCCTTGTTGTCGCGTGCATTGGCTCGAAAACAAATTTCTCCTGAGAGATGGATGCACCTGCTCAGTGCTGCATTTCCCGGTATGAGGAGTCTCTTGAAACCAGAACCGTAATTTGGAATCCCCCAGTCTTGTGTGGGCTAAGATGAAGATATTGCAGTGTTTTTGGTCTGTGTGCATATTCCGTGTATACCTTTGAGTCTTTCATTTGACAGTGTTTATTTCTTGTATTTGATTGCTTGCATTTAACAGTGCTTATTTCTTGTATTGGACGTCCATCATTATTATTTGGCTTGTGAGTGTTCCATTATTATCTGCTTGTGTTCTATTTCCTTGCACTTTGCTAGTGAATGTTTCATTATTATCTGACTTTTGTTTATTATCTGCATGTGTTTTACCATAATTATCTGCTTGTGTTTTATATTATTTGCTTGCATGCACACATACATATACATATATATCACCAAAATGCCACTTAAACATCGCCGGACTCTTTAAATAGGTGCCTCTGTCGAGCTAGTGGGGGCACATAGTTACATTTTCACCAACATCCCTGAAGGAAAACTGAGCACTCTCGGGTCAGTTAAAATCCATTTATTACCACGTAGACGCGTTTCAGTAAGAATTGCTTTTTCAATGAAGGTACTTCATTTTTGGATCACAGTATCACAATTTAAACCGTCTGAAGCCACTCCCATTAATTAAGTGCTATTGCCTTTAGAGTAGTCTACATAATTCTTTCATATGGCGGCCATTGCACAGTGTGTTTTTTCTTCCTTGTAACTATCACCACCAATGTTTCATGCAGATGTTATTGCTCTTGTAGCACTATTCTCGTAGTGACATTCAGCCGCATGAGACATTTATGTCTAAACTGTACTCATAGTTCTTCTGAGCGGTTTTGTTCACAGTGAACATATCAACCCTTTGGTGTCGTATATGCTGATACTCTATGAGGAAGCCTGAAGGGGCCGGTTATCGTAGCCATCCCCTAGACATTATAGTAATGTCCCTTTTTAAAGCAGGCATATCCTTCCTGTTTGGCCTCAGTGGTTCTGGCAGTGTTATTTCATATCTTCACCAAAATGCCACTTAAACATCACCGGACTCTGAACGGGTGCCTCCGTCGTGCTTGTGGCAGCACATAGTTAAATTTTCACCAACATCCCAAAGGAAAACGGAGCACTTTCGGGTCAGTAAAACTTGTGTTTTATATTATTTGCTTGCACACGCACACACACATATCTATCTATCTATCTATCTATCTATCTATCTATCTATCTATCTATCTATCTATCTATCTATATATATATATAGATAGATATATCCAAACAAACCCCTTCCAAAAGAAGAAGCGGAGGCCTGAGGGCAACAGGTAGGAAAGTCTTTAATTACTTAACACAGCTCCAGTGGCGGCGAATGCATTTCGGCTTTCGCCTTCTTCAGCGCCCAACACCAGAGTGGAAAAATTGCTGTGATCTTTCCCTGCTTCCTCTGTGAAATCTGTTGTGGGTCCGCTCCTCCCCCTGTCTAATGCAGTTCACCTGTTGTAGTTCGTTCATAGTCCTGCGAACTACAACTCCCAGGATGCCATGTAATGTCAGCAGCTCGGGTCGGTGGAAGAATGCGGGGAGCATTGGTGTTTTACAAATGATGTTTTGCGGAACCCATGGAGCAGGAAATGAAGAAGCACCAAACTGTCCCAAGCTCTTGCAGTCTCTCCTCCGGTCCCCTCGTACCGCCACAGCCACCAAGAACGAAAGTTCAATATGCAGGGGCTAACATGCAGATGCAGGCTGCCCACGAGAGAGGTGCGATACCTCCACTGCTCACGTCCTCCCGTATAGGCGGCGGGTGCCAGACGATTCCATTCCTGAAGCGTCCAAAATGCCGTGAGGCAAGCCAGTTCAAGTCCGGACCCAAAACGTGGCGGGGCCATCCGAAATGCGCCGCTGGCTGGCGCATGAATTGTATCCAAACAAACCCCTTCCAAAAGAAGAAGCGGAGGCCTGAGGGCAACAGGTAGGAAAGTCTTTAATTACTTAACACAGCTCCAGTGGCGGCGAATGCATTTCGGCTTTCGCCTTCTTCAGCGCCCAACACCAGAGTGGAAAAATTGCTGTGATCTTTCCCTGCTTCCTCTGTGAAATCTGTTGTGGGTCCGCTCCTCCCCCTGTCTAATGCAGTTCACCTGTTGTAGTTCGTTCATAGTCCTGCGAACTACAACTCCCAGGATGCCATGTAATGTCAGCAGCTCGGGTCGGTGGAAGAATGCGGGGAGCATTGGTGTTTTACAAATGATGTTTTGCGGAACCCATGGAGCAGGAAATGAAGAAGCACCAAACTGTCCCAAGCTCTTGCAGTCTCTCCTCCGGTCCCCTCGTACCGCCACAGCCACCAAGAACGAAAGTTCAATATGCAGGGGCTAACATGCAGATGCAGGCTGCCCACGAGAGAGGTGCGATACCTCCACTGCTCACGTCCTCCCGTATAGGCGGCGGGTGCCAGACGATTCCATTCCTGAAGCGTCCAAAATGCCGTGAGGCAAGCCAGTTCAAGTCCGGACCCAAAACGTGGCGGGGCCATCCGAAATGCGCCGCTGGCTGGCGCATGAATTGTATCCAAACAAACCCCTTCCAAAAGAAGAAGCGGAGGTCTGAGGGGAACAGGTAGGAAAGTCTTTAATTACTTAACACATATATATATATATATATAGATATATTATAAATAGATATGGGTATATTTACATTTGCATGTTGTTTTCATTTGACATCTGGGAAAGCCCTGTCTGTTAGAGAGGGTTGCACTAATACAACCCGACGCATCATTCTGAAAACTGTCTCTTGATGTGCCTCATTTGGTGAGGGTGGAGCCCCTTTCCAATTGTTTTCTTGCTTTACTGAATGCCTCTGCTGGGGAGTTCTTAATTTCTTTTATTTGGGAGTGTAAAGCAAGACACTCAGCGAGCTGCATTTTTCCAAATATGGAGAAATGAAGTATTTAAGCAAAGCAGCAAATGTAATATAGTGTTCTCGGAAAGTGGGGAAGAAAAGAAAACATTCATGATGTTTCAGTTAAATTGATGGGTACCCAAATATCTTTGGGCTGGTCTGCATGTATTAAAAGTAAAGGCTGTGTTTTTGTGGTGTGGTGTGATCACCATGGTGTAACAACTGTATTTCGCCCTATTGTGTCAAGGCCCCCTCACTGAGACTATTGTCATTAAGATGCTAGTCTATAGAAGGAGTGGAAAGCATTGTATAGTATGCTTTCATACAAACAGCGACAGATAATTCAGTTATTACGTATAGGATCTATGAGGTGTATGTTTTAGAATTAGGCAAATTCACATTGGGCCTCAACAGACGGACTCAAATTCTGCATCCCCTGGTTTCCAACTCTGCTAGAAGTAAAATTAAATTCTCCTTCGGTCAATTTTGGTCACTTCAATGACTATCCAGAAAATGTTTTCCATGCAAGGTCCTAGACGACACATTGTCGCAAAATGGCACATAAAAAACATCATTAAAAAGATCCACAATGGATGCATTTCTCAAAGTTTTACCTAAATTGCGAACATGTTTGTCTCAATTTTTTTGTGATTTTGGTTCACTTATAGTAAATCGTTGGGGCATTTAGGACATTACTCGATTACAACTGAAGAACAGTGATCCTTCTACAGATTGCAACGGAATATCTTCTGTAGTGTCTGTTAATTCCGGATGCAGTTGTTTGCATTCTGTGTCTCTGTTGCAAAGATAACATTGAAATATTTTGCTCTGCATTCAGAACAATACATTGGTTTCTGAGAACATAATACACAAACCTGTAACTCCACCCTGTCTCATGTGAACGGACCTTCAGAAAAGGAGATACACGTCAAAAGCAAGCATTTGAGTACTCATGCTGATTGCTGAAGTATTTTATTTGACTTTTAAACACATGTAGTGTGCATATTAGAGGAATATGTAACTTAACAATAACATTAAAAACTCAATGGAATAATCATAATAGGAAAGAAACAAACAGCGCAACAGCTGTCTAATAAACCGCAGTTTGCCAGACAGTTGTTTCTCATGCTCATCGGGAGAAGCTTTGCTGTATTCACCTACATTTCAATCAATAAAACCAATGATATGTTGGTACTGTTAATCTGATGTGCCTTCATAAATCTTTGCAAGCGACCTCGGCCCTTCTGTACCATGAAAATGCTAATAAAATTTGTAGTGAAAAAAAAACAATGATATGAAATGTGCCTTCCTATGTGCAACTATTATGCCCAGTCATGGGCCCTGTGCTCACTGTGCAATAGGACTCAAGCTACACCTGACTGATGAGGCCCAACGAAGTCCTAACCATTCTTGGGTTGCTTGTGTTCCTGTTCCGAGAGGGTCTGTCTTGGCAGTTGGGGCTGGACTGTTCCTACTGGAGCAGGATCAAGACTGATTTGCAAATGGCTGCCTTCTGTCGGAGTTGGCAAGGCAGGCAAAATAACGATGGACTGGAATGCGGCCCACAGTTATGACCAGTGGCTGAGATTAATACAAGCTTTCCATCTATCACTTATTGTGTACAATAGTGAAATATGAATAAAACCCTGTAACATTAGAGCACTGTAACTAACACAGAGAGGCCAGCTAAACAAGTATTGACATAGAAATGCTTTCCATCTTTATTTTACTCAAAGTCATTAACTATTATTTTGTAACAAATATGCTTTCCTCACTAGCTATGTCAGCTGGCACAATATCAGTGATCAATATATCTGAATGGGGACTCTTAGTTTGTAAGCAGGACATTTTCTGAAGCCTCAGTAATATAGGATTTGCTTCCTTCATATTTTATTTACATTTACCTGAATAACACCATCCCGCGTGTGAAAACTAAACTTTCCGACTTGACTTTCCTCCACCTCATGTATGCCCAACAACAATGTAGAAGGAATGTACCTAAAAGGAAAAAATAACAAATATAGGTGGTTGTGACTATCAATACAAACTACGTGAAAAACACAAATGAGTGGGTAGGATTGCCAATTCAAACAATGTAGAAAACACAAAAATGATTGGACATGACTAACATTCCAAGCACTGCTGACTCCCACAGGCACTTCCAGCTACAGATTTTGGACAACGCGAAGATATTTTTGGACAATTTCCCTATGCCACATACCTTGTATTAAATAAAACAACCAATGTAGGGTCGTGGCCCCTATTTTCTTAGTGGCTATTAAAGACATGCAATTGTTTCTTATTTATAATTGCATATTTCTGTTCTAAGATAGTTTCATTTTCATCAATTTATGCTGTTCCTGGAATTTCCTTCGTCCGGCAAGTATGTTTTTTAGCACTTAAGGTAGTTTACTTTCTATATTTTGCTTTCTTGATTTGTTCATCACTTCTTGAAGGTTTACACCAGGGGTTTACAACCTTTTCTATTGCAGGCGCATCTTATGTTCAATTAAAATCATCTTGGACTTCTAATATTATTGGTGTTGTAACAGTGACCACCTCAGACATGATTGTGCTAGTGCCCCCATATGCAAGATGGACAGCACTAGCAGGGGTTATCAACCAGTGCATCGGGAAGAGTTGCCAGCGGTAATGTAAACATGGCTTTGAAAGTTTTTAATGCCTCTACAGGGATCATACATAGTAGCCTTAGCTGCAATGCCCCTGGCACCAAGATAATAGTAGAAGTAATAAATCAACACAGCACCTCGATTTCTCACTTAAATACCATCTTTAAATATATTTTGGAAATGTAGCACTTGTTTTCCAAACATCAGCATAGGAGTCCTGAAAATACACACATTTGCGTCACAAAAAGACACTCGCAAATTTGATATACATACATTAATTCAAGCAAGCTTCTAAGTTAGTGGTCTGGGCTGCACACAGGAGAGCTACTTACGAGTAGCTGAAGAGCTACCAGTAGCTCTCGAGTTACTCACTAGAGAAGCCTCGGTTAAGTTTTGACAGTGGCAAGTTATCACAGAGGCCCAAAGGTCCCTTAGAGAAGCTTTGGCTGATCTGTCGGTCAATAAAGAAGTCTATGGAAGCCCCGGTGCAAATCATTCTTGGTCGCCCACTGCCTTACCTGTCCACCGAGCTGGCGTCTTCCAGTACAGCTGTAATGAATGTAGGTGGTAGGTTGTCCACTTGTCCTTTGTTTGTGGCAAACTCAAACTGCACAGGCCTCAGGTACAGATGGAACTCTTCGAAACCCATTTCTGAAGAATACATCCTGTACAACCTGAAACAACAGATGTGATGCTCAGTGATTTCTGTAAGGGCGAACAATCAATGTATTCAAGAGAAAACAGGATCTGTAACGTTGCCGCTTGTAAGGAGGAAAGTCACAGCTATGCAGCAAGTAAGGAAGGGATTGAACTGGTATTCCTTTTCATCATTATATGATAATAAAGTAATAATAAACAACTGCGATATTCATGATCTCTTTCACACACATCAATCCTACCTAAATAAGCAGGCATATCCGATTTGTATCAGATCAAATATTTTCTTGGGACATATGAGGTGTATTCGTACATGTCAAAAGCACTCTGTCATTTGGTGACTCAATTTACCATTCATTTATCAAATTCAGATTTTTTTAGTTATGAATGTGAGTAAATGAATCCCAATACATCACGCTGAATCGCAATCACTTTTTATAAAGCAATTCAACTCAGGTACCACCTCACTGCTGTGGAACCGACTACCTGCAGAGTATAACACGCCCTGATATCTTTCAGCAAACACCTAAACTCACATCTCACCAGACTGTATCTGTCAAACTAAGAAGCAATGCCTCTTGTCTACTTATTCCACTATAGCTTCTCTACAACAACTTCTGTCTCATCTCCTCTCATAGACACTCATCATTGTGCCTTTTTATTACTGTCCCCAGGTGATGTTCATTGTAAACTGCATGCCTTGTTTGTTCTATGTAAAGCTATCTAATATTTTTGTGGTCTGTGCCATATAAAACTGAGCAAAACAAATATTTAAATACAATTACCTATGGGGTCATTATGAGTCTTGTTCTAAACCTGAGTGGGGCGGATTAGGGATACAAATTTGTAGGAAAATCAAAACTTCTGCCAATTTCCCTCTATACATGATTTAACCAGGGGAAGAAAAAGTGAATGGGGAAAAGTCTCAAAACCGCATAAATCGATGCCAAACACCTATTCCCACAGGTATCCCTCATTCATGCCCAGATAAAACACCCTGCAGGGTTCAAATTACTGGTCACGTGTTTCTGGCCCAATTACCACAATACATGTAATGAGAATCTTATTAGCTGATGTATATGGGAACTAAATTCCATTAGTGAATTATTCCCTTGATTTACCGCTTTGGAAGTTGTATGTTTCCACCAACCTCTAAACCAGTCCCTTTGCTGATAGGCAAGTATGCCGGTGGCAGAGCGGGATTTTAATCAGAAGGCAGGATGGATACCATTTTGTAAATGTAAATGTACAGGAATTTATATAGCGCAAATCACCAAGCGGTTTCTAAGCGCTTGCTTAGGGAACCCGTCCTGGTATTCCCCTGTGAGATAACCCCGGTAGGGTATCCGCAAGGTGAAAGCCAGGCATCCCGCCGCGAGGGGCCGTTGTGGAGATTAAGCAAGCTATTGCCCAGAGTCGCAGAGTGTGAACCCGTGAATCGAGTAGGCACCAGAGCGAGAAATGTCGAGTCCATGGACATTTTAGGACTCAAGACCCTGCCGAGCCAGGAATTGAACCCTGGTCCCGGGCTGACCTCTGCTTCCAGGTCTGCCTCCTCTAACCAGTGAGCCACACTTCTCAATGGTTTTATTCCTGTTTGTATCTAAGGTTATGGAAATAATCCATTGCATAGAAGATAGCACAGTTTGGACTTGAATAAGGCAGGTCTGTTACCATTCAACATTGGTTGTTCCCACCCCTTAGACATGTACCTTCATTCTGCATGGATAACTGGGTCTGATCGAGCATGGTAAATGCCCCCTGGTGGAACTGTTATCTTTAAACGTTGAAGGAGTTGAATTATTTACAGTCTCTTGGCTTACATCAGAAGATGTATTTACTATTTGAATACTGTTGCTCTATTTGCAAATCTCCTTCTCATTGGAGATGAAGTTGTATGCTTCAACTGCTACCAACACTGCCGGTTTTGATACCTTTACAGCAGCCATTACCCTCCACAGAGTGTGTTTGATCTGAGCTTGATTTAAGTAAGAGTCCTGGCAAAAGTGATGTATATACCGACCCTGTTTTCCTTCTCATTCAAAATGTAGAAAAACATGTAAGCATAGCACAGAGGTATGAGGTTCTACACTAGCCCTATAGACACCTCTCTGCGGTTAAATTCACTGCTTTCCTGCTTTTAAACGCGCCCACACTAAGGGCTTCTGGTTCAAGCATCACACCTGTGATGACAAACATCTGCAGAAGCAGCTCCATGAAACTTTTAAGGTATGTCATCTTCGATGAAAACAACATGGTACCTTCACCTGGCTAAATGATTTTATTCTAACAGTTGAATAAAGTTTCCTTTTGTAAAGGTCCCACCTGCCATATGATCGTGGTCCGGTGAATGAATTGAGTAGCTCACCAAAAGGATCAACAATATTTAAATGATGCATGATCTGTGAAGTGGAGATCGACTCAAACAGAGAGGACTCTGTTAGCTCATTAGGGTTGGAGGTTGCGCCAACTAACACAAAGAGCTAGTGGTGAGAGTGGAGATGTGAAATAGTAGTCTGTCAATAAAATTCAAGTTCGACATATTCTGCAGCTGAAGGGTTTGGGGAAGAGGTGTGTGCATCAGATCATGGGAGGTCTGCAGGGAACCTGATGTTTGTGGGAGCCTGATGTTTATGGAAGAGTGAGAAATTGTATTAATGGTTGAGGGAAGTTGAAATCCTACTCAAGCAGCAACCACATTCCTTGTCATGGTGTGGCACAAGCAAACTCAAATTAACCTGCGTTCAACTCTCTAGTAGGCTGGCACAGAGCAGTCAGTCTTAACTTAGAGGCAATGTGTAAAGTATTTATGCAACACTTCAAACAGTAATAAAGTGAAAAAACAGAAGAACGATCCCACACAAATTTAGAAAAATAGAGAAAAATGTTATAAAACAATCAAGATGAAACTGACAAAGGTCCAATCAGTAGAACTGGAGTTATGATTTTTAAAGATTTAAATGTAAAATAGCACCAAAAATTACAAAATGCCAACCGCTGCTATCTGGTTGTGCGAGACGGGGAAGTCACAAGGCTTACTGCAATGGAGCATGGGCTGGATAAAGGGATCAGGTTAGTCCCACTAAAAAGTTACTGTTTCAGTCCAGTGCAAAGAGTCCTATTCACGGTGGAGGCAGCCGTGAGGAACAGAGAAGAGACATGGACGATCATAGATGTAACTCAAAGTGCAGGTTGGGCGTCGTGGATGGTCCTCGTGGGAACACAAAGATCCTGTTGTCATTACCAGCGGTCGGCCGGAGTTTCACACTGGCGTACCCCGTGAACGATCAAAGCTGTAGCGCGAAGTGTTGGGCTGACAGAACTTCACGTAGCCTGGCTCTGTGAATGACAAGGATTCAGCACCAATGGACCTTTCCGTGGTTACGAAGAGCCTAAAAACTTCAAATAAGCCTCTCTAAGGCCACATCAAGGTTCCAGGACCTGAGAGGCACCACTTGGGGGTCAGGGACTTGCTAGAGATGAATCTGAGTGCTGGTACAGGTGGTTGGGAGTTTGTAATTTCCCTGTTGCTCACAACAAGAGGCGTGCAGACTAGCCCTTGGAGTCACTCTGGGAGATCTGGGTTCAGGTGCAAGTTCAAATCCCTCTGTCTCACGGAGGAGGACAGCAGGGTAGTAATCCAGCAAGGCAGTAGTCCAGCAGGACAGCAGTCGTGAAACGTATCGGTCCTTTCAGCAGCACAGCAGACCTTCTTCCTAGCAGAGTTTCCACAGGTCCAGAAGTGTACTGATGAGTTGGTGTCTGAGGTCCAGTATTTATAGCTGGGTCTTCAATTGAAGTTGGAAAACCATCTAGAGGTTTCCCTTTAAGTGTTTCCTGCCTTCTCTGCCCGTGATTGAGCCTACATACAGGGGGTATGCATCCTTTTGTATGGAGGAAGGACACAGCCTTTTCAAGTGTAAGTAGGGCTGGGCCAAGCTCCACCCTCCCATGCTGCCAGTAATGGCGCGTCCAGGCACACCTTAACTCCTTATTGTGTGTGACTGTCTAGGAGGAATACACAAAGGCCAACTGCCCGCTTCACCCAGTCATGTGATCCAGTGTCAGGCTGCAGGCACTAAATGGCTTAGGCAGGAAAATGCCAACTTTCTAAAAGGACATCAAGAAAAAAGGGCAAAAGCATGGTTATGAACTACGGAAAAAGGCCTTAAAAGCCAGCAAGGGGAATCATTTATAGAATATTATTTAGGAATGACTTCCTTGAATTATCTGTCCAAATAGTGACAGTGGGAACTGAATCAAAGTAAAACTGGCAACATAGAGTATAGGAGAATTATTCCTAATAAACAGGCGAACTGAATCAATCAATTTCAAAGTCAGAGGGGCTCCACTGGCAATCAGTGATAGCGTCTATACTAGTGAGACTACCTGAGTGCTAATTTATTCACTGGAGCTTTATTCAGAATTTGTCCGCCTAATTATTTCATGGTGTATCTTCAACTTTCTTTCACATAGTGTCCTTCTCCCGCTATCTGTTCCTCTCCACTCTTTTTCGGCATCGCTCTATGTTCCTCTGTCTATCTCCATGTCCCTTTCTGCTGGTGTCTCCCTCCTGTTTCTTGGTTAGTTATCAAACTTCTCACTTTCTTGCTCACTCACTGCATTTCTGACCAACCCTCTGCCTTACCGTATCCGTATTAATCCCACTACTAGTAATCCTTTCTCACTCCCTCTCTCCTCTCTTTGCCCAAGTCTTTCTCTTTTACTTTTTGTCTCCATCATTCTGTCTTTCTCTCTTTCACAAATTTGCTCACCCTTCTTCTCACGCAAACGACTACTCTTTCTCCACTTCTCTCAACCCTTTTCTTGATTTTCCACCTCATTTTTTTCCGTATTTCCCATTCTTCCTTCTTTATTCTCTTATTCTCCCCTCCACCTCTGCCCTCATCTTTCTATGTTTACAAGTCATCTACTCCTCTATCATTTCTTTTCTCTCGCCTTCTTTGATAGACCACTTCTTTTTCTTTCTTTTCCCTAACTGCTCCATTTGGCTTGCACAATCGTCTTTTGAGTGTGTGTACGTACGTATAACCAGATATAAATATATATATATACACTCGCACATATTTCTCAATATTGCTTCTTTATTGTGCACAGTAAAAACAACAGAATGACATTTCTGTAAATGTGACTGATGGCGAGATAAAGCATCCTTTATTTATTACACGTTACTCAAAGTGTTACCAGGCCTGCCCCAAAATGAACCTGGAGAGTAACAAGGCCTCTCTATCTGAAGAGAACAATGCTCACTTGTTAGAAAATATGTGGTATCTCAAGATGGTGAGGGGAGATTGCACACAGAGTTGGAAATGTGTGTAGAATCATATTTTGTATCAGGGAACAGCTCGATTTGCTTTTCTTTTTTAGAGCTGTGAATCTCTAATGTGCCCCACTATAAGCCCCAAGGGAGAGGAGACTTCTTTTCACCCAGCATTTAACTTCCTTTCTTCCTTACGTACTTATTATTTTTAAGCTTAAACTTTAAACGTTTCCTTTGAGGCTGAACTCCACAGCGGTGTGATCCAGTGATTTCACGCTTTAAGGGCACAGCTGGGCTGGGTCTCATGCGACGGGGTATACAATGGAATTGCCAGCAAAAGGCACTCATGCTTCGAGGTGACAGATATCAGGCAACACATATTGCCATAAAAATCGACAGCCTTACTGCTGCTGCTGGGCAGTGGTCGCTTCTCTGCAGTTCAGAGTAACTGGTAGAATATATAATGGGGCAGGCAGGGATTATACATGTGCACTTATGTTTATGTGTGTGTCTGTGTGTTGTGCGTGCATGCACACAGAATACTTATTAAATAAAGTCATGTGCAACCATACACAAATATGATGCAATGTATGGAAACATAGGTGTACATAGACATTGAAGAAAAGCACCAATCATCATTCTGTGATCAAATAGGACAAATTCAGGTCCCACGTTTTATTAGTATGAACTCATCTATCTAAATGTCTTTATAACATCAACCAAACGTGTAAGATGACTTCTATTACCTTGCAACTCTTTACCTTTGGAACTTTGGATTTTGTGTTTGTGTGTGTGTCTCTTTATGTGTTTAACTAACTGTCACTCGAAAGTGTTTTTTTCAACTTTATTTAGCTCGTCCTCTCCCTCACCAAGGAGCCCAAAATCACCAGGCACAACTTCCGAGAAGGGATGAAAGCCATTGCGACCTGGATGAGGAACAGCTGCCTGAAGTTCAACTAGGAAAAAACCAAAGTCCTCATCCTAGGCTCCACCCTCTCTGCATGGGACAACACCTGGTGGCTACCCGCCCTCAGAAACACCCACCCCAACAGACCATGCACGCAATATCAGCATCATACTGAAACCAATCACTCACCAGTAATTGCCATATTAACGCCATATCCTGTGCATGCTTAAACACCCTCTGCATACTTTGCAAGACGTTCAAGTGGATCCCTTCTCCCCCATGAATCCAGGAAAACCGTCACTCAAGCCCTCATCAACAGCACACTGGTCTATGGCAACACCATCTATGATGGAATCAACAAAAAACTCCCCCGCAAACTCCAGACCATGCAGAACGCTGTACCCAGACTTATCCTTGATATCCCATGGCACAACCACATCACCCAACTCCTTCGCAACCACCACTCGCTCCCCGTCGAAAGAAGAATAACCTTCAAGCTGCTCACTTATGCCTACAAAGCCCTCCATAACATCGGATCCCAATACCTCAATGAAAATCTCCTTCCATGCCCCCAAGAGAAACCTCCGCTCAGCCGACCTCGTCCTACCCACTGTCCTACGTTTTTACAGGTCCAGAGCAGGTCCTTCTCCAACCTCGCAGCCAAGACCTGGAACAAACTCCCCCTTCACCCCTGATGGAGCCTGACACTGCAACATCTCAAGAGGGACCTCAAGACTTGGCTCTTCGAATGACCCCAATGGAGCTGCTCACACCCTTCCCCAACTCCTTGAGACCCACACGGGTGGGTAGTGCACTTTATAAAACCCAGATTGATTGATTGATTTATTTTCTCAGGGTAATGAAGCAGAGCAGTTGTGGTAAATAAAATATTACCCTGTCGGAATTTCTATACATTAACAAGGATCATGCATAAAATGAGAGGCAGAGTCTGTGGTGTCCGATTCATAAGGGCTTTAATTCAGTAACTCGAGTTAAGGGAGAATCGGGTTCCATCTCCACTAAGGATCAGGAAGGATCGTCATCTGAACTTTATTCACAGAGTACATTATTTATACTTTAAACGTACATTACATTGCATAGAGAAGGCGGGGCGCTCCAGGCGGAGCAGGCGAAAGAGAGAGATAAGAGCACATGGGCGTGAAAAGGGCGTGTAAGAAGGCGTACACGTGGGTATTCCCTTGAGGTGTCATAGGTGTGTCATAGGTGGGTGGATACATGGAGGGGGTCTGCATGGTCAGCAGGAACCTTTACCCTACTTGTGTGCGCTATTTGGTCATGACGTGGAATTGACGTGTAACTGGGGGAAGCTGGGGGGAGCTGACTTTCGTGCTAGTAGAGAAACCTTGAATGTCAGGACGACCTGTACTTCTGGTATTATCCGATATCTTGAGTTTGGAGGATGTATTATCTGAATTAAAGGTCGCTCGAGCAAAGGCTGCTCATCGCTAAGAGCCAGTGTGTGCATATATTTCGTCGTGCATTGCGTGGGGCCATGGGCCTTCTATGGATGCAAGTTCTGTAAATCACTTGAATAGAGACAGAAAGGCTAGGCCCTATCATCTGCAGACGGGTTATGTTCTTCATTAAGTAGGAATGTGTTTCCGTGGAGCGGAGCAGATAACTGTAAGCAAAATACTGTCTTGGCAGGCCAGGCTGGGCACCTCTCGGCTGAGCAGGAAGTATGCGAGAGGTCAGGGATACATAACTAAACTGCAGCTTTCAGAGTGTCAGGAGGCATGGAGCCTGAATTCGGGTCCTGGCTCGGCTGAGCCACAAAAACGGGTTCATCTCGACTTTTAAACGTGCACCATGCAAATACATTGGCAACATAGGCCTCAGTGCAGAATTAACGTTTCTTTCATGGAGGGCTTGATTACTGACATGCTAACATTGAACGGAAATGCAGAGGCATTATTATTACAGGCATGAAAGGGGAAATGCATGGTGCCATGGACATACATAGGATACATGTACATATATAGGGTGCATGTAGGGGACACATTGGCCACATAAAATTTCTATTTCCTCACAGTCCAAAGCCTTCTATGGGGAGGTGGCATGGGTTAGTGCTCCAGCCCTCTGGAATGCAACAAACACTCAATAAATCATTGTCATGTCACTGCTATTTCTTAAAAAAATGGAAAGTACTTTTCTACAAACACATTACTAAATACTACACACACAGCTTTTAGTAGGAGGAAAAAACTGGAGGGTCTCTCAAAGGGGTATGGCCTATGTATTTAGGGGTGTGGTCTATGTAATTAAGTGTGTGGCTTAAGAATGTAAGCTAAAATACTGTGCTTAACCTTGTATTCCGCCCAACTGGTATTTTGCTGCCTCTTTCTATGAATGTATCCAGATGTATAATAGAGCTACTGACATTACACCTAAAAAAAAAACAAGCTAGGACTATTGGCTTTGACAATGGTTGTTATCTGCATGAGGTTAATGAGCAGCAACAATGACTTTTCGTAAATAATATTGAAAATGCTTCAATTATGAAATTACTACAGCACTCTATTAGGAAGTCAAATCGAACTTTTTGAAAAATATTTACATTTACTTCAGTAGCGGGCAGAAACATAAAATTATGGTGCGGCTCGATTCCCAAAAAACTCACCATATGTATGTTGCTGGCCACACCCTCCGGTCACCGTCTCTCATTTCGGTGCTCTCGCTGGACTCGGGCAAAAGGGAGGGACTTCCTCCCTTGTGCCATGCAAATCCAACCAATCCTGGAGCTGTAGCGCAACTATTATTTCATAAAGAATATTCATGCACTTAACGACTTCTTCCAATACAATGGTAGAGCAGCTCCAGGATTGGTTGGAGCAGACCAAGCCAGTGCTCATTTTGAGGCTGGGGGCCTGCAGCTGCAATCCCTCTACTGGTTTTTCAGCCCTGGGATTGCAGGCTTTGAAGTGCGCATGACAGATTGGTAGGCTGTAGACAGCTGGTCAATCTTTTATGCGCACTGGCAGGGGGCTGACGTATGTGCAATTGCACTAATCAGCCCTGCCCCCTGCCCTAGCACTGAAGCAGCATGAGCCTGCCACACATAATACAATGTATTAATTACCATTTTATGAATGTGTGTGCCTGCTGCGCTGGCAGCAGGTGAGGCAACGCTCCTCCGCCATAACGGAGGAGCCGCTGCTGTTTCATTTATTGTGGGCTTGAAAAATGTCTGCTAATACTTGGTAGCAGCCGCCCAAGCAGCAGATTTATCTCCGTGGATCTGGTACATTTAGAGCTTGAGCTCTGCTCTTTATTCCTCCTGCCACTCTGCGGATTCCATGACGTGCACTTTCACATCACTCTCACGTCATATTTTTCTATTAGCTACTGATCGTGACAGCATACATACGAAGGAGTCTTTTTGAAGTTACATTGAAGGCAGAGGAAGAGTGGTGATGCTGCAAAGTTAAGATTTCTTTTTCACACTGAGGGTGAGGGCAAAAATGGCGAGCCTAAAAGGGGCCCATCTCAACACCTGCCGGTGCTGTGCAGAAATAGGATCTGGCCCACTTAGAGGCCCATGCAATAATTTACAAATATTTACAAATAGGTAGATGGAAATATTTTTGGTGACCTACTCAGAACAGTTCACACACCCAGAGAGCCCTGAACCTCTGCCCTGTCGTTTCAGAAGGCAGGACTACTGGCTTTGTCAGTGTGTCACCACATTAATTAAAAGCAGAAATAGACCAGGCAAAATTACTGTAATACCATTGAAATCACTATGGATGGTACCATCCTAATATAACCTTCATTAAAATATGCAATGATAGACTGCTAACTCAGTCAGTCAATAAAACCCTTCATGACTTTGATGATACCAAATAGCATTTCTTTTCTCATTGACAAAAAAACATTACCAATTCAATTGAAAGTGTACATGAGACTTCCTTCTACTTTTAACATGCAGCCATTGCAGCTTTAGGACCAACTAACAGGTGTTCCCCACACTCCAGAGCGTGTGTGCACAACTACTTGCTCTAGGAGTGCATACAAGTTAAACACATTTTTCCTGTGTGCATTGATATAACCCCCTGGGAGACTTAGGGAGACACATGCAGAGTTCTTCTGGGGGTTTGCTGCCCTTCTGGTAGTCCCACTCCCCCTCAACCATTGGCCACAGCACTGGCAGTGCCCCTGCTCTCTATGGGGCACCACAAAAGCCAATATGCTCATTTTTGTACACTGGCAAGAGATTATGGTGTGCTCATCAGCCCCAGTCAATGCATAACTAATGAGAGGGTTTGCTTCTTTCCAAGGTGTTTATTTCCCTTTACAAAATGCTGCTTTGTGCCATGATTAAAAAATGTTCATGTGCCACGTGAACCTGACACTCTAAAAGAGTATCTGGTGTACTCTTACTTCTGGGGCAGTGCAGGGAGTAGCTCCCTACTGCCCGGCTGACACCGAGCCTAGTCAACACTACTCTTCTGCTAGCATGGAAGCTGACATCTCATTTCTCCCAACCACATCCTTGCGGGCAGGTCGGTGGCATGTTCACCTCTCCCCAAGACACAGTCACAGGGAGCAGAGGAGGAGACACACTGCAGTGAAATGGAGTGCGGGACCACTCTTTTGTTTGGTTGCTGTCCTAGGGAAATGGAGGGCCCTGGGGACAGATTTCCTTTTTTGTCTGTACCCAAGGACCAGCTCAGTTGCGCCGACTCCCAGGGGCTTGGCCGTCCCAAGGGGAAGTATTAACAAAGAGCTATGGAATACTACATTTTCCTGCTGGGTCATCAGGGGGACTAAGCTTCTTTGGCTGTTTTGTCTGTCCCCGTAGGCCTGATTCACAAACATTTGGTGGTGTTGCACTTCTGGTGGTGAGCTCTAGCCATCGGGAGGGTATTCTACAGGTCACCTGCCCTCTAAACATTATTTTCCTTCATGGAGCTTGGTTTAATTGCTCCTGTTGCTGGACCTCTCCTCTGTAAGGGCTCCTGGCACCTGCCTTCATCTGGGAACTGCTTAAGCAGCCCCATGGTAGCTGCCAGCAGAGTAAACTCCCTGCTGCACTCCCCAAGTCCCATGGCTTTGGCTATCTTGCAGGGCCACCTGTGTGTGAGCATTGCAGTCAACATCCCCCGCCTCATAATAGAGCCCACCATCTTTAGCGCTAGTCCTTAGAAGATCCAGGGGAACCCTCCAGAGCACCCTCAAGCAGGACCACCCCTCTACTGTTCCCTCAGAAGGTTTGAGGGGGGCAGCACCACTGACCCTGGCGAAACACTCCAGGCCCATGGCTGCTAGCTGGAGTCAAACGTCTATCCTTTCAGAGGAGTCAGGTGGCATCTTCCAGTATTCCACTGGTGCCTTCAACAGTCTCTCTCGGATGCAGGGGAAATAAGTTCTAGAAGGGAGGCACCTCTAACCAATTGTAGGGTGCCACGTAATCACTACAGTCTTGCTACAACCCTCTTGCACAGTATTTAGGGGCATTTCCACATGGCATCTTGAAGTGGTCTATGGAAAGAGCTTCCCTGATAGCCCCCAAATGACAAAGCTGCCTGATCCCTTTCCACATAACTTCAAATGAAAGTCCCTTCTGTGTTTGGCTCCAGAGGTATGGCGACCCTTCTTCATTTCTGTGGGAGGGAGCCTTCTCAGGCTAGGAATAGTGTGAAAAGTAATTAGCACATGCAGATTACACCACCACCACTTCCTTTCTTAGGAATGAGCCAAGCACTGTCAAAAGCCCCTCTAGTGTCACGGAATGGCTTTGATCCTCCTGCTAGCCAGCAGAGTAAATAACATTGCCCAATAGTAAACATGACAATTATCCAAGATGCATAAGCTGTACAGATATCACAAAACTGACTTTGGATCTCCGCTTGAGGTAAAAACTGTACTTTGGAACAGATTTTTCCCATAAATTATAATTCAGTAAAGCACCTACTCTTTTCAAGTAAGCACTACAGACCTATCCTATGAATGCCTATTCACATTATCAGGCCCACACCAGGTCAGCACCAATCCCTAAGGCATTTGGTCTGCAACAGGCTACCTGTGTACAGAAACGGGACTGAGCTAGATGGTAGTCCCACACAGTCAGCCCACACATGGATGTGCTCACATGTAACTAGCCCAGAACGTTTTACTGTGCAGCAGTGGGCCTCATCCTAAAAGGTGGCACTCTTGGGTAGCACGATTAGTCAATTTTCACAGAATTTACAGTGCGTGAGACTCAGCTGGTTAGCAACGAATCCAAGGGAATTAAATGGGTGACACCCATTAGCTACATTGAGTACCACCAAATCACTATTAGGGATTCCTTATTTAGAAATAGCAAATAATCAGAAGTCAGTATTTCAAAACAGTTACTCTTCAGATATACTATTTTGCAATTTATAAGTAGCAATACCTTTAAAAATCACTGTTTTCAAATCGCAAAAATCCAATTTTGTAATCAGGGCCCAAGTATCCAACTCCTTCTTTAGAGAACCCATTTTAAATTTCGCCAGCATGTGTAAGCATTTCCCGCTGGTGAGGTACCTTAAGCATTTATAGATCTCCAGTGCTTTAAAAAACTGGCTAAAAAATCGCCACGCATCATTTCAGTGATCGAAGATAAGAAAGACCTAGCAAACAGAGCGCACGGATGGGCAACCCTGGGGGATTATGGCAAAATACAGCCACAACCATATCTCAATATTGGGATGAAAATTCAAGTCAAAGAAAAATTCCAAAAATTACGCCTTGGCGTAATCCCGATACTGCCGCACCTGCCACCTTGGGATAGAACACCGGCCTCGCAACTGTGTCATCTGTGCAAATCTGGCAAAGAGGACATTGTTTACGTGATCTGTATATGCCCTGAACTGAGGGACTTGAGGTGCAACTTATTGCTTCCATCCTTCAAGTCATATGCAGTTCGGACCTGCCGGCAGGCAGTCAGACTATGCTTCAACTCTAGCGACACAAAATTCACCTGCCAGGTCGCGAAGTTTTTTGACTTAACAAGAAAAAGACTTGACACCAATTAAAGCTCTCTTATTAGTACCCGAGTACAACCTTGATCTGACCATTGTGAACTTTGATCTTTTTAATCTTAACCACTTTGTGGTTTAAATGTTTTTATCTGTGTTTTACATTTTTTGTAAAGATTTTAATTAATCGTGTACAAATAAATATATTACCTTACCTTACCTTAAGAATTTATGGAACCAACAAAGTGTAATGTTCATTTAACTGGATAATTTCTGGATCTTTGAGATCTGCCAAATACTGTTCAGTTTATACTTTCATTTTAGTAATAAGACCATATTTCAAACAGAACAGACAATAAAACAGAACGCCAATTCTGACCAAAAAAACCCTGAACGTCAGCCATATTGCAGACCCCTACCAACTAGTTGCGCACCAGCAAAATGTCATACTAGGGTGTTTACAATTTGATGCAGGACAGATAGGTGTGAGTATCTGTAAATACTGTTGTAAGGTGTATAGATGACAGCACAGATGCACTTCCAGCTACCAGTGCCATCTGGCAACAGTAAAGAGTTGGAAGTGGTGTTGTAGTCACTGACCTGCTGAGCTGAGCTGTCTCCAGAGCACTTTCCATTAGGCGGTGGCGAAGAGTGATAAGCTCCAGGATCTTTGAGAAGGTCTGCGTTATAAAGGCTTGCTTCCCTTTGCCCTGGCTCTGTTCATCATCTGCTGTTGACTCCACCACGTAAAGACCAATATCTCTTAACATGAGTGGATCTTCCATCATGACATCTGTAAACAGCTAACGTGAAAAAGACAAAATAGACTTCAGCCAGAATTTTGTAGAGTTTGGAAAAAATGGCTTTGGGGCAACCTACACTTGGAATATTAAGATATAAAAAGCCAAACAAAGTTATAGATACATCACTGATGATAGTTACAATATATATTTCAATCCACTGGCAAGAATACAGACCTGTAGCATTTGTAAATGAATAAAGGATATTTTGAAATGGGATGGAGCTGAGGTTGCAGCAGTAGAGGCACAGGAGAGATGGATGGGCAAAGGTGTTTCGCCTAATGAACCGGATGCTCTTTTAATAGTACTCACTGCTAAATCAGAACACAATAAACTATATAGATCACATGAACAGGAACTAGAACAATGATTGAGAGGTGACTACCCAAAAAGGTGCTCACTACATTGGGTAGAATTCATATTGCAGGAACAATATATTTTTGGAAATTCTGGGTTCAGGAATATGGCACTACTTAACTGAAGAGTGCACCAGGAGAGGGTACTCTCTCAAAAACAATGCAGCTGGACAAATACAACCTGGAGATGGGGTGTAGCATTTGATGCTAGAAGTTGTTGTTAACTTATAATTTTATAGGTGTATTGAAATATAATCTGCAGAGTTTCTGTTTGTATATGAATGTTGCTATATACTATGGCTGTAACCATGTACTACATTACATATAATTGTGAAACATAAATATTTACTGCACAGTGGAGGACTGTCTGCCACTCCACACCCTAACAGGTAACATCAATGTTTTTTAGTTGCTGTGGGCTCCTCATAGTGACACACCAAATGTAACGATGAGCCTGCTTGCCAATGAAGAGCAGCACTCCACATAGTATCTCTAGCCAACAAGGTACACACACAGACACATCGAAATCAGAGCTAAACACCCCAGCGTGGGGTCTCAAAGCTGACTACACATGTACTGACATGCAGCAATGCCTTCATCTCCACTGAGAGTGAATCGTCTAGTTCCTGAGGTTCCTGCTTCAAATTTGAATCAAGCAAACAAACTGATTGGTTCAAGCAGAAAGAAATAATTATTTTAATGCACTATGATAACATAGGCATGGCCCTGCTACTATTACCTAAAATAACATTAAAATCTAATTGAGATAAAATCTAATGTTACCAGAGAAAATGGCCCTTTGCCATTTAAAAAAAACAGCAGATAAAATATCTGCATAGCAAAGAAACATACATCTCTCTGAACTTGTGCGTTGAAGGCTGCCCCTGGAGGCTTCATGTTGAGCCATTCATCCAGTGCTAGTTGAAGGACTTGCTTCTCCAGGTTGGTCACCTGGCTTGCTGTCTGTGGTCTGCAGAGGTGCTGGAATTCCTGACAGACATGTTCAAGAGTTTTGGGAATGAGACAAGCTAGACCCAAGGAAGGGTGAAACTCCAACAAGTAAATGTTCTTCAGAGCAGGGCTACAGACAAGAACAAAAGGAAACCAAATAAGGTTTTTTTTTTACAATTTTAGCATTGTTAACAATGAGAAAATACTTTGGACTGAATGTAATATGCTGCAATTAATGTAATATGTTGTAATGGACCTTGCCAGGCAAAGTATAATTTTCATAACAGTAATCAATGGAGAATCAACCAGTGCATAGCAAATTCATGCTTGGTTTTAAAGGCCTTTAGAAATTCAAGATAAGGATGAAAGGCTTAGAGTTGATGGAAATCAGTTCCAGAGCTTGTAAGTTGTAAGAAAAAGGGTATGCAAGGATTAATGTTATGTCTCCTTACATTGATTCTTTAGCTGGAAGGATCATAAACAGTAAGATATTTAATAAGAAATCAATGTAACAATAGACAACAATTATTTACTATTCATTTTAAAATGTTTAACATAAAATCCAAAACATCACACTTAGCCAATGTCTACATGCCTTTCAAACTAACACAAAAATGTAAAAAGATTGAGAAAGTTATGTGCTTAAGATGATGACTAGGCATGTTAAATTAAAGTTGTATATGAACCTAGTGGTAAAAGTACTGAGACACTTTTTTTGGGGGGGAGTGGGGGTGAACTTAGGAGCACATGTAGGCTTAGATTTCTTCATAGCATTATGTGAAAATAAGTACATCCTAAAAAAGACATTTCATTAACACAAATCCAAACTGACGAAAGATGGGAATTGCTTTCTTTATGGCATAATGAATAAAAAAATATATTGAAACATTTGTAGATTTTTTCAAAACAGCAATAAATCATTTATTAAAAAGGAGAAGGGATTGACATTAGGGTTCATAGAAAGAGTATACATAGGGTTATGTTCATAGTTAAAAGTAGGATTGAGGTTAGAGAAAATCTAGGGTTAGGATAAATGCTAGACATTGGATTATTGTTAGTGTTAGGGAAGGCTATGAATGTCTTTTCGGCGTAACAGAGAGCCTTTAATTGTATTCATTGTTGAATGGATTAAACCTATTAATTAAATTGTCTATACAATAATGGTAACCCCTTTGGGAGGCATTATGTGTGGAATTTTATGAGACCGGCCTCTAAACATTTAAAATTAAAAAAATAAAAAGGATCCACTTCTAACGCAAGGAAACAAGAACTTAATCAACCTACTGATGGTTATCTCAATTTTTTTCACAGGACATATTCTAGGTAGATGAATACACATGCAAAGCATCAGCCATTTTTATTTCCTTTAAAGTGCTGAATCTAGGATGAGTGAAACCTGCAAGCCCTAAACAGAGGACAGTCTGAAAGTAATGAAAGACTATCTACATCTATGAACGTAGTGATTCATTGTTTACTCTTCAACACTATTTGTCTTGTGAAACAGGATGGGTAACAAACATATTGAAGTCCTTAATGTCAGAACTTCAGAATGGCACAGGAACTAAATTCCGTTATGCTCATGTCATGAGTAAAAATGTTAAAGATAACATTAAGGACAACACTACGCTCTGAAAATTAAGTAGAATTAAGAAGATAATCTACTGATTTCCTGATTGGCCAGTGATAAAATTAACTACAAAAACATATCATCACATAACAACTATTCAGTACAAGAAGGTGCCTCATTGACTGCAGATTATTTACCACTTTCTGTTTCAAATTGATCTTTTAAATAAGTTATCAGCATGGCATAAAGGTACTAAATATAACAAATATAACATGTTAACAAATAACCCTATTTAGTTGGCAAACATACTCACCAGCTATTGTTAGTTGAGATGAGTTGCTTGGAAATTATGTTTAGTGGAAGCCCAAATTCATAGACGCCCCCATTCCTCTCTTCTTGCCAAATCCTCTGGACATATTCTCGCTGAGAATCTATCTGGGGACACGGATCATGTTTTATTCACCACATATCCTCGAGATGTAGGACCATAAGAATTCTGCATGACTGGGAAACAAGCCATGACTGAATGGACTTGGGTATTGTTGGTTATAGCACATACATGTTCCTTCCCTCTTTTGAGAGGCAGTCTATTTCTAGAACAAAAATTTGCAATTCTTCAAATTCCTTGATCTCCCTCTCCTCAAATGCAAGTCAATTGAAACAAAAAGATTGACTTTATGAGCAGCAACATTTCCTTATTTTGTTTTTGAAATAGTGGTGACTATGACAACACTGTAAATAAACATAAACATAACAAGAAATGCATGTCAATTTATTTTTCGGCAGGAGTTGTGAAAGTGAAAATGCACTCTGCATGATTTCCTATGGAAAAACTACAGTATTCACTGAAAATCCTTCATATGAGAATCCCACCTTGCTGGAACCATTGGCAAGTGGGCCTTATTCCTCTCTCTATATGTGAAATAAATCTTAATACCCCGACCCAATAAAATGAAATGTTCTAAGGGCAGCCATGTATTCCTCCATGCTTATTTATTTATATATTTATTGATAATGAACTCGACCCAAGAGGGTAAAAGAGCGCTTCACATATAGGATTGTTGCGTTAAAAATTACATCAGATACAAGAGCATAGTAAGGTACATTACACATAAACAATGTTTCAAGAATTCGTAGGAGGGAGGGGAGGAAGGTGTAATAGCGGGGAGATGAGGAGGAACTGTGCCCAATGTCCGGCTGGGTAGGTGACAGACAAGAGGGAAACCAGGGCCAATCTCCTCACTAGCTGTCTAGCAGCTCCACCGGTCATCAGCTATGTTGCTCAGGTCTCAACGTTCAGGAAAACCAGTTTTTAATTTATTTGATTTGAGAAGCTTATATAGCGCTGTCTAGACCAGAGGTATCAGAGCGCTTAACCAGGGGATTGTTGGATTACAAGGTACATCAAGAAGGATTATGTGGCACTGGCTGGACCCGGAAGTATCAGAGCGCTATGACAGAGGAGCATTGTATTACAAATTACATCAGTTACAATAACGTAATAAGGTACAGTAAACAAACAGCAATGTTGAGAGAATTTGTAGGAAAGGAGGGGACGAAGGAGCCATAGCAGGGAGACGAGGAAGAACTGTGTCCAATGTCCGGCTGGGTAGGTGACGGTCGAGGGGGAAAACCAGGGCCAATCTCCTCATTAGTTGTTTAGCAACTCCACCGGGCATCAGCCATATTGCTCAGGTCTCAACGTTCGTGAAAAACAGTTTTGAATAGATACATAGGCTACGAGGATAGAGGTAAAAGAAGGAGGCGGGGGAGGGAGTAAAAAAACTAGCCAGGAGGAGGAGCTGGGGCTACCATATAGGCTGATTGGGGATGTGATCAAGGTCTTTTCAGAGTCCGGTGGTAGGGAAAACTGGCAGCCATGTTTTTAGACATTTACTCATGAACTTCTACGAGTACAAATTGCCTACTCTCATAAAAAACATTTTGTGATGCACAAAGATTTTCTTCTCTGAGTAAACATGTTTTAATACTGGAAATACATGAGTAAGTAACACCCAAGGCTGAATTAGGACACACCTACTCCAAAAAATGCTTTGTGACACAGATCTAGATAGCTAGTGATATGCCTGAGTGGATGGTGCTTTTTTGTATTGGAACGGCACCAGTGGGTACTGCAGACTTTGGAACTTGGCTCACTCCCGTGCTGGCTGAGGAATAGATGCTAAGAGTGGGCGCAAATCAAAAGTTAACATCTTCCTTCTCTTGACCCTTATGTTTAGGCATCTTTCAGTTTGTGGATTCAGTGTAAGTAAAGGTTATTGTCCCTTTTAATTAACAGCAAGCAGATCCATCTCTGTTTCAAGTACCTTCATGCTTTTTTGTTTCATGTGGGGCAATCAATCGAGTTAAACCATTAGTACCTAATATTTTTCCTTTCTTGACTGTGCTGACTATATAAGATGTTTTGATATAGAAGTAGCAAACAGAGTGGTTGATCGGTCTTGTTTTTGTCCTGAACACTTCTTATGTGACAACTAATTGGACCCAACAGGGACCTTGATTGACCCAATTTATTTCTACAACTGTCAATTTCTGGGAAATTGAAGGTAGAGTCATTGCTCTATACTTCAAACTTCTTTTGTCTCTGCATGATTATAATGGAGGTGTTTTTAACTTTCTTGATCAATTAACATGGGTTTCTAGGTTCTTGGACTTTACTATATTTCTGTGTGAATGTTTGGGTTTTGAACCAGAGAAACAACAATTTTGTGGTTCTTTCACTCTTCTTATCTTTGCCGATATAGACAGGTTCAAGTGGGCAGGCAGCTCTCTTTCACCTCTAAAAACACCAGTGTATGTTGCACTGGCCTGAAGAACTGAATCCCTAGGTCTAGCTACTGAAAGCTTTCACTCATAGGAAGGCTTCATGTCATCAATGCTTCAAAAAACTACATATAGAATAAGCAGAGAGAGGAGGGTTGGCTTTGGGTCAGACACATTTAGTCCCTGACTTTCATGTGTTTTTCAGGGTTTGCCATTACTTGCATTGGTTGTCCCTCAAGGCAATGACATTTTGTAGATGTTAAACTGTCTCATTTGTAATCTAATTAGATTTGCATGATGGGGCATCAAATAGTTATTTTGTTAGATAGCAGATGTGACATGACTTATACCTTGTAATTTAATCCAGTGTGTGTTCTGTGACGTATTTACTTTGCAGACAGGATGACATTTTATTTGCTTATTTATGGACATTTTATTTGGGAAGTGGGTGCTGTTTAGATGCATTAGTCTGTCATAAAGGTATAGTGATAATCACTAATTGCTCTTTTGCATTCATTTGTGTTACTTTGCTGTATGATAAGATCATGTCATGTTAGAATTACAGTTTATTTGTGTTCCCAAAGTTAAGATGGGTGGGCAAATAGGCTTTCTTAAAAAATTCTCTACTTCAATTCCAAGGAAGAAATACCATTAATAAAAAACAATTACTATCCTGTTACAACTAACACCCTTACTCTGTTATTTCGTTAACAACATCGTTTCCTATTTTAAGAGTTTACTTTGGTCAGGAGTGACTTCTGATTAGTAATCTTGATATTCCCTTCTTAAAAGGCTGCCAGTATCTACAGATGCATGATGTTGTAGTGGCTGCTCAGTACAGAAGAGGTTGCATTCATTCCTGGTTGTATATTTTATGGGGTTAGAAGTGTTTGGTTTTTTCCCTTGGGAAAAATTATTAAAGATTCACCTGAACTCCTAACCAGCTTTTTTGCCAATTTCTTTGCCATGATTTGTAACTTGTTTTTAAAAGGGGTTTCGCTTTTGTATCCTTGTTTAATTGATATACTGTCTTCTCCGGTGTATACTATGCAAAGGATTTACATCTCATCGTTGGTTTATGTGCTAGAAGAGTTTTTGATGGTTTTCCAAAAGAGTGGCTTAATTTCCTACACTGGGTGTTAGTCCCTTTTTTGCTGTCAATTGAAGGCTAGCATATTTAACATTCAAGAATTGAAGCTATGTTCAGTTTTATTTGGCTGGATTATTATCTAAGTTGCAGTCTTCATAATTCTATTGCATGTTATATCAAAACTTTAGATCCTGCTGTGGTAAAACTGTCTTACGTTACTACCATGCTGTCTCGACAGGAGTTATGTATTATTGCATATGCTATTTTCGCTGCTGTATATTCAGTTTATGACAATTGTTCATCTCTGTCACACTATTATTTCACTTGGATTATTTAGTTCATGCTATTTACTTCCAATATACTTTAAAAAAGCATAATATAAATCTTCGGTCTGCCCATACAATGCTGATTTTCCTAACTGTCTTGTTGTTAAGGTTTGGTTTTATGAAAAACACAAATGAGAATATTATTCTCCCATTTAATTTAGAGTCTTTAACCCGCCTGGAAGTTTTTTTCTAAACAGGCAGCCTGTCACATTAGAGAAGACTGGTCTAATGAAATGTGTGACTCTAGGAGTTTGGGCCTCATGCTTGGATATGATGCAAAAGGAACAGCCTGCGAACTATGTCATGGCAAGTTCCCTTCCCTTCTTCACTGGTGACATAGGCATTGTAGTTATTGTTGTCTGGGTTTAGCCCTCGTTATTGGAAACAGTGAACAGAGGCCCGGCTAGCTATAAATGGTTTTCCTTTTGGCTCTCGTAGGAAGCCTTTAGATGTAATAGGGCTTGTTATGATTGGATCTGAACATTTTCCTATAGGATCACAAGAAATGTAGTTGCTGCTGTTGGTAAAGAACAGAGGGGAAAGCATAATTTGTGCCTCTGTATCTTTAATAAAGTTAAAATTGACTTCATAATGGGTAGGAATATTTGCAGGTACTTGTAATAAATAAAGGAACAACAAATGAGACGTTCTTTGGTAAAAGGGTAAACTCTTCCCATATTTACAACTAAGCACTTGGCAAGTCAAATCCTCTGAATTGCCTTACTGTGCATGCACATATGAGCAATAATATCCTTGTTCCTATGCTTTGTTTGGAATGGTATACCATCAGATAGGATGGCCTCTTAGAGATGTTCCCCTGGATTTTTTTATATGTTGGTGACATAATTAGAAAATGTTCTGAAAAATGGCTAATAGATACAAGGCCAAACGGGGAAGGTAGGTAATGGTTTATCAAATGACCCCCATACCTGTAATCCATCTTGACTTGGGAACCTCTCTGTAACACTGATCTCTGTGATAGCTTGCATCTAGTTGCTATAAAATCTACAAGGCTGGAGATTAGTAATGCTACACGTAGGAGAAACTGGTTTGCTATGTAACCCAGTAACTGGACAAACAGGTATACCTACATCTTGGAAAGTGGGAAAAAGTTGGTCGATCTTGGTCAGTTTGAAAACACAGACATTCATGCTAATTAAAGACCTATATATGGAAGGAGGATTGAGACTGAACTTTATGACTGCATCTTTAGAACCACCACTACGGCCCCTCGCGGCGGGATGCCTGACTTTCACCTTGTGGATACCCGGCCGGGGTATCTCACAGGGGAATACCAGGACGGGTTCCCTAAGCAAGCGCCTTGAGACCCCTGGGTAATAGTGCGCTATATAAATCGAAATACATTTACATTTACATTTACATTCACTACAGTGGTTAAAATGGAAACATAAAGGTACAGGGACGTACTTTCTCAGAGTACCTTTTTGCTACTGAGCAGTGCAAATACACTTCCATTAAAGGATTGCACCCTTGCTGTGAGGTACTGGTACTATCCCTTTTAAATGGAAGAAATGCAAGTATTGAGTACCTGAAATTATCTGCTCAATTTAAGCACTGGGTTACTAAATGCATTAAGTTAAGAAAACCTAGCTCACTAACAGGGTCAGACGTATCAACAATGTTTTTGGTCACAAACACTCCGAATGGGTGTCTACAAAACATTGTGAATGGGTACAAATTCGTTATTTGGAAGGGGCGTAATTTAGGCATCCCTTACAAATACCAAATCTGAATGTGACGTATCAATGTTTTGCGACTACAATTCAGACACAAAACAATGAAACATTTGCGACTTCCAAGTTAGAGTGATAACCTATTTACAAAAGGGAAGGGGTCCCTATCTTTGTGAATTTAAAAAAGTTTGGTGGGGAATAGGCAATGGTCCTGGAAACCACTACCAACTCTCAAACAAACTTTTGAAAAAAGGAAACTTTTTTTATTACAGCCCCATTTCCTTAAAGGAAAACGGACTGAATTTAAAAGAAATGTTTACTTTATTAAAAAGTGATCACAGACACTGTGGCTCTGCTCAACCCTAGCAGGCCACCAAAGTAGCGACTGGTCTGTGGGCGAAGTAGCGGGGCGGGGATTGACGCCGGACAACAGTGAGTTGGGGGGAAACGACAACAAATAAAAATAAAAATTTTAAATAAGGAAAAAAGGAGTTACCTGCTGCCCTGCACTCTTCTGTTCCATCCTTGTTCTCACTGCAGCACACAGGCTCCCAGTGTACCCTGCAGCCAATCCTGACACTGATTTCATGCTTGAAAGCAGCATCACAATAGGTCTGAGTGCCGCAAATTTGCGCGCCTAGAGAGACTGGGAGCTTGTGCTTGCTGTCTGCAACCCAGCAACACAGATGGGTTGGAGAGAGCTCAATGCACATGTCGGTTTGGCCATCTTGAGATGGCCGGCCAAACTGACATGTGCATACACTGAGTGCAGTGCCCAACACTCCCTCTCGTGACTGCACTGTCCCCGCAATTTCCCCGCCCCCAAGAATCACCGGCTCTGAGAATCTAAAAAATCAAATGATAATAAACATGTTTTTGTATTGTTTTATTTGACAGTTTTGAGTTTGGCGGGAGGGCGACACAGCTCCGACATAGCGGAGGAGCTGCCACTGCACCATTATAGTGATAACGCCAATCAAAGTGAGTTGCAATTTGGGACTTATTTATTTTCACATTTGTAAAATGTAATGGAATAGTCAAATGTTCCATAGTTTGTAGGAACAATGGTATTTGCTGGTTGGAGGTGCAAGGGGCATTTTGTAAAAGAAGGTAAACACTATTTACCTCATAATTTAAATACTCCAAATTCAAAGCTGATGTAAAGAAATGGGGTTCTCCCTGGATAAAAATATCATTACCATGGAGGAAATACAATCATGCTGTGTGCTGATGAACATTTGTGTTTCATTTACACATGTGGAATTTCAAATGCATACAATTAAAAAATTAGAGTACTTCAAAAAAATGCAAATGTCAGATATTCTGGAGTAATCTTAGTTTCCTTTGTGTCTCACTAAAAGTGGAAAATGTGCTCCCAACAGAGTATTAAGCGCATCAGAGCAGATTTCTGGCTTTCACACTTGACCCTTTGTGACTCAACCCTTGTATGTTTGTACATACCCTTCCTAAGATATTTAATCATAAACATAAACTACGGAAATTACTTTGATATTATCTTACTGATGGTTCTAATGGTTTCAATGATCTAGACCTAATATTATAGATTTGTGATTACCCCTCTCGTTTCTACGTGTGCAACAGCGTATAAAGTGTTAGCCTGGCTGCCCTTTTCGTAAGTTCTCAAGTTCGGGAAAATCGCACTGTATGTTTTAGGGTAGAGGAAATAAAGCACATAGTTTATTCAGGTGTCTTATTTATGAATCGCAATCTTCATCACTGTAATATTAACGTGCAATGATATGTCCTGTAGAAAAACTCAACTCACACACAGACCTGTAAATGAATATTATTATGCTTCTTTAGCATTTACTAAACTTCTGTTATTATAGATGAGTGAAATATTAAAGGAATTCGATAATGATATTAATCTGACTGATGCTTCTAGATCCCTAATTTAAAAAGGGGCATGTACTTGGTAAGGTCTTCATTCACCAACACTTTGACTTACTATTACTCAACTACCATGATTTTGTGCTTCTTTAGTTTATCTCTTTATTATCAAATTCAGGCTTTAGCACCTCAGCTTATCTTTTCTACGTTTCTCTTCAGTGCTTAATTTGAGCTGGTGGATGCAGGCGAGGCAAACTGGCACTCACTTTTGGGGACCAGCACTTACTTTTTCTCATTAGACTTCAAGCCAGAGCAAGAGAGGAATACATACAAGTGGTAAAGACAGAGTAAGAGAAAGACGTAAAAAAGTGACAAAGAAGGAACTTGAAAGAGTCAGATAAAAGGATAGGATGTGATTGGGGTGGATGAAAGAGGCAAGAGGAGGAATCAACACTATATATCCTTTCTATTTGGCACGCTAACATTCAATAGCAATGGCCGCGGTCTCCTGAGCAAAACTTTGGTAACCGGCACCCATTCTTTTACAAATTAAGTACTGTTATCATCTTTCCTGTCTATTTTTTGAAGAATGAACATGACCCAATTTCTTTTTCAATTCTCCCTTTGCTTCTATCTGCTACAACGGTGAGTGCTTCCTATATCCATCGTAATTGGCTCACCATTCCCCCCCACTTCTTTTACACCATATCCACCTGAAAATCCTGCGCCTTCATGTGCACTATTACCTATGTAAAAAGAAAGTATTTACTCGCTGGATAGCCAGTACAGCTTGATCTCTCCTTTGAACATCTGAATGTGGCTTACGAAAAACATCAAAAACCCTATGCTTATGACGGTACTCTGTAAAACAGTGCATGCTCATTTAGGGAAAAAATAAAATGTAGCTTTACAGAACAAGACACCTTCTTGTATTTTGCCTTCTTAACACACTGAAAAACTTGCATTATCTGAAAGATTGAAAAAAATCAGATATCTCAGGATCCAGTATGAGGTCCAGTTGCATTAACTTTGCGGGCCGAGTAATAGTAGTGGTAAAGTAATGTCTTATTTTGTGTTGGAAGGAATAGTGGTGGGGAGAACATGCAACTGTGTGCCTTTTGTGAGATCAGTAAGCATAGACGACTCAGAACAGTCATTCTACATACCTGTTTGTTCAATATTTCTTTTACCAGCTGCAGGTGAAGCCTTAAGCAGACAAACTCATCTTTGTAGGCCTGCACAAAATATCTGTGGCTGAAGTCAAACCGTGGGCGGCGGTAGATTATGTCACTTATAACTTGGGACAATGCAACCCTTTCTTCAGGATCAAGAGCGTGTTGATAAGCTTCATAATAACAGTCAAGTAGCTAGTGAGAAAAGGAAAGAAAAGACGTTATGCATGTTCTCACAGACGTGCACTAATTTTTAGCCACACCACATCATAGAACAATGCTCACCCATCATTTTGTCAGGAGACAAAAAAGTAATAAACCCAAAGTTGAAGATACCATAGTTGGTCCGGGGACATCTGCACCCTCATGTGCAATACTAGAGAATCCACTCCGTTCTAGACCACTCAAAGACAATACAGACTATATGAAGTTGCTGAAAACTGGCTCAGGAACCCTAAACCTTATAGAGTGGCATCTCTGAGCAATATGGTCTTCTAGGTGTGATCTTCAGGGAACTACCATCTTTGATTGTTGGGTTTTTGTTGGTCAGGTGTGCTCTACAATATGGAATCTGGGTGGACACTTGACTGTCTTGCAAGTGATCAGCAGCAGCAGAGTGGACTACCGTAACACTCTCTATGGCAGAATTGCCAATCAACTCCTACACAGACTCTAGACCATCCAGAATGCCGACCCAAGACTCCTACTTGACCTCCCATGCCATGCCACACCCACAATACACAGCACCTAAGGTAGCTTCACTGGCTCCCCATTCACAAGCGTAGCCAATTCAAACTTCTTATGCTCACATCCAAAGCCATACACAACACAGGAGCAGAATACAGCCGCAGTTACTTTCACAAGTCTACCAGACACATAAGCTCTGTTTCACTCAAACACACTCCCTGCATGCCCAAAAGCAAAACAGGAGGTCGCTCATTCTCTTACATCACACCCACGACATGGAACGACCTCCCTCAACACATCAGAGCCTCCTGCTAACTTCTCGAGTTCCACAAGAAATTGAAGACTTGGCTCTTTGTCTAACCACTTTGGGGACCACATACTCACACAAGAGAGTGGATACCCTCTCGGATGATGAGTGCACTATACAAATCGACATAACATACCAAAACCGAGCAGTTTTGTGTAGTTCAGACAAGGCATGAGAATGTCAGAAAGCTTTGCCTAGATCAGCAACAGTAAATCAGATTAAAACAGCAAGTTAGCCAAATAGACAATGCGAAAACAGGAAAAAATATCAACATCAAGTCATGTTGACTAGCAAGATGAAAGCAGAATGAAGAATAAGGGGAACAAATAAATGATTATTAAAGGTATACATCATCCATTAGCATAAAATAAATAAACCTGGTCATAAAAAGATAACCAGGGCATCTGTATGGTAACTCAAAAGGAACTAACATTCTAAAAACAAAATGTATATAGAAAATAGAACTAGGAGGTGCAATACTAATATATAGAATTGAAAAATCAAATCAGTCCAGCATACAGACAGAAGATCGCGTATGCCCAAGAGTCTAACTCATCTGCTAGTTCACAGTTACTCTCAGTCAGTGCACTGAAGAACCCAAGGAGACACCTCATTCAATTAGTGGTGGGCGAGCTAAAAAGAAACAGAGCTTAGCCAAGGGTCTGCCTTTGCTCTAAGAACCCATGCACGAGCCGAACCTAAAAAATATTTGACATATAATTCATGCAACAAATAAGAGAAACTTTTTTCAAAATTCAAAAAAGGGTATTTCTTTCACCTTATTTTATCAGATTATACCTGCATCGAAAGGTACTTATTAAAAGCTTTAAAACATACACTTAGAAACATTAGTGTCCATCCCCTCCCTCTGTCCTGTCCACAATATCATTGCTGAACTAAGAGGCAAGTCAGCTGTCATGTGAACTGTATATACAACCTAGATTCTTATTATATATGGAGCAATATATTAGTTTATTAAATAGAACACAAGAGGGTTTTTGTACAACACACATACTGAGCTCACATATTTTAAGTATCTCTCATATGAGATAATGTAGAAAAAGGAAGCTCCATGGAATAAACTATTTGCCTAGGATCGGATCAAACAATTTGGTTAAGTGGGGAAGCCAAGATTGATTCCAGGTTTAATGGTTTCACTTTGTGGAATTCAGCCACTAAATGGATATCTCTTGTCTTGTCTTTGTTTTTTACATCAAATATTACTGGATTGTCTTTACATCTTGGCGCATGAGGTTAGAGTGTGGATGGCAGACAGAAGCCACATGGAAGCTTGGCTCACTCAGGGCTCGAGGTTCCAAGATGCCCTCAAGCAGAGCTACAGTCGGGTATCTATCTGGCTGAAGCCTGGCTCGGGCTTTCAGTGGCTCGCCCACTTCTTCAGTGAGTTGATCAAAAATAATGAGGATACTCTCTTGACAATCTAAGACCGAAAGATCAATCCTAAAACAGTGGTGAAAAGGAAAGGATTATGATAAAGTGTAATACAAAGACTGACTTCCTGGCATACACAGGAAGTTAAGAGCAGTGGTGACTGAAAAGCAATAGCTTCAGCTTCTTTCTTCAGAAGAGGTAGTAGGGAATGCATAAAACAATTAATAAACTTTTAACATTAACGTTCAATGGATCCGAAAACATTAATACCTGCAATGGAATCCACCTTAGGTATGAGACCAGAATCTGAGATTGTGAACTAATTGTAACGACGTAGCTTAGCTTCCAGGAAACACATTGAATTATCATTACCTGCTGTTTATTTTCTAAGAGAGTGACCTCACATGTCCACAAGTCAAGCAACACAGCAAACCGGTCCACATTAGCATGTGCCCAAACTGAGATGTCCATGTCACCGGAAACACTTCTGCCTGCACTGAGGTCTGTTAAAAAGACAGCAGAAAGTTTGAGTATTATGAACCAAGAAAAATCGTACGTATAAACAATAGTTTAATTCTATTATCTTCTCTGAAATTATTCCTCACAAATTGGCATAGTGCACCAGATTGGCTACTACGGCAATGTAATGGACTTGCCTTGCGCTAACATGCATGAGGACTTAGGATGAATTTTCTATTAGGTGGAGGCCCTGCAGAAGTACACATGTGGGGTGTTTTCAGTAGAAACTATGATGGTAAAGAATAATGGCCTTCAGCAACATTGCCTCTGAAGACACAACAATTCAGCTTCCATCTATATAAAGTCGCCATAACACCAATAACAAATACAGCCATAGATTCTGACAAAGCAACCAAATACCTGCCTAAGACAGCAGACAATGGTGTTAAGTCCTCAAGTGCTCCTAGCTCACATTGCAACCTGTGTGGATAAGAGTGTCAAATTGAAGAATCATGAGAGCAGAAAGTTGGCTGGAGGAAAACAATAGTAACTGGAATGGGGGTTTATAGCAGTTAAATGCATACTAAGGATCCACTTGGTCATCACAAATAAGAGTGCCGAAGAAAGTATCATTAACACATACAGGTGGTGATGTAATGATGTGTCCTACAGAACTAGGCAGTCAGAAAACAATTTTTTGTAAATGTCTTAAGGGTATATATATATATATATATATATATATATATATATATATATATTCACAGAAAAAACCCTAGGTTATAGACCATATATAGTTAGGAATTTGCATTTACAAAACCTTGAAAATTCACTGAAAAAACCATAGGTTATAGACCATATATAGTTAGGGATTAGCATTTAAAAAACCTTATTTTATTTGCACAAAACCATTGAAATTCCATATATAGTTAGTTGCACTAACTATATATCGCGGACCCGCAATCCACTGCTAATGATGTCACATATTACATCATTCATGACATGGTCAGTGACATCACTGATGACATCACTGATGACATCTCAAATGACATCACTGATGACATCACTGATGACAACACCCAGTGACTGTATGTTTCTGTAAAGTTAAAATATGTCTTACATATTGAAGAATGAGTGGATGTATAAGTGTCTGGATGAAGGATTTAGTAGGTGCATGACTGACTGTATGAGAGAATGATTAAATGTGTCTCACTGAGTGCATGGGTTAGTGATTAAAGTGTCTTAATTTGGCAATCATTACTTATGTTCTTCTGTAAACTGCTGCATGTTTAAATCAGTAGCTATATCAGTAACTATATGGGTTATTGAATGGTTGCCCAAGTATTTGTATGGGAGACTGAGTATGTGTGTGGGTGGCTGGAAGGTGTATAACTCTGTGCATAGATGTGTGAGCAGTTGGTTCCCTAGGTGTATGGCTTCAAAAGTGCATGTAGAAACAGCTGTATGGACAGTTGACTGTGTGCATGAGTATATTGGTGAGTGAATGGATATCTCAGTTCTACATGTCAAAGTAAGTACATATGTAAAACACACTCCATGTGAGAGTTGACATATATAAATAAGTGAACATAAGAGCCAGTGAATGTGAAAGTGGCTGTATGAATCATTGTGAACTTGTATCAGTGATTGTATAAGAGAGTAAATATGTGTTAGTATATGTTTGAATAAGTAAGGTGTGTATAACTGTATAGTTGAGGAAATGGAGGTGTGATTGATTCTTTGCATGACTGACTAGGTGTGTGAGTAACTCCATGGATGAGTGACAGTCTGTGAGTGCCTGTTTACACTGAGTGTATCTAAGGTTATATTAGAGTCTGAAGATGTATTATCACATAAATGATATCATCAGTGATGTAATCAGTAATGTCAAATGAGATGTCAGTGATGTCATCAGTGATGTCATTTGAGATCTCATCAGTGATGTCATCAGTGATGTCATTTGAGATGTCATCAGTGATGTCATCAGTGATGTCACTGACCATGTCATGAATGATGTAATATGTGACATCATTAGCAGTGGATTGCGGGTCCGCGATATATAGTTAGTGCAACTAACTATATATGGAATTTCAATGGTTTTGTGCAAATAAAATAAGGTTTTTTAAATGCTAATCCCTAACTATATATGGTCTATAACCTATGGTTTTTTCAGTGAATTTTCAAGGTTTTGTAAATGCAAATTCCTAACTATATATGGTCTATAACCTATGGTTTTTTCTGTGAATTTCATTGGTTTTTTAAAAGCTAATATCTATAGCTGTAAAATATATTCTTTATTAAGTGACGTATCACGTAGCCCGTGAGACGCCTCATGATGCATCCCATAACCGTGACGTATCGTCTCTGCAGCGCAAACCAAACCCAAAACGTAAGCGCGCCAAAACACGCTTAAAGATATATATATTTTTTTAACCTTAATTAGACAAAATCCACACGTGCACATATCACAAACGTTCAAAAAACACAATATGTCGGACTCCCGTTACGCTGCCGGTTAGCTGCCCGGTTAACGTACCAGGAAGCACCTTTACCGCGAAAAATCGCATTTTTTTTTTCACCCTCCAGGGAACTTTAATAGCCCCCTCATCAATCCTAGGGGTTCAGGAGGGGTCTGCCTTACCCCTTTCATTCATTTACACCTTTTTTCCACCTCTTGTCTCTTGATCCCACAGAGAGACAAGATGGCGGCCGCTCCAGACTGTTTACAAAGATAACAGCCAATCAGCTTCTCCTCAGACTCCCGTTACACTGCCGGTTAGCTGCCCGGTTCGCGTACCAAGACGCGTCTCTACGGCGAAAAAATCGGATTTTTTTTTTTTTTTTGGGCCCAGCGTGGCTCTATAATATCCCCTCATCAATCCTAGGGGGTCAGAAGGGGTCTACCTTGCCCCCTTTCCTTCATTTCCTCCTTTGTTTTGGCCTCCTCTTGTCTCTCGATCCTACCGAGAGACAAGATGGCGGCCGCACCGGACTGTTTAGAATGTTGACAGACACCGGAGAGCCAATCAGCTTCGCTTCGCAAAGTTCCGATAAGCGAAAAGTACGCGAACCGGATCGCTGCCCGGAGCGCTGTTACAGATATATATCTTGATTTAAACGTTAATTTCTCAAAATCCACTGAAGCACATATATTGAGACCTAGCAAAGGCACATCGGGCTAACAGTCCCTACAATTTTGCCAAGTTTCGTGCAAATCCATTCAGCCGTTCGAGCTAAAAGTGAGTCCAACCGCCCTATGGAAAACTCAATGTTAAAAACGTGTTTTGGGACCCCCCTTTTTTCTCAGCCCCCCCTTGACGAAACCCCCCCAAATTTCCAGGAGCTGCTCAGAAACAAAATGTGCCATTTTCCTGAAAATTTCAGCCGATTCCGTCCACAAACGCCAAAGTTATTAGACATAGAATTTTCAGAAATCCCATAGAGAAAAAATCCTAACTATATATACCTACTGGCGACCGCCAGTAGGTTATATATATATATATATATATATATATATATATATATATATATATATATATATATATATATATATATATCTATCTATATATATATCTATATCTATATCTATATCTATCTATCTATCTTTATATATATATATATTTTTTTTTTTTATATATATATATATTTCGCCAATCCTGGTTTCACAGATATAAATCAGGCACCGACTCCGTGGGGTAAAGATCAAAGAGAATATTTATTCCAAATGACCAGACGCGTTTCGACGGACAAGTCCGCCTTGTTCACTACATCTTTATTCAATTCAATTCAATTCAAACTTTATTTCGTTTTTTTTCTAAACCATAAAAGTGCATAATAAAAGTACATCACATTAGAATTTAAAATCATCGTCACAGCCAAAGATTTTTAATAACTGACTAGGCCCTATGTCATGGATGGGGGAAAGATTTACACAATTCATCAGAAATTTCTAAAATCGCTAAAATGGAATAAAAGGTATAAAATATTTACATCAGGAAAAATTAGATAAGCGGGGGTACACTAAATTTTTGGTTCATACATTCCATTTGTAAAAAACTATTACTATTCAGACAAGATAAAACAATTGAAAAATTGCTATTCGACAACCAATCATTGTTGCTACACACAAATTATATGTTAAAAACCTGTTAAAAAACCTGTGTTCAGTACAGTGATCCGCCATTATCTCATGTTACATTTTGCACTTGTGACACACGTAGGAGCTGGGTGAGTTGCCATGACAACGTGTGGGGGAGTGAAGGACATAGGAAAGTTTGAGACTGAAATGCAAGTCATGTTTTAAACTTTACATTCTAATTTCAAAAAAATATTTAAACAATATTGTTTGTGTGCGTTTTGACATAAGACTGTCTGACTAGGCGTTTAGTGCCTATCGCTTAGAATTTTGTTGGACTGCGCCCTTTGCATCCTCGTGTTTATATTATATTTATGCATCTGTTTCTCAATGCGGATGCCTTATGTGATTATGTGTCCTGGGACAATGTAGACGGATGTTAGGGTTTGTATTGGAACGCTGCGCGTGTATAGCCCTAGTGGGCCTGAGTATTGGTGTTTTTTGCTGAGTTTCTCTGTATTAACGAAGACAAATTCTTGTCTCTATCGCTATGTAAGCTGTACTAAGTAATAACGTGAGTTCAGGAGAGCCAAAGATTTTAACTAAATTAAGATTAAAAAACACACAAAAAAGCATGAGTTAGTGAAAATATCGTGTGTATCCCACTTCGTGCAAAGTGAAAAAATATATATACATATGTACAAAGAGACGGTGAATCAGATGTTCTAGGGATTGGGTTTACTTGGGGTGTATGCGGCGATGCAAGTGTGGCTGGCTCAGTATTTGAGTGTCTTAGTACTATGAGATGTACACTCATGGCTTCATCCGCATTCAAACCATTAGGGATTTTGCAGACTAGCAGGATTATGTACTCGGATTCGAGACGTCTCAAGGTCAACTGTCTGTTGCCCCCTCTAATGTTCCTTTTTACGCTATCAATAGCAAAATATGTCAGGTCTTCTGCTCTGCCACTATGTTGTGTGTTAATGTGGCGTGCTACAGGGTATGTGGGGTCATCGTTTGCAATCGCCCTGAGGTGTTGTAATATCCTCACATGTACTGGATGGATGGTACTTCCCACATATACGTACACTGCAAAATCTGTTTTGCAAGTGTAGTGTTCCCTTATTTCAAGCAGGGTTTTTCTGAGTGGGGTCTTGACTGTTTTCGTGTTGGTTCCATTTTTTTTTTTTTACTTTATTTTTGTTGCAGAGCTAGACATTGTACATCTATTCATTCTGGTTTACTCACCAGCGTATATCGCGACATGCTCATTTACAGTACAACATAAGTATGACACAGCCATTTAGCCCACAACCCGGGGGCCGGGCGGCGTTCATTATTAATGTCGCGAACAGTACCGCGTGGCAAACCGTAATCACTTTGTGTCAGAGATGTCTAGCAACTGCTTTTTTAGTTCCCTACTCTTCGATTCCTCCATATAACTTAACCCATGCACTTAGTGGTATGTATTACTCAAGTACTATTCTCGAGGTGTCTCGTCCTGGTGGTATTATTATGTCTATCTGTAGTGATCTACTGGTAGCGCTCTATTCCCATCCCACTATTACGGGGTCATCAGCTAAGTCCTCCTACTTATAATTTTAGAACATACCATCCGTTGAGTGCTAACTGGACCTATCATACTAAATAGACCGAATGTTTCAAACTCCCCCTCTAAAAAAAACCCTCCCCCTCTCCCCGAACTGCTGATGGTGTGGGCTACAACAATTCTTTCCAACAATTTAAATGGAGGAGACCTATTGAGTTCCATCTATGCTTCTGTATCTCACAAGGAACACCTCTCTCAACTTTTCCCGGTCTATTCGTCCTCCGGAGACAGGGTATCATTCAACACACTCACTAGTTCGGACAATGTGCGCGCTGCTTCCAGACTTTTCTCATTAGCCGTACGGGCTGCCTGGCGCAACCTGACCATGCTCTCACTATGGGCCCATTTATGGAGTTCGTCCGCCCATCGCCTACTGGATGGGCCCTCCCTTGACTTCCAGTGCCAAGTGATTTCCCTCTGGGCCAAAATTAGCCCCAGATCGATGAATTTGCTAGTTATCTTGGTCTTCATGGTGTGAGGAAACCCCAGCAACAGACACGTCGCCATAGTATATTCCACTTGCCTCTCCGTAACCTCATTAAGAAGCTTACCCACCTCAGTCCAGTATGTCCCCAATTTCGGACAGTCCCACATCATAAGTTCTAACTCTACATCAGGTGCTAGGCATCTGGGACATGCTGCGTCCTGCACATGGAAATACTTCCTGATCTTTCCCGGTGTTAGGTACGCCCTGTGGATCATGAAGAAATGTACCTGCTGAAATCGTGCATTCCTACATCCCTTCCAGGTCCGCAACATGATGCGACCCCAAGTTGCATCTGGTATTGACTTCCCTATGCTCACTTCCCACTTCTGTTTGAGACCTGTCAGAGGTACCAGACCTTCATTTAGCATACGTGTGTGCAGGCAAGTGACCGCTTTGACCGTTCCCGCCGCCATCACCACATACTGGCAAGCCATTGTGGTCTGCGGTTCTGATTGCCCGGTCTTCCAATGCTTCATCATCGCAGTGGTGACTGCCATGTGCAATAGAAAACCTCCATCTGGAAGTCCGAATTGTTCTTGTAACGCCTCATAAGGCAACAATTCGCCAACGGCATACAGGTCGCCCACCATTTGCAACCCCAACTCCTCCCATTCCAGTAGTTGGGAAAAGTCCCCTCCATGTGGAAATGCAGTCAACATGCCTAGAGGGATCTCGGGCGCGTACGGGTGCATCACTTTTGCTCTCTTTTGACTCCTATTCCAGCACATCCTCAGGGTCTTCTCTTCTATGGTTAAATCCCGGATTACTAGGCGCTGTTGCATAACTATATAGGATAGGACATGCCTCGGTATCCCTGAACCGCACGCTTCTTCTGGGCCCCTAAACTCCCGTGCTATATTTTGTGTTAGGATCTGCAGCTGTGCCGCCAGATAATATAGTTCAAAATTAGGGACCGCTAGTCCTCCCTCCTGTTTTGGTCGCAACAGCGTATCCATTGCTACTCTTCTCCGTCCTGCTCCCCATAGAAAATCGATGGTAAGTGTCCTCAACTCCCGGAAGTACCGAGGAGGCACCCATATCAGAAGTGTGTGGAAGTAATATAGTAGGCGTCGCAAGGCCCCCATCTTAAGTATTGCAACTTTCCCCAACACCGAGAGGGGCAATGTTGCCTAAAATGCCATGTTGCCCCTAAGTGCCCTTATGCAACGCCCTACATTCCCTTCCAACATATCTTCTACTGTATGAAATATTCATACCCCTAGATAAGTGAAGCATGAGCGCTCCCATACCAATTCAACATCTAGTTGCGGCTGGGGTGTATCCGCCCTCAGTGGGAATACACACGTTTTGTTCCAATTTACCCGGAGTCCCGCTATTCTCCCAAAGTTCCTCAACATGCTCACTGCCCCCTTCAGGGAATCCGTCGTGTTCGCTAAGAACAGGAGCAAATCATCTGCATATAATGATATAAAATGCGGAAATCCCTCGCAGACCAAACCGCTATACTCTGTCCCTGATCTGTCATAGACCGCCAACGGTTCTATTCCTAATGCAAATAGCAGTGGCGATAGTGAACACCCCTGTCTCGTCCCTCTCCTTACCGGATATTCTGGTGATGTGGTCGCGCCCAGGCGCACCCTAGCTGCTGCCGAGGAATATAAGACCTTCGTCCAACATCTGAAATTCTCGCCCAGTCCAAATTGCTCTAGAACCCTGTCCAGATATTCCTATTCAAGGCTATCGAAAGCCTTTTTTATATCCACTGATAATACTGCTGGAGTCGCCTCCGCCCCAAGGTCAGTACTTAATACTCCTACCAAGCGCCGGACACTATGTGAGGTGTTCCTAGTTGGTATAAACCCCGCCTGATCAGCATGAACCAAGGCTGTCATGTGAGGTAGTAACCTTGAGGCCAGGATGCGACTCAGTATTTTGTAGTCCACTGTCAGCATGGACAGTGGTCTATAGGAGGTCACGTCCTCACTCTCCCTTCTCGGTTTCAGCAAGGGGACGACCAGCGCCACCCTCATTGATTCAGGTAACGTAACCAATTCAAAAGCTTCATTATAAACCTCCTGCAACTGGGGCGCTAGAGAATTGATGTATGTTGCATAAAATTCTATCGGGAGGCCATCCACTCCCGGGTTCTTGTTTCTAGCCGTATGTTTGATTGCCCCTCTGATCTCAGCTATTGTGATAGCCTGGCCAAGTACCTTAACGTCCTCCTCTTCTAGCTGCGGAAGCGCGAGCCCTGCTAAATAATCCTCCTGAGAGGTGTGGCGCCGCGGCCAGGGTGCCTGACTCCGGAATCTGGGGATCACGGTTCGATCCCCAGGGCCGGCGGCAGATTAGCCCAGCACCATGTGACTCTGGGCAATAGCTTGCTTAATCTTCCCGACGGCCCCCAGCGCCTAGAGACCCTTACGGGTGATTGTGCGCTTTACAAATGTGGATTATTATTATTATTATTATTATCAATGTCAGACGTTTCCGCCTCTAGATGACTCTGATATAGAGTAGTATAGTACCTGAAGAAGCGCAAAATGACTTCAGTCTGAGAATAGACCACCTCCCCGGATTCTGATCGGATATTAAGGACCAGGGATCCCCCCTCTCTTGGGTTCGCCATTCTTGCCAGGAGCGTGCCTACTTTATCCCCCTCCACATGTACCTTTGCTCTATACTTCTCGACTTCCCTCAGTTCCACCTCCGCTTTCTGAACATCATTCAACGCCACAGTCCTTTCTCCCCTGTATTTACCCATACAGAGCCCTGTCACTACCACTTTAAAAGCATTCCACTCTATTCCTCTAGCAAATGTTGATTCCTTATTAATAGTGAAATATTGTTCAATACCCCTCTGGATATCGTCCCTAAAGGCTTGATCTTCCAGTGTGTCTGGTCTAAGTCGCCATGTGGGAATCTCCGCCCTCACCTGCTGCCATTTAAAGGACACCAACTGTGGATTATGATCAGAGATAGTCCTCGCTAGATAGAGTGTGTTGCCAATGGTGCTAGTGATTGGGTGCACAGCACTGCATCAATTCTAACATGTAGCTCACGAAGAGCTGCCACTCTGCCACTCCGCTCTCTTCTTTGCTATCTTTCGAACCTGGGATTCCCCTAACGGGGGTGTGACCTATCCAGTTCCACATCTGTAGTTGTGTTAAAGTCTCCACCGAATATTACCTGACCAGCCAGGAAATACGCTAATTTCCCAGATATGGTGTCAAAGAATCGGGGCTGGTCTACCTTTGGAGCGTATACACTACATAGTGCTATCTCTCTACCATATAGCCTCCCCGCTACCGCCACATATCTGCTTTCAGGATCTACCACTGTGTGTGTGGCCTGAAACGGGATTCCCGCCCTCACCCACACCAATGCTCCCCTGGCAAATGCTGAGTAAGTTGTACCAAACACCTGGCCCCTCCATCTTTTCTGTAGTGTGACACATTCCTGTTTGGTGAGATGCGTCTCTTGCAACAACGCTATTTGTATCCCCCTTCTCACTAAATATGCATGTATCTTGTGACGTCTTGACATAGTATGTAATTCACGCATGTGCCATGCGATGCATTTTAACTCGGGTAACGTTCCCATTGCAACCCCTCCAGTCCTCCTTCCCCTTTACGTTTCGTGCGCCCACACCAGCGCTGCTAAACCCCAAACACAAAAAAACCCTCAAAACTTTCCTAACCCTCCTCCCCAGAACAGGTCCCAATAACACATCATTAGTCCTCGTCCAAACTACCATCTCAACCATCCTTGCTGGCAGCTGGTGGCCCCGCCGCCGCGACCGGAACTACACGTGGCCGCCGAGCGGGGGGACCACAACCCCCACAAACCTTTGCTTCCTTTGCTCCGCCCCCTCCCGCCCACTGACGCGTCCGGAAGGCGCAGAAAAAGACAGAGCCCCTTCCGCGTCGCGGGACGCGCGCGGGTGACGCCGGGCTAAGCCCGGGCAAAGGGCGGGCCCTCTGTGGCCCTCAGAGGCCCGAGGAGGACGGGACGGGGCCACCCCCTTGGCTCATCATCATGAAGAGGTAAAGAAAGACATTTGCTTCCTTTGGTTCTCCGCTTATTGACTTTGCCCTTCTCCAATTACATTCTCCCTTCCGAAGCGTAAGATTCGCCGATAACTATTCTGATACACCCAAATCACACTATGACTCGCAAGGGGGATAATATAGACTGCTCAACTTTGCCCATTGCTAGAGAAGTTGATAAAGGCGTATCTCCCCAGCCCACACAAACAGCAGACAGAGTACGCTTTTGCATGTTTAGATGACTTAAACACCCTGTGTAAAACCAAACATGTCTTAGTGGAATCGCCGCTTCCTGCTGGAAGCTCCTGTGTATTACTTGATACAGTTAGCCCCCTGCAACCCATCCCTTCATCCAAAAAAGCCAACACAGAAAACACCCAAAGGATAGTATCCCCCCAATTCCCATCTGTTAAAAGGAAACATAGTGGGGTTAATTACATCGGGAATCAATCAAAATTCCCAAAATTGTGCTCTAGCCCCACAGCTCCAGTCAGCAATTCTTCCATGACTCCTGAGGCTGCCGAGAAATTAGTCGTTCCAGCTTCTCCTCCTCAGCTTGATTTACTATCCCTTATTGAACAACTGGTCAGCTCTATTATATTACCACTAATAGAAAAAATAAACATACTAGGGGACAGGCTGACTGGAATGGAGGAAACCATCAAATCTAACTTGATAGCCAATAAATGCAATAAATGCTTTATAACATCTAATTGTTCCCACCCATCTACTACTCCCAATGACCCCAAGGCAATTATGCAAGATAAAAGGGCTCCAACCCAATCAATAGTACCTAACGCACCAGCCTCATTAGCCCATAAAACTTTTTTAAAACCTCTTTTGCCGCAGATTACTGCTCCTAGAGCACAGTATAAAAAAGCTACCCCTATCCAACTCCCTCCGGATGCAGCTCCTTTTGTATGTGTCCTCGCAGGAGTTCCATTACTTACACCGGGGAAAACCGAGAGACAACATGATTTGCTGAATAAGGTTAAATTTTGGTTGGCAAAAAGCAGACCCCTGCCACCTAACCTCGAGGGTACAATACTGAGTGTCAGAAGGGTGGGTTGGCTGGGTGCCCTCCCAAAAGACATTGATGGTGACCTAGTACTCGTTAGATTTAGGCAGAGAGACATTGTCCCAAACCTGCGTACCTGTGCACCCCAAGTGGGTAAGGGCCCAATCTCCGTCTGGGATCTGCATGATTTTTACCCTAGAATGCCGTGCATCCCCACATCCAGCCTAAAGGTAGGCTGCAACATGATAATGGGCAGAGGACTCCATGTACCGAGCGGGCGTAGCTTTACCACCTATACCAGACAGGAATCATTGTTTTATAGTCCCAAGTATTGGAACCCCTACTAATTACTGTTTGATTTAAGCTTAACCTGTGAAAAGTACGCTATAATTAAGATATTTATCCCCACAGGCTGGGTAAAAACTTTTTAACTTCATATATTATGTGTTATTGTATGTATGTTTTTACTTGTAACTGATTTTGAACTGTACACTTATGATTTTAAACCAAAATCGAATAAACCTATACTGACTGACAACTACCATATCAAAACACGTACTACTATCCTGCAGTAGCCACTACAGGCTGCCTTAAGGGCAGTGGGGTTGTGGTCCGATTCCGACAGGCGGCAGCTCCCGCGCCAGCCCCCCGCCCCCATCACCCCGCAATATTAAGGCACAATGATAAAGTTTACAGTTGTTACCAGGCCTCCCAGTGTCAGTAGTACAGTTTGTCTTCCTTGACCTCGGTCAGCTAGAAGCCACCTACAGATCATCAGCCGATCTGGGCGTCACCTCCGGGCCCTTGGTACTTTCGTCATCCGACGGTTCTGATGCAGATCGTCTCTTATCTCCTTCGGAGTCAGTCCCCTTTGTTGAATCCTCCTGCTGTGAACCAGTGATCGCGGCTGTAGCCTCCAATGCTCCTTGCTTATCTGCTGCCATCCGCGCACGTTGTATTTCTTTTTGTAGTTTATTTTTCTTGCGAAGACGCTGTGATTGGCGCATTCGTGGTGGTTTGGGCAGTCCACTCTCTCCCATAGTCCTCCGGTCCGTGCCTGCCCTGTACTTTTCAAGCCACGACCAAGCTTCCTCCGGTGTTTCGAAGAACTGTGTCGACCCATTGATTATCACCCTCAGTTTAGCGGGGAACAACAAAGAGTACTGTATACCTTCTTCCCTAAGCTCCTTCTTAACAGATTGGTATGATGCCCTACGCCTTTGTATCTCCTGGGTGTAATCCGGAAATATGGTTACAGCACTATTGTCCACTTGAAAAGGACCAACCGAGCGTGCATTTTGGATGAGGAGATCTCTATCCTTATAATGGAGGACTCTAGCCACCACCGGGCGAGGAGGGCTGCCCGGCGCAGGCGGCTTGGCCGGGACCCTATGTACTCTCTCGAGTGTAAAGAAGTGTGATAGACCCGTTGGGGCCACTGTAGTCCTTAACCAGTTCTCTAGATACGCAACCATGTCCGCTCCGGCAGTCCCACCACTCGGACGTTGTTGCGCCGATTGCGACTTTCCGCGTCCTCGGCCCTCTTTTCCAGGGTCTCCAGTCGCCGTAGCGCATCATCCAGTTTATGTTCTACTGTGACCACCGCTGGTTTGAAGTCTTGAAGAAGTAGTTCGGATTCTTTGACCCTATCCGCCAGTTTCGAATGATCCGCTCGTAATAACCCCAGTCCCGTCGCCACCTGAGATATGTCCTGATGGAGGGCCTCTCTTGTTGCTCTTATGGCCTCCAGGATCTGATCAAAGCGGATGTTCAGTCTCTGCTCCGATGTTGACGTTTCATCAACATCTCCCCCTCCATGAGCCCTCGCAGGGTCGGCATCTTCCTCCTTCCTTTTTGGGCTTCATGTCTCAGCCGTAAGTAACCCCTGTCTTCGGCTCTCCAAACTTGGAATCAGCTCGTGCTGCCAACCGTATTTAGCGTCCGCCGTGGGCGCCCATCGCCGGTCGACCCTCCGTAGCCCCCGGCTGCACAGCGCCGTGAGCCTGCTCCTGCCCCCACCACTGCAGCGTTAAGAACAGGCCCGCCACACCGCACTCACCGACCAGTAAGGGAGCCTCGAGCACCTCAACTCCAACTGCACTGCTCCAGAGCACTCCTGCCTCTGCTTCCTCGTCCCAGGCCTCTGTCGTTGTGCCCTCGGAGGTACACCGCAATTCCAATGACTTCAAAGCTGTGGCACCGAATCCCCGTGATGATTCTTGATCCACCACTGCCACGTGCAGCGTGTCGGGACCGCTCGTGCCTTATAATCAGCCTGCTCCCGGCTGCGCTGTACATTCAGCGCTGGGCCCTGTACTTGATGCCGTCATCTCCACGACCACCCTTTTGGTTGCTTCGTTCACTCCGTGACTCTTCCTCCGGCTGAGTCCCAGTCCGCCTCAATTTGTGTCCGCTTCAGAATTCATGCGAGGCCGCAGTGGGTCAACCGCCCCTCCGCTGCTGTTCGTGCCCAGAGTCGCGCCTCTGCACCTTGATCCGACGTGGTCTTGAGCTAGCTCCCTCGATCGGGTCCAGCCGCCATCTTGCGTCCGCTCACACCGATTCAGCTCTTGACTTTAACACGCTGCCAAGGGCTCCCGGAGGCGCCAATTCACTACCTGGTAGGCACGAAAGCTTCCGACCACCTTCCTACGTCCTTTTCTTTCTCTATCACCGTTATCAGGGCAGTTTTTCAGGATAATCGGCGGGTTCAGGGACGGAGCTCGCCACTCACGCCGCCTCCGCCATCAGCGCCCAGACCCGTGTTGGTTCCATGCTTGCACGCCTTGCATTTGGCGCATCTAAAGAAGCCTCTCTGTGCTTTGAGCCAAATGTTGCCTCTGTCCTGTGTCGGTGCATTGGTAACTAACTCTTGCCTCATTGATTATTATATATATATATTCACTGAAAAAAACATAGGTTTTACAGATGTTTTAGTTCGGAATTAGCATTTAAAAAAACGTTAGAAATTCACTAAAAAAACATAGGATTCAAGGACCTTATAGTTAGTTGAACATTTGACTCATGTAAAACCATAGAAATTCACGTGTTATAGTTAGTTGAGCTAACCATAACTTGTGCGCCTGCAATGCACTGCTGATGATGTCACATATTACATCACTCATGACATGGTCAGTGACATCACTGATGACATCTCAAATGACATCACTGATGACATCTCAAATGACATCATCCGCGTGATAATCTGATGCACATACTGATGCTCTAATATAAACTTTGATACACCCGTTCTAAAATATAGACTACTCTTTTTTTTAAACTGCACACACAAGAATGCCATATACTACGTGACACTCACTATTTCCTAGGTCTACACACACACATTCAGTCACTTATACTTGTAGTTACTCTTCAATACAGGACTATAATATGCACTCATACGTCTATACATGCAGTTGAACTCCTCTACTCATCCATAGAGTTACTCACATACCTAGTCAGTAAAGCAAAGAATTAATCACATACCCATTTACTCATGTATACAGTTATACACACCAACTTCGTTGTTTTTAGACATACCACATCACTTATTTATACAGATACTAACACGTATTTACTGTCTTATAAATCACTGATACATTAATGTAAATTGCTCATTCTGCGACATCAAAACCACAAAAGAAACACACATAAGTACACTTCCTGGCCAGGCAGGAACTGAACAACACCAAGGTCCACGGAATAATTATTCACACCCCTACGCTGGCCTGGCGTATGCAAGCCCAGCCCACTTTGCGTACGTATAATTAGGATAACGACGACGCCACATGTCCCACTTCTTCCACACTGCCTCAGGTGAAATGGCTGCATCCACCTCACATATCACAATGCGCAATAAAAAAAAGGGATTCATGAAGTGTACACCATCCTGGCAATCAACACTGGCTCTAAATTTTGAGCTCTACTGCCCGTGATCTTCGAAATGGATCCATGAGGTGTACACTATCCTGCAATCAACACTCAATCTGAATTGTGAGCACTGCTGCTCATAGTGTTTGCTCACACAACAATGACAGCAGGTGAGCAGAGCGGCCTGGGTGTACAGGGGCTCCAACTGAGCGCGGTGCGGCAGCAGGGGTGGGGTGCATCACCCTGGCTGGGCAGATGCGAACAGGCGATGTTGCTGTGCGTAATTATGTGATCTCTGACCTCATTCAGTCTCATCTCTGTCTCATTTTAAAGACCTGCTGCACCGTACTGTAGGCCTGAGCCAGTGGGCAGCTCTGCCCTACAAACACGTTTCGAGCTTGGTGCTGCAGGAGGGGTGGGGTGCATCAGCCTGACTGGGCACGTGCTAATAAGCGATGTTGCCATGCGTAATGATGTGATCTCTGACCCCATTCAGTCACAACTCTGTCTCATTTTAAGGACCTGCTGGACTGTACTGTAGGCCTGAGCAACCGGGCAGCTCTGCCCTACAGACACGTGTTGACCGCGGTGCGGCGGGAGGGGATTGGTGCATCACCCTGAGTGCGCACGCGCGAATAAGCGATATTACCGTGCGTAATGATGTGATCTCTGACCTCATTCAGTCACATCTCTGTCTCATTTTAAGGACCTAGTGGACCGTACTGTAGGCCCTGGGTGCACAGGTTCAGGCAAGCGATATTCCTGTACCTAACAATGTAATCTCTGCCCTCATTCATATGTTTCATTTTAAGGATTTGCTGGACCACGCTCTTTCTCGTGGACCCCAGCGTGATGAAAAGGTAAACACTGAGGGCTAGGTACAGTAGGCTGACGCTCTGTCTCCTCCTTCCTCTGTTCTTTTGACTCTCCCTCCCCTTGTCCCTTCCACTCACTCCCTCTCCCTCCCATTCTCAGTATCGTCCTTTCATTCAGACTACCTTTCTTTACCTCTTCCACATGGCACACATACTTATGTTTAATTTTTGTCTTGCAGGTTTTGAACGCTGCTGCCACAGGAGTCCAACCCACATATTTTATTTTATACTGTTTGTTTTAATAAACTGACTTTTCCATTTATTTCTGTTTTTATAAAGGTTATTTTTTTCCAATAAACTGAGTGTATAGATCTTCCTTTTCTGACAGTTCACTGTGAAAACCGTCTGTTTATAAAAGATTATGAGGGCAAACATTTTTAACTTAGCAGTGCACCTACAAAACATAATCCAACTGACTATTACACAAATGAAGCCTGGGTAATTCTACAACTGCAAGGGTTCTATGAGTGTATCACTATATAACACCATGAGTACTGCCCGCGTCATTACAGAACCAATAAGGCACTGCCTAGGACCACTGAGGCTTCAGGGACTGCCAAGGCCAACCCTGCATATTTAAATAAAGCCCGGGAGGGCGGCGATCCCCGGAATTCAGTTGGCTTCGAACCCCCCGATCAACTAGTAAACAATGCCCGGGAAGGGGACGGGCCCATAGGCTGCGAAACGTCTCTGTGCCCTCCCGTGCCTAATTTACATGTGACATTAAGATCCCCAGTCCTACAGAGACCCCGCAATATAATAATAGGATTGGCCACGAAACTTTACCCACCAGGAGCCTCATTTAAATGAACGCGTGAGACTCCGCTTTTTTTTTTCCTTCTCTCCCATTTTTACCATCGGATCCGCTCTATTAAAGCGATACAAGGTTTTCCTCCTCTCGCTTCAACTAGTCAAAAAGGATTTACTATCACAGGGTGGAAGCCATGCACCCGCCCTCCTTTAGCAAACACACAGGTCTCGCAGATGCACACCCCGGGACATTGTATGAGCTGCGCCTGGGAGTTCTCGCTTTCTAGTACAATGATGCATTAGTTACTGCATAACTACAGAATTAGTATAAACGCATACTAACCCTACATACACACGTGTAGTACAGCGGCCAGAGTGTAGTGAAGAGGCAGAGGAAGCGCAAAATCTAAAAATATAATTCCTACCAGAGGTCGGATGACATAGTTCAATGAGCCGACAAGCCTGGGATGAATAGAAACAGCTACACAAAGAAAACAGGTTTTCAGCACAAGGCAAGCAATTTTGAAATAATGGCGAGTGCTGCCTTTTTTTTCCTGCTCCCGCTCATCGCCAAATTTACGTTGTGAAGAGGCAGACAGCAGTAGTATTATTGCAGGAAAACAAGACACCTCAAACAGCCACCAACACGAGCAGACAGCAAAGCAACCGTCTTCTCCAGCACCGTGTACAAACTCCCCAAGGTTCCCTTCATGACAACCCTTCATTCTAACATTACATACATTACATTCTAGTAGAATTACATACTAACATTCTACTATGATTTACATTAGAATACTACACAGAGCACATGAATTTACAGCAATGAGCTCATGGTTTCATCCACGAGTCTTGAGACCGGTAGGGGTGAGTAGTTCGCTTCCAACTCCCTGTATTGTATAAATGCAAACTAACACTACTTCCACAGGTATGCTGCAGCGCCCAGAGTACATCACTTTACAGCAATTAGTTCACGATTTAGACTCACAGTTTAATCCCAGAGTCTTCAGACCAGTAGGGGTGACTACTTTGCTTCCCACTCCCTATATACTATAAACAAATACTAACACTACTTACACAGTTATACTACAGCTGCTAGTATCCTACAGTGCCCAGAGCCCAACACTTTACAACAATCAGCTTGGTTTCATCCCCGACTCTTCACACCTGTAGGCGTGAGTACTTCGCTTCCCACACACATATACTACAGCGCCCAGAGCCCATCCCTTTACAGCAATCACCTCGGTTTCATCCCCAAGTCTTCACACCGGTAGGCATGAGTACTTCGCTTCCCACTTCCGGTGTAGTATAAACGCACAATAGCAGTCAGTAGTTCGCTCCCCACTCCCTGTATGGTATGAACGCCTACTAACACTACTTGCACACATATGCTACAAAGACCAGACCACATCATTTTACAGTAATGCGCTCACGGTTTAGGCTCTCGGTTTCATACCCGAGTGTAACACCATATCATATCATCACCATGTCACTCTGAGCAACACCGCACTTTCAGACAGGTAAGAGTGACTACTTCGCTTTGCACTCCCCCACAGATGTTACAGTGCTCCTACCCTCCTCTTTCCCACTTTTTCCGCCCTTTTTTCCCCTTACTCGCTTCTACGGAATCATAAAATGGCGGCCAACACTTCCTAGTTGCAAGCGCTCGCAGCCAATCAGCAGCAAACTCGTAACGCCTCAGCCAATCAGATGGCAGAATTCCCAAATATCAATATCTGTACATTTCGATATTTCTCAAAAACTAGTGAACAGATTTACACCAAATAAACAAAAGCGTGCTTTCTAGACCAATACCATTCTCCCTGCCAAATTTGGGGTAATTCCGTTCACCCGTTCGACCTGTAGCCTTGTCTAAAGTTTCCTATGGAAATTAACATGGAGAAAACCCGTTTGGGACCCCCATTTTTTCTCGGCCCCCCTTAACGAATCACTCCCAAACTTTCAACATAGGAGCTGATATGAACAAAGAATTAGTTTTGAAAATTTCATGAAGATTCATCAAACGACAGCAAAGTTATAAGCTTTCGTAAACAGTGGAAGAGGAAGAATTCTATCAACTGTACCTTCTCTGCCCCTTGGAATAGCATTCAGGAGTCTCATGATATTGAATACACTTCATGTGAGTGTGGGGATTGGAGAAAATATATTAAGGGAATCAACAACTGGCGACTGGCTAAGTCAATAAAGCCAAAACGTCTAAATGGAAGCAAGAGCAACAAAACGAGCTGAAGTGGCTCAGAATATGTTTTAAAAAAGCAGCAATCCAACCTGCAATATGGGTGGGACATCAGATACAGGACGCCCTGTGGCAACTACAATAAAACAACTGTTTATACAACTGGGGAGATTACTGCGCAAAGAGATCTCCTGCAGTTGGGAAATTATAACGCTGGAAAAATATGTTGAATGTGGAAGGGGGCCCAGAGGATTGCATATCTTTACATTGTAAGAGTGGGGGCGTAACAATATGGATTGCTCCAAAACAATGATGCTGATAATCATCAAATATGCAAAAGTTGATGTAAATGAACTTCATAAAAAAATTGCTGAAATTGAATCACAAATCCACACATCAAATCAGTCGGAAGATGTACTTCAGAAATTTCAAATGGATATGGATCGCAATCTTGACAAACATGAGGAAGAAGTACAACTGCGCAAGCAAAGAAAGTTTCAGAGAGACGAATTTGAGTATGAAAATGGTACAATTTTCACATTTGCAAAAAGGTTTGATACGATTAAGCAACAATGTGATACTAAAAAACAAGCAGCACAAGAATCCTCCAGTGCAACACAGAGCGAATCCGAGTCTGGTGAATTAAGTTCAACAACAACTCACCACTTATCTTTTTAGACGAGATGAAGATACTCTATCAGGACCAGCAACATCCCAAAAACAGAGGAAGGGCCAGGGAACTGGCAGAACAAGATCAAGAGGCAGAGGAAGAGGGGCCTTCTCATCCAGGGAAGAAAACGCAAGACAAGACGAAGTGTCGAAAGAGGAAGAGGCTATCATCTACGGAATCGCACAGTGATGAAAAACTAAAGAAGATCAAAGGAGAGAAAAAACAAGATCTAATAGTCAATCTATCGAAATACCAACTCTCTGATGCTGAACCTACGCTCATGAATAAGGGCTTGTCTTTTTGCCCTGAAAGGCATCATGATTTAGTAGAAACTAAAATTGATGTGCATAAATACATCAGAAAAATAAAATTTAAAAAATACTTCACAAGGTCACCTGAAAGACTAAATGTGGACAACTTAACATCGGCGACATCTGACCCTGACCCTGAAACATCATATACAGTAGGAGATATACCAGCATTAAGAACAGCATATGAACTAGCCAATGATGTGGAAGACACTGAATTATCGGGCAGTCAGATGCTGAATGAAATGGGGATCATGACAACTCAACAAAAGAGAACCAAATTCAAAAGCAAATCCAAATTTTGCCCTGCACTATATCCATGTAAATAAGGTGGATACCTTTTATGACCTGGTAGTGGCAGAATTTGATAATTTGGATAATGTCAAGAACAACAAGCAAAAGGAAAATTTATCGGTTAAAGAACGAGAAGCATTGAATTCTCTAAAAAACAACGCCCTAATTGAAATTAAACTGGCGGACAAGGGTGGCAACCTGGTAATAAGGGATAAACAAGACTACGTTAAGGAAGCAATGTGGCAAATCAACAATATTACCAACTATGAAGTCCTAAAAACCAATCCAATGAATAACCTAATCATTGACCTAAACAAAAGAGTAAATAACTGGTTTGAACAAGATCTAATCAACGAGGACGAAAATACATTTCTTTTGGTAGAGACTCCTGTGGTTCCTACCACATTCTTCCTATCAAAAATCCATAAAACTTTGAAAAAACCTCCAGGACGCCCTATAATATCTAGCTGTGGCAGTCTTTATGAAAACGTTCCTCTATATGTGGATCATTTTCTTGCAACGATAGTACCGACCCTCAGTCCTTACATCAAAGGTACTGGAGACTTTTTGAGAATCCTTATGGAAACCATCTGGCAGCCAGACTATCTATTAGTCACCATTGATGTTGTGTGATTGTACACATCTATTGGACATGATGTTGGAATAAAGGCTACCTCTTATTTTCTCAACAGAGACCTATTGGTGAACAAAAACACTCAGTTATGCTGATAGAAATGATGGAACTTTGTCTTAAGAACAATATTTTCCTCTTTAATAAAAACCTGTATTCCCAGAAGTGTGGTACTGCTATGGGAATTTCTTTCTCTCCAAGCTATGCAAATCTCATGATAGGGTGGTGGGAGAAGTGCATAGCTTGGGGAGAGGAAAATGACGAGCATACAGCGAGGGTAGCCTTATGGCTTCGTTTTATAGACTATCTTTTCCTTCTGTGGAGAGGAACTGAAAACCAATTCCTGGAGTATCTGACAATTCTGAATAATAATGAAGTTGGGCTGAAATGTACCCACAACATTCACCCTAACCAAATAGAATTTCTGGACACGAGGGTGTACATCAAAGTCAATAAAATCCACACCTCGGTATTCAAGAAGGCGACCGCTACAAACAGTCTGCTACATGGGTCCAGCTTCCATCCACAGTCTCTCATAAGGAGCATCCCTCATGGGGAATTCATTAGTATGAAGCGTAATTGCTCAGAACGCAGTGAAATGGTAAAAAATTGAAAGAAACAACAGCACGCTTCCTGCACAGAGGATATAAAAACAAGCTAGGCAGAAAAGCAGAGCAGAGACTCTAATGGAAAATAAATTGAAAGATGACAAAGACGAAAGACCACACCTAATTTTGACTTACAGTAAAGAGAGCTATCAAATTCAAAAAATATTGAAAGAATACTGGAATCTGTTAACAAAAGATCCGGACATTGGAAAAGATCTTGGAAATTGCCCACGATCACATATAGGAAAGCACCATCCCTATCGGATACCATAGTAAGAAGTCACTTTGAAAGTCCCAAAAAAACAACATGGTTAGGGGCAAGGTTTCAGAAGATGCAAAACATGCAAAGCATGCAAAATTGTGAGAAACTTAAATTCCATCAAAGATCCAAGAGAAAGAGTTTTTGAAGTCAAGGATAACATCAATTGTGAAACAAGTCACGTTGTGTACATGCTGGAGTGCTTCTGTGGCAAAAGATATATTGGGAGCACGATATGTCGGTTAAAAAAGTGAGTGTTGGAACTCATAACAGCAGTGAAAAATGATGACACTACTTATGCGATGGCAAACATATGAGAACACATCCCGATTGCAATTGGATGGATATTAAATATTCTGGACTAGCTACTATACCGGTACACGAAAGAGGAGGCAATCATGTCTTGGAGCTGAGCCATTTGGAATCCAAACTAAATATACGGTTCCGAACAAAGGTTCCGATTGGGCTCATTGGGGACAAGGAAATGTATATACACTTATAAACACTCTGTAAATACCTTGTAAATATCCCCCAATTTGAATTAAGTGCCCCTGAGAACTGTGACAGACTTTATACGATTTTACCATTGCCCCAACTGAGAAAAACCTTCAATAAGAAACACTTCAAAAATGAGCCCCCACCCTCCATGATAGAATATGTTATGTTTTTTGATCACAAGAATAGCATAGTCATTTTGTTTTTTGTTACTGTTGACAAATCCCTAAATTGAGTATAGATCGTTAGGTGTAGATTAATTATCTAGCAAATATAAAAAATATTTTGTCAGACACTTAGTCATAAATCATATGGTCATATAATTTTTGATATGAGAAACATATATCATTTTGATTTAAAAGTAAATATCATGGATTAATGTATTAATTTGGGTACATGATATAAACAAAACAACTTAAATCTAAATAATCAATATGTAAAAGTGGATACAAAAGCAACAGAACTCTGATGGCTATTATGTGATGTATTTGAAATGAAATAATCAACTACAGTTCCCACAATACCTCATTATGGGTAACGTGGAGAACTACTATTGGGACTCTCGAAAACTACTGTGATCAAGAACCTGTGTTTGAAACGCATAGGTGGAGAGAAGGAGATCTAAATAAAGAATCTTAAACTACTGCTGAGAAGTGTGCCGTAAATTGAATGTTTGCTGAACAATATTGCAGTGGGAGTTGGCCCCCTCCCGCCATGAGCACCAGCTGTGAAAGTGCCCCCCCCCCCACTTATGGACCGTTTTGTTGTGATATATATATATATATATATATATATATATATATTTAGGAACAGTCCACTCCAATTCGGCTAGACAAACAACCAGCACACGATACCATAGGTTTATGAGTTTTTAATTAAAGCCCCTACCCCCACAACAGACGCGTTTCGCCAAAAGGCTTCGTCAGTGTTCACCTGTTAAGTACTATACAGCGCCATTTAAAGCCACCTCATCATATACATAAATGACGGTTTACATTTTCAGCAAAAGAATCGCAGCGGCCATCTTTTAGTGTGCAAATTTCGCAAAAACATACATATAGTCATCATGGCGTTGTAATATCATAAAGTGCTCAGTGCAATTTAAAAACATTCAGGTAAGCATTACTCTTTTTTATCAAAAGTGCATGCATGCTGAGATTTTGTGTCAAACATTATTCTACTCTGCCTGCTACGATGTTTATAATCATATTTCATTCGGACCAATGCCTTTATTTTTGCATCGTATCCAGGACTTTTTGACCTCTTAAACCTGCGCCCTGGATGGGCCTAGGTGGAACTATTGGATATGCACGTTTTATTAAGCCCTGAATGGGCAAAGTCAAGTAGAATTTTCAATATGACTCAGAGAATGTGGCTCTTGCAAGAACCTGCTTGTGGGAGAAGGTACTGTCAGATGTTATTCCGTACCCAGTTGTTTTTACAGATGTACCCACATTTCCTCATTATTGTTGAGTCCCCAGGGAACCGTTGTTTTTAGCCCAATGATATATTTAGACTCAAGAGTACGGAGTACTTTCTCTCTGTCACCACCCCTTTCGGTACGTTCCACTTGGTCAATACAGTAAAAGCTAAGCTGGTCCCTGTCGCTTTTGTGGAATTCCGCGAAATGTCGTGCCACAGGGTACGACTTGTCTCTATTCACAATTGCCCGCATATGTTCGAGAATTCGCATTTTAGTAGGCTTGATTGTACTGCCTATATAGCTTTTCCCACACGGACATAGGAGGCAGTAGATGGTGTACTCCGAATTACAGTTGAGTAATTTTTTTATGTTTCTCTCGGGCTCATTTCCATCAGTTTTACCTGGGTATGTTCTTATTGTTTTACTATTTTTACAGGCCTTGCAGGCTCGACATGGAAAATATCCTTTGGATTTAGAGATTTGTACAGACTTCTTCTTGTTGGACACATAGTGACTATGGACAAGATGGTCCGCCAGAGACTGACTACGTTTGTATGTTATTATAGCTCTGTCTGGAAGGACTTTTCTCATTACATGGTCAGTATTGAGGATATGCCAGTTCTTTTGAAATATGTGCATTATCCTTGCTGACTTCGAGTTGAATGTGGTTATCATTCTGGGACTCTCCTCTTGTTTTGACACCTGTTTTGCTACCAAAAGTTGGTCTCTTGGGATTTTCTTGGATTTCTCATCCGCACTTCACAGTACGTTATGAGAATATCCTCTGATCTGGAATCTCGTTTTAGCTTCCTCCTTTGCCTGAACGTACTCCTCCTCGTCCGAGCAGTTTCTTTTCAGGCGAAGGAATTCGCCATACGGAATGCTCCCGATTAGGCATTTGGGGTGCTGGCTAGCTGCATGTAAAACAGCATTCCCTGCCGTAGGTTTTCTATAGAACCGGGTTTGTATTTTCCCCTTATGTACATAGACCTCCAGATCAAGGTAATAGACACTGGTGTCACTGATTGTACTTGTAAATTTGAGGTTCCAGTTGTTGTTGTTAAGTGCGGCAATATATTCCTCAGCCGAGGTTCTACTACCGCGCCAAACCACAAACAGGTCGTCTATGTATCTTGTCCATAGAAGAATGTTGTCTGTCCACTGGTCTTTGGCCTCCCCCCAGGACTCGTGCTTCTCCCACCAGCCGACGAATAAATTTGCGTAGCTGGGAGAGAAGCATGATCCCATAGATGTTCCTCTAACCTGTCTATACAGCTGACCTGCGAACAAAAATATGTTGTTATTTAGGCAGAATGTCATCAATTGTATCAGCATTTCATTGTGGTCCCGGTATTGGTCATGTTTCTTATCCAGGAACCACTTTGCTGCAGCAATACCGTTCTCATGGGCAATACAGGTATAGAGGTTAACAACGTCAAGAGTTATTAATAGGAAACCTGGTTCCCAGGCAATATTGTCAATCAATCGAAGAAAGTCCTGTGTGTCCCTCACATAAGAGGGAAGTTCCTTTACAATTGGTGCAATGTAACCATCAATGAACCTGGATGCGTTTTCCAGTAAACTACCAATTGCCGAGACAATTGGTCGTCCGGGAGGTCTCTTTGGATTTTTATGGACTTTTGGCAAGTGATAGAATGTGGGGAGAATGGGCGATTCACATCGTAGATATAACAGTTCGTCCATGTTGAGCATTCCTTGATCTTTCCAGCCTCCCAATAGTTTTGTGGAAGTCCGTAATGCTCTTGTTATATTCTGCCCTGTTGATTGTTTTATAACAGTCTGTATCCCTTAGTTGTCTCAGGGCCTCCTCCTGATAGTTCTCTTTGGTGAAAATGACAATGTTTCCACCCTTATCAGAGGGTTTGATCTCAATGGTTTCATCACTGCGTAAAGATTTTATCGCTTCCCATTCTTTCTGAGTTATATTTGAGTTTTTCACATCTAGTTTTTCTTTTGCCAATTTTTCAAAGTCCATAAGAACTGCATCACTGAAGACCTCAATCGCATCATACTGTGTTTTGGGAAGTTTCTTCGATTTCTTTTTCATATTGCTAGGGTCTCTGAAAAAAAAAAAAAAAAATAAAAAAAAAAAATATATATATTTATATATATATATATATATATATCATCATCCAAGTGCCTGGAGCATTAGGAAAGCACACAACAGTGTTCCGTCATCCGGCTTTGCGCTTGTATGCCTGCCCCCAAACTCCACTTTCAGTAAAATTGCCAACGCGTTTCAAGGTACGAGACCTCTTCTTCCAGGGCTGCAGCAAATCACTCGAAAAACGTAAGCTCTGTTTTCGGCTCTTTTTATTTCAAGCCCCCCAGTGGTCATTTGTTGGTTGTAATGCCACTAGCATGATTGCTGGGACTTGAAGTCTGTGTTACGTTTTTAAATGCTTTTTCTTTGAGCAAGTTTGAGTTGATTTACTAAATTATACTCCATTCTTTTCCTTGAGTAGGATCGTGTTTGCATGAGGGCAGGCTTCATTTGAAGCGCACACAGTGCCAAGGGAGTCTTGTAAAAGTTCACGACTCCAGCCTCGCCCAGCTGGAGAGAAACATTCCTTTTCCAGTAAGCGATGGTGCCTTTCCCCACGGCCAGGCTGCCGTGCAAGTAGTTCATCATCCAAGTGCCTGAAGCATTAGGAAAGCACACAACAGTGTTCCGCCATCCGGCTTTGCGCTTGTATGCCTGCCCCCAAACTCCACTTTCAGTAAAATTGCCGACGCGTTTCAAGGTACGAGACCTCTTCTACGGCGCTGAATATGCTAATTAAGTCTGCCTGAATGAAAAACAGCCTACGAAGGTAATAATATGATTTAAAAGGTGAAAAAACATTGAATTACCATCTGACTCTCGCACTGAGAACTAAATGTCCCATCATGCACCATAATGCCTTGAACTGTGCCATATATCATTGGAGGGAGGTGCAAGAATTAAATAAAACCGGAAATGGTATGCGAGGCTCACAGATTTTTTCATTCACAGCCCCAGAAGAAGAGGTTTCTACCTTGAAACGCGTTGGGCAAAAACAAAAAATTATGTGAAGTAAGGAGGGAGGCTGCATCACACATGAGCGCCGTCGAGTGATCTCCCAAGTTGCAAGGCCATTGCTTGACAATATATAAATATATATATATATTTCACTGCATTCGACTCTCGGCAGGCAGGACTTTTCGCTGGAAGGGGTAACGAAAAGCGGGGATCCAGGGAGGCTTCAAGACTTCATGTCGCCTGCTATCACGCGCCTTGCCCTGCAGGACACCACCACTTGGTTGAACATTTTACCTCCCCACTTACCACCAGCCCAGGGATGTTGTATTCTGGGAATTGCAGTACCTACCGTGTTGCCTCAGGTGGAAGATCACATGGTTGGGGGAGGTGCCTGCTCTTTATCACGAGAGCACTGCAGGAGCATTCAGAGCGGAGGCGAGTTCGTGATGTTGGTGAGCAGCAGGCATCCGATGAAGGCGTCACAGCCGAAATGCATTATGCCCTAACTGCTGTCTAATAAAGCCCTTCCCTGGATTCCTCGTGTGTGGCTGCTTCCTTCTGCTTTGTGGAGGGGTTCCTGGCATATTTCCACGTCGGTCAGAGGAGTGTCAAGCAGTCCCGTTACTAAAGTTGGCTGACAGTTCTGGCGTCTGCAGCAGCAGTTCTCCTTTCTCCATGGTAATGGAATCAAGTCAGTCCACCTGAAAGCATCAGTTTTGCAGAGGCCGCTGCCTTGGCAGTTCGTGACTTCATGACGGAGTGCGTTTCACTGCATTCGACTCTCGGCAGGCAGGACTTTTCGCTGGAAGGGGTAACGAAAAGCGGGGACCCAGGGAGGCTTCAAGACTTCATGTCGCCTGCTATCACGCGCCTTGCCCTGCAGGACACCACCACTTGGTTGAACATTTTACCTCCCCACTTACCACCAGCCCAGGGATGTTGTATTCTGGGAATTGCAGTACCTACCGTGTTGCCTCAGGTGGAAGATCACATGGTTGGGGGAGGTGCCTGCTCTTTATCACGAGAGCACTGCAGGAACATTCAGAGCGGAGGCGAGTTCGTGATGTTGGTGAGCAACAAGCATCCGATGAAGGCGTCACAGCCGAAATGCATTATGCCCTACCTGCCGTCTAATAAAGCCCTTCCCTGGATTCCTTGTGTGTGGCTGCTTCCTTCTGCTTTGTGGAGGGGTTCCTGGCATATTTCCACGTCGGTCAGAGGCGTGTCAAGCAGTCCCGTTACTAAAGTTGGCTGACAGTTCTGGCGTCTGCAGCAGCAGTTCTCCTTTCTCCATGGTAATGGAATCAAGTCAGTCCACCTGAAAGCATCAGTTTTGCAGAGGCCGCTGCCTTGGCAGTTCGTGACTTCACGACGGAGTGCGTTTCACTGCATTCGACTCTCGGCAGGCAGGACTTTTCGCTGGAAGGGGTAACGAAAAGCGGGGACCCAGGGAGGCTTCAAGACTTCATGTCGCCTGCTATCACGCGCCTTGCCCTGCAGGACACCACCACTTGGTTGAACATTTTACCTCCCCACTTACCACCAGCCCAGGGATGTTGTATTCTGGGAATTGCAGTACCTACCGTGTTGCCTCAGGTGGAAGATCACATGGTTGGGGGAGGTGCCTGCTCTTTATCATGAGAGCACTGCAGGAACATTCAGAGCGGAGGCGAGTTCGTGATGTTGGTGAGCAGCAGGCATCCGATGAAGGCGTCACAGCCGAAATGCATTATGCCCTAACTGCTGTCTAATAAAGCCCTTCCCTGGATTCCTCTTGTGTAGCTGCTTCCTTCTGCTTTGTGGAGGGGTTCCTGGCATATTTCCACGTCGGTCAGAGGCGTGTCAAGCAGTCCCGTTACTAAAGTTGGCTGACAGTTCTGGCGTCTGCAGCAGCAGTTCTCCTTTCTCCATGGTAATGGAATCAAGTCAGTCCACCTGAAAGCATCAGTTTTGCAGAGGCCGCTGCCTTGGCAGTTCATGACTTCACGGCGGAGTGCGTTTCACTGCATTCGACTCTCGGCAGGCAGGACTTTTCGCTGGAAGGGGTAACGAAAAGCGGGGACCCAGGGAGGCTTCAAGACTTCATGTCGCCTGCTATCACGCGCCTTGCCCTGCAGGACACCACCACTTGGTTGAACATTTTACCTCCCCACTTACCACCAGCCCAGGGATGTTGTATTCTGGGAATTGCAGTACCTACCGTGTTGCCTCAGGTGGAAGATCACATGGTTGGGGGAGGTGCCTGCTCTTTATCACGAGAGCACTGCAGGAACATTCAGAGCGGAGGCGAGTTCGTGATGTTGGTGAGCAGCAGGCATCCGATGAAGGCGTCACAGCCGAAATGCATTATGCCCTAACTGCCGTCTAATAAAGCCCTTCCCTGGATTCCTCGTGTGTGGCTGCTTCCTTCTGCTTTGTGGAGGGGTTCCTGGCATATTTCCACGTCGGTCAGAGGCGTGTCAAGCAGTCCCGTTACTAAAGTTGGCTGACAGTTCTGGCGTCTGCAGCAGCAGTTCTCCTTTCTCCATGGTAATGGAATCAAGTCAGTCCACCTGAAAGCATCAGTTTTGCAGAGGCCGCTGCCTTGGCAGTTCGTGACTTCACGACGGAGTGCGTTTCACTGCATTCGACTCTCGGCAGGCAGGACTTTTCGCTGGAAGGGTTAACGAAAAGCGGGGACCCAGGGAGGCTTCAAGACTTCATGTCGCCTGCTATCACGCGCCTTGCCCTGCAGGACACCACCACTTGGTTGAACATTTTACCTCCCCACTTACCACCAGCCCAGGGATGTTGTATTCTGGGAATTGCAGTACCTACCGTGTTGCCTCAGGTGGGATCACATGGTTGGGGGAGGTGCCTGCTCTTTATCACGAGAGCACTGCAGGAACATTCAGAGCGGAGGCGAGTTCGTGATGTTGGTGAGCAGCAGGCATCCGATGAAGGCGTCACAGCCGAAATGCATTATGCCCTAACTGCCGTCTAATAAAGCCCTTCCCTGGATTCCTCTTGTGTAGCTGCTTCCTTCTGCTTTGTGGAGGGGTTCCTGGCATATTTCCACGTCGGTCAGAGGCGTGTCAAGCAGTCCCGTTACTAAAGTTGGCTGACAGTTCTGGCGTCTGCAGCAGCAGTTCTCCTTTCTCCATGGTAATGGAATCAAGTCAGTCCACCTGAAAGCATCAGTTTTGCAGAGGCCGCTGCCTTGGCAGTTCGTGACTTCACGACGGAGTGCGTTTCACTGCATTCGACTCTCGGCAGGCAGGACTTTTCGCTGGAAGGGGTAACGAAAAGCGGGGACCCAGGGAGGCTTCAAGACTTCATGTCGCCTGCTATCACGCGCCTTGCCCTGCAGGACACCACCACTTGGTTGAACATTGTACCTCCCCACTTACCACCAGCCCAGGGATGTTGTATTCTGGGAATTGCAGTACCTACCGTGTTGCCTCAGGTGGAAGATCACATGGTTGGGGGAGGTGCCTGCTCTTTATCACGAGAGCACTGCAGGAACATTCAGAGCGGAGGCGAGTTCGTGATGTTGGTGAGCAGCAGGCATCCGATGAAGGCGTCACAGCCGAAATGCATTATGCCCTAACTGCCGTCTAATAAAGCCCTTCCCTGGATTCTTCGTGTGTGGCTGCTTCCTTCTGCTTTGTGGAGGGGTTCTTGGCATATATATATATATATATATATATATATATATATATATATATATATATATATATATATATATATATATATATATATATATATATATATATATATATATATATATATATATATATATATATATATATATATATATATATATATATATATATATATATATATATATATATATATATATATATATATATATATATATATATATATATATATATTATATAATGAATCTGCAGAACAGAAATGCCATACGCTACTTAGAGAAATACTCATATAATGATTCAACTGAGATTGTGAGTTCAGTACTTATACACATGATTGAGGTAAGAGATTCACCTTGCAATGTATATCAATTAGAAGGATATTAGTAAAAGATTGATTACATGTTTACTAAAAAATCAATTGTACTTAGTGGTGCCAACAGGAAACATAATTTATATCCTAATGGTGTGCATGGAAGATGACAGTGAAGAAAAGAAGAAGGCCTAAATGCCTAAACTTAGTTGGGTTGAGTTTCTGATCCTAGGGAGAAGACTCTTCTCCAGGAGACCCACTGTGAAGAAGAACAGACGTATTAGTAAACGAGAAACAGGACCAATCCCAACAGCCTCAAGAGTGTTCAGCATCAGCATGCCAATAATGGCTTGCATAACATTCGCATACGAGCAGTACCCTACCCAAATAGAAAAAAATGAAATACTCATACTCATGAATATGGGTCAAGGATCTCATTCAGAGAGACAGTATCCAGAAATGATAAGGTCCAGAAATAGACATCACATAAAAAATGAATACCTCAATGACACGCAATGAGTTGGTATTTGCCCATTAAAGGACTGATCCATTAAGGAGAGACTCAAATCTACCATTATGGTTATTTTTTAATATACCAGTGTTTATCCTCTATCATTATTGTCGCGAAAAAGTGAGAAAAGAGAAAGACCGACAAAAAGCTGGAAAAGAATGTTAAAAATTGCCATTACCTTGACAAAGAATCAATTATGCTTTTCACTACTTTGTGTCCTTGGGTAATCCTTGGAAGTATGATTACCAGTTTACATGTACAACAATTCGAAATTTACTTTTTGAGGCTGCCGTACATTAAGCCCTATTCATAAAGAAAGTCATAAACTTACATCCACTGGTTTATTACGTCACATGGGTCCAAAATTGTGACTTTTTGGAATTCACAGAAATACATAGGAAAACTGCAACAGTTGCAGGTTTCCAGTTAAACTTCTGGAAACAAAGTAAATTTCCTTCTATCTCTTGTGAGAGCACTTAAAACAAAAGGCACTTTTCCAATGGAAAGTTTGACCAAACTATAACTACAGAGTGGTGGTCGCCACAGTGTAATGCATGTATATATATATATATATATATATATATATATATATATATATATATATATATATACATACATACACATATATATATATATATATATATATATATACTCTTCATACTAATCTTCATGTTTAAATAGTCTTTCGCATCCCACTCATTTTGTTATTAGCAGTAAGCTTACAATTAGCATCTCACACCCTTAAAAATATAGACACCCTTAATTGTCAGTTATAAAGCAGGTTAACAATATAACTGAACATGGAAGAAATAGTATTGATGTGGTCTAAATAAATCTGGCATACTCAGGGGCGTAGGAGACACAACATTTCTAGGGGGACATGGACAACTTTGAGGAGAAGCTCACATGCATCATTGGCGAATGCCGAGGTTGTTGAAAACCAAGGCTGTCTACTCTTGATTTAAGCTCATGGCTCTTTCATTCATCAGCAAACTTTCCCTCCATCTTATCTCACTCTGGCACGTTCTTTCTCATCTTTGCTTTCTCACTTTTCACTGTTTTCCATATTTCCCTTCCTCCTTCTGCCCACTCCCATTGATACCTTTCTCCTTCCTGTTCCGTTTTACAGTCTGATGGTTTAAAACATGTACCACTCTACAAAAGAATGCATTTGGGCCCCACCTGCAGCCATCAGCTTGCAGCCCATAAGGGAAATGCCAGACTGGCTAGTCTGGCCCTTTTGACATTTTATCTCCTGCCCTGAAGAGCAAATACATCCTTTTCTGTCCTACTGCAAGATGCAATGACCCCAGCCTTCTCCCTTCCCCATGGCGTAGCACAGAAACATTACAAATGACCAGAAATAAGGGCCACAGGGTCAACCTCATCTCATAGATCCTGCCCACTTTCTACCCAAAACAGTCTCCCAAGTTAACTGTGCTTACTCAGCACAACTGACTCTGGCATTAACCCGAGTCCATTTATATATTCTCCTATCCTTGTTACTTCTGCTGGAGAACTTACATTACTATGCTTCAGAGGATCAACAGCTACCAGTCTCTTGTCAGTAATTGTCAGAGGGTTCCACTACTAAAGAACGCTTGTCAACTGCACTGTGTACAGCTCTGCTGTTTCTCCATCATGCCTCTTCACACATAGCCTCCCCTGGACTATGCAAGAATAGGGAGCCTCCACAGGCAGGCCTTGTCGCTTGAACCCTGTGCCCTCACAGTCACATTGACTGTATTTGTAGCGTGCACACGTAGTTCAAAGGCAGCGGAGTGCTATACAGAACCAAAGGCAGAGCTCCAACCAGAAAGTGTATCTGGGTGGGAGATCCTAGGTTCTGCGATTGGAGATGGACTCTTTACTGTGTTGTGATGTAGTGTTCTTTAAAAACATGATCTTCATCTCCTTCCTAACTTAGAGCATCCTTGAGGCGGGCATGATGCATACAGGGATGTCGGTACAGATCCTGAGTGTGTGGATGGGGAAGGCCTGTTTCCTCGTTGTTATATTGATTCTTGCACGTCTTTGTACCCCTGAATGAAGGTGTCTGAATATGTCCCTGACTGGCCCATTGATAATTTCGCATTGTGTTTTTTTAGAAGTGACCTGCATGACTGGGCCCAATACTGCAGGTGAGGCCTCACCAGTGTGTAAAGAACTTACACGTGAGTTTGCACCCTAGCATGTAATCCAGAAGTATTCATTCTGGCCTCATGTTGTTCACAAGTGAATTCCATAGGCTGCATTCTTGTACTTTACAAGCCTGGATTTCAAAGTCAATGTCTATAGTAAAAATCTTAAAACTACAAGTACCAGAATACAAGGGGCTGACGGCGAAAGAGCCAGGACTGGCTGATGAACTCATCTATGATCCTTGTCCACTTGAAGCTTTAAAAATTAAAGTCACTCTGCTGAAAATCTAATTTGTACACCTCTATAAAAGCATCGTTTTTCCTTGAAAGCCCACCTGAGTGTCCCTAATTTAACAAGACCCACGCTGAGGTTCAAACCAATGATGTCCATATTTCAAAGCATTAGCTTAGCCCACTACTTATTCTTATCATTTGATAGCCTTCTTTCCTTTATTGGGTGACCTTTCTGTGAACAATATGACCTTCCTGAAGTCGCTATATAAGACTTCAACTCTCTGTTACTGTGCATTATCTGGTTGTGCAACACAACAAAGAAGGCATTTGCATCACAGACAATTGGCATCTCTACAAAGGGCAATAATGCTGTAACACAGCTATAAACTTGCCACGTCATGAGGGCGGCTTTAAACTAACAGAACCACGTTTGACCTTTTCCATCATCTTAGTTCTGTAGGAGAATACACAGTACTGGCTGAAAGTTGCCACTGTGACATAAGGACTAGTATAGAATGTGTAAAAGGACTGCAGAATAGTGGAACTATATCAACCTTTGTGAAGTTGTAAGCCTGTTTGCATAGGGTAGCCATATTACAGCCCTATTTACAAAAAGCCTGAACATGGAAGTAATGCTGCAGTCTGACCTGCAAGCTGCAACATGGCGAACTTAAGGGTTCTATGCCTGCAGTAGTTGTGCTGCAGTCAAAACCAGGTAAGCTGCAGCAAGTAGCAGCTGCCTAGGAATGGGGGTGGTGGACATTCAAGGGGGAAAAATAAAATAAACTTACCTGGAAATGCCGCTGCCTCTCCTCCGTCCTCTTTTCTCGGCAGTGCACTGGCAGAACGGAAGCACCCAGGCTCCCAGATTCTCCCATCCAATCACGAAGCTGCTTTACAGCAGCTTTGTGATTGGTCTGAGCAACATGGTTCAACACTCAGAGTGGTACTGGAAGCCTGTGTATGTTCCTCACCAGGCTGTGCATTACAGCCTGGTGGGGAACATGCAAAGTGCTTAGAGAGTGCAAACCACTCCTCCCCCTGCTCTGGCCAGCCCGCCCGCCCTAACCTGGCTCCGAGTTGGCAGTGGAAAATAAAATTATAATAACACATTATTATTATCATTTTCTATCTTTTTCCACTGCTCAATGAGCAGTGGGCCGATGCTCCTCAGCCTTAGCAGAAGATCTGCCACTGGCTACAGCAGTATGTACTTGTAACGCTGGGCGATCTGCGGGCCGGAAAAGCAGGCGAGGAGGCCGTATGTAGTGTGCTATTCTGTAGGTTTATTATACAAGGAGGCAGAATCAATGTCAAAACAAAAGGAATGCAAGGAGGGTTCTGGGTCCGCAATCCGCTCCGGGTCTTGGGTGTAGTCCAGGGTCTGGGATTCTCCGACGACAGCTCCGGTGTAGGGGAGTTCCACGGAGGGCAGTAAGAGGAAGAAACAAAGGACCGTTAGTCTTATCCTTATGATCCGATGCTATACCGAACACCGTCACCCGGGTCGTGAGGGGGCGGGAAGAGAAAAGAGACCGTGAGGAAAGGAGGGTGTAGGGAGGCCGGAACACAAGGGGGTTTTTAGAAAGGGTGTCGGGAAGGGGTGTGTGGGAACGGGGACACGGGGGCCACTTCAAACAGTGCGAGTGCTATACAAGTATACTACAGTGCGGGGTACGTGATGCTAAAGAGAAGGGTTTATTTACAGGGCGCTAATAGGACTCCTAATGAGTAGGGGTAAGGAAGGCTTAAGACACTCACCCGGTCCGCCGTAACTCTCCAAGTGAGTTACGGCCGCTCTTCAGCCACCTCCTGTGGGCTCCACCACTCTTCGGTCCACACCTCTCCGTCACACGTCTGCTCTCCTTCTTCAGCTCCAGTCCGAATCTCCTGCCACAAAACTCCGACGGGGTGTTCAACTCGGATCCCGCTTTTATCCTGTGCTGACTCTGCCGCTAAGGCGGGACTTCCGGGGTCGGAGGGATATACTTCCTCCGGGCTCGTGGTTCTGGTTGGTCCCTGGGGAAGAGAGAAGGGCGGAGCCTCGCGGGTTATGGCCGGAATGCCGAGTTCTGTCTTTACCATAGGATATGGTGTGTGCTTTTGTAGTCCCGGTGGTGGAAAAGACCGAGGTAGGTGAGGGGTAGAACAGCCCTCCTGGGGGGCCCGCGGGGGCGCCACCTCACAGTACTCATGAGACATTATGCACAGGGCAGTTGTGTTGACAACTGAAGTAGAAAGCTGCAGCCTTATGAACTGACATCACATATTCACAGACCAATGGTAGAGGTGGACAAGCCTCTAAAGACTCAAGTGAGAAACCCAGTTCTGGCTCAGCTCGAGATCCTCTTGGACTACTAAATACAAAGCAATAACCTTTCATGTAAAAAAAAAGATAGCCATTTTGTGCCTCTATTGCACAATCTAAAATCAGAATACCTTGAATCAATTCTGGCTTTCTCCCCTGAACAATAGTGAATGGATAGGGGAGGAACACAAAAGGAGCACAAAGCGTGGACCAAGATAAAAGTGAGAAACTTGCTGTGTGGTTTGTGATTAGTGGCTAACTGATGCGGGACTCCATGTGGATAAGGTGAACGTGGGGCCATGGGCAGCTGCCCACGCTGCCAATGACTAGCGCCGGCCCTGTCTGTGACTGGAGGCAGGTCACAGATCAAGTGCAGTGCCATCATAGGTTGCACTTTCTTGCAGCCTAATCACTCTGGCAATGACAGAAGGGAGAGGGGAAATTATTTTGTCACGTTGCCCCCCCAACCTCGTCCACTGTGTCCTCCCACTCAAAAATCTGGGGGGGTTATCCCCTGCGTCCTCCACACTTCATATGCCCATAGGCATACTCACACATTTATCTATCAGCCCGCTCCCCTCTGCACTTTTGACCACAGGCAAGGTCCAAAAGTCCGGAGTCTATCTACTGTATGATCCATGTTAGTTGTAAAAAAATGAGACTGGGCCTGAATGCCAAGGAACATCATTCCAATAGCTTTGCAGTGTCCAGAATGACACCAGGCAAATCCCTACAAAACCAGGAGTGCCAGGCAGAGTACTGGAGCCCAGTAGTGGCTGACATGTCCCGAAGGTGGTGCAGCGAGGGGGAACATAATAATTTTTTTTTTAAAGTACCTTTTCTCGAGCGCAATGTCCACCTCAATCCTTTTCTCCTCAAGGCAGGCAACAGGCAAGCTCCTGACTCCCAAGCCAATTCTGGTGCTGCTCTCATGCAGCATGAGAACAGCGCTAGGATCGGTGGGAACGGCCTATGCTTTGCTTTCTCTAACCCAATTGTCTTAGGACAACTAGTATAGAGAGGTTTAAAATGCACAAGCCTGACTGGCCATCACAAGACGGCTGGCCAAAGAGATATCCACATATTAAACTCAAGAGTACAAAGCTCCCTGCTGTCACTCCGCAGCAATGGCCCAAACTCGTCCTGACGCTCAGTTCGGGACGGGACGTTGCTAAAAAAATTAAATGGTAATAAATAAACTTTATTGCCATTTTATTTTTCAGCTCTGGCCTGGGGCTTTTGTTTGTGGGGCAATGCTCCTCCGCTCAAACCAAGGAGACATCCCTGCTGAAGCCAGGGTCGATGTCATCGAAAACAAGAGGAGAATGGATAGAACCTACTCTTGCTGCAGCAGCAGAGTCTATTCTGATGGCTGATAGTAGGCTGTTGGGTTGCATTGAGATAAGAGACCCTAGATAGTGTCAGGCAGCCGAAGCCATTGAGCAAAACCAGTTGTCTCCATCCAAACCTGATTGAACACGGACAGGTAAGAACGCAACGTTGTTCCAGTCTGGAATCTGGTGGCCATTGGCAAGTAAAGGTATAGAGACAGGGGCATCCACTAGCACAAATGGTATTGTTCTTCAAGACTGATTTTATTAATGTGGAAGTGTTACCAAGTCTGAACGAATGCAGACCTCTTTTAAAAAGAGGGCTACATAAAATGAAAAAATGTCTGCTTTCATACATTACATTGTGACACATAATGTCCAAAGATATGCCACATTTAAAGACTTGAGTAGGTTTGATTCAAAGAGCTAAAAAGGGGTGTGGGCGGTGTAACTGCTTATTCATTAAGGGTCCATTTCACAAAGCATCTTATCCCAATTATGTGAGATTTACACCAGGAGGTTTAAGAGCAACAAAAACCTGTTAGTACTTTCAAATTTAATACACAGCAGTCCAGCAGAGAAGTGCAGTATCTGTCCCTTTATAGGCACGGCTGTCTTCAAGATAAGTGCTGGTATTATCCCTCTGAAAGTGTGTTCACTCATGTAGGGGAATGCTGATACTGTCAAGTCTGCTGAGAAGTACTGCTATTGTCGCAACTGTGCAGAGAAATATGGCTCTGTGTGCCCATTATTTCTGCATCAGTCCTTTTGAGATGCTTTGGTACTATTAAATTAAAGCGTATGGTATGCGTGTTGAGATGTGTCAGGGTTAATGGAGTGGTGGCATGATGGGTTCCTGAAGGCCAATTCACTCAGCCAGTTTATTGGTTGCCTCTCCACATGATCTATTTCCAACGAACAGCTTTGAGATAGCCCCTATCTTTTTTTGATAGTACGAGTTTATAGTAAGATTTTTTCTATTTCAGGAACTGGTACTATGAATTGTCTTTGAGTCAAGTCTACCAGACAGCCCAAACAGTCTAGTTGCAAAAGGGATATTTTCGGCTTACCATTGATTTTTTTTAGTGTCACTCTTATTTGCTCACTTTCTACTGGATGCCTTTCCTTGTTTCAGCTTGTCCATCTTGTGTTTATCCCGCCCTTGCAGCATAGCATCTTTACCATGTCTTTGATTAGCTAGCTTATTTGCTTCCTCTGCTCCCTTTTTATGGACTTACTTTTTTCTTTAAGCACTCCAGTAAGGTGCATGTATTTTCCAGCTGCCTCCCTTGTGTGCCTTTCTCCCCACTTTATGTTAGTCTCTCATGCCTTTATTGCTTCTCCCTCTATTCGCCCCCACCCCTCCCCAACCCACTCCTGCAACTTGCTCCATTGTTTTATTTTTTATTTTCTAAAAAAAGGCACTGTTGTGCTACTTTATTTTAATTTACCGTTCCACCCGGACCAGTAAATAAAAATAAAAAATCCTGTGCCCTTTTGAAGGTGTACCCATGTGTTTAAACAAAATGAGGCCGCTGCTGCATCATCATGTTTTTTTGTGCAACCATGCTGCAATGCTGCACAGCATGGCAAAAAAACATTGGCACAGCCAAAAGATGTCACAGGCAAGAACTATTGGCTTTGCCAATGCTTGCTTATCCAATGTGATTTCTATGGTCACTCATACAGTTCAATCTTGTGCTCCCTTCAGCACAGTTGTGAGTCAGGTTTCATCATGCTCTGTCCCAACACATATTTTGATTAGAGTCCTCCTTGCCATTTTCTATGCTTGGCTAGGTCTGCAGAAGTCATTTGCGACTGCAGACTGAAAACAAGAAAGCGCCATTACAGAGGGGCCGTGCTGCACCCGCAAGAACAAGGGACCTACTAGCAGTTGAACAGCGGCGCTGGTGTTGTGTGCAGCAGGTCCGGGCTCCAGTCACTGCCTCCTGCACAGTAGCCGCGACGGCGGCCCCTGTGCAGCTAGGCCCCTCCCTTCAAGTCACGGGCCTTCCGGGCGCTGCACTTTTGCAGTTTGCTTCTGCGGCTTTTTTTTAAGTTGTCGTTACTAATGGATAGGGAACAAGCATTTGCAATGCAATAAGACTCGCATTCACATGAGACCTATTGCATTGCAATCGGGCGGGGCTAGGGAGGTGAGAAGGCACGGACAGCGGGAGTGGGGGACGGGGGTGCGAGAAGACAAGGTAGTGCTTCATACGGTACAGTGTAACACTCGGAGTAAAGGGGCCAGTAGCCTCGAAAGGATTCAAATGACGAAATGGCATAATAAGGCAGAACTAACAAGCCTCATTATCAATCAGAAGACAGAATTTAGGAAGGACAAACACAGAAGCCAATGAAAAATATGGGCGGAGAGTGAGGGAAGCTTGTCTGCCCATACTGAACTACTACATGCCTTGCAGAGCGAGCAGCGCATGCGCTGCAATGCTAGGCTCAACCTAAAAATGAAAAACTCCCTCCACATGCCTCAGAAGAAGCAACATTTCAGGAAGGAGAGCTGTTTTAAGTAATTACGATTTGTCCTGTTGAAAAATTAGACGTGACTCTACCAAACACAGGTCAAGAGAAAAATACAGAATACAGCCCTCCCAGAGAGGCCTCCTACATCAATACATTCAGCATGATGAAAGAAAGAAGTATTTAAGTGATTTGCCCAATTAAGACTTGGTGGGAGACTTACGAAAAATTCATGCAGCACAGCTGCCCAAATGCTGCGCTACGTTTCGTGACAGGGATAGAGCAGGAGAGCACCATATTTTCAAAGATATGGCTCTCTCCTCACCTTTTCCTTGCGCCGGCGCTGATTACAGCTGCTGTGTGCCACCCACACACCTTAGAGCCATAGCGTTAGGGTGTGTGTGTGTTTGTGAGTCCAGCTTAGGTTTTGTACGGGAAGGGTACCCTTTCTGTACAACATTCTATGCCTAGACACGAGGGAAAGTTTTTCACACTTTGTATGTGTGCTGCACAGTGCAGCTCGCATGCAAAGTCGGAAAAAGAAGGAGAAATGAAAGCGTTTCTCCTTCCTTGCACCTAGTTTAAAATGGTGCAGTTTTCTCACACTAAACTCAATCTACTGTGAATAGTAAATTGGGTTTAGCGTGAGAAACCTTGGGTGGTTGCATGGGAATGCCCATGCACCACCCTTGGTACGCCCCCATGGCGCAAAGTAATGCGAAGCAGTGCTATGCGCTGCTTCACATTACTTTTACATTGTTTCCAGCGCTAAACAATTTTAGAGTTGGAAAGTAAATTAGAAAAAAATTATTTTGCAACGTTTTGTGTCACTTTTTTGATGCAAACACGGCACAAAAGCTTAGTAAATCTCCCCCTGGGTGTCTAGTGTGAGTGTGTGCACCGAGAGGCATCTAAAGCACACCATTCCAACAAAGGTTTTATTTCATGCATCCCTTACTTTTATCCTTCTCAATGAACTGGCTGGCCACAAGCAACACCTGCTTCTCAAGCGCCTTCAGATCTTTCAAGGCAACGTCATACATGATGTAGGCCCCTCGCTGGTCCTGAGAGTGCAAGCAGCCATCTTGAAGGGTGTAGAAGTCATCATGGTTCTCAATCTCCGAGAGCTCCATGAACTGGGCACTGTGCACCTGTAAAATGGTATGTTATGCACACAAAACGTCAAAATACAGAAAATGTTCAGTTGACAAAATGAGTTTAGCGATGGCGCAGCAAATATTTAGTAGGATGTGATCTCCCATTAGGATGATCTTAACATCCAATACAGAAACCACCCTCACTCAACAAGTTTACACTTTTCTGTACACTGTACAGGAGCATATGCAGTCACATCAACAAAGCTACCATTCTATGCCTAAAGAAAATACATGCCCTGAGGTAAATAAACATATGTGTAAAAAGTACCTGTATTGCTTGTGGGTAAAGCAAGTTTGGACACTTTTCTGCAAACAAACTACACAGCTTCAAAAAGAAGGCATAACTACAAATTTGAAACACTAGTTTTGCTGCTTAACGCCTAGTGGATGAATACAGAAAAGGTTTGAAAATCAATCCAGTTTTTATCGATATCCCGTCGATAACCCTTGTGCTGTCAAATGGGGCTTCCACCCACTAGAGGCCAGTCAAAATATGCCATCTTCAAATGTCTTTTTCGGACACTGTGATTGGGCAAGCAATCATAGTCGAAGAGAACTAAGGATCCAAAGTTACTTTCATGGTCATATGCAGATTTGATAAGCTTTTCCTTTTTGATAATTATGTGTCCATTTCCTGGCTATCTTAAAGACTAGTGAAGGCAAACACCCCATTCGAATAATGCCCAGGTTAGCATCATCAGCAACCAATCACTGATCGCATATCTTTCAAAGCACCTAATTTAAATCATTGTATGTGTATTTAACCTAAATCCACTTGTAAATTATATAAAACGTAAAACATCAAAACATGATTAGGGTTTCGGTTTAGGAGTAGGAAAATGGTTGGGCTTAAGGTGAAAACTGAGGACTAGAATTAGGTTTAGGGTAATGGAGAGAGTTAAGGTTACATTTAGGGTCAGCGTTAAAGTATAGGATGGAGGGTGCATGGTAAAGGTTGGAATAAGTAATATGGATGGAATTAGTTTCATCACCTTTATGTATATTTTAAAGCAACTGGTGGATTGTACCCACAATTCTTATGATGAGGGAAATTACACCAGCAGATTCCCCTCTGTGTTTAGGGTTTAATTCAGAAACTGAGGAAATTGTATTAGCATACATCTCTAAATATATCAGACTGTAAACTCATTTGAGGAAGAGTTTTTAGAGAAAAAAAAGTAAGGCAGTGTGAACTATCCACGCCTCTAATGAAACACTGTCAGCAGATTCTGAGCAGATGCAGGCGCAGGAGTGAGAGGACCATGTCAGGGGCAGGAAAACTTGGACTCAAGCGAGACTCTTGCAGGAAATGGACTACAGATATCCAGTTCCTTATTTATGAGCAGGAGCCTTTGGAATATAATGCCCAAATGGAGTAAAACTATGGAGAAGTTGACCTCCATTGTGGAACACACTATTCACGCCTTTGAGAAAACCTAGGGTCTGTGTCTGAAATTCAGTCAGTCGGTCAAAATACACTTTATTCGATTTTTGTTAAAATCATAAAAGGCAAGATACAATACAGAACAATTTTTAAAAAACATCAGTGAATTTGATTACCAATTATGACAATAAATTATTAATCTCATTGTTTCCTAATGTTTACAAATGATTAAAATTGGTTACTGATAAAACCACATTTAAAATAAGATTAAAATAAAACACTCCTGGGAATTCTTTTGTTCCTTAATCTGAAGGCAGCTGTGTCTGAAATTGTTTGTCAACACTTTCCGAGAACTCTCAAGCTCGAGATACCTACAGGTACTCTGCCTTACTATGGGCACGCCGGATACAGTGTCATCTCTTTGCGATCTAAAGAAGCTATTGGAGGCGACCTTCCATATTACTGACTACACACATCCATTCTTCTATTTTCATTCCCTCTCCTTTCCTGCTACCTTTCTCCCACTCTCCCTTTATTTTCTTAATCCCTTGGATTAATATTCTCCCATTCGACATTTACACCCATTTGTTGCTCGTCGGCCGGTGAATGTAGGCTAGTGGTATTGTTATTTGTTTCTTGAAAATCTAAAACAATTGATTTAATCCTAAATGGAGTAAAAACTATACACATGTTGAACTTCACCAAGCCCCGTTGACCAGAATCAATATGATTTTTTTTTTTGAGTAAACAATGGTTTAAGTCAAAGTGTACCAGTCACATGACTCACACTAGGCTTTTAAACACTCATTGTCCCAACCGCACATCATATTGTTCACATCTTATGCTTTATAAAAAATAGGCATGTGAGTACACCATAAAGCACTCAAAAGAGAGAAAAAATAAAACAAATTAAAAATAAGGCAAATTTCTCGATGGTGGAGCCAGAACAGCAAGGAATATCATCCAAGAGGTCGATTTGTTACTAAAAATATTGTAAAACTATTAAACTTAGGCTTGTTAGTCCGCCACCACATTCAACTGCACCTCCTTCATGCATTAATGCTATGTAAACCATGGCAGTCTTGCATAGAACTGCAGAGAGTTGTCCGCTGCATTCTGAAACACAACCGTAAACAGAGCATGGACAGTTGTGATAGTAAGAAGAATCCCAGTTTTATCAATAAATTTCCAGTACTTGTGTGTAGTGGTGGTAATTCTGTCATGCCGCACAGGTGTTAAAGAGATGGGACCCAGGCAGTTTCTGCCATGGCAGCTGGACTCATCCGCAGGTAAAGACATCCGCTGCCATGGTTGGAATTTCTGAATACCGCAGACCTTCCTCCACCGGTGTGACAGAGGAGGTTTCCTCACCACAAGGACAAACTGAACCTCTGTCATAGAGACTCATAACCAGTCCATTAATATTTTATGTAGCTGGGACTCTTCAACAAATAAAGACAGACTGATACACATAACCCTACAGACCAATATCCCGGAATGATGGTTTTTCACCATAATAAATATCCCTGCATATTAAAATGAGGCAACATAAAATACAGTCAACTAATAGCAAAAATAAACACCAGACATCTAAATAAACAGCTAGTCTAGTAAAACGGTAATATCCTTTTGTTTTCTTTATCAATTGACAAGAGGTAGAGAAAGAACAAACTACTGGGGGAAAAACTCAGACCATTCCACAGACTGATTTTAGGATCATCACCCACATACCCCATTATAGCGCATACAGAACACACTTAGTTGTTTCCTTAAAGAATTTCCTAAGACCATTATTATTAATCACATATGTTATATTGTGAGAACACGCATCTTTGCACCTTGACTTCCAGTTCCCTTCATTAAGTAATCCTAATGTTTCAGTTGTTTTGGAATATTTATTTCAATATGTTCATAAAAGCATAATGCAAAATGCCAATCCATGACCCTATAATAAATAGCAAACCCAACCATTCTTGAACAATGTACATATTTTAATTCACTCTGGGTGTTTACTTTTAGAGTAGAGTGCTAATGATTTAACATTCCGATATGATTTAAGAAAGCATGCTAATGGGTTAACAAGAGGGACTTCTCGGGAGAGGAGTAAACTGTCTGAATGACTGAGTCTAGGACCCCTAACAACCAAAATGTTTAGAACTTGTATCACCATAAATTTTAAGCTATTCCACCGAGTGCTGTAGTAATAGTGCATTTGTGCTGATTTTTACTGATAAATATAGACAGATCACAGTATGTTTTCTGACTGTATTTATTTTAAAAAAAAATGGAAAAATGAAGAAACATGGAGTTCTTTTGAATGAATTTCCATTGTGCCTTTGATCAATTCCAGATCAACAGCTGAGCAGAAAAATGGCATGTGGAGTTAAACAAAACAGGATAAGATTTCCTTAAATACCGATATATGTCAGCATCTATTTGTAGTATAATGCAAATATTTACCTGTGGGTGTATTGTCATGTAATATTTGGCTGCTTAATTTGCTAAAACACAACTGTCGTCAAAGTATGAGTGCACATTTATTAGTTACATAAATGTGTAAATATACCATTTTACAACTTAATTTATTGACATAACACAAAATAAATTTGGATAGATACTGATAAGATGGGCAAAAAATAAATTTGGATATATACAGATGGAAATGTAAAAAAAATACCATAAAACAGGGAGTCGGAGTTGTGAACCTTGATTTAGCATTGTCCTCTATGCTTTGGCTTTAGTAAAATTACTGGTGTCATATTTACGTCTCTGCTGATCCATTCAAATTCATGCATTAACACACTACAGAGCACACTAATATCCTTGGGAAGTGGCATGAGGAATCAAATACAACTAAGAAACCCAATAACATTAAAACAACTAAAAAATAAGTAATATTAAAATTACTTGGTAGTCAGCAGGTGTGTGGTGCATGTAGTGGTGAGATCCAAGTCCCTTAGAAGTACCAGAGCCCCCACGCGCTGCATTCACCCAGCAGGGCTCTTCTCCGATGGTGGACTCGAGGTGTCCAGCATTTAAGGTGAGTCCAGAGATACTAATAGTCAGAGTTCGCTCAATAGATCGAAAATAGTTCAGAATCCCCAAGCACACACGCTACAAAAAAATTAAGTGACAGCAAAATTAGTGTGCAATATTTCAAAACCAAATTATAGTTTATTTACAGTTAAACCACACAGTACATAGGTGTAAAATATATTTCTAAAACATTTAAAGACACAACCATTTTATACAAGTCCCTTTACAACTGGAATTTACAAATAATTGTCTTACCACTGTCTTACCACTATTGATGGAAGAGTTAAACTGATGGTATTGTCTTTTTGAAAAACTTAATTCCAGTCAGGAGGTGGGACAAGAAGTGTTGCTTACTTACAGGTCAGGTTTTTGTGAGAGGAAGTATTACCTTGAGAGCATCTAGCAGAGGACCATCCAGCAATGAAAGATTTGTGGTCAAGACAGTGGCAGTGAACTTGGTACTCCCAGTAGGCCATAGTTTCTCGCTTGTCTAGAAAAATGAAATCCACCTCTGATCTTCAGGTATAACGTCACTCCTGGTGAGTGGGGTCCTTGCTAGCAAAATTGTGATACATTGTTGCTGCAGCCAGATAACGCTACATGGATGTTAGTTTTCAAGAACCAAGGCCTCTAGTTCCTCAAAAATTAGAGTATGGGCATTTGGCTTATGGAAACATCATGTATGATCTGAATTACAACTTTGAACTATTTTGCACATTTGTTTGAACGTGGTATATATTCTGCTAAGGTTCTTGTGATGGAACAAGACTGAATTGAATTGAAAATATATTTTCATATGTATATAAATGTTAATGCATAAGTGGGTAATATTGTAATTCCAATATGTGTATATGTTTAAAGTGAAGGGAATCACAAATAAACATTAGTCAAGTAACAACTATTTTCATCTTCCACAAGAACGAATACATTGACACAGCTTTAGGTAGTAATTCTAAGATAGTGAATGATGTTTTAGCAATTGAATGGATGGATGGACTTAAAAATATTTGTGATGTTTTATCTTTAGTTTTCAGCAACTTCCAATAACCTGTCAAAGCAAAGATAGTTGCTTACGAATAGATATTACCGAAGTATATATTTCAAATTTACAGTTGTGTTCAGTGTTCAAATATTTATTTACTTAAGGTGTCTCTTTGACTTGTAGCGATCCACTACATCCTGCAGCCTACCATGACAAGGCAGTATTGGAATCCTGTGTCCATTTTCTCTCTCATCTCACTTCTGCCACTGGCTCTCATGTTCTAGTATATGGAGCTACTAGTGGGGGGACGTTGAGAGACAGAAAAGAATATTGCTTCCGATGGATGTTGTGCATATGGTTAGTGCAAAATCTGACAAATCCTCACTTCCAATAAATTCAGATCCCCTTCTTACACCTTTCTCATTTAGGGTCAGCATTTTGGTTACAAATTTTCTATTTCTCAAAGCTCAGAAGTTCCAGTAAGTATTTAGGAAATTAACCACATCTGGAGAACTCAAGGTCAATGCTGACTAGATTTCTAGATCACAGGTGGACTAGGAAGAAAAAGCAGCCTTGTCAATACATTCAAATTAGCCCCCGTTCTTAACAACTCATCTCTTTCCATCTATCTAGTTTCTGGTTCTCTCCTTTTCCAATCCCTCTCTCTCTCTCTTTCGCTTTATCCTCTTTCTTCCTGCATTCTTCCCTTGACCTTTGCCTCTCTTTCCATCTTTTGACACCCCCCATTGTGCCTGCTGCAATAAAGTGACAGAGGCAACAGCAGCAGCCATTACAGTTCACAAACCGCCTCCCAAAGGCTTCAGCCCACCAGAGGAATCACCAATGGCACAAATGGTCAGTCCGACCTTGATCAAGATAGGCCTTTATCAGGTACACCAATGTTAAGTGGCATATCTTTTGATTGTAGTGCGTTATTACGTTCACCTCTTCAAGGCTTCCATTCCTTTCCCCTTCTACCTGATCACCCAATTCAACATGTCATCTAGCGCTGCGTGGAGGTAACAGCGAACCAGTTTGAACCAATGACTCTCCATTTTCCATGACTTTTTAATCCACTCTTACCTGATTATACAATGATTCTACAATGATCATTTAAGGATTATTCAAGGATACAACCATTAGGTGCAGTGTAGAGTTGAAACTTGTTCTCACAGCTATTTATGAGAGAATAATTTTATCTCGGAAAGTACTTCGTCTTAACCTGAAATTTACACGTGAAATAATATTTGCCCAAGAAAACATCACCTAGAGGCCTCCTCAAGGAGATTAATCTGAGAGGCTTATGGCAGATGGGCCCATTCTTATTTATTATTTTTGTATAGTCATGATGTTTTCAAAAATGATGTGTTTAACTTTTGAATATTAATGGTAATCATCAAAATCTTTGTGCATATTAAATGCCTCTTTAACATTACAGGTGCTTCTGCACTTAGGTTACCCTCGCTCTGTGCATGCTACTTAACATCTTCAAGTGGCCACCTCTACACATGAGACACACCATGACACAAGCCCTCATCATCAGCCGACTGGACTTTGGCAATGTCCTCTAAGTAGGGAATTAGCGCACACCTTCTACAGAGACTTTAGACCATACAGAATTCTACAGCCAGTCTTATCCCTGACCTTCCCAGTAGTACCCACATCACACCCCAACTTAGGAAATTCGACTGGCCCCCCCATACAAAAGAGATGCCAATTCAAGCTGCTGACCCATGCACACAAGGCTCTACACAACCAAGGATCTGCCTACATTAACCAATGCCGGAACTTCCACCAACCATTGAGAAGAGTACGCTCCGCCTCCCTTTCACTTGCCCATAATCTCTGCATCTACCAATGCAAAAGTGGAGGACGCGGCTTCTCCCAAATTGCAGCAACGACCCACCTCTCTGCACTCATTACTCACATCACTTCAGGAATTCCGAATGGCCCTCAAGACCTTGCTGTTCGAATAAGCCTCCAGAACCTGCAAGTGCCTGGTTACCCTATCGGTTGATTTGCTGCACTTCATAAATACTGATTGACTAATTGATTGATAAGCCAAGAGTCTCCAACAGGTCGATTGTGAGCTAACAGTAACTCACAAACTGTCCTTGAGTAGTGCACTGCAGTAAATCCAGCTCTGGAGTATGCAGCTGTCTAGCTAAGAAAGGTGACCCTGCGGGAGCAACATGCAGCCCAACTTCTTCATAAATAAAAAATATTGCCCTGCTGCTTTATGAGGAGCCTAAAATAAACAATAGATAAATGCCTCGCATCAGAGCACACTATTTGAAACCTTCACCCAGGAAAAAATATTGCATCCATTGTGTTGAGTCTTAGTCAGACGTTTATTTCCTTAAAGTCAATGGCAGTAAAACAATTTTTAGTTTTGTGTTTCTTTATCTTCTGTTGCCCCATTTCTTGAATTTTCTCTCATTTTCATTCCTTTTCTGTCATATTTCTTTCTTTTTCTTTCTTCTTGGTTTTTTCTTTTGCTCTTTCATGCTTTCTCCCTCATTTCATTCTATGGTTTGTCTCTCACTCCCTTGTTTGTTCTTGCTTTCATACTCTTCTCTATTTATTCCTGTCTTGCTCAAACCTGCTCTTTTTCTTCCTACACTTCTTTCACTTACTCTTTATTTTTCTCCTTTCCTTGTTTATCCCTCTTTTTTTAACTTTCTTTAATTTCTCTTCTTTGGTCGTTCTTTCCTTTCCGATTTGTCTACATTGTTCCTTCATTATTTTTCTTAATTCCTTTGTTCCTCTTTTCTCTTTCTTCTCTTTGTTTCATCCCTTTGTGCCTTGTTTCCTTTATTTTTCTCCTCTTCCTTTCCTTCCTTTTCTTCATTCCTTCCTTTTTTCTTAATTTCTCCTGAACCCTCCATATGTTCTTCTCTCTCCCTTTCTCCCACTTTACTTTTCATCTCACCTCTGTTCCTTCCTCATTCTCTCTCTAATCTTCAATTTTCTTTCCTTTTATACCTTTTCTCCTTCACATTTATTTTCTTCCCTTCTTATCCTTTATTTTCTCTTTCTTGCTTTTTTTCTCTCTCTTCTTTCCTTTGCTTCCTTCTTTCTTTATGAGCATTTAACTTCCATAAGCTATTTCGCCATTCATTTATTGGTGTTTCATCTTTGCCTCAGAAGTATAGTCAGAGGTATTTTTATGGGTATGGGTATGGGTATGGGTATGGCTACAAAGATTTGCTTACTTCTAGAGTGCTTTTAAGCCTCCTGATCTCTATTCTTAATCAATACCCGTTTAGGCAGGACCAGATTCTATAAATATACGAATGAACTTTATAGCAATAACCAGAACATGAAAGACCTTCAGGCACTATTTCCTATTATGAGAGCAGTGTTATCCCATGTGTAGCATAACAAAAAGAACACAAACCCCAGTGAGGCTCTCAAACCTCACATGTGGTCCGTAAAGAAGAGTAAGGGACAACAGTGGGCATTGGAGACCACACAGTTATATCTTTTCAATACTGGACTGCCATTAATGGCTAACTGCAGCAGGGCCTGCCTTTTTTGCTGCTATCCCATTCATATATTAGGCAGTAGTTTGAGATGCTTTACCTCAGGTGTCTTCATTGTGGGTGAAGCCTTCAGAGTAGCTTCTAGGCATGAGTCCATTTTAAGAACTGCAATAAATGTTTCAGTTGTCATGTTAAAGTTAAGAAAAGGATTGGTTTATTTTACATTATTGGGCTGCAGATAGCAGAACCTGATAATGAGCAGTGCTCCACTCAGAGTGTAGTGTGGCATAAGGCCTGCTTTGCACTCATGTTATGTTAGCATGGCTTATTAGAAGTTTAAACACCATTTTGACCTTTTACACACAAAACTGCATGTAGCTGTTTTTGTATGTTAGGCTTCGTGAAGGTCTACACATGAGAAAAGGTTTGTTTTTGACATCTCTAGACTTACATCGTGCCGCTAGTCTGCATAGTGAGTGCTGAAGCCGTCAAGGTTATCATAACAAGATAGCTCTTGTTCGATGTGATCGAGTAACGCTTTTCAGACACAACAATTTGGCAGCTGTGAGCCAACTGAGATTTTGGCGCCTTTATTATGGCACAGTTGCCATGATTTCACAAACTTGGAAGATTTTCCGTTTCCAGGGATGCAGGGAGATTAGGCTGATCCTGATGTGATTTACTCTTACTGAGCGGAAAGGTAATGGGGTCCCCCAAACAAGCCTAAGAGACCTTCTTTAGTTTATAAGCATATTTCTATATAGGGAGGGTGTTAAAACTAGGTGCTATAAGACCTGTTTTCACCATCATTATATTATGATGTCTCCTTTTGTATTTTATGGAATTGTAACAATGCTGACCATATTATTTCTAATCATATGTCTGCTTATGTTGGCTAAGATACTGCACCCTAGATCACGTTGTTAAATAAATATTTAAACCTTACCCGTGTCTCTTATTTACTCCTGTTGTGGACTGGTATGAGAGTATAACGAAAAGGTGTTCTAACTTCCCACCATTCCTGAGTTTGTCCTAAGTCGCATGTTCTAGGTTGTCTAATCATTGGTTACTTTGCTATAAGACGAAGAGCTAATGTGACACTGATGCTAGCTGGTTGGGATTTTTCTAGGTACTGAGGTGAGTTTCTGGTACATCACAATTCACTGATGTCCTGGGTCTCTGTGTACAGTTCTGTGTATGAGCAGGATCCTTGCAACATGGCGCACCTAACGTAGTGGTCTTATTGTGAGACTCTCGAGTAGTTCTTATATCAGTCCACAACCCCCTCACTATTGTTTCTGGTTGACAGTGGTGACTGATAAACCTACCTATAGTTACATAGGTCTTTTCAAGCTTGATAATATAAAACAGTTTTGTATAGAATTACTACCCAGTTATGCTTTTCACTTGCATTGTACTTCTCTTTCACTGTGTCGATATGGCCCCGGTGGATATCCCAGTTCACAGTGGTTTGGCTGTGCGCAATCATTTGCAGGATTTCCAAGTCTCTTTGGAGGGCCAGGCAGTGGTTTTTGTTGTATCTGCTGATGCAGCGTACCCGTTTGAGTTGTTTTACTCATGGGTTACGTTTCCTGCGGTCGATGCTAATACTGGTGTTTTTCACACTTACACTCCAGCTGCCGTACCTGTAGAGTACGCTCAGTATCAGACACAGGAAGTTCTAATTTCTGTTTGGCAACATGCTGTTTGTTTTAATGGCACCCTTCCCCACAGTTTGAAGGTGGTCAGAATGGGACCGTTGTCAATTGCAGGCGCTTCCTGGCCTGTTTTAGCGGGTTACACACCACACCCTAATGCGGCGCGGTGTACAGCTGTTAAATTAAAGCTTCTTTATATCTCTGCGGTGGCAGTGATAAGGGGTCTAATTCATTATATTTCCTGCAACTTCCCGGGTGGGGCCCCGGGGGGTGCGGCGCATCCAGTTGGGCCGCTTAGTCCCGTTATGGTTAATGCGGTTATGGGCAAGCGTCCCCAGGATAAGGATGAGATGCCTTTCTGGCTTGCCGAACAATTTGACCAACTGGAGGCTGTATTCCCGAATACTACTCCTGTGGAGAAACACAGGATCCTTACTATTAGTTTGCAGAAAGACTTAGTGCCGGACGTAAAATGACTGTACCACTTGGAGTGTGATTTTTGCGGCAGTCTATACTAGGTGCTTCGTTACCCCGTCAATGGCTTCCGTGCCCTCCATCATTAAGCGTGTTCATGATGAACATGGACCGGAGGCGGCTGTGGAATTGGGGATGCGACTCGTGGGGGCGTTTGACATGGTTCGCCATCTCGTCCTTGCATATGTTAAGGGGGATGCAGTGAGTTTCCAGGTGTTTAATGCTTTGCGCGATATTCCAGAGGCCGAGAAACCCCATCAGTTACCGAGAATTATTACGGAGGGTTTTAAGACCATTGGCCGTAATAGTTTAGCTGTTAAGCCTTTTGCTAAAAAACAAACACAGCAGCAAACTCTGCAAGCGTCGTCTGATAAAGATGACCGCCAGAAAGTTCTGAAACAAAATGCAATAAGAACAAGAAACAGGGGAAACAGCAACAGAAACAGGGGTCCCGTCCTACTTCACCTACACCGGCTTCTACTCAGCGTACATATGAGTTGCGCGATCGCACTACAATTAAGTCACCTGATAGATTTCAGGTTCCTGAACATCGTTAACCTCGCTCTTTGCAGGAAACATCAGCCTCACCCACCTGTGGAGGAGGCGGCGGAAGAGGACAAGGTGCCCAACAGAGCTGTGAGCAGCCTCGTAAGGCTGACGGAAAAGGCAAGCAGGACAAGTCACTGCGTCAAAGGCCCCAGTTTCAGAAGAAAAAAGTTGCTGCAGGAACAGCGAGATATGCCAGAGATAGTGAGAATGCAGCTTCAGAATCTGACATGGGCTCTGACACTGTTGGACAGCGCGGCGGAGATTACCATAATTCGAGAGGTGTTGCGTCCACTACTGAAGGTGACAGCGTCTGACACTTTCGTTGTAGTTGAGACAGCTGACACTAGAGTGGCTCCCCCTGAAAGACTTTATGAAATTGTCTTCATAATTGAAAGTGACATAGAACATATCATAAAAGGGGTGTTTTGGGAAAATCTAACTACTACCTATGATATTTTGTTGGCCGAGGTCGACTGGCCCCCATACCTTGTCTTAGCTGCTCCCCAGGGGGAGGAGGTAATCCTCCCTAATTTCGCGCACACGGTGCCGAAAGAGCAAGCGCTGCATTTTGCAGAAGATTAAGCTAAGGCGCTAGCGCAGCTTTGTACCGTACTCATTGTGGGTGGAACAAATTTTCCCCTCGACATGAGATTCCTTTGCGGTCAATGCCACAGCCTCAACCCCAATATCCCATGCAGCGTGAAGCGATAGCTTACACTGCAGAAATCCTTGAACAGTTGGAATATCAAGGTGTAATAGAAACGTCTGTGTCTCCAATCAATAACCCTCTTTTTACTGTGACCAAGCCGGGTGGCTTGTACCATTTGGTATTGGATTACCGCCACTTAAACTCCCATTGTCATATGTGTGCGGTACAGAACACTCACTGTTCAGCTCTTGTGGATAGTCTTGTGCGTAAGAGGTTCAAAACCACACTTGACATATGCAATGTTTTTTTTGCCCACAATCTGTCCCCTCTTAGTAGTCAATGAACAGCTTTTACCAGTGGTGGCAAACAACGCCAATTTTGCCGTTTGGCCATGGGCTATAAGAATAGTCCAGGCGTCTTTGCCGCTCGCCTTGTCTCGCTCTTGGAGGGGATCGACACAGATGCATGTTCGTATGTGGATGACATCTATCTCACAGACGACTAATTATGGCCACATCTGTGCCGTGTAGACCGCATAATTTGCTGTTTTGCGGATTTTGGCCATAAATTCAACTTTGCAAAAAGTCACATTGCGGAGTACATAGTGTTGTTCCTGGACTACGAGCTCAACAATGAAGGTCGAGGTTTAGCTCCTCACTTCCTGGAGAAATGTGCACTTTTGCGAGCTCCCACAACATTGAAAAAACTACAGTCTTTACTGGGCTTTTTGAATTTCTGGCGTACTTATATTCCCGAATATGCCCAGCGTATCAAGCCTCTTTACGCTTTGATACAACCAACTTTCTCCAAATTGTGCTGGCTGCCTGAACATTCAGCCATCTTGCAATCTTTGCAGGCTGATCTTCTAGAATCTAAATTCTTAAGGAACGTGCACTGCCGCAGGGAAAGCGCATTTTGATAGTTACACCGTATCCTGCCTTGGAGGCAGTGACAAAAGCCAGTGTACCCAACTCTAAGGCTTTGCACCCACGGTGGATACAATGGGCCATGTCCTTGACATCCCCGGATGTCATAATAATTTTTGATTCCTCTTTGCAGACTCAGAAGTTCTTGCAGTATGAATTCGTACATCCTGCTCCTCTAACCATGCGCCTACTTGAGGATTTCCGTTGTATCATTTACACTGACGGAAGCGCGCAAGCAACTATGGGTTCAAAGCACGCATATTCCTCAGCATGCGCAATTGTGGTAGGTACTATGGTGGATGGTGAATTCAAGTCCGATATCGTGCATACGCAGACATTAGGGGACTGTACCGCCCAGTTGGCAGAACTTTTTGCTCTGAAGCTTGCCTTGGAGTACGCCGATCCCAGTGTGACTACTCTTATTGTAAGTGACTATTACTACTGTGTTCAATCATACAATGACAATCTACCCTTTTGGACTCAAAATGATTATCATGACTCCAAGGGTCGCACAATAAAACATAAAATGATCTGGGTTCGAGTGGCTGAGCTTAAAGAACGGCCACTTGTCTTTGTAATTCATACTCTGGGTCACCAGCGTATTGGAGTTCACGCTGTTGGCAATTGTCTCGTGGATGAAGCCGCTAAGACAGCAGTTGCAACATATGCAGTAGCAGCAGTTACACGTTCCAAAAGTAAGATTGATGATGACATCTTGGCAGCTATTGACGCAACAGAGAAGGGAGATAATTACCCTAGAGTTTTCCCTTCTAAATACTCTTATTATTTAAGTCCTAATAGAGTTCCCTATGTGAGAATTAACGACGTTGGTGACAGGTTGATACCCAACACAGACCAGCCCACGCTGGGATGGCCTCATCACATGTCAGCTACTGTATCTCTTCTCCAGCAATGATATTGGTGGCGGGGTTTGTACAAACAGACGCGTGATTATGTCCTTCAATGTGGCATTTGTCAGCAAATTAAACGTTTTGCTGCTTCATGCCCACCCCAAACTCAGTTGTACATATCTAAAAACCCGCTTGCGTGTGTTTATTTAGATCACTGCGGTCCTTTCTCATCTGATACTGCTTATAAGTACATCTTAGTTGCAGTTGATTCATTCACATGCTTTGTGTGGTTATGGCCTCAACTCAGTGCTGACTCCAGATCTGTCGTGAGGGATTTGCGTGTCTTTTTGGGAATTTTTGCATGTGGTACCTTCCATTCGGACCAGGGTCCAGCATTTACCTCTAAGGCATACAAGGATGCCATGAGTTCTTTGGAGGTCCAGGTCAAATTTTCGTCTCCATACCGGCTGAGGGCAATAGTGTTGTGCAGCGGATAAACTGACTTTAAGCAATCCTTGACAGCTAAGATATTAGGTACTGGCAAAGACTGGCTGACCCACCTCAATAGCATGCAGCGTTCACTAAATAATCTCCCTAGAAGGTCTCTGGGTGGGCGGACCCCATACGAAATGCTCTTTGGCATCAAAATGTTTGTTCTGGACCGTGAGGTTCTAGACATGGCGGCGGTTGACGCATCCTTTGACGTAGATGAACATTCTGCTGTTTTACAGAACCTACAAAAGACCAGAGACAGTCTTGCAAAGGAAAATTTGCCCTCCCTATCAAATGCTGCATTGCAGATTCCGGTAGTCGGCCGCGCTACCCCAAGTTGGAGAACTGCTCTGAGAGAAGATCGAAAACCAGAAGGAATTCGGTCACTCCTATCGAGCTCCAGTTCCTGTACTTGGAGTGCAGGGTACAACAACAGTCATTTTACAGGTACATCTCCAGTGACAATGTCAAACTACACAGGGTGGCCGATTCTTCTTAGTATGTCACCTGTGGTCTCGTGTCCAGAAATGGTGCAACACTCTGTTTTGGCCCCGGATCCTGACATCGGGCCTGATGTTGCTATTGAGATGAATCCGTTATTGAATTCACCTGCTGGTGATACTCTTAATGATACTGAATATACTTACCCTGTTGACTTGTCCATGCCTGATTTGGAGACCCGTGTGGCTAATCAATCACATTTGCTATTTGACACTGGCTCAACAACATCAAAAACCCCTTCAAAAGTTTTGATCTTTGCTACCTGGTTTAAAAAACATTTTTGATTCCCCCTTGGACTTACATTTGGCTGGTGCTTTTTTCAGGTTTTTTTTATTCATGTCCTTGGATTTGTGGTGTATTTTTTTTGTTTTGTGAATGGACAAGACGTTCAAGAAAGAACTTCAATTAGATTAATTGATGGAACTTTGGCCCCCTACTCCTCTTCACACATCATGAAGAGGGATCAGACATTTATGAATATATAAGATTGGCCCGTTTTAGATGGGATTGTATGGAATGCTGTAAAGTTCCAGATTCATGGGCCCACAAAGATTATTAATGTTCCCAATGTACTCAGTGTTCCTATGGGGGATGTGGTTAAGCAAAATATTCGCTCTGATGATTGGGACGACCAGGCCGTAGAGGCGCTATTTTCCGATTTGAAATATTATGCTGCCTTTAATGCTGAAGATTTATATCTAGATAAAAGTGTGGATTCCTGCCAGCACTGTTTTCTGGGTCTAACCCCTGGCTATACAGAGGTTAGAGTAGATCCTCGTTTTCAGAGTCAACATTCGGTCACCACCTATTCTGTTGGCAAATTGTGTCAGAGTTGGCTCAAACACTCCACCTTAGCGTCAGTTAAGTTGAATTTGTCTAAATTGACTGACGCCGTTGCTTTTAATGATTTTGTAAAAGGTCCTGCTGCAGGCAGATCGAAAAGATGGATATATGCTGTTTATAACGAAGTTTGGAAACTATCCCAAATTGAAGCTGCTTCTAGGCTCAGAGCTATAGATCAGGCCAATTTAGAAAAAGTGCTTGCCATTGTGGATAATAGCATTAACACGCTTTCTTCCCGTATTTACACATTAGATAATATTGTTTCATCTGTTGTTGATATTGTGCAAGACGATGTTCCAGTTCTATACCATGGACCAAATCAATTGCGTTTTGTTATGCAGTTTGCTATGACTCTTCAAACGTTGAAATCTGGGAAGGTGCCTTGGGATTACATGAACACAACAACATTATTTTTGCCTTTTAATTTGACTGTTAAACACCAATTTATGTCAATGAAAGATGCCACGTTTTCACTGCTGCATATTGAAAAACTGGAACAGTTGTCATTTTTGGTGGCCGAGTCGAATTCGGCTGTTTGGCTCATCCATGGGTTGATAACTCTGCCCTTTCCCCTGTTTACATTTGAATTATGTATGAAACACTATGCCAAAGGCAGGTTTGAATCTTTAGGTAGCGCTTTTCTCCATGAAGTTTGCAATCTCCCATTTACGTGTAGGTGCTTGAGGGACGGAAAAGAGGTTTATTTAAAAGGTGAAGACTGCACTTCCACACCAGATCACTCTTTGGTCTGTAGAAATCTGCTATTGCACGGATCTTGTAATGTTACAGCACCTAATCTTGAATGTGTTTTGAAATGCACTCCCGCCCTGGCTATTACACCAACTTTTACGTTGCTTGCAAATGGTAGTTATTTGTTATTAAATCATGAAGATTGCTGTGGTATGCTCGCTGGTATTCCGTATATCGTTACAGTTTCACAGCGTGTAGTTTGCTGTAAGAATGTCCTGTTTCCTCCTCCACATGAGAGGCTCGATGTTTCCATCTGGCCTTCTATCCCGTCCTTGAAAGCAGTGTTCAACAAGATCAGTCGAATAAGAGCTCTTTTGTCCCAGAAGGAAGTCACCCTTACATCTGCATGTGAACCATTCGTCCTTCACGTTGCAAACACTCGTACTGAGGTACATGCCTTATTAAATACAGATCTGCCCCTGCATTTCGGTGATTTGATTCACACTATTTTTAATGCCTCGTCAACCACAGGCCTGGCACACTTTTTAAAGTAGTAAGTTCTGGCCTTGTGACCTCATTCCAAGCTATATTTGGTGTGATCCCAGCATTTTTTCATTAGATTTTTTCGAGTGTCTTCGGCGTTTCCTGTTAATTCTCGCTTTGGGAGCAGGCGTACTGCTGTTAATTTGTAAGTTGTAGAGCGCTGCTTATCACCTTATGAGGGCATCCAGGTGCTAGGGGAAGCTGCTGCTGGGAGTTATCAGTCAAACATCCAGGTTTTTAGGCCATTGCAGGGTGGGTGCAGTCCAGAGGTGGAGTAACAGGCCATTCCAGTTCTTGGCGGCCAGGTTAGAGAAAGTGTGCCCACCGCTTCTGCTTTTGTGGAAGGAGGGCATGTGGGCAAGAGAGAGTGTAGTTGTCTGCCAGGTTGATGCAAGTTCAGTCTGTGGTTGAGGTAGGCTGGTCCTTTGTTGTGCAAGGCCTTGTAGGCGTTGTCAGCAGTTTGAACTGGCACCTTTTTTGGATGTGGAGCCAGTGGAGCGCTCTGAGGTGGGGGGTGATATGGGCTCTTCTTGGGAGGTTGAGCATGAGCTTTGGTGTAATGTTTTGGAGGGTTTGCAGTCTGCTCAATAGTTGTGAGGTGATGCCCACATAGAGGGAGTTCCTGTAATCCAGGCAGCTAGTGATGAGGGATTGGGTGATGATGCGTCTGGAGTTGATGGGGAGCCATTTGAATACCGGAGGGTGAGGAAGCAGGCTGAGGAGACAGCATTTATCTGCTTCTTCATGGTGAGACCATGCACTCACAGACGCACATGACAGTCCTATCACAGTATTTTGTTCAAACTATATTTTCGGGCCCTAATGGACATTAGGTTTAAAGTCAATGAAGCTGGGCAAGGGGGTGTCTGGTAACAATGCATGGGTTAATTGGCCTTCAGTAGCTCAAGACGGTTTTCCCTGATCAGAAGTAGCTCTCATTACAGAAATGTTTGGAGACCCCTGCTTTAAGTAGGTCAGAATTAGCTCTTGTAATTGAAAACATTTAAGACCTCTGACCTAAGCTGATTGCAAACATGTATTTTTGTATGAATGTCAGCTGCAAGATGAAGAATGGTTGCAAACCACAGATAACTGATCTATCCATCGCTTCTTCCTCTGCTCTTCTTTGGTTTTCTCGGCTGTCTTGGATGAATACACAAGGTTTCCCACCAGACCAGGTACCTGAATGTTGCACATGGCCATTTGCATGTATGTAGTGATACTGCAATGCATTCTGGGGGATGATCTTCCCAGAGACACTATCAAGCTGGAAAATGCACTAACAGTGATTTGCAATAGGACTTCACCAGCTACCTGAATTTGTTAATATAAGCCGGAGCTGTCCTCCAACTTATTGAATGCCTTTTAAATATCAGCCTGCATACACCCTGCGTTCCCCATAATAAGAGTGCTGAGCTGATTGCTTACAGCCTACGTCCTCTGAGCTTTTTACAGCTCTTGGTAAAGGGCAGACCACCTCACTTACAGAAAAATAGGTTTTTGGAGTTTAAGGATCGAATGATGATCAAGGTGTACGTGGAAGTTTAAATGTGCTAAGCACTTTATCAAACTATTCAAGTGATAAAGGTGAGAACATTTCAAGCAAAGATACTAAAGAGGGGTAAACCATTGTTTTCTATGTTACGTACTTTCTATAACACCACTTATCATTTATATGTTCTTAAATTATTATTAAAGGGTGTTTTAACCACAGCTCTGAATAGACATTGATTAGTCCATTACAGTTGCTACAAATGTCTTGTACTGTAACTAGATTTGCACTACACATCTTCCTCCACCCTCAGAGTGAAAAAGGTTTACTGGGGCTAACTTTTCCTTGCGAGCTTCATACCTGGAAAGCTAGTAGCTAGGAACTACTGAGCATTCTCGTTTTGAGTGCTTTATGGCCGCTATAGCTTCAAACCTTAGAGAAAAAGCCTAACATTTTTAACTGAAGTTTCCACCCTTAGCCCACCCTTTATACCAATCACAAGCATAACTAGCACCAACTAGTGAATGTGCAAGCTGCTTTTAGTGATATATCTGGTTATGTGAGTCTAGCTTGACCATTGTTGGGGTTCATATTTCCCCAAATTCATCGAGACCTTTCACATTGCTCTCTGATTCATTTGCCATTTGAGTCCTCCCAGATATATTTTTCCTTATTTGGGGATAATAGAATTTTTCCTCATTGACATTATACACCCACCAGGAGAAAGTTTAAAAAAGCAGGTCTTATTGGATTAAGAATATGACTTCCAAAAAAGTATTTGAGCAGATGCCTAATAAGCATAGCCTTCATTCGCCATCTGGACAAGCGTTAAATGTCTTTCCTTCGACAAGTATACTTGGACAGAATCCAATGAGTCTTTCCAACCGATGGCAGAGCATCTATGCGTTTGGATCAGTCAGCATACCTAAGGCCTACGTCAATTAGCCAAATAGTAAAGCACTTGACACACTGCCATCATCCCACTGAAGACGGCCGGAATGCCAGAAACCGGTCCTCGAAAGCTTGTTTCCGGTCCAGGGAAGACATGGCTTGGTAGTTCGGGCTGGACTGTTCCCATGAGGCACAGGGTCAGACTGATTTGCATATAGCCATGTCTGAACTGGGGTGGCAGAGTGGGCTAAATTACGGTGATGGATTAAACCCAGATCTTTTGACTGGGTGTGAGTGTTTGATTGATTCAGATGCTCCGTCCATCACCACCCCCTTTTGTACCACTTTTGGCCGCCATAAGTGTGGCAGGGTATGCTCAGACGTGAGTCCCTTGCTCACTTTGCCACTGGATTCAAGCAAGCCGGGCTGAAGACGGCTGGAATGCCAGAAACCGGTCCTCGGAAGCTTGTTTCCTGTCCAGGGAAGACATGGCTTGGCAGTTCGGGCTGGACTGTTCCCATGAGGCACAGGGTCAGACTGATTTGCATATAGCCATGTCTGAACTTGGGTGGCAGAGTGGGCTAAAGAACGGTGATGGATTAAACCCAGATCTTTTGACTGGGTGTGAGTGTTTGATTGATTCAGATGCTCCGTCCATCACCACCCCCTTTTGTACCGCTTTTGGCCACCATAAGTGTGGCAGGGTATGCTCAGACGTGAGTCCCTTGCTCACTTTGCGACTGGATTCAAGCAAACCGGGCTGAAGACGGCTGGAATGCCAGAAACCAGTCCTCGGAAGCTTGTTTCCGGTCCAGGGAAGACATGGCTTGGCAGTTCGGGTTGGACTGTTCCCATGAGGCACAGGGTCAGACTGATTTGCATATAGCCATGTCTGAACTGGGGTGGCAGAGTGGGCTAAAGAAGGGTGATGGATTAAACCCAGATCTTTTGACTGGGTGTGAGTGTTTGATTGATTCAGATGCTCCGTCCATCACCACCCCCTTTTGTACCGCTTTTGGCCGCCATAAGTGTGGCAGGGTATGCTCAGTCGTGAGTCCCTTGCTCACTTTGCCACTGGATTAAAGCAAGCCGGGCTGAAGACGGCTGGAATGCCAGAAACCGGTCCTCGGAAGCTTGTTTCCGGTCCAGGGAAGACATGGCTTTGCAGTTCGGGCTAGATTGTTCCCATGAGGCACAGGGTCAGACTGATTTGCATATAGCCATATCTGAACTGGGGTGGCAGAGTGGGCTAAAGAACGGTGATGGATTAAACCCAGATCTTTTGACTGGGTGTGAGTGTTTGATTGATTCAGATGCTCCATCCATCACCACCCCCTTTTGTACCGCTTTTGGTCGCCATAAGTGTGGCAGGGTATGCTCAGACGTGAGTCCCTTGCTCACTTTGCCACTGGATTCAAGCAAGCCGGGCTGAAGACGGCTGGAATGCCAGAAACCGGTCCTCGGAAGCTTGTTTCCGGTCCAGGGAAGACATGGCTTGGCAGTTCGGGCTGGACTGTTACCATGAGGCACAGGGTCATACTGATTTGCATATAGCCATGTCTGAACTGGGGTGGCAGAGTGGGCTAAAGAACGGTGATGGATTAAACCCAGATCTTTTGACTGGGTGTGAGTGTTTGATTGATTCAGATGCTCCGTCCATCACCACCCCATTTTTTACCACCACCTTTTGTACCGCTTTTGGCCGCCATAAGTGTGGCAGGGTATGCTCAGACATGAGTCCCTTGCTCACTTTGCCACTGGATTCAAGCAAGCCGGGCTGAAGACGGCTGGAATGCCAGAAACCGGTCCTCGGAAGCTTGTTTCCGGTCCAGGGAAGACATGGCTTGGCAGTTCGGGCTGGACTGTTCCCATGAGGCACAGGGTAACAGGGTCAGACTGATTTGCATATATCCATGTCTGTACTGGGGTGGCAGAGTGGGCTAAAGAACGGTGATGGATTAAACCCAGATCTTTTGACTGCGTGTGAGTGTTTGATTGATTCAGATGCTCCGTCCATCACCACCCCCTTTTGTACCGCTTTTGGCCGCCATAAGTGTGGCAGGGTATGCTCAGACGTGAATCCCTTGCTCACTTTGCCTCTGGATTCAAGCAAGCCGGGCTGAAGACGGCTGGAATGCCAGAAACCGGTCCTCGGAAGCTTGTTTCTGGTCCAGGGAAGACATGGCTTGGCAGTTCGGGCTGGACTGTTCCCATGAGGCACTGAGTCAGACTGATTTGCATATAGCCATGTCTGAACTGGGGTGGCAGAGTGGGATAAAGAACGGTGATGGATTAAACCCAGATCTTTTGGCTGGGTGTGAGTGTTTGATTGATTCAGATGCTCCATCCATCACCACCCCCTTTTGTATCATCCCACTGGTGGGCAGCATCAGTGTAGCTCTGTTTTGGTATGGAGTCCTGTTTTAGCAGTCTCTGGAATGAACACAAATCCAGAATGTGAAACTCTTTGCCCCACTGTTCAAGGCCTCATCGTATCTCACTTCACCTACCAAACTATCAGCATAGAAGGCAGTGACACAGATATACATTTTGCAATATAATACAACTGAGAAACAAAGTAATATCCAGTGTGGGTAACACTTGGTTAAATTACCTGAAGCTCCCTGATCCGCAGGTGGCGTAACAAGAGAAAGGACAGGTAAGCCCCTCTCATCATCACAGGATCTTTACTGCTATCATCTGCTGGCTCTTCTAAACCCAGCAGTGTCATAGTCGTTTGGTAGCTATACCTTTAAAGAGAAACATATTGGTCACAGCATGTCTGCCTCAACTAAAACACTAGCAACTTTCTGCCTTTCAGTGACATCATTCTGTGATATAACTTTTTTTTCTTTTTACAAAGAAAGGTTAACAATGTAGGAGAAGCACAAGTGACAAATTACATGATCTAAGGTCCCAAATTTCCCTGGGTGTACTCTTTATCTTGAGGAGAGGCCTGTTTCAAGGATCTGGGAGAGTCAGAGGTATAGGACATTAGCAGTGGCAAGCATTAAGAGCTATCGCTGGATCTCATGGCCTGAGTTATACTGTGCAGGCCACTTACGTATCAATAATATTGCTTTGAGGATTTGACTCGCAGGGGGTAGCACGCAGCCAAGGCTTACACAGGGAGATAACGTACATTAAGCAGCTCAAGTACAATTAACATATTTAATAACTCACAATAATTTGACCAATCACTCATACTACAGTTTAAGAAACGAAAATAGGACTTTATTTACGTGAGGTTCAATATTAAAGGGAAATTCAGTAGCATGTGGGTGTCTTTTACATGAGAGGATATACCATAGGGCAGAAACAAATTGGGAAATATCACTATGCCAATGGTGGAATTTCTTCCAGTATACATAAGCACTAGGAATATATCCCCTAAGAGGGGCTACATTGTCATTTTTCAGATTAGAGGCCTCCACAACATGCTGTAATGACCCTTACACCCTTTAAATATACATACTGAATCAAAATAATGTGCCTTTTCATGCTCAGCTCAAATCATACTGAACAAACATTCCTAAACTGGCATCAATCAAACAGCTACACACTGATTTCTTCTTACAGCATTCAGCCTCTATAAAAATCTCATCACATGCTGGTGATCCATTTCAAGCGTACCTTATACAATCCTGTGCCCAGGATATAGACCCCCCAAATTCACACTCTCACCTAAACAAATTAAAAAATACAAAATAAAATTGGCTTTTGATAGTAGTGACTTACAAAATCTAAGATCTGTATTAAAAGTTGTGTTGCTTTGAAAGATTATAAAAAAAGACTTTCTGCTTCCAATTTATTTTTTGCCATTCTGTCAATAAACTGCTAGATTATTTCCAGTGTGGATGCTGTAATTAATGCTAAGGGAAATGGCAAATATATCTGTACTCAATACACATTTTTGCAGTATTCAACTGAACTGCCCACAGAACTCTATTTAATGTCATCTCTTCCAGAATGGGTATGAAAGGTCAGTCAGTCAGTCAGTCAATTATCTTTATTCGATTATTGAAAATCATAAAAGAACGAGCAAAATTACATATCACGATTTCATCAGAGCACAAATTTTAACAAATTTGAAAACATACAATCATTATATTAGAAACACTGGATCTACAATAAGACATACATAAATATTTAAAAAGAGATAAAAGGAAGGACTTATTAAAACACAACTCATTCAGATAAATGAGAAAAGAGGAAATTCATTTTTCAGAGATAAAGTGCCTGTGCCTTATACGATGCTTATTTAAACGTGCTCCTGCGACTAGAAAACTAGCGACAGAGAAAGCTACTTTAACATTAGGGAGAAGTTGCAAAAACAACAGGGCTGGTTTTACCTGGATAAAGCCCTGGTTACGTAAAATAGGGAGCAGATATCTTTTCCTGATCTCAATGTAATGTCCGCAAAACATGATAAAGTGCATCGTGTCCTGTGTTGAAAAATGGTCACAGTCGCATGGTTCAGCATCATCAGGTCTAGACCAAATTCTAAAGTTGCCCAGTATGAAATGAATTAGATCAAAGCGAAATCTCGTTAAGAGAAAACGATGATAAGAATTTGTTACCAAAAGGAGATAAGGTTCCATTCCTGGAACAGAGGAGAGCATACAGTGTTTCCTTACCATAGGTTTTTTTAGCTCTGCATCTTCCCTCTCCATAACATATAAATTTGTCAAAGTGTTTTTGACTGATTTTAGATCTTCATAAGTTATTCCATCTGGAGAAGAGAAGAGCTCCGGGCGACCGGCTAAAGTGAGCTGCTTTTTCACATATCTTACCCATGGAATGTTAAGGGCTCTATCCAGGGCTAAACAGTCTTTTAAAATAACGTGGTTTAGAGTAAGCTCCTGGTTAAGCCATGTTTTTATCCAACCAATCACTGGGGCTAATTATAAAATGTCCGAAATATAGCCCAAGCCTAACTCTGTATGCAATGCAAAGGTCGGGGTTGATTGGGGAACAGAAAGCAGAGATCTCAAAAATTTATTTTCTACGTTCTGTATTTTAGCGGAACTAGTATGTCCCCAGATAACAGAACCATACTGGGCAACTGCCAAACATTTTGCTTTATAAACTTTGATGATACTTTCCATGGGGCGGGCGCCCAGTTTTTTAGCGAAACCTAGCAGCTCTGCAGCCGCTCTAGCGACAGCGCTGCTTTTGGCCAAAATCTGGGGGCCCCAAGTGCCCCTTTCGTCAAAAGTCACTCCTAAATATGGAAAAGAAGGGACTCTCTTGACCTCCTTCCCCGCGCAGTAAAATGTTAACGACTTTCTTTTCCTGCCTGCGGCTCCAGCAATCATTACATGTGATTTATCTGTATTAATTTTCATGTCCAGTGATGACATAAAAGCTCCAAAAGATGTGAGAAGTTTATTTAACGCAACTCCGGAGCGTGCCAAAAGGACGGCATCGTCCGCGTACAGGAGGACAGGTATCTTTGTCTCACCTGCACGCGGAATGTCACTATGGGACGTTATCATTACTGCCTCAAGGTCATTAATGTATAAAGTAAAGAGGAGGGGGGCAAGTATACACCCTTGCCTAAACCCCCTCTCTGACTTAAAGTGACAAGTGCATCTTCCTTCCCTAGTGACTCTGACTGAGGTCATAAGATCCTTGTGTAGCTCAGCCAGGTATCCAACCAAAGGGGGGTCAAGGCCCATGGCCAGGAGGATCCTCCACAGCTTTGCCCTGTTGACCAGGTCAAAAGCTGATGAGAGGTCCATGAAGGCCATGTACAAAGACCCCTCCTTGGCGATCACGTATTTATTTAAAATTAATTCTAGGCTAAGGCACTGATCTAGAGTTCCTCTTTTGGCTCTAAAGCCATATTGTGCATTGGATAAAATGCCCTTGCTTTCTAAAATCAGGGTCAGTCTACCTAAGAGGACTCTCCCCAAAATTTTTACACTCGAGTCAATAAGGGAAATTGGCCTATAACAGGCCGGATCTGTCCTCTGTCCTTTCTTAAAGATTGGCACTATGGTCGAGTTTGCCCAGCTAGAGGGAAAAGTAAATTCCCTTGTAGCATTAAAAATGTTAGTTAAAATCTTTGAGCTAAAATCAGGAGCGCTCTTAAAAAAGTCTGCGGGGACCCCATCTGGTCCCGGTGCCTTTTTGCAGAGTGTGTCGTTAATTGCTTTTTTCACCTCCTCCTGGGTGAAAGGAGAGATGTGATTTGACGATTGTGAAAGAGGTAATTCACATTCTGTAGTTGTATGAGTGTGACTATAAATATTACTAAAATGTGTCACCCACTGTTCATCTGGGATAATGCAGTCAGCTCTTTGATTATCTAGTCCCACAAAATATGGGTGATTTATTACTGCCCAAAATTTAGCACTGTCTTTCTGTGTCTCAGGCAGTAACAAATTATTCCAAGCTTCGTCTTTTATCTCAGATTTCCTCTTCCTGATAGCTAGGTTGTATTGTTTCCTTAGTGACGCTATCAGCACTCTGTCTCTAGGTTTGTTCTTTAAGGCCTTAAGGAGAGTTGAATGGGCCTTGGAGCAGTTTGTATCAAACCATTTGGGACCCTTTGGCTTATAGGACTTTGCCTTTACAGTCAAGTCTGTTTTGACTTGATGACAGATAACACTAAAGGCCTCAACCATAGTAGCGCTAGGGTTTTTATTATCTAAACAAATGGCAACTTCTCCTTCGACCGTGGCCAGTGTTTCTTGTAAAAATGTTATTGGAGTAACTTGGTCCCATTTGAGCCTCCGATTTTGATCTCTCAACGCAAGATCTGTTGCACACAATGTGTCATACTTACTATTTCCCAGGACACCCTGAGCTAAAACCTCTAAAATCACAGGATTGTGATCGCTAAAAACAGAAGTTTCTACTTTATAGACAAAAACTTCGAGCAAAACTCTAAAAGATACGAAAATATAATCTATAATTGTGCCTGAATCATTGCCCTCGTATGTCGGCAACCTGGGATCATTAGAACAGGTACATGATTCATGAAGGTTGAAGGTAGCCAAGAGCAATTCCAGAGCTTCACCGCTAGGTGTGTGTTCAAAGTGCGACGTGGGGGAATATGAAAAAAATTCCTCTGGTTCCCTTTGACAACCCGCCTGGCATGGATGAATGTTAAAATCTCCCATGAGGATCACCTCATACCCATGGGAACTGTTCTCAGTGTAAGTGGATAAGAGATCCTCTAAGGATACCAAATGCTCGGTAGGAAATTGACTGGCTGGAGAATTATAGAAGTTTACAAGTAAAATAGGATGGGAGTTTGGTGAGGTCAATTCAACCACTAAACAATTTTTAGATTTAAGCTTAATGTGCCTAGGTTTTCCTTGGACATCAAGTGAAATATATACAGCCAACCCTCCCCTTGCTCTTCCTGCTTTGCTGGGGTCTGCAGGTACATAAAAATGAGAATAGCCATCTAAGGCCAAACAATCTGACGTTTCCCAAGTTTCCTGAAAGGCAAGAATATTGTAGTTCCTGATTATGTCCAACCAGTTCTTGTCTTTAAGTTTAGCTCTAAGCCCGGCGATGTTCCAGCTCATAATTCTGCAGACCCTGGTGCCTGCAGGAGAGTGAGCTAACGGACCAGGTGCAGGCTGTGGTCCCTCCACATCATTGTCTCGGCCGGGCAAAAGTCAGTCGTTTTGGTCCATAAAAGATAGTGGCGCAAAGCGGTTAAATAGTTCTAATGGCTGTGTAACAGGGTTAAACATTAGAGGTTGATGACGATGAACTGATGCGTTGTTCCTTAAATCTTGACCCCATCTGAAGTGAGGATCCCAGTTGGTATCCCACCCTGGGGCAGGGGTCCTTGGGAAGGATACGTTCTGCTGTTCCCCGTAAAAGAATTTCAAGGTAAGGGGGACCACAGTGCCTCTTCTTCGTTGGGGAGGAAAGATATTTGCAAGGATATTGGGAAGAACGTCTGGATTTGAAAAGCTCACCGCCACAGAGTACCCTTTTAGTTTTTTAGGCCGATTTCCCAGCCAAGGAACCCTGGTTGCTGATTTAATTACACTTGCTAGGTGATGCTTTCCCCCTGGTGCTAGCCGCATATTACTAGTTAACCAATGTAGGGCTTTGCTGCAGAGTGAGTTAGAACTTTCCGCTATGCCCCCTTCCAGCGGGGGGACATTTGCGAGGACCAAGACCACGGGTGTGGCTTCAACAATGAATTGCAGGGGGTCCGTAGAAAAAGTTTGAGCTTGTGCTTGTGTTTGTGCTGGGGGAATGTTAACCAAGGAAATTGGGTCTGTTGAAGAACGTGCTAGTATGGGACCCTCATTTATAACAGTTAAGATTGGTGGCGGTGGGTTCTCCCCAAGCAGTTCTATTCCATCTCCAACACCCATATCGCCTCCTGCTTCAGCTCCTCTAGAATTATTACCCAGATGAGTAACTAGCGTGGTTATATTTTCAATGCCACTTGCAACTGTGTTTTGGAGGGCACCCAGCTTCTTAACCTCTGCTTGCAGTTTATCAATCTTGGATATGAGAGGTTTGACAATAGTATTGATTTTAATCTCAATGAGATCAGCAATTTTATCAAATAGAGCTTCCTCGAAAGAGCAGATAGGATGATCCTCAACATGGATCACTTGTTTACATTTTGGGGTGGTTGCCCTCTTCCGTTTTGTCCCTGAGCGTAACCCACCCCGCTTTGGAGGATTCTTTGTACATTGTCGTTTATGTCTGGCAGCATGCCCTATAGGAGATTGATCTAGGGCAGAGACCTGAGACTGTGTATCTTGCTCAAAATCGTTATCATTGTCGTTATCTGTATTGCCCTCAACGGGCAAGCCCTCAGAAGCCGGGGTTGCATCATCCGGTGTTCCAGGTATAACTTGGGAAATAATGTCAACAATAGTGACTGCACTATGAGCATCTTGCATGATGATTTCGTCAGACAAAGTAGAAACAGATGTAGATGGGGACGGGCAAAGCAAATCAGGAGATAGGCTCAGCCCCAATGACTCCCTCCTTTGCATATTGATCTTCTGAACAGTCTGAACAAGGTAATTATTAATCTTGTTTTGCTGAACTCCAACAAGTTTTTTAGACATAGTTTAGACTGTTAATAGTATTTAAATGACACACAAATAGAACTGTGAATAGGGCCTTGTGCAAGCAAGACTTACTTGAAGGTTGATCTCAGAAGAGGATCCTGCAGCGTTTCTGGCCCTGCCACTGCCTCCTCCTGCCGATGAGGGCCGTAGAGGGCCCGCCCTTTGCCCGGGCTTAGCCCCGGGCGTCCCGCTCACGTCCCGCGACGCGGGGGTTCTCGTTGCTTTATGCCTCTGTTGGCGCTCTCAGGGCGCGACCCGCGTCACTCTGCACGCGCCGCCGCGAGGCCTGCCGGGAGTTGTAGTCTCCCGGAGCGGCGGTGCGGAGTCCGATGCCCTTTGACTCTTGGCGGTGGCGGCGGTGATGCCTGTGGCCTTCTCTGCCCTTGTGTGACTCTCGGCGGTGGCGGCGTAAGTCTGAGTGTCTCCCCCGCTCTGCCGGGGTTCTCGTTGCTTTATGCCTCTGTTGGCGCTCTCAGGGCGCGACCCGCGTCACTCTGCACGCGCCGCCGCGAGGCCTGCCGGGAGTTGTAGTCTCCCGGAGCGGTGGCGCGGAGTCCGATGCCCTTTGACTCTTGGTGGTGGCGGCGGTGATTCCTGTGGCCTTCTCTGCCCTCGTGTGACTCTCGGCGGTGGCGGCGTAAGTCTGAGTGTCTCCCCCGCTCTGCCGGGGTTCTCGTTGCTTTATGCCCTTGTTGGTGCTCTCAGGGCGCGACCCGCGTCACTCTGCACGCGCCGCCGCGAGGCCTGCCGGGAGTTGTAGTCTCCCGGAGCGGCGGCGCGGAGTCCGATGCCCTTTGACTCTTGGCGGTGGCGGCGGTGATTCCTGTGGCCTTCTCTGCCCTCGTGTGACTCTCGGCGGTGGCGGCGTAAGTTTGAGTGTCAAGGTCAAGTTCAAGGTCAAGTTCTGAAAATAAAACTTTATAGACATTCTCTATAGCACAAGGTACAGCCCTACCCTCTATCTATTTAATCACAGCATGTAACCAGTCAAAACTGCAAGAAAAGGGATCATCGTACACCGGTATAAGGAGGTCCCTGGTCTGATCCTGTGCACCTTTCCGCTGTGTGAGTTGTTTAGACTGACAATGCTATGCAATTAGGTAAGTCAATGTAATGGGTTTGAATTAGGTGCAGGAAGAATTGGCGCTCTAGCATGTACTTTCATAAGTCAAAGAACACAGTTTGTAAAACCACGGTACAGACAGATCAGGGGAAACAAACCAAGAGGAGAAAACAACCCCTGCAGAGTGTGGGTCAAGACCCATACAACAAGTAATGCTCAAAGTCCTGTGCACACATATATAGTGTAATGAGGGTTAATTGTCAAACCAAACGTATTAATCACTGTTCGTATTAGAAATTACGGAGGTTGACATCCTTTGTTTCAAGTGAGAAGCGATATATTTCAACTTGATCAGTACAACATAAGATTTAAATCAGCCATTACCCGGAAAACGAGACGCCAGACACACACACCGCTACGGGAGCCCAGATCTTAGCTTTTGGACTTACCCGTCCTTTTGGCCACATTCATTGCTTTACCTGTTTTCCACACCAGACCGCGACCCTGTTGGAATTATCACCGGTCTTGCGAACTACCCAATTCCTTCTCCATAATAACAGCAATTATTTCATATCAGAACTGGTTTGTTTTATATTTACCTGGCTACAATTATGATACAACTCTGAACTTGTTTAGACTGCGTAGAACCCGCATTCCTGAAGGGTTACATCTTGACATGGTGTGACGAAACAAGTGTCAGCTGATTTAAATCTTATGTTGTACTGATCGAGTTAAAATATATTGCTTCTCACATGAAACAATGGATGTCGACCTCCGTCATTTCTAATACGAACAGTGATTAATACGTTTGGTTTGACAATTAACTCTCATTACACTATATACGTGTGCACAGGACTTTGGGCATTAAATGCTATGCAATTTACTGGTGGCAACATGCGTCCCTTTCCCATTTGGAACTCTGTGGCCCTTTGTTTAGACCACGGTTTAAACTTCAGAGACTGAAATTATCCCAGTGACAATAAAATACTTATCCCTGTCTGCTTACCTCTGCAGACTCATGAGCTGCCTCATTTCAAGAAATTACCATGGAGTAACTGGTGTGAAAGTATGAGCACAGGCAGCTTCGATTTCACATAAGCTCTCCTTTGTGGGGTCGGGTAGGCGCCATTGACCTCCATAGAAAATTCGCTAGGGAGGATTGATTCCCTTGCATCTAGTTTGACCTGGTGTTAAGTTTGACACAACAATCTTACCCCCCCATTTTTAAACTTTACACACAAGTATAGCTGTATTTAGATACACCTAATATTGTTACCTCATAAATCAGTGTGTGACTAAAAAGGACACCACCCCCTTTGAGACCAGGAATCCAGTATCTCCTAAAGTATAGGGTAAGTAATAGTTTGCCGAAATATTGATTGGCTGTTTTAAATAAAAAGGCAAATACACACCTAATTTTTCCATGTGCTCTCGTGATGATTGCCATGCCATGTCACTTTCACACTTTATTGTTTATAGTGGTGTGCAGTGATGTTGCATTTGTATGCCCACATTTGTAATTCTATATATACTGTGAGACCAAGTCTCTTCCATTTGCTTGTGTTCTCTGTTTGAAATGTAACAATCACTTATTTCTATTAATGTTTCCGATGTAGGAGCCTATTGAACAGTAAAACCAGAATCAGGTAGGAATCACGTGGGATAAAGGTAGTTTACACCAATATTCTCTTTATTTTAGCGATTGTTAGAAGTCACAGATACATTCGAAGGGATCCAACAGCCCCAAAGAATGCCCCAGACCATTTTGGCTATTAACAATAGGTAGAAATAATATTGGGTCAGAGGGGCGGGTGGCCCCGATTAATCCGTGGTATCTCCGTAACCCCAAGACCCGTTCGGAATTAGTCAAATCACTTGACCACTATTTTGTAGAGAATTTGGGATCGGTCGCCTCTGCAGTATCGCTCTGGGAGGCCTTTAAGATGGTCATCCGAGGTCAGGCGCTATCATTGATTGCTGGATCGAAAAAGAGTAGCCGCGAGGAGGTGGTTAGGCTTGAGGCGGAGATCGCCGAACTGGAGTGCGGATTGGAATTGGGAGTCACCCGTGAGAAGATACATGTTATGCGTCTCAAGCAACTTGACTATAGGGCGCTGGTTACAGATGCCGCAAAAGTTATGGGCAGGGAACAGCAAGGTCTTATTGTACGATGTCGGAGATAAAGCTGGCAAGCTGATAGCATGGTTAGATAAAAAAGAGAGGGCCAGTCGTGTGGTTCCTGTGATAGAGAAACTAAATGGTACGTTTGTGACTGAACCTGAGGAAATTGTCCAGACTCCCATTTATTGCTACGCGACATTGCATTGGCCAGCTTATCTGACTCTGATAGGGAGTTGCTGGATTCCGCAATAACGGCGTATGAGGTGGCTCTTGCTATTCGTTCTATTTGTTCAGGTAAAGCGGTGGGACCTAATGGTCTCCCCATTGAACTTTATAAGTTGCGCCCCAATAAGATCGCGCCATATCTTCGTGACATGTTCCTGGAATCGCGAGATGGTGGCTCCCTTCCTCGTGATCAGCGTCTTGCGACCATCGTGGTGATACATAAGGAAGGGAAACCAAGGGACCGCTGTGCCTCCTATAGGCCTATATCACTCCTTAATGCAGAACCCAAGATCCTTGCTAAGATACTGGTTAACTGAGTGATAAAGGTAATTGGTGACTTGATCCACCTGGACCAGTCCCGGTTCATTCCGCATAGGAATACGGCCCTGAACCTGTGACGTTTACATGGTGTTCTCACGAGGACTTCGTTATTGCATGAGCCGGCCATCTTGGCCTCCCTGGATGCCACAGTGGCTTTTGATACGGTGGAGTGGCCATATTTGTGGGCTGTACTTGCTAAGTTTGGGTTTGGTCCTGGCTTTATAGGCTGGGTCAAGCTCCTATATGAGGAACCGTTGGTGCAAGTGGTTGTGAATGGTAGGGTTTCAGAGCCCTTCGTCCTTGGTAGGGGTATGAGACAGGGTTGTCCGTTATCCCCGCTCCTATTTGCTCTTGCTCTCGAGCCCCTTGCTGTGTGTATTAGATGGGAACCATCGATGAAGGGTATCCGATGGGCCCCTGACCTCGAGGATCGTATTTCGCTTTACGTGGACAACATATTGTTGTACCTGAATTCGCCCCGGAAGTCGTTAATCGTTTTGTTTGATGTCCTCGCCTCCTTCGGTAAGAACTCGGGTCTGGTCATTAATTGGACTAAGTTTTATATATATGTCCTATCAGGAGATGTTCCTCTTCTGCCGCGTGATTGCCCCATCCAGGTCACTCAGACAGGTTTTAAGTATCTCGGGGTGTATGTTTCGTTAAACCCGGCTGCCCGATATGAACAGAATTTGCTCCAACCGTTAACCCGACTGAAATCGGATGTAGTGCGCTGGCGTAAGCTACCGCTCTTGCCGCTCGGCCGTGCTGCACTTTTTAAGATGATGTCGCTACCGAGATTTTTGTATGCCCTCCAGAACACTTTTGATGTAATTCCTGCGAGTTATTTTCGTACCATCGAGAGTCTTCAGAGAAAGTTGGTCTGGGACGGGCGTTCGCGTATCGCCCTCGCCAAGTTGACGCTTCCATTGTACGGCGGTGGCATCGCTCTCCCTGATATCAAATGGTATTATTGGGCGTCGCAGCTGGGGGCCATTAACCATGGTATGCATAGCCCTGGAATAAACCCAGCGTTTGCCTTGGATAAGTGGGAGTTACCGGCGGGGTGATTACTATAGAGCGCTTTATTCTCGTTCTGGTAGAGGGAAACTTTCCGGGCCCACAAAGATTGCCGTTCGGGCCCGGCATAGTGCTAATGATGCGATAGGATGGAGGGATCGACTGACCCGTGCGACCCCGCTTTTCGCCTCCGAGAAACTAGGGAACCTGTGGAAAACGAAAGGATTTGAAAAGTGGGATATGATCGGTATTAGTACTCTGGGTAACCTCTGGGTGAAAGGCAAGTTTAAGACTTTTGATGAATTGAAGGCTGAGTACGACCTGAATGACAGGGAATATTTTTGATATGCCCAGGTTCATCATGCCTTGACTTCGGTTTTCCCTGATAGTGCCGGTATTCCGGAGTCTTCTCCACTTTAGGATAGAATATTAGATGGTCATGTGCCAGATAGTACTATTTCCCTGATTTATAAGAAGCTAATTAATGATAGGACTGACCTGTTGGTGTCCCTTCGGGATGTATGGACCCGTGACGGTCTTGAATTGGACGACGAGGATTGGCAATCAGCTACCTCTTCTCCCAAAGAGGTCGCGATTCCGGCCCGTTTCAGTTTCGTACAATTGAAGATTCTGCATAGAGTCTATGTGACTGGCCCACGCTTAGTTAAAATGGGTTACTCAAACGATGGTCTCTGTAAACGTGGCTGTGGGCTGCTTGGGACGTTTCTACATATATAATTTGGGAATGTCCAGTAGTAGCTGCTCTTTGGATGGGAACACACAATAAGATGAGAGAGGCTACTGGTGTTGATTTGTTGCCCGAGGCCAGACGTTGTCTCCATAATGTTTGGGAACCAAATGATTATAATGACCCACAGACACAGTGGGCAACCCTTGGGAACATGGTAGCAAAGAGGGATATAGCGCAGTTGTGGGGCTCCCCCAGATCACCCACGGTTGAGGCTTGGATGGAAAACATGGACTGGTGCATGTTCAGGGAGAAAACGGTCTATGTATCACGGGGAAAACCCAGGAAATGGGGTAAGGTGTGGGGCCACTGGAATACTTACCGTGGAGACATTTGCACTCCTCCTCTTGTAGAAGTCCCTGAAGTTCCAGTCTCCCCCTGACCTGTCATTCCTTGTGGAGTACGTGAAGTAACTGACTCTGTGTTTGTCTCTCCCCAGACCCCATCCCCTAATATGACTTGAACATCTTATTGTATGGTATTTTATTCCTTCCTCTCTTCTGGACTGATATCCGATTGTACTGTATACTTGCCTTGTTTGTTTTATATCATTTCAATAAAAAGAGTTACAAAAAAAACAATAGGTAGAAATATGCTGGCAGATGAGAAACAGGTTTAAGCCCTTGTCCTCATTATACTTGTTCAAGATTATTTTCAGAGATACCGGCGTATCATTATGACTCTATTATGTTTGGGAGGCTTCCCCTCCTATAAAGGATGCCTTTCCCTACAAACACAGCATAAGTCCAAAACGTCTTTGGTTTCCTGCCTGTTCCTACAATTGTTAGGCAACTCAATGGAGAGAATAACGTCTCTCTCACACGCTCATTGATGCTACCGAACCTGTTTATGTAGTAGGTTTCAGTCTCTAGAGAGACATACAGTGGCTTTTCCTCCTCTCTCTTTGTGTGGTTTGCCTTGACAATGTATTCTGAAGGATTGCCCAGACTTATTCCGTTTTTTGCAATGATATGCTGGACAGAGCAGTGAATAATAAGTGAAGACATCAGAAGTCTATTTTGGCCTGTGCCTGTCTTGGAGAGACAGGAATATACATTTTAGTTCCTGGTAAACATCAGACTGCAACTTTGACTTGTTCATGGACAGAGCTGGTTGAATCTGGTTCTTGTGACATGATCCTGCAGAGGAAATACGGCTTTGAAAATTTTAGGTTAGACTAAATATCACTGAATAAGAGGCAGTGCCCAGTGTACATTGGAGGAAATAAAGTACTTACATGTAACTCCACTTCTCCAGCGTTGGTATCTTTCTTTAGATTCACAAGCTTAAATCATTCCAAGTTGTCAGACTGAGATTCCCAACCTAATGACAAGGAATGGTTCCAGTCTGTGAAACAAGATCTAGTACCGGAAAAGAAATTGATCCATAGCTATACCTCATTTCTCTAGCAGTGGTAGCTTTCACAGATTTATATGCTTGAATGATTCCCCGCTGTTTGGCTGGGAAACTCAGTATGACGACAGGGAATGATTCAGGCATGTGAGTTTATGGAAGATCTAATGATGGTGACAGCTGCAGCTCTTCAATTTTCTACAGGAAAAATCCTGAATCAAATCAGAATATATAAGCTCGTTCACGGACATGAAGTGATTCTCCCATGCCTATTATTTCTATTGCATTTTAATAAATTCATACTTTTGGAAACTCTTTAAAATTTGAATGTTGTGTACATTTATTCTAGCAGTTTCAATAATAGAGTTTGTGGTCTCAAACCATTTTTCTTCCAAATCTTCCATCTCTATTTCTTCAGTGATTTCTTGGACCACCTCATTTATTTTCACTGTGGGTGCGTTTGCCTTGTTTCTTTCTTGTCATATGTTTTGATTATGTATGACTGCATAAAATCTACAGATACGTTTAGTGTGCACAAGTTTCAAAATCTGCTATGGTGGCGTTGTATATTTAATATCTAAAATTGGTGTTTGCCCAGGTTAATGGCTTGCCATTGAGCTTGACCCTGTAGTGTAGTTCCTATTTTCCCTATAGGCCCTGCGCATTGGAATAACATAAACAGCAGTGTAGACGTAGGAGTACGGTCTCCTCGGTCTCTACTGACTATGTTAGACTTAATTGGGTTTGTACCAGCTAGCTCAGAGGTCACTGGAAACTTTCTTGACCGAATAGGAAGTGATCAGCTTCCCTGGCTCAGACAAGAAGGGATTCAGTTTTCCAACAACCGCATTAACATGACAACTTTGCTCCTCAGAATAAGAGTCAATCTCTAGAGTCGTGTGAAACAATAGACAGCTATTTCAGTCAGTCAGTTGTGCAGAATTACTTTCACCAGTTGTGCAGAGAATAGAGAGACGGGCGTTTTCAATAAAAGGTATTATTTATTGAACAGTCTTTCTTCTCATGCAAGAGAAATGAATTGCCACAATTGCAAGACTTGTTATTATAAAAAGTGGGTATAGTAAAAGGGGCATTGCGAAATAATACTGTAAAAGTATTGATATGGTTTCTTAGCCATAAGATGGTTAAAAATGAATAAAATATATACATTCATATATACATTTGGCTAACGTACTCAACTGGTGCTTCTAACTATGCCTACCCCAGTGTACCTGACCTAAGCCTAATACATGGGAGGGAGTACGTAAGTAGCAGTTTAAGTTAAGTTGGTTTTGCCAAGGGTTTGCTTCAAGAATTCTCTCTAAGGGTTTAGTCAGCACCGTACCTTTGGAATAGAATGTTGGAGGTCTGGTATCTCCTCTCAGGACTCGATATTCCAGTTACCGGCAAGGGTAGGCTGGAAACGCCGGAGCTGGATTTTTTCTGCAAGGGAAAAGACAGCGTCTTTCTCAGCGCGTCAAGGAGGAGGGGCAGCGTCCTTGGGCTTCTCGCATCTGCTGGGCTCTCTGCAAGGGACAGCTGTTCTGCTCCAGTATTCACCACCACTGTCGTGTTTGCTTAAAACGTTGGTATTATTTATACCTGAAAGGTGCCGAGTTTGACGTACGTTTTTAGACATAAGACGTCAATAAAGATGTCACTAAGAACTGGTCGTTCTTACAGTGCACGTTAGGAGTTCTATTACAAATCAAAACAAAGCAAGCGGGGCTTTCCCAGGTTGCTGGGGGGTTTGAGATGTCGAAAGAACTCGGTGTGTTATCTAGGAATCTAAGGAAGTGGCTTCTACTGTGTCATGTACTGTAATGAGCTGCAGAGACGAGTTACTGAAATATGGCTCTGATCGGTCATGCCATTATAGGGATATCAATTGATTATAGCCGTATAGGGGCATGAGGTCACAATATTGATCGGGGTCCTAGATAGAACACAACAACGCAAGTGGTGATGTTAGAGCTAGGGCAAGTGATACTAGGCTTTCTACCTTTTGGGCCATATAATTTTGTGTATGTTTACTATTCTTTCAGTATTCACAGCCTAGGATTTAATTAGTGGGCGGTGAGCTCTGCTCTGCTGGGGGAGTTCACAGAGTTTTGCCCTTTCCGCACTCCGCTAGGAACACGGAATTCATCAAAACTCCGCCCACCAACGGCCGAGCGGAGTTTACCAGCATGCACTGCCTGCACTCACAGGAATGGCAGGATACAGTGTCCCTTTTGGGGACACAGAAGGGTTGGCTGATGTGTGTTCGCCATGGAGGCGCTGGCCACGCCTCCAGGCTGCAATGGGCTACTGGCTTCTTTCGACCTTTGCTTTGTGCCCTTTGCCCCGATCGCTTCCTGCTCCTCCCCGTGGGTGTGGCCTGGACGAGGCAGCACTGTAGTAGACTCCGTAGCCTGTAGACATCCATGTGAAGGTGAAGAAACAATCCGGCCCGTCACCAGTGCTCTATTCTGCTTTGGCCTGCCCTGGCTGCTAGGCTGGCTGAGCATCTCCTATGTACTCTGGGGTCATAGGACTTGTGAGCAGCGGCAGTAGAAACAACAAGGTAAGTAAGGAAGCTTGCTTTTGGATGGGTAAAACAGTGACCCTAGATGCTGGATACATCACTTGGGGCCTGTCCAACATCCTATAAAGGGCACCCCATTACAAGTATATTTTTATGTCTGCGACATTCACCACAAAACATTTTTAAATTGGCATCTAGCCAGCCTCCTGTCTGTTGTGGGGGGTGGTCAGTGTCAGCAGTCTGTGGGGGTCCAATGCTCCGCAGGTGGTTATTGGGGAGGGAGGTGTCAGAGTCTCTTCTCTGCTTGTCGAGGTTTTAGGGTGTGGTGCATGCTCTGTGTGCATTGGGGAGGGGCTGGATATGCAAGCCCATCTTTTGGGGTGTTCTGGGCACTATCGCCAGAGATGTGTTGTGGGGCTAAGGCTTCACTGGCTCATTTTTCAGGGAGTTCTGATATCGTAATTGCCCGTGTATCCCGTTGAAGTCTGGGGGATCAGACGAGCCTCTGGCTCATGTTTAGGGGGGCTCTAAAATTGCCATGTGTATCACTCCGAGGTATGGGGTCTGACTGAGCCACTGGCTCATTTTTTAGGGGGCTACGGTATTTTGAAGTGTATCACTCCGAGGTTTTGTGGTCCAACAGGCTGCTGGCTCATGTTTCGGGGGCATCGGATGGCCTCCAGTCTTTATTCTGAGGTTGGGTTGGACTGAAGGGAACTCCACTGAGTTTTTATGCAACTCAGTGAAATTCAGCTATAATGCAACTCTGCGAGCTTCGGCCATTCCTAGATTTAATAGTAACTTTACAACCGTAGAGACTCCACAGTCGGGGAGGAGAACTCCGTACTATCTTTATATTAGCGGAGTTCTCAGCCCTGACTGCAGAGTCTACAATCAGGACTGGCTTAAACACCTCAATGCATTCAACGTCCAACCCATCATTGTAGACTCAGCAAAATCTTTAGGTATAGCCCTGGACTCCAATCTCAATATGCAACGACATATCAGCAATGCAACGAAGGGAGCTAATTTCCAAATCAAAACCTTGAGGAAGTTGAAACCCTTCCTCCCAGCCAACGACTTCCGAACTGCGGTCCAAGCGCTAGTTATCCCTCGGATCGATTATGGAAGCACCACACTCTGCGGCCTCCCCCTATCTACAACCGCACCACTAAGAGCTTCTATCAATGCTGCAGCAAGACTCATCACTGGATCAAAAAAACGCTCACACATCTCCCCCGACTTAAAATCTCTGAACTGGTTACCCTATAAAGCCAGAATACACCTGAAAATTGCGTGCATGACTCATAAGGCCTTACACCACAATTCGCCTAGCATTCATCGCACAGAAACTGACAATCTCAGGAGGCTCAAGAACAACAAGAAGCGCACAAACTCTCCTCCTGAACCCACAAAAATTCCACAAGACAAAAACTTACAAACGATCCTTTTCAGGGATGGCCCCCAGGATTTGGAATGCCCTCCCTCCAGAAATAAGACTTATCTCATCCACTGCATCCTTCAAAAAGGAAGTCAAATCGATCCTCCTGGCTAAACTCATTTGATCTTAAACTGTGTAAATATTATTTAACTGTTTTTCTTTCCCCTGTATTACATTGTTTCTGTCTTTTCATTCTATGTAAAGCGCTCTGATATCTGTAAGGATCTTGTTCGCGCTATATAAAACCTTGAAAATAAATAAATAAAATAAACCATAGTTTGTGAATAGCGAAAAAATAGAAATTTACACAAAAGTGTAAGTTTACCTCTGGGAATCAGGCCCAAAAGTTTAAAGCCCTAATTTCACTTGCCCAAACTCATCAAAGACTCATTGTCAGTTTAAAAATATTTATTTCCGTTCTGCTTTTTACAACACAAATTCTAGTTACTTTTTTTGACCTGAAAAACATTTCTGTATCTTACCCAGTTTCTTTTTTCTTCCTTGAAGACAAAGGACGTTTGCAGAAGTCAGTACTATCTGTGCCCTTGAAACCTTGCAGTATTGAAATACTCTCATCTTGCCTCTGAAACAAAAGATGAATACGAGAGACATATTTAGCAACCATATATCTAAAAAGATCAACTCATTTCTGAATTTGAAAGTTATAAGTCTGAATGTCACAAAAATATTGCTCAGAGAGATATGTAAGCGAGGCCGATACAGGTATCAGACTATGTACCGAAAGATATCAAATAAATCAGTCAACATATGTTGTACACAGTTACAAATGGAAATAGCTACCAAGATTTTAGAAAATACAGACCAATGCACTAAAGGTAGACATTTGATTGCATGATTTATTGATAGATCAAGTCTATCTGCATGAGCAATGTTGAAATTCAATTTCCATAAGGGGTAGAGCCATGACTCCTGGTTAAAGAAGAGAATAGGTTACTCGCTCCGCGGAGCACAGAGGAACTATTGTATTGTTAGGTCTGAACCCCTCCATTGACAATATGAAGAAAACATAACGTTGTGACTATGAGTCGATACTTCGAGCACTGTGTGCTTCATGATTGTACTCATTCACTAAAGGGCCTATCAAGCCATACCAGAAACTGTACCAAAATGAAATTAATCTTGAGGTTGAATACTCATTAAAAAAGTCTCCCTTAAACACCTAACTATACCACAGTGGTGTGTTCATTGTGTGCCCCACTTCTCAGATCCTATACACTTGATCACCAGTGCAATGACACCTGGGACGGAGCGGACTATGAAGAACTGGTAACGTTGCGATATATAATTCAGAGCATACCCTCCTATGTCTCAACCAGCAACAATACTAAGAGAGACTCAAAGCCAGCAAGGTATTAAATGTCAATCCACCTTTCTGGTGGCTCGTGTCACAGTGACAAAAAGGAAAAACTGCCATTATTCCAGCACTTTCATCTGGCACTATATATTGGAAAGCCACGTTTTACAAGATGATTATATTGAAAAGACACATGCGACCGAACAATGATTTTCATTAAAGACCACAGTCCAAAGGTAATACATTCTGGGGACATCAGAAATCAAAAACATACTAAAGGATCATGCACACCTTTTAAAAACATTTGCACTACAACCCCAATGCATAACTACAGACTTGTTCAGCTACACTAGACGCTCAAGTAACTTTAACACATACCATGAAATAGGTAGGAGGCTCAGTCATTCTACAACCAGGTTAAGACCCATTCCTGACTCCCTCCTTATCAGTGACATCAAAACCTTTAGAAAGATCCTAGTGGCAGATTGTTTTACATCTGGTCCTCTCTGGCACACCCAAAACAGTCAAGAATATTTTGCAAATGATAAGCAGACAATACTAACAAGGTCTTATTTTTCTAATGTCAATCACACAAAGAACAAAACAATAATAGGCCCTGACAATGATCCACGTGAGAATGTACCCCTTATTTTCCTATTTAGAGCTTGGGCCCATTTGGATGGGCAAAGATTAAAATGAACAGATGACTTTCGCAATCAATCTATTTTTGAATGGAAACAAGATAAGTGTCCACAATCATATTTGTTATTTCAGCTTCACATTGAACTCCTAGGCCAGACAATGAAGGTGTGTATGTTGGTCAAGACAATGTTTTTTTTTTTATAAATCTTTTTATTAAACAGTTGTCGACGTACATGCTAGTACATAAAATGAGTTCAATATCATTCAAGGCATGACAAAGCGAGACAACTATCATGCATGCTACACACAAAGACATATCAGGGAGGGAGCAGGTCATCAAGTTCAATACTCTGCGGGGAGTGCAGATATCACCAAGATATGAGTTCCATGGCGCCCAAATTCGAGACCACTTTTTGGGACAGCCACGGGTGACATATACAGTCTTTTCTCTGAACATACACCAATACATACTCTTTTCCCAGTCCCCTAAAGTGGGGGGATCTGCCACTCCCCAGGCTTGGGTGATGTTCCTTTTTGCCAACGTGAACCCCAGAGTGGCCCACTGTGTTTGTTGGGTAGTCAAGTCAGTTGGCTGCCATATGTTCAATAAGCATCTACGTACTTCGGGGTGAATAACGAAGCCTAGGACTGTTGCCATGGTTGTGTGTATCTCCCTCAAGTATGTTGGAATCTATGTGCATTCCCATATAATGTGCATAAAGGTACTTATTTGTCCACATTTTCTGCGACAGTCTCCAGTTTCGGCTCTTCCCATTAGAAGTAGCCTGGGGCGGGTCATATATATCCTGTGCAGGATTTTGAGTTGAACCAGTCTTAGTTGAGCGGGGATAGCTACTACTCGAGGAGATGACGCTGCTTCTCTCTAGTCCTTATCGTCCATCTCTACCCCATCTTTGGATCAATTTATTATAAATTAAGGATATGGTCTTATTTGGAAGATGCCCATCTAGAATCCTGTCCTCTAACGTAGACGATTCGGGAAGGGAGGAACCCGTTGGGAGACGTGAATACAGTGCATGGCTAACCTGTGCATAGCGATAAAGCTTAGTGTTAGTCAGCTCATTTTGAGTTTAGAGAGTGGCGAATGCTTTGACTTCACTGTTTTCCCATAGATCTTTAATTTGCGAGATACCAGTCATTTCCGAGTTATCAAACCCTTTCGATGTCCACAGGTTGCCAAGTTGTGCGGAGTCCCATAGGGGAGTGGCCAACGTCAGTCGACGTTCCCATCCGAGGGATCCAGTCACGGTGTGCCAAATCTTGACCGAGTGGCAGTGGGGCCTGTTAGTCGTATATAGCTGGGTTTTGAGTAGAGCGATCTATTATAGTCCCCCCCGGGAGAAGCCACCTATCCATGCGATAGCCCGGGTCATCTGGGTTACCGTAGGTGCCATGGCTGATAGCTGCCAAATGCGCAGCCCAATAATATTTCCTTATATCTGGAAGACTGATGCCTCCATCATACCATTTCAAAATAAGTTTGTTTAGGGCTATTCGTGGTGTCCCAGTCCATAACAAGTCGCTTTGTAGGTGCTCAATTTCTTTAAAGTAATTCGATGGATCCGGATCAAGTGAATTTTGAAGAGCATAAAGAAAACGGGGGAGGGACATCATTTCAAAAAGTGCTGCTTTGCCCAAAAAAGAGAGGGGAAGAGATTTCCAGCTGGCTATGTCTCGCTTTCAGCGTAGCAGAGGTGGGTGGAGGTTATTTTCATATCTAATTTTGGGGCTAAGGGAGAGAGAAAATCCCTAAATATTTGAATCCCGCGGACGCAATCTGAATGGGACAGTTACGGGGCAGGTCCGCAGGATCTCGCCGCAGAATATAGAGATGGGACTTGGTCCAGTTAATCGTAAATCCAGAAAATCTGCCAAAAACCACCAATGTATCCAGGACTACAGTCAGAGATCGTTTGGGATAGGTCAAATATAACAGTGCGTCATCTGCGTAAAGCAAGATGCGGTCCTCCCACCCAAGTGCCCAACGCATACCACGAATAGCTGGATCTCGCCTGATCCACGATGCCACAGGTTCCAATGCCAAAGCAAACAGGAGGGGGAAAGTGGGCACCCCCTGATGGGTTGCCAGACTCAAATTGAAGGTATCTGATTTTTAGAGTATAGAAGGCAAATCCATTGTATGCATTCCTTACCAAATCCCAATTTTTGAAGGACAGCCATGAGATAGGGCCACTCAATGGTGTTGAATGCCTAAGTGGCATCTAAGGAGACAAGGATAGCCGGTTCTAGAATCATGTGTGTGCCCTACCGAGGACCCCATGAACTCTGCGTAAATTTAACACTATGTTTCAGTGTAGTATAAAACCAGATTGGTCTGGGTGCACCAGGTCCGAAATAATTTTAATTAGCCGGTTGGCTAATACTTTGGCCAGTATCTTGGGGTCCGCATTTAGGAGGGAGATTGGCCTATACGAGGTACAGTCTGTTTTGGGTTTACCTTCCTTATGAATAGTCACTATGTTTGCAATTCGTTGATCAGCGGGTAGTTCCCCCTTGTCCCTGCTCTCCTCAAACATAGTTTTAAGATAGGGGGCCAATTTGTTTGGGTTGAGTTTATACAACTCAATGGGAATGCCATTAGGGCCAATGGCCTTCCCTGATTTCAGCGATCTGATCTCCTGCGCTATTTCGTCTGCTGTCAAAGGGATGTCCATTAATTGCTGATCTGATAAGGAGAGGGTTGGGAGCATTATATCTCTCAATAAGTCTGCTGAGTCTACCTCACCATGTGTCGCTGTAGCAGTGTATACCGCAGCGAAGTGGCTGGCGAGGTAATTTGCAATGTCCTGGGGGTCGGTCATGTAGGTGTCATTAGTCCCTCTCAGCACCGGGGCCAGTCTGCTCGCCCAGTCCAGCCTGTTTAGCCATGCTATCTATTTTCCCGCTTTGTCACCCAGGTCATAAATCCTGCCAAGTTTCTCCCATCCCAACACCTTAGCCTTCTCCGTGACCAGCGCCCTATACTCATACTGTTTGAGGCATAACTAGTGGAGCGAAGTTGGTGTGCTGCCCTCTCTACGTCCCTTTCTAGGTTCTAGATCTCATCCTCTATAGTAGTCACTTCCCTTTGATGTTCCTTTTTTTGCCTAGAAATAAACGAGAGGGCTTCTCCCCTAATTACTGTTTTGAAAGCTTCCCAGAGTACCTGCGGGGAATTTACTGTGCTGGTGTTGTAATTGAAATAGGTGTCTATGGTCGGGAGCAGGCCTTTGCGGATTTTAGGGTTGCGCAAATGCCAGGGGTTAATGGGGATAATTCTACCCACCTTATTCTGATCTAGCAGTATGTGTACCCAGAGCGGTGAGTGGTCAGATGTGCCTCTTGATAAGTGTTTGACCTCATGAATAAGGTCAAGACAATGTTAATCTTATGATGTATGCTGAAAACATCAAAGTTACATTGGCGAGCCATGCAACACCTCTCTCAGCACCACTGCGTGATCTAGAAATAGATCACATTATTATAGCTGTCCATATCCTTCACTTTCCACCAGAATAGTGATGCAATTAACCTAGGAATATCTATAGCACCAATGATTCAGAACTTCTTAGGTGCGTCTACCCAATTCTTGATCATCCCATTCAGAAAGACCTACTAAAATGCACATTATGTCTCAATCATGCATATGGAAAATTGCAGCAAACAATTTGCCAAAGATTTATATTGTTTCCTGACGCCCCCCCAGAAGTAAAATCTGACTTCCAAAATACATTCAATGCATTCTTACAAGCTACATCCAGGTGGAAACCAATCAACTTGTAGTGTAGTTCCTATATTCCCAATAGGCTCTGCGCATTGGAATAACATAAACGGTAGTTTAGATGTAGGACTGAGGTCGACTAGGTCTCTACTGAATATGTTAGACTTAATTAGGTATGCCAGCTAGCTCAGAGGTCACTAGAAACTTTCTTGAATGAACAGGAAGGAGTTAAACTTTCCTGATTAGACAAGAAGGGATTAGTTTCTGACAACCGCATAAACATGACAACTTTGCTCCCTCCAGAATAAGGAGTATATCTCCAGAGTTGTGTGAAAACAATAGATAGCTATTTCACTCAGTCAAACGTGCATGCTTAGTTTCACCAGAGTGCAGAGAAATAGAGAGACAGGCGTTTTCAATAAAAGTTATTTATTGAGCAGTCTTCTTTCTCATGCAAGAGAATTGAATTGCCACAATTGCAATACTTATAAAGTAAAGTGAGTACATTAAAAGGAGTATTATGAAATAATACTGTAAAAGCATTTATATGGTTTCTGAGCCATATGATACTTAAAACGGATAAAATATAAACAATACATACAATGATAAAAGTTGACTAAACGTACTCAACTGGTGCTTCTAAAATACGCCTACCCCAGTGTACCTAACCTAAACCTAGTACGTGGGAAGGAGTAAGTGAGCTGCAGTTAAAGTTAAGTTAGTTTTGCCAAGAATCTGAATCAAGAATTCTCTAAGGATCTAATCAGCTCCGTACCTTGGTTATAGAATGAAGGAGGTCTTGTATCTCTTTCTCAGGACTCGATCTCCAGGCAACCCGCAAGGGTGACTGGAAACACTGGAGCTGGATTTCTCGACAGGAGAAAAGACAGCGTCTCTCTCAGTGCGTCAAATGGGAGGGTTGGCTTCCTTCGGCACTCGCATCAGCTGGGCTTTGGGTAAGTAGATAGCCGCTCTGCTCCAAACCACTGTGCGTTTGCTTAAGGCAAATGCTGGTATATTTATACCTGGAAGGTGCCGTGTTTGACGTAAGGTTGGACATAAGACGTCACTAAGAACTGTCACTAAGAACTGGCAGTTCTTTCAGGACTCTCAGGACTCTCAGGAGTTCTAGGACAAATCAAAACAGAAGAAGGGGGAATTCCCGGGCTGCTGGAGGTTTGGCTTGTTTAAAGAATGCGTTGTACTTTCTAGGAGTCTAGGGAAGTAGCCTTGCTGTATTTGGACTGCATTGGCTATGACTAAATATGGATATGATTCTTATGCCTTTATAAGGATATGATTTGTTATAACCACATGAGGGCATAAATCGGAAATATTTAATTAGGGTCCTAGATACGTTCACAACAAACTTTCCAATTGAAAGAAGGAAGATTGGAAATTCGAAATCACATCAAGTACTACCACACAGCTAAACTTGGTTACCTCTTTAAGTACTATTTACAGCTCAAATGAGCAAATACCCTCTTAACAAAGGTGAGAGGGCTTTCTTCAAAGGACAATGTACTAACCTGCTTGCATGGAAGCTCACAGTATAATGGCCTTTATTTGATGCTGGCATTCAAGCCCTTCACATTGCTGGAGTCCTCACTGAGAAAACATATTTAATTTCAAACAAATCCATTGGTCTACATTATCTACTCTTTTTTAAATATTCACCATCTACCAGAATCCCATCCTAATAACACCCTTCACTCGTATCCACATTTCCCCACTGAGGGAATCAACCACTGCTATCACTCTTCCTCTAAAAAAAAAAAAAACATAATTCTGGCAAAGCTTTCCTGCAGTAAATACCAGTACCAGAATATGAACACAAGACAATCACCTAGCACATAAATGGAGACAACCGCCCTCTCTTCAGTCTCCCTTACACCACACTAGCTCACCTGAAAGGAATCCTATATGCAGCAGCACATCCTCATCAAAGGGCCAAAGAATTTCAAGCATTATCACTCGTACCTGATGGAACTAAATTGGCTTCCATCCAAGCCTGGACCATTTTCAAGATAAGCTACATCATTTGCAAAGCGTCCAGAACTGGCACTCTTCCATACGTGCAGGAGAAATCATCTACCTCAGGTGGACAGCACCATTCCACCAAAGTGGACGTCAGGACTTCACAAGACTAGAAACAAAAGTCTGCAAAATCAGAAACCCAGAAGAAATACCTTCTTCATGTATGCCCCAGGATCTGGACCAACATTAACATCAAGATCAGATTTTCCCCAACCAATGAACGTCTCTGAAAAGAGGCCCACATCTTCAGAAAATATTACATCTCTTCACAATAGAATTCCCACTCACAAGCGTCCTGCTCGTGGTAAACTATCCTGAATCATAACTTAGGGCTCATGCTCAGGTTCTCTTAAGTCCCCGTGTTTATCTGAAGTTAGGCTTGTGCGCTACAAATACCTATACATATTTACCTCTCATGAAGCTTAGGGAGAAAATCAATAGAAATTCATTTAATCAAGAGAAAAAGAATATTCCCGTACATCAAAGAAAGAGCCCTTTTGTAAACTTGATCGCCAGACTTCAAACAATTAATCGACATTGGAGAGTCTTTTCAGTGTAATCAATTCACAGCACTTGAGTCACAATATAACAAACCATGTGTGGGCACTATGGATGACTTTTAACCTAGCTGGCTCCTAAAAGTAAATCGTATTACTCCAGATTTGAAGACGTTCCATACACTGCCCCATGATCCACTATCCTTCCTTGCAAAACCATAACAAACAGATAAACAACATTCCTTGCTTTGACCACTGCATCAGATTGGCTATGGAAAACAGATGCTCTCATCAAGAAAAACGTAACACCTTGACAAGAATTGCTCTTCGGTGAGCCGCACTGCGTTGTGGTTGACAAGATAATTGATGTTAACATTGCACTATACTAGAAAAACCCCAAATACTTCAATCACACTTAGGATATCTGTGTCCTTCCGTTACGTTGCTTTCTTTAATTGTCAATATTTGCATTTTGGACCTTCGCTGCCAGGTGATCTGTAACATTGCAGAAAGTGATGGCATGACTATTAATGAGTTTCTCTATTTCAGCTAGTTGACTCTGTAATTCCTCAATCCTGATTAATACGAGTCGTATATTAATAAAGAATTAACTCTTTCAGCTATTGGTTGATGTATGATAGTCTTAAAGTTAGCATACGTAGGTATGTTATAGGTCAGAGGGCAAATGAGTCTTCAAAAGGCTTTTTAGAGGGGAGCACTGTGCGAGTGAGGCAGTCAAGGGAAGTGATGAAGCATCCATTTCATTATGTTGGTCCCAGTCCCTCTGGTTCATACATTCACCACTCTTTGAGCAATAGCCCCCATGGTAACCGTTATACCAAAATATCAGGGGGGAGGCATATAAACCAGATCTGAGAACTGAACTGAAAGTGACAGTTAAACCTATTCATTTTATGGAGATGGTGAACAGCCTGGAGAAAATTAGGAGTCACTTCCATTTTTAGAGCCGGCAAACAATGAGATGAAATGCTGAATCAACCAATCAATCAGGATTTATAAAGCATGTCTGATCACCTGAAAGGGTATCCAGGTGATTGCAGTCCCCGGGGGAACATTCAAACTGGTCTTGAGGGCCATTCGAAATTTCAGAAGTGCGGTGATGGTACGGAGTTGCGTGGGGAGGCCGTTTCAGGTCTTTGCGGCGGTGTGGGAGAAAGAGCGTCCTCCACTTCTTCGCTAGATGCGGGGAGTGTGGGTATGTGAGATGGCAGCTGAGCATAGTTTTCTTGATGAATGGTGGAAGTTCAGGTGGTATTTATTGTGAGCGGAAACTTGGTTGTGCATGGGTCTGCAGCTGGAATTTGGCATCTCTTCTGCCAGCGGAGTTATCTGGGGTGGGGTGGGGTGTGATGTGGGTTCGTCGGGGAAGGCCCAGGATGAGCCTGGCTGTGGCATTCTGTATGATCTGAAGTTTCTGTAGGAGGTGTGCCGCAATCTCTACCTACAGGGACTTGTCGTAACCCAGTTGGAAGGTGATGAGGGTCCAGTCCCAGAATAGACCTGGTTTGGCAGTTTGGGCTGGACTGTTGCCATGAGGCACAAGGTCAAGACTGATTTGCATATAGCTGGGTCGGAACTGAGGTGGCGAAGTGAGCTAAAGAACAATGATGAATTCAACCCAGATCTGGAACTGGGGTGGAGTGTCTGAAAAGTTTCAGTGCTCCGTCCATCATTCCCTTGTGTTTGGCTTGTTTGTCCTAAGTTGGCAGGGATGCCCAGACGTGGGTCCCTTGCTCACTTTGCCACTGGATTCAAGCTAGCCTGGCTGATGTTGGGTGTTACCCTTGTTATTGAAGTCCTGGTGAGAATTCTACATTTGTCGGGGAACGCTGTGGCAATATGTTTGGCAGATGTGGGGTAGAGCCAGGTCTCAGTGAGGAAGATGATGTCCGGTGCAAGGGTGTCGATGAGATTTCATCATTCAGTCAAATACTTGCATAGTGATTGTTTGTTGGGAAGGGTGCATGTGAATTGGTGTTTTTGTTCTAGTGGTGTCTGTGATGCGTTCGGGGTAGGGCTTGTGGGTGGGGTGGTGTGGGTGCTTTGACCGTTGAGGTGCAGTGGATGCAGGTGAAATGTCCTTCCGTAGAGCTTGCGTCAGCGCGGTGGCACTGTTTGTTGCAGCATCCGGGGTCAAGGGTGCAGAGCTCAGTGATTATGTATTTTAAGGGCGGGAGGGCCAAGGGTTGTGGCACTGGGCCCGGTCCAGGTGCAGACGAGTGCAGATGAGCTTACCTTTGGCACGCCTTCTGCCAGTGGACTGCAGTGTCCAAGAAATCTGGAGTAGAAGTCACAGACAGCACTAGTTATTGACGGCTAGGGCCTAGGGGTCAGGACCTTCAGGTGCATAAGCCAGAACTTCTAAAATATGTTTATTTCGAGATATCAAGTTCCCGGAAAAATTATTTTGGTTAACCCTCTCCCTAGATTGCTTATTCTATAGGAGTACAAGCTGTAGGTCTGGCAGACCTGAGTGAAAAACTAATAGCCTTTGACTCCTCAGGGTTAGGGGGGCTAATTTTACTGAAACTCAAATAGTATAGTAAGCTTAAAGTTTTATCCCCTTCTAGCCTATTTTCCCCACACACCTCATCCCATGTTCTTCTGAGCATAGGACCTTGAGATTGCATTGCTTGTGAGGGTGCAAAGCAAGCAGATTCAAATGATTGAGCTAAAGTGTCATTCCTATGAGAAGGCTGAAGACTAAAGGCTAGTAAGTGTCAATTCCCATAATGAGATACGCCAAGTTCCACTATTCACAGTCAGTTAGTTGGGATCCAGAAGTCGCTCCCAGCAGAGCAAGATAACTATGCTGAACATTCACATACCATCCATACTACGTCAGTAACTCTCTTTGAGCTTATTGGAATCGCATAAATTGATTAGTTACTTATTTGCGCAGACAACATCTTATAGTACAGACTATGCCACTACATTCCTTTCACAGCTTGCCAGTTTTGCTAAATCATGGGAACGCTACCCCCTTCTCCTGCCACATGACTTTCAATATGTCATGTGAGTTCCAACAGCAGATGGGAGGGAGGCTTTACAGTTTTTTGCTCAAAGGTGCTCCTGTATCAACTTATGCAACCCACTCTCCAAGGGAACCATCTCAGTGCTGCAGGGGATTCCAGGATATAAGAATGTGAACTGCAGACGAAGGAGGACTGTGGTATGCAAACTCAGATTCCCAACAAGGCAAGCAGAGCTATGTTATCAACACCCATAATTTCCCCTATCCGTGTCTTTAGGTCGTTTTGGAGTTTGTGTGCTCCACCTCTCAGGTCTAACATTTTTATGATGTTACTAGAGGTGAGAACATTGAAATTAGCATTTAGTTGGCTAGGTCCTGTTCAGCCACAGTTTTTTTCAGGCATGGGGTTGACTTGCATCCCATTCAAGCGTTAGGAGACAACCCCCTTGGCTCAGCACAGTATTAGGAAAGTAAATTAAATGCATTTGGGTAGCACTCCGCTGGTAGGTCTAAGGCTTTGAATTTGACTGCAATCTTTTTAACCTCTTCTCTATTAGTAACGGAGGAAAGCAAGGGGGAAACTGTAACGTCCAAAGCGAAAGGAGCTCTTCAGGAGTAGGATTATTCTAATGGGTTATTTGTTACGCCCTCTTGAATTTCCATTATTTTCCCTTCAAAGAATGGTAAAATATCCTGCGCATTGTTCTTCAATCATACACTTTTCATAGCATCTGGGATGGTTGGTTTGCGAATCAAGCTGAATATTTTCCTAAAACTAGCGGCCCCTTTGTCTTTATGGGTGGCTTAATAAGGTTATTTTGCCCTCTTCAGTGCTCGCTACTATTTGCTTAGGTACTTCTTGACCAAATCGAATTCAAGATGTTGTGGGAACTTTGCAAATCTGTACAAAGTTCCTCCCTTTCTCTTTCTGGCGGGTAACATTTCATTGTACCATTTTTAGACTTAGGCTCTTGTTTGAAATTTTGTTTTTTGTTTTTTAGAGGAGGGTGCATCGTATTTTGCATCTGCAATATGTTGCAGTAAGAGATTTCTAGTCAACAGCATAGTTTGACCCATCTCGCCTGCTTTGAACGTTGTTATATTTTCTGAAAGCAGGTTGTATTTTCCGTAATGAGTTACCTGATTCATGCAGGTGGGGTAGTTATTGAATGCAGAAGTTGGAGTTGTGTTTCCAATCTGACAGAAAGTAATTAGAGAATAGTTAGACCTCAGGATGCTACTAAGTTAAATGTACCTTTGAATCTGCATCTGAGCTGTCATAAATCTGTGCCCAGAGATGGTGGCTTGGACGGCTTGAGACGCTTTGCACAGGAACAGGTTCCAGAACAGATGCAGCATGGTCCTGGAGGGCCTCCAACACTCGATCTGCATTTGAAGCCTAATATAAATCATAGAACAGGATTATTTTCACCATGAAGACACAATTACATCAAAAAAGATGACTTAAATGCAACAGAGAATATCAAAATATTACAGCGTGTATGATACTCGTGATAGGATAAAACTATACCAAAATACCTTCAGGCCTGTTCACAAACTGCATTTTGTAGTATGTGAAGCAGTACCTCATTAGTACTATGACATACTCCAAAATACTATTCACTAACCTACATGCGGAGAACTCGGTCTCTCCAACAATGTCTGTGCAGATGTCTCAGCCACATGTGCCGAGATCTCCACACACACACTTCCACATTGTTTTAGTAAATGTGGGAAGGACAGGGAACAGTGGCTGAAAAATGAGAACTATGTACAAATAACGGGGCGGGATTTAGGAAGGGGCAAGGAGAGCGAGACATGCAAATTTAAACCTCAATGGACAAATGAATAAGCCCATTGCTATTCACAATCTACACTCCTAAAGTTACTATACCCAAAAAGGTAAAACAACAGTAGTAAATATACTCCAGCGCAGCCAGCCTCAGAGCACCACACATGACCACTCACAGGAGGGCTTTAAATGGGCCGGGTCTCACCGGTGCTGTGCACCAGTAGTTTTTTAGCAGATGCCTCGAAACGGGTTCCTATCGGGCTCTGTTTTGTGCCCTGGCACAGGCGGTCCGATTTTTCCGGACTGCAGTGACAGCAGTCACATCGATGTGCGTGTGCTCACACTGCTCACTCCTCACTATTGGAGAATTTATGGCATGACGTCATGCCAGGTGAGCATTGTAGGGGAAGGGAAATCCTTCAAAGAGAGTCACTTTCTCTTTGGATTTCCCTTCTCTTTTTGAAACTCAGGAGCAGCAACATTGTTGTGGTGTTACCAGGGCTTTAAGGGGAAGCTTTTTCAATAATAAATACAAGACATAGTTGCTGCTTATTTATCTTATGCAACTAACAACCATGGACAAAGCCAATAGTCCTAACTTGTTGTAGGTATGATGTTACTTGTTGAATTATATATCTGGATGCAATGACAGAAACAGCAAAATACAAGTCGGGCGGCACACTATGCTAAGCACAGATTTTTAGCTTATGTGTTTTTAAGCCACGCCCTTATTTACATTGCCCATGCGCCTTTGAGAGACCCTCCAGTTTTTTAATCCCACTTAAAGCCCTGACTCACAGGTACTGGAACTCACACCCATAGAAAACAATGGCAGCAGGGAATTAAAATAACACCCAATAGGAAATAATGTTAAAATTATTCAGACTATTAAAACAATATTTATACTTTGTTTAATGTTAAAATATATATAATAAATACATAAAGTTGCTGTACTATTTAATAATAACTTATTTTAAATTGAAAATTAAATTAAACTTTTGTTAATTTTTTTTAAAACTATTTCAATTATTTCCATACTTAATCTTTTTTTGATAGATATCACATCAAAATAACAGTTCTACTGTAGGGTAGGTGGGATTTATTTTTATTTTGGTAAATATATTATTAATAAATTATTGAAATATAGTAATTTATGGACAATTAATTTAATGCGTGGTAACATTTGATCAGTTCTAGGTTTCAAAAAGTATTTAAATTATTTTTCGTTAATATTTTTCATTAAACTATTGTTAACATTTTCTTAAAATATTTAATAAACATTTTGCATTTCCTCTATGGGAGAGCCCTGCAATGCTGGCAGAGGTCTCTGCCTACTTGTGAAAAACTACGAATGAAACCTTACACTTGTAAATTCTGGCCTAGGAGACTCCTCGAGAGGATAGAGACAAGTATATACCACAGAGTAACTTTACAGTCACAATGGTGAATAGCAAAATAGTGTAAATTTAATCCGAGTTTTAGTAGTAAATATAAATGTGACGAAATCTACACATGTAGGTTTACCTTTGTGAATAGGGGCCTTAGAGACAGAGAATTAGTGATATGTACTCATATATAATCGTTTTTATTGTGTTTCCTCCTGAATGAAACGTCTACTATAGGGCTTTAGTGGCACTGCTTAAAGTGATGCCTTCCGTCACATTATAAAAGGCTTTTTAACCATCCACACAGCATTTCATAATAGCTTCAAGACACAAGGACAGAGCAATAAATATATTACCACATGCCAGCTACTTCTAAAGCACAGCACAATTTATCGATGCCATGACTTGTGGCACATCGTCTAGTCACACAATTATTATGGAGCACAGCAAAATATTGAAATCAATTCTCCGTTTATATGTTACCAGATCAAGTGGAAAGGGAATGAGGAAAATATGAGCCCAGATTATTTAACGGATCTTCACCTTTAATGTGCTGGATAGGAGAGTCTGGTTTGAATCAGAGGCTCCAGCAGTGATATTGGGACCATTGATGTTGTGGTTCCCATGTATGTATGTACTGGTGGGTGTAAGTGGTACTGGGTGTTTGACCAACCAGTATTTTCTGGTAGACACACAGGTCTCGCTATTATCAAATTCATCAGATAAAAAACCTCACTGCAGAGGGTGCGGTCTTTGATTTCTGGGTGTCTAACTCTAGAATTTACCTTTACAGATGCGATAAATAACAAATTGTATGATTTTGATTGATTGATTTATAGGCTTTATTTCGGTAAAAAAAAATACCATAAAAGCTTGTACAGCAATGCAAGTTACAATAATTATCAAATACAATCTAGTTACACACAAAAATTAAAACAGAGAAAGAGATGTTTAAAACGATTAAAACCAGATTAAATTGACAAAGAAAGCCTTCTTGTACGAATCAACCAGGCCCATTTAAAAAATTTAGACACAGCACAAACAATCACAGAGGATGTGTCAGTCATTAGAATATGCATTGCCACTGAGCACTGACGGGTCCCTAAGAGTCTGCATAAAGGTTTTAGCCACCTGGTCCTCGGTGCACGATAGTCCGGACATTCAAAGAAAATGTGAGCTACAGACTCTACTCGAGTGGGACAGGACGCACAAAGAGGGGAAAGTTGGTAAGACCGTTTCCAGCGGGCGACTACCTCGCCTACTGGTAGAATCCCCACTCGAAACTTGAAATACAAGGTACGGTCAAAAGGAATGGAGATAATGTCTAAGTAGGGTTCATAGGCCACCACATCCTTGATCCTCACAAAAGCTACAGTAGAGTTGCAATGACGTGAATCTAGATGTAATTTTGCAGAGACCCAGTTCCAGTTCAACTTTTTGATCGTAGCTTTAGGTGGGGCAGTTTTCGAAGTGAAATGAAATGAAATTTGATTTGTAGAGCGCATGGCTGCCCGAAAGCGTCCCAGCGCTTGCTTAGGGAACCCGTCCTGGTATTCCCCTGCGAGATAACCCATTACTGGGCATCCCCAAGGTGAAAGCCAGGCATCCCGCTGCGAGGGGCCGTTGTGGAGATTAAGCAAGCTATTGCCCAGAGTTACAGAGTGGGACTCCATGATTGGAATAGGCACCGACGCGGGAATTGTCAGGTCCGGGGAAATTTGAGCCCAAGACCCGCCAAGGCGGGGAATTGAACCCTGGTCCGGGCCAGACCTCTGCATCAGGGTCTGCCGCTCCAACCACTTGAGCCACACTTCTCCTCTGCCGCTCCAACCACTTGAGCCACACTTCTCCCTTGCAGTCCATGCATCAGATAACCCTATCTCCACCAATAATCGTTTGACGTCCCTCAACCATTTGATCCTGGACCAACCTGCCATAGCCATAACCTCAGATAATGCTTCCGCGTAAGAAGATAGTTCGGGCACCCGCCATAACCGTGCCCAAAGGAGCAGGGGGCGAAGTTGCGCTTGGTCCCTAATAGATCTGCAACCTAAATCTAGTAGTACTGGTACTGTTGGTGTGCTCCAGGGGAGAGCCATCAGATCTTTCAAGAGTTTGCTCTCTGATTTAGCTAGTACATCCAGGTTGCAGGTGCCTCACAGCTCTGCCCCATATAGTGCGGCACTGACCCCTCTGCCTTTGTATATTTCCACAACTGGGGCTAAAGGTTTGCTAGATGAGGAGCGTTGTTCCTTAAGCAAAGTGCCTCCCACTCTTTTGTGGCCCAGTAGCATTTTGTGGATGTGCGGGTTCCAGGAAAGGGAATCGTTAAGGCGAATACCTAGGTAATCAAACTCGGAGACCCTCTCCAATGGCTCGGAGTTCAGAGCCGGAGGTCGGCCAAGTTTCTTCGGGGGATTCATAACCAGAAACTTGGTTTTATCGGTGTAACAAATTGTATGATTTTAGGAAAGCTCTTATAACTTACTTATACTTTCTAATCTCCTGGCGTATAACCGATTCTGCTCCTTCCCATTACTATTACAGTTGGACCAGAAGGCGTAGCCGACCCTTGAGTGACATCAGCTAACCTCCTCTGTGTGTGACCCCATTGTGCACAGCAGCAAGAAAAAGGCGCAGTGAAAGCGTACCGGATAATGTGCGAGGAGGTCCAAGCAAGCCGTCTTTTAAAAACCTTCAATCGGAGAAGTGGGGGCGTAGTCACAAATGTCGACAAAGAAGTGGTGGTGACCAAGGCAGCGGTCAGGATTGTAGATTTTATGCTTGACCAGTAAAACTGATCCCACCTACCCACACCAAATGACGCGGGCATCACAGCCGCTAACAGTCGGTGGGTAGCTCCAAGATTTAACAATGGCATAAAAGGACAGTTGCCCAAACAAGGCACTTGGGATGCCTCATGGCAGGGACACTTGAGGGCAGACATGAGAAACATAAAAGGACAATTGTCTGAACAAGGTCCTTGGGATGCGTCACAGCAGGGATGCTTGAGGGAAAGCAAAAGGGATAATAAATGGTCAGCACTGGGCAGAGACGGCACTTGCAGCCCAGGCATGGCCACGGGCCACGAACGCCAGACACCTAGTAGCAAGGGAAGCCTTTAAGCCGCGTTCCCACTGTATGAAAGTAATCGACAGAATGAGAGCTGTCACAGCAGTTGACAAACAGTGATTTATGATACCAGTTTAAGACTTTATGATTTACAGGATGATGCATTGCATATTATGCAAGCTATATTTTATGGTTTTAATATGCAATAAAGATAAGATCACAATGTGGACCAGTGATGAGCTGTATGCTTTGCCTAAAAAATGTGTTAAAAGCAACAAGCTGAACATGTTAATGATTCATGTAAGCATGATAAAATATGTACTAGTTTTTGTACATCTGAATAAACTGCGGCTGGTCAAATACCACAAAAGTCTTGGTGTATCTAATTGAAAGGAAAGTGAATGACGGGAGGGCCCATGGGATGCTCGCACGCTGGTGGGGGTGGGGGGGGGGAGGGGGAGTATTTTTAACACCTAGAAACGTTTTATGGTGAATTTAGCATTTCTGGTGAATTTAGAAAAGCAAATTAGATCAATTTGAATTTAAGATCCAATGCTCAAAGTGACCAGATGAGATTTGGTTTCATGTTAGTCTACAACCTGTAGCTCATGAGTGATAATGTATAAACACAATGTGGCCTTGCTCATCAACATCCACAAAACCGCGGGGGCGCTAGGTGGCGCACCAGCTGAATGGCCGTGAATCTATGAGGCTCCCGCTGTCTGGTTGTTAATTCTACATTTATCCTTAAACTACGTTCCTCTACAGCGCCACCGCACATAGCCAGTGAAGGCTTGGATGATGGTGGTTCCTGCGGAGGAAGCGTTCTGACTATATTGCGGCTATGGCAGTCTCTGTGAAGGCTGGCAGTCTGACCGCGACGCGACGTCGGAGCCTGTGTGGAGTGCGGAGCTGGGAATAGCAGGTACGTGAGAGCCGCGGTCCCCACGTGGTGGGAGGGCCGCACGGAGGTGTGCGGCGATTCACTCACGTGGCAGCGGCTGTGGTGCAGAGATGGCACAGCAGTGAAGATCCCCTGGCTCCCATCAGCTGTGTCGCGGGGCCGCTGCCTCAAGATCACCAGTGCTGTGGAGAGTATTGAGCATACTGATGTGGACGGACATTGCGGTGTACTGGCGGCGGTCATTTCGGAGACTCCTGTGGTTGTGCTGAGGACTAGGTGATACGAGGGGACAGTACACAATTTTGCGGGCGGAGAGCTGGAGACAGGACTGCGGAGACATCGCCTCAAATCCTGCAATGTGAGAGGGTCCTTCGGCGGGCAGCAGCATGTTGGCAAAGCGTCAGTGAGAAAGAGGCGACATTGAGGCGGTAGGCGGCCGATACGCAAGCAGCGCGGCTCCAAAGCGGCGCCCAGGCCGCGTGATTATGTGTGGAGGCTGCGACTCATTTGGGACCTGGAAGGGGCAGAAGTAGGTGCTAATTGCTACGAACTGCTGGGCGCTATATTCACAACTGGAAGTGGGAATTCGGTGACGGCTCTTTGAGAGGCTGAGGCATTGATAAGAGGCTATCTATAGAAGCGGCCAAGGTGAAGGCTTGATTTGGCAGCAGGGCACGATATATGCAGCGTGGACTACAAGGTTGATAGTGTCTGAGCCGCGGTGGCTGCGCCCCGGTCTAGTGGTACAGAGCGCGTGGTCGAGGAGGTCAGTGTGCATTGTCCTAGGTTGCGGATTGATTCCTGGTGGCATATTGGGATGGGCAGGACTTGCTGGCTTCCAACGCGGGCCCATGTTAACGAGGCCTTACAAGTCTGCTGCCTGCTGGTGTGGGGCTCCACGATGCATGATATGGCCAGACTCTGACGGAGCTCTGGGGATGATACAACTCCTGGACACGGTAAAGAGAGAGCACATGTGTAAACTGGGATAACTGTGAGTGCTACATCCAACAGGAATGCAAGTAAAGTTGTAGAACTGCCATATATTTGCTGTGGCAGCTGGGCGACTTGCTATTGGTGATTGGAGTGCTATACACAAATAAGGTTGCGAGAGCCTGCTGCACTACATAATTAAGACTCCATACTGTGAAACATCTGGACAATGGACTAGCCTGGGTTGGGAGGTGCATCATGGGCCGACTAGACTCCCGCCAGCTGCGCCTCACCTTTGAAGCAAAAAGAAACCCTAAAAAGGCACCAACAGAAGATGGGAGTGATGTGTAGGAGGCGACGACTGGTGGGAACCCCGGATCTGGCAGTGACATGCACACTATACTCACTGAAATGAGGCAAGGCTTTGCGACGATTGCGGAGAAGGTGGATACACTTACGACCCGCATGGATAACATCGCGCGCAAGCTGGACAATCATGAAACACGGCTCAAAGAAGCAGAGCAGCGGATATCAGATTCAGAGGATGTCACAGACCAATTGAAAACAACGGTGACCCAAATGGACAAGCTCATGCGAATCATTGATGCCAAGAATGAGGACATTAAAGATCGTAGCCGCCGCAATAACGTTCGCATTTTGGGAGTACCCGAGAGTACCAATACGGGGCGGCTGGAGCAATATGTAAAAAAAATGCTGATGGTGGTCACTGAAGTGGGAGCGCTCCCTGCCCAATTTATAGTGGAGAGGGCGCATAGGTCGCTTGGCACACGACCACCTCCTGGTTCACTTCCTCGTCCAATCATCGCACGTCTTCTAAATTATCGTGACCGGGATGTGGTCCTAAGGGTGACGAGAGAAAATAAACAACTTAACTATGACGGAGGGCCCTTCACCATATTCCCCGACTTCACGGTATGGGTGCAGGAGGAGAGGAGAAAGTTTAATGGAGTGAAGCAGAAGCTGCGACAGGAACAGGTGGACTATACTTTACTTTACCCTGGGCGACTACGAATCACCCACCAGGGGAAACAAACCATACACACGACACCACAATCGGTGGAGAAATTCTTGAAGACGATGAAACGGCGAAAGACTACCTCTGCAGACCAGGACGAGCTGGAAGAGGCGCCACTATCGGAGGTCGAATGAACATATGCTGTGCTGCTGTGGCGCAATCTACGGAGGCGTGGAATATTGGACAGATGATGAGAGATGCACGAGGGTGTTTCCGAACCACAGCATACTGTTATGTATAATAATAATTGATGCATTGGGTTGATATTACATGTTACTGATATAAGACCCACGAGTGTTGGTGTGGAGAGGACGTAGTATGATTAGTGACTTTAACCGGACACCCTTGCTGGTCCTGGGGATTAATAAGAGCTGACGAACCCCAGACTAGAAGCAAGGTTAAGGTGTGTCACCTGGTGAGATTACCCCAATGGGAGTACCCCTTTTGATTCACGGTTTGGGAATGTTTGGGGGGGAGTGGGGAGGGGCGGATTTGGCTGGCATGATTGGGATGCTTCAGTGGGTAGGGGGGTGGGGAAGTTCAATGCATGCTGAGGGATACAAAAATGGTACACTGCAAGTTGCAGGTTTACACACTAATTCTGAAGGGCAGGAATGTATTTGATTATGTTGCAGGAATATGTTGTGATGATTTTGACCAAAAATGGGCGGGAATGGGAGTGACGTGTCCTTAACGATATTGTCTTGGAACATAAGGGGGCTGAACGATGCAAGGAAAGGCAGAAATATTTTGGCGTACCTAGATCGTCATCAGGTGCATATAGCACTGTTGCAGGAGATGCATTTGCATCCACATTCACATAACAGTTATGCGAGCAGATGGGCGAAGGTACGGCTTTTTTCCTCTTTCTCCTCCTATGCTAGGGGCACGGCCATATTGATAAAGAAATCCATACAATTCACGGTGTTAGGGGAAGTAATAGATACATCGGGGAGGTATGTCATTGTGTGGGGCAGATTGGCATCTGACACTATCACCATTGTGAACTGCTATGCCCCTAATGTCAATACACCGGAATTTTTCACGGCATTGTGGGGGCGGGTAGTAAATGTTGGGTCAATGCACGTTATATGTGGGGGTATTTTAATGTTGCTATGGTGCCTGGGCAGGATAGAGCAAAGGACACGCAAAATACAACAGGCGATCTAGAGAAGTCCTGCAGGGTATTATGGAAGAGGGAGGTTTGCTTGATAGCTGGCGTTTCGTTCACCCTCTGAAAAGAGAAGGGACACACTTCACATCATACACTGGCACATGGGCCCGCCTTGACTATTGTCTAATATCTCGAGGGTTTAGTACAGATATCACAAAGGTCGTGCACCTGGCCAGAACGTATTCTGATCATTGCCCCGTTCTGCTACAGGTGCGGATGCCCGGATACGTTAGACCAAAGCCGACATGGCGACTGCAACCCACAGCCTTGTTGGATGAGGTGTTCAAGATGGAACTGGGAGAGGAGATTGCAGCTTTTTTTCCCCGCAACAGGGATTCAGTGAACAGTGTTGAGGTAGTGTGGGAGGCATTTAAAGGTACGGTTCGAGGGTACTGCATTTCCAAAAGCTTCGGGATCTTGCACAACATACAGAGAACGATCCAAACCCTAGAATTAGAACTAAAGCAGTTGGAGGCACTTATGGTGCAGGGAGGGGATGGGAAAGTGCACAAAGATTTCAAGGTTAAGCTGTCGGAGTATGAGGAGGAGGCTGCGAGGGAGACTAAATTTCGGGGGCGGCACAGGGTGGCGCGAAGGTATTGCGAGGGGGAAAGGCCGGGGAAGGCATTAGCGAAAATTACTAGAAACCCACGATTTAGTCCTAATATTTTGGAAATGAATAGGCCGGAAGGTGGGTCATGTCAGGACAATGAGGGAATTTTGGAAATGTTTACGATGCATTATGAGCAACTGTACACCACTAGAATTAGATGAGATTAGGGAGGCGATAATGTCGCTTAAAAATAGTAAGGTGCCAGGATTAGATGGGCTGCCTGCAGAATTCTATAAATGCTACATAGACATCATGGCCCTGGTGCTGCAGGAGTTGTTTGAGGAATCGTTGAAGGTGGGGATGCTCCCTTGTTCGATGTGTGAAGTGGTAATTACTTCTCTCTTAAAACTAGGGAAAGATGCCACGGTATGCGACTCTTACCGCCCACAGTCACTTATCAACTGTGACGCAAAAAGTTTAGCTAAAGTTTTAGCTATTCACCTGTCTCTCCTGATGACGAGGATTATACTTCCGGATCAGGCCGGATTTGTTCCTGGTAGATCCACTACTCACAATTTGCGCACGCTTTTTTCCTTAATTCAGACTGTTGCCTCTGAATTCCCAGTTGCCGCGGTATTTTTAGATGCTATAAAAGCATTTGATTCGGTCGAATGGAACTACTTATTTGCAATTCTGCAGAGAATGGGGTTTCCTAAATGATTTATTTCCTGGATACAGCCACTCTATACCCGACCTACTGGCCGAGTTCTTATAAATGGTCGTCTTTCCGCCCCACTCTCTATCACACGGGGTACCAGGCAGGGGTGCCCGCTCTCCCCCCTCCTTTTTGCTATTGCGATAGAGCCACTAGCGTGTCGGATACGACAACTTCATAGGTATAGCAGTTTAAGTGCTTTCAGCGTCAAATTGGGATATCGCTCTACGCGGATGATTTGACGCTCTATGTTACAGATCCTCAACAAAATCTAAATCCCCTGTTGCTGGAATTTCTGGTGTTTGGCAGACTGTCGGGCGCACAAATTAACTGGGGTAAGTCGCAATTCTTCCCACTCACAACTGCAGTGGCGGAGTTCCCTTTGGATTACCCCCTGCAATGGTGTCATTCGGATCTCCGCTATTTGGGGATCCAAATATCTAGAGACAGGGAGGCGAGGCTCAGACTTAATTATGGTTGTGCTATTACTAAATTGTCCTCCAATGTTACACGCTGGATTTCCCTACCCTTGTCCATGGCGGGTAGAGCCTCACTCATTAAGATGGTGTTATTGCCACGCTTCTTATATCTATCCCTGAACATTCCTTACTACCCGGGCGCTTACTTCTTTACAACATTGAGGACGGAATTGATTCGCTTGTTCTGGGGGGTAAACAACTACGGCTTAAATGGTCAGTGCTAGCACAGCCCTACGATAAAGGAGGATTTGATATCCCGATTTTGAAGTATATTACATGAGTGCGCAGGCTCATTATGCCTACCATTGGATGGCACCGACACCATGCATGCCGCAGATAGAGGTGGAGGATTGGGTGGCACACCCCCTAGCCTTGAAGGGCCTTATACAAGGTCCTGTTGGGGCCCTAGAGATGCCGCCCACAACAGTGTCATGCATGATCGATGCTTGGAGACGTGTTGCGAAACGACTACAACTTATATTATTATACTCGGCACGACTGCCGGTGACTTATCATCCCAAATTGGTGCTGTTACAGGAAAAAGGATTCCAAACATTGTGTCAGCGCCTTAAGATAGCTTCTTGGGGCGATTTATTCCTAGAGGGGCAATTTCGGTCCATGGACCTTTTTTTTTTTTAGATATACGACCCACGCCATTGGAGATTTTTTTTAATGTGCGATTGAGGCAGGGCCTGCGGGAGGTGTTACCGGACTATCCCAGGGAACCGAAGAACCTGATGCCATTGCATGGCATGCTGGGGTCAGCGGACGGGTGGAATCTGGTTTCTAGTATTTATTGTAGTATCAGGACACAGCACCAGGGGATAGAGGGTGCAGCTCGCACAAATTGGAGTGAGGATATAGGTAAGGAAGTCACTGACGCACAATGGAGTTATTGTTGTGGTATTACAGCAAATATATCAGCTAGTTGCAGGCTCAAGATTATTCACTATAGGTTCTTGCAGAGGCTCTATTACACGCCGGCTAAAAACATACAGATTTCACTTGTCGAATAACGATAGGTGTGACAGATGCCGGGCAGGAGGAGCTGGATTTATACATTTGGCATGGGAATGTCCTGGTATATGAGAATATTGGACTCAGGTGCACACAGCCCTTCAGGCTATGTTGAGGATTACGCTGGACAGGGACCCACTAATTATGCTTTTGGGATACACCATGCAGCTGCCCAAACAGTGCAGGAAGTTTCTCGATGTTACTCTACTACTGGCGAAACGTTGTTTGGCATGCGGTTGGGGAAGAGGAAGAGCCCCAAAGTTTAAGGACTGGCTAAATGATGTCCTTTATTGTCAAGAACAAAATGCTTTTTATGCTGAAATGCAACCTCTGGCGTGTAGGCCTGGGGACATATGGGGGCCACTACAAACATACCTCCTAACTACTGCGAAATCGTCTGAGGGGGCCTTGGAGGACAGAGCTGGGGATGGCACAACCACAATATTGTAGTCCGGTATTATACACTTCTGTTGCGATATTTATGGGAATGTTATGTGCGAAAGCATGGTGAGTATGGTACTGTTCTAGTAGACGGGGGAGGGTTCCACACGTCTGATGTAATGCTATATGTTGTAGTGCACTGTCACCTCTGATCAGTATTCTGCCTATATTAAGAACGTATTACGTATCCTTGCATAGAACTTACCCTTGCTGGATGACACTCTCTGAACTTATGAAATGCAGATAATGGCTGTAAGATGTATTATGTTTTTGATGTACCTGCTGATATTTCTGCCCAGGTTGTTGCACATGATGGAACACGTTAGAGTGTACCTATGTATATCTTGCAAAATGGTATAAATAAAGTTTAAAAAAAAAATCCACAAAACCGCTCAATGCCACAAAAGTGTCTTAGTGTATCACAATTATCTGATACACAGCACTTTTTGGGAGCCTGCGTACTATCCAGCTTTGTTTTGGGGAGGATTGGTGAAAATTAACTCTTTTGCTGATTTAACACATTTAAGTGCAATTAAAACATTTCAATTAAAAACGTTTTTGTTTCACCTTGACAGCCTCTGATTTGATCCGTAATAATTCGTCTACTTTTTTGTACTGCTTCAGTTTAGTCATCAGTTTCTGTTGCCAGGGATCTCGTTTAGGTTTAACCTGTGAGGCAAAATGTAAACACATTTGTGAGAATGAAGAAGCAAAGCTATGTTTTTGTGCATGCATTTAACATAAAAAATCATATGTTGTGTGAATGTATGTGTATTGCGAATATCAAGAACAGTGCATCACATAATACTCGCACACAAAACCATGTTTAGAAGGAATGACATATGGGCTGCCATCTTATTTAGTCGACCCTCCATTTTGTTACAGTTCATGGAATCAATGAATCCCAATGCCTTGAAAGCACTTTTGAGTTCCAAGCCTCTAGTATGCTAAATGGATTAGGTGAAATGCAACAGCAAGGGCAGTAGACCAGCACTGGTAAAACCAAAAAGTGATATGTATTGGCTTTGCCATTGCTTGTGGTATATATATGAAAGACGCAATGCGGGTATAGAGAGTGAGTAAACCTAATGGAAATTGTATCTCATCCAGAAGTATTCTTGGCAGATACATATAAACCAAGAGAGAATACCACTTAAATCGGCTCCTGGTTAAAATATAAATCAAATTAGTTTCTAAAAAGAAGAATATTTTGATAAATATTGGCCTTTTGGCCTTGACTTCTACATGAGCTTCACTGAAGGGACACTGTTTTTAGTCTAAATGTACATTTTCTTCCTTAAAAAAAGCAGTTACAATCATAAACCTTTTTTAACTGCCACAAAATATTCCTAAAGGACAGGAATTCTGTGAACTCTGCACCATAATACAGACTAGTGTCATAAAGAATAGGAGATCACACTAAGGTACGATATAAATATTGCTGAATGAGTCATCAACTGTCACCTACACACAGTGTTAGTCCTGCACACAAACATTTATTTAGTGCTCAATACCTCTACACTCCTATGACCCATTAGGCGCATAAACATTTTGTAAACACTTACCCCCCCTAAGCAGCAAAGAGTTAGCCCACGCGCTCCTCAACGGGAAGCCAACCCCAGACATGCACGGCCTTTGGCTATGCGAAATGTGGTTGGCAGCAAGCCCTGCTGCCAACCCCCGCTTAGATAGCCGGCTCCAAGGCTATCCTGTTTGACTTTTGTTGTTGTGATTTAGCCTCCTGGTAATTACGGAGGCGATTAAGGAGGATTGTTGGCCGTGACTTTGGCTTTCGGATTTTGAAATAATTATATTTGGTAATTCAACCTCCTGATGAATACGGAGGACCAGGGTGAATTTCATTTCCTATTTGTATCTGCTTGAAAGCCTGTGGTACTTTCACATCTTGCTTATGAATTAAGCCCTGACGAAGTTCCAATCGGAACGAAACGCGTTGGCTGATCTCTCCATTTTAAAATGAAAAAATAATAAAGGATATACTTTTGGAATATATTGGAAGCTCATTGACTTCATTCTGGTGCACCATCCTTCTCCCTATGAATTGTTGTATCTGGCTCTCACTGGAGCAAAAGTGCGGCGAACTCTGGATGTTTTTGCACAGACAATGCACTAATCTATACACTTTGAAACAGAGGTGCTGAACCTTGGTCAGCCGCATTGTGCTTTTTCTAAATTGTACAATACATACTGTAGCCTCCCTGCCATAGGTACCAGGGGTACCATTTATGAGGGAGTTACAGGGTGTGCTAAAGGTATTGCTAATTGAAGGAGCAATTTTGCAGTTTTAGAGAAAGAGATCTGACTCTGGGTCCTGGATAGCAAAAACACAGTGCAGTCAGAGATTATCTTATTTGGCTCTAGCCCTTGTGAAGCATGGCACAACTGGTGACTGCAAGATACGTCTCCCCCCCTCAGCACCAGTTACCACGGTAAAAAATCTAGGGGTCAAATTGGATGCTACCCTCTCGATGAAGGCACAGATTCAATCCGTGGCTGGAAACAGTTTTGGGGTTCTGAGAATGCTGCTAAACTTTCTCCCCCTGCTCCCAGTCTCTCACAGAAAGATGGTTGTTCAGGCTCTGGTGGTCTCGAGACTGGACTACGTAAACTCCATGTACTTGGGACTTCCGGTGTACCTGCTTAGCAGTCTGCAGATGGTTCCAAACTCAGCGGCCAAAGCCATTTTTTTTGGCAGGACTTAGGACACACACAACACATCTGCTATCTTCCTTACACTGGCTTATGGTTCGGAAGCGAATCCATTTTAAGGCATTGCTTTTGGTCTTCAAAGCATTTCACAAGATTGGGCCCCCTACCTTCAGGGAAAGATTACAACACTATACACCTCAACGCACCTTGAGGTCATCTGTTCAGCTTCTGACTTCTACGCCTAAGGTCTTGCTGTCCCAGATCGGGGGAAGATCCTTTCAAGCTGTAGCCTCTCGCTTATAGAACACTCTACCTCTTTCTCTTAGACAGGTATAGGACCTCCTCACCTTTAGGAGGAAATTAAAGACCTGGCTTTTCAAACTGTAGGTTCCGGCCAGCCATCTGCTTTGGGGTGTTTCTCTCTGTTAGCTGTTATGTGGTCTTTTGCTTCAGCGCCGGGACACTCCAGGGGAGTAGCTGCACGCTTTATAAATTACATATAACATAACTTCTGTCAAAAGTGTATCAATTACCAGGCAAAAAGTGGAGATGACCATGTCAAAAAGGGTCACTTTCCTACACCCAGAGATTCCATCCCCCAGTTTCAACCACTAATAATAGGGAGGGGGGGGGTTGTACACCCCCTCCTAGATCCTTATTTGGCTCTGGCGACCCCATCCCCTGGGGCGAAATGTCCTAAAAAGGGAAGGAGGGCATGCAACGCACCTCCACAAGCTTTAACTGGCCCCAGGAATCCCAGCCTCCAGGGTCAAATGCAATTAAAAAGGGGTTGAGGGGCACATCCCCACTCCCAAGCCTTATTAGGCCCCTGGGTCCGCTTCCTCTGGGGCCAAATGCTATTAAAAAGAAAAAATGGGCTGTGCAGTCCCTGAGCATTATTAGACCCTGGAGACCCCATCCCCAAGGACCAAATGCTATTAAAATGGAGAGGAGGTGTGTGGCCCCCCTCCAGAAACCTTCTTCAGCCCCGGGTACTTTATCCCCGGCCAGAGATGGGTGTCTGGGTGCCTACCCACGAGACCTACAAACCAAACATTAGGGGTAGTGGGGAGAAGCTGGGGGAGCCCAAACCCCTGTGGCCCCAGCTGCCTACCTGCATAATGTGGGCTCAGACATTGTTCCTGACCAGAGGAAACAGCTGTTTGTGCTTGCTCCTTCCGGGTGGGAGCAATGTTTGTTTCCCTGCTCACCTGGAGGGAGCATGCTTAAATCTCCCACTGGGTGGGAGCAACACGGTCTTCCCTGCCCGTGCTGCTGTAGGCAGGTAAGGCATGTCTGGTCCCGCCTCGCTGGAGATTTAAAAATGCTCCTGCGAGGCGGGAGCTAACATATGCACCAGCCAGGGCAGGGAAACGACTGTGCCTTGGTGGTGGGCTCTCCGGGACACAGTAACTGAGCCGGCCCCAGGGCAATGGGGTCTCTGGGGCCTTTAGAGGCTCAGGCCTGCGTGCTCCACCCTAATTAAGAATTTGGCCTCAAGGGGTGGGGTCCCCCGGGCATTTTTAGGCCCAGGAAGGGGGGCTGTATGCACCCTCCACTTTTAAAAAAATTTGGCCCAGGGGGTGGAGTTCTTGAAGCTTAATAAGACTTGGGGAGAGGGCCCATGAACTCCTTCCCCATTATTAAGATACCTTGCCCAAAGGGATGGGGTCCCCAGGGCCCAAAATGGGCTCAAGTAGAGGGCCCCTACTTATGCCCACTCCCCATATATTTATACAAAAATGGCGGACTGCTATTTTCTTATTTTTTTTGCTCTGATCCCACATTAATCCTGCAAGTTCACATTAAAAACACCTGATTCTTTCATTTTTGGCTGTAGGAGGGGGTCCGGCTGCCACCCTCCCACTTGGACAAGGAAGGCAGGGTTTCCCTACCCTGCCCCCATTATATATATTTTTGTTAAATAATTGCAGGACAGGAGAGTAAGGACCTGATTTAGAACTCGGTGGACTATGGCATTTAGATTTTGGCAGAAAAGATATTTGTCACCGTTGTGATGGAGTAACCCATTTGCAGAGTTCTGAATCAGGTCCTAAGTGTCCGAGTCCTGTAACGGCTACCAGCAACTTTTTTCTCATGTTGCGGCTAGCCAATTACAGCGCTTGCTCCCGCAGGAGTCTGAATCCAACGGGAGGGAATTAGCCAAAGGGAAAAAAGCTCACTGGACCAATCAGAATGCTCTATTTTTTTTATCGGGTTTTAGAGACTCTCGCAAGAGTCGCTTGAACCCAACATGCCGGATTTACAATTATTATTGGAGCTAAATATCTCCCAAACTACAGAAGGGATTACACCAAATGCACGCTTTCTGTACCCAGATCTAGCTTCCTGCAAAATTTGGTGTAATTCAGTTTTTACGGTAGTGCTTCTTAAAAAAGTCTATGGAAAATGCATTGGGATTTTGTGTTTTGGGTCCCCTTTTATTCTGTGCCCCCACTTGACCGACCACCCTGAAACTTTCCATGCACAAACTAGGCAACCAAGGGAAAACCTTTTGGAAAGTTTTGTGGAGATTAGTCAAATAGCGCCAAAGTCATTAGCGAAACAAAAAAAGGCATTTCCTCTGGAAACACTGACTTGACTACAATTAACCAGTGGCAACACTAGGTGGCAGAGAGTCCTACATCCTGCAGATTTCCAACTGCTGTTGCAGAGATTGCAAGTTCCCCTAAAAGGGCAAATGTTAAATCCACCAACCAATCTCACACTACGTACCTTCACAAAAGGGATCCAGTTGGCTTTCTTTTTCAAGGCCATGGTGTTACCACTGAAGCCCCACTTGTCTGAAACTGCTGCCCCAGTATCATATACAGGAAATGTTCTCATTGTCTGCTGTTTCAGGAAGACACTTCGAAATTTAGAGGCAACCTGCAGGAAAAGAGAAGAAATATTATCAAAATACCTTACATTTTTTTGAATATCCTGTTGTGTCATGGAGGCCACACCTCAACGTATGGCTATCATACTAACATTTTCTAGAAGTTTTAAATAAAGAGGTTAAGATAATCAAAAGCAAAAGTGACCAACTGAAGGGCTGTGAAACATCATATGGAGGAGAAGAGCTCACGTACAGTGGGTAATTCCCTATGAGAGAGAATCCTTCAGTTGTTTGCATTTGCTTTTGTTTTTTGTTGTGCCGAAGCAGGGAGGATGCAAATGTTGATAGCCCACTTTCCTCTTATTCCCCTGGACCATCTTCAACATCTTGGAAATCAGGTCCATTTCTTTGTGCAGATTAAGATGTTACAAATCCTAGTGGTATCCTCCCAGAACAAGAATTGTCATAGGCCTGGCTTTAATTTAACAAATGGAAACTAAATTTGTGCATGCACGTTTTTGCATGTGTTAGCTCTTTAAAGACAGAGGTATTCGATTTGGCAGAGCTTTCTTTGGATCATCTTTTGGATGATGTAAACCAAATATTCACAAAGTGCACTAATTACAGACTAGGTTTATGAAAAGATCTCTGTTTGTATACAAAAGGGATATATGAAACCTCTGGTGCTGTATTCATGTCTGCTAATTCAATTTATAAAGAAAATAGAGTAGGTTCTAAAGCACACCCTTTGCAAACTTCTCCATTAATAGAAATACAAAGAATTATCTAAGACAGCAGGTAGTAGACTATTTTAAGTACAAAATAGACACAGGAGAGTCCCCGAAGCACTAAAAAAGGTTCTTCATGGGCGGATTAACTCATACCAGAATGAAGCTTAAAAAAAGGAATAAGAATTGACAGAATCCCCAAAGAAGGCATCACTAAGACAACTTGAAAAACAATAATGCTCAGACATTGGTATCTTTTGCATAAAGCAGCTCTAGCCCAGACAGCAATGTAATATAGGATGAATGAAAATGGGTTCAAAGCGGGTAAGCTCCTCTATTAGCTGGCCAATAGAGACTTGGAACTCTGATTAGTATCAAACATCAGTAATAGGAAGGATTAGAGCCTAACACTTCATGCATTTTTTTATCTATCCCTATACACATCCTTGTCACCCCCCACCAGCCGAATTTGACAACCCAATTGTCGAACAACTAGTTATTCCCATGCTGCCATCTCCAACTTGAGGCACTTTTAAGTGAAGAGGAGATCCTTGAGGTATTAAACTCACTTCTAACTTAAAAGACCCCTTGCCCCTATGATTTCCTGCCAAGGGTCTTAACAAAATAGGTTTACCTTGTCACACCAACACTACTTGACAGGTGTGAGGAGCCATATGAATATGTAAACCTCCAGTATGACTTGTTAGGTGCAAAACTTACAGTAAGCCTGGAAACCCCGTGTGAATGTGTTACGTACCAACTTATTTCCCTAATTAACTTTGAAACAAAAATACTTGCTAAGATATTAGCTTATAGACTTGTGGCAGTGAACCGTACTCTGGTTCACTAAGACCAGAATGGCTTTATGCCTCGTTGTAACATGTGCCACTGTGTTAGATGCTTCCAAGATGCCTTAGAATGTTCAGATAATACTGGAGAATGCAGGACCTGAGCTTAACCGACTTTGAGAAGGACGTTTATTCAGTTTGATGGCTTTGTATGATTGATTGTTGAAAAAGACAAATATTGCCCCCCCCCTATTTTGAAGATACATCCAGGTGCTGTACAACACACCCTGGATAAGGGTCCGGTGATCTGTGACCTTTCCTCTCCCTATCTCAGTGAACAGAACACAGAGAGGTTTTCCCATGTTGCCCCTTCTTTTTGTCCTCACAGTTGAACTACTGCTGGGTGGGTCAAGAATCGAGTTCATGTTTAAGGCTTTAGATGGGCGATGATGAGGGAAGACAGGATATCCTTATATGCTGGTGATATCCTGCTTTTTACGCCAGTGAACCAGAGTCCTCTATTCCTAGGCTGATGCAGATGCTTTAAATTTACGACAAGGTGTCAGGTCTCATGTTCAATTTGACCAAACTACAGAATGTGGCACTTTCTGGATGTCATGAAGACCTCCACCTGCAAACTGAACTTAGACGGGACACTGACCCTTTCAAATACATTGGCATGTATATAGCACACTTGCACCAAAGGGCCAGGGACTTGAACATTGTGCCCCTGTTTTCCCAGATCCACTGAGACATGGAGACATGGCAATCCATGCGTTCCCTTTGAACTTACCATTGTGTAGAGCTCCATCTCACTGGCAGTGTTCCTGAGATCCTCCACTTCATAAGCAATCTTAAAATGAGAAAGAAGTTCCTGCAGCTGGGGTTTTAGTTCATCCGTTTCAGTCATGTGCTGGGGCAGCATAGAGTCCAAGTCACCCTGAAAAATTCCTGTTCAATGAAAAGAAAACCCTGTAATATATTGTACCACACAGCTACCAAGCTCTTCTGACAGAAGCCTTTACATTTTGTAATGTATTGTAGGCTACTAGTAAAAGGAGTATGTTTGGCAAGGTTATCTATGTGCCAGCTTATTATTTATTTTATAGTATGGATATTTTCAATCAGATACAGACTTTAGACAACTTACTCTGTCTTACTGGGATAGTACGTCAGCCTTTTAAGATTGTACATAGCCATGCATGACAAAGGGAGTCTAAGGGAATGCATATCTAGATAACAAGGCCCCTGTTAGAATTTATTGCAAAAGGTTAATGAAAATCATAATCTAGAAAATACAAAATTACATCATTGGCAACAAATAAAAACAAGTAAGAATGAATTTACAGACAATAGTGATAACAAGACTTAGTTATGAAGCGTGCCATACCTTCTGACAGCATTACAGATGAAGAACTCTTCACTGAGGGAGTAAAGTGTGGCCCGGTAGAAAGTGAAGGCTTTGATGGAAGATTACCTAAACAAAATCATGTATCAATTTAGAAGAAAGCTGCTCCTCAAACGTCTTTCTTGCTCACGAGTACCACCGTCTCTCATTTTGTTTACTACACCTTAAACTGCAAGGACATTGTGGAAACACACACTTTTGACATGTATGGTAAGCCTACAATCATGTTGTTCAGCAGAGACCAACTCTTGTAGCTGTTCCAGATCTTTTCCATTTTGACATCTCTATCTGACCAGCCATACCTGCTCTTCAAAATCATCTTGGCATTCTGCATTCAATCCCAAGACCACACTTCACCCAACTAACACCTATTCATAGACAATATTCGGTCTACAGTCTACTTCCTCCAAGAATGACTGCCCTGAACTGTGTGGATGTTCAATGTTATGCACTGTTACTGGTAAAGTTCAAGTTAGTTAGTTCAAAGTTAAGTTTATTATGATTTGGCTCTCGTTGAGGGCCACATAAAAAAATACATACGTATTAACATAGCAATAATACATAAAAGCTACATACGACAACAGGAATAACCACTAATTATCTGCCAGTAATGCAATCATCAGCATCTCCCGGAAGCACATTAATATATATCTAAAAATTCTTTAAAATATTTAAAAATTCTAGAACAGAACATTTCGTTTGGGGGGCAATAAAGTGCATGGAAGAACAGTTTTACATTCACAATTCCCAATTGTAAACAAATTGGTTTTATCCATTTTTGGCGCATAAGGCGCAATACCGGACAAATAAACAATACATGGTTAAGATCTTGAACAGCATTATTACATAAATTGCATAGAGGAGAAACTCCATACCATTTTGCTAAGAGTATATTAAGTGGAAGCAAATTATGACGTAAAAGGAACCATAATCTACGGACACCATGAGGAATATTCCAAATTAAATATTGTTGGGCTACTTTTGGTGTATAGGTAACAACCAGGGCTTCCCTTTCTTTATACTTCTGTTGGGCAAGTATATCCAACTTGTAGCAAAGTTCCAAGGACAAACTTTTTAACTTCAACTTTAACTCTAATGGAGAAAGCAAGAATAACGTGCTTTCATCCAGTTCAAGCAGCGAAACCGCTTTTCTAAAATTCTTTACCAGCTGCGAGAACTCATTAAAGTTGCCCAATAATTCCTTTTTTAAGATTTCTCGTAAGGTGCCCGGTTTACCTCTAGCCAAGCAGGCTACCCATCTTACGAGGGCTGCCAACCCCTGGGCCCAACAACTTCGGAGTCCGAATTCCAGCCTGCATGAAGATGTAGAGCAGGCTGAATTAAGTGAGGAGATTTTCCTTAGTATATTTCCTTCCATAGTTTGCATGAAACCCCATTGTTTCAGATCCACTAATTCCATTCCATAAAGAAGGGTTGCAGGAATTTTCGCTCGGAATACGTCCAAGCATAAAGAGAAGTGCCTCTTCCCTGTCGCTTTATACAAAGAACATAATCCCCTACCATGGGCCATTGCTTTTCGAGAACTATGTTCGATGTGAGGCTTCTCACTAAGATTAGCAGATATTATTTTGCCTAGAAACATGTAGGATTTAACTACCTCAAGTTTTTCTCCGCTAATTGTCCAATTGTAACTACTAGATCTGCAATTCTTCTTTCCAAAGATGCACATGATTTTACTTTTAGAGCTATTAATTTTCATATAATGTGCATCAGCAAATTGATTCAATGCAAAAAGACGATTAGCAAGACCTTTCGGGGTCAGATCTAAAACAAGTATGTCGTCCGCATACATTAGAATTGATATAGCTGTCCCTCCAATTTTCGGGGCTAATCCCTCACAAGCTGCAACAGTGGTTGGTAAGTCGGCCATATACAGGGAAAACAATATGGGTGCCAATATACACCCTTGTTTTAATCCGTTCCGGGAGGGGATAGATTGAGAAAGACCCCTTTCACCGCCTTGTAACACCTTACACCATGTGTTCAAGTGTAGAGACTTAACTAAGTCCAATAGGTGTCCCGGCATACCCAATGCCAACAACTTTCTCCACAACGTCGGACGGTCCACCCTGTCGAACGCTGCGGAGAAATCTATAAATGCTACGTATACGCCACCACCACGGACACGAGCATATTTATCCATAATTACCTGTAGCAATGTTAAATTATCTAAAGTTCCATGCTCTTTTCGAAATCCTGTCTGTTCCTTAGGTATAATATTATTTAAATTTGCCCAATCTGTTATTGACACTAATAAAAGTTTAGCAAAAATTTTCCCTATCGCGTCTAATAAAGCTATTAGACGATAATTAGAGGGGTTATCGCGATCTCCTTTTTTAAAAATTGGAATCAGGATACTTCCCCGCCAAGAGTCGGGGACTGTTTGAGTTTTAAAACACGCCAGAAATACTGGAAGAAGAATCCTGCTCCAAGTGGTTACATCTTGCTGGATTATAGACATGGGCAATTCGTCAGGTCCCATAGCCCCGGAAGATCGCATGCTCTTTATTGCGGTAGCTATGGAGTGCTCAGTAGGGAGTACCATTTTAAAATCACTATTAAGCCCTGGGACCCATGAGTCACCCCCTGGTCCATTAGGCGCATATAAGGTGGTCACAAATTGGGTCCAGACATCTTCAGTAATAGCTATAGGAGTGGGCGTTTTTACAGATCCACATCCTTGCCTTATTATGGACCAGAAATCTCTAGAATTTTTACAAGCTGATGCCTCTCTTAACTTGATCCATAAGCTATCTTCTTTGTCTCTTTTTAACTTGGATCTCAATCTTGCCCTCCTTCTTTTTAATAGAGCTAACTGAGTCTCATTCTCCCCTGATCTATTAAGGTATTGCTTCCTAACAAGTTTATTAATCTCATTATTTAACCTTAATAAAGGACTAGGAGAAAAATATTTCTTTTTGTGATTTCCTGTACTCCTAGCCATTGCGGTGACTTTTTTAATGAGGTTTTCGAGAAGCAGGAATTCCCTACCTTGCCAGTAGTCAAGCTCAGTTAGTAGTTGGGTAAGGATGTTTTGTACATCCTTGCTCTTAATAAATCCCCAATAACATCTATCTGTTTGACAATTAATAGAAAAACCTCTATTCTTTAGAGACCAGAGGTTAGCTTCAGGGGGTGTTAATGAGACAGTTAAGTTAATAGTTTTATGGTCACTCAGGGGGGTATGAGAGATCACTAAATCTTTAAGAAAAGAGAACGTGTCAAAGTCTGTTATTACGTAATCCAAAATAGATTCTCCCCTAATTGAACCATGTGTATAATTAGCCGGGGTATCTGAAGGCATCCTGCCATTTATAATGATTCCCTCCAGGGAACTGAGTTCCCCGAGAAGGATCTTGCCTCTTTTATTAGTTTTTATTGTATTGGGCAGGAGGGCTTGGGGTATATTATATACTTCTTCCTTTACTTTATTTCTAAACATGTCTAAAGAAGTATTAGACACTTTACAATTTAAGTCCCCCACCAATAGTAAGTATGGGGGTTAATCCACCTCTATTAGTTGTTTTACATAGGAAAACATACGTTTTAAAACTATCGTAAAATTATCTTCTGGAGGAATATAGGCATTTAGTATTATAAGAGAGGACCGTTGAGCAACGGGGTCCAAGTTAGAAATGGTTATGGATTGGAATAGGTTACTCTCGTCCTTGTAATGAGAGAATTGCCATTGTAATGCATTTGATAACAAACAGGCAATTCCGCCTTTAGCATGGCCTTTTTTAGATGGAGTCGCAGCGGCCTCTAGGACGAAGTAATCATTCCCTCCATATGGAAGAGTTTTACACCATGTTTCCTGGATACATACCACATCCGCATTCAAGGAGAGAAGAAAATCAAATTTCTCAGGGCAATTAGACAAGCCAGCGGCATTCCAAGAGACAATTTTTAAACAGGTGTTAAAGATGCGAAAATGGTTGTGGGTTTCTCGAGGTGGTATTTGAGAGAACTCCAGGTAACCAGTTCCACATCGAAGTGTCTTCAGTTAGAGGATTATCTGTGCTACCAGGTAATGAAAGTACCTGGGAAACCATTCGTATACCTCTGGAGAGCCAAATTTTTAAGTCATTATTACACATAGGAAAAACATCCTGTCCAGAGGGCAACTTTGTATTTTTTTCGGTAAAAGAAAGACCCAAATTATTATTAACAAAAGGCAGCACGTCAATTCCTCTACATTGAAAGGCTTCGGCTTGTTGAAGAACTAAATTAGCAATTATTTTAGAGTAAAACTTTACCCTTATTCGTTGCCCATTTATAGATCTTATTGGGAGAACTAAATCAATGTCATTTGTTAAAACCAACTTTAAGCTTTCTATCTCATTAAAGCAATTGAGTAGCCAGGATCTATTCATTTTTAGATCAGAATCAAATAATGGGAGAAAATCCAATGAAAAAGTATCCACATGTAAAATAGGGCTTTTTGCTGATTGGGGTATTGCATTCCCAACTACCTCCGTCTGAGGCCGAAAGATAGGCGCAGTTGGGTTAAATACTCTTGTTACTATCGGCAAATGTATATTATCATCGGTACTTATAGATCGGGGAGCAGGAGCATTGACTAGAGGACATGAAACCACCCTCTTCATAGTTGCCTCAACCGGGGTACTCCCACTGGCATCATTTATGATACCTTCCGCTTCCACCTTAGCAGGGATATCTGAAGGAGGGCTATACCCTCTTTCTATAGGAGCGGGCGTTTCAGATATTGTATGTTTTTGAAAAATAATTTGCCTGGGTCTTTTCTTTTTATATTTACGTATCAGTTTCCTATTTTTCCCTCTTGATTTTACTTTAGCAGCTCTGGGAGTCCCCGAGGGACCTTCTGGCTCCTTTTTATCTTGTACAAAAATAGGAAAAAGATCATGCCCCCCCGTTTGTAGCTCTTCAATCACATTTTCTTCCTGCTCAACCATCACTGGTTCTATTCTCAGAAGCAAGGGAGATGGGGCGGATTGATTAGGGGACTTATGGATATCCGCCTCTATGGTTAATCCCAAAGGGGCATTTCCCTTCACCTCCGTAGTGTTTTCAACCTCTTTTTGGACAACAAGTACAGGGTTAGCAGAAGTAATGAGTGGATTAATCACATTTTCAGCATTTTTCACATTTTGTGCCAGCAGTGCCTGCAATATCTCAGTAACCGAAGACAAAATACAATCAGAGTTTACCGCAAATTTACCCATTAAAAGTAATATGGAGGACAGAATTTGCTCAAGGGCTATGAGTGACTCAGAAATAGGTTTATCATTTTTTGGGTAACTAGATGATGTAAGGGGGCAAATCCCCGATAAATTAAAGTGCGGAGATTGTACAGCACTCTGCGGAGAAAGATTATCTGTAGATTTAATGGAGGGCGTACTGCTATATAATAGTAGGCCAGATGGGGTTTCTCCACTAGGAGTTTTATTAGCCACTAGATGGGATAGAGATATCTTATCTACATATCGACCGCAGAGTTCCAAGTCAATGCTGGTAGCTATTGAAACATCACCCTTATCTTCTTTTAAATTATCATTTCCCTTAAGAATATTATGGTCCAAGGATTGCGATGATATTAACAAAGGATCAGCGTATACTGGACATATAGGGAGGTTTACCACACTTGAATGACTCAATGACCTTTTTGTTTCCACCATAGGGTCCAACTGGCAGTCTTCCTCCGCATTAAGACAAAGTTCTGACTGTGGTAATTGATCAGTATCAGGTTTCCTAGGAACTTCTAGGGATTTATTCAAGCTTTTCTCCCAGATTTGAATTAGTTGCATCTGACCTTTCATACTGACACTATTAGCTTGCTTTTTCCTCAAATGAATCGGAGCGGGTATTGTACCAGGATTCTCCATTACAACTTTCCCGGAACGTAGTGTCTTTGCCTCCATAGTGCCGTGAAAGAATCTACTCCTACAGCAGGATTCCAAGTCTTAAAAATAAAGAACACAATTTTAAAATAATATAAATTCACAGGGGGTAAGAACGAGAGGAAAAAACTAGCAGATAAAGTACTTTGTGGCTATAATCCTATCGGCGTAATAGCATAACCTTGTAATGTAGTAAAACAGGCAACAATCCGTAAACGTGAAAATGAATTCAATATACCGGGCCCAGCCCGGCCTACCTCGGCCACTGAGGGCCACAGAGGGCCCGCCCTTTGCCCGGGCTTAGCCCAGCGTCACCCGGCGCGTCCCGCGATGCGCGTTACCTTAGCGCAATTTGTTCCAGCTGAGGGGGGCGTGGCAGGGAGGTTCTCTGAGCCCAACTGGCTTGTGGGCGTTGATGTTCACTGGCCTCCGGGACGGCCAGCAAGCCCTTAACAGCGAGTGTTTCCCGCGAAGCGGGAAACGCGCGCGGTAATTCACAAGCGCTGCCTGATAGCGCTACAAATGTCAATGAAGCACTCGCACTTCCAAATAGCGCTACAGAGATCACAGGAGCCTTGCGAGTTCAACGAGGGCCACACAGCAAAGAATCGAGTTTTCCAGAGGCTTAGCAGCCGACTTCTGCAGCAAACAGGCAAGAGAATTCCAATCTTCAGCGCTGCCTCAGCGCAATTTGTTCCAGCTGAGGGGGGCGTGGCAGGGAGGTTCTCTGAGCCCAACTGGCTTGTGGGCGTTGATGTTCACTGGCCTCCGGGACGGCCAGCAAGCCCTTAACAGCGAGTGTTTCCCGCGAAGCGGGAAACGCGAGCGGTAATTCACAAGCGCTGCCTGATAGCGCTACAAATGTCAATGAAGCACTCGCACTTCCAAATAGCGCTACAGAGATCACAGGAGCCTTGCGAGTTCAACGAGGGCCACACAGCAAAGAATCAAGTTTTCCAGAGGCTTAGCAGCCGACTTCTGCAGCAAACAGGCAAGAGAATTCCAATCTTCAGCGCTGCCTCAGCGCAATTTGTTCCAGCTGAGGGGGGCGTGGCAGGGAGGTTCTCTGAGCCCAACTGGCTTGTGGGCGTTGATGTTCACTGGCCTCCGGGACGGCCAGCAAGCCCTTAACAGCGAGTGTTTCCCGCGAAGCGGGAAACGCGAGCGGTAATTCACAAGCGCTGCCTGATAGCGCTACAAATGTCAATGAAGCACTCGCACTTCCAAATAGCGCTACAGAGATCACAGGAGCCTTGCGAGTTCAACGAGGGCCACACAGCAAAGAATCGAGTTTTCCAGAGGCTTAGCAGCCGACTTCTGCAGCAAACAGGCAAGAGAATTCCAATCTTCAGCGCTGCCTCAGAGCAATTTGTTCCAGCTGAGGGGGGCGTGGCAGGGAGGTTCTCTGAGCCCAACTGGCTTGTGGGCGTTGATGTTCACTGGCCTCCGGGACGGCCAGCAAGCCCTTAACAGCGAGTGTTTCCCGCGAAGCGGGAAACGCGAGCGGTAATTCACAAGCGCTGCCTGATAGCGCTACAAATGTCAATGAAGCACTCGCACTTCCAAATAGCGCTACAGAGATCACAGGAGCCTTGCGAGTTCAACGAGGGCCACACAGCAAAGAATCGAGTTTTCCAGAGGCTTAGCAGCCGACTTCTGCAGCAAACAGGCAAGAGAATTCCAATCTTCAGCGCTGCCTCAGCGCAATTTGTTCCAGCTGAGGGGGGGGTGGCAGGGAGGTTCTCTGAGCCCAACTGGCTTGTGGGCGTTGATGTTCACTGGCCTCCGGGACGGCCAGCAAGCCCTTAACAGCGAGTGTTTCCCGCAAAGCGGGAAACGCGAGCGGTAATTCACAAGCGCTGCCTGATAGCGCTACAAATGTCAATGAAGCACTCGCACTTCCAAATAGCGCTACAGAGATCACAGAAGCCTTGCGAGTTCAACGAGGGCCACACAGCAAAGAATCGAGTTTTCCAGAGGCTTAGCAGCCGACTTCTGCAGCAAACAGGCAAGAGAATTCCAAAAGAATGCACTAATAAAAATAAAAAAAATCCCCTGGTTTCGGAAAGGTTTCTGCTGCGAATGGAGAACAATTGATAACATACTTGCCCTAGCAATTCTGGTTGAAGCCCAAACCACCCTTGGCAGGGCTCAAGTTATAAGCATGTTTTGTAGATTTTCGAACTGCCTTCGATAGCATAAATAGATATTTGTGACTGAGTAAGCTGCATCGATGGGGCTCTCCTGCTTTACTATTCAGGGCTATACAGCGATTATATCTTGACACCTGGGTCTGTGTCAAACTAGGTCTGTGTCAAACTAGGGGGGGCAATTATATTTCAGACCCAATAAAAAAAATAGTGGCTTAAGGAAAGTCTGTACATTAGCTCCTTTGCTTTTTAACTTTTATATTGCAGATCTCGGTGCTGCTCTCAGGAGGATTGGTCATGCCTTGGACGACAATGGCGATAACTACTTGATGAAGAATGCTCTAAAATCGTAAATATATTAGTATTTAGTAAAAAGGTCAAAAAGTACAGCTCCTGGACATATATTATCCAATTATCAGCGTTTTGGTTTATAAAAATGTCAGCATATGGCATCATGAAAGAGGTGGCCATCACTTTCATTTATCTACATTGAAAGCAAAATCAGAGCCACCCAAAGCTGCATTATTCTGTATTTCCAGTGAGTTACAGGCCCCTCTCTCAACCCAATCTTGTAAATATTAAGGGAAAAAATTCTTACAATCTAAGTTATGCAAAAAGGTTATTCATGGCAGACTATTTTCCTGTTTAGATCCCACCTAGTGCAAGTTGTGAATATCAGACACTACAACGCATGTCTTCACTATTCATGTAATACAATGCGTTGACCTTTACAACGTGTTGCGTTACATTGTGACGTTTAAAAAGCATTTTAGAGGTTATATATGTTTATCACTGGAAAAAAGACAATGATCAAAGAGACATTATAGTTAGGTGAACTAACTTCAACAAAAAAAACACTCAAATTCACCAGTGACAGTTACCTGAAGCAAAGCATAGTGTTATTATGAATGATGACATTTCAGATATCAACCATGCTATTAAATATGGCATAAAACATGTTATTAGTGATGTACTATGTGATGTGATGTGATGGCGTAAGCAGTGCACGAGTTATAGTTACTTCAGTTTACTAGAACTAGTGAAATTTAGTGTTTATTTCAAGTTTGAAAAATTATGTTTTAAGTGACATTTTCACCTAACCAAAACATCACTTTAAGGTTTGAATTTTTCACTGAATTTCTGAAGATATTTTTACCAGACATAACTAGAATTTTTTTTTTTTTTTACGTAAACTAACAAGAGATATAATAAGGCAGATCTACTGGCTTTGTCAAAGGTTCAAAACAACAAAATATAAAAGGTTCACCTATTGGCTGTAGCAAGGGGATCAGAACATCAACCTATGCAAAGAAGACCTAGGTCAAAAAGACATAGTCAGCAGACTGGTGTCAAAAATGTTACCACAATAATTGTTCAGTAACAATATTTGAAAGCAATCCCTATAAATACACACAACAATGCATAATAGTGTTAAAAAAAGATTTAAAAGAAAACATTTTTATTCCTAAAAACCATAAATGTGTGTGTTTTAATATTTGTTTTTATTTTACAATAAACTACAATCGGTACATGGTTATATAACGACAGGTAGTAGTTATCAGCACCCCACATAGGTATACAGTTTCGCTTTTTTTCATATACTTCCATACTATTTGCTTGTATATACGTAAGGTATATCATTATGCTGGCTTGTCTTTTGACACATACCCCCAGATTCATCAAAGCCACATTCTGCGAATTCCAAATTGCGAAAATTACCGAATCGCAATTTAGAATTCACAGAATGGGATTCATGAAGAAATGCGATCAAAAAAAGCGAATCGCAATCGGCCGCAATTGCCGTTTGCGATTTTGCCAAAATCGCATAAACGCAGAATTGCCCTTTTTCCATGTTGAAATTGCGATCTCACAATTACCGAAATCGCAAATTGCGATCTCGCTAATTGCGAGATCGCAAAAACGGGAAGTCGCATTTCGAGCACAATGATGACAGCACAACCAGGAAGTAGGCAGTTCCCTCCCTCATTCTGCTCACTGAGCCTGAAAGTGGAAGCAGCACTGGCCAGAGCTCCACTACAGACCACCTGCAGCAGCAAACCTGGAGACAAACAACCCCAGAAAATGTCCCAGGAAGCAGCAGGGAGCAGTGCCCCTGGAAGAAAAAGGAAAATTAAATTTTCCGAGCAGGAACTTGAATATTTAATTGAGGGAGTCACAAAGGACCATGACCGGCTTTTCTGTAAGGATTCACGGAGGGTGCCTGAGGCGGACAAGAGGCGCATTTGGCTGCGCATCCGCGCTAAGGTCAATGCAGTGGGAGTGACCCAGAGCTCCATTGACAAACTTAAAAAGAGGTGGTATGACCTCAGAGGGCGTGCAAAAGAACGAATTGCAGAGAGGTTGGGGGAGCGACTTTCAACCGGAGGAGGAGAGCCCACTGTACCACCAAACACCCCACTGGAGGACCTTTTGGAGGACACCCTGAATCCCAAAGCATGCGTGGGGGTCACCCGGCTGGACTCCTCCCGACCCACCCAACAATCCCAAGGTAAGTGCCATGCGACTGCGACCCTGTCCCCTGACAATGGCCATTACACCAGAGCTACCCATTAGAAAACCCCAGTTATGCAGGCCATGCACACCAGAAATGCCCAATTGCATTGTCGGACTTGTAGTGTGACCACAATTTCCAGATAGCCCCATATACAGCCAGACCTGTCAAGTGAGAGTCATTCCTAAAGCCAGTCAGGGAATGCTAGCCTGCATGCATGTAGCAACCTCCCATGTGCAAGAAACAGGTCATTAATCACGGTCCCATTTACATCACAGGTGGCACAGAACAACCCAGCACCGACAGTGAGGCCCTACACATCGACGACAACCCCGAGGACACCGAGGGAGAGGGCCATCCTCCCCTTCAACCAGGACCATCACAGGCAGCACCAGCAGCAGTAGTAGTACCACCACCTGCCCCTGTGGACAGTGCCACCCCTGCAGCCACAGGTGCGCCACAACCAACCCGTGTAACACCCATGGCAGTGGCACAGGCCACAACAGTTGCAGCCAGGAAGCAGACAAGGCGCACAGCCCCTGTGCGATCACAGTCCAGCAGACTGGTGAGGGAGCAGCGTGACAACACCACGCGCTGGCAGGGGGGTAAATGTCCGGGATCCTGGCCTGTCCATTGAACGTCGGATGCTCCGAGTCCATCAGAAGCAGGCATGTCACTTGGCAGCCATCCACCTGCAGCTGCACAAGACTGCACGTAATGTGGGACAGCTCACTGACAGCATGCAAATCATGACCGCTGCTGTCCGTGAAAACAGCCAGGTCCTGTTGTCCCAGCAGGATGTAAACCGCCACCGCCACCGCCACCGCCACCGCCAGCTGCTGACCCGCCTGTCAGCTTACACACGCTCCAATCATATTATCGGGAATGCCACCTCCCAACTATCACGTCGCTCCCTAGCGATGCAGATTCAAATGGTGCAGAGCTGCCAGGACGTCGCTAGGGCACTGGAGGAAGTCACCACAGCTGTGCAGGATATGCAGGCGACTGGCCATGGCCAAGCTAGTGGGGGGGATGATGCCAGTGAGGGCAATTCCAGCCACAGCAGCCTGTCGTTGCCACTGGTGACGGTACCCCGCCGCAGCACCAGGCCCACTGCAGCCTCACGGGCTAATGCTGATGTGGAGGAAGTCGAAAGGCGACTGGGAGTGTCCGCCCGGAGGCGCCACTGACTCTTTGTAATGTACCTGCAGGGCCATGCTGATGATACAAGCATGCCCTCTTCACAGACATGGGGATGTATGAGTTAATACAGCTCTCATGCAATATAAAAAAACGTATATGCACATTATTGTGAAAAGAAAATAAGATTTGATATGCACAGGTTAATCTGACTCATGTCATTATTTCATTTGTCATGCATGAGTGAAATGTTGGGTGAGGGGAGTGGGTGCACTAGAAACAGTTCATTGTGATTTGGTTGCGGCGCCTGTGTCCTTCAGCAGGATTCTCCCCTCGTGCATGAGGCACATGTGCAGGTGGGCGGTTGTCCCCTTCCGACTCACTGCCAGAGATCTCTACAGGTATTCTCCGCTTGGCAGCAATGTTGTGGAGTATTGCACACACGGCCACGATGCGGCAGAAGACCTCAGGCTGGTATTTGAGAGCCCCACCAGTCTTGTGTAGTATGCGGAATCGGCTCTTCAAAAGCCCAAATGTTCGCTCAATGCAATTTCTTGTGCGGATGTGTGCAGCATTGTAACGCCGTTGCTGTGTTGTGGCAGGGTTGAGGTATGGGGTGAGGAGGTACTCACGGAGACCGTAGGCGCTGTCACCTGAATGAAAGGAGCAGAGGGTGAGTGCCTGTTATGCGCAGCTACATGGTTGCGATGTACTGTTTGTTGGCATGTGTACTTACCTAGAAGGTGTCCTTCGCCAAAGTCTCCCCTGGCCAGTCGTGTGTGCATGCTGCTGTGCCGGAATATGAAGGAGTCATGTGTGCTCCCGGGTATTGTGCCACTATGTCCGTGATGATTGTCTTAGCGCTGCACACCATCTGGATATTCAGTGAGTGGTAGGACTTGCGGTTCCGGTACATGTATTCCGTTTGTGCAGGTGGGCGGATGTGGGTACAGTCAATGCATCCAATTACATGGGGGAATTTGGCAATGTTGTAAAAATCAAGCTTGGTTTGATTCAAGTCCTGTTGGGTGGTCAGGAATGTGATGTAATGGTGTAGCCGGGTCAGCATGGCCTCCAGGAAACTCCTTAGGCAGCGGGACATGGTGCTCTGGGAGATCCCCCCTGCAACGGCAACTATCCCCTGGAAGCTTCCCGAGGCCAGGAGGTGCACGCAGCACAAGACCTGGACATGGGAGGGCCCGGCATTGGTCCTCCTTGTTGGGTGCTGCATCAGGGGGTTAAGGTCCCGGATGAGCTTTGTAATCATTGCCCCATTCATCCTGCGTCTGTTCCTTTCTGCAGCCTGGAGCCTTCGCCGCCTAACCACCATGTAGAGTCCTGGCATTGTGAATATCCTCATGCTCCTACTGTGTCTCCTTAAGTGTGTTTGGTCAGGGCCGCACCTGTGGCTAGTTTGGGATTTTTTTTTTTTATTGACTTCATGGTTACCACCTGGTTTGGGTTCTCCTTAAATTGCGCCTCGTAAATAGCGAATATGTGGTTTTTCGCAATTTGCGATTTTTGATGAATTTGGTTTGCGATTATTTAGAAAATTCTCAAATTAAATCGCAGTATCATTGGAATCTTGCAAATTCCGATTCGCTAAGGGGGTTCCACCTAGATTCTGTGATTTTATTTGCAATTTCGCTAAATCAATTTTGCGATTTCGCAAATTGGTCATTTTTCTTATCATGAATTGCAGATCATTGAATTGCGATCGCAATAGCTAATTCGCAGCTATTGCGATCGCAATTTTTGGTTGATGAATCTGGCTGATAGTCTTTTCATTCTAGTCTCAATTAGTCACTAACATCAGATAGTGTGTCCTCTGGTGGGCGTTCGTAATGTATTACCACAGAAGGTGTTCCATTTTCCCCACACCCGGGCTCATTTTTGGAGCATCCCCTATGCACATAAAGTGCTTTTTCTGTTACCATAGCATTGTCCATGTCTTGACACCAATTTCGCTGGATAGGAGTCTGCCTCGATCCCCAGTTATGGGCTATATTTCGCTTTGCCAGAGCTATACCAAGTGTTACCAGGTCCTGATCTGTGTGGTTGAGGTCTGTTGGTTCCCATATATTGAGCAGACAAATGTTTACTTCCGGCGGGACCTCCACCCCCGTGATTTGTGACACTGTGTTCATGACCGCCTCACAGTATAACATACATTTGGGGCATTCCCAGATGGTGTGTAGGAATGTACCAGGTAGGCCACACTGTCTCAGGCAAAGCGACGTGTCAGTATCGCCCAGTTTATGATGAAGCGTACGTGAATAATATGTTCGGTGTAGGACTTTTAATGGTAGCAGTCTCAGTTTTGAGGGGATTGCTATCGCCCTGGGAGATGCCAACGCTTCTTGCCAATCTGCCTCGTCAAATGGTCCCAATTCTCTTTCCCACAGTTCCTTAAGGGCTACTGGGGTCTGGCTGGTTGTTTATTATTTTGCGATATAGTAGGGAGATAGTTTTCTTGCTCAAAAGGTCTGTGAGGAGTCTATCTTCCAGTGGTGTGGATTCTAGTAGCTGTGTGCCCTGCTGGATTGCGCTTTGGAGCACATGTCTAACCTGCATGTATCTAAAGGTCTCTGTCAGTGCCAACCCGTATGTTTTCTGTAGTTGGTTAAATGAGATGACCTCTCCTTTCTTCCAGATATTCCCGACCTTCGTAATGCCTATCAGGTCCCACTGTCGGAATCCCTTTGTATTTTGTATACTTTTTAACATCTATATGAAACCCTTATTAGCGGTCATCAAACAATATAAGATCGAAATTATTAACTACGCTGATGACACACAGTTGATTCTTTCCTTGGAGGGAAATGAATCTTTCTCTTTGGAGGAATTTCACAAATGCCTGCGAGACACAGTGGAATGGTTGAAAGCCAACTCTTTCCAATTTAACACAGGAAAGACCGAGGTGTTATATTGCCCAAGGCCCAGGGTACAATCTCTTCTACCCAGCAACTTCTGGCCAATGAATTTTTCCCCACTGGTCCAGCCTGTGAAGGTAGTACGGAATCTGGGTGTGATGTTCAATAGTGACCTCACCCTGAAGGCGCAGGTTTCAAAGGTGGCAGCTGGCTGCTTGACCATCATTCGCCTCCTGAGAAAAATCCTGCCCTTGTTACCGCCCCTTGCTCGGATAGAGGTGGTGCGCTGTACCATGCTCAGTAGGTTAGACTACTGCAACGCCTTGCTGGTGGAGTCCCCTAGCTATCTCATGGACAGACTCCAGAGACTCCAGTCTGCAGCTGCAAAATTAGCCCTGGGGTGGCCAACTAGATCTTTCTCCTCAGGGGCTTTGGCTCAGCTGCATTGGCTCCCAGTGAGGCAGAGGGTGACATTTAAGTCCCACTGACCTTTAAAGCCTTTCACGGGTTAGGCCCTGCCTGCTTACAAAGGAAGTTTTCATGGCATGTGCCGGCCCGCAGTCTACGCTCCTCCTCGGCCAGGTTGGTGACCGTTCCGAGGTTTAGGAGATCCAGAGCAGGAGGTAGATCATTCAGTGTGGCCGCAGCCAAGCTCTGGAACTCTCTTCCCACTGAACTCAGGCAGGTCACCGGCCTTCTTGCTTTTAGAAGGCACTTGAAAACCAGGCTTTTCCCTAATCCTTAGCCTGGTATCAGCTGCCGCTTCCTTTTTTCTTTTGAGTCTGGCAGCGCCAGGATGCCTCTCGAGATGATAGCGCGCTTTATAAGTGAAATAAATAAATATATGAATAAATATTTCTCCGTTTACCTAGTCGCCGGGTGTCCCATAGAGGCGTAGCCTGTGTGATTACATCCTCCCACCCCATCATGCACTGTGCCTCAAACCATATTTTAATCGTATTACACATAGGGCCCGTAAGTGTCAGTCGCTGTGTTTTATTGTATAGTGTCCCCAGAATTCCTTCTTTGACAAGGAGATGTCTGAGCATGCAGAATGCTGGCACGTCCTGCGGCACACGAAGCCACTGATTTATAACCATGAGTCGGGAAACCCAGTAGTATTGTTTTATATTAGGGTGGGTAATTCCTCCATCGTACCACCCTCGCATGGGTTTGTGGATGGCTATCTGACTCATTCTACCATCCCATAGCAGCTTGGTTACTTTTGCGTTGATCGCTGAGAAATAAGTGGGAGCAACCGGGAATGGCATATTTTGAAGGGCCTATAGAAACCACCATCATCTTAACCCCTTCGATGCTCATGACGAGCTCAGCTCGTCATGAGGCACAGTGGAGCTGTGCTGATGACGAGCTGAGCTCGTCATGAATAAAGGAGCTTTCAAAAAAGTCAGCACCGGAGGGGAAAACCCTTAGCAGCCAAGGTGTTAAAAAGGGCTGCTCTTCCGAGCAGTGTTAACGGCAATGAGCACTAATGTTTGAGATCGTTTTGAAGTCGTGTCAGTGGCCGTGTGAGATTTTCTGCGATGTAGTGTGTGGCTATGTGTAATGTATATACCTACGGTCATAATTTGTATATCGCAGTGCCGCGGGAGCCCCAGCGCAGGCCCGTGTATCCAGAGGCTCTTCCATACGCCGCACAGATATCTAGTAGGCTGTTTATGGAGCGTGCAGGGAACGCCAGATAGAGGAGTATGTTGTCTGCATAGAGCGAGATACGGTCTTCCCACCCCATCGCCCACTTCAGTCCACAAATGACTATAACTTGCCGGACCCATGCCGCCAGAGGCTCCAGTACCAGTGCAAAGAGTAGCAGAGATAGGGGGCAACCCTGCTTCGTCCCTCTTCCCAGTGAGAAATCCACCGAAATGCGGCCATTTACTACTATTTGTGCTAGAGGTTTCGTGTATAAGAGTTCTATCCACGCGCAAAAGTTTGGACCAAAGCCCATGTGTCGAAGCACCACAAAGAGGAACGGCCACTCCACCAAGTCGAATGCCATACGTGCATCTAACGACAAGATAACCGCATCTTCCTCGATCGTATCTTTGCGTGCCATAACACCATGTAACCTTCGCAGGTTGATCGCTGTGTTATGATTCGTCGTGAATCCTGACTGATGCGGGTGGATTAAGGTCAGGAGGAGCGTCTGGAGTTGTGTGGCTAATGCTTTGGCTAGTATTTTCGCCTCCACATTTATTAGGGAAATCGGTCTATATGACATGCATTCTTCTGGAGCTTTGCCTGGTTTATGTATGGCGACTAAAAATTGCTATTTCATAAACAGATTAGAATCCACTTAAGACAGTGGGGGTGGTGGTCCCTACTATGGTGGGGGAGCACACAGTGTTGTCTAAATACCCCTCACACACCAACAGGCCCCTTGGTGTCATGCTTCATCATCGGGGTCTTCGCAACCCTCTACGGGATGCGGCGTGCTATGACCGACGACTACGTGGGAGCACTATCTGTGGACTATGTGTGAATGTGAGTGGGGTAATGAATGTGAGTGGTGGAGTGGTGAGAGTTAAAAAATACCTGGCTTGTGGAGTGAAAAATAAACTTTTATTAAGCCCCCGGCTGGTACCATTGAAAGGGGTGCAGTGGGAGGTTGCTAGTGTATAATTATGTACATCAACCTCGTTAGTGCGTCTACATGGACATGTTTCGGAGTCAAAAACTCCTTCTTCAGGACGGGAATTGCACAGAGTTCCTCACCTTACTCGCATGAATGTAAATGTTAAAGTGTATTATACAAAAAAGGACGTGAACTATAGGTGTTATGTACCTAGTCAGTAGTTCAATAATGTAGTCTTATTCGCTCATTTGGTGTCTATTTAAGACCTGGAGGGAGAGGAAAGCATAATAAATATTTTCTCACATGGTTGTTCAGCTGTCATAGAGGTAACAGTGACTTAAAGACATAAAGTGTGAAGGGTTGCCGATTTCCTCCAGTGATCGTGCACCCTGTACATAAAGTGAAAAAAAGGTAGGACAAACACACATAACAAACATAACACACACATTGGATTTATGTTGATTCCTTATGATCCTGTAGTATGAGGATAAAAAAAGCATAGAAAAAGTCTTACTTCATGATATTGATCAAAATGCCTCATGAGCCTTATGCGTGTTGTTGGGTTTTTTTCTCATGCTACGTTCAGCGATCTAGAAACACGAGGAAATCTGGTTTAGGTTCATCTACTTACAGAGTTCTCCTGTAGTCCTTCCTCTTGTGTGGACATTTTGATAACTCACGATTTTGCAGGATGCGATGTGCCCTCTTCCCCTCAACTGGCTCCGCTGGTTGTGCTGGTGTCAGGAGTGGTTGGCCCTTTTATACTCACGTTTTCTTACTTAATTGTTAATTAGTGAGTAAATTCGAGACGGATATATGCCCAAACATGGGCTAATCGTCTTGTCATTTACCGGTAGTTTGCGAGTGATCATGGTGCCGGTCCTGCGCATGCTTACTTGCTATGGTAACAGCGGAGGTGTTAGCGCGCATGCGCCGAGGTCGGACACTCGTCCTCACGCATGCGCGATAGGAACAAGGCATGTGGATTCGTTCCGAGTGGTTTCGGGAGACGGGGATGTCCTGTCTTTGACATTATGAGAGAATTTGAGCAGGTGTATAACCAAATGTATTTATCATTATTAAGTGCTCACTAATGGAAGCTTTTCCCATAACAATGAGAGTGCTAAAAAATGATGCTAATTATATTTTGGTGGGATCGCTGCCAAATGGTCACAGAAATATGGCTTATATACAAGATGGTACAGGTTTGGCTCAAAAAAGATGGTTAGTTACCCATTGTGCATCAAGATAGCACATTCATACAGTATTGGGGGTGTTTTGATAGGATCATTTATCTGACATACTTTCCATCAAAATGAAGCGGGGATCTAGGTGGAGCCCCTACGGTACTGAACAATTGGTGGTGCCCTCATATAGGGGATAATGGGTCTAATGCAGGTTGTGTTTCATCGCAGTTGGCCCCATGGTATTGCATCGTTGAGACCTTCTGTGTTCGTGCCCAAACGAAAGACCCATCTTTGTTCCTTTTCAAAAAGGCCTGCTTCAGAGGGTAGCTGTTCGATGATGGTCCAATGTAGGTCATTGACACAGTGTTGTTCCTCTAGATAGTGGGCTGCCATCTTTGTGGTGGATTTTTTACATCTGATATTGCTTTTGTGTTCGCTCATCCTTATTTTAACAGCCCTTGTGGTCATGCCCACATATTCCAAATTGCAAGGACAAGTGATCAGGTACACTACGTTCCTACTGTTGCAATTTGTGAATTTGCGTTGTTCCCATTGGCTTCCATTCCTGAAAGTGAGGTTGCAGCTCTTTTTTGTGAGGTGGCAACTGCTGCAGTTGCCACAGGGATGATGTCCTTGTATCCCCTGTAGCCTGGGCTGTTGATTAGGTACAGTCTGTGGTCTAGTGTGCACTAGAATGTCCTTCAAATTCTTACCTCGCTTATGGGCAAAAAGTGTTTTTTCTAGGTCGAGAGCTCCGCTGGTGAGTATCCTCCAATGTTTATTAATCATTTTAGATATTTGATTAGAATGTGAGCTGTACGTGGTGACACACACGGGTCATGCTTGAGTGTTGTCTCTTGGTGCCCTATCTTCCAAAAAGGCCTCCTGATTGTTGTTTTGTGCCCTCTTCATTGCTGAGTTTATTACCCTATCTGGGTATTGTCTCTGTCTCAATTGTTCTTTGAGATCTTGGGCTTGTGCTTTGTATTTGTCTATGTCGCTGCAGTTGCGGCGTAGACGCAAGAACTGCCTGTACGGCAGATTCTCTCTGAGATGGCGGGGATGGAAACTGTCAAAGCGTAGCAGACAATTCCTTACTGTTGGTTTGAAGTGTGTCTCCGTTTTGAGGAAACCTGAGTCATGGTAGATGTTGAGATCCAAGAAAACCATGGACTCATTGGACATGGAATGGGTGATTTTTAGGTAGGCATTTTGATTGTTTAGCCACGTGAGAAAATCTGTAACTGACTGGCTGTCCCCCTTCCAGATGACCAAAACCTCATCTATATACCGTTTCCATGTCTGGATTCTGTTCTTGAAGGGGTTATCTTGATGGAGAATCTTAGTGCACTCAAGATGGTGTACTAAGATTCTCCATATAATCCCGCCAAACTCGGCGCAAAAGGGCTGCCCATGCTGGTACCGTGGCATTGTAGGTACAGAGTGCCCTCGTATTCAAAAACGTTTTTGGTTAGTGCAGTGGAGATACATTCCATAACTACCCCTCGTGGAGTCTGATATTTCCAGGTACTGGAATGCAGTACTTCCTCTATGATGAGGAGAGTCTAATCGTGGGGCAGGCTGGTGTAAAGACTCTCCACATCTAAACTTAGCAACATCTGGGAGTCTGGGTCAAATGGTTGGTCCCTCAGTAACTGAAGGACAGCTTTAGTGTCCTTCACAGAGGTGTCCGTTGCCTGGACCAGTGGCAACTTTATGTCTTTAGGTCACTGTTACCTCTATGATAGCCTAACAACCATGTGAGAAAATATTTATTATGCTTTTCTCTCCCTCCAGGTCTTAAATAGACGCCAAATGAGCGAATAAGACTACATTACTGAACTACTGACTAGGTACATAACACCTATAGTTCACGTCCTTTTTTGTGTAATACATTTTAACATTTACATTCATGCGAGTAAGGTGAGGAACTTTGTGCAATTCCCGTCCTGAAGGAGTTTTTGACTCCGAAACATGTCCATGTAGACGCACTAACGAGGTTGATGTACATAATTATACACTAGCAACCTCCCACTGCACCCCTTTTAATGGTACCAGCCGGGGGGCTTAATAAAAGTTTATTTATTCACCCCACGAGCCAGGTATTTTTTAACTCTCACCACTCCACCACTCACATTCATTAACCCACTCACATTCACACATAGTCCACAGATAGTGCTCCCACGTAGTCGTCGGTCGTAGCACGCCGCATCCTGTAGAGGGGTGCGAAGACCCCGATGATGAAGCATGACACCAAGGGGCCTGTTGGTGTGTGAGGGGTATTTAAACAACACTGTGAGCTCTCCACCATAGTAGGGACCACCACCCCCACTGTCTTAAGTGGATTCTAATCTGTTTATGAAATATATCCGGGGAGACTGAAACCACGTTTTCTCTCCCTCCCTCCTTTGTTATTTATTTGACTATCATTGCTAGGCATTGATCCCTGGGCAGTTCCCCTTTTTGCAGACTAGTGGTAAACATATTGAGCATGTGTGGCATAAGTTGTGTTTCAGCTTTTTTGTAAAGTTCCACAGGTAGCCCGTTGGGACCCAGTGATTTCCCAGTGTATAACGCTCCAACAGCTTGTTGAAGTTAGTCTTCCTATTCCAATGTTGGCATCTGTACGTCTTTAAGGAAGTCTAAATTTTCAGCTACACTGGCTGTTGCCTGGGGGGTGTATATCTGCAGAAAATGTGCAGCTAGTGTCTCAACTATTTGTTGCGGGTCCGTTGTGAGGTCGCCTGTCCCTATCCGGAGCTATGACACCCAACTGCTCGCTTTCTCTTTTTTATCCAGCCATGCTAGCAGCTTTCCCGCTTTATCCCCCATCTCGTAGACAATATTTTGGGTGCTTGAAATCTTAGATTTTGCCTCCTCCCACGCATATGCTCTGTGTTCTTGTTGAGCTACTTGCAGCCTATGCTTCATGGTTTCGCTAGTGTCTGTTGTGTGCTCTGTGTTCGCCCTGGATACTTCTTGCTCCAGAGCCTCGACGTGTTGCCGTTTATCTTGTTTGTGCTCTGTCACTAGGGATATGACATGTCCTCTTATCACCATGTTATACGCTTCCCATAGGGTCGTCAGGGATGCTACTGTGTGTTCGTTTTCAGCTAAATATTGTTCCGTTGCTTTGATCAGCCCCTTCCCAATTTTTCAGTTTTTGAGACATCCTGGGTATAGTGGGAATATGCTTTGTCGTCCCGGGGTGTGTGAAATCTAGGTGATTAGCACCGGTGAGTGGTCAGATATGCCCCGGGGCAGGTGTGTGATCTCCCCTATCTTTTTTGGCCAATTCCTCCTCGCAAGAGCAGAAAATGAATGTGCTGTTTATTTCACAAATTACTTGTTCACAGTACTTTTCCCAAATTCCATCTAGATGGATGTTGGTGATTGTTTTCTTGCAGCAACTTAAAAAGGATGCGAAGGTCTTGGTTGTTTTATTCTGAAAATCAATGTGAAGAAAACTTCACAAATTAGAATTAATAATTGTAGTACTTGCGTGAATTTCATGAAGTTCAGGAGAAAAGGACTTAACAACTTCACACTTCTCTACATCAGAGCAGGCCATGTAGTGTCCATCAGTTGTTCTAGAGACTTGAGAAGTAAATTTTGGCCCAACGCACTACTTGCTGCAAATAAATCCAACAATATCAATGCGGAAGAGCAGCACTCACACCAAAGAGAAAACAGTTTTTCTCCAAGATGAAACAGATATATATATTTCTTTCTCCCCAGAGAGGTGATAAGCTTAGATAAAATTCTACCAGCAGCTTTGCTACTTCAGAGAAGACTGTCCTGCCTGAACCCGTCTCACAACACCACCTTCCCACACGAAAGGTCAACTAAAAATTACATGTTAGTTGTACAGGTTGGAGGAAGTTGCATTAGAGTTTACCAACAATGGAGTCACAACTGCTTCCAAAGATGTTTTTAGCAACGGATAACAGCTCTATACTAGGAAGAGCATCCGGGGAGTGTCAGTTCTCATCAAATCTGTCTTAAATGCTTAGGTTGTCCAAATAACTAAAAATATGCATTTTGGTGTTCTTGTGGCTTTTAACCATGTGGGATAGGACATGAATACCTTTTTAAAGAATGTGTACTTCAAGTCAAGACAATTCATTTATTTACTGCTTCAAGAGTTGGAAGTTTTTGAACTCGACTTTGATCAAATTCAAATTAAGAATGTTAACACTGCTATTTGCTTCGCGAGCTATTTTAATTCCAGAATCCTAGACACCCCACCCTCTGTACACTAAGGTTCATCTAGTTACAACAAGTGCTTATGAGTCCAGTTGCTGTTATAATTAGTTAAAAGAAAATTGCAAGAGGCGATGACAGGTTGTCTATTGGTTCGATAAGGTTGGCATTTGCCCTTAGAATGATCAATTTGAAGATGACCAATCATCTCATTGAACTTATATGAATGCTACCTTCAATGTTCCTTTAGACTACATCGCCATAGATTGTGGGCACTTCACTCCTGTAAAATGTTTTCCGAACTCTATAGGAGGATCAGGAATCATTTTCCATCAAGCTTATGGTTGGATTAGACCATCCGCTTCCCCAGAGCTCAACCTTTATAGGTGACCAGGCTATGGCGCAGAAGCTCCTCACATACAGACGGGAAGAGGTTGTACAGTGGAAGACGACAAATATGAAAATTAATGTGGCTTCTAATTTGGCCTTGCAAGATTATCTTACTTTGTTTGAAAACCAAACAAAGATAATATTTGATTCTATTTCCATAGAGCAGGTTTATTGAGTCAAGATGTTTGGCAAACCTGAGTATGACCTTGAATGTTATTCAGTGCATAGGTCCCTTCGTAGTGAGCGCAGACATTTTATTTGAATAACTCACTGACAGTCTGGAATGATCAGTAGTGCTGAAGGCTTGCTAAATAACCGAGAATGCAATTGCCAGAGGGAATTCTACTCTTTTGGTTCTTGGTATACAGAAAGGAATAAATGCTACCAATGACACCCTAATCCCTAACATAGCAGAGCTGGCAGGGACACATTTATTAGTGATTTGTATAGAGTACAGTAGTTACTGGCCCATACATTCCAGTGCAACAAACCAGATGATAATTTAGTATCAAAAATGACGAGCAGCACTTTGTACCAAAAATTAAATCTTTGAAGTCTAGGAGATCTGGAACCCCAACCTTGCCCCTAATATAGTGACTAATAGGGCTCCAGAATTTTAGTATCACATTTCTTTACATCAGACATGTATTGTTTTAATAGAAAAAATGCCCTCCTCATGGGTGGGCTCATATATTAAAGCAATGTATAACAAAGACAATATTGACAATCCAGGATCGTGCAGGCATCTCTCTCTACTGGATTTCACTGCCAATGTCTTTCTAAGGCTTGCGGCTTGGAGTCTGGAGAAGACAGTGGAAGTGTATAGGAATCTGTTGGACCAAGCCAGCTTCTGTTCCAGTCTTAGCATCCTGTACCCAGGTCATGGAGTTTAGAAGGAAACAAACTCAATTTGGTTGGATATTGGGTAGAACCAGACTGGAGTGGTCAAGCAGTAAAAGTAGTTGGTAGGGCTATTTACTAACAAATTAAGATGGACTCCACCTTTGGATGAAACAGATAAATTAGGCTTGCAGTTCTGGCCGAGGAGATTTACCTTAAGTTATGAAGGATATTCTTGTATTACATTTTTCATGGTATACAAGAAAATAAATTGTACTTATCACTCAAATTGAATCTCTTACTATAATCCTCGATTCTTCCCCTGATGTTGACACATTCAAAGGGAAATATTTCAAGAAAGCTTGATGGCTGTAACTGATGTCAGTATTTGGGTTTTAAAACTTCAACTAGAGCAGAAGGATCTTTGATATGAGAAACTCAGGGTTTGAAGTTTATTTTATGCTTATTAAGAAAGGATAGAAGGCTCATCTGCAAACTGCCAGTGATAAATAACCCATTCATTAACCAAATGTCACCATTTCCAGCATAGACAAAAGACTCAAGACTTACTGCTGAATTTCAACCGTTGACTAGTGATATGATATACGTTGAGAGAAAATCCCGTTTGTAATGGCTTACGCTTAGCAATACAAACATTAATATGAGTTGTATTTAAATTCCCTAGCAGACAGGACATGTTGATGCTTGATTCTTTGGCCAGATTAGGCCTTGTTCCTGACATCTAAGCACATCTGCAAATGTTGTTTTATATGTAGAAAATTGTAGCCGCTCTTTTCAAACTCACAATAGGCTGCACCCCTTCATGTCTTGACCTAGTTTTATAATGCCATTCCTTCTCAGATGTACTGCTGAGATATGTGCAAATATAATATCGGAGTCATTATTAACGTCTGTATTTGAAACAGCAATAGAGATAGATGTTTATTTAAAAAGTGTTGTTTTAATTGTTGTATAGCAACTAATTGGATGCTTTAACGTGGTATATACTTTTATTATGTTTGTATAGATATTATATTGTCTTTTAAACCAGTTATTAAATAAATAAATAATCTACATTATAACTTGAGTCAAGACATGTTTTACAGAAACCGAAGGACAAATGTCTGGCAGATATAACATTTCCCCATTTTAGCATTTTTTAGCCAAATAATCTCATAAATCTTTTATAATTGATTTAGACCACATCCAGATATTCTACAGGTGGCCTTCTAAGCCTGAATTTGAGCCAATGAGTTTCTGACTTTGCACGATTAGTCCTCAAAATAGGACAAAATGTTTCACATTGCTCTTGAGATGGTTAAGGCCTGATATCATATGACTAACAAAAATAAGAGCGTGAGAAGGGTACGCGCCCGTCTTCCCTATCATAGTATGTACCAAACAGTAAGAACAAGCATGCTACCACAGTAAGCTACATTTTGAGAAGTCCCTTGCTCAAAAAGATGAAGGGGAACCCAAAGGTTTTTTTAAAGAACCCTCGCCTACCAACACTAGTCGGTGGCATGCTTCATCAAAGGGTTCCCACCCAGGATGCCAAATGCATGGAAACTCGAGTGAAATAGGCGATTTTAAATTGTCTGAAGATCATCAGCCTGTTAAGGTGTTTTAATAATGGAAACCTTGGGCAAGTTTTAAAAACAGTGGTGAATGTTTATGAGAAGTTAGTGGTCTTGCACATCCTTAATCGTGATCTACTTGTTTCAGCTATTTTCAATACATGCCCAGTGGGACAATATAGTTTTCATCAGGACCAGTGCGGCATGCGCGCTAAGAAATGTGTTTTTCTTTTAGTAGATCATAACTTACGATAAAATGAATCACTTCTTGTGAATGTTTTGTTGTGCAGGAGGTCTTCACAACCTGGTAGCTCCAAGGGGGCGGATCCTGTAGTCATACTTTCGTCAAGGTGTCTCACCTCATGTAAACGTGGATTCTTTCTTCATGAGCTCCACATCTTCATAAAACCTTTTGGGTTCCCCTTCATCTTTCTGAGCAAGAGACTCCTCAAAATGTAGCTCACTGCGCTAGCTTGCTCGTTTTTAATGTCAGACCTGATGCCACTCATCTTTAAGAATGTTGTTTCAGAGGAAGCAACTGAGCTAATCTGTGATATTATGCTTTGCTTGCAGGATCATGATTTTATAAGCCCTCCTGTGGAATCAACACTCTGGTGTACCCTCTAAGCTTGTACAACACTCTAAAGCATGCTTTTCTCAGATTCCTCATGTTTCTTCAACAGCTCTATGACGGAGAGTGTTCGTACACATTTGTAATGGACAGATCACGTCTAGGGCACTGTTCATTTTCAATTCAATTAATCTAAACAGCCTGAGGCATGAATTAAATCAGTGCATCAATATACCAGTGACTATAGGCTCAAGCAGTAGCACTGGCTGAATTAACAGAAATGCACATTGCTCTTATCCATAATCAAAGGTACACCACCTGAACGGAGAATAACACTGAAGCATGGCTTGACCAGGACCAAGGCACAGTATGTAGGGTCTTGGTGGTTAAATTAAAATCAAGAGGCCCATCAGTCACCCATGCAGGATGTACCATCTGACCTCAGAGTAAAACCTAATGCATCCAATATTACCCAAATGCATTATCATCATTGCGTTGCTCTCATAATTATCCATGTTAACCTACTTTTCAATACCTGCTAACATGACCATACTGTCTTTCTATGAATTTCCCCTCTCACAACTATAATTCCGACCACAAAAATGCGCCATCAACTTAGGCCATACTTCATTCTAGTTGGCATCCCTCTCTCATCAAGAAACCACACATTCCTCGGCCAAACCTTATAACATTTCTTGTGCACTCCATCTCCTCACCAGACCATTTCAACCCACTAAATGCCAATTGTCCTTTCTTACCTGCTGATCCTGAAACACCTGAGAATGTGGTCTTCTGGCGGGGTAAGAAGAACATTTCGGAGGCAGAGGATTCAGATCTGGCAGTATGACTGACTGTGTCTTTATTGCCCTGAGCTACTTTATTCTGTTTTTCTATTGCCAGCTCTGCTTTCTCTGAGATAGGCAAGTATTGGAGAATCTAAAATGTGAAAAGCAAAAAACAATGTTAAAACATTCATGCAAAACTGAGATCATCACTCACCATTTGTGCATCAAAAACAATGCAGGGAATTTGCCACTCAGTATTGAACTGGGTGGCCGAATCTGACAACAAAATCGACCTTTCTATATTCTCATTGGAGGACTGGATGCTGTCATGAAAAGGTGTGACCAATGCTTGTTATGATAGTAGCTTTTAAGCTCAAGCGTAGGACCCTGAAAAGGGTGATTTCTAGATCAGGTTACTGTCATAGGTTGCTTTGGGTTGAACCATATATTTGACAAACATAGATATAAATGATTATCAAACCCAATGTGCATGGTGTTCCCGCACAAAAACCATGTGCAATAGGCTGCCAAAATTGACCTCTCTGAACAGTGTGATTCAACCAGTGCTGAAGTGCAAATGTAGGCCCTAACACACACACACACACACACATATATATTCCACATGTTTCATTTTAATTGCCCAAACATGCCCTATAACCAGAGCCACTGGAATAATGATGGAATGGAGGACAAAATTATAAAACAGCAATGTTCTAGATTATGTGTCACGAAAGGTAAATTACACGTCGTAATGTGGCACATAACGTGAGCAGGTTATTTCATTATTCTTATTTTAACACAAATTAATATTGTGTGGGCAAAACTGTAAACACATTAGCAATCAGTTTAATATATGTCTACAACAATCAGCAAATAAGTATTAAAAGAAGGATTATTTATGGTAAATCCATAATAAGGAAATCACCCCAGTTCCTGTGGCCCTGCACAAACCAAACTGCAGCAATTTGTCGTTTTTATGTAGTCACCTAGATTTTTCCTCTTTTCCTAGACCCTATGTTTTTCCTAGTATTAGGACTCTGTGCCGTGTGATGCTGCCAAACAGTGCCACAGTGCATATGCCATGGACCAAAAATCGCAACGGCACAATTGGTTTCACCCAATTGGTTTATTAAATTGTCCAGTAAGGCCATTGTAGATGGCACAAAAAATGCACCTACAGCGTGGACAATACATTCCATACATGGGCTGCAATATGTATTTACACTATCCACATATATGGCAAAAATGATTTAAGGATACTTCACCGTGGGAAAAACACCAATGCACTTTAGGCACAGGTGTTTTCCCTGTGGTGATTTTGCCGCACTCCCTCTTCCTCTAACCAGCATTAGTTGTTTTTTTATTTTTGGGGTGCTCCCCCGAACTCCTGTATCCTTTGTATTTACTGGGGGTGTTCCTTCAGTACTCCTCCTTACCATTGTCTCCTGCTGTAGCATTTTGCCACCTCCTGCGTTGTTTAATTAGGTGGTGCAGTGCAGGTGGAAAAATATCCAACTGCACCAAGCACATGAGTGAAAGCGGCATATCAACAAAAATATATGCCTGTCAGGAGCACCACTACACTCAGGCTGGTCTGCAGTTTAAATGCACTCCAACAATATGGCTTTGCCATGTATGAAAAGCCTAATTTTATATATTCATAAAATACCTATAAAGTGAGCCTTGCACACGCACAGGGTAAGGTGCAAATCAATAAAACTAGGGCACACTATAAATTGGCTTTATAGTGCTCTCACATCGAAATGCAAGCCAAAAGCCATTTCACTGTGTAGGCCTCTCTAGACTATTCCATGAACAGGCTTAGATGGGATTAAAATCGTTATTTCCTACCTCTGCATGGGGGAATGCTAGAAAAGTGCACAAAAAAATTATTCCCTACTTAATTTGGAAACCTGGTTTAATGGTGAAACGTAAGTGGAAAAGCAAATTTGTAAAAATGTATTTTAGACTGTCTGAGACAGCACTGGTTGAATACCAGTTTTACCACTCAAATGGACACCCTTAGCATGAAGAGTTAATGACCCTGGCTCAGATGACAATAGCTTACTACCAAGCCCAGGAAGAGGAAATGGGTCTTAAATGTGGACCATTTGATTGGAACAGTTGACAGAAAAACGGAAGTTTTAGCACCATCTCCTTTGACTTGCAGATGACAAGAAGAGCTTCTCCTATTTATTCCAATGACCCTCTCGGATAGCCTGCCTCCATTCTCAGTAGGAGAGAAACCCAGTTGTTTATGCTGTCAAATGGGGAGCGAGAGAGATCTCATCTGAATAGGTGAGTGGCTACGTTTTGGAGGAAGGCCTTCCTGGTAGCATATGGGCTCCATTATTTAGGGGACCCTTGGAATTTTGGTAATGAGACAAAGAGGAAGTGCACTAAACAGACGTGGAAGGGAACTGCAAGAAAATAGTTAGGATTGGGTGGTAGAATTTCTCCAGTGCCCAGAATAAATCTACCCTCCGCCTCCGAACATTCCTGGAACTACAAAGACACCATCCGAAGAAGGAGGTGGAAGAAGAGGGTTTATTCAGGGACTCAAAGACTTAAGAATTCCTGACTCCTGCAAGCTCCCAGAAACTGGAACTTATTTCCAAGTGGCAAGTGGTTGGCCTTCTCTGTGCTTTCTTCTGTGATGCAAAAATGTAGAGGGATTCCAAGAGAGCCCCGCTGAACACATAGGACTGGACCCTGCTAGAGAGAGACCTTCTGTCTAGAATCTTTCCCTGTGGAGTTTGGGCTGCAGGACTGACCAGGAGAAACTTTTCCAGCACTTTCAAAAAGATGGAGCTTCACAATTGTGTCCATCTTTGAAGGACTGGGACAAGGTGCTGAGGCTTGCCCAGTGAGGGCGCACCCAAGGAGGGCAAGAAAACAAGGTTTGTCCCTTTCACTGTAAATTGGTTCAGGGGGCCTCAAAGTGAAGGTACCTGGCCTCGTGGAACCCCATACGTCAATGGCTTCCAGCCTTGTCCTAATGTAGCATTTTGACTTCTGAAAAAGTGACTAATTTCGCAGGTAAATCCTTGTACTGAAACGAGGCAGCTAAAAAATTCATGTTTATCCCTTTCAGAGCTTTTGATATCAAACTAACGGCTTCAGTAGGAGCTACACGATAATGCATTTGAAATTGAGGCACCCATACCAGTCATAACTTTGGGCCGGGCCTTGTAGCAAGATTTTGACTGTCATTATAGAGACCAATTTAAAAGCTTTTACTAGGATGACCCGTTTTCTGTATCTGGCACCCACTCCACCGCAGTTGGCCTGAAATCGCATGTAAACCCCGGTCAAGAGTCGGCCATATTTCCGATTGGAACTTTGCTATTCCTATGAGCTTTTTGTCCTAAAACTTTAAACATTCATAGCCCTGGTTTACCTTATCCTGTTTTAACAATCTTGGTGTCACTTCACTCATTGAATTTTCACCTCTTTTTCTAAATTGGTTTGCGAACTTTATTATGTTTACTATTGCCACTTCTTCGACTTAACACGCACTTCTCTAAGGATTGACTGCTGTGTGTGCCATATCTACCAGGAGCTAAACAGAGTGATTCTCTCAGAACAGTTTTTTCATATAACCGTGATGGGTTTATTGGGTCAGTAGGTGTACCCCAACCCCTTCCAGATTAATTACCTCATAGCAGACACAGATGATAAAAAGATTGGTTGAGTAGACAATGGGATGAAACATGTTAGCCACATTCTAAAACTGCAGCTTCCTAATGTAGTACTACGGTACGTAATGTTGTGCTGCAATACACAGATGTGTATTACCACAAAAGAAGTCATCCATCTGTGATGGAGATGTTTCTTTAGGGTAAGGTGGGGACCGCTGCATTTTTACTCCCACAATTTAAGAAGTGATAAACTGTGGTGAAACACTTCTTCACAGACGATGAAGATCTCCAGCGTTACGACTTATCTGAAGCGAACAACCTTGATAAGCCACTGTTGGCTATTTGCTTGTGAATTTTCACCAGTATCTCAGTTGCATTTGGGGTTTGATGTAGCATCCTCCATACATGAGTTATGGGCATATGCAAACTTATTAGCTCTTCCCATATCCAGGATTTCCAGGACATATTAAGTTCCTAGAGATAACTCAATGGAGTTTCATCAAATGGCACCCTCGTATAATCGTTACTCTGCTTTCAGTGTACAGATGTGGTAGATCATGTGTGCGAATGATGTGCTGCAAATGTGCATAAAATGTGTTAATTATTTCTTCAGTGTTTAGCCTTCCATAAGTAAAATCCCTCCACATTGGTGCACACCAAGGTTTTGGAATATGAGGTCAGTGCCATTGTAACTGTTTCTAGTCATCAGAATTTCCTGTCTTCCTTGAGATGTGAAAATCACATATGATTCCTCTCCAACTCAGCCTTATAGCAGTGACTGCTTGACAGCAGATTTTCTTTTGTAGGTTCCAAAAACATTCTCAACTTTTTCCATCAAGAGGGTACCTCATGAAAATTAAAGGAAGTCATTTACTTCTCCCCCTGTGTCCACATCAGAAATCGGATCATTGGCACTTGGCTTTCACCCATTTCCACCGTTTATCACAATCTCCTTTCTCCTTTCACGGAGAGCATATGCGATCGTGGTCACTAATCACCAGTACCCCTGTTGGAGATCTCTTGTAGGTGTAGTCGTGAGCAGAAGTGTGAGTACATAAACCAGACACATACACGTTTTATTATGAGTCTCAGTGATCCGCCACTTTATGTATTACTTGGCCACATTTATGTATTACTTGGCCAGATTTATTACTTGACCACATTCAAGCCGTGCAAGCACACACAGCTGTGACCTGCTGAATGTGCCTACAATTTCATAAAGGGCTGCCATCCTTTCATTTTACAATTAGAGATGAGGGATATGTTTAGTTTAAAAGCAGATAATGCAAGAGACACTCTTTTCCGGGATCTCATAAAGAAAGGATTTTGTTTCTTGAAAATTGACAGCATCTGCTCCAGATATGTAATTAAATAAAGGGGTACATTTGAGTTTATCTACACACATTTTCCCTGGACTACAAAACTGTGTAGGTGGGTGCAAACAGCCTAAAGTCTTTCAGGCTGGCTGCTTAACAGTCATTCATAATAGGGTAAACAGGGTGTCCTATTTCAATTGGTTGATAGGGGTTATTTAGAATTGCTAAAACAGCAAGTTAGGTATTACTGATTAGTAACTATGCTACCACTCAAAAGGTGGAATATTTTTTATGTTGTGACCATATCAGTAAGTTGTCAGAATAAGTGATATTACACATTATTTCAAGGATTAACTTAGGTCCAAAGGAAGAGGTTCCCAGAAAAGGGCGATTCACCCAGACACCATGGACACAAAAAGTTATTTCTATCCCCCCACCCCCAATCACAACACTCCACTTCTGAACTTTAACTCCACAACGTTTCTTGGTCAACATCATCAAAGCGATCTATATGAAGGTGGAATGTTTATTTTTTAGCTCTTGATCTTGAGTTAATCGTTCTTCACAATTTCAATATGTGTTTTTCCTAAGTCTTATATAAACAAGTTTACATTTGTTTGCTTGACATTCTTGCACCTTGGCAGCTGTAAGACAACAGCACAATATCTCTGCCTTTACTCACTGCCAAATGTTTATTACTTAGGGATTGTAAATTTTTGTGCTCACATGGCCATAACAGTTCAGACTTTGCCCGATACCAACTGCTGGCATTAGAGCTTCAAGAAGCTGCAGGAAAGCTTTGGATAACCTAGGATTTAAGATGTGGCAATCTCCACACTCCAAAGATACACAGAGTTTTAAATCAGAGACACTGCAGCCCTTGACCAATTAAGTGGACAAAGCGGCACTTCAGTTTCCCTGAAATAACCTGGTGAACATAGTCTGAAGTCCTGATGGTGTGTTGCCCTTGGAAACCTCTAGCTTCTACAATGTGTTTTCTCAATGCACTTGCTGGCAAAGTGGAGAGAACTACTTGACATTTAATCTATTGAGGAAAAGTCAGCTGTCTTCAGTACTTGACCAAACTATATTTCTACAGGGAAGGAGAAACCTGAATGTCGCAAATTTTGTCCATCATTGTCTAATGATTTTCTCTTCTCATTTCCTACCACCTTCTAATGCAGTTGCATCGCAATGTGTGAGTTTTATTGGTCTCAACCTATTGATAGCTCTACAGTAACAAATAAAACAATTTTGATTTTCTTGAGAGATACTTAGAGGCTCATACGAACTGGGACCAAGAAGCAAGTGAGTACAACATTGGTTTTGGCCACATTTTCTCAATGGGAGTGGTTGCAGTAGGTGACTACAGGAGGTATATGACTCAGATTCAAATTTAGATAGGGCCTCTGAGGTGCATGGGGGCATGGTAGGAGTTTCCACATCAAGGCGACTGCACTTCTCGGGCTTAAGGAAAGGCATATTTTGATGCTGTCATCCCTGTTCTCATAGTGCAAATGGACCCTCTGGCTGTTTTTTTATTTGTAAATTACAGCAAAAATCTGGATTTGGTGAGGCCCTGAAGCATGTGGGCACCGGTGTCGTTGCACCTGCAGCACCAATGGAAGCTAAGCCTGTCAATGCAATTGTTGTGGTGAACTCCCTTGCCTGCTTCCTATTGCCTGAAAATGATACTTGCTTACAGATGGGCACTTGGGCAGTGAGGATCTGGTCATTTCTCTTTGTAATATGTCACAAATGCAGATCCGCTGTAAAAATGATGCCTTCTTTAGCAATACAGTAAAAGGACATATGACCAGCATATTACTAGCCACTGTTTCCGTAAATCTCATTATCACTTTCGCGTCAACCACACGTGCATTGCAGAAACAAAGTACAATCAATCAATCAAATTGTCTTTATTCGATCTTACAAAGATAGATCATAAAAGATGCACACAATAATACAAAAGGAAACAGCAGCCACATGAATTTAAAATAAAGACACAATAGGTTAGTGTATATCAATTATCAAGACTAAAAACAAATCAAGTAGCAAATAAAGTGACAGTGCAACATTACTAAATCTGGAAGAAATAGCAAAGATCTAGATTGATATCAAATATAAACCTTGAATGCTCTGTAAAAAATAATTTCAAAAGTTTACGATCAGCAAGGTGCATTTAAAAATACATTACAAAGACATTTTAAAAGGGGATAATTAATACAATTTCATACAGTGCTTTTTTTTCAGAACATCATACTCTGTCTCTTGGATAGGGTACATTTTAAGAAGCCTGCGACTGCAAAGCAAACATTACAATCAATAAGTTGCTGAAGAAAATACAAGGCTGCTTTGCACTTAAAGAATGTATGACTCCGCAATAGCAGAAGTAAAAACTTCCTAGTATAGAGGGGATAAAATTTACAAAAAAAGGCAAAGTGCAAAATAGTTTGACTTGATTGTTCATCACAAGGGAATATTACAATTTTTTCTTGGGTGTACTGGCCTAAGGGGAAGCAAATCACCCAACGAAACGACTCCTGCCTAAACCTCGTCAGCAGGTTTCTTTCATAGACATTGGTCACGTATAAAAAATATGGAGCAGTCGATGGGGTTGTTTGGATAATACAGTATTCTCTCACTGAGGGCATGATCACTTCAGAGAGTTCCCAAGCTATGCTTGCAAAAGCTGTCCTTGACCCACTTTCTATCTCCTTTTCCTATTAACTCTGGGCGCTCAAAGAAGGACATGCAGTCTAATTGCAGAAAGCAAGTTTTAATGTAATTGAGCCAAGGAATGGACAAAGCGTGAGCGCAACCTAAACAGTCTGTAATAACAGCCAGATTAAAATCGGCTTCTTTATTAGACCAAATAGAACACCAGAGTGCCAAAGGGGCAGCATTCATTGTGTCTTGAACATAGTCCAAACCAGGCTCCAAATGGAGAGTAAAATGTAGAAATGAAGGAGGAACCCCTAGGACTCGGCAGCAAAATCTGTTTTCCTCTAGCTGCAGTGCATAGGCGTCCCCATATTCCCAGATACCCATACCATATGTTAAAATTGGCAGACATTTTCGGTTATAAATTTCTAGTATAGAAGCAATGGGCTTTCTTCCAATAGACATTGCAAGCGACAATGATGTACCAACAGCTTGGGTGTATCGAGTTACTCTACTTTTTACACTGGAAACCGCTGATATCTTTCATCAAACTCCAAACCTAAGTATGGAAATGGGCTGACCCTTACCAGAGATTTACCCTCAATGTTTAAACTAGGAGTTTGGGTGTTTCTGAGACCACATATAATTGTGAATCTTTTCCTATAATTTGACTCCAAACCCAAATCCTTCATAAAGCTGGCAAAGCTGAAGATTAGTTTTTTAAGACCATGCGCAGTCCTTGCCAAAAGGACTGCGTCGTCAGCATATATCAAAGCGGGCCTGCCTTATTCTCCACACATGGGACATCAGCCCAGATGGAAACTAGAGTCTTCTCCAGGTCATTTGTGTAGAGAAGGAAGAGGATTGGGGTAAGGAAACAGCCCTGACGCACCCCACGTTCAATTCTCAATGACTCTGTACTTTCACCAGCACCACCATACCGGACAGAGGCGGAAATGTCATGATGTAAGTGCCGTAAAAATGTAACCAAACCTGCATCACTACCCATTTTGTCATTATGTCCCACAGCTTTCAGCAAGGAAAATAATCAAAAGCGCTAGTCAAGTCCATAAAGGCCAGGTGAATGGGAGTGCCCTTTGCATATTTGTATTTTGCCATAATGAGGTGGAGATTCAAACACTGTTCTATTGTTCCAAGCCCCTACTTAAACCCATATTGAGTAGGGGCAAGGATGCTGTTGGCATTGATCCAATCCAATAAACGATCCAAGACGACTCTACCTATGATTTTAACAGAAGAATCCAAAAGGGATATTGGCCAATAACACTTTACATCCTGCAGATTTCCTTTTTTTAAAATAGGCACTATTACAGATGAACGCCACCTCTTTGGCACCCCCTCACTGCAAACAGAATTAAAAACTGAGGTGAGGACCGAGGTCCAGAACACAGGGTTATCCTTAAATAAATCAAGTGGGATGCCATCCGGCCCTGGGGCCTTTTTGCCTTTACTGTTAGCAACTTCTTTGAATACCTCCTCTTCATTAAACACCAGAATAGAACTCCATGTGGCCATCTGTGCTGGGGAATCAATAGCCCTACAATCTGAGGAGTACAGCCCAACGTAATGTGCCAGCCATGCCTCTGCCAAAATATGAACAGTTACATTGTCAGTTGGCAAATCAGGGGATAAGACTGACCGAACCGCTTTCCAAAAAGCATGCGGGTCTTTAGAGTGACAAGCAACTACAATAGTCTCCCATTTCTCTTCCTTCATTACCAACCTCCTTCTTTTAATAGCCGGCTGATATGACTTTCTGAATTCTTTAATCACTTGCTGGTCTTTGGGAAGGTGTTTTTAAAGCCCTACGTAAAGAGTTGCTGGCTGCTCTGCAAGCGTTATCAACCCATGATTTAACATGGCAAGGCCGGTGGGCAATGGGTCTAGAGAGCAGCATTTTAATGTGGTCCATGATGCTTGAGAAGTCAATTAAAATAAGGGCTTGATCATGTGGCGTGCAATTGCTACTGTGCACCAAGCCAGAACTATTACTTATCACCTGAGACATTATGTTATTCATATTCCCAGTTCGCCATACCACCTGCGCCCTGCATCCTTAGTAGATAAGGCCTGAGAAGGTACAGGCTTAGGCGCAGATTTCCTGATTGGTAGAATTATTGTGGCAGTAATAGGGTTATGATCACTGTAGATCAGAGAATGGACCTCACAGTTTGTAATGGATGGGAACATACACCAGGAGGCAAAAATATAATCAATTGTACTCCCTATACCCTGCCCTATAAAAGTTGGAATATATTTATTGGTGGGGTTAGGGACCTTATTAACCAGACCCTGTTCCGCCAGATAGTAGGATAGAACCTGCCCCCTAGCATCCATCACAGAATGATCAGGATCTCTAGAGAGAGGATCTGTTGGACTTGGCCCTTTTGCCCTGAATTTTTTTGCTTTTGTGGGAATCAACATGTCATGTGGATGTATTTCAAATGCAAATGTTAAATGCTGTGCAATGGTGTATGCACCTATATCTCCCCCATGGTAGATGAATATATAGGCCAAGTGTGGTGCGAGATGCAGAGATACATGCTGCGCAATGGCGTGCGCAGAGTCATTTTCACCATTGTAGAAATGCACCTTTGTAAAATGTCACTTTTAAAATGGACGCCATTTCTGTCTGCTTGTGCAGCCTGACTGAGGTGGGTTAGCGGTCTAGTGTTTGAAGTGACAAGGTGCTCTATACTCCCCACAGTGACAGTTGAGGCTGGAACTGCCAGGGACCTTCTAGAAGCTTCCAGCCTTTCTGGTATTTGTAGAGCAGTAGAGATGCCATGTGCTCAGTCAGAGAGTGGACTTGAGAGTGAGGGGACCTGCTGCCAGGGGGTGCCGCCGCACGGGTCTGTGTGCTTGCCCCTGAGCTATCTGCACCCCTCCCCTCTCCACAGGGCCAGTGAGAGCCCGCTGCTGAAGTTCTGGCTGCTGTACCAGGAGGAGTGCAACGTTACAGAGGATGATGATTGCGAGGAGCTGCTGTCCTGTACTGATGAGTACCCACTGACCGCTGACCTGGCCTAGCACTGCCTGCCTGCTCTCCTGCCCTAGCGCCTCGTAAGTGCTACACCTGGGCCCTGACTGCTCCCTAGCACCTGGAAAAGGAGAGCACTTTGACTGACTGCCAAGGAGCACCTGAAGGAGTTGAGGAGCGCGACCTGTTGTCCCTGAGTCTGCTGGTGGGACCTAGTGCCTCGTGAGCCGTCCATGTGGACTGCCTGTACCCTCCCCCTGCCTGCACTCTAGCGCTGTACTTCCCAAGCACTATATGGAGATGGCCAGTGAGGAGAGAGGAACGTGGGGCCCTATGTCTTTAGGTATGTGAACAGTACTCTATCCCAGCACATGGTCAAAAACATCATTCTGGACCCATCTCAAAACGGGTTCAGACCAGGCCATAGTACTGAGTCTGCTCTCCTGGCCACCACAGAGCACCTCCGAACGATTTTAGACGCCGGTCAAAGTGCTGCGCTGATTCTTCTGGACCTCAGCGCGGCCTTTGATACGGTATCCCATTACATTCTTCTCAATCGTTTGGAGACTTTTGGAGTATCTGGCCATGCTTTGGATTGGCTCCGATCATTTCTCGAAAACAGATCCTTTCGAGTTTCTGCCCCTCCCTTTTTATCCAAACCCCATCCCATTGCACAGGGAGTTCCACAGGGCTCTGCGTTGAGCCCATCCCTTTTTAACCTCTATGTCCAGCCTCTGGCGGCAGTGGCCAAAGAGTGGGGCCTGACATTAGTGTCGTACGCCGACGACACACAGCTGGCCATCGCTCTTTCAGAAGGTCCTTCCAACACTTCCTCTAGCTTCAAAAACGGCCTCTCCGCGGTTGCCCAATGGATGACAATGAACTGTCTACAACTCAATGCTGGTAAAACAGAGGTGCTACTCCTTGGCAAAAACACCAGCCTCTGGAACGAGCACTGGTGGCCGTCCTCCCTAGGCACCATCCCCTCTCCCAAATCCCTAGTGAAAAATCTAGGCGTTTGGATGGATGCCTCACTCAACTTTCAGGCCCACACCAAAAAAGTGTCTGGCATCTGTATTGGCCTGCTGAGGAGCCTTAGCCACATACTTGGCTTTTTCAACGCCAAAACCCGACAACTTATTATTCAAGCCACCATCCTCTCGCGTCTTGACTACGCCAATGTACTCCTTCTTGGTGCCAACAAAAGTGAGGTTGCACGACTCCAACGAGTGCAAAACTCTGCGGCCAGAACTCTGGTGGGCCTCCCCCGCAGGTGCTCAGCCAGAGCGACCATCAAAAAACTACACTGGCTACCCGTTGATTCCAGAATCAAATTCAAGACCCTCATCATGACTTTCAAAATCCTCAAACTCGATACCCCCCCTCTGCTTCGACCACTTCTCACCCCCTATGCGCCGTCACGGAATCTAAGATCTTCTAACCAAAATCTTTTATGCGTCCCGCGCATAAAACTTTGCCGCATGGGCGGCCGCTCCTTCAGGTTTCTTGGAGCCAAACTTTGGAATGATCTGCCGCAACACATTCGCTCCATAGAAAGCCTACCGGCGTTCCGGAAAGCAGTAAAAACTTATCTATTCCCTCTCCCGTAATCGTCCCTCTCATCCTTTCCGCTCAGGCCAGGATCTTGGTTCTTAGCGCCGGGACGCCTCATTGCTGGGGCAGCTGTCTGCGCTCTACCAAAACTATAGAATAGAATAGAATAGGTGGAACCCTTAATCTGTGGCAGCTACCTAGCGCCTCGTGAGAGCTATATTCGCATTGCTGGTGAGGAGCACTACCTGTCGTCCCTGAAGCCCCTGGTGGGACTGAGCACATCGTAAGCGCTACATTCAGGGTGCCAGGGGAAGAGGAGCTGAGACCTCAAGCGCTGTGCTGTCAAAGCGCTAAATTTCAATTCCCCTGCAGGTGTGCTGCACTATAGTGCTAAAAGAACAATTTCCTATGCACACACAAGATAAATTCAAAAACAGGGTAATGTTGGTCTTAATCTGGTCAGTGCAATCATACAAATAAAATGTCCACTTCTTGTATGAGCAAAAAAAATGTTTTGTTTTTTATTGCTCAAGCAGTATCACGCCAGCCGACACGTGTTTCGTCAGAGTGCAGATCGCTCTGACTCTTCAGGGCTGGAAATAAAACAAAATATATACAGTACTGAATATTCTGTCTTGAATGTCCAGTATATAATGATCGTGACAAACTTTGAAAAATACATTGTATTATTACACTTTGAGGTGATGCATTTTTCCCAAAAATCCAAAAGGGGAAGAGGGTTTCAAAGCACTCAAACAATCTAGGACCGTCAATATCCTTATAAATATACATTGTACATTCCACTCGTGTAAGTGACATGCACATGCATTGGAGAAGGTGAGTAAGTGATAGTATCGCGACGAAAGCGGACACATATGAGTTAAAGTTAAGTAAAACACGTTTTGATCCTGCATGTAATATAGTTAACCACTGAATCGCTTAAAATCAAACATGCCCCAGTTTACAGTATTTTGGCGTGCAGAAATAATGTGCTTCAAGGTGAAAATAGTGAACATGGTGTAAAACTTTTGACCCAAGTTTTGACTTAGCTCCTTGGAAGAGGCATGGCCCGATCTAGCTTCAGAGGTAGATGCTGCTGCTAAAATCTTCTGAGATGACTGTGACTCAGAAGGACCTTGGTTGAGAGGTAGCGGGCATTGTCATCGGTGGTAAGGGAGATCGGCGTTCCACCAAACGTATTTTGTTAGTGCACAGCCCAAGTTTGAAAAATACATTGTATTATTACACTTTGAGGTGATGCATTTTTCCCAAAAATCCAAAAGGGGAAGAGGGTTTCAAAGCACTCAAACAATCTAGGACCGTCAATATCCTTATAAATATACATTGTACATTCCACTCGTGTAAGTGACATGCACATGCATTGGAGAAGGTGAGTAAGTGATAGTATCGCGACGAAAGCGGACACATATGAGTTAAAGTTAAGTAAAACACGTTTTGATCCTGCATGTAATATAGTTAACCACTGAATCGCTTAAAATCAAACATGCCCCAGTTTACAGTATTTTGGCGTGCAGAAATAATGTGCTTCAAGGTGAAAATAGTGAACATGGTGTAAAACTTTTGACCCAAGTTTTGACTTAGCTCCTTGGAAGAGGCATGGCCCGATCTAGCTTCAGAGGTAGATGCTGCTGCTAAAATCTTCTGAGATGACTGTGACTCAGAAGGACCTTGGTTGAGAGGTAGCGGGCATTGTCATCGGTGGTAAGGGAGATCGGCGTTCCACCAAACGTATTTTGTTAGTGCACAGCCCAAGTTAAGTAATTATCAATGGTTGACCGAGTGCTAGGTGGAGGTAACACACCTGTAACGCTAATACCACCCTTCCTCTTGCCCATATCTGAGAGTAAATAAAATAGGCGTTGAAGCGATGTAAATGGGAAACAAATATGCAAAGTAGATTGAAACAGAGTGAATTAAGAAGGCTGCAAACTCTGTGAGATATGTGGAAAGTTCATGAAAGGGGGCAAAGAGTTGAAAACGAAGTACCTTGGATACACTGGCAGCTCGTGATTTGAGAAAATATAGGCAAGTCCTTGAAGATCCTCCAGAAGTATTAAGAGGGGGGGCCCAGCCCAGCCCAGCCCAGCCCAGCCTTCTCCAGACTTTGACGGGCAAGGACAGGGCCGTCCTTGGCCCGGGCTTTGCCAGGGCGCGTCCCGCCTTGCTGGGGTTTCCTGGCGCTTTTCAAGCGCGACGACAGGCACGCTCCTCCCACCAGAGAGCAGAGAAACCTGGAGCTTGAAGTCCCCCAAGTCAGGTCAGTTACGGCGGTAGTAGGGTCCCGTGCTGCTGGGGTTTCCAGGTGCTTATCAAGCACGATGATAGGCACACTCCTCCCTCCAGGGAGAGCAGAGAAACCTGGAGCTTGAAGCCCCTCAAGTCAGGTCAGTTACAGCGGTAGCAGTGTCCCGTGCTGCTGGGGTTTCCTGGCAATTTTCAAGCGCGACAACAGGCACACTCCTCCCTCTAGGGAGAGCAGAGAAACCTGGAGCTCGAAGTCCCCTAAGTCAGGTCAGTTACAGCAGTAGCAGCGTCCCATGCTGCTGGGGTTTCCTGGCGCTTTTCAAGTGCGACGACAGACCCGCTCCTCCCTCCAAGGAAAGCAGAGAAACCTGGAGTTTGAAGTACCCCAAGTCAGGTCAGTTATGGTGGTACATACTACTGCCTACCTGTATGGTTAAATCCAAGGGACTTATACTTCAGGACTGATGTATTGAAGTGTGTTGCTATGCATTTTGTTATATTGTAGAGATTGTCCTCTTGTATAGCACCTAGCTGCCCTTCATTGTCCATACTATAGAATCTTGCATATAAAAGGTCTCTCCCACATATTGATACCATGGGTGGACCTGCAAAATACAAATAATGAGGATCCAAAATGGGTCCTCTATTGCATTCTATATTCATGGCAGGACCAGACATTTATCCCACCAGGTATTTCCCCTGTGGGCTGAAGCCATTGGATGATAGTTTCAGACGGGCCGGAGCTGGTGCCTCTCACTTTCACCAGCTTTCCGATGTTAATTACAATAGGTACAGGGTTTTGAGAGAGATTAAGAATCAGAAAAAGAAAAAGACTGAGATCAGAGAAGGATAAGTGAGAGAAGAGAATGTGAGAGACAAGGAATCGATGGATGAAAAAAGGAAAATAGAGGGAGGGGCGAAATAGAAAGGAGCTAGTCTGAAATATTTTGCCTGGGCTTCTTTTAATTCCCAGTCTAGCCCTGCAAACTAATTTATAATTTATTCAGCCTCCTCTCAAGAGCAGTGGCTAACACTGTAGGGTGACCGACAGCTGAAACCCTTAAGGGCCTAAGCCGAATCCCACTCTTGATTGTCCTCTTTGTGCCAGAACTGAAAAGCCATTTTTTCTGAAGAGAATGTTGAATCTGTTGCAGATGACCACATCGGCCCAAAGTGTAAACAACAGTGGACACTAATCAATGGCTGAATCACAGCGCTGGCCATACAACCTCGCCCTTTCCATGTGTGTTGATAAGCAATAGTGTTTTGTTGTAGGTCCGGTGCCAATTGCAACCAAACAGCTATATTTCTGCAGGATTAAAATTCTTTTAGGAAAAAGGTATGTAATTACTAGTCAAGGTGGAGCCTTCTGTCTCAATGGCAGTGATATGAAATCCTACCCTGTATCTCTCACTGAAGGCCCTGGCCTATTAAGAAATATGGGCCTTATTTACAAAAAGTGTCACATCCCTAAGTGAAAACAGCGATGCAACACTTTTCAGTGCGACCTCCTTGTGAAACCATGGGTGCGCCGTATCTACTGTATGGCACTCCGTGTCGCAAGGATTTACAGATACGTCAGTATTCCTGACGTATCTGTAGGTGCAAAAGTGGTGCATTGCTGGGGTGTATCTGAAAACAGACGCAACTCCAGCAGTATTTCCTTTCACATTGGGCAAGCCCCAAGTGAAAGTGCCAGCGTCAGTCTTACGCCTGCTGTGAGCAAGACGTAAGGATTTGACGCAGTGGCATCCTAGATATGTTGCAGTGAAATCTTATAGATTTCACTCCAACACTTCTACAAGCCTTTTTTTGGGGGGGGGGACGCCCACCATGCATACATTATACCTGACACAAGTATAATGTAGTGCAGGGTTTACAAAGTGACGAATCTGCTTAGATGCATCACTTTTTAAATATGTCGCAGTGTGGTGCATATTTTAAGCCGCTGGTGACACACTGGTGGCGCAAGAGGCTCATAAATAAGCCCTTATGCTGCAACAGCCTCAACAATTCTTGGAAGAGGGTGGTGGCCAGTACAATGTTACATTGGTGCTTCTCATTACAGTTGATCAGGAAAGAGCAACTACTAAAATTCAATCATAGTTTTGACACCTTAAAAGTCTCAGTGACATTAGGGAATATAGCCCGCTGGTCGTTGGCTATTTTATTATTTATTTATTTTTTAAATTTATAAGGCGCAACAGCTACCCAAACAGGGTTTCTCGGCGCCGAGACACAGCATAATGATGGCAGGGAATTACTGGTTATTCTAGTTATTGTTCGAATAGCCAAGTCTTAACGTGCCTTCTAAACCTAGCATGGTTTTCCTCCTTTCGAATGAAGAGAGGGAGTGCGTTCCAGAGGGATGGTCCAAGGTGGGCAAAAGATCTGCCCCCCATTTTTGCCAGTTTGAATCTTGGTACGCAGAAGTTGGCAGCTGATTGTGAGCGAAGGTTTCGCTTGGGAGTGTAAGGATGAGCCAACGCTAGAAGGTATTTGGGTGCAATACCAGCTTTGATTCTGAACATGTAGTTCAGGGCTTTGAAACGGATTCTACTTTCTACCCTGAGCCAGTGGAGTTCACGGCGGTAGCTCGAGACTCCGGAATTTTTGGGGATTCTGCACAGTAGTCGAACAGCTGCGTTTTGGACAAGCTGTAGTCCACTGACTACCGCTTTGTTGGAGCCAAGGTACAGAATATTGCCGTAGTCAAGCCGTGATGTTATGAGGGCATTGACTACGGTTTTTTGAGTGGAGGAGGGCAGCATCCAAAGGATTTTCCTCAGCCATTTGATAATGGTAAGGCATAGGCCGACAACTTTGCTGGCCTGTTGGTTCATGGAGAGGGAGCTATCCATGATGACTCCCAAGTTACGTACTTGAGTAACTGGGGTGGGAAGATTTCCCATTTCGTTGGGCCAGTGTGAGGGATTCCAAAGATCTTGTTGTTTCCCTAAGAGAAGTATCTCTGTTTTGTCTCCGTTAAGCTTTAATTGATTTCTTGTCATCCAATTAAGGATGTTTTGAAGCCCTAATTTGAGGAGAGACGGAGATGATGGGCAAGATTCTGATAGGTAAAAAATAATTTGGGAATCGTCGGCGTAGGTCATGAGGGTAAGTCCGGATCTTTCCACTAGGTCGGCCAGGGGTCTGAGGTAAAGATAAAAAAACAGAGGGCTCAAAATAGATCCCTGTGGTGCTCCGTGAGGGGCTTTAAAGGTGTCGGAGCAGGCCAAGGAGGATGTAATTTGGAATGTCCGTTGAGCCAAGAAGGACCGGATCCATTTGAGCGCTTTTCCACGGACACCGTTTCTGTATAACGCCTTGATGAGTGTTTCGTGGGATATGGTGTCAAAGGCCGCGCTCAGGTCTAAGAGCACGAGCGCGACCGTTTGACCGTTATCAAGGAGGTTCCGGATGTGTTCTGTAACTCCTAGAAGGGCTACACCAGTCGTTAAAGGTCTTCTACTCAAGTTATATCACAATGGAGAGGGCCTTATATAACTGTATGGCCTGAGGCAGAAAGGGTTAAATGCTGTTAGAACATTCCACTCATCTAGGAACGGAATGTTCTTATGTGAACTGGGAGGATCAGAACACCATCAGAATTTCAGAACTAAAGGTTCATAACATACCATAACAATATAACAGAGGGCATATAATGGCTATCCTAGTTTTCCACTTTCCTTACTCTCCTATACTCCTACTTGGCTAGGAGGTCATCATTTCACAATTACAACACCCTCCCCCCCCTTACCCTCCCTTGTCTTCGTTGGAGCTACCAGCATGCCAATGTTCTAATGAAACATAACATAATAAATCATAAATACATACCTTGAGATAGTTGTGAATATTCCTGATGGAGTGCAGGTGGCACACTAACCATTGCAAATAGATAATCAAATCTTCCAGGGTCACCAGATTAACTGAATGTTTCTGGCCTGTCAGTAGATTTTCTCGTGCAGCAGAAAGCCTTTTAGACCTCTGAAGAGCATCATTGTACTCCTGCATTACATGGCCTACTTGTTTCTATGGAAAACAAAGAAAGGCAACAAATTGCACAGTTACATCATCAATGGGTTGTCAGCAAGTTACCCTATGGTACAGATTACTGAATGGCTAAATTCTTTTGAACAAATTACAACAGATCTTTTGAGGAAGCAGGCATCTCTGGAATAATGGTGGGTGCTTATCCATACAAATGATTAGCTGGGTTTTACCCTCAACACAATACAAATAGTGAACAGATAGAATAAAGAACAAACTGGGTTACTTACTGAGCAAGATTTTATCATACAATTCTCACATTTGTATGCGGACGATGTAAGAAGGTGGGTAATCAGTTGGTTAATAGGAGGGTCCTTCTTAAGTAATAAGTCTACAACCTTTCATCACTGGGAACTAAGAAGGTTATTGTAACATGTGACTCTCTAAAGCCAGCGAAGTAGAACCTCCAAAGCCAACTAAGAGGAGGTGATGTGGTCTAGTACCCCAGTCTGCAATCACACAACAAACACCACCTAATAAATCATTGTCCAGTCGGTATCTTTACCTATTAAAAGCAAAAGTACTTTATTATGCAATCACTACTCAATACTACACATTGATTTAGAAATATTAATATAGTTGAAATTCTTTTGGCAACACCTTGCCCTAATAATTCATACCCCTAGCAAGCCCTTAACCTGAAAAGCACAATAAACTTGACATATGCTAAATATAATATAAACTGGTGTAATTATCAACAAGCAGACCTGCTTTCTTTATTGTGTATCACCATAATAATAAAAGAAGAAATATGTTACCATAAACCAATGCAACACCATTAAAATTAATGAGGATGGTGCCGCCTTAAGATGACCCTCACTAGGTCATGTAATGATTCACTATTAACTTTCTAACTCTCAATAAATAACTTCAAAGCCTTTCAATAAAACATTTAATCAATATAGGTTTTAATTTTCAATAAACTGTGTGCATGAGGCTTTTTTTTACTTTTATACGTGCTGTCAAGCAGTCTTAGGACCCAAATCCTTTGAGTAAAAGGCATTGCTCCATCAGCGCTAGGAAGAGTCAGAAATCTTCTTCTGGGGTAATTAATTCTATTCCCTAAAAGACTTACAGCAAATTTTGAAATTGTATGTGGGGCTCCTTCAGTTGCACACCGGGCAGCCCCTACTACATTTAAGATCATGTTGGTGGTGTCCTGGCCCTCTCTAGGGCACCATGTGCAAAATATGCAACTATTTATATGCCCTCACAATGGCTAATGGAGCACTCCTTAGCCCCAGTTGAATGGGCCACAGTGGGTTATGGGCCAACCCCCCTCCGTGGTTGTGTTCTTTTGCCCTTTTCTTTTTTTGTTTTTATTCTTTTGCAGCCTCGCACTGCAGTTTACTCCTTTTTCAGAACCAGGTGCCCCTGTTACTAGTAAGGCACCCACTGGACTCTTTCACGTCGGGGGCCACAAGGGAGTCCCACAACTCCTGTGGCACTAGTTGGATGCCAGCGCACAACATGGAGTGGTTTCTTCAGGTCTCTCAGCCTCCAAATTTGTATGCTACTCTGACAGCTTTATTTCTCCTGTACTTTGGCCCCATATTCATGAACTGTCTTCTGCCTAGGGACTGGGGTTCTCCTCAGCTTGGAGTCACCTCCAGCAGCATCCCTAAGCTCTCATGGTAGAATACCTCCATGCCTGCACTGTTCAGGTCCCATATACTTCATGGCCACTTGCAGGGCACCAATGTGATAGCAGAAGAGAGGGGGAAGTCCTTTGATGATTTGTTTCCCTCTGCAGACCCAGTCCTCAGAAGTTCCAGAGTACTTCCTGCAGGTCCATCCCTCTACTGTCCCTCAGAGGATGTAAGGGGGTCAGTAACAGAGGCCTGGAGAGTTGTATCCTCAGAGTCCAATCCATGTTACATCCAATGCCCTCAACATATTAGACAAGGGTCTGGTCTTCTCCAGGATCCTGTGAAGTGCACCATTTCTCTCTCTCTGTGCACAGGTTTTTTTTGGGTGGGGGCAGAAAATCCAGAAAGTCGTCACCTCTTTCCAATCCTGTGATGGCACATCATTACTCCAAACGTGTCCCAACCCTCCTGCAGAGCACTTTGGAACATTTCAAGGTCTTTTGAAAGAGCTTCCTCAAGAGCCTCATCCCTGCCCGGAACTGTCACATGAATTTACTTGCCTAGAATGATATTACTGCGGAACCCTTGCAGGAGACTGCAAGGAGAACACAAAACCAGGCTCAAAGGATTTCGACAAATGAAATATTTCAGGCCTCTGAACGTTTATGTTGAGTTATGTTGGCACAGCAATCATGCCAACGTGACTCGCTAATGGAAAACGTCGGTCTGAACACCTCAAATCCGATGACTCTCAAATCCGCTGTACGGCATTTAAGCGGCTCTGCACAGCCTGAAAACCACATTTTTATTTTCAATTCAAAACTATATCGGGACTCATAAAAATCCACTGCAATCCACGTTCTGGTCAGAAAATTTCAGTCAGCGCGCTTTAAAATGTACCAAAATGTCTTCAACCTTTAACACCTAGCTGGAAAAGACAAGCACTGAAACTTACTTTCAAAGCATTACCAGCTCTCCCCAAACACAGTCCTAGCCATGACAGCAGAATCTCATTAAACAGTCACATCTGCAGGCATAGCGTCAAACCAAATGATTTGAAGATAACACTGTCATTGTGAGGCGCGAGATTTCAAAAACCTCTCTCTTAGCACACTAAATTTAAATTCTTCCTCAATGGAGTCATATCTCCCCTAAGGAGGATTTAAACCCACAGTCCGCTAGCTCATTCTCCTTTTAACTCTGGAGCCAACTGTGGGCTTTGCAGGTTAATGTGGTGAACTTTGAATTTGACAGAGAATACCTCTTTTAGGAGGTTAAAGAGCTTTATCCTCCTCCCCCAAAGAAGTTTGAAAAAAACAAAACACGAAGGGGCCGATTTTGATCTCGGTCAGAAAGTACTCCGACCGAGCCGGATCCGGGGTGTTTTCCGACCGATCCGGACTCCAGCAGTCCAACCAAGCGAGTACGATGATGCTGCCATATGCTGTCGGACTAGGTACGGTCAGACTCCCGTAGACGTTAATGGGAGCCGGTCGTACGAAGTGTACATGGGCTCCCATTGACTGAATGGGAACGTCACAGACAAGTGCGCCCCTACAGTGGGTATGCATCGGTGCCATCCGCACCGTACATACCTGTATTGGGAAGACCCACGGGTCTCCCCCTGTGTCCGAGTCGTAAGGCTGCCGGTGACGGGGGGTCCGACGCAGACCCCCGAAGTTTAACTCCGGGAGCTACTGCGAGCCGGACGCTCCGACTCGATCCAGCTGTCCGGATCGAGCATCGTACTAGCTCGGTCGTGAAAAGTCTCCATTGCGCGCCACGGTTTGCTTGTAACTGAGTCGTACGGAGCGGTTTGGACCCGGAAACAATGTGGAAGGAGATTTCGCACTTGTTCGCATCGTACTTCGACGGCCGGTCCCGTGTACGACTCAGATGGAAATTCAGCCTCTGAATTGGATCCGCTAATGCCAAACCCGATCCGGTGCCCTTCCGATCGGAATCGGCCTCTAAATTTTTAATTTTAGAGCACAATTCTGAGATTTAGAAAGAAAATTAATGAAGTATAGCTTCCACTCAGACATCGGCACTCATCCTTCCAAGCACTTTTTGTAAAAATAGATGCTAACCAATGGACTTTTTAACATAAAGCTCTCTAAATGTTGTATTACAAGCATTTAAGAAAAAACTGCGTATGCAGCGTCACCCTGATAATAATTTTTCAGAATGTATAGAGAACCTTACTTCATTTAGTTATTTGCAAAATGAGATATTGTCTGCATGCAGTCTCTAATATTGATAACATTTCTGTCACTCCCAAAGCTTGGTTTGAAATCTCTCATGAATCAAGCGACCCTGATTGCAAAATATCATCACACATTCCTAAGTTCCCGTGATGAACTCTCTACTTTTATTCATTCAAAAATAGAAACATTTGCAAATCTTTCCCTTTGGCTTCTGTTAGCTCATCTACTCTGTAAACAGAAAGTTCACACGTCTTCATATGGTTCGTAGTAATTTTCTTTATTAAGATACCAGCTTCAGAAACCCCAGCAATAGAGACATCCAACTACCAACTGCATAATAATCTCCTTGTCATTCGGTTCCATGTTAGCAATCACACACATTCTAGAACATAACATCATTGATTAGATACGAAGCACCACACCACTGAATTATGGTCCCTTGGAAGATGGAGTTGGAGCCTTTCAATTCATATTTTCTCTCTTATCACATATGTGGTAGAGCCAGATAACTCAGTGACAATAACAAAGCGAGAAAAGGTACAATTACTGGCATGACTTCAAGTCCAGCTTCAGGTGGTTTTCCATAGCTCTGTGCCAAAATTTCGGTCCTGTCCCCGCAAACTTTCTTTGGGGATAGGAGAGATACACAGGTCTGTGCTCTACCAGCCCACCACACATGTGCAGTGAGCAGCTTGTATCTGGATCTGAGGAAAAGCAAACGGAAATGACAGGCAGCAAAGACAGAAAGCCCATCAGTGTTCATTACATAGCCACAGCTAACCTCCCAGTAAATTATCTCAAGCAATATTGGACCCATTCATTCTAGGTCACACATCGTATTCCATGTTACTGGCCAGACAACTCATGGTGACTGGTACCTTGGAATAATATACCACCCAGAAACAGTAACTCTGGAGCTGGGGTCTTTTCCAGTACCTATTGGTCATCTCAGAATCAGCCCAGTATGGTGTAAAAATAATTTCTGTTTAATCCTAGCTAAACTCGGGGCTGAGAGAAAGAAACACAAACAAGTAATGTTTGAGTCCAAGTATTTCTGATTTCAAATTAACAAGCAAAGAAATAACACTGAAAAGAAATGTTTGTATAGTGGAATTTTACCTCTCCCCTTTACAAGCGAACACTGACTACTCCACAGGAAAATGTGGCAAGTTGTCTAATTTCTTTAAAGATTGAGCTATAAGGCCCTTTCTAAAGTGTCAATGTACAGACAATTAAAGTCTCTTCTTCCAGAGTAGTGATTCAATCAGGGATATGCAATACTACTGCCAGAAAGAGATCCTTACCAAAATGTCCTGAACGCATTCCCTCAATACTACTCAAAGAGATAAGCTTTGCAGTTACACTCTTCAAAACTAACCATATTATTAAAATGTTATTGTTGCAAGATTCACTCCCAACTTGCCTAATATTTGGCAGCCTTATGGGGAAAAAAATCCAGTGCATAACAATGATGTGAAAAAAAGGTGCCCGATTTCTAATTTTCCCATCCTTGAATGCCCTAGAAAGCTGCATCGAAGCTCAGCTAAAAGTGATCATAGCCAAATATGATGTTCTTGATAATCATTATTCTGGCTTTAGACCTAGATACAGCTCAGAAACAGCAATTCTAAAAATAGTTCGACAATAGTTCCTCCTGATGAATGCCCCAGATAAGTAGGATTCTTACGGGAGATGAATTTCAACCTACACACAAATTCCTTAGCTAAAGGGATACAATATCATACTAGGCTCCTTGAAGCATTAAATCATTCATTGCAGAGATTTTAAGCAGGTGATTCAGGCTTTGATGCAATCAAGGCTAGCTTGTGACATCTCCTAATTAACAAGAATTCTCAAATGTCACCTAGTTCCTCTCAAAGCAGCATTACACATTTCAGCCTGGATGACCACTAGAAGCTAACCTGCATCACCCACATGGCTTAGAATTCTGGAGCCTTATCCTACTTGCCCATCTTGGGTAGCCTACATCAACTTCGGAGATCACTCTGACTAATTCTAACTTTCAAAATGAGAAAGACACTAAAACAATCCCTGTCTCAGATTCTGCCCGAGGTCTGAATTCTACCACTCGAAACATTAGGGCATGATCTAACTATGAGACCTTTTAAGAAGGACTAAAAAACATTTTGTTTGAGCACCTCATCAAAACCTGAACCGCACTCAGCAGTGTTGATTGCTTTTGTTTCTGAAAGTCGGCACTTTGTAATTTTGAATGATTTTTACTGACACCATTATATTCTGTTGTTAGATTGGGCATAACCAGGACACTATATTTTTGTCTTGTATGTCTAGACTTTGCACTGCACCATATCATAGGGCATGTAACTTGCTCTCTTATGTAATATAATATTTGTCCATATTTTGCCTCTAATTATTCCCATGTTATGTATATTGTTTCCATTGTAACCTGTTATCAGTATTTTGGCACCATAAAACTGTAACTTGAGGGCTTGTAAAGTGCCTTGTAACCTTCTGGCTCTAGTCATGCTACAGAACAATGCTAATACATTAATACAACACATGGAGAATTTATTGAATGTTTTTCAAATGCCAGCCAATAGGGTGCAGCCTCAGCTGCCCCTGAAAATGGAGGAGCACCTGCACGGTCACCAGCAGATGGGGCACACAGATGTAACTTGCGAACTAACGCTGTGGTGCAAGTGACTGACAATAGACCCCCAGGCAGAAGCGCGCAGATAGTTAAACAAGACTCAGACTCCATTACTGTGGACAGCACTAGACAGAGAGTGTGTGCCTACCCAACTCGGCAGAGAGATCCCTGCAAGTCAGCCTCAATATTATCTTAGATAGTCTCAGAAGTACGGCAGACCGACTGGCTAGGAAACACTATTTCCAGAGAGAGGGTGGAAGCTTACCATCACTCAAACAACTCAGACCCTACCCTGCTCATTCTTGACATCCTTCTTCCGTAATAGGACCCTGCTCCTGGGAGTAGCCCTTCATGTCTCGTGGACTCCTTCTTACGTAATGAGCATGAAAAAACTGTTCCCCAACATCATAGAAAACCCTACCCTGTTCCATGAGGAGTGGCTGAGTAGGTTTAAGGCGCATAGACTGAAATGGGCTGATGTAATTCAACTGTTGCATTTAGTGGCACCTCATGAAGTGAGGAGCGATTGGTTGAAAAGTCCGCTTGTCCGAGACAGGCCCCGGGGAACGATGGTGCCCCAAGTGCAGCAACAGATGTGTTGTTGAATACAGTGGCAGATAAGCATCCAGTGAAAACTGTTTGGACCAAGATTTGAAACAGCAAACAAAATAAGGGTTAATTGGCAGCAGCTTATCTAGAGTCTCAAGGATGTGTTTGAAAAGTATTCAGGTATTGCCAGTCCAAGCGAAAAGGCTCAAGAAACTCTAGGTGCTGCCTTTGTGTAGAAATTATTACCAAACATTGGGAAGTCAATTGATGACAAAATATATTGGATAGCAAACTGAGAAACTAGCTGGGCTAGGAACTTGCTAATCACTGCGTGCTTTGCAAGAGAGAAAAAGAATAGTGATTCGCAACTAACACCTTTTACAGAATATGCATCAGAGCCTAATGGGAAGATGGTGAGGGGTCCCAATAGGGTAAACAAAGAGGGGAAAGAAGAAAGGAAGATCAGAGAGGAGCAACGAGAGGTACAGAGGAGCAGAGTAGCAGCCCAGGTTCCGGGAGAGTCCTGTTTTATCCGTGGTCAGTTTGGAAGGTGCTGTCTGTGCCCTGAATACCATTTTACTGTAGATCAGAAAGGTCCCTATGTCACTTGCATGATAAATGGTAAAAGCACCAAAAATGCACAAAAACTCATAGTGAGCTCCTGAAGGCACTTAATAAGAATCCTAGAGACAAGCACGAAGTATCCCTGCTAAGGAAAAAATATAAAACCATCCTGCAAACACATAAAAACGAAGTTAAAAAAGAGGCATGGGACTAGTTATATGAGAAAGCCACCTTGAGGAATAGTTCTAAATTCTGGTCAATCATTAACTCCTGTTTGTTTAACGGTAAGGAGAATGCCCCTTTAGAAGTTAACATTACAGAAAGGGATTGGCTAAACCATTTTGAAAACATAAATGGGAGTAACCTAGAGCCTGTTATCTACGTGCCACATAATATTGAGTCATTGGAGTCTCCCCCGAGATTCACTATAAAGGAAGTGCAGAAAGCAATAGCAGATACGGCTGGACATAAAGCACCCGGCCTGTAGTGTAGTTCCTATTTTCCCTATAGGCCCTGCCATTGAAATAACAAACAGCAGTTTGGACATAGGACTGAGGTCTTCTAGGTCTCTACTGACTATGTTAGACTTAATTTAGGTTTGCGCCAGCTAGCTCAGAGGTCACTGGAAACTTTCTTGACTGAATAGGAAGTGATCAGCTTCCCTGGCTCAGACAAGAAGGGATTCAGCTTCCGACAACCGCATAAACATGACAACTTTGCTCCCTCAGAATAAGAGTCAATCTCTAGAGTTGTGTGAAACAATAGACAGCTATTTCACTCAGTCAGTTGTGCATATTTAATTTCACCAGGGTGCAGAGATTAGAGAGACGGGCGTTTTCAATAAAAGGTATTATTTATTGAGCAGTCTTCCTTCTCATGCAAGAGAAATGAATTGCCACAATTGCAATACTTATTGTGAAGTAAAGTACGTACAGTAAAAGGAGTATTATGAAATAATACTGTAAAAGCATTGATATGGTTTCTTAGCCATAAGACACTTTGAAATGGATAAAACATATATATATATATATATATATATATATATATATATATATATATATATACATAGGCTAACGTGCTCAACTGGTGCTTCTAAAATATGCCTACCCCGGTGTACCTGGCCTAAGCCTAATACGTGGGAAGGAGTAAGTAAGTAGCAGTTTAAGTTAAGTAGGTTTGTTGCCAAGGATCTGTTCAAGAATTCTCTCTAAGGGTTTAGTCAGCACTGTACCTTGGGAATAGAATGTAGGAGGTATTTTATCTCCCTCTCAGGACCCGATATCCCAGTCACCCGCAAGGGTAGGCTGGAAACGCAGGAGCTGGATTTTCTCGGCAGGAGAAAAGACAGCGTCTTTCTCAGCGCGTCAAAGAGGAGGGGCAGCGTCCGTGGGCTTCTCGCTTCTGCTGGGCTCTTGGAAAGTAGATTAGCTGCTCTGCTCCAGAATCACCACTGTGTGTTTGCTTAAGGCAACGCTGGTATATTTATACCTGAAAGGTGCCGAGTTTGACGTAAGGTTTGGACATAAGACGTCAATAAAGATGTCACTAAGAACTGGCCGTTCTTACAGTGCTCGCAGGAGTTCTATTACAAATCAAAACAAAGCAAGCTGGGCTTTCCCAGGTTGCTGGAGGTTTGGTGTGTCAAAAGAACTCGGTGTGCTCTCTACGAATCCAAGGAAGTAGCTTTTGCCGAGCCTTGGACTGCAAGGGCGATTTACTGAAATATGGATCTGATTATTATGCCATTATAGGGATATTATTGATTATAGCCGTATAGGGGCATAAAGTCACAATATTGAATCGGGTTCCTAGATAAAACACATCACCCACTCCACTGTTTTATGTCCATCAATTACTAAAAACTAAGCAATAAAGATGCATGTTTATTCCAACCCACCCCAAAAATACATTTTGCATTCGAAATGGTGTATGCGAAATACAAGGAACGTTATAGGTTCTGTACGTTTTTTAAGCAGTGTAATCATCCCAAAAAAAATTGCATATATCTTTAATTGAACGATTTGCGAAAATTACACATGAAATGTCTCTTAATTACAGAAAAAAAAGTCGAGACTATTTCATCACATATAAATGAAATTGCTTGTGAGAGTGCTAGAGGCTGCGGTAATATATTGTCTCTAGATTTGCTAAAAATAGAAGCTCTGTTCTTTATGAATAGTTCCACTGTAAGCAGAGTACGTGTGCCAAAAAAAAAAAGGGAAATATTTTGAAATTTTGGAAAAAAAAATAATTTCGTTTCAGGGGAAAATATAGTTCCAAATGTTTTCAGTAGCTTTTGTTTTTCAAAGCTGAAGGCCGAATTCAATCAATCAATCAATCAATCATAACATTTGTATAGCGCACTACTCACCCGGCAGGGTTCTCAAGGCGCTTGGGGAAGGGGTCCGCTATTGCTCGAACAGCCAGGTCTTGAGTTGTCTCCTGAAGGCGAGATGGTCCTGGGTCAGCCGAAGATGGATAGGGAGGGAGTTCCAAATCTTGGCCGCCAGGTAGGAGAAGGATCTACCACCGGCGATGGCTCTTCGGATGCGTGGTACGGCGGCGAGGGCGAGGCTTGTGGAATGTAGCTGGCGGCTGGGCGTGTAGAAGGTCAGGCGGTCGTTGAGGGACTTGGGGCCCAGGTCGTGGAGAGACTTGTGTGCGTGGGTGAGGAGGGGTCAGAGTTCAGGGGAACGCTGTGTGCCGGTTGGCTTAAAAGTTATTCTTTTGGCTCAGGGGAGAACATGACTTCAGAAAGATGTGCAAAAAAACAGTCTACCGCTTCAGGTGAAAGTTCGACCATGGTTGAAAAGGCTGTTACCGGGCACTCTTGAGAATGATTGCGGTCATCGATTTCAGTATCAGCAATGCTCACAGAAGGTCGTACCTGGGTGATGTTGCTCTCATTTCTTGCTTCACTGCCACCACCTAATCGTAGTGCAGAAGTCTCAATGAATGCCGTCATCAGGATTGGTAACCGCTGGGGACAACACGATGCATGAGCCCTTACTGGACTTAGCAAAGTGTCGACATCCATTGGCACTGCTGATTGTAGTGTAAGACAGGTGTCTAACACGCATTCTTCTCTGCATAGCATACATCGAAGCACAGGTAAGATGCAGTTCTGCCATATAGGTCTGAATGAAAGAAACCAGGTCATATTCAGATCTCTTAACCGGGCTAATCCAAGGACTTTAGTTATGCGGTCCTGGTAGCGTATTGCTAGGATCGTTTCTTCCATCGTTGCCGGAGTCATGTCTGCGTTTTGGCTTGCCATATCGGAGCAGAAGAGTCAAAAATAAGATTCCTGCTACGAGTCCCAAAAGTAGTGGTAGGCCACCAAAAACCGAATGGACAAAATTGGGAAAGATGCCCAGGACTGCTTCTAAGGGTGTTAACAGTCCCCAAAAAATTGTCTTAAATACATTTGAGATACCACTGGCATCTGACATATTTAGGATTTGGCTTAGCATTTCTACGAAATGCACGGGGCAATTAGTTGATAAAAGTGTATGTATCTCTGCCGTTGTCCTTGCAACTTGAAGATTATACGTTTCTTTTGATGACGTGATGGGCACTGTTGTCTGTAAAAGCACAGACTTCATTCTGCTTAAAGTATCGATTCGTATAGAAGAGATATTCAACGGAGGCCAAATCGTCGCCTCTGAGTCTCCAGGGCCGTTTAGATACAATGCTTGCATACAGCAAGTGACCATGGAACTAACGCTTACGAGATATGCTTTCCCTGGCACCATGCCACAACAGCTGTGGTCCGTTATTAGAACGTAACTCCCTTTAGAAGTTGTCTAAAGAATGGCTCTATCTGTGTTGGAGGTGTGCCGTGTTGGTGGCATGAAAGGTTATTTGAAGTCCCCTCACAGGCCCCATGTAAATTAATACCTTGGCACAGAAGTATACCGCATAGTGATTGTTTACAATTATTACCACTAAGAAATACATTCTGGTTTTTGTCACTATAACATGTGTGTGTGTATAAGGTAATTTCCATGATGACTTAACGTACCCTTTACCCAAATTTTCATACTGGCCTGCTGGTATATACTCTTGGCATTTTTTAAATTGGAAAGTTGTTATCGGTATTGTGATAATCCCGTGTATTATCCATTCAATGACAGGTCTTTCTGACATTGTCAATGGTAATCTCTCAAGTTTTTCAATGCTCAGAATCGTATAGTCTGCTCCTTCTGTGCCAAACTGATTTGTTTATCAGTAAGGTTAAAGATAGAGAACAATGACGTTGTGTTGATTAAACGCCAAGGCACATAGCCTGAACGCAGGTTTTGCAACGTCCAGCCTAGTTGTACAATAGAACGTAATTGGGACTGACCATGTTGTAACATTAGCAAGTCCTGATCTATTATATCTATAGCAGATGATACAATACTGTCCAGTGAATATATTCTGGAGGACAGAGTCATTAACCCGTTGTCCACAACAGAAAGTGATTTTTCCAAATTAATACGATCAATTTCTCGTATTTTCTCTGCTGTCTCAATTTGAGTCACTTTCCATGCCTCGTTGTAAGCAGCGTATATACTGGCCGCTATGAAACGTTTTTGACGCTGTTTGCGTGGTCCCATTATGAAATCGCGCAAGTCAGCACCATCTTTAAGTAAAGATAAGTGTTGCTTAATTTCTGCCAGTGTGGATGTTTGTAGCCATTCAAGGCATAATTTCCCTACACTGTATGTTGTTACTATCCCTGGATGTTGTCTCTGGGAGTATCTAGGGTCTGGTCTGGTCATTTTTAACCCCTGTATTTTGTTCAGGAAGCTATCTTGACAGTTATTTGTGTCTGTAGGCCAGATTAACCACTTTTTCCAATCAGGATGTGTTCTGTTTTCATTTAAAATTTGGGATACGTCTATCTCAATATCTGTCGTTGTGTTATCAGGTATTGGCTTTGGAATAGACGGTTTGTTTAAGTCTTTGATTTTGGCTAGGCCAAAACAGGTAGTTTGTTGAATGGTGTCATTCAAGAACATTATTTGTTCTAGTATCATGCAGGCTCGAAATAATGCTTCTAGGCCTTGTACCTGCCATTCTTTTGTACCCCAGATGGTTTTTGTTTCAATGTTGTTTTTCCAGAAATCAAAACCAAATGTAATAATTTTTTCATAAAATGTTTCCGAATAGATCAATTTAGTATTTGTCAGCATGGTTTTTTGTCCCTGTTTTATCTAACAGTTTATAATAAAATGTTTCTGCATCACTTGTGTTAAACCCTGAGAAGTATTGGAATTTCTCATAGAATGTTTTTGAACTACTTTTAGGTGGAGTTGCACAATGTTCCCATTGATTATATTTAAAAACATTTCTAGGTTGAGCAGATTTATGCAAATAGTGGTCAGCATAGTGGGTATAGCAATACATCTGTTCATAATTCGATGAACCTTGCAAATAATCCTGTTCTGTAAATTTTGCTGATAATACTAAATCTGACATCATATTATTTATGCTTTCAAAATCTCAATCATCAGAGAATGTACTTGGTTTTACAAAGTCACTTAATGAAACCTTAAACTGATGAGGATATTTCAAGAGTTCGACCGGTCCATATCTTTCGTAATCTGTTTTGTCCCAAACTACCCCGCCGGGTATTGGAATTGCTGTGACATTCACTGATGAGTTCTCTTTTCTCGATGTGAGATGACTTGTGTGGCTTCAGAACTAAGTTGATGTTCTGACTTGCTGTGCCCATTGTACTGTAATAAATGTTCCTAAAATTAAAACTAAATTAGGCAGAGTATGAGTACCCCTGATACAATCCAATATTCAATCAACGATGCATTTAGATATTCTTCTTTGAGTTGATGAAAGAGTACTATTGCTTTGTCTTTAAAAGTCTTTGTTGCTGGTGTTACTTCATACTCGCTTTGATCTTCAGAAAAGTTATCGAAATTGATGAAGTAGCCAGATGCAGTTCTGTCAATTGTTGGAATTGTTTTTTCAATTTGCCTTTCATTAGCACATTCTGATGCTACATCATTGTAGACTGGTGTTTCTTGACGAACTGTTTCAATTTGGGTTTCAAGAGGCACAAGTTCCATGGCATTTCTGCATAGTCCTTTTTTATTCACTGCAGGTTTATCAAATGTGATTAGTCTCTCAGTTTGAACCTCTTGGATTGTAGCAAATTTTGGTATTCTGCTATTTCTTGGGAGTCCACTTGGCCTACTACTTATTATTGGCCAAATGATTGTGGTTCTACCAGGTCGATGGATACAACTCGGTTCTCCTTTTTACCAGCAAGGGGCGGTAGTACAACTGATCTTGTTCCGTTGATTGCTAAGACAGGTACTGCTTTTCTGTAAGAAGGCCCAAATTCCTTCTTCACTGCTCTTTTCTCTCTGACCAGATCCCCAATCTTTGGAATCCAGGCAGGTCTTGCTGGGACAGGTGGTGTGTCTTCAGTGGTTGTTGGCTGCGGTTTAACTTTATGTTGCTCAGGGCTTTTCTTGTTTCATTTAAGTCCTGTAAAACAGCCAAACGATCTTTGATGTCAAAGCATTTTTTCTTATCTTCTACCACTGAAGCATGAATATCTAAGTCCTGAACATACATTCTAGTTCCGAACAATAGTTCGTACGGGCTGAAACCTTTTAGAGAATTTCTTGGCAGATTATTAAGACTACGTTGGACACTTGTTAAATGCTGGATCCACCCATCACCCGAACCTAATACCTTTGCCGTTATAGATTGCTTTATGTCTAGTTTTTTTCTTTCCACAACCCCGTTTCCCTCAGGATGGAAGGGGCAAGAGTACCGCAATCCAATGCCCATGCTGGTCATGGCCTTCTTATAAGCTCGAGAGCTAAAAGCAGGACCCTGGTCAGAATGAACCATGGCAATTGCGTATGTGCCGATAAAGACTCGCAAATCTTTTATAACAGTTCTGGCGTCAGCCGAGCGCTGGGGCTACATTCTTAAGTGATTTTAGTCTTAAAAGGAATTAATAGGACGCTGGATTTTATGTATAGATAGCTTTATGCTAACTACAGAAATGGCCATGGCAATACTCCGGTTGGCTCGTTACTGCGGTCTCTGTTGCAGTCTGGACAGCTCTTTGCAAATTTATAATGCTGCAGGCTCATCCCCGGCCACCAGTATTCTGATTGTAATTCTGTCAGAGATTCCTTCATCTGTTTGTGCCTTGGACCTTCACCCATGTGTGCGTCAGCTATTAATAAGACTCTCCGGTTCATGTTTGGAATTACCCTATCCCCCACTCCAGGGATTCGAGCAAAAGGAACAGAGTTTGCGTCAATTATGTATGTATAATTGAGTGGATAGTTCACGGGTAGTGCTGCACAGTTGCCTTTTGAAGACGTTTTTACCGCCAGCATCGTTTCCCCGTCTATGTATTTTTCTGAACGCTTTTTTGTGGCTACGGAAGCCCGTTGAGGTGCTTCCGCTGTGGCTGTATTAGCCAATGAATTCCCTGCAACGTGAACGCCATCACGTTGATGACTCAGAATGTGTATCACGTGAGTCTTTTGTAGTTCTTTCTGTAAAAGAACTACTTGTTCCCAAAGCATTTTATGCTTGATTGTGGCACCTGTGTCATCTTTGTAATCATTTTGAACCCAGTTCTGCAAATCATTATTGTAAGATTTGACGCAGAAATGCGAATCGCACACTATTAGTGTCGGGAATTCACGTTCCGCATTTTCAAGCGCCATCTTTAAAGATCTGATTTCAGCTCGCAGAGCCGAACAGTTTCTCAGAGATTCAGTTTTTGTTATTTTCGGTCTGAATTTATCGCAGAGCCAGCGACCTTTAACAATTGCGCAGGCTGCATTGTAGGATTTATCATTTACATTGTAATGCTGTACAAATCTGTCTGTATAGATTATACAAGAGTATTGTTGGAGAGGCAGAATTTCGATTGGCAGAGGATATTCTTCTTCATATTTTAAATCATTCAGTTTTTTCATGTTCGGGACAAAATAGTATGTCACGTCTTCTGCAGCAAGAGAATTTTCCCACTGTATCCATTTCGGATCTAGTGCCACTGTTTTTAGATTTACTGGGCTGAATAGTGCCTCGAAGGCTGATTCTGCTGTGAAAACAGTTATTCTTTTGCCTTGGGCTAGGGCTCGTTCTCTTGCTACAGCAGTTTGAACTGCCTTTACAGTATTTTCTGTGAGACTGAATATTTTTTCTGCTTGTGTGTACAAATGTGATTTGTAAGCTATTGGTACAGTTTCTCCCTCATTAGAGGTCAGGTACGTGAATCTGCATCTTCCTGGGATGACTCGGATTACAAGGTTGCGTGTATTGTCACGTGTTTCTAATTTTGTTTTAGCTAACATGTCTGTTTGCAGTAATCTCAAAATTTCGGTGTGTTTTTGAGTCCAGTTGATTGGTTTAAAATAAGATTTTATTAATTCGTAGAGAGGTTTAACTCTCTCTGCATAATTTAGAATGTAAGTTCTTCCGAAATTCAGGAAGCCTAGAATCGATTGTAAGTTCTTCAGCATTTTTGGTGCTTGGAGTACAGCGCACTTCTCTAAGAAGTTGTCTGCTAGGCTTTTGCCTTCACTTGATAATTCGTATCCTAAAAATAGGACAGTTAGATGGGCAATTCGTGACTTTTTAAAATTGAATTTGTAACCCTCTGCTGCGAACCCAAGTATTATGGTGTTCACTCTTTTCAAGTGAGTATCCAAGTCGTCGTCTGTGAGATAGATGTCATCGACATAAGATAATGCCTCATCATCATACATTTGTAGTAACTCTGTTACTCTGCTGAGAATAATCCTGGGCTGTTCTTGAATCCCTGTGGGAGTCTACAGAAATTTTTCTGTGACCCCATTATTGAGAAAGCGGTCAAGTATCTGCTTTCCGGTGCAATATTTTGACAAAAGAACCCATTAGAGATGTCTAATGTTGTTTTGTATTTTTTGTGAAATATGTTATTCATTAGGGCCGCACTGTGGGAATTTTGTACCGCAAATGTTTTGCAACATGAGTTAAGGTGTCTGTAGTCCAAGACTAGACGATACAAATCGTCTGGTTTGGAGACAGGAAACAAAGGATTGTTCATTTGAGAGGTGCATGTTTCAATCACCCCTTGGTATTCAAGTTGATCTAAAATCTCCCTGACTTGTTTTTTAGCTTCTTGCTTAATCGGGTACTGCCTTTGTGCAGTAGGTTGACATTTTAACTGGATATTGTGAGGAGGAGAGTCCTCATCTAATCGGACATGATTCTTATATAATGCAGGTGCTTGAGCTACTGCCCATTTTCTTGCATATATATATTTTCTGTGAATTGGAATATGATTTGAGAAGGCAGGCATAATCATTTCTTCGCCATGAGGGCACTCCCTGACAAACTCTGTGGGCCAATCTTTCTCAGCTAACAGGATGTCATAGCCTTTTGAGAGGTTATCCCAAAACAGACCCCTTATTTTCCTAGTCTTATCTCCCTCTATACGCAATGTTATTTTGTATATTTTATGAGGTTCGCTAACTCTGGTATCTGCAGTTTCCACTTGAATGTATTCATTCGTGTCCACTGTCTCCAGATGATTCATCAGGATCTTGTGAGCTATGGTGATTTCTGCTGCGCTGTCTAGCATTGTCTGTGCCCATTCTCCGTTTTTCAGCTGTGTCCTCAGTATCCTCGGCATGTTTGATTATTTTAATACTGGCTACCTTATTTTTTTGAAATTGTAATTTTTTACTTTGAGCAGGTTCCTTGTCTTTGGACTTGGCGTGCTCTTCCCTGTGTTCTGACCGTCCTCTTCTTTCCGATTTCTGCGAAAAAGATCGAGAGGGACGTGTATCAATATCTTGATATCTATCAGGCTTTTTCAAATTATCCCTATTTCTAAGGTTGTATCTTTTTTCAGAGGGCTCCCTTTGGGGAGACTGGTGTTCTCGATTCGGAGTTTTTTTCTCTCCGCCGAGGAGACCTTCCTCTGGACTGGAAACCTTTTTCTTTGGGAGTGGATTGTTTATTTCCATCCCAGCTCTTTTTAGGAGTGTTTAGATTATTTTTAATAAATATCTTTTCAGGATTTTCAAGTAGTTGGAGTTTTACCGGTTTCCCACCCAAACTATCTCTACCTAGTTCTTCATAGCATTTTTCTTTGATTCTGGCAAGCTCAATTGGTTGATCTGTTATATCTGTTTCTTTCAATTTTTGGCGGATCGCCACAGATGCTGCTTCTCCTTTTATGTTGGCTAATAATATAGCCGAGACCTGCTTGAAGTCTTTCAGTAATTTCATACCAAGAGTTAAAGCAGGTTCTGGACCGTATTCATTCTGAATTTGTTTTAGCACATCCGGTATTACCGCCAGAGACGGAACACCATGTGTTTTTGTGTAAATGGAAGCAAAGACTGTGCCCCAAGTGTCACAGTCCTCCACATGTGGTGCGACCTCCATTGGAAGGCAGATAGTCAGAATCCTGTGTTTCTCAATAGGGGTAGTATTCGGGAATACTGCCTCTTTTTGAGTTATTTTCTGTGCTAGCCAGAATGGAATTTGTTCCCGTTTTGCTGGTGTTTTTCCCAGACATGATTGTATGTTCTGTGGTGTAATTTTATTTGTGTTCCCCTGATGAGGGGTCAGCTGTGGAATATTAACAGCTGGTTGGACTGTTGCAGTCCGCATTACATATTGGACTAACTGTCTGTGAATTTTAATTAGTAATTTTAGCTGTGCTAAAAGTTCTCCTCTTGACATTTTTTCAATGTCTGGATGTGGTGTGTAGCTGGCTAGAACAGAACACGTTGCTCCTGGTCTACCTAGTGGACCGAGCCTGGTGATGTGATCATTATGTTTTAGGGCGCCTTTAAACCAGAGCAGGTGCTCTTGGTAATTTAGTGGTATTTCAATATCCTCGAAAGGTGTATATTCTTCCGGTGGTTCCTCTATTCTGTAATAGTGGAATTTGTGTGTTGTAGCGTTTGACGCTGGAAAGTTTATCCATGAATAGAATACCTCTGTCTGCCGATATTCTTGTGCCTCTATCACGAAAATGACTGTACCACCTCGTGATGTCAGTCCGTTTTCTATATGTTTTAAAGTTATAGTTTTTCTTATGTTGACCGGAATGAGGATAGCATTCCGGTCATTCTGTAGGAGACTCGTGTCATCCTCCATTAGTTGGGCTGCTATTCTAGCTGCCTCCCTTTCGTCTTCACTGCCTGGCATTTTTACTGTCAGAAAGGTTTTTGTTGCAGATCCGGTTTCAAGGAAACAAAAGATTAGGTGCACAATATTTTGGAACACTGTATCCTTCAACGTTGACTAAACCAGAAACTCTACATAGGAACCTCTTCCTACTAAGTTTCGGCAGATTTTAACCTTTCACCCACTCCAGACGTCTATTGGAGTATTTACGGGAGAAAGGGTCTGTGCGAAAAAGCACGACTGAGTTACTCTAACGTCTTGCGTTAGTTTTATCGCCTTACCAAACGTTGGGCGCCATGCAGTGTAGTTCCTATTTTCCCTATAGGCCCTGCGCATTGGAATAACAAACAGCAGTTTGGACGTAGGACTGTGGTCTTCTAGGGCTCTACTGACTATGTTAGACTTAATTTAGGTTTGCGCCAGCTAGCTCAGAGGTCACTGGAAACTTTCTTGATTGAATAGGAAGTGATCAGCTTCCCTGGCTCAGACAAGAAGGGATTCAGCTTCAGACAACCGCATAAACATGACAACTTTGCTCCCTCAGAATAAGAGTCAATCTCTAGAGTTGTGTGAAACAATAGACAGCTATTTCACTCAGTCAGTTGTGCATATTTAATTTCACCAGGGTGCAGAGATTAGAGAGACGGGCGTTTTCAATAAAAGGTATTATTTATTGAGCAGTCTTCCTTCTCATGCAAGAGAAATGAATTGCCACAATTGCAATACTTATTGTGAAGTAAAGTACGTACAGTAAAAGGAGTATTATGAAATAATACTGTAAAAGCATTGATATGGTTTCTTAGCCATAAGACACTTTGAAATGGATAAAACATATATATATATATATATATATATATATATATATATATATATATATATATATATACATAGGCTAACGTGCTCAACTGGTGCTTCTAAAATATGCCTACCCCGGTGTACCTGACCTAAGCCTAATACGTGGGAAGGAGTAAGTAAGTAGCAGTTTAAGTTAAGTAGGTTTGTTGCCAAGGATCTGTTCAAGAATTCTCTCTAAGGGTTTAGTCAGCACTGTACCTTGGGAATAGAATGTAGGAGGTCTGGTATCTCCCTCTCAGGACCCGATATCCCAGTCACCCGCAAGGGTAGGCTGGAAACGCCGGAGTTGGATTTTCTCGGCAGGAGAAAAGACAGCGTCTTTCTCAGCGCGTCAAAGAGGAGGGGAAGCGTCCGTGGGCTTCTCGCTTCTGCTGGGCTCTCGGAAAGTAGATTAGCTGCTCTGCTCCAGAATCACCACCGTGTGTTTGCTTAAGGCAACGTTGGTATATTTATACCTGAAAGGTGCCGAGTTTGACGTAAGGTTTGGACATAAGACGTCAATAAAGATGTCACTAAGAACTGGCCGTTCTTACAGTGCTCGCAGGACTTCTATTACAAATCAAAACAAAGCAAGCAGGGCTTTCCCAGGTTGCGGGAGGTTTGGTGTGTCGAAAGAACTCGGTGTGCTCTCTAGGAATCCAAGGAAGTAGCTTTTGACGAGCCTTGGACTGCAAGGGCGATTTACTGAAATATGAATCTGATTATTATGCCATTATAGGGATATTATTGATTATAGCAGTATAGGGGCATAAAGTCACAATATTGAATCGGGTTCCTAGATAAAACACATCAGGCCCAAATGGGGTGCCACCTGACATGTATAAAGCTAACCCTTACTTTTGGTCAGTAATTCTTACAAATGTTTTTAATATAGCAGCCTGCTTTACCCCTGTCACCTTCCCCGCCTCCTGGTCCCGCTCCATTATAATCCCCGTATTTAAAAAGGGTCAAAGGGGGGACCCAAGATGCTACAGGCCAATTTCTTTAATTGATTCCTCAATTTAAAATATTAGGGAAAGTAATTTTAGCCAGGATAACAGCCTGGGCCACTGAAAATGCCATCTTAAGTAACGCACAATACAGCTTTAGAGCCGGGAGAGGCACCGAAGACCAGGGCCTAAACTTACATCTTATAATTAATAAATATACGGTTGCGGCTAAGGGATCAATCTTTCTGGCATTTATGGACTTATCCACAGCTTTTGACCTAGTCAACAGGTCAAAGCTGTGGATAATGCTCCTGGAGCTAGGACTTGACCAGGCCCTGGTGAATTTTTTGGCTGAATTGCATAGAGACCTGACTGCATCTATTAGGATGACCCAGGAGGGAAGATGTACGGCTGGGTTTAAATCTGGTAGGGGGGTGCGCCAAGGGTGCATTTTGGCCCCAATGCTATTTACATTATATATAAACTCCCTGGAAGATGTTTTGGTAACTGCAAAAGCTGATATTCCGTGTATGGGAGGAACGCCCATCCCTGTACTCCTTTACGCGGATGACACTGTGCTATTGGCAAGGACCCCCATCGCCTTACAACGTCTCCTTAAATCCTTTGGGGAATTTATGAAAACAATTGACCTAGTTATTAACATTGAGAAATCGCATGTCATGTCACTAGGGAATAGGAGGAAGTGCTATAAAACCGCCTCTTGTAATGACTCAGTAATATCTAGAGTAAAAGTCTTCACGTACCTAGGGGTTGTGTTCGATGATGTAGGCTCATGGGCCCCCCAAGTTTTGAATAAAGTAGCCGCCGTAAGAAGATCCTCGGCTGCTATTTTAGGATTTGCTAAGAGACTGGGTGGCAAACCAGGAGAGGCAATATTGTCCATCTACAAAGCCAAAACTATGGCCATTGCAAGGTATGGGGCAGCAATATGGGGCTATAATGATACAGCTCTCATTCAGAGAGAAGAAAATAAATTCCTGCGAGACCTATTAGGTCTCCCCCAATCAACTGCTACATATGCAGTACACTTGGAGCTTGGGATGGGAAATATCTCTGACATATTAAACATGGCCCCCATCCTACTATGGATCAGAACCTGGCTGAACCTCAATCTCACACTGAACCATAAGATCATCAGGGACTGTATGCTACTTGATAAAGTGACGGAAATACAATGGCTGTCCTTCATTAAATCTACATCTAATTATTTGGGACGCCCAGAGATTTACACCAACCCAGAAGGTCTAACTAAAGCTGACATCAGCTGGGTAAAAACAAACTTTTTAAGGTCCATAGAACTGGATCGTGAAGTCACAGAAACAAGTAAACCAACTGTGAGGGCCCATTATATGCTGATATTGTCTATATCCATTCAACCGTACTTGAAAATTGTCACTAAACCCTTTCATCGATGGCTGATTATTAAATTTCGTTTTAATCAGTCGCACTTGTTATTGGGAATTTTTAGCGGCTGGTGCAAACCAGAGGATGCCGCTCCTTGCAAGTGTGATGACCATTCATATCAGGACACGATGCATTTTGTGTTTTTCTGCCCATTTTATATAGGAGGCAGGAAAAAGTTCATTATCCCACTACTAAAAGATAGGGGGTTCTTGCAGGTAAAACCTGCATTACTTTATCTCCAATTAATGGAATCCCCCGCTGTCATGTTTGGGGAAGCAAACTTCCTGGTAGCATCCATCCGCAACAAGAAGTACAGATCATTGGGGCAAACATTCTCGGATTATGTATTATCTCAAACTGCAATTGATACCACCAACTAATTGAGAATGCACATGAAGTTAATTCTGTTGTTTCTAAATCTGTATTGATTTGCCGACTATCATGTGCAACCTGTAAGCTACTATGAAAAATTATCAATTCGACACCACTGTGTATTTTGTATATATGAAATGTACATTTTGTGTAAATTAATTTTATTTTTTTATATTTCTGATATTATCCTGTGATTGAATAGCATACTTTTATGATTTTAAAATAATCGAATAAAGTGGATTTGATGATGATGATGCATGATAATGGTAAAAGCACCAACTGCCTTATTCACACAGGCCCAAGCCGCTCTACCCTGAAAATTTCTCAATTACCATTATTACTTCTCTTGGACTTGCCACAGGTGCAGTCTGTACTTCTGGACAACCTATTCTTCACCAAATTTCTGACCCGTATCTATTACCCTTGCTTCAATGATAAGCAGACTTTCCTACTAAGTCCTACTTCACCAGCCAATTTTTTGGGTCAGCGGTACAAAAGGGGGTGGTGATGGAAGGAGCATCTGAATCAATCAAACACTCACACCCAGTCAAAAGATCTGGGTTTAATCCATCACAGTTCTTTAGCCCACTCTGCCACCCCAGTTCAGACATGGCTATATGCAAATCAGTCTGACCCTGTGCCTCATGGGAACAGTCCAGCCCGAACTGCCAAGCCATGTCTTCCCTGGACCGGAAACAAGCTTCCGAGGACCGGTTTCTGGCATTCCAGCAGTCTTCAGCCCGGCTTGCTTGAATCCAGTGGCAAAGTGAGCAAGGTACTCCCGTCTGAGCATACCCTGCCACACTTATGGCGGCCAAAAGCGGTACAAAAGGGGGTGGTGATGGGCGGAGCATCTGAATCAATCAAACATTCACACCCAGTCAAAAGATCTGGGTTTAATCCATCACTGTTCTTTAGCCCACTCTGCCACCCCAGTTCAGACATGGCTATATGCAAATCAGTCTAACCCTGTGCCTCATGGGAAAAGTCCAGCCCGAACTGCCAAGCCATGTTTTCCCTGGACCAGAAACAAGCTTCCGAGGACCGGTTTCTGGGATTCCAGCCGTCTTCAGCCCAGCTTGCTTGAATCCAGTGGCAAAGTGAACAAGGGACTCACGTCTGAGCATACCCTGCCACACTTATGGCGGCCAAAAGCGGTACAAAAGGGGGTGGTGATGGACGGAGCATCTGAATCAATCAAACACTCACACCCAGTCAAAAAATCTGAGTTTAATCCATCACCGTTCTTTAGCCCACTCTGCCACCCCAGTTCAGACATGGCTATAAGCAAATCAGTCTGACCCTGTGCCTAATGGGAACAGTCCAGCCCGAACTGCCAAGCCATGTCTTCCCTGGACCGGAAACAAGCTTCAGAGGACCTGTTTCTGGCATTCCAGCCGTCTTCAGCCCGGCTTGCTTGAATCCAGTGGCAAAGTGAGCAAGGGACTCACGTCTGAGCATACCCTGCCACACTTATGGTGGCCAAAAGCGGTACAAAAGGGGGTGGTGATGGACGGAGCATCTGAATCAATCAAACACTCACACCCAGTCAAAAGATCTGGGTTTAATCCATCACAGTTCTTTAGCCCACTCTGCCACCCCAGTTCAGACATGGCTATATGCAAATCAGTCTGACCCTGTGCCTCATGGGAACAGTCCAGCCCGAACTGCCAAGCCATGTCTTCCCTGGACCGGAAACAAGCTTCCGAGGACCGGTTTCTGGCATTCCAGCCGTCTTCAGCCCGGCTTGTTTGAATCCAGTGGCAAAGTGAGCAAGGGACTCACATCTGAGCATACCCTGCCATACTTATGGCGGCCAAAAGCAGTAAAAATGGGGATGGTGATGGACGTCAGAACATCTTGTGAAAGAAAGCTCAACTGCACTGTGTTCTATACATCTGATGAAGTCTACCTCAATATACCCCAACACGTCAAAAATAAGGAGTTGGAACTGCTTTGTGAAAACAGAAATTGTCAACCTGTTATAAATAGCTCATGGCTTAGTAAAAACCTAAGCAATTTGCTTTCTCAGGTGCTGTCTACATTGTGGTCTATTGGGTCCAATAATGTGAGGTTTATCTCTTCTATAAAAACAGGGAAAATAAATACCAACGCAATAAAAAACGAACTCGGATTTCTCAGCACCCTCTAAAACCAGCAGCTGAGGCAGGAATTTGTATGGTCATTGCAGATTTAATAACAAATGGGTTTTGGTTAGTAGATGTAATACCCAGATCCCCACATTAAAAAAGTTGGGAAAGACCAATGTGTATAATTTTGTCCAAGATCTGCACACCATCAGTACTGTGGTTATCCCCAGTGGTGCCCAATCCAACTACCATAATTTCTCGAATGTGTGTTCCACCTTTTTCTCATTCCTGATACATGAAAACAGTCACTTACTCTTCACGTTCTCATTCAGAAGATCTCAATTTTCATGTGTCTGTCTTTTCCCAAACTTTGAAGTACGATTTGGACACTCTGGTCTTTCCTGTGGGCTCTACATTGGTGCAGTACATTGATGATTTATTGTTGCCACCTGTCACTTTAAATTACTGCAAGGTCGACATCATCCATCTCCTCACTAAATGGGCTAAGAAGGGTCCTAAGGCTTCAAAGGAAAGACTATTGTTTTTACTTCCCCAAGTACAATATATTGGATATGAAATTTCAGCCAAAGAGTGTCCCTAGTTTCCTGAATGAAATGAACCCATTTACAACTTTCCTCATCTAGTGACTGTCTCCCAGGTATACACTTTTGTGGGTACGGCTGGGTACTGTAGACAATGTACCCTGCATTATGCCACAATGCAAAGATGCAGGATTAGGGCAGAAATTATACCCCAGAGCACCTACGGTTGTCTACAGAAGTCGAAAATGAATTTGCACAGATAAAGCAAGCCCTGACCTCTGCATCTGCTTTGGGGCTTCCTGACTATGCCAAACTCTACTCTGTACGGTTTATTGTCATGAACACAATGGTTTTTACCTTGAGGTATTGGTCCAAGATTGTGAGGAACAGAAATAGCCTGCAAACTATTATCCTTACACATTGTACCTAGTTGTGGCTCAGCTCCCTCTATGTCTCCAATATGTCTCTTTGAAGTGTCTGAAAATATTGTATGGAATACTGCTTTGATTCTTGCTGTGCCCAATGTGGTTGTTACTCTTCTCCCCATGACAAAAATACAACACCTTCCTACCACCAAGTGTTCCCGATATGAAATCTTGATGTCAGCCTCTTATATTACCTTTGGCCATTGCCAAACTCTGAACCTGGAATCTTTGATACCCACCAACAATGACCTCATTATTGTCTTGAAGTTACTAAACATGTAACTAAGTCCAGCATTGAACCTACGGATGCCCCATATCAATTTACAATTCATAAACTTTATTCGACAATTAAGTCATAAAAGCACATAAAATCCACAGCTTTCCAATATGAAATCCATTAAAAGCAATACAATAAATATTAAGAAAGGATTAAACTACTATAGACTGTTGCCGAATATCATTTTCCATAATTTGATAAAATCTTAAAAAAAGAAAATCCATCAATTTTCATACAGTCCAGGGTAATATTGCACAAAACTCATATAGATGAAGCAACCCCCATATTTTAAACTAAATGAGAGTGATAGGTACTTAATAATCAGGTCTCAGCCGCAATTAATGTTGTGCGAATTACCCATGCCCATTTCAAAAATGTGGCCAGAGCAATAGTAATTAAAGGGCTAGAGTCTGAACATGGGATTCTTAAAGCCTCTGCATATCTGCGCGTGCCAAGCAATTTACAAATTGGCTTAACCCACATTACTCTAGGGGCAGTATACAAGGGGCAGAAAAAAAGGAAATGACCTTTCGTCTCTTGTTACTCCCCACACTTAGGTCATTTATCATTACCGTTTTCTCCTGCCCATTTAGCTGTCAATGACCTTAGTGGAAGGGAGCCTACTCTAAGTTGAAAATAGAGTTTGCGGTCCTGCTGTTTCTCTATGGCATCCCAATATATTTCCAGCTTTGGCTGGGCCTTAAACTCCAGAAAACGTCCCGTTAAGTGTGAGGAGAGGCCCTTTGTACAAACTTCTGCATTCACCATCTCCCAATACTTTTCTTTCAGAATTTTCTTGGAGGGGAATGCAGCATTTACCGGGTCATCCCATAATTCCCTCATTCCCAATCTAGATAATAGGGTCCGAATGGCCTTCAGCCAGTGTATTTTTTGACAAACATCCTTAGCCATTATCTCCCTCAGGCCCTGTGCATAATGCTGCAACTCATCTGTGGTCCATAAGCGGCGCCAGTACAGCAAAGGCCGCAGAAAGGCAAAATCTTGGACCGCTTTTTTCCCAAGGTCCCACATAAGTGTTGTTAACAGGGTACTTATAGAAACGCTAGCTGCTTTTCGCAGAAATTCATTTTCTGCTAGTGTCAAGTTTCTCAAATTCTGAAAACCCCAAAGTTCGGCACCATAAAGGGCCAAACTTAACACCTTCACCCCATATACTTCCAGGAATGGGCTAATGGGCTTCGTTGTTGAAGAATTAAACCTTTTCAGAAGAATGCCAGCCTGCTGGCGATGCTTTAACACTGCTATGTCTAGTAGGCTGGTCCAACCCAGATCTCTCTGGAGGGTAACCCCCAGGTAGGTAAAGGCATCAATCCACTCCAACGGGGAACCATTCATATATATCATACCTCTGAAAGGTCTAGCAGGCCTAGAAGATATACGGCCAGTAATAACCATAAACTTTGTTTTTGCCGTGTTTATTTCAAGGCCTCTCCCCCATCAAAAGTCTTCAAAATGCTTTAAGGCACGCTGGAGCCCACTTGGCGTTTTTGAAATATTCAGGGTGTCGTCCGCAAACATGAGGATCTGGACCCACTCACCACACATCGCAGGGGCATCGGTCAGGACCAGGGAGAGGAACTCCGCCACCCTGTTCTCAAAGTGCGAGAACAAGGTAGGCGCCATGACGCAACCTTGCCTCACTCCCGGCTCAACAGGGAAGGTTTCCGTAACCTCTCCCTGGCGACTCCACCGAACCCGAGCGAACGTATCCTCATGTACGCGGACGATTAGGCTCAACAGCTCAGGTGCCATCCCTAGCCCTACAAGAACTTGCCACAGGATATTACGTGGAACAAGGTCAAAAGCCGCCCTTAGGTCGACAAAGACGGCATACAAGGTGCCTTTCTCCAGGACCACGGTACGCCAGTATAACATAATAAACCGGAAGACCTGATCTATGGTGCTTGTTTTTGGGCGAAAGCCAGCCTGGAGGTGACTCCGAATGTTATCATCATCCATCCAGGACTGGATTTTACCCAAAACAAGCCGCCCCACAATTTTTTGGATAGCGTCGATCAGACTTATTGGCCTGTAGTTACCTGCTGTCGACTTGTCCCCTTTTTAATACACCAGCACTATTTCAGCATCTTTCCACGATTTAGGTACTTCCATCCCTTGGGCTATGGCAATCGCCACATGCAGAATGTAAATCCGCCAACGGCCTCTATTGTTTAGAAATAGGTCAGCGGGGACACAGTCCATGCCTGTAGCATGTCCCTCGTTGACTAAGTCTAGCGCCCTATCCACTTCTCCTACAGTGAAGGCGGCTTCATTGTAAAAAGTATGGACAAACGCCCCCTCACTATTGCCAGCTACGCTGCTGGCATATTGGGGACTAAAATAATCAACCCATGAGTTTCGGTCAACATTAATATGAGGGCTCTCACGGTGCCCTCCCCTGTCCCATTTAAAAATATCCCAAAAGAGTTTGGGGTTTTTAGTCTTGCACGCCATTTTAAGGTACTGCCACCTACTCTCTTCCCAATCCTTTTTTGCTATATGTTGTTTATGCCTATAGTTTGCACGGGCCAGCTTTATTTTGCTAAAATCTTTAGTCTTTAGTGCATGGCCCAACACTCCCCTAGCTTGGTGGCAGGAGCCATCATACCAGCTCTCCGCTTTTCTGATTAGGGTTCTATTACCCAAGCTAGGTTTACAAAAATATATTTTCAGTTTGGCAAAAAGTCTATTGTGAGCCTCCATCAAAAGTTTATGGGAAGCTCCATACAAGGTGGCCTCCATAGCTGCTAATGCCCCTTCCAGATCTACCTCGATGTCAGAAAAGATTTTCTGATGCCCCACAACTTGGCACCACTTAAGATGGCACTCGTGGTTTGACAATACCAAATCAGGGAGGATAATTCCCCCAGTGGCCTCATCCACTTTATGTAGCCCTAGATTAAACACCGCGGTCAGGGGATTATGGTCTCTCTCAATGTGAGCTATTACCTCCATATCAAGAAGAGTAGGCCACAACTTAAGTGGGACAAGTAAATAGTCAATATTACATGTCCTTACATGATTATCGAAAGTTTCCTTTCCCAGCTTATCTGACAATGTGCACCCATTGGCAGCCCTCAACTGATTCCCCACACAGAGGCCCTTCATCTGTATTGCGGCCTCTGTCCATTTTTTTATAGGTTTTTATAGGTTTGATACCAAGTTGAGGAACTCCCCACCTACCATCCTCCTCCTCCGTTAGGTGCGTATCGTCCAGACCAAGGGGTTCGAACCTGGTGTTAAAATCCCCTGCGATCAATGGCAATATATTGGGAGGAGTTGCCTGCAGTAATATATCCAGCTCTGTTACAACATCAGATTTCTTGCCACCTGGAAGCCCCCTTGCATAAACATTATATATATCAATTTTTAAATTTTCTGGGAAGGTGAGCCTAACGGCAAGTATATCACTACTCGTCACAGGGAGCATCTGGGTATGGCATTTAAGACTCTGCCTGGCCCATATCACCAGGACATAGGACGCCCCTGACGTTTTTTAACAGCCGGTACAAAAAAATTCAAATAGCTCACTTTAAACACGGGTTCAACCGCCCAAACCTCCTGAAAACAGCCAAACAGACGAGTTAAGTTTGGTCCCCACTCCCCCCACGTTCCATGAAATAGGAGATGTCTGACATACTGGCCCATTAAAAATTTAAATCGGATCTCCTTGTACAAGAGAATCCCTAGGGCCTTGGTATGCAGAAATCTGACTCTCCAATGGCCGAAATTCTTTGCCCACCTCTCCGTTTACGACACAAATAGCATTCTGGCCACCATTGTCCTCCCCTACATACCTGCAGCCCTGAGCGGACACTAGCCCTAACCTCAAATCTACCACCTCCTTATTGACCCCAGCTCTGCTGCACGAAACAGACCTTAGGTTTGCATGATGTAATTCGCAATCCCCCAGCCCCGACAGAGCCTGAAATCTATTAAACAACCTTACGTTCCCCAATGGGCAAGGGTTTGGTGCAGTACCCTGTGCAAAAATGTCCTTCTCAAAGGAAGCTGGAGGGCCATAAAAGTAAGCCAGGGAGAGTGCTTGAATCCCAAGGAACTGATCATTTTGCGGCCAATTACAAATGTGATTGACACACCTCTGGTCTCTAAAATTAATAATGATACAATCCCCTGCCACGGTCTTACATCCCGCTCCTATCCAGTTGACTCTGCTAACACCCAGGATCTCTGCTCGGATATTAGTTAGCAATGGGTGAGATTTATTAAGCCAGAAGATACACTTATGCTTAAGATCTAAATATGATTCCCGCTTCCCCTGGACTACTGGTGGAACCCAAACCAAAACTACCACATAGGGGGCTGATTGGGGAGGTAGATCAATATAGGGAAAGGGGGTATCATTATGTACAATAGGCAAAGGAGGCAAGTTTTGCTGTCTAACTACCATACTGCTGCCATCGCCCTTATTTAGCCTATTGCTCACTGTTGCTGTCCCAGCCCCTGTCTGGTTTTGAACCGGGGGAAAGCATTGGGTACCAAGATAGCCTGGGTAGTTCTATTAGTCGGTGCTATAATCCCATCCCCCCTCCCGAAGTAGGAGGCCGAGGGATAACAGAGGTCACACCTTTGCCAGACTGGGCAGAATTATCCCCCCCCGCCATCACCGCGCCAATACTAGAATCAGTTATGCTATGTGCTAAAGGTGTTTTCGGCCGACCAATTGTGGCACTGTTCCTTAGTTGTGCCTGTTTCTGGGCTTGTACAAGCGTGAGTTTAAGACACACCAACCTATTTTCTATAGAGTCCAGCCGCTCATGTATTGGGTGACATATTTTCTTAAAGGCACCCTCCAGTCTTTTCCAAAACAGACGGCCCAAATCCAGGTATGCTTCCTCCCCCACAGTTTCCGGGTGGTTACCATGCCCATCTTTGCCAAATAATCCAGGTTGTCTGGAGCTAGTTGTTGGAGTTACCACTGAATCCTCTGCGGGAATAGTGTTTTTTGCACTTTTTGCTTTTCTCCCCCCAGCATGTGTTTGGGCCCCAGGACGCTTTCTTTTTGCTGCCCCCCCCCCCCATTCTGCTGAGCCAATCCTTGCTTTGCTTGGCATGCCGACCGAGTTCTCATATTAGGGGATGGGGCTCTTATCTGCATCACTGTCAAGACCCCTACTCCTGGGAGAAATTTCACATGTATCCAGAATGATCACTCTCTTCCACTCCCGACGGAGGAAGCGTTCCCTTGGCTTATCGGCAATCTAGCCCTTGCCAGGGGGCCTATGTAAGATCTTTTATCAAAAGCTGTATCCAAGGATAGTCTTTTCTCTATAAGTTCTATATCCTTTGCCAGGGCTGATGATACCCTAATGAGGAAATTATCTAAAGTGCCCATTAGTGAACCTCCAGTAGATTTCCTGCCAGCTATTCCATCTTCCGGCAAGGCAGCCATACTTGCAGGAAACAGAGTATCACTCTAATATATTGGCATACAGTATATATCACACCTGGGTCTATTATAGAGCACTAACCTTATGCTGATACATCAATTGTTAGAGGGGTGGCCCGTCCCGTCCTTGTCAGGTCTTGAACGGGCTTAAACGGGCCCACCCTTGGCCCGGCTCATCCTGCGACGTGGGTCTGGACACTGGTTAAATGCGCCTCCTGGCACTGGTGGGAGGTGTGCAGAGCGCACCGCCACTGAGGCTGCCGGGAGATGTAGTCCCGGGGCGGCGGCGCAAGTTGTGGCATCTTATGACTCCTGGCGGTGGCGGCGTAGCGACCTGGGCTCTTCGCTGCTCCAGTAGGTATCCCCCGCTCCTGCCGGTCTGGACGCTGGTTTAATGCGCCTCCTGGCGCTGGTGGGACGTGTGCAGAGCGCGCCGCCGCTGAGGCTGCCGGGAGATGTAGTCCCAGGGCGCGGCGCAAGTTGTGGCGTCTTATGACTCCTGGCAGTGGCGGCGTAGTGATCTGGGTTCTTCGCTGCTCCGGTAGGTAACCCCCCCATATCAACCAGTCAGTTGTAATTTTGTTGATGGTTCATGCATCAGAAATGAGTGTACTGAATGCATGTTATGCTGTATGCACTCTCTATCCGGGCTTTGAAAGCTGCTGCTTTCGCAATGTAAATTCCGCCCAATATGATGAACTTATTGTATTGCACTCACTCAAGCCGGTATCAAGGTTGTAACTGTGTTCCTGGACTCAAAATATGCATATAGAGTCACACATGGTTCTGGGCTCCTCTGGATGAAGAAGGGATCTGTAACATGTGCATGTGAATCCCTATTAAGAACTGCTTGTGGGTAAAAAAACTTTGCTAGACACTATTGTTCCCACTAAAAGTCTCTGTACTGAAATGTGCTACCCACCAATATCCACATGATTAAGTGTCCGGAGAGAATGCCACCACTGTTTGAGCTACTAGGCTGGCCGCTTTATCACAAACCTATGATGCTGCTATGCGTGTTGTATATACAGATTTGTTTCCTGTGCCCTCCCTAAAAGTTTTGTTTCTACTGCAGGATAGAGCCTCTAAACAGTATAAGATCTAGCAGAACTATACATGGGACCTGGAAGGAGTGTAGAAATACAGTCCAGGGATATGTTGGCACCAGATTTCTACTCCAACCTTGCATGGCTGTACCATGGAGCTGTCCATGTCGGTAGGGATGACATAATATGTGTAACAGAATCCAGTGTTATGTGCCTTTCTTTGCCGCTATGGACCACAATTATTGGCATTCCAGTGTTACCTGCCAGTCCCAAGATGTTGAAAAAGGGATTAAGGCCATCCCTCCTACTCACCCTCCTCTTTGGTTGTCCATTTCTACACCTTCAGATGGATTTTATTCATATGCTCAGATGTGTCTCATATTCTTATGTGCTAGTGATTGTCTGTATGTTTTCATGATGGGTGGAATTGTATCCATACGCAAGACTACAAACATTGCAACAGGTTTTAATATAACCTAAAATGTAAAGTAGTTAATTACACACTATATGATAATGTCATAATACATCATAGAACATTAGACCTCACCATAAAAGAAAACATGAAAAAACAGAGTAGGACAATTAGGCAAGTGACATTTCGCAGGACTGTGCCTTCTGTGAGGTTAAGGAACAAAGGGGGTTTGGGCTCCGATCAGTAAGGCTGAGCCCTATTCAAATCGAAAACAACAAAGAGCCAGTACTGATACACAATTCTCACATTTATAGCGGCGCATTGAATTGAAACAATGTCACCAAAAACCTCTTTTTCCGTATGAGTTAATCAATATTTATTCAAATACTCACATATATGCAACAAATAAACAAAATGTACACCATTTAAAAAAAATTGACGAACACCTCATTACCCACTCCCACAAAGACCATTTCTAATTCATCCTTCAAAAATACCATCTTCTCTTTCATACCCAAAGCTCTCAATCACTCTCAATCAATTTTATTTGATCTTTTCTAAACTGTCAATTGTTTCTTGTTTGGCTTTTGTTATTGTTTTTGTTGATATGTAAAAATTAAATGTGGGTAGGGGTTGGTGGTGCTGGAATGTGTGTGATGTGGAATTGATGGGTGTCTGAGAATTATGATTCAGAGTGATTGAGATGTTTGAGTATGAAAGAGAAGATGTTATTGTTGAAGGATGCATTAGAAATGGTCTTTGTGGGAGTGGGTGATGCAGTGCTCGTCAACGTTTTTTAAATGGTTTACATTTTGTTTGTTTGTTTCATATATGTGAGGTTTTGAATAAATATTGATTAACTCAGAGAGAAAATTAGGATTTTGGTGACGTTTCAATTCAATGAGCCGCTATAAATGTGACAATTGTGTATCAGTTCGGGCTCTTTGTTGTTTTCGATTCTGTGAGGTTAGGTAACACTTGTGCATCTTTATGAAATGTTTCCAATAGCTTTATGGTTAATATAGAACAAGCATTTCCAACTCATTGCTGCTTGAAAGCATAGTCTTCATTTGAGAGATCGTCTGACACAGTGTTTGACTTTTTTAAGCTTCCCCCAGAGGAACTCTGCAGTACTAGAAGGTGCTAAGCCAATTTCAATGCATTTGAACAGTATGAATGGTAAATACCAGCCAACTACCCCGTGTGAAGCCATCAAGCATCGGAAACCTATGGATGTAGGAATCCTGGCCACTCTCCTACACATCATCCTCTAACTTTAATAATTCAGGATGAGTTAAAGTTTCGTTGCCACCACAACTTTCGAATGTCCTTATAACTAACATTTAAGGGAGAGGGACATCTTAAGAGATTCAAAGTCTGACTGTTAAGTACATTGAAATTTGCAAAGTTTGGCAGTAACTGTTAATCCAGAAAGCTATTAAAGTGTTTCTGAATTTAAATGAAGTATATTGAAAGCCATCAAGAGAATGAGAGAGTGAGACATTCAAAGAACTAGGGCCCAGGTGTACTGAGATACTGATAGCACAAAAACTGTTGCAAATTGCGCCTCAACTTTTTGCGACCAATATTTCATACAGCGAAGTAACCGATGTACTAAAAGGTCACTTTGTAAAAAAAAGACTTGTGTGAGGACCCACAGAATGACCTATCTAGTTAATATTCATTAGGCAGATTGCAGTTTACCATCTCCTGTAATTGACTGCAATAACAGGGATGGTGTCCTGCAATGGGGAGCAGACACCACCCCTGTCATTTCATTAGAACATGGATTTTTGTTTTTTCCAACGAGCTTCTTTAAAAAGAAAAGGTTTCCATTTCTAAAAACCTCAATGAGAGTTGGAAGTGCCCCCCTGAATCACTATCTTCTTAACACCCCCTGGCCCCCGCCAGCCTCCCGACCGAGGTTGCCACCCTGATACCCGAATGAGAACGGGTTTAAAAGGGAGCCCCCTCCCCTCTGCGAATCCGTTACTATCCTCAACTTGGGAGCTGGTAACTAATGAATGGTTTGATACTTGAATTATAATTGCAAAACACTGATGCATATGTTTCAGATTTTTTGTTTGGAAAGAAAACACTCAAAACATGCCAATCTAAATTGGAAATCAGTATTTATTTCCAGACACAAATGGTCTTGAAACATAAGAAAAAGTGATTTAGCAGACGCAAATCCTTTAATTTGCAACTCGCAGGGTTTGTGACTGCTAAATCACTTAGTACATCTGGCCCTAGTTTTTTAGAGAGAAGGACACAAAAAAATATATAGAAAGATGAAGAGTGAGAGAACAAAAAAAAGTTGGAAAGCAAGAAACAAAGTGAGAAGGAGGAAAAAGGATGCAGGTGCAATAATGAGAGAGCATGTCTTTCCAATCACCTTCTGCATGCACAGTAAAACAAAAAAAAACAAAAAAGAAGCGTTTTATTTTCTAAACATTAATGCTAAAAAGTATTTTTTACTAAGCAGAATATGATGTTCTTTCTAGTACTAGGCATATCTTTAGGTGTCCAAGTGCACCATAATACCAGTAAACACAACTTTAACATACAACAATGGTCAAATTACGCAAAAATAACACTGCCATAATGCAGTTTTGTAACATCATTTGCACTCACGAATGCAAAAATGTGAGCAAGGGGCAGTCTCTACAAATATCGTTTTTAGGCTTTTCCTGCACAGTGCTTGTGAAATTTTGTGTTTTTATTATAAACTTGAAAAGGGCTTACATCCCGCCCCCTCTCTTACTTGGCTTTTTATTGGTTCCTGTGCTTGCCACTTACTTTTCCCCCATTTGTATTGGCTATTTTCCTGGATTTACCAATGCTTGTTCCTCGTGTGCTTCTCTTATCAGTTTCCCGTAGCTGAAATACTGTTAACATCTGCTTTGTTGGAACTAGTTTTACATACTTTTTTACCTCTTTCTGCTTTTTCATCTTCCAGCATATTTATATAGCGCAACTTATCACTGGAAGAGATGAAGTGACTTGCCCAGAATCACAGGATGTTGCGCAAATGAGACTCGCACCGGGATACCCAGCCCTCGAGTCAGCAGTTCTGGCTGCTATAAAACATCCTCTCCAGTCCCATGATACTTGTAAGAGACCTCTTTACTTCGTCCCGGACGGTGATTGATAAAAAACGCTTATTACTCATTTTATAGGCGAAACAAATGCATTACCGATGCTTGTTCAAATACTCAGGTGTCATGTTTTTGCTCTAGTCGGTAAATTTAAATGAGTGAACTTTTGCACTGAAAAGTTTGTATAATCTGACCCATAATGAGCATTAATTCAAAAATACAAATTTTCCTGACAGTCTCTTACCTGATACAAGGGATAGAGTTGTTCAATTGTACTGCTGTGCTGACAAAACCTTTTCCACCTCAGCATGTGTAAATATTTGCTCCGCACCAGCTGCTGAATTCTGTCAGTGTAAAACTGAGATAAACATAAAGAAATGTCATAATTTGTGTTTCGACAACATTCTCAATTTTGTGAGAATCAACTGTAGCATGCAAAAGTGGAGTCTTGTCTCCGTCACATGAAATTGTGGCCCTAATTTCAAATATTTTTACTTGGGGAGAATTTATATAGAAAACAGTTTTACGCTAAAATGAAATCCTGATTCTTTATCACAAATAAAAATGTAAAATTTATACTTAAAGGGCATTTACCCAACTTATTTGCATAATCATGCTGTGACATTATTTTTGACAAAATTCGTTTTTTGCTGCAATTTGTTTCACAAATATAAAAGATTTACTTGAATAGGTCTCAGCAACAACATTTATTTTTCTAACAAAGTTGCTGGTCTTCGATTCATTCACACAAAAAGCAATATGTTTTGAGTTTTATTATAACATAAATATTCCATTTGTTGTGGTGCTCATCAAAATTAGTATTTATTGGAGGTTAGAAGGAGGTAGAGAAGCACCAGCATAAATCTAATCTGAACATTTCTTAGCGAAATCTGTGAGATATCCTCAGCATAATGCAAATTTGAGACTTCTCTGCCAATAAACATTATCTTTCTTATATATATGCAGAACTTGGAATAATTTTTATTAAATTCATCACATGCGGAGTCTCTTTTTTCTTTTAGCATAAAAGTTTCACTTGGAACCATTGTCAGCTAAATCGATATTCTCGAGTTTTATCTAGCACAAATTTTGTATTTGGAATATCTTTAACCCCATGCACTCTGCGTGAATTTTCATGTCGGATGGCCGTGGGCCGTCCACAGCCCGCAAGGGGTTAAACGCAAAACAATTTTTGAAGTTTTTTGCATGCATCAAAACTGTGTAATTGAGAGCGTGTATGTGTGTACATGTATATATATATATATATATATATATATATATATATATATATATATATATATATATATGTGTGTGTGTATATATATATATGCGTGTGTGTGTGTATATATATATATATATATATATATATACATATATACATATAGATATATATATATATATATATTCACTGAAAAAACCATAGGTTTCACACCAGTTATAGTTAGGTGGAAATTTTACTCGCATAAAACCATTGAAATTCCCACGTTATAGTTAGTTGGACTCACTATAACCTGCGCGTGCAATGCACTGCTGATGATGTCACATATTACATCACTCATGACATGGTCAGTGACATCACTCATGACATCACTGATGACATCTCAAATGACATCCCTGATGACAACATCCTTGTGACAAAGTGGCAGACCTCCTATCAGCATAAAATAACCTTTGACACGCACATTCAAAAATAGAATCTAACATTTTCTTAAAAAAGGAGAAACCAATACCAATTACAACAACTTATTAGGTAATTCCAACATCTACATGCACATCCACTCATTCACCAACAGTTCTATATAGTCACTCATGCATGTACTTACTCATCATATGTACTCATACACCTATACATCCTGTTACACACTAATACTCATCCATATAGTTACTCACACACAAATTCACACATGCAAATAAACTATCAAAAAAACATTTACTTGATTATACTGCTATATACACACCACTACACATACTTCTACAGAAACGGAAACATATTTACTCTCTTAAACAATCAATTATAAAAACACATACTCACTAACCCACCCATACACACAATCATCCACCCATACAGTCTTGCACACATGCTGTCTTCAAAATACATACAAATAGTGAGTCACTCATTCATACATCTGTGCTCTAAGTAATATCCCCCACCGAACCATACAGACACTGATACTGATACTCAAAAAAACAACTAATAACCCATATACACACTCATGTAGCTACTCACCAACCCATGCAGCCACTTATACACAAAGTGAGACACAGATACAGATATTTAAATATTTAAACATTACTCGATAATATATGTATTCACTAAGATACATTTAATAAGTCAGTTAACCAATCAATTTTACACAAAAAACATCCATTTAGACATTTATTTACCCATTTATTCTTCCATCAACCTTTAGATATACATATATAAAATATATTTATTTTTCAGAAAGATACACATTCACTGGATGATGTCATCAGTGATGTAATTTGAGATGTCATGAGTGATGTCATGAGTGATGTCACTGACCATGTCATGAGTGATGTAATATGTGACGTCATCAGGAGTGCATTGCACGCGCAAGTTATAGTGATTCCAACTAACTATAACGTGGGAATTTGGTTTTATGCGAGTAAAATTTCCACCTAACTATAACTGGTGTGAAACCTATGGTTTTTTCAGTGAATTTATTAGGTTTATTTAAATGCTAATTCCTAACTATAACTGGTGTGAAACCTATGGTTTTTTCAGTGTATATATATATATATATATATATATATATATATATATATATATATATATATATATGTATGTATGTATGTATGTATGTATGTATGTATGTATGTATATATATATATATATATATATATATATATATATATATATATATATATATATATATAATTTCTATGGCAAAATGAAACCCCTCATTTTGTTCCTTTTCAAATTAAATGTATTAAGTGTTACCATTTTATTCCAATCAAGATGACTTCAGGTGTGCCATACTTTTGTCATAAGTAAGACTGTTAGCGTTCTAGTTCTTCTTGAGAACACTCTGGGACATTCTGTCATTGGGCTATAGTTGGGCTACATCTGGCTGATATTTGGGCTCTTTTGTCTCTGGTGGCCATCTTGGGAGACGGCATATCAGAATTTTTTTTAATGAAATATAAGAGGATTTGAGAAGTGCCCTAATTTTTCTTTCTTCAGCACTAATCATAATTTCTGTGGCAAAATGAACCCCCTCATTTTGTTCCTTTGCAAATTAAATGTTTTAAGTGTTAACACTTTATTCCAATCAAGATGACTTCAGGTGTGCCATACCTTTGTCATAAGTAAGACTGTTAGCGCTCTAGTTGTTCTTTAGAACACTCTGGGACATTCTGTCATTGGGCTATAGTTGGGCTACATCTGGCTGATATTTGGGCTACATTTGTTTTTTTTGTCTCTGGTGGCCATCTTTGGGCTACATTAGGCTACATTTGGGCTCTAACATATATATAGCCCAATGTAGCCCAATATATATTTTTTTGAACCTAAATTACTCAAAATCCACTGGAGCACATATCTTGAGACATAGCAAAGGCACATCGGGCTACCAGTCCCTACAATTTTGCCAAGTTTGGTGGAAATCCATTCAGCCGTTCGGGCTAAAAGTGAGTTTGACCACCCTATGGAAATTAACATGGGGAAAACAAGTTTTGGGACCCCCCTTTTATCTCGGCCCCCGCTTGACGAATCCCCCCCAGACTTTCAGGGTAGGACCGGAGCTCCGCAGGGCGAATTTGAGGAAATTTTCAGCCAGATTCGTCAACCGGCACCAAAGTTATTCACAATAGAATTTTGAGATTTTGCATTGAAAAAAATCCTAACTATAACTACCTACTGGCGACCGCCAGTAGGTAATATATATATATATATATATATATATATATATATATATATATATATATATATATATATATATACACTTCAAAGCTTTTAAGCTTTGAAACATAGGATTAGTACAGTGCCATCCATGCCGAGATAGAAAAGGACAAAGTCTTTTGCCATATCTACAGCAAATAGATAGAAAATTGATAGAAAAACAGACATTTAAGGTGAGCAAATTCAGTGTCACTGGTGGTGTAAGGTGCGCTATACAGCAGCTGCTCTAAACCTAAACTTAGGAACTACCCAGAGATCTATGCTTTCTTTTTTGCATATATAAATGATCAAGGACACACAGCTCCCTGAAACACGTTGGGAAGACTTTTTTCTGTGTTTTGCTTTTTCCAAATAAAACCGTAATGTAAGCATTAATCTGAGGAGACTTCAGGATTATTTTCGGGAGCTCAGCAGAGCACCCAACTCATGTCATGATGTTTTTTTGCCTTCACACGCCGAACCACAGGCCACTGAACTAAGTGGCCGAGGTATTGTGTGTGAAAAATTGCGATTGGATTTGGATATGGATATAAATATATATTTCTTTTTAGATTTTATATAAATATATATATATTTGTATATATAATACATACTTACCTACTGGCGGTTGCCAGTATGTAGTTATATTTAAGACCATGTTTCCATAGGAAAAGCATTTTTTGTTTTTCTAATAACTTGAGTGCCGCTTGACAATTCTTCACAACATTTTCAAACCTTGTCCCTTTCCTGGTTCAGCTGATGTGTTGAAAGTTTCGGGGTGATCCGTCAAGTGGGGGCTGAGAAATAAGGGGGGTCCCAAAGCACACTTTGAACACGTCTACAGCCCAAACCGCTGAACGGAATTACATCAAATTTGGCAGAAAGGTAGATGTCAAGAAAGTGTACTTTTTGTGATTTGGTGTAAATCAGCTCAGTAGTTTTAAAGATATCTAAGTTTAAAAAATATAGATATCTGGGGGCACAGATCACTGCAATGGACTTGCGGATCCTAATGAAATTTGAATAGCTGCCAATACTTCAACCAGAAGTGTTTGCAGCCGTCTTGGGACTCGGCATGCAGCACAGTCCCACAAAAAATTTAAAAAATAAAGAAAAGGAGGTAGGGTAGGAATACCCTGACCACCCAGATAAGATGGTGGTGTCCTACAGGGACCCCACTGAGTATTATAAAGAGATCTTTGTATTCAACTTAGCCGCAAAATCACAGGTGGTCCGCAGATTTGCAAAAAAATTGAAAACAAAAATAACAGCGAGGGCTCCTGCACTTCTTTTGTTTTTTTAGTGAAAAATAAATATATATATATTTATATTTATATTGCTCCAAAAACACCTGAGCAGGGCACTCAAAGGCTGGTGCTTGCCAATGTGGGGGTGCACCCACAAGTCAATTACCGCTCCAATATCCGTAACTTTGGACTTCCATCATACGGAAAAAAGCCGTAGGATGGAAGTCCAAAGTTACGGATATTGGAGCGGATATATATTTTTAAATCACTCCAAGCTTGAACAGTATGTTCTTCAGCTGGAATGCAGAGACCCTTGTGGTAAGACTCAAATAAAAAAAATTGTAAGTCATTAATAGAAATATTTTATGACAATAACTTTTATTGAACATTGCAATGTATTAATATACAAAATATACATTTGATTAAAGCTATTGGTGACATTTTGACAAAAACAATATTTCTACTTTATTTATGTTGATGTCATGATCTCTTGATAAAGCTTATAGGCCAGTTTTTTACATTTACATGTACTCTGACCCTGTGACAAAGTCAGTAGGCCTGCCTTACTTAAAATGTAATTCTTTATATAGTTACATCATATATTCACCTGCCCGCGCCTGCAGGTGAGTTGGGTGTAACCCCAAGCTGCACACAGTAATGGACATATTACTTTACTTATTATTACTTTACATTATATACAAAATCATAGAAATTCACTGAAAAAACCCAAGGTTAAATTGATGTTATTGTTAGGAATTGTAATAATATCATACTTTAAACTAAAAAAACCTTAGCAATTCACTGGAAAAACAAAGGTTAAAGGGACATTAAAGTTAGGTGAGTCATGAGGGTTCCTGGGGGCCAACTAGCCCACCAGCTGCCTCCAGTAAGCGCCACAGAGCTGCGTTGCAGAGAGGTGTAAAAAGGGGCATGGCCTCGGACCACCTCTCTGCACTGCAGCTCTGTGGCGCTTATTGGAGGTACCTGGTGGGCTAGTTGACCCCCAGGGACCGTCGGGATTTAAGGGGAGGCGCGTTTGCACAGTGGTGAAGGAAGGGGGCGGGCCTGATGTGACATGTGTGTACTTATGCAATCACTCGGCCAAAACCCAAGCACTTATATATTCACCATGCACTCTCCTTGCAGCACTCTAATCATCCAGTCACTTCCCATGCACTCATTTAATGGCCCATGCACTAACTACTCATGCACTGCTACAATACCCTGAGCAGTACCCATGCAGTCCAGCCATCGCCCTGTCACTGCCCATGCACTCCTCCAATCACCCAGGAAGCACCATGTACTTATCCAATCACTCCACCAAAACCCAAGCACTTATAAATTCACCATGCACTCTCCTTGCAGTACTCTAATCTTCCAGTCAGTGCCCATGTACTCATGGAATGACCCAGGCACTAACAAATGCACTGCTACAATTCCCTGTGCACTACCCATGCAGATCTCTAACCACCTACACAGTACTGATTCACTCCTCCAATTACCCAGGTTGTACCCATGCACTTTAGAAATCCCTCTGTCGCTACCCATGCACTCCTCAAATCACCCATCCAGCATCATATACTTATCCAATCACTCCGCCAAAACCCAAGCACTTATAAATTCACCATGCACTGTCCTTGCAGCACTCTAACCATCCAATCACAACCCATGTACTCATGCAATGACCCAGGCACTAACACATGCACTACTACATTCCCCTAAGCACTACTGATGCAGTCCAGCCATCTCCTTGTCACTACCCATACACTCCTCCAATCAACCAGCCAGTACCATGTACTTATCCAATCACTCTGCCAAAACCTAAGCACTTATAAATTCACCATGCACTCTCCTTGCAGTACTCTAATCATCCACTCAGTACCCATGTACTCATTCAATGACCCAGGTACTAACTCATGGCAAATACAGAGGAGGTCATGCTAATCACAGGGGTACCCCAATGCATAGTGTTCCCTAGGGTATGTAGGTGTTTTCACTGTATTCTAAGTGTCTTTTAGCATAGCACAGGCTCCGGTCCTGGTTAGTCAGAGTCAGTTACCACCAGTACCCGTCATTAAAAAGTTGGGGGCACATGAGGACTTTCTGCTCCTCTGTTGGTTCTTTCTGCACATCTCTTGATTCTTCCTGCACTTTTCTTCGTCTTCCTGGACTTCTGTTGCCTCTTTCTGTATTTGTCTTGGTTCTTTCTACGCTTTTCTTCCTGTTTCCGCACATGTTCTAACTTTGTAGGCATGATTAGAAATTAGCATTTAAAAAACCATTGAAAATTATTGAAAAAACCATAGGTTTCAGGCATGTTATAGTTAGAAATTGGCATTTAAAAAAACATTGAAATTCACTGGAAAAAACATAAGTTTTAAAGCACATTATAGTTAGAAATAAGCCTTTCAAAAACCTAAAAATTTAACTGAAAAAAACACAGGTTTCAGGGACGTTACAGTTAGTTGGACATTTCATTCATACAAAACCATAGGAAATCCCAGTTATAGTTAGTTCAGCTAACTATAACTCGTGCCCCCACAATGCACTGCTGATGATGTAACATATTACATCATTCATGACATGGTCAGTGACATCACTGATGACATATTAAATGACATTACTGATGGCATCATCCACGTCAAAATCTGATGAACCTCCTCACACTCTAACATAACCTTTGATACACCCACTGTAAAATACAGACTTCCATTTTCGAAACCATCTACACACCAATACCAGTTACTACATACGCACTCACTGATTCCTAGGTCTACACACATCCACTCATTCACCCATACAATCAGTCATACATACAGTCACTCATCAATACAATACTATCATATGCACCCATACACCTATACAGACACTCACACAAACCGACACTCTTCCATAGAGTCACTCACACACCTAGTCAGTCAATCAAAGAATCAATCGCACTCCTTTTTCCTCAGCTATAAAGTTATACACACACCACCTCACTTATTCAAACATATACTACCACATACTTACTCTCTTATACAATCACTGAGACAAGTACACATTCATCCATACAGCTACTCTCACAATCAATGACTCTCACGCTCATTTATATACTCCAACTCTCACATACACTGCCTTTTACAAATGTAGTTACTTGGACATGTACCACTGAGACACCCAATCTCTCACCAATATACCCATATACACACTCACCCGCCCATACAGCTGTTTCCACTTGCAATCTTGAATCCATACACCAAGTGAATCAACAACTCTCACATCTATGCACAGAGTCACACGCCTCCCACCCACCCACACACACATTCAGTCTCCCATACAAATACTCAGGCAACCAATCAATAACCCATACAGACACTCATGTAGCTACTGACCAACACATGCAGCAGCTTACACAACAATAAACATAGTGATACACACATTCAGACAGTTTAGTCACCCATGCATTCAGTAAGACACATTTAATCACTCACTTAAACAGTCAGTCACACACCTACTAAATCCTTCATCCAGACGTTTATACACCCACTCATTCTTCAATACACCTTGGCATATATATAAAACATATTTAAACTTTACAGAAACACAAAGTCACTGGATGATGTCATTAGTGATGTTGATGGAGCAGATTTAATCTGCAGTCAGGTATTGTTTTTTTTGTGCTTCAGACAGACTGCATTTAAATTGCCACACACATTTTGGTGCAAGTTAAAAACATGGCACATAAAAAATATGAAAGTGAGGCCTAAGTCAGTCTGAAATGCTTGTGCTGAATTAACATGTGTTTTTGTAGAGTAGAGGCCTTTTTAGCTTTGAAGATTAATAGAATGTGTTTCTCTCTTCCCAGCTCATCCTTGTAATCTAAATTCACAATTCCTGTCTTAAAAGACTTTGGCTTGTTGCATATTTAGAAAAACATTTTCAGTTAATAACCCCTCTTTTTATAATGTGTGTGAATTAATAATGCACCAAACACTACACATGGGGCTAAATGCTTTTTGCATGAAAAGCTATCTAAAACACTAAAGCATGTTGCTGTGTGCGCTGTATTAACTGTGTGTGCTTTTAAATTTTACACTAAAGCATAAAAATGCTATGTTGCACATTGCACATTTATTTTGCATGTTGTCATAAATAATAGAAAAGCTGCTTGAAACTAATAGCTTGGCTAGGTAAACATTTATAAGGGGTATTAGTATGAGGGAGGGAAACATAATGGGCTGATGTACATGAAATTAATATTCTCTTTGTGTTTGTTTTATTTTTGGGGCCTAAGAAAAAATGGCTGCCTGTGAATCCAGCAAGGCTATGACTTGCATGAAAGAAGAGTGCATGCGCAGATCTGTTTGACTCACAAAGAAGTCAAGGCCTCTTTGTACTTTGAAACATTCTTGTGATTGTGCCAATGTACCAGTTAGATAAAGTATCCGTCCTTCTGCGCTGTGACAGGAAGGAAGGAAAACAATAGAAAAAATGTTCCTAGTAAAAGTTGCAAACATATAAAATGTATTAAATCATTTGCGCTTCTTTTGTTAAAACTGGTATGCTCTAGAATTTTCAATGAGTCAGTAAGGTTAGACCTCATGCCATTGTGGCTGACCAATCACGTACAAGTTTTCTTGAAGATGAAACATTTTTGTGTAGTCTGCCAAGAATTAGAGTATAAATAATGACCTCTATGGAGGCGTGGTTGGCTTCTTTAGTTCAGCTGGCTACTAGGCCCATTAGGCTTTAGGGGGGCCTGTGAGCTCTTGAGAGAAAGAACAGATTAGACCAGACATTCTATGGGTTAGGTAGAAGATCGTCACGGGTGCAGCCTTGGGCGTCCGAGGAGAGTCAGGTGGGGGGTTCCCTGGTGATTTTTTTCTAAAGTCCTGGCACGTCATATTTTGGCACTGCAGGCCACATTCCTTTGAGGTCTTGTGAAGGGCGGGCTGTTTTGCACTTTAGACACAGACTTTAAGTTTGTGTTTTGACTAATTAATTATGTCTGAAAAGATTTATTTGTCTAATGCAATTATTTTTTTTAATGAGAGATTTTTGCAAACTATTTAATTATTAATTAGCTTTGCAAGTCTATTTTTTCTTAGAAACTTTTTAAGAGTTTTGATTGACATTTTGTGCCACATTTTCTTTCCTACATGTAATGCTTATATGCAGACTGTAATATGTTCTGTATTAATTATATTTTTCCTGTTTTCCAAATTCTGTAACCTGATTGAGAATTTACTAATGAATAAAGGGTCAGAGAAAAACTTAACTTTTGACTAGAAAATAAAACCCTTTAAAATACTCAACAACTCTCTTTATTGGCTATAATAATAATTGCATTTTTGTTTGTTCAGATTTATTTAAATCTCCTGAAGGTAATACATGGTGTGAAGGGCCCAACACCTTTTTCAGCTGTAAAATAGAGGTAGCATGAGGGTTTTGCATTGAGAAATTACCAGAAGAAATTAGCGCCCTCTATCAATGTCATCAGTGATCTCATTTGAGATGTCATCAGTGATGTCACTGACCATGTCATGAATGATGCAATATGTGACGTCATCAGCAGTGCATTGCGGGGGCGCAATTTATAGTTAGCTGAACTAACTATAACAGGGGGATTTCTATGGTTTTGTACTAGTGAAATGTCCAACTAACTATAACGGCCCTGAAACCTATGGTTTGTTTCAGTGAAAATATATATATACACTGAAAAAACCCACAGGTTTCAGGGATGTTATAGTTAGAAATTAGCATTTAAAAAACCTTAGTAATTCACTGAAAAAACCATAGCTTTCAGGGACGTTATAGTTAGCTTTTCATTTCACTCGTACAAAGCCATTGAAATTCCACTGTTATAATAGTATGTTGTTTTCCCAATATAATTTCCACAGCCTACTGAACCCCCCTCCCAACATAAGTGAAGACTTGGGACTGCGGGGGCCCCAGCGAGCCCCCGCTATTATTTTTTTAAGAAATACCCCTGTGATTTTAAATGCTTTTTTGGCCCTGGGGGTCCTTCTGTGACCCCCTAAGCAGGCCTAGGGGGTCAGGGTGTTTCTACCCTGTCCCCTTCTCTTGTTTTATATCTTTGTTTCTCAGGATTCTGGTGACTCGCTTCTACTGAGTCACAAGATGGCTGTAAACACTTCCTGGTTTGGAGTGTTGGCAGCCAATCACAGTGAAGCTTGTGCTAGCGACTTAGGCCCTGCCCAGATATCGAAACTTTTATTTTTCAATTTTCTCAGCAAATACTGAACAGATTTACACCATTTAAAAGAAAGGTCACTTTCTGAACCAAGCTCTACCTTTTTGCCAAATTTGAGGTAATTCTGTTCAGCAGTTCGGGCTGTAGCTCGTCGCAAAATTTCCTATGGAAATTAACATGGAGAAAATGAGTTTTAGGATCCCCCTTTTTTCTCAGCCCCCGATTGACGAATCCCCCCCCCCCAAACATTCAGGATGGGAGCTTACCTGGATAGACTTTTGTTTTGGAGAATTTCAAGAAGATTCATCAAACGACGACAAAGTTATTAGCAAACTTAACTACTTTCTAACGACTGCCAGTAGGTAAGAGTGGCTTCTACACTCTTTTTTGCGAAGGAGTTCACTTTGTTCATTTCTTCACCGTTGTTTGCCTGTGACACAGTACCAGAAGCCCCCACATCACAAGTTGCTCCGGTTTTCATCGGCAAAGGCGGCCTCGGCTGTTTGTTCCTTGTTTCTGATGCAGCGGAAGTGACCGGAGCCCACCTTGCCATTCCGGGAGGAGAATACGCAATGTTGAGGTAATCCTGCCTCACGCTGGGTCTGGTGCACTGCCATTCAGGCCCTCGCTGACATTATTCCTGAAACAAGAGGTTGATGCGGTGTTGGGGACTCGAGGGAGTGCTTTGGTTCTACAAACACAGTGGGATTTCGTCATTTTCCTTTCCCTGTCTTACCTGCCAGAAAATATTCATCTTTGGTTTTTTCCTGCCCCATGGATCCTTTTCACCGGAACATTGCATTCTGGGGCTTGAAGTCCGTTGAACTTTCGCGGACACCTTGTTGGGCATTCCACTCTAACGAGAGTAGGAGGGAGCGGGTTTCGACCTATAAGAACTGAGCAGGACATACATAGCAGAACAGGGATGGGGCACGCCTACTGTATTGCTACTGGGCACTAAAGAAGGCCTCACGGCCGAAATACATTTGCCAGATGTACTTTTGTGAATAAAAGCGGCTCCCTGGAAACTCCCCCGTTGTGGCTTCTACACTCTTTTTTGCGAAGGAGTTCACTTTGCTCATTTCTTCACCGTGTTTGCCTGTGACACAGTACCAGAAGCCCCCGCATCACAAGTGGTTCTGGTTTTCATTGGCAAAGGCGGCCTCAGCTGTTTGTTCATTGTTTCTGATGCAGCGGAAATGACCGGAGCCCACCTTGCCATTCAGGGAGGAGAATACGCGATGTTGAGGTAAATCTGCCTCACGCTGGGTCTGGTGCACTGCCATTCAGGCCCTTGCTGACATTATTCCTGGAACAAGAGGTTGATGCGGTGTTGGGGACTCTAGGGAGTGCTTTGGTTCTACAAACACAGTGGGATTTCGTCATTTTCCTTTCCCTGTCTTACCTGCCAGAAAATATTCATCTTTGGTTTTTTCCTGCCCCATGGATCCCTTTCACCGGAACATTGCATTCTGGGGCTTGAAATCCGTTGAACTTTCGCAGACACCTTGTTGGGCATTACACTCTAACGAGAGTGGGAGGGAGCGGGTTTCAACCTATAAGAACTGAGCAGGACATACATAGCAGAACAGGGATGGGGCACGCCTATTGGTACTGAGCACTGAAGAAGGCCTCACGGCCGAAATGCATTTGCCAGATGTACTTTTGTGAATAAAAGCGGCTCCCTGGAAACTCCCCCGTTGTGGCTTCTACACTCTTTTTTGCGAAGGAGTTCACTTTCTTCAGGCAGTATATGGGAGTGTTGGGGTATATAAGTGACTATAAGTAAGAGTGAGTGATTGTGAGAGTGGCTGTATGGATGAGTGTGTGCTAGTGTCAGTGATTATAAAAGAGAGTTAGGATGTGTTATGAATAAGTGAGATGGTGTATGTATAACTGTATGATGAGTACATCGCAGTGTGATTGATTCTTTGGGTGACTGATTAGGTGAGTGAGTAACTCTATGGGTGGGTGGTGGTATGTGAGTATTTGTATTGGTGTATGACTGCATTTATCAGTGGCTGTATTGATGAGTGACTGCATGTATGAGTAACTGTTTGGGTGAGTGGATGTGTGTGTAGGCATATGAATCAGTCAGTGGGTATATACTAACTGGTATTGGTGTGTCTATGGTTCGAGAATGGTAGTCTGTATTTTAGATTCTATCATCAATCAGGGTTTTGAACAGGGTTTCCTTGGAAAAAAGGAATTAGAGTATTTACAGAACAAACATCTGCGTATTCCCTTGTTTTACGCATTAACAAAAATCCATCAGGATGAGAAACAACCACCTGGTAGACCAATAGTGTCTGGCTGCGATTCCCTTTTTGAACCTGTTTCAAAGTTCATTGATTTTTTCTTAAAACCTTTCAGGACTAAGGTCAAGTCCTTCCTGCAGGACACAACTGACTTTATTAACAAATTGACTGACTTATCTTTCGAAGAGAACAAAGACTACTTAGTAAGTATGGACATTACATCTCTATACACCCAGATCCCCCAAGAAGAGGGGCTGGAAGTATTAAGACTGGTTTTGAATACAAGAGAAAGACCTATGAAGGTGCCAACTGAATTTATCATGGATTTGGCAAGATTGGCTCTTAAACGGAATTTCTTTAAATTCAAAGATGATTTCTTCTTCCAAACCCGTGGTGTAGCAATGGGGTTTCCATTTGCCCCAGAACTGGCAGTGCTGTTTATGAGTCAATTCGAAGAAAAGTTCATCTATGAGAATAACCCTTACTTCCAATGGATCGGAGGGTGGCTCCGAATCATAGATGATATTTTTTTCACATGGTCAGGGACTGAGGAACAACTATTGTCTTTTCACCAGTGGCTAAATAATCGAACCGAACACATACAATTCTGCATACAACATTCAAAGCATAGATTACCATTCCTTGATTTAGAAGTTTATTGTACGGATTAAAATTTGGTCACTACTTTGTATAAAAAGGAGACAGATCGCAACAAAGCTTTACATTTTTCAAGCTATCATCCTAGAAGCCTTCGAGAGAATTTACTAATGGGCCAATTTCTACGCATTCGGAGAAATTGTACATTCAAAGATGAATATATGCTTCATGCCGAAGCCCTAAAACAGCGACTACTACTTCGTGGATACCCAAGTAAACTTTTGAAGCATGCGTTAAAAAGAGCTTGGTGGACACCAAGAGACATCCTCCTCACAAAAAAGACAGGAAATGACCAAAACAGAATAGTTTGTGTTTCAACTTTCTGCCCCACGTCAAATTGGCTGAAAAAACAGATCTGCCAAAATTGGCACCTGGTTAATGATTTGGACGAACATCTTAAGGAAACGCCATTGTTCGCATTCAAAAAAGATAAGAGTGTGGCTAACCACATAGTCAAAGCAGCAATGCCAACGAAAAAGCCCCCATCACTCAGGGAATACATGAATTTACCGCCTATCACGGGCCACCATCAATGTGGAACATGTGTATGTTGTCCGCTGACAATGGAGGGAGACTTGTTCCGAAATAATGGCATTTCATGGAGGCACTCAAAATTTACAAACTGCAAAACTAAGTTTGTTATTTACGGCATTGTATGCCCTTGTAACAGACTTTACATAGGAAAAACAAGTCAAGAGGTGAGACAGCGAATAAATCAGCATAAATTGCGAATAAAAAAAAGAATATTCTCACTGCACCACTCGTCCAACACTGGACAGAATACTCACACTCAGAAAAAGATCTGAAATGGACTGTAATCTCCAAGGGGGAACCCGACGCGAGAGGGGGTGACCTAGAAGCAAAATTGTCTTCACGAGAAGCGATTCTAATTTTAAAATATAACTCAGCAGTCACAGGGCTAAATGAGATGTCAGAATTATACCATCTCTAATACACCTTTTTACACTAAGCTGGATGACTCAAAGGACAGATATAAGAAAAAACTTAAACTTCATGGTCAAAATATATCAACTCTAACGCACCACCACATCTATGGTCTACCAAGTCTGGCAGGACATCCAATCATATACACTAAACTACAATTCCCAGGATTCGATTAGATTCAGGCCACAAAAACATTTATTCTTCTATTGGGGAATCAAGATGAAGTTATTCTTTTTAAAAAATCGGAGGATAACCTTCCTTGAAAAGTGTTTGAATTGAATGAAAACTGCAGCTTTTTTTGAGAATTGACCGTACTGTCTATGGACAAAACTACATCCCCCACAATGCCTGGCGCTAGATGAACGTCATCTAACAGCGCCGGGAAAGGAACAGACCGAGAGTGCAGTAGAGGACTAAGAAACGCTGTGTCGGTCGATAGGAGAGATATTCCATGAAACAAGGTATTTTACTAAAAGGATAACCACCATTTGATAGGAACGTATGCGGCGACACTCTGAATCGCACAAATTTTTAAACTGCCGCGGCTTGAGGTAGTGTTAGACACAGCGGCGCTCCAAGAGGGATATCCTTTAATTGCACAAAGACTCACCCCAAATATTTGGCATCAGGTCTCCATTGCTACAAGATAAGAACGGATGTCTATCTCGCTTAAGGACTAACTGTAGCTGATTAAATGTTTGATGGTTTTCCCCATAAAATCGACTCCACAATAAATATATTTGTTTACATCTCACACAGGAATTGAGCCACTGAAATTAACACTGGTCGAGTCAGCACCTTTCTCACTCCAGGAAGATTCCCCTTCTTTGGGAAGGTAATTACATGCGAATTGTGAGCCATATGTTGTTTCTCTTATTGTGTATATTGCAAAATATCACATAGTGGTCTGCTTTTGTCCCGTAGACGACGACGGCAACTTTTTACATTGATTGTGCGTGGTGGATTTGTTCATCAACTCCATTCGAAACTTTTGAAAAGTGTTGTGTATTGGAACTAGGAGTCACACAGGATTGTGTAGAAGACAAGGTAATTCGGCTGAGGACGCTTGTCTGCTTTAAAGTTGAAGGTTTCTCTCATGGGTTAGTGTAGTAAGAACTGTTGTTTCATTCTTTTGCAGGATTGATTCCTCAAGGTCCTGAAGAGAACCCCCATGATTCAGGGGTTTCGAAACGCGTCAACCTTCTTTCTTTTCTCAGGCTAATCTTGGGATAATAACATTGTAAAATATCAAGATTGTAAAAAGTACTGATGGCCTGATATGTTATTGTTAGAAATATAAATGTAATGATTAAAATAGCACCCCACCGCATTGAGTAATAAGTGGTTCTTCTGAACCCTGGTGAGGTTATTCACGTTTTTTTCCCTTTCTTTTCTCCTTTCCATTTTTCTGAAACACACTTCTTTTGATTGTGAATGAATGCATAGGATGGTTGTTTTGACTCAATGATAGATGATGAATGGGATGTGTGACTGTAGCCCCAACACTTCTAAATCTAATTCTTTTCTTCAGGTGTCTCAAAAACACCCACATCTATACACCCAAATAAACCACAGATTTTAAATATTTCCTCTCCTTTACGAAATTTCATTAGTATTTTTGAAATAAAACTGTTTTGGAATAATTGAAAATCTTGAGAAAATAAAAAGATTAATACAGTCACAATTAGTTGTGTGGTAATGCTACAATTGTTTAAATCATTGTGCATCTAATTTTGCTAAATCAGTGAGCAGTACTGGCATCTTGTTTTGTTGAGAATCATATACGGCGCGGCCTTACTGCGCTCTAGCCAAACTCTTGTTGTTTCATGCTTTTGACACCATGGCACCCTTGAAATTGCATTCTCAATATGCAATTTTCTAATTGCTAATCGCAAATTTAGAATGCCTGGCCCATAGGAATGAATGGGAAGGTATTCCTTATTTGCGAATCTCAATTTGCGATTCGCAAATAAGGAATATGTGAGTTTCTCAAAATTATTAGCAAATCTCATATATATTGCATGTTGCGATTCTAAAATTGTGATTCGCTCAAAATCGCAATTTGAGAATCGCAAAACTATATTTTCAGACATATGGCCCCAGGTTTCCTGTCCTGCTTAAACTATATATATATATAAAAGGGCAGGGAAATGATACCCTGCCCCCCCCCCCCCCTGCCCAGGGCCAAAATAAACAAAATTGTGTTTTTTTGTCGCGATCACACGATATTCCTGCTGGAGCACTGCAAAAAAAAAAGCATGCCATTTTTGTCTACATTAATATGAGCCCCAGGGCAGATATATATATATATATATTCACTTAAAAAAACCATAGGTTTCAGGCCTTATATAGTTAGGAATTAGCATTTAAAAAACCATTGAAATTGCTCCTATATAGTTAGTTGTACTAACTATATTTCGCGCACCCGCAATCCACTGCTGATGATGTCACATATTACATCATTCATGACATGGTCAGTGACATCACTGATGACATCCCTGATGACATCTCAAATGACATCACTGATGACATCTCATTTGACATCACTGATGACATCATCCAGTGACTGTGTGTTTCTGTAAAGTTTAAATATGTTTTACATATTGAAGAATGAGTGGATGTATAAGTGTCTGGATGAAGGATTTAGTAGGTGCGTGACAGACTGTATGAGTGAGTGATTAAATGTGTCTTACTAAATGCATGGGTTAGTGACTAAACTGTCTGATTGTGTGCATCAGTATGTCTGTTGTTGTGTAAGCTGCTGCATGTGTTGATCAGTAGCTATATGAGTGGCTATATGGGTTATTGATTGGTTGCCCAAGTATTTGAATGGGAGACTGAGTGTGTGTGGGGGTGGCTGGGAGGTGTGTGACTCTGTGCATAGATGTGTGAGCAGTTGATTCACTAGGTGTATGAGTTCAAGAGTGCATGTGGAAACAGCTATATGGGTGGTTGACTGTGTGCATGGGTGTGTTGGTGAGTGAATGGATATCTCAGTGCTACATGTCCAAGTAAGTACATATGTAAAACACAGTGCATGTGAGAGTTGGCATATATAAATGACTATGCATGAGAGCCAGTGAATGTGCGAGTGGCTGTATGGATCATTGTGAACTTGTATCAGTGATTGTATAAGAGAGTAAGTATGTGTTAGTATATATTTGAATAAGTAAGGTGTTGTGTGTATAACTGTATAGTTGAGGAAATGGAAGTGTGATTGATTCTTTGCATGACTGACTAGGTGTGTGAGTAACTCCATGAATGAGTGGCAGTGTGTGAGTGTCTGTATGGCTGTATGAGTGCATATTATAGTGTTGTATTGATGAGTGACTGTATGTATGAGTGATTCTATGGGTGAATGAGTGAATGTGTATGTAGACCTAGGAATCAGTGAGTGCGTATGTAGTGACTGGTATTGGTGTGTAAAGGGTTTCAAGAATGGTAGTCTGTATTTAACACTGGGTGTATCAAAGGTTATATTAAAGTGTGAGGAGGTGCATCGTATTATCACATGAATGATATCATCAGTGATGTGATCAGTGATGTCAAATGAGATGTCATCAGTGATGTCATTTGAGATATCATCAGTGATGTCATCAGTGATGTCACTGACCATGTCATGAATGATGTAATATGTGACATCATCAGCAGTGGATTGTGGGTGCGCGAAATATAGTTAGTACAACTAACTATATAGGAGCAATTTCAATGTTTTTTTAAATGCTAATTCCTAACTATATAAGGCCTGAAACCTATGTTTTTTTAAGTGAATTTGCAAGGTTTTTAAAATGCTAATTCCTAACTATATAAGGCCTGAAACCTATGGTTTTTTAAGTGAATTTGCAAGGTTTTTTAAATGCTAATTCCTAACTATATAAGGCTTGAAACCTATGTTTTTTTCAGTGAATTTGCAAGGTTTTTTAAATGCTAATTCCTAACTATATCAGACGTGTAACCTATTTTTTTTTTCAATAAATTTCAAAGGTTTTGTAAATGCTAATTCTATTAGCGGATAACATTTATATATGTAATTATCCTTATGGGACCACCTGAGCAGCCATCTTGTTTCTCAGGAGAAGTGAGGCACAAGAGAGCACAAAACAAGAGTGGAAAACGCGAAAAGGGGGCAGGGTTGAGACCCCCTGACCCCCTAGCCCTTCTCAGGGGGTCCCAGAAGGACCACCAAGTGCAAAAAAAATTTAATTTATTTTTTAAATCGCGGGGTACGCGCACGGTACGCGTACTGTACGCGTACCCCACGATTTTTTTGAATTTTTTTGAATTTTTTTTTTTTGCCCTTAGGGGTCCTTTTGGGACCCCCTGAGAAGGGCTAGAGGGTTGGGGGGTCTCTACCCTGCCCCCTTTATGTGTTTTCCACTCTTGTTTTGGGCTCTCTTGTGCCTCGATTCTCCTGAAAAACAAAATGGTGGCCAACACTTCCTGGTTTGGACAGTTTGGAATGCTGACAGTCGATTGCCAGCCAATCAGAAACTCGCTCGCGCACGTAAGGGTACGCACACGTACGCGTACGGTAGGCGTACCGTACACTCACGGTGCACGTACGGTGAGCGCATATAGATATATAATTTGCTCAAATTCAATTTTCTCAACAACTACTGGAGGGATTTTCACCAAATATAGAAAAGGCACTACTGCATACCTGTCCCTACCATTTTGCCAAGTTTGGTGTAATTCCGTTCAGCCGTTTGGGCTGTAGCCGTGTCTAAAGGTCCCATAGAAAATGCCATTTGAAAATTTTCAAATTCAATTTTCTCAAGAACTACTGGAGGGATTTTCACCAAACATAGCAAAGGCACATCTGCATACCAGGCCCTACCATTTTGCCAAGTTTGGTTTAATTCCATTCAGCCGTTCGGGCTGTAGCCGTGTCTAAAGGTCCCTATGGAAATTAGCATGGGGAAAACACGTTTTGAGACCCCCCCTTTTTTAATCGGCCCCCGCTTGACGAATGCCCCCGAAACTTTCAGGGAAGGAGCGAAGCAATTTTAAGGAAAATTACACGCAGATTCCTCAATCGGCGCCAAAGTTATTCCCAATAGAATGTTGGGGATTTCCTATGGTAACTAGGTCCTAAATATATATATATATATATATATATATCCTGGAAACTCGAACCACTTCCTGATTCCACACACTCCGGCAGGCAGGGAAAGAGACACAGACCTCCGTAGTTTATCTTTGGGCAAAGATGTTATTTATTTAAGAGAGACCCAACACAACGTGTTTCAAGCCCGTAAGCCCTTGTTCACGTGTCATATATATATAGCAGCTCCATTCCTCACGCAAATTTCATAAGCATAAAGAGAAGCACTCTCGGGGGCGAGTCCAATACTTTATTGTAGACTCACAGTGACCAGAAGCGTTTTGGCAGTCGCCTTTCTCGATGGTGATGCGGCGTGCACGAAACGGCCCTCTTTTATGTCTATTGCATACATTGACATGGAAGTAAACATTCACAACCGAAATGGCAGACATATTGGAATGTGCAAACTGAAAGTTGCCATACATACAACCATAAATCAACATGCATTGTATAATAACAAATTGTATTTTCCGAAACCTATGATCTATATATGATCAATTTAAGACTTTTGCTAGTCATTAAAGCAACGGCGGTCGCGTCGATGTATAGAGAACTACAGTTCCCAGAACATTCGCGCGCCACCGAGCGTGAAAATTACAATTCCACATCCAGCCCTCCAATGGGCCATTCGGCATGTAAACTTATCGTGCCCTGTATGGGCCTATTTCTTCAACAATGCTACAATGCACATATCCATATTTAATGCTTACTCACATCCAACCTTTAAGCCAATTTTTACCAATTTAAAATATGAGATTAAATATGTAATTAATACATAGACAATTTTGATCATAAATCTGAGAAAAGAATGTATACATAAATAGAGATAATAAAGATAGAAAATATCAAACGGCTATCGTTTTCTTAATCCTTACAATCATTTCATCAGTTTGAAACATACCTATACACACAGTATACTTTTGATTTGCACCTACAGCATTGAATTATGTATTATGTACCATATGCAGTTTATTCGCCCAAATGTGCTGCTCGTTCCTCATGGGAATTGAGACCCCCCCCCGGATTTTTTGTCTGCAGGTCGATGATGCACCTCGATTCTAGTCTCCTCAGACTAATCAATCTATCTCCACCTCGTGGATTCAACGGTACATGGTCTAAAATTTAGAACCTCAGCTGAGTTCTGTCCCCTTTGTGTTCAGATTTAAAATGGCGGCAACCGGGTACGTCATATCACCATTCATGATTGCTCTTGAGTGTTACAACACCCGTACCATGGCCTGGTGAATCGTACTCCCAATGTATTTGAGCCCGCATGGACAGACGAGACAAACTGCAAATGGGGTACTACAAGTTAAGAACTTGGTGATAATTTTCTGCTTTTTTACCCCTGGTACTTGATATGCTAGGACCTTTTTGCTCCCCATGCAACAGCGGTCGCGTCAATGTATAGAGAACTACAGTTCCCAGAACATCCCCGCGCCACCGAGCGTGAAAATTACAATTCCACATCCAGCCCTCCGATGGGCCATTCGCGTGAGGAATGGAGCTGCAATAGATGCGGGCGCACCAACCGCGGAGAGCACCCACATGTGAGTTCACGGACAAGGTGAAACCCCCGGAGCAGTGAGATATATATATATATATATATATATATATATATATATATATATATATATATATATATATATATATATATATATATATTCTTGCAACACGAAGGGTCCTTCTGGGATCCTTTCACCCCAGTCAAGTGGCGCATGGGTTCGGCGGACCTTTCACAGCCGAAAATTATATTCAAGATAAGATATCCACTTCACTTATGAGGAAATCATCCGGCACTCGCACACGGGTATCGTCAATTTCAGGCTTCCTTTATTTAAATTAAATCCATCAACGCGTTTCGGGAGTCAAGCTATATATAGATATATACATTTTATTTGGGGAGGAGGGCATGTGTGAGTCCTGGATCCAATTTTGGCCTTGGGGAACCAATACCACGTGGCCCACCATTCAATACAAAGGGGAGTGGGTGTGTGGCCCCTTCCTGAGCCTCTAGAGTCCCCTTGAATTATAATAAAAGGGGAGGGGGCATGCAGAACCCTTTCTTGAGTCTATTAAGGTCACAGGGACCCATCCCCTGGGGCACAATACTTTAAAATATTCCAGTTGCACTTACATTCCCAGCCCGGGGGAGTGTGGCCATACCCTGCCTGTACTTTACTTAGGCTGGGAACACAACTTTGCACCCACCCAGTGAGTGCAGTAAATAAATGCTGCACCTGCCCAGACTGGAACAAAGAAAAAGGTAGAATGGTGCTGGCTGGGGGGCTGACTGGGGCTGCAGAGTTCCTTGGGCTCCCCCCAACTGGTCAGCATTTTGAGCGCCATGGGTGGACATCGAGGCACCCACCTACAATTAATCCCTCCTGTGCTCATGACGAGGTCAGCTCGTCATGAGCCACGGCGCTCCGGTGCTCATGACGAGCTGAGGTCGTCATGACCGCGCCTATTAAAGGGAAAGCTCGCATGCTGGGTTGATTCCCCTGCTGTGCTGAGCATTCCATTGGAACGGGCATGGTCATGACTAGCTCACCTCGTCGTGAGCACCGGAGCGCCGTGGCTCATGATGAGCTGACCTCGCCATGAGCACCAGGGCGCTGTGCGCACCCCCGCCCCCCAGCACAGCAGGGGGAAACTGGCCCACAGTAAAGGGGTTAAAAGAAAAAGGCTGCCAGGGGGGTCAGCTAGGGCAGCAGGTCCCTGGGGCTCACCCTATGGCCCCCAACAGAAAGGGAACTGTGGGTGCACCAGAGGGGCATCAGGGCACATATGCAATAAAAACATGCCCGCTTCTGCTGGCACAGATGTTTGTTGGCAGCTGGGGCCGCAGGAGCCCTGGGACACCCACCACATCCCCCAATCAAAATCGTGTGCATGCCAGAAGGCATTGTACTGTGGGAGGTAGGGAGCTTGTAGGGGGGATGCAGGACCTTGTTGTGTGTGGCATGATGTTGCTTGCCTGCAAGGAGTTGGATGCAGGGCCTGGCCACAGACCTGGACCTGCGGCTAACCGCACATAGCCAAAGGCCATGCGTAGTGTGAGGTTGCCCCGACAAGTTGGACTAAGTATGGGCGGAAAATCCGTTCCGCTCGCGGATTTTGCGGATTTTCGGTAAATTCGCAATCCGCGAGATTCGCGAATTTCCCGCAAAATCCGCAAATCCGCGAGCAGATGATTTTATGGCTTGCTCGCACTGTTCGCGTGAGTTCACGGCTTCCCAGTTCAACTTCGCGCCCCGCGAATAAGCGCTAAATTGCAGAAATACGATCTTAGCAAAACTGAAACTACTTACCAGGTTCAAAAGTTCAAGCTCATCATTAGTAGCCATTTCCTGTAGTGCTTCCTGAGGGGCCCCTCCAGAGTTCAGTTGCCTACTTGCAACTATTATGTGACCCTGCTCTGACCCTCAGAATAGTTACACATATGCCACAAAGGTCCTGAATTACAGCTAAGGGAGACAAGCAGGAGCCAGGCTGGAAGTTCAAATCCAGTGACACATTAATCAGCCCCTAATTCATTATTGTCAGTTGGGGCAGGGCAGGTGTTGTAACTAATTTTGCAACAATGAAAGCACTTAGCAAGTGCAAAAGATCACTAATCAGGAAGCACTAAGGAAGCAGGTGCCAGCTAAAAAAATATTCTGTGACACATTAATCAGCCCCAAATTGCGTTTGCGAAATTGTACAAAACCCTCGCGAACTGGCAGAAACCGGCGCGAACACAAAAAAAAAAAATCCGCAAATTCGCGAGAATTCGCGGATTTTGCGGATTGCGAGTTCGCAAATCCGCAAAATTCGCGAACACGAGATTCGCAAAATTCGCCCATGCTTAAGTTGGACACTGCGTTCGGCAAGCCACCAGTCCATGCGTCCAACCCCATGAAATGCACGGCCAAAGATTGGTGTTACATATGGTAGTAAGATATTACTTTACGTTAAAAAATCCTAAAAAATTAATTGGAAAAAAAAAAGTTTAAGTGACATTATAGTTCAGTTTGCCAATAATATCTTGCTCTGCAAAAAAGCAATGTAGGAATTCCCTGAAAAAAATCAAAGGTTGAAGAGCTGTTATATTTATGCACATGTCAGTTAGAACATACCATTAATAACTACCAAAACCACAGCAATTCACCAGTTATAGTTATTTCAAGTAATTATAACTCCCACCTTTGCTATGCACTGCTAATTACCCCACAAATTACATCACTCATGTGATCTATGACATCACTGATAACATCACTGCAGCATTTGAACAGGCATCAATGATGACCACACTGTTGATGGTGGGGGCTCGAAGAAATCCAGAAATCTTTTAATTCTACATAGATTGGTCTGATTTCATCAGAAGCTCCTCCATAATGGCATAGGAGCGTCGCCCCACTGCCCGGCTAAGAGACAGCAAATGAAAAATAAAACAATGTAATCGTTTTGTTTTTTGTTTGCAGGCTCTGAGCCAGCTTGCGCAGGGAGGGACAGGGCAGGGGAGGAGGAATGCTATGTGCAATCCCTAAGTGCGCATATGTGTTTTTGCCAGCCGCCTCAGGAATAACCAAAACCCACATGCGCACTTAAGTTTCTCCAGCCCCGCTGATTTGAACAGCAAGGCTTGAGAAACCTCCACAGACTCCCTGGTCTGAGCGGAGTGTTTTTCCAGCCTGCACAGAGCAATCCTTGTGCTGCTCTCACATAAGAGCTAAACAAAGAAATGGCCAACCCAATAGACCCTTGGCGGCTTGGGAAATCTAAACAATCAGGTAATGATGCCTTCAACTGATTCTTTTTGGAGTCAATATTAATACAGAATGTAACAAAATAAATTACCCTTAAGCCCCAATTGATGGCTTAATACAAACAAATGTTTAGAAATTAATTAGTTCAAAATGACGAATCAATCATGAAACTGAAACACATTCAGTCAAGAAATCAATAATACAAGGGTGTACTCTTCAAAAAGATAGACTTTATATAGAAAGTTACATTATATAAAAGGGTACATACTACAATTCACAAAGAGGCCAAAATAACTGAAATGAACATTTCTCAATTGTTTGCCATAACCCATTTCACATATTGTATTGGAACAACATCATTGACTATACACTGAACTTTTCCTAAGACACTAATGACAAAGTAATGGTCAGACTGTCAACATTTCGGTCTTTATAGTGAAGACATCTGTAAGACCATCTTCAGGACATGAGTTCTTTTGATTACTGATGACACTGATAAATTGGAAGGTATAATTAAAAAAAAAAAGACAAATTAATTTGCCGCCTCGCCACTCTGTCCCACGTCGTCTCTCCTCCACTGAACAGGAAGCAGCCAGGCAAGGCAGTGTTGTGATTGGCTCCCCTAAACGTATCACAATGCTGCAAAGCAAACTGTGTTTGGTCTGAGGACCATGGTTCAGTGATCAGACAGATACTGGGGGCCTGGGCATGTTCTCCATGCAGGCTATAATGGAGAACATGCTAAAGTGTGCATAACTGTTTGGCCGGCCTGAGAGGGCCGATCAAAGCATCATGCGCACTTTAGTGTGCCCACCAATCCTCCCCTGCACTGTCAGCAGAGCAACCCCGCAATCATGCTCCAGCAGCAGGGAAGAATAAAATTATAATAACATCGTATTATTATCATTTTATTTTTCCTTTCTTTTACTGCTTCACATCAACAGTGGGGCGACTCTCCTCCGCCTTAGTGGAGGAGCAAAACCTGAACTGTACACTTGCACAAACCAAGGAGTTTCAGAGAATACTATTGCAAACTCATAGCCATGAAAAGCAAGAAGTGTTGAAGAAAACATGGACAAAACAGCAACCTCAAAAGCTGTCCAGGAACATCCAAAAACGGTTAAATTCAAACATGTGAATACACACAATTTCGGTGTAAGGCTAACAATTTTTATAGCTGAAAATAAAGCTTTATTGTATCTTTCTTTCACTTAAAATATCTTCCAATTCAATGCATGTAGACAGGGAAATAAATTCTACCCTGATTCTATCGCAACATTTTACTTTTTGTAATATTGGCATAAAAGTAAGACCGACTTTTTTTTTTTAAACTTAGATTTAAGAGGTCTATCCTTAAGGCCTTTTACAGTTGTATGCACATAGAAAAGTAATAACAGTGAGGAGAATATCTTTAATAAAGTAATTTTATATGATGAAGCTCAGGACAAGAATTTTTTAGCAAAGGAACATGTGTGAACATACCTGGTGCAGTAAAAGTGGCACATTTTCCACTGCATACTCTCTTCTCAGACAGCTTTCTAGCTCTCGCTGCATAACATCTGCCTGAACAATAAGAGACTTTGCCTCTGCCACCTGTAAACAAAGAGAGCATTAAGCAAAAACTGGGACTTCCAACACCCTGGCAACAAGCTCCATTGCCCCTTTATTTATAACAAAAAACCACAGAGACCCTTAGATGTTAATGATTCTGACGATGAATGAGAGTTTGCATTAGGGCGCAATTATCTGGCTAAAATAATGATACCCCAACTTATCCCACATCACAACAACCGTGTAACCCACTACACAGCCCTGATCAGTGCCTCTAGAGGGCCTAGACTATCGTCTGATGACATCCATTCAAGGAGGAAAAGCTTTCATTGTTCGCAGCCCCTATTTTGCATTCACTAACATATCCGGACTTGAAATGATCCTGGGGTAGTGTAGGAAGCTGGCCTTTCATATAAGATATCAAAAGGAGATATATTGTGTAAAGAGTCCAGGGGTTCCCTCATGAGTGGACAGGGGCTTGCTATGGCAATCCCAAAGTGCTCTGCCCGGGGGTAGTGTGATCAAGCAGCCTTAGGCTTAACAAAGAGGAGTGCAAGACATCTGAAAATGCATATAATGGTCAACAAATGAGACACATGACTTGAGAAGGAGATCCATACCAAATTATAAATATAGCAAGTATCTTGGGGCGTGGCTACGGCGCGAAGTGGAATGGTTGCCTGCTGAGGGAGCTCCACATGCCGGGCTGCATTATACGACGAATCCCACAGTTTATCCCCCCTTGTGCGGCCTGAAGTTATTTGTGGCAGTGGGGAAGCATTTTTTTGCACGTCTGGTGCTACTGAAGGAGTTCCTTGAGCCCTGGATTTCATGCTTACCAGAGCAAAGAACTTGGACGGGCACCCGTGAAGGTGGTGGCCGCCCGCTTCGGAGCATCGCGAAGGCGGGGCCGCGAGACGGTGTGTGCGTAGGGAGACCCTGGGGCGCTGATCGGCCGAGGATGTGTCTGTTTGGATACCCCCCCTCTGAGGATTACACCTGCTGCATACCCGGCTACGGGTAGCGAGACCGGAGGATTCGTGGGAGATGCGGAAAGCTGTGGTGCGGAGACCGCGGCTGCCTGGACGCCGGTAGCTATTGCGGCGCGGCCCTTGGAGACGGCGCAAAGAGACACTGACAGGAGGAGTGTGGGATACCTGGAAGCCCAGAGAGGTGTGGTAGGTGGAGCTGAGCCTTAAGCGGCGTTGTGCTCGGGTTGGGGGGGCGGCTGAGCCTGGACGTCCCTGTGCACTGGTGCTGGCAGGGTCGGTCGGGCGGGATGCTGGTTGGGAGTCCTGTCCGCTGCCACGTTGTGAGGCACTTGTCATGCCGGTAGTCTGTGGGTGTAGAAGTGCTTAGGCGGCTGTCGCTGCGGTAGTCTGGGCTGCCTGGTGGCTGGACCCATCTGTGGCGCTGCTGGTGCTCAGGGCCTGTGGGCTGCGGGCTGGCCTGGGCTTTGAATGGGGGCTGTGGTGCTGCTCGTCCGTAGGGAAGACACTCTTGCTGGATTACACGGTCTCTAAGGAAAGGGTCATCTGAAAGTGAAAGAGCTGATGCACTCCATGGGCCTTGACCATATTGGGTGTATATTGCGGTGGCTAGTCTGAAGCTACCTGAGGAAGACTGGTGACATGCAGTGCTGGTACAGGAGCTACATCTGCTGCTGACAACCCTGCCGGATTTCTGGTTGTGGCGCATTGGCGTTTTGATCTGGGTACACCTGGTGACTGATAACCGCGCTGTCATACCTGCTGGCTGCGTGCTGTGGCTCTATCTCACTTTGCTGCTTGCGACCTTTGGGCCCTGATAGAGTGAGGGGAGGCATCATCTTACCATTTGTATACCACTGGTGCTGCACTGTTGGACGTGGTAATACTAGGTTGTTTGATCTGCAGTGCCTTCTGATCCATGCATTGGTAGTGCACTCTTTCATTATGGGCAAGCCTGACACTCAACAACCAAAAGTGCAGTTTGAGTCAAAGCGTAGCACTCATGCGGCCGAGGCCATGGGAGATCAGACACCGGCGCAAAGCGCTCCGGACACTGTGGAATCTCAGAAGGACGATACCAGATCCATCCTTCTAGGTGCATGTATTGGCAAATCCATCACTGGAATCAGTATAGGTTTACCAATAAAAGATGTTTGATACCAGACATCCCTATCTTCAGTGAATCCACCATGTAGCTGGGGAACTCATTTTCACCAGTGTCCTGCACATGTTTTAAAATGGTTTTCCTGGTCACTTGTAATGGCAGTAATAGGACTGACCAGCACAGGGCCATATCTGCTCATACAGGTATGCTCTCACGTGCAATATTCAGCACTCTGCCTTAGAGCCATCAGGCCTATTGAAGGAGTGACTTGCAAATAATATATGCAGCGTAGGGGGCCATGGCACACAGGGATGTGTGACATGTCATATTTTTACTTTTGCTTACACCAAGATACACAGCCTGCAATGGCAGCCTTTCATGTGCTTGGTGAGGGGCACCTTAGGGTGGCACAGTTCATGCTGCTGCCCTTAGGATCCTTCATAGATCATAATTAAGGCTCCCAGTTTTTATGGATTTTTACAGAAACATACAGACAATGTGTTTTCCGTCTGCATTTATTTTTAAAAGTGAATAAATACAGAAAATGGTGCTTCTTTTAAGTAATTCTCCGTGCAGTCTTTCATGAATTATAGGCCAACAGCTGAGCAGATGGACAGCAAGGAAAATTAAAAAACAGAAAACATTTCTTTAAATAACAGAATATGTCACATACATGTATGGTATAATGCTAGTATTTACCATTGGATGTACTGTTTTGTAATATTTGGCAGCTTAAATAGCTAAAAAACTACAGACATCATAGTATGAGTGCGCATCTATCAGTTAAATAGATACGGAAATGTACAGTTTTACAACTTCTTATATACGAAAAACACAACATAAATATGGATAAATACAGATAAAAATGGCCAAAAAATAAATATGGATAAATACAGACGGAAATGTCCCAAATATAAATACCATAAAACCAGGAGCCCTAATCATAATGGAGGTAGGCACTAAAAATAAAACCTCAAGGAAAATAATATTACATGAAATTATTTAAAATAGTTAAAAAATAAAGAAACAGAATTAATGTTAAAAAATGAAATAGAAAGTGGGCATATTTGTTATTTAATCCTAAATTATTTCAATAACCTTTAAATTTTTTGAAAAAAGTAACATTTTATATAAAAATATAATTACATTATTTTTAAATACTTCAATACAACACTTAATTATTATTAATGCATAATAAAAAAAAATCTTTTTTGTACTTTAGGTGGAAATTAATTTTTTTATCTACACTTCAAAATAAGATTATTTGCTTTAGTGTATCTAAATTAACATTTCATTCAAAATTAAGTTAGTAGTGCTGTAACTTTTTTGCATATATACATATATATGTAATTATACAAATTTATATATTCATTATTTGATATTAGTATTTAACAAAATTATTTATTATAAAGTTTGAAAAACTTGTTAATGTTCCCTATGCTTACGACAGGGAGATCTCCACCATGACTTTGGAGTCTCTCTATTGTAAAGGATGGAAAAAAGTAAAAAAGTTTATTTTACTCACAAAAAAAATAGTACTCCTCCATAAGCCCCTCACATTAAGTAGTAAGTATGCCCATTCACCCAGCCACTCCTCCTAACATTTCCTACTAAGTAGTAAATGCACATGTGTGAGAATCTCCCCATAGAAAGGATGAGAGTTGAAAGCGGAGATTTGCACTCGTAGGTCACAATTTAGTAGCACTTTAGTACTAATAAATGTAATACAAAATGTAGTTTGAGAAGAGCCCCCCCCCAAATCTTTAAATAATTTGTGACACTTTCTATGCACTAACAAGAGCCTCTGGGTCCAGTGTAAGATGGGCAAGATGTACAAAGAAGATTCTGTTGGGACAATGCCAGAGGTCTTATGCCTGTACCAAAGAGGAGCATAAGACTCAGAGTGAGGCACACAATTTGCCGTAAGGATACATTTTGATAGTCGCAGACAGTGTCCTCAAAGATATGAGACCCTCTGGTGTTTAAAAAGCATTATAGGTGACAGCTGATATGGTAATAAGGAGAGTTAGCATATCCCAGAGCAGGCCAGCAAAGGAAAGTGCACAGAAGGAAACAATTAACAGCATAGAAACTGAGGAAGACGTTGGGGTTGCAATACTGCAAGCAAGATCGGAACTCTGGGAAACATAGTAGCAGTTCAATAGCGTCAGAAAAGCCCATGGTTGAAAGAGCACTGCAGCCTAGAGGTGTTAACAGGAGACTATGATCTGCAGGAGACAATCCTTACTCTAATAGCTATGGAACTTTAGAGGACCTTCAACGTAAGATTGGCTACAGATTTTAACTTCAATCAAGGTCTGCAAGGATATGCGAGCAAAATAGGTTTGTTAGATGAGCATGTTTAGAGTCAAGTCAAGTCAAAAACCACTTTATTCGATTTAGTTAAAAATCATAAAAGCATACTACAGTCAATAAAAAAGGGCAATTTGATATCATAGAAGTTACATACAAAAATATCATTTATATACACAATTTAAAAACAGCTAAAAAAGAGAAGGTAATTGTTAGCCAAAATTACAGATACAAAGAACACATTTCCAAAGAGTACCCCCATATTATATTTTCAATCGCCTCCTCCTAATCCTAACCGCAGCAACAAGATAGTTTGCCACGCTGAACATGACCAGAGGTGAGTCCAACAGTTGGAGATACAACAGAGCTGGTTTTGCCTGAAGAAAAGCTTTATCCTTTAAATAGGGTACCAAATACTTCTGTCTGGGCATGTTATAAAAATAGCAAAACAGCATTAGGTGCATGTTATCCTGCAGTGAAAAATTATCACAATTGCACACAGGTGCATCCTCCTGCTTATACCAACCCTGGCTATCACTCAGAACCATATAGATCTGGTTGAACCGGAATTTTACTAGAAGCCATCTATGAAAAGGGATATTCACTGTAGCAAGGTACGGCTGAATATCTAAGCAAGTAATAGTCATGTAATGGGCTCTAACCGTAGGCTTAATAAGTTGCTCATCCTCTCTCTCCAGGGTCTTCAATTTGGGGAAATTGAGCTTGACCCAATCTAAGTCAGATTTCTTCAGACCCAAGGGGGCAGTAAATATCTCAGGGCGTCCTAATTCCAGAGAGCACCTATGGATATATGACAGCCAAGCAATGTTTTTGGATTTTTCCAGTTTTAAGCAGTCCAACAGTATTTTATGGTTTAGACCTAAGTTATTATTGGTCCAAGTCCTAATCCATAGGAGAATAGGTGCCATTAAAAGGATATCGGTGATATACCCTAAACCTAACTCCTGGTGAACTGAGAATGTGGCTGTCGATTGGGGGAGTCCTAGTATGGCCCGAAGGAACTTATTTTCCTCGCTTTGGATCATTTCTGTATTCACATAGCCCCACAGACCTGAACCATACCTGGCTATTGCCAGAGTTTTTGCCCTATACAAGCTTAGTAAAGCACCGCTCGGCTTCCCTCCAAGTCTCCTAGAAAAACTTAAAATAGCATTTGTCGAGCTCCTCACCGCTTTAATCTTGGCTGTAATTTGAGGTAACCAACTGCCCTTTATATCAAAAATCACACCAAGATAAGTAAAAATTTTGACATTAGTGATCACTTCACCATTACAATAAAACGATTTGGTATTGTTTTTAGCAGCCCCAAAAGCCATAACATGGGATTTAGAATGGTTTACCACTAAGTCAAGTGAGGACATAAACTCGCTAAATGCGTTTAAAAGTCTCTGCAAGCCCAAATGTGTCCGAGCGATTAATGCAGCATCGTCTGCGTACAGGAGAACGGGAATGCGAGTATCCCCTGCACGCGGTGTATCCAAGGTAGCAGTTAAGATGTTTTTCTCCAATGAGTTTATGTAAAGAGTGAACAGCATGGGGGCAAGGATGCAGCCCTGCCGTACACCCCTGCTTGATTTAAACCAGCCTGTGCGGTTACCTTCTTGGTCCATTCTAATCGATGCCTTTAAATCTTTATGAAGTTCAGCCAAAAAGCGCACAAGAGGAGGATCAAGACCCAATTTCAGCAGCATGGTCCACAGCCGAGCTCTGTTGACTAAATCAAAGGCCGTGGACAGGTCCATAAATGCGACAAAAATTGACCCCTTTGATACCGTTGAATATTTAGAAATTATCAGATGAAGAGCATGTTTAGAGAAAAAGGATTTGTGAACAACATTGCTAAAGGAGCATGTGGGGAGACAGAAACTGCAATGTGGTATCTGAGTCTGGTGAAACATAATTTAAGAAGAGTATGCAGTAAACCTGATCATACCGGATTATATAATATATAAATGCTTGTTTAGGGAGGATGAAGGAATTTGTAGTGCTAGCTAGACCGCTCACCACGCGGAAAACTGGATTTCTAGACACATGAGGGGTAACTGCACAGGGTATAAAAAGAGTGATTCTATCAAAAAAGTTATTTAGATGGAAAATATAGCTGGATACTGATTAGTGTAGAGTACATCCAAGTAAAATTCTTTCAAAATGCACTGCCCTCATTTTTTAAATGTGCATATGGGAAGGTCGCAGGTGGTTGGTGCTACCGTCGAAACTTGATAGTAGCACAAGAGTTTTCCACTCCTATTGTTCTTTTGAGTGATAGCCCTAGAAATGGTTACATGACTCTTGTTTAATAGATACAGAAATTACATCTGAAATTGCCTCCACAAGACTTTGTACACTCTGCCCAACTCTGCACTAGTCCAAACGACCCTTATGGTGATTGGTTGTAAGTCAACCTTATAGACCAGCTACCCTAGGGGTAGCATGGACAAAAGCAGTCTTAGGCTAAACTCAAGAGGGCATGTGAAGCCAGCTGTTTTACCATATGCAATCATTTTAACATCAAATGAAAGGACACCACACAAGTTATATATTATAAAATATATGTATTTATTACTAGAATAATCCCCTGAACTCTTTATGAGGACAGAAGCACAAGCGTTAAACAAAGAACTTCATATGACATACAAAAGTTGCACAATTATGGATAGGCGGGGTGGCCCGTCAAACCATATATTAAAATAGTGGTATAAGAACCACGTCATGAACAATGGTAAGGCCTAGGGCCTTGAGAATAGCTGGGGCTACACTGGACTAACGAAGGTTAGGTCGGGGGAGGCCCACAGGATACGGTTGCAGTGTTTATAGGCAACCGTGTGCACCAATAGAAGTCAATGGTGCTTAAAAGTTAGAAAGTTACTGATTTAGAAGTCTTCCGACTGGACTAGAACTTAACCACTTAAAACTAGGACACTAGAGGTGTACACCACTACAGGCGCACTGGAGTACTCTCGTTACCTCACCCACAGGAAGCGGGTGCATAGGTGTCAAAGTGCGTCAGGTTTCGTCGTGGAGTTCTATGGAGCCTGGAGGAAAAGATGCTGCAGGCGACCAGGAGAGAAGAGTCCAGTTGGATCCAAGGGAGGATCGAAGATGTAGAGTACTTGAAAGCAGAGGGGACAGAGTCTGGGTCACTAGCCAGTGAATAGGTTGGAACCAAGAAGGAACCAGGCGATGTTGGGTTGCGATCAGGTGATGTTGTGAAGCTTGTCTCCGCTGCCACGTGGACCAGGAAGGATCGATGATGACCAGGAGGTGGACACGGACTGTCCCATGAAGGCTCTCGCTGTCGGCGGTGTCGGTTCTCAAATCGGAGTCAACAGGCCTAGGCAAATGCAACCCACGCAGGAATCGAAGATGGCTTCTGGATCAGACCGGCAAGGTCTGATGGGCTGCTCCTTTTCAGGGGAGCAAGGACCAGTCTGGAGCAACCAGAACAGCAGTGTATCACAGTGGATCACAGAACCATCCTCCTGAGAGGGCTGATCCTCAACCTGGGGCAAGGGGGAAGGCACTGCCTTAACCCTCTTGCTCTTTTTCTTGGGTTGTGTCTGGTCTATAGTTTCCAAATCCAGCACAGGTGCAGGTAAGCACTTTTTGGCCTGTGACCTGGTCACAGCAAGGACATGTGCTGAAATACCTTGCATCTCTGCATGAGTCCTGTACTCCACGTCTGACCATACTGAGTCCTCTAGATCATTGCCCAAAAGACATTCAACTGGGAAGTCTGCACTTACCACAACTCTTTTGAGGCCAGTTACACGTCCCCAGGAGAAATTAACAATTGCCACACTATGGAGAGTAGTGACATTGCTAGCATTGGTCACTAGGCAATTATCACCCAGTACACTTTTTCCAGGGTCCACAAAGTTAGGTGTCACCATAGTGACACTGGCACATGTGTCCCTGTAGGCCTGAGCCACTTTATCATTAATCAAAGGTGTCTGCCTGTACTTGCCCAAATTATTGGGACTCATAGTAGTGGACATAGCCATGTCCACATCACAGATCAAGACTGCCTGAGTAGGAATTCTGACTAAGCCAGACTCCATCTCAGTACCCATGGTTAACCCCACTATAGCTTCAGTTTGGGGCTGCCACTGCTGACTGTACTAAGTGATGCAGTTGCCTTAGGGGCTGCAGTGGCAGGGGCTGTACCTTTCTCAGTGCACTCACTAAACCAGTGAATACTGACTAACAGTAATTACACCAAGGTTTCTTTGGGCCATCATTCTTCTTCTTTTTCTTTCCAGTTTGGGACCCCCCCCCCTCATTAGTAGTATTTTGGGGGCCTGAAGAAGACTTCTGGTCTTTTTTTGTTCCTGGTCTCCACCCTTCTGGTCTGCCTTTTTCTAATCACCTCCATGGTTCTGGGGTTTCTGCTTAACCCTGGTTCTGACCCATTTGTCCGCCTTCTTTCCCAATTCTTGGGGAGAGGTCAGATCTGAGTCAATCAGGTGTTGGTGCAACAACTGGTTCTGACAATTATTAAGGATTTGCTCTCTCATGATAAAATTATACAATCCTGTACAGTCCTTAACTTTACTACCAAGCAACCAACCTTCCAAAGCCTTAGTGGCACAATCAACAAAATCAGTCCAGTCCTGAGTCTGAGCTTTTTGGGTATCTCTGAACAACAACCTGTATTGCTCACTGCTTAGGCCAAACCCCTCAATAAGAGCACTCTTCAGGACAGTGTAGTTTTTAGCATCCTCAGGTCTAACAGTGAGGAGCTTGTCTCTTCCTTTCTCTGAGAAGGAGAGCCACAAGATTGCTGCCCACTGATCTTAAGGAACCTGCTGTACCATGCAGGCTCTCTCCAGAGCAGTCATCCATTTGTGGATGTCATCCCCATCTCTGTAGGGGGGGCACAATCTTACCCAGGTTTCTATGATCATAGGACCTGTCTTTATCCTTAGGGATACTACTGCCACCAGTGGAATCTAATCCACTTAATCTTTGTTCCCTTCCTAAAGCAAGTTTAGCTTGGGCCAGGGCTGTTTCCTCTTTCTCTATCTGTAGTTGGACAGCTCTCATCCTAGCCTCATGCTCTTTTCTCTGGGGGGGGGGGGGAAGGGTGAAAGTCATTCCCCTTTGAGAACCCCTTGAGGCATTAGAGTGGTTAGATTCCCTGGTAGGAGATCTGTTCCTTTCTATTGCCTGGGTGAAGCCTACTATTAGGTCTGGATGGGTGAAACCCTTCTCCATTCCCACCAATAGAAGTCAATGGTGCTTAAAAGTTAGAAAGTTACTGATTTAGAAGTCTTCCGACTGGACTAGAACTTAACCACTTAAAACTAGGACACTAGAGGTGTACACCACTACAGGCGCACTGGAGTACTCTCGTTACCTCACCCACAGGAAGCGGGTGCATAGGTGTCAAAGTGCGTCAGGTTTCGTCGTGGAGTTCTATGGAGCCTGGAGGAAAAGATGCTGCAGGCGACCAGGAGAGAAGAGTCTGGTTGGATCCAAGGGAGGATCGAAGATGTAGAGTACTTGAAAGCAGAGGGGACAGAGTCTGGGTCACTAGCCAGTGAATAGGTTGGAACCAAGAAGGAACCAGGCGATGTTGGGTTGCGATCAGGTGATGTTGTGAAGCTTGTCTCCGCTGCCACGTGGACCAGGAAGGATCGATGATGACCAGGAGGTGGACACGGACTGTCCCATGAAGGCTCTCGCTGTCGGCGGTGTCGGTTCTCGAATCGGAGTCACCAGGCTTTGGCAAATGCAACCCAGGAATCAAAGATGGCTTTTGGATCAGACCGGCAAGGTCTGATGGGCTGCTCCTTTTCAGGGGCGCAAGGGCCAGTCTGGAGCAACAAGACCAGCAGTGTAAATTTGAAGGATTGTCATCACAGAGGCCACTAGCCAACGGGCAAGTGACCGGACAACGCATCGAGCAGGAAAAATGCAAAAAGGCCCCACGCAGCACTCCATGAGTGTGGAGAGGTGATCTTTGGTGCAAAAACTGCTCGGGCTGGGGCTTCTCAATCCCCAATGCACAGCTTCGAGGGTGCCTCGGTAGGTGCAGAGGAAGCACTTCGTTGGCTTTCCAAGATGGCCGGTCCCGTGTCTCACGTCACCTCCACGGGTCTCAGCTTTGCTGGGACTGTGGATCGGGCTGCTGGAAGTCTGGGAGTCCAGGTCTTGTCGGTCTCTGTCGTTCGAGCTCCGGCGGGAGAAACAACAAAGAAAACCTTTGAGCGCTGATGGTATCTGCTTGTGCATGGTGGTCACTCCTTGACCACAAGGGAGATTCTTCAGCCTTCTACGTTGAGTAGGATGTCGAAGGGTCCAGAGTTTTGTGTCAAAGTTTCAGTCAGGATGATCTAATGTCTATGGGCACAGCTCCTACCTTAATTCCAAATCAAGGGGCTGGATCTCCTGCTAGGTCCCTCCTATGGGTGGGACCCAGGAAGGAGGTGGTTACACCCCTTTCCCTTTGTCCAGTTTCGCACCAGAGCTGGGGCTGGAGTTCCCCAGCACCGGTTTGAACTGGACTTTGCATGGGACACCTTGTGTGCCCCAGGCAGTGTCTAGTTTCATTCAGGCCTCCCTGCCCCAATCCACTATCTCCTGTCTGGGTGATACTAGCACCTCCCTGTGACAGGAAACCTTTTGTCCAGGCCTCCCCTGCCGGAGTTTCGGTCAGCAGCAGGAGGCCAGATTTGTGTCTGAGGCAGCAGCATCCATTTTGTGATGCTGAGGCTCTGGTTAGATTTAACTGTGTTTAAGGAAAGTAACATGTCTTCTCCCTCTAGAAGGGTGGAATGCTACCCCCGTCGCCAGGACTGGCGAGGGGGTAGTATTCCAAAGCGTATTACACCTTACACGACATGTTTTGATAAAGCCAAACCATAGATAGCATTTAACTGCGAGGTTCATAATGCACTTAAGAGTATATGGTATGGCAATATCCCGGAACAGCTTTAAGGGCATGGTTCCAAAAGCTGCAGACAGACTCAGCTCATGCTAGAGCACCATCTCACATAAAACCAAGCACTCTGCCTCCAGGATTGTTAAGGCCTGCAATAGGAGTGACTTATAGGTGCATATGTGTCCAGATATAGGTTTAGACATAGGTATACTATATTTAAGCAAGGGGTGATTACACCACCTTGCCCCAGCTGAGTGATCAGCCAGTTGTGTCAGTTTGGATGGCCAGCCAGGGGTGGAAAAAGTTATACTGCAGCTCCTGGTAGGCCTTGGATGCACCTATTCCCTGGATACCTCTAGTACACTGTGCATGGGCTGATAAGGTGACCCAATACCCAATTGGAAATGTACCTAAAGTACATGGTTGTGAATTTAGAGAGAGAACAGCCGGGCTGTGGGTCTGATTAGCAGGCCCCCAGCCACATTAAGTCGAAAACCAGTGAAGCAAAAAGCAAAAAGTGGGGTGACCATAGGATAGCAGACCCTACTCTCCTACACCAGAAGCAGCAATCTGTCTGGCACGTAGGAATACTCTATTACACAGATTTGCACACTTGTTAGGAAGCACAAAACAATGCTCATCTGGTCAGTGTCTCCTGCTCTTGAGGGCAGTCGAGGTCTGTGCAGGTACACGCAGTGGAGTGGTAGGGAGTGGAGGGGTGGGGTGGGCGGGGAGAAGTCGACAGGACACAAAATAGCATGTATTTATTTAATTTCCCCTATTCCGTCATCCGTTGACTTCCACTGCCCCGCCCCACAGTGCTTACCTGCACCGGCCGCAGCTGCATGAGTGTACAGAGCAGTGGCCATATATGTTTTACTGGACAGGGCAGAAATCTGGGGCTTGGGGGACACTTCGCAGTCAACCATTACGGAAAATGTATTTGTAAGATCTATCCTGACTGTCCCAGTGAGTACACCACTTAAACCCCTAAAACGGGACCTGAACCATAATTGGATTGACCATACTGCCCCTCATAAAATCTTGACTTATTGGATCAGAATCTAGACAACCCGGGAGTTACCCCCCTATAAACTTGTGCTTCAGGAGTTAATATCTCTAGACAAGTGCTGCAGCACACCATGGCTGGAAGCTGTGAAAACCTTATGCAGCACGCTAAAGCTGGCGGGCGTGTGGGTAGATCCCAGCAAGATGAGAAGTAAATCAGCCAAGAGGAATTTACTGGGATTATGTCCTCAGGATGGTATGGTGCAAGGTGAGGCTTGATGGGTTTATGGATAAAGATCTAACTCACAAATGCACCTTGCGCTTTGAACCATTCCTTAATTGAATCATCCCTTCCGTTGCAAAGTCCTTGTATATTCGCTTTCCAGTAGGTACTTTACCACTCAGGGCTTTTAACTCGAAGTGGTGCAAGGTGGGGGTGGGGGGGGTGGTAGGGGACTGCCCTTTCTGTCCTAACTGAAGCACATTTCCTATTATTCTGTCAGAAGTAGAAAACACCAGTTCTAGGTGGATCCTTCCATTATGCCGTGATATATATAGGTGAAAAGCAGTGCATGCTAGCTTTGCGTATATTAACAAGTCGAAACGTTAGAGCCCATTGTGTTTCCTCTTTCAAGATTTCATAAGTGGACTTGGTCTGTCAAAGCAGCGGTGTTGCAGGTCTGTGCTAGAGATATTATAACTATAATTCTTCCCTGCCAGGGCACCCGCAGGCTTGATTAGAAATGGTGCCATCGCTCCTAACCTGCACAACCTATACTATGGGCACTAAATTCCCTTTATTTAATGATTTTTTAAATCTATTTATTGTCAATTAGGCTTTCGCCTGGGGCACTGCTCTAATAGTAACTGTATCTGCTGCTAGGTATCATTCAAACTGAGAATTTTCCTTGCTATTTCTCAAAAGATAATGTCTGTTATCTGTTTTACACATTTTTTTGCCATGGGGTTTTAATTGCTAGAAATTGCTTTAGCTTTTATACAAATGTTTTAAATCTAGGCACGCTGCTATTACTCAACTATTAGCACTTTCTAATGAGAACTGTCACTGATTTTAGGATCTCCATTATCTTCATATTTTTAACTTGTGTTATTGATTTTAAGAGCTGTTCCAAATGTGATGTGTTTGTAATTTCTAAGGTTGTTCTGCATCTGAAATAAATTAATTAGGATGTGGCTATTTGAATAATTGTTAAAATGATGGAACTGATACTCCTTTGCTGTTTGTAGACATTCACTTTGAATTAAAAGCGTGCTATTACCTTTGTTTACTATGGTAACAAGTGAGCATTTCATTTTTCATAACACATTTGCTCAATCTTGAATTCATCTTGCATAATCACCTTCTATTTTTTCGGCAAGCTTCATCTAATTCAAATACAAGCATGTGGTTTGGTCCTTTATTTTTATCAAAGCTCAGAGAACTTGGTTTGTTTTTCATGCTCCATTGTTATTACATTGTATTGTATTGTATTGTATTGCCGCGTTCATATAGCTCTTACTACCCCTTTGTTAGGCACGGAAACACTTCCCTGCATGAGTAACACACTACAGCATGTAGGGTGTGTGGCTGGAAGGATGTTGTTTTTGTTTTGATTGTTCATTGGAAGTGTTTCCATGTAGTGCGTGATGACAACCGAGGTGTGGTTATCATGTCATGTGACTCAGCGAGTGTGCACTTGAGTTCCCCAAAAAAGTGTCCCATAACTATCGTTTTAAAAACATACAACTGCACATCCTACACCGCCCCTACATGACCCCCGAGAAGCTCCAATATTACTATCCAGACCCACACTTTACATGCTCAAGATGCCCAGAACGAAATGCATCCTTCTTTCATATGTTTTGGGACTGCCCTGGGCTCCGGGTATACTAGACCAAATTCCACACCACCCTTCTAACAGTCAAAGGGCTTACTGATATTAACACGTGGGATGGCTGCACATTAGGCATCACCAGACGTATTAAGCACCAAAAGGTAGAGTTACGATTCGCGTCCCTGGTGCTACTACTTTATTATTATTAATTATTATTATTATTATTATTAAATTAAATTTATAAGGCACACAGCTACCCAAAGGTTTCCCAGTTGCTACTGGCTAGAAGATGCATAGCAATGGACTAGAGGACACCCGAGGGACCGCCGGTAGCGGTCTGGATGGGGGCGGTCAACAAATGGGGCACCTCGGAGGAAGAGGTACTTTGATCGGAAGAAATAAAGGGTCACCGCAAACACCCTATCTCCATGCAGTGGGCCATCCTACTGCACTCCTTTAAGCAGGATACAGAGGCGCCATTATCACAAACCCCTGGCACCCCCATAGCTGAGGGGATACAAGGTGGAGACCTCATAACAGTAGAAGTACAGAGATTTAAGGCTTAAAACTACAGAAAGGCAGCATTTATAACACCCCCGGATTGACATCCCCGTCCCCTCACCCCCAACCACAAACGCAGTCTCCAGCCTAGTTAGAACGCTCAGCTTTCCTGTCCCTCTTAAATGACAGTGTCCTGGTTACAGTGTACCCCAGTTAAAGTCATCCCCAGTTGAAGAGTTCCATTTGTTATGACGAACACAACTAGATCTTGATCACAGTACTAGCGCCTGGCGTTTAGTTCACAGTACATACTATAGGCAATCACCTGCAGGCGTAATTCTCGCACCAGTAGGCTTTCCCATGTCACCTGTGATAATAAGTAATTGAGGAAAGTGTCAAAAACTGAAGTATGAATTGCAAAACGACTTGTATTACTATGTGTGAGATGACTAATCCTGAAGTAAATACACTTTATGTACTGTTTGGAAAATTAAGAAATACCAATAAAAATGATTTTGTAAAAAGAAAATGAAACTCAGCGAGTACCAGTGTGTTGGATGATGAAGTGTAAGAGACAGAATCACATTTTTATGATTTTCAGCATGTTGGTATCTTTGAACAACTCTGCAGGTCCCGTTATGGTACTTCATATGATATCTTGAGTTTAGCAGGTTACTCCACTGGATTATCCAATCTGAGATTTTGTGTATGGTTGTGGTCCTGAGCTGGCATAGTTGGATGGGAGAAGTGGAGAGATCTGTTGGGATGGACATTTTTATTACCATTCCATGTCTCACTGTATATGTGAGATGTAAAGAAGTGGTCAGATCATATATAAATGTTAGACCTGCTGTGAATGGACTATATTAATGTCCTCTGAAATTGTCCAGTACTGTGTGACAGATCGCTTCAGTTAATCTATGCCTGTTCATTTGGTGATGGCTGTTTTTTTTGGCTGTACAGTGTGGGTCATGAACAGCCCGCATAGCTGTTATATCTTATATCAATTTAAAAGGCATATGTTATAAATTATTGAGGACTGCTGAGTATTACGGTTTTAGCGTTATTGTGGGCCATAATTGTTCTATAAGGAAGTATATAACTATATAATGTCACAGCAAACAATACTTCAGCCTTTTTTTGCTTTCTTGAATAACAACAGCAGTTTGCTGGCTAAGTTGTTTGTAAATTGTTGGTCATAAGCTGCGAATTACGCTTGAGGTTGCGACTGCGTTCTGGGCTCTCTTGCTGGGATGAAGGTAGTGCATTTATCTAGGAAATGCCCATGTTTTTAACTGTTTTCCGAAATTAATGTGCTCTAGGATGCTTCTAATGCTGGCTGGTAGTACAATCCAGAGATTGGCGGCTTGTACTGAGAAAGCTCTGCCTCCTACAGATTTTCTATTGTGAGGTGATATGATAAGTGGCGCAAGCCTGGAGCGCAGTGTTCTGCTTGGTTTGTATTGCATGAATTTAACTTATAGGTATAGCAGTCCTTTTCCTTGGGAGACTCTACGGACAGTGATAAGTGCCTTGAACATTGGCCTTCTAGGTACAGGTAGTCGGTGGACCGACTGAAGGACTGGAGTCATGCGTTTTCTTGGGTGACTGAGCCTTGCAGCAGCATTTTGAATGATTTGCATTTGTGGATGACTGATGTAGGTGAACCAAGGTATATGATGCAAGGATGGATTGCTATTTATGTTGGTAAGCAAGGTCTGGGAAGATCCAACATAATGTTTTCATTGTGTTGAAGGCACTCTTGGTGATATTGTTAAAATGCGGTATAAGAAGAGGTCTGAATCCATGGTTACACCTAGGTTTCTCTTCATATTATCAGAGCGGTTTCAAGTTCTTTAGACCATATGGAGGTAATCTAGTAGGTATGCCATTGTCCTCATGCCATATTCTCTGTCTTTGACGTATTGACGGATTATTCATCATACATATGTTTACAGCACAAAGGCAGTCGCCAAGTTTTGAATTGTAGAGGTCTTCAGTCCTATCCATAGCTGTAACAGGTGAGTTTGTATGACTTAATACGATTTGGTAAGGGTGTTAGGAAAATGTTGAGAGATATTGTGGACCCTGAGGAATGCCACATTGTTGTGTATGAGGAGGTGATGTGAAAGGGGGTGGATAGAATCAATCTATTTTAAAGCATTTTCTTGCATTCCAAAATAGTGACGTCTTTGCAGTAGTATTTGGTGGTGGACAGTGTTCACCGCAACTAATAAATCCAGGCCCTCGACAGCAGCAGACTCGACTACTGAAACGCCCTCAACCTGGGAGCCCCGGTCAAGCTCAAATGACTACAACACATCCAAAACACCTCGGCACGGCTGATCCTCGACGTACCCTGCCACAGCCACATCACCCCCCACCTGAGAAACCTGCACTGGCTCCCCGTCAAGAAGAGGATATCCTTCAAGCTCCTCACCCACGCAGACAAGGCACTCCACAAGAGCGGCCCAGCCTACCTCAACAGACGGCTCTCCTTCTACATTCCCAACCGCCAGCTATGCTCCCCTGACCTCTCACTCGCCACCGTCCCGAAGAACAACCACCGGTGGAAGATCCTTCTCCCACCTCGCCGCCAAGACATGAAACACCCTTCCACTGAGTCTACGACAGACCCCAGACCTGCTGACCTTCAGGAGGATACTCAAGACCTGAATGTTCGATCAGTAGCGCCCCCCCCCCCCATGCGCCTTGCGACCCTCGCGGGTATGTAGTGCACTTTACAAATGATTGATTGAGTGATTGATTGAGAAGCAATAAGGCAGCTACTCCATTTTTGACCACTGTGAGTTTTAGATAATCCCAGACAGATTTGATGGCTTAGTCTGTGCCTCTGCTTGATCTGAAAAGGGACTACTGGTCTGACAGTAAGCCATTATCTTTGGTAAAGTTAGAGAGTTGAGTAAACACCGCTTTCTCAAAAATGTTTCCTAAGAATGGTCCATTTGATATGGGCTTGTAGATTGCTGAATCAGATGGGTCTAGGTGGTTAATAGTATAAACTGCTTTATTCCTCACTGCACCAAAGGCTTGTTGTAGCTATACTAATCGCTCTATCAGAAGTCAGAATAGAGCAGAGGGTCAACCTCCCTACCTCCCTGTTCTATGCTGCCTTTTGCCAAATAGACTCCTATTCCTAGACATGCTGCACTGCACAGAGCATGTACCGCATGTCTATGGCTTTTGCAAATGTGTGAGAGGGCTTATAATGAAAGACACCACATACATTAGCAATCCATGGAGTCCTGCAGATGCCTCTCACCTGTGCTGCTGACATGCACTTGTTGCAATGTTGCTAGCACAAGTCAAAGAAATGAAAACTAACAACCATACAGATCTGACAGGTCATTTTTTTACATTTTAGGAGCACCAGCAGCCTCTCCCTCATTCTCTGTGTGCGCTGGAGATGGCGGGGCGCACTCCAGTGCCCCCCTATGCATCAGCTGCCACCGCTGATATGACTCTATCCCTCCTCCAGACACAACACACAGACGAACATAGGCACCACCCATGAGAGGACATCAATTCCTCTTTTACCGTGACCTCTAGGGCTGCTCCGGAGGTTCACTTCTACAGTTTTCATTTATTTTCTTGTCAAGCGATCCTACACAAGGGCTGTCTCTCCCAAATAATGGAGCTTAGGAGTTTACAGCAAGCAGATGTATGCCTGAACATGCCACAGGGGGGGATTTGCCCCCAAGTTTGAATTCTCAATGATGCCAAATTTGACACCTGACAGAGTTGGCAAATCAAGGCTTGATCTGGTTCTCTAACATAGCTGCAGCCTACCTACCATGATTACCACCCACACAAAGGGGATTTTTCACTGAATGTGCTTCCAGCAACACAGCAGGAGAACATACAGAGAAACTGTGCAAAGCCAACTGTCTCACCGTGCCTTGGTGGTATGATGAACTGGCCAATATTTATTTTGTATTTAAAATACTATTCCGAAAGTTGTTTTTTTTGTTTTTGAAGCAGCACAAAATCAATCTCTCTGAAACACTGGTAGTTTTTCCGGAGTGTTGGCAGGTTTTTTCCAAAGAGTTTGGAAACCTTGATCGCATGTGGACCCCAGAAGAAAACAATATAGCAGAGATATTGTCAGACGCTGCTTCCTTAATATGGCGTGGATTCCAACAGAAGCAAAGGCTCACCAATCAGAAACAACAATTCCCCCACCTCTTAATGTGACAGGTGACTAGAGTGTAAAGTAGATGGTATTTGCCGATTTTTTACACATACCCCATTACCAGCCAACTCTAAATGAAGCCCTAAGTAGGACGCGTATACAGCATAATATAAATATAGGGGTCTCTAGGCGCTAGGGTGCTTGTCGTTATTAGGCAAAGAGAAATCATTCCGGGAACAAGATTGCCTTGAACATATTGTGCAACTATTGGTAAAGAAGGCTGAGATCGTCCCCTGAAGATGGTTGCTAAATGTAAATGTAAATGTAAATGTAAATCTAAATCTAAAAGACCCTTCTCGCTCTAGAATAGCAGGACTTCCATTTTGGAACCATTGTAACAAGTTGAGATGCATTCAGGTATCTATCACTGATCGGTAGAATAATAAGGGCCTTAGTTTGGTGAATGAGCTACTATATCACAAACGTGGCATATGTCCTGTCTGCCATAATACAAGTGCATTATAGCATCTAGATCATGTAAAATATAGGATGCGATATCGGCCATGAGTATCCCACCCACATAATTCTAAATAAGGCCCTAAATTCTCTTATTGGTTAGAAGACATATCCACACTAATCAGGCAATGGGCATGTAGGATTTTTACCTCAGTGTTTATAGAGGGCAGACATAGATGTTAAACATGACGGATGTAGGGAGATGTGTGTTGCCTATTAATGTGAATACCTGAGTGTGACATTGATTATATGTCGCCCTCGGGCCTTTTACAAATAATGTTCTATGGGTAGGGTGTGAGAGTAGTGTTGGTTTATGCAGCACTCGTGTTGTTATCATATAATGCATGTTTGCAAACTGTAATATCAAATGACTCTTCCTTGTAAAACGGTACGTCGCACTTATCGTTGCCATGTTATTGTTAAAGGGAGCGGAAGCATAGGATGGAATGCAGGGAGGAGATAAAAGAGTGTGGGGAAGGTTTGTTGAGATTCATAGACTGGATCGGGATTGTACATGAAGGACTTTTTTTGCAGATAAAAATTCCTTTGCACCAGAAGTTCCTTGGCACCAGAAGTTCCTTGGCTCCAATGAATCATTTAGTTCAGTGACATTATCAGCTTATCCTATAATCCTTTTAACACAATCCTTTCAACTGTGGAAGATGAAGAGTAGTAAAACACGACATGAACACTGTTTGACAATAATGTTAACAAGCATTGCCATAGCCAATAGGTCTCGCCTTTGGGACCTTGTAAGTGTTTAGCCGTGCAGCACATTATAGAGACAATAAAAAAAGACTGGCCATGCCTTAAAGGGTATTTACAAGGAATTTGTATTTATGTAGCACTGACACCCCCAGACGAGGCGTTGAGACGCTTTAGCATGCTGATCCAGAACCCGAAATAACTGGGTAGTAATGGTTATTCTTGTGCTGTCAAGGAAGCTGCTCCTTGCTCTTACTCCAGTTACTTGGTTGTAACATTAATGATTTCGGTATGATAATTGTTGGGGTATGTGGGAAGCAAATCGTGGATGGAGTGACTAAACATATTGTTAGGATGTAGGGATTTATTTTCAGAACGAGAGATTAAGGCATGCGGTGTACCGTGTACTCCGGGAGCATGCATACGGTGAAGGAGAGGGTTGTTGAAAAAAATAAGGAGGGTTTAAGTCAAGGTCAGATTTTCACGCAGTGTGTACATACATTGTGGACTGTGGTTATTGAGACAGTATGTAATCTGTGGACGTATAAACAGAGTCCGATGTTTCCAACGTCCAGGTCACAGGGGCCTCTTTCAGAATAAGGCGGGGGAGGGAAAAAGCAAAAGTCAGCAAAAAAAAGTTATCCGGTTCCAGCTGCACGTGATCACGCTGTGAAGAATTTCCAGCCTTGCCAGGAAATTGATTTAGCTAAATTTGTCTGAGATTTCATGGCAGAAAAACACTTTCTTTCTGTACAGCTGTGTTGTGCAGACAGACATCGCTTCCAGTGACGTAAAATGGCTTGTTGTGAAATGTCCTGGGTTTTGGCTTTAAAATACCGGGCACCCCACATACAGGATTCTCAATGAATAACACTTATGAACTCCGTGGTTATCATGAAAACCTGGCATGAATATTGTCCTCCTGGAACTAATCTGGACACAGACGCTAAGCTTGAAATTGCCAACCCAAAAAACGTATCTCTCAAAGACCTTCAACAATCACAGTAGTGGTTCGCCCCTCCCCTACCCTCCTTGTTTTCTTTAATTACTAGCTGGATGGCCATTATTATCATTTACAGACGGCTATGAATGCTCCTCCCCTCTGCTGTATAGCATTTTAGGACCCTAGTGTAATTTTCCTGATTCATGCCCTTATATAGGTATAAATCACCTTGTCCTTCTATGGGCATTGAAATCATAACCATATTTAGACATAGTCCATGCAGTCCAAATACAGGCATGGATACTTCCACTAGTTCCAAAAATCCACAACGATTTCTAGGAAAACTTGGCTTCAGCAGTCCGGGACTTCTCCTTGCTTGAATATTGATTTGTCCTAGAACCCATGGAGGTTTCAAAGAACTTCGACTCTTTGATGACGGGATTATGTCCAACTGTACGTCAAATTTAGCACCTTCGAGGTATAAATATGCCCACACTTGCCCTAGCAAACACACGGTGGTTTGGAGCAGTTCGACTATCTACTTGCCCGACGCATCTCGCTACAGCAAGTGCCGAAGGAAGCTGACCCTCCAACAGACACACTGAGAGAGACGCTGTCTTTTCTCTTGCCGAGAATTCCAGCTCCATTGTTTCCAAGCTCCCCTTGTGGGGTGTTGGGAAATCCGAGTACGGAGACAGAGAGATACCAGACCTCCTTCATTCTAAACCAAGATACGGAGCTGATTAGCCCCTAAGAGAAATCTTGGATAGATTCTTGGCAAAAGAATACTAAACTTATGCTACACCACACTTACTTCTTCTCTCATACTAAACTTAGGTTAGGTACATAAGGGTAGGCGTTTTTTAGAAGCGCCAGTTGAGTACTTTTAGTCTTAATTTATTCATGTATGTATTTTATGGCTTAGAAACCATACCATGCATTTACAGTATTATTTTATAATACTCTTCTTGCTGTACACATTATACTTTACAGCCAGTATTACGATTGTAGCTGTCCATTTCTTCTGCATGAGAAAGAAGACTGTTCAATAAATACTTTTATTGAAAACGCCCGTCTCTCTATTTCTCTGCACCTCTGATGAAACGAAGCATGCACGATTGATTGAGTAAAATATCTATCTACGACTCTGAAGATACGTTTTATCTTGGGGAAACAAGTTGTCATGTTTATGCAGTTGTCAGAAACAAATCCCTTCTTGTTCATTCGAGAAAGTTTCTAGTGACCTCTAAGCTAGCTGGCATTAACAATTAAGTCTAATATATTCGATAGAGACCTAGTAGACATAAGTCCTACGTCAAATCTATAGGATATATTATTCCAATGCGCAGAGCCTATTGGGAATATAGGAACTACACTACATGGCGCCCAGCGTTTGGTTGGGCACTAATTTAACTCTAGATACTAGAGTAACTCAGTCGTGCTTTTCACAGAAACCCCTTTTTCCCGTAAAATCCTCCAATAGACGTCTGGAGTAGGTTAAAGGATAAAATATCTGCCATAACAAAGTAGTACGAAAAATCATATGTATTAGTTTTTGGTTTTGTTCAACGTTGAAGGATACAGTGTTCCAAAATATTGTGCACCTTATCTTTGTTTCCTTGAAACTTGCTCTGCAAACTTTCAGTCAACAAAATGTTGACTATTGACGAAGAAAACGGTGGAGATGCAGTAAATGCAAACCAACCGGGTTTAAACCTTACAGGTTTCCAAGAAACTGATGCAGATGCTATAATCATCCCAGAAAACGTACGAAAAAACATAGCTATAAAGCTTATACAAAATGGCCTATCATCAAGAGGTGGTAGGGTAATTTTTGTCATAGAGGCACATGAATATCGACAGACAGAGGTATTCTATTCATGGATTATCTTCCCTGAAGCAAATCCAAGAACACGTGTTCCACTTCTACAAGATAGAGGAACCTCCAGCGGAATACGTTCCTTTAGAGGACATTGAAATTCCACTAACTTACCAAGAGCATCAGCTTTGGTTTAAATGCGCCCTACAACATCAAAATCACATTACCAGACTCGGTCCACTAGGTAGACTAGGAGCAACATGGCCGGTACTATCCAGCTATACACCACATCCTGACATTTAAAGAATGACAGGTCCAGAACTGTTAGCTCAGCTAAAACAATTAATAAAAATACATAGACAATTGGTACAATATGTAATGCGGACTCTAACAGTCCAACCTTGTTGGACTTGGCCTTTTCCCCCCAAAATTTTTCGCTTTTGACCCCCTTATCTGGATTGTCTCCCCCATGGGATTAAACCTGTATAGGCCATGAGTGGTGTGAGACCCCTTTTGAAACATGTAATTACCTGACATAATGTGAGCACTTGTAAATATCCCCCATTTTGAAAACGCACCTGACTGAAATGTATTGCTTTTAAAATGGATGCCATGGCCATGGGTTTTGCCACTGGACTGACATAGGTCAGCGGTCTAGATAACATTACCCAGCAACCCCTAGCTTTTGGAGGGAAAGCCTGGCACCCAGGGTGCTCACCCCCTCCCCTAGAACCAGTTTAGGCTAGATGTGCCAACATTCTAGAAGGTCCTGGCATTGCCTGGGAGGAGGGTATAAATAGGGGGCAGTGTCACCAGAGAGTCAGTCAGCGCTGGGACAAAGAAGAGAGGGGACCTGCTGTGAGGTGCTACCGCCACATGGGCCTGTGAGCTGGGCCCTGCACCCCTATAAACCCCCCCCCCTCTGTTGTCCCCATGGGCCCCTGACAAGGGAGGGCCCCTATCCAGGTCACTGACGCTATTTGACCGGGTACCACGCCAGCGCTGTGTGAAGAAGCGCCCAGGAGGTGAGGAGTATGCCCCTGAGGAGGACTGTGGGACTGTTCACCCCCCCCCCTGTGAGGTGTGCTGCCAGATGCTGTGCTGCATTAGCGCTGTTTTGGGGAGGTTGATGCCCCCAAGGAAGCTGGGACCCTTTGGAAGCGCTGGGCTGTGAGGTGCCTATGGTGAAGGGCTGTGGACAGCTGTCTGGCGTAAACTGCAGTATCGCCCCCTAAGCGCTGGGTGTCTAAAGACTGTTGCTGCCTGTGGAGCTGCCTGGGGAGGATTGTGCCCCCAAGGGACTGTGCCCTGTGATTGGTGTGGCCCCCGAAGTGCTGTTGGCCCTGAGGAATTGCTGTGGGACTGTCTGCCCCTTTGAAGCACCATGGGGAAGATTGTGCCCCAAAAGAAATGCTGCTGGCTGAGGTGCTGTGAGGCCCTGTGAAGGCGCTGGGCCCTGGGACTGTTGTGGCCCCCTAGTGCTGTAAAGCCTGCCTGTCAGGCGCGATAATTGCGAAGCGCTGAGGAAGTGCTAGATTTCTGCCCCCTCTGCGTGGTCTGAGGAAGGAGCTGAGGTTGTGGGCAGAGGGAGGAGCAGTGCGCTGTGAATAGCGCCGTCTTCTGAGGAGCAGTGCGCTGTGAATAGCGCAGTTTTCACTGTCATGAGGAGGGGGCATCGAGGCATGGGTTCGGTGCCTGCCCCAGTCCCTGCCTCAGAAGCCCGGTGAAGCGATGCTGCTGGCGGGGCTCTCCTGAGCTGTAGAGAGCCCCACGCACCCAAGTTGGCCGCATTGAATCCCCTGGGCCCCCGTGAGGAGGAGAGGTCCGGGTGATGCAGAGAGAAGGGGGAGGCCTCGAGGCACATTGCGGTGCCTGGCCCCTCCTCTGGAAAGGAGTCCTTCGACTCGAGGCACATTGTCGGTGCCTGGTGACCCCCCCCCCTGCAGAGGAGACCCCAAAGAACGCCTGCAGGACCTACTGAGCCCCGCAAGAGCCATCGAGGAGAGTCCGGTGAGTGGGGCCTGTCTTAAGCTGGTGGAGGGGGGGCAACGGGGTACATTGCCGGTGCCCGCCCCCTGGGACTGTGTTACCCTGTCAGGCGGCCCGTATGGCAGAGGACATCTGTGACTTGGGCTCCAGATTTATTGAACTGCCCTGACTTTCCTGCAACTAACTGCCCTACTAGACAACTCTGGAGCAAGCTGGTTGCCTTTATTGCATATTTTGGGGTAGAGAGTCTTATCCCCCCCCATTGCAAATTTAGGTCCCTACTGTCTGGGTTGCCCTGAGATCCCCAGTTATTAAGGAAGCCTGAGGGAGGAACGGTCTAAGGGAGTCTAGAAGTAAAGAGGGTTGACTCCTGTGTACACCCTGATGTTTGATACCCCTAGTTTGATGGTAGAGGGAGCCTAGTTGATTCCTGACAGGTGTTCCTGTATGTTGGGATTTACTGTGATGCCCTGAAGTTTCCTTTACAGGGGTTGGGTTGGCGTTGTCACGCATGAGGTGTAATTATGCTAATATGCAATTTACAATTTCAGCCAACCTCCCAAGGATGAAGGCCTGAGTAGGCCCTGCCTGATGCGTATTTCCCTAGAGGGAGGGGGGAAGAAACCTGATGTTTTATTACAGGTACTCCTGTCTAATATTAAAGGTTCTGTGATGTTCTGTTTTCCCTTACAGAGGTGGGGTTTGGCGTAATAACGCATAAAGTGTATTAATGCATAATATTAGAGTTTGCAATTACAGCCTACCCCTAAGGATGAGACCCTGAGTTGGCCCCGCCAGATTGGCCCCAGGTCTAATGTTCATTTAACCAACCATTTTTATTACAGCATGGACTTTGGACTCAACCCTTTTTGTCCCATGTAAATAATTCCCCAGGATGTACTTGGCTCTGGCGCCAGTTGGCGCCTTGTTGTGATTACCAGTGTATTTTTCCATTTTGCCTTGCAGGTTGGAGATACTAAACTGCTTAATTTTCCAACTCAAATTGGTGTCCTGCCTCTTTTGTAGTGTGCCTGGTGTGTTGACTGAGGGTACTGCGTGAATGCTTCACATGTCCTCCAAGTTTGGCCTGCCCGCTTGATGCCATGCTACCCCCTTTGAGACTTGGGCAACCCCCAATTCCAACAAACCTGCTATAAGAATTCCACAGCACACCCCTCTTCAGGGGAACACTAACAAAATTACACCACAGACTATACAATCGGTCATTGGTAAATTACCCACAAAAAGGGAACAAATTCCATTCTGGTTAGCTCAAAAAATTACTCAAATCGAGGCATAATTTCCCGATAGTACACCTCATGAGAAACACAGGATTCTAACAATCTGTTTACCAAAGGGGATCGCAGCACACCTGGAGGACTGTGACACTTGGGGTAGAGTCTTTGTTGCAATCTACACTAAAACATATGGTGTTCCATCCATTGCGGTAATACAAGACGTCCTGAAAAAGATTCAAAATGAATACGGGGCAGAGCCTGCTTTAAATCTCGGTATGAAGTTACTGAAGGATTTCACACAGGTCTCAGCTATAATATTATCTAATATTAAAGGTGAAGCAGCATCTGTGGCAATCTGCCAAAAACTAAAATAACTTGATGTAACTGAGCAACCATATGAACTGGCCAGAATAATAGAAAAATCCTATGAAGAACTAGGTAGAGATAGTTTGGGTGGGAAACAAGTAAAGCCCGAACTAACAGGAAATCCTGAAAAAGTTTTTATTAAAAGCAATCTCACTACTTCTAAAAAGAAGTGGGAAAACACTACACAGGCATTTCCTAAAGAGAAGCGTTCTCAATCCAGAGGTAGGTCTCCTAAAAAAGGAGCCCTCTGAAAAGAGGTATAACCTCAAAAACAGGGATAATTTAAGAAAACCTGATTGATATCAAGATACTGATGCACGTTCCTCTCGTACCTTTCAGACTTCCTCGCAGAAATCCAAAAGAAGAGGACGATCAGAACACAAGGAAGAACGTGTGAAGTCCAAAGACGATCAACACGTTCAAAAAATAAGAAAACTCAATTCACCAAAAAGAAGGTAGCAAGTCTAAAAATCAGACATGCCACGGTTCTTGAGGACACAACTCAAGAACGGGGAGTGGGCCCAGACAATTCTGGACAGCGCAGTAGAAGTTACCATAGCTCGCAAGATACTGAAAGATCATCTGGAGACAGTGAACTTGAATGAGTATATTCAAGTTGAAACTGCCGACACCAGGGTTAGCGTACCCCATAAGTTATATGAAGTAACACTACGGATTGAGGGGGACATAACTAGAAACATAAGAGCACTCTTTTGGGAAAAACTATCTAAGGGTTATGAAATCCTTCTGGCTGAAAAAGACTGGCCACCTGAATTTGTCAGGGAGTGCCCACATGGCGAAGAGATCATTATGCCAGCCTTCTCAAACCATATTCCTATTCATAAGAAATACACCTATGCCAGAAAATGGCCTGAGGCCCAAGCTCCAGCATTATATAAAAATCATGTGGGATGGGATGAGAACTCTTCTCACCATACGATCCAGTTAAAAAATCAACCTACTGCTCAGAGGCAGTATACAGTTAAGCAAGAAGCTAAAAAACAGGTCAGGGAGATCCTAGATCAACTTGAATACCAAGGGGTGATTGAAACATGCACCTCGCCAATGAACAATCCTTTATTTCCTGTCTCCAAACCAGGCAATACATATCGTCTAGTTTTGGACTACAGACATTTAAACTCCTGATGCAAAACCTTTGCAGTACAAAATGCACACAGTGCGGCACAGATGAATAACATTGTGCGCAAAAAGTTTAAAACCACATTAGATATTTCTAACGGTTTCTTCTGTCAAAACATTGCACCTGTAGGCAGGTATTTGACCGTTTTCTCAATCATGGGGACACAGCGTCATTTCTGTCGTCTCCCCCAGGGATTCAAGAATAGTACAGGGTTGTTTTCAGCCAGAGTAACAGAGTTACTACAAACGTATGATGATGAGGCATTATCTTATGTCGATGACATCTATCTTACAGATGATGACTTGGACAGGGACTTGAACAGATTTAACACCATAATACTTGGTTTTGCATCTAAAGGGTACACATTCAACTTTAAAAAATCAAAAATTGCCCATCTCAACATCCTATTCTTAGGTTACAAACTTTTAAGTGAAGGCAAAAGCCTGGCAGCAAACTTTTTAGAAAAATGTGCGCTGCTCCAACCTCCAAAAATGCTGAAAAACGTACAGTCAATTCTAGGATTCCTGAATTTTGGAAGAACTTACATTCTAAACTACGCAGAAATGGTTAAACCTCTCTACGAATTAATCAAACCTGATTTCAAACCTGTTAATTGGAATCAACACACAGAAAGTTTGCGTTCAGTGCAAACAGACATGTTAGCAACAACCCATTTACAGGCATGTGTAAATGTACGCAACCTTGTAATCCAAATCATCCCAGGGAGATGGGGAATCACATACCTATCCTTTAATGAAGGTGAAAAGGTACCAATAGCATATAAATCACACTTGTACACACAAGCTGAAATTAAATGCACTTCAACAGAAAAAATTCTGACAGCGGTTTAAACTGCAGTAGCAAAAGAGAGCTCTCGCACAGGGAAAACGCATAAAGGTCGTTACTCCTATACCTGCCTTAGAGGCAGTGACAAAAGCGAGCATTCCGAATGCAAAAGCTTTACATCCAAGATGGATTCAATGGGTTAATTCTCTTGCTGCAACAGACGTTGAATACGTTTTTGCCCCCTACTTGAAAACTCAAGAATTTCTACAATACGAATAAGAATGTCTTCTGCCCTCTGAGATTCTGCGGCTAGAACATTACAGATGTATAATTTATACAGACGGATCAGCACAGCCCGCAATTGGGGGAAAACAAGCTTATAGTGCTGCTTGCTCGATTGTTAAAGGTCGCTGGCGCAATGGTAAATTCCGACCTATGGTCACAAAAACTCAATCTCTAGGAGACTGTACAGCTCAGGAAGCTGAACTACAGGCATTTAAGATGGCACTGGAAAATACCGATCACGAATTCCCCACACTCATAGTGTGCGATTTGTATTACTGCGTCCAGTCTTACAATGAATACTTGCAGAACTGGGTTCAAAACGGTTTGAATGACGCAAAAGGTGGCACAATCAAGCATAAATTGCTTTGGGAACAAGTAGTTCTATTACAGAAAGAACTACAAAAGACGCACGTGATCCAGACACTGAGTCATCAGCGTGATGGCGTTCACGTTGCAGAGAATTCATTGGCTGATGAGGCCGCGAAGGCAGCTGTGCAAACGGCTTCTGTAGCTGCAATCACTCGTTCGAAAACAAAAATAGACGGCAAAACAATACTAGCTGTCAATGCCACAAGCAAAGGCAGCAGTGTAGCATTACCTCTAAACCAGAGGTCTGCAAACTGTGGGGCCCGACCCCCAGGGGGGTCCTGGAGTCCTAGGAAGGGGGTCGCAGATTCCCCAGTTTCACTTGTCCCTGTAAAAAGACAGCCGTCTGCTGTTTTGGGATGGCTAATTGAGATCGTTATCAGCTGTTTGCCTGAATGTAAAGCAAATGTGCTGGTAATCTGCCAGTGTAAAGGATGCTTGGGAGCAGTTCTGGCTCTTTGTGAAGACAAAGATGTGTGTTGTTTTGAGTTGAAGTGCAAAGAGTTAACTACTGGGCTGGAAAGTTCTTTCTTTTAATTTTGACTGAATTTACACTGCCCTTTGTGCCCCTAAAGAGGTGTTGAAGGGACAGTTATGTAAAAAAAAAATAACTGCATTACATATGGTCTGGTATTATTAAAACCTACATTTTGAAAGCACCATTTTATTGTAAAACTATTCACACATTTTGCAGCATTGTATCTTACCCTGTGTGTAATGCAAGTATAAAAAATTGACTTGCATATTCACAGTGCTTTCTGTCACAGGCTGTGACTTTGTAGCACTAAAAATATACATCACTATTCTCCACTGCATCAATCAAGATTTAATTATGTGGGTCTCTGGTTACACACAGACCTCTGCAGTGCTTTAACTAATAGATGTTTCCTAATGTACTACAGTGCATTTCCCACTGAGCAATAACTTATTTTATTTATTTTTCATTTACACTGCCCATTTGTTATTTGTAGATACCTGAAGGTGAAATACCTAAAAAATGTAAGAATATTTTAGGCTTATTCATGAGAGGTTTGCATCGCCAGAGCATCACTTTTTTTGATGTTCTGGTGGCGCAACCATCTCAACCATACCTATGAGGCAGTGCAAAGTCACCCTGCATAGCTTTGCATTGCCTCATATGGAGTAATCAGTTAGACATAGCAGCGCAAGTCACTGCGTTGCTTTACTCTGCATCAAGGAGGTATTCCATGGGCTTTGTGTGGGGTTCCCACGCAAAGCCTATGGATTTTGATGCTGCCCCATATTTACAAAATCATGTAAACCTGGGGCAGCTCCAAAAACTGACACCTCTCCAGTAGAGGCGTAACAAGGAGAAATAGGAAAACACCCCATAGTATTGTTTTCGTGAAGGAAGGTGTCTCTTCCCGTACAAAAACAATTCTGCCTACGGTAGTGCTAGACAGCAATTTGTAAAGGGAAAAGAACTGGAATGCAACGTATTTCATAATGACAGTTTATTCTTACCCTTTCACATTGGAATTGGGCAGCCCCGCAAGAAGTCTTGCAGCGCTGTCCTTCGCCAATTCCTCATAAATAAGGTCCTTTGTTTTTAGCTACACCTTTGGCTACACCCCTACACTCAATGACCTTTGGTTTGGATATGCTCATATAATGTTCTAAGTAAACTCCCATTCTATCCTATGGGACAGATTGCCTTTCCATAGTGAAAAATGAAACACACTGTAATTCACTACCAGAAAATGTCACACACACCAGTACATATCTTACCTATAACAAACACAACACCCTGCCCACAGGGGTACCTTGGGCCTACCTTATGGGTGACTTACGTGTAAGAAAAGTGAAGATTAGGGCTTGGCAAGTGGGTGCACTTGCCAGGTCGGCATGGCAGTTACAAACTTCACGCAGACACTGCAGTGGCAGATCTGATAACCCTTTTAAGGGCTGCTTGGGTGAGTGGCACAACCAGTACTGCAGGACCACCAACACCATTTGATTTACAGGTTCTGGCACCCTCAGTGCACTTTACTAGGGACTTACCAGTAAGTCAAACATGAAATCATGGAAACACCAGTCCATAATACAATTTATAATAGGAGCACTTGCACTTTAATACTGAATAGCAAAAAGGAAGTGTGCAGAGACACTGAACCAGCAAAGACAGAGTCAAAACTAGGTCAGAAAGGAAAAAAACAAGTGAAATATGCCAAAAGATGGCAGGTATAACAGGGGCATTTATAGTTATCGATATATGTTGATGACGAGAAGAATCAGTTTCTAGAAAATTTTGTCAGAAGGGGGTCCTTACGTCTAAAAAGGTTTGACAAGGAGGTCTCGACATCAAAAGGTTTGAAGACCACTGCTCTAAACTATCCACTTGAATATGCATACATAATTGATGCTAACGCCATTCCTTTTGCTTGAATCCCTGGAGTGGGGGATAGGGTAATTCCAAACAGGGAACGTAGAGGTGCTAGAAGAAGCACATATGGGAGAGGGGCTGATACATCAAGGGATCTCAAAATCTCTACTAGAATTAAAAGAGACGTACTGGTGGCCCGGGATGAATGCCCACATTTACAATTTTTTTGAAGTAATTTCGATCACTGCTACAGAGATCATAGCTTAAAAAGCCGCCAGATACCTGACTACAGTGTAGCCAGCCCAGTACAGACACCCTTGTTAGACAGCATTAGACTTTCTACACGCAGTTGTCACCATGGACGAATGCGGTCCCACAACCATTAGGACAAGATTCATTTGGATGTGGCCTCAGCGCTGGGCTGACGCTCGAACTGTTATAAAAGATTTGCAAGTCTTTATCAGCACATACACAAATCGGCACGCTACATTCTGACCAGGGTCCTGCGTTTAGCTCTCGAGCTTACAAAGAGGCCATGGCCAATCTGGGCATTGCATTGTAGTACTAAAGTCCATTCCCATCCTGAGGGAAATTCGGCAGTGGAAAGAAAAAAACGGGACATAAAGCAATCTATAACAGATAGGGTATTAGGCTCGGGTGACGGGTGGGTCAAACATGTAATAAGTGTCCAACATAGTCTTAACAATCTGCCAAGAAATTCTCTGGGTGGAATCACTCCATATGAAATCCTTTTTGGTACTAGAATGTTTGTCGAAGACCTCGATTGTCATACTTCAGAGGTAGAACAAAAACCCTTTGATATCAAAGACAATTTGGCTGTTTTGCAGGACTTAAATGAAGCACGAAGACGTCTAAGCAAAACATTACAGAAGCTAACGACAACTGAAGAAAAACCACCTGTCCCAGCAAGACCTGTCTGGATTCCAAAGATTGGGGATCTGGTCAGAGAAAAAATAGCAGATAAGAAAGAATTTGGGCCTTCTTACAGAAAACTAGTCTTCGCTATCCATGGATCAAGAACAGTGTTACTGCCGCCCCTTGCTGGAAGAAAGGAGAACCGGTTCGTGTCCATCGACCTGGTAAAACCACATCATGTGGCTGATAATAAGTAGTAGGCCCAGTGGACTCCAAAGATGTAGCAGAAGACCAAATCTTGCTACTATCCAAGAGTTTCAAACTGAGAGACTCATCATTTTTGAAGAATCTGCAGTAAGAAAAGAAGGACTATGCAACAAAGCTATTGAACTTGTGCCTCTTGAAACCCAAAGAACAGTTTGTCAAGAAACTCTCGTCTACAATGATGTAGCATCTGACTATACTAATATGTCAAGGGACCAAGCAGCGCCAGCGATTACAAATAATCCAGATGCAATACCAACAATTGACAGAACTGCCTCTGGCTATTTCGTCAATTTTGATACATTTTCTGAGGATCCCAGTGAGCCCGAAACAACGCCAGCAAGTAAAACTCTAAAGGAAAAAGGAACAGAACTTTGTCACCAGCTTGCAAATACATATCTGGTTTCACCATGGGTTGAATTTTGGATTGTGTTAGGTGTACTTTTTCTCCTACTATGGCTCATTCTCGTTTTAAATTTGAGAAAGCTGATAGATGGAAAATATAGTAAAATGGACACAGCAAGTAAGAACATCAACTTGCTCCTGAAGCAACACAAATCATCTCATTGTGAACAAAGAGACCTGTCATCAGTGAACATCACAGCCTTTCTCCTACCTGGTGGTATAGCATGGGATAGAACTGATTATGACATTTATGGTCCTAAAGAGCTGTTGAAGATTCCACACCAATTTAAGGTTTCCTTGAGTGACTTTGTTTCACCCAGCACATTTTCTGATGATTGGGACTTTGAGAGTGTTAATAACATGATGGCAGACTTAGAAATGTCTAAACAGTTGTGTTCTGAGCACTCCTTATTTTTTGCAAACTTTAGTTAGGTTAAACCTACTCTATTGATCCGTGTGCTGCAACTAATAGAGTATACCCAAATACCCTAAGAGTGAACATAGAAATATGGCTGGTCAACACACTGTTAACACAGACTTAGCTGCGCACAACTTAAATAAAATTTATCGATCAGACTTTGTTTTGTACTTTCTATACATGAACTATTTATTCATATTCATATTGACAATCAGTCAATCTCTTCAAAAAACATTGTATAATGATTTACATAAACACGGTTTCATCCATAGAAAAAGCAACTTCAAACAATTTATACAAAAAAGAAAGAAAAAACATTAGATTCTCTTGTGTGTGTTGTTATTCGCCCAATGCATTTCGGGACTAAAGTAAGGTCACTTATTCAGGGGCAGCACTGCAAAATAAAATATAATATACAGGCGCATAAGTTGAATTATTCTTATTGCTAACATGTTTCAATGAGTATTAATAAAACGAACCTCCACCAGCAAGTAGCACCCAAAAATGTGTGATGGTGACAAAGCAGAAAAAACAAAATGAACACACTCACACTAGAACACGAAAATCCTTTCCTCTGGCTCTCATGAGCTTCTTAAAGTTCAAACCAACTCCTATAGAGACGAGTAACAAAAATAATAATAACTAACTCAATTCAAAATCTGCCAGTATATCCATTAAACATTAAGACTAGAATGCATACCTGCTACTCCACCAACAACTTGTACAGCGCGTAGATAACCGGCTCGAAGGCACTTCGTTATTGAGATCCTGTTCACATAAAGAGCAGTCTAATCATTATAGAGCAAACCTTCATAATCAACTAAGATCTAAGAAATAGACCTACAACAGAAATTCTTACCAATTCTCAACGGGCGCAGCTCGTAGCAAAAACCACACGGTGTTCCCTTTTCATCAGAAATCACTCGCACTTATGGGAACTACACAATTTCCTGGTATAACAAGCCTAACGGCTCTTCCTATTGGACAATCACACGGTGTCTCCGCCAATCCGTGTTGTTTTTACAAGCGCCGTCCACTACGTCAGATATCAAATGCGGAAGAAACTACCTCACTCGTTCTACCATGCGAACTGACAGTCTCCTAATAAAGTACCATGTTTTACAGCTAAAAAAACTTTAACAAAAAGGTGTTCTCTTCTCATCAGAAGTCATTCGCGCTTATGGGAACTACACAATTTCCTGGTATAACAAGCCGAACGGCTCTTACTATTGGACAATCACGCGTGTTTCTACCAATCCCGATCGTTTTAACTATCGCCGTCCACTACGTCAGATATCAAATGCGCAAGAAACTACCTCAATCGTTCTACCATGCGAGCTGACAGTATCCTAATAAAGTACCACGTTTTTTAACAAAATAAAAACTTTAACAACAAGACGAATGAGAAAATAGTGACAGAATAAAAATAAAAATAAAAAAGTGTATAAACAAGAAAGGAACAGACTCATAAACAATGATAATGAAATTCTGTGGTTAAACCATTTTTCAGCAGTAGAATATTCATGAAGAAACATAGATAGGAATAAAACAGTGTGTTACCAATATGAACAGGAAACTGGATTGTCATAATTACAAAAACGTTTATGATGACATTTACAAGTAACTACTCAGTTCAATATGATCATTTAGACCCCCGGGAGTCAGAGTGCTAAGCATTTTGATCCAGTATGATTCTCTCTGCAATAATTTTTTATTTTTGTCAATCCCCTCTGCTAATGACACTACTTCTAGAATGGTAAATCTCAATTGAGCTATCGAATGCTTTTTTTCTAACCAATGTGTTGCTAAAGGTGATGTCATGGACTTATTTCTTATTCTGCTCTTATGTTCTGAAATCCGGGTTTTTAGTTTACGTTCAGTCTTTCCTACATATAAAAGTCTGCATGGACATTTGATCGTGTATATGACTTGGTTATTGTTACAGTCACCTTCGAACTTCAGTTTGATTGTTCTTCCAGGATGTTGATGGGTAATTTCATTACCAACAATTACATTGTTGCAATGCACACAATTTGCACATCTCCTCATTCCTTTGTAGTCTTTCTTTTTCGAAGTTACTGGTTGTTTCAACAATTCTTTCAAGTTCTTAGAACGGGTATAAGCAAAAAGGGGTTTATCCTTGAAACTGTTCTGAAAGTCATTTTCCTGCTGGAGAAGTTCCCATCTCTGGTGGATGATGTTCTTGATCTTTTGCGAGTTGATTGAAAATTTAGAAACAAACACATTGCGTCTCTGGACATCTTTTTGTGATTTTAAGAGTAAATCTGTACGATTTTTCTCCAGTGCTTTGGTTTGTGCTGTCTCTAGTACTTCTGTGGGATAGCCTCTCTTTTTGTAGTTTTCCTTGTATTCATTAATATAGTCAATGCATTCATCCTGTTTCGTCACTATTCTCCTAATCCTCAGGAATTGGGAATATGGAAGGTTCTTCAACAGATTCTGAGGGTGAAAACTTTGAAAATGTAACATGCTGTTTTTATCAGTAGGTTTCCGATAAAGTGAAGTGTTGATACTTTCTCCCTCTAGCTCAATTTTCACATCCAAGTATGCAATCGTAGATCTGCTTATAGTGTGAGTGACTTGAATACGTGGATTCCTTGAATTTAATGTTAATATGTTCTGATTTAATTGTGCTTCTGTGCCAGACCATATTAAAAAGATGTCGTCAATAAAGCAACAAAAAAATTCAAGATTATCTGTCCATTCACCATGGGTTGAATTTTGGATTGTGTTAGGTGTACTTTTTCTCCTACTATGGCTCATTCTCGTTTTAAGTTTGAGAAAGCTGATAGATGGAAAATATAGTAAAATGGACACAGCAAGTAAGAACATCAACTTGCTCCTGAAGCAACACAAATCATCTCATTGTGAACAAAGAGACCTGTCATCAGTGAACATCACAGCCTTTCTCCTACCTGGTGGTATAGCATGGGATAGAACTGATTATGACATTTATGGTCCTATAGAGCTGTTGAAGATTCCACACCAATTTAAGGTTTCCTTGAGTGACTTTGTTTCACCCAGCACATTTTCTGATGATTGGGACTTTGAGAGTGTTAATAACATGATGGCAGACTTAGAAATGTCAGCAAAATTGACAAAACATGAATACTTAGAAGGTTCATCAGATTATGAACAAATGTATTGTTTTAATCATTATGGTCATCATTATTTGCGCAAATCTGCAAACCCTAGAAACGTTTTTTCTTTTAATCAATGGGAACATTGTCCAACGCCACCAAAGGGTAGCTCAAAATTATTTCATGAAAAATGTTCTTACTTCTCAGGTTTTAATGTCACGAATCCAGAAATATTTTACTTTGAAAATGTTAATTAGACAGGAATGAAAAGTATGTTGACTAACACTAAGCAAATTTATTCTGCGGCCTTTTATGCTCAATTGTCCACAATAGGTTTTGATTTTGTAAAGACAACATTGAGGCAAAAACTGTCTGGGGCACAAAAGACTGGCAGGTGCAAGGTTTAGAAGCCTTATTCAGAGCCTGCATCATCCCAGAACAAATAATGTTTTTAAATTAAACTATTCAACAGACATCTTGTCTTGGCCTTGCTAAGATAAAAGATTTAAACAAACCGTCCATACCTAAACCCACACCTGATAGCTATAGAACTACAGATGAGGAGGTAGACGTAAAATATATTTTACAGCAGAACAGAACTAATCCTGATTGGAAAAAATTGTTAAACTGGCCCACAGACACGAATAACTGTCGAGATAGATTCCTGAACAAGACACAAGGGTTTACAGTAACTAGGCCAGATCCAAGATATGTCCAGAGACAACATCCAGGATTATAATAACAACTTAGAGTGTAGGAAAACTGTGCCTTGAGTGGCTATAAAAATCCGCACTCCCAGATATAAAACAACACTTACATTTACTTAAAGATGGCGTTGATTTAAGAGACTTCTTACTAGGACCTCGTAAACCACGTCATAAACATTTCATATATGCCGGTATTTACGCTGCTTATAATGAATCCTGGAAAGTACGCAAATGGAAACTGCAGACCAAATACGAGAAATTGATCGTATTCATTTAGAGAAAGCTCTCTCTGTAGTTGACAATGGGTTAACGACGCTGTCATCCAGAATTTATTCTTTGGACAGCATTGTATCCTCTGCCATAAACATAATAGAACAAGACTTGCTCATGTTACAACATGGACAGTCTCAATTGCGTTCTATAATGCTGCTAGGCTGGACGCTACAAAATCTTCGTTCAGGCTACGTGCCTTGGCGTCTAATCAACACCACGTCATTGTTTACTGGATTTAACCTTACAGATAAACAAATCTCTTTGGCACAAAGGGAAGCAGGCTATATGGTGCTGAGCATAGAAAAACTGGAAAGATTACCATTAACTGTTTCTGAGAAATCAGCTGTGGAATGGATAATACATGGCACCATCACAATACCAGTGACGATTTTCCAGTTTCAGTATTGCTTGAAACACATACCATCAGGCCTGTATGAAAGGTTGGGTAAAGATTACATAAAGTCGACCTGGGATTTACCATACACACACAAATGTTGGAGTGGGGGAAAGGAGGTATTTCTTAGTGGTGAAAATTGCAAAAAAAGACACTAAGTGGTACACTTTTATGTCAGGGTATTAATTTACACTGAGCCTGCGATGGTTCTTCGACCAACTTATCCTGCCACCTGTAAGGTTCTCCGACAGCAGTGATAGATCCAAATTTTAGGCAGCGTTCAAATGGAAGCTACATAATGTTGAATGATCACAGCTGTTGTGGAATGATGCCAGGAATAGCCTATCTCGTTAGTGTGTCAGCCAGGGTCATTTGTTGTATGCAAGTATTGTTTCCTAAAACTAAGACAGACGGGGAGTCGCCGCTACGGCCTTCACTGAACATCTCTTCTATACGAATTGATACTTTAAGCAGAATGAAAGCCATTGTTTTACAGAAAACTGTGCCACTAACCTCGTCCAGAGAGACATATGATCTGCAAGTTGCAAGGTCCTCTGCAGAGATACATGCCCTATTATCAACAAACTGTTCAATACATTTTGCAGAAATGTTAGGTCGTATCTTAAACATGTCTAATACCAGTGGTATTGTACATGTATTTAAGCCGATTTTTTTCGGGACTGTTAGCATCCTTTGAAGCAGTCCTAGGCATTTTTCCAAACTTCGTGCAGTCTGTGTTCGGCAGCCTGCCTCTCATTTTGGGACTCGTAGCAGGGATACTATTTTTGTTCATTCTGCTTCGATATGGTAAGTCCAGTCACCAGCGATACCCAGATTACCATGGATAACACTCTTCTGGCATTGCAGTATCGTGAGTGCATAATACAGATTCTTGGCTTGGCTCGTTTGAGAGATCTGAATACCACATGGTTCCTATCATTCAGACCAATCTGGCAAGATTGCATCTTACCTGTTCTACGATGCCTGCTTTGTGGAGAGGAATGCGTGTTGGTTATCTGTCTAACACATCCATCAGCAATGCCAACGGATGTTGACACTTTGCTTGGTTCAATAACTGCTCATGCATTGTGTTGTCCCCAGCGGCTACCAATCCTGATGACGGCATTCATTGAGGTCTCGCCAGCAATTCCGGCTGAGGGTGAGATACGTGTACCAACAGGCACACAGGTACCATCTACTGCGAACATCGCTAATGCGAGTGACGCTGACGGCGATGCTTCTCATCTGTGTACGATTGATCTACTTAATGAAGTGGTTCAACTTTCACCTACTGTGGTAGACTATTTCTTTGCCAGCTTAGAAGATTTAATGTTTTCTCCTGACACCAAGAATAACTTTTGAAATGAGCACAAAGCGTTCTATGAACTCTGAATTTGACATTTTCAAAACAAAACTTCTACTTTGGAACTCTATTTTTCTACGATTTGATTTGACTTTTTCCAAAATTGAGCTTTTTTTCTCTTTTTGGCACAAAGTAATCTGCTTAAAGTAGAACTATTCTTAGAGAACAAGAATTCTTTGAATACTTCCAAGAAACAATATTGACCCAGTCAACAAACCAAACAGTTATATATTCTGCTATGGGATGGTCTCAACCTTTTTTCTTCTGTATTTAAGAGCCATTTCATAAATGTCATTTTCATGATTCATTCAGTTAGCATTACCAATATCATACTATATGCTTAAAATGAAATCATTGCTTTCAAATGCGTACAGTACAAATGTTCATTTTTGTGTGCAACCATTTCAAATGCATTTTTATGTATTTTATGGTGGGATTGTAAACACATGCTTTAGATATGTTTTAGTGCTTGAATTTAGTAATGTCGAACATAATAAAGTGGAGTGGGTGCTGTATAGCATTTTAGGACCCTAGTGTAATTTTCCTGATTCATGCCCTTATATAGGTATAAACCACCTTGTCCTTATATAGGCATAGAAATCATATACATATTTAGACATAGCCCATGCAGTCCAAATACAGGCATGGATACTTCCACTAGTTCCGAAAACCCACAACAACTTCTTGGAAAACTCGGCTTCAGCAGTCAGGGACTTCCCCTTGCTTGAATATTGATTTGTCCAAGAACTCATGGAGTTTTCAAAGAACTTCGAGTCTTGGATGACGTTATTATGTCCAACTGTATGTCAAACTCGGCACCTACAAGGTATAAATATCCTCACACTTGCCCCAGCAAACACACGGTGGTTTGGAGCAGTTCAACTATCTACTTGCCCGACACATCTCACTACAGCAAGTGCCTAAGGAAGCCGACCCTCCAGCAGACGCACTGAGAGAGACGCTGTCTTTTCTCTTGCCGAGAAATCTAGCTCCAGTGTTTCCAAGCTCCCCTTGCGGGGTGTTGGGAAATCGAGGCCGGAGACAGAGAGATACCAGACATCCTTCATTCTAAACCAGGGTACGGATCTGGTTAGACCCTAAGAGAAATCTTGGATAGATTCTTGGCAAAAGAATACTAAACTTATGCTACACCACACTTACTTCTTCCCTCGCACTAGACTTAGGTTAGGTACATCGGGGTAGGCGTATTTTAAAAGCACCAGTTGAATACTTTGAGTCTTTATTTATTCAAGTATGTGTTTTATGGCTTAGAAACCATACCATGTTTTTACAGTATTATTTTATATTACTCTTCTTGCTGTACGCATTATACTTTACAGCCAGTAAGTATTAAGATTATGGCAGTTCATTTCTTCCGCATGAGAAAGAAGACTGTTCAATAAATATTTTTATTGAAAACGCCCTTCTCTCTATTTCTCTGCACCTCTGATGAAATGAAGCATGCACGATTGACTGAGTAAAATACCTATCTATTGTTTCCACGACTCTGAAAATACGTTTTATCTTGAGGAAACAAAGTTGTCATGTTTATGCGGTTGTCAGAAACGAATCCCTTCTTGTTTAATTCAAGAAAGTTTCTAGTGACCTCTGAGCTAGCTGGCACTCACAATTAAGTCTAATATATTCGATAGAGACCTAGTAGACATAAGTCCTACGTCAAATCTATAGGATATATTATTTCAATGCACAGAGCCTATTGGGAATATAGGAACTACACTACACCTCCCTGAGCTCGGGGTGATGACAACAGTGGTCTGGTCTCAGTTTCAAGTTTTCAGAGGGAGAAATGGAATAAAAACTCCATTTGATTATTTCCAGGTGAGAATTCACAATCCAGAATGCACTGTCCCCTTGAGCAACTCAGTGTTTAGTGTACACAGTCTCCCTGACTAACCACACATTCCGCAGATGCTGCCTTTGCATTTGGCAGGATGCCGACGAATTAATTGCTCGACGCTGATATCTGTCCCGTTGTCTGTGCAATATGTTTCGTGCCTTCTTCTGGGACCATTCCAAGTGACCGGAAGAGACAAGAGAAACACATTGATGTCACCACAAAAATGCAGTGCACATCATAATCCTGTATGAGCGTGCAGACAGCACTGCACAAAAGAATGCACTGTGGTAGGCAGGCAGCACGCACTGACAAAATCAGACTGGGGCTCAATGAGTGCCACCTGCTTGCCGCTATCGGTGAGAGCCTAAATCAGGGCCACTGGAATTATATGACTGTGTGGCAGTGGTGTTTTCGCACTGCTAAGTCAAGAAGGTATGATGGGACGTCACCAGCAGACGCCCCCCACCGCATGATGCCACTGTATATTATATGATGCAGTTAACATGGATCCGCACCATCAAGGAGTCTGTATACTTGATCTCAGAGAGTCTTTTAAGATCTGATGGCACAACTACTTGTGGAATTCAAACAAGTCTTGCTCTTTAGCAGCACTAAAGAAAGGGAGGGAAGGCGCTATACTTTCTCTACTAATGTCACAAGCACTTGCCCTGCACATGATCAAGACTTTCAACGACTGTAGTTGATTCACGCCTTGCTACAAATAGGCTTTACAAATGAAAACAAGGCAATTAAAAATATATATATATTTATCGCGTCTGTGGCTTATAATACACAACAAACAGAGCTGTGCCAACAACCTCACAAAGCAACTGGAGGACAGACAGTCACTTAGCAGTAATAATATTAAACAAGCGCGCGGAATGCAGCTGCAGTGTCCCGCGAGTGGTGCATGCGAGCTAGTGTGAAATCTGACACTTAACAGATGGCATACTCCGTGCCGCTGCTCATAACCGCTAGCCGTAAGCCGTGGGCAGATACATTTCCTCGGAAAGGTGGGACATGCACCCGCCTTTGTTTAATTGCGTGCTGTCTTTTTAGAAAGTTGCATGCAAAGCCCAATACTAAAAATGCTTTACAAAAAACACACAAACAAGCTTGTTTAGCGTGATTCCAAGAGGTCGTTTTCCTAGAGCAGCGCATGCGCGGGGAGCCAGGCTCAACCAAAAAATGACTCAAATCAGGATAGTTTGAGACCTGTACCAAGACAACAGCTGAAATCTCCTCTGCATCAGACCAAAGTTCATGTTGTTCAATCCATAAATCAAATTAATTTATAAAGTGCTTTAAAACATACAACAAGGCGCTATGGAATTCTAACAAAATATCCAGACTTAGCCGCACACATGGATGCTTGTGCCAGCAATCTTGTTGTTTTTATTCATATTATCAAGGAATGTGATTCCCATCCCAACAGCGAGACTGAAATCCCTGTTTGATGTTTCCAATGTGTCAATGTGATCTAGATGGAGCAAAGTGGTCATAACAACTGTCTCAGGATGCAAGCTATGGGCCTTTAACTTCTTGTGTCTTCTGTATTGAGGTTTGTAAGCAGCAAGGTCATAACTGCCTGCTTTACTGAGTCTGAGACTGCCTCGTGTTGCAAGGATCTTGTCTTGCAAACACACAGAGAAATAATGTGGAACCAGCACCCTACTGGTGTAGAATCAGAGCGTAAGTTAGTAGGTTTAATGTCCATATGTATCATCCTTCTTTCATAGAAAATTGCGGCAAAGGTGAAAGCAGAAGTGTAAAATTATTTCACTGACAAGTAAGTGAAGACTTTTCTAAATTCGTACAACACATTTGAAAATTTACTAGAGCTGGCAGGCAACTGCATGGTGTTTCTACTGACCTTTATTGATAAGGTAAATGCATGCGCTGACCTTTGCACAGGGTTTGAGGTGGTGATGGAGGCCTAGACTTCTAGACATCAGACTGGTTGGTTAGGTTGTAACTTTGGTGGGCCTGGGCCCCCTAGGCTCCTGGCCTTGGCATGTGACTGGGTGAATGGTCTTCTGCTTTGGCAGCACACATACCTTGTAGTTGGCATTGAAGTGGGCAGTTGCAGAAGCCAGGTCCTTCAGCAGAGGCCTCTCCAGTCAGTCAGAGAGCTTTGTTTCATTGCAGCCAATACAGAGTGAATAGCCTCTGAGACGCTGAAATGGATTCCTTCCACATGAATGTTGGGGCAGCTGGTGACTTCCTGCTTACAACACCTCACTAGCAGAGAGTACAGCTGCTAGGACAGACCTATTACCATGCAGAACTGTAACCTACTGGAGCAGGAGACAGTAAAGGTATGATGTACACACTGCTGGACTTAGCAGGGGGATGTGCCCTTATAAGTTGCCCCTAAGAACTAAAGCGACTCTAATGCAAGGGTCACGCCTTACACCAATGCTTTCCAGAAAATGTTACCAAGGTACACTGTACTGCAACTACTGTCCTAAGAGAAATTTTCACCTGAGATATGTTTCCAATGAAATGGCACATTAGTAGAAATTAAAAAGGTGTGCTTGTTTACCTGCAGCCCCTTATTTAGGATCATCTCGCGCTCAATCCGGAAGTAAGAAAGGTCCTTGGGTATTGCAATCGAGCTGCAGGAAAAATAAAAATAAAGATGTATATACCTGAAAGATAAGCAGCACTAAGTCATTAGCTGGCAGCAAAAACATAAAAAGTTTAGTGTAGAGTCCCTGGTCACCTACAGTCCCCTGGGTTAAAACTATTTTCCAGGTAGAATGAAAGCAGAGTAGGTGCAATGGTGTTTTGCTTCCCAAAGCGAAGTGATACTTTGCAACTCAAGGCACAAGAGCAACTGACTCCCGAGCACAATTGTATTATATGATTTGTCTAGGTGGGAAGGTCTGTTGTCCTACTAGATATTGCGACCCCTTAATTTCTCTTCTGGATATAAGTGCACAGTTGACATATGTAGGCATCCGGTTTAGGATACAGAATGATCTTGTGAGTAGGTAACACTTTGTACAATGTGAGAGTGTCAGGTTCAAACATGCCACAGAAACACCGCTCAGACATTTACCAAAGCAGAGCGAAAAACCACAGCACCTATAATTATATAATAAATACCGTGAGGTAGGATTTTGGACTTCCAGGTCTTTTGATAATGTAGTAGAATGTGGGTGCAGACATTGACATTTCCCAATCCACCTGCTGGAATGGAGTGTGCAACAAGGGTTAATTTTGTGTTAAGAAATTGGAAATAATAGGTTTATTATGATCCCCTTAACCAGGTATGACGCCAATATGATAACCTGTAAGTTGAGGTGGTAGCTGTGGGTGGAGATCCCAGTGAAGCCTGCAGATCACAGGTTCTAATCTCTGCAGATTGCAGCTAGCCTGGCTTTTAATTCTTCAGGGGATTCAAAATGTGCACCATTGAACTGAGCAATAGGAAGAGCAATTAGTTGTAGCACTACAAAGCCTCCGGCTCGTAACGTCGCAAGGCGTTCTTACAAATGAAAACAATCACTGAAAAAGCAAATAGGTTTGGTCTCTGCATAGTGACTCCAACAAACAAATGACTCACTATACATGCAAACAGAACATGCATACGTTCACATACGTCCATTACAAATAAATTGAATAAATATACTCGCTACACCACAATGCATTCAAACAGAGTGCACAAATTCACGTATGCCCAAGAACACACCTAAAGATATTTATTAACCGAAATCAATAGACGTTTTCGCCCTTTCAAACAGACCTAGAAGCCTTCAGCTTTATAAATCTACAGACAAATGTGCAGTACTCCTATGCAAACAGGCCAACAGGTATACCGGCACCAATGTACACAAACCAACAATCTTTCATAACCCACTGCAGCTCAAACCACAGGATGATGGGCATCAGGGGACCACCGGGTGCTGTGTAATGGGGGTGAGGTGCAACAAAGGGTGGTCGTGAGGAGCACCGGGTGAAAAGTAGCAAGAAATCACCCATTGCTGTCTACTGGGAGAATAAAGTTGTACTAAGCACCTAGACAGCATAGAATGAGGTGACAAAAAGGCAACTGACTCTATGCACAAAAAAGCACAGGCTGAAGTGTAGTTCAATGGAACTGGGCGCTGTACAGTACGAGAAGCTGTGCGATGAGGTGTTGAGGACAGCACTTATTTTCAAGGTTCCTTCTTTCAAAGGGATTACAGGCTTCCAATTGGCATTTTGCTATACGCTGAAAAGCTAATTTATTACATTAGATTTTCTCTCCTAAATACTCAAAATTGCTTATTAACTTGTGCTTACATTTGAGGCAAGATATGAAGAGACTAAAAAATTAATCAAGTTAGTGGGAGATTCATGAAGATTAGAAGGACTTACTGAACATCCCTGAAATTGATATTGCTTTACATTCAGATAGTGCACTACTACTTTACACACACAGGCTCTTACAGCAAACGCCTGCTCGAAAATGCCTCCTATGAAGACAGGAGTTCTTTTCAACTGTGGCACCAATGAAAAAGCCTTCCATTGCACAGGGTCCCTGGTTTCCGTTTTTACTAATTTTTACAGATAAATATTCATAGAAAACAATGTGTTTCCGGTCTGAATTTATTTGTAAAAGTGAAAAAATACAGACAGTTCTGCTTCTTTTGAGTGACTCTCCATGCTGAGATTAATTAATTTCAGGCCAGTAGTTTTACATATTAGCAGCATGGGGAGTTACAAAATTGAATGAGATTTTTTAAATTACTGCATATCTCAACATGTATTTTGCTTTTATGCTATTTTTTCATGCGGATTTCCGGCATCAAAGTATGAGTGCACGTTTATCTGTTAAATAAATGCATAAATAAAAGAGTTATCACCTTTTCTGTTCACAAAACGCAACATAAATATGGGTAAATACAGACGGAATTGTTCAAAAAGTAAATAGAGCCCTACACATAACGCACCCTACATCCTTATTCTTATATGTACAAGCAGTTTGTCATGAGTGAAGTAATGAGCATTCATTCAGTCAAGCTAAAGAAGTGATGAAATATGGGGTGGGATAGTTATCTTACGATGTATGCCTACCACCTACTACCATTTGTTAAGGAACACTTTCAGGATCTGTGAGGCTTTTAGAGTTCTATGCTACTCACTTACAAGAATCAAACTGGCCTCCAACAGAAACATTAAACATACCTCTAGAGGAAAGGATGGGGCAAAGTGAACCGCTGACATAAGGCTCATGGATAGGAACTCAAGGGAAAGACTGCTGAGGTGGGCGTATTTAGATGAATAGTTTAGATTCAGTTTACTGAATCCAAATAAACACGGAAAATGTTTGATGTCATAATTGTATTTTCACATATTTAATAAATATGTTACAAAAATGCTTTCACACAACTTTCAACCTAAACACAAATAATCATTTAAATTACGTAAATCGGGGGACGTGGCCAAGATGGCGACGAGAGCAGACGTGTGAGTCTACTGCTCCCGCCGACGGCCGATTTACAGCACCGGTTCTGGCGTACCGGGGCCCGCGACACGGGGCCCGGGATCTGTCGGAACCGCAGACTTAGCAGAACGGAACCGGAGAACCTGCCAGGAACGACGCAGAAGTGAGGCATCGCGAGTGACGGGCTGCCTGGGGCTCGGAGCCCGCAAAGCGCCCATCCCCCACTGCACTAAGATCGCGGCCTGGCCCGCGCGAGGAGCTGAAGCCGGCCTGAGACCTGTAGAGCCCTGGATCGGCGGGCGCTTGGGCCGAGAATATCCCGTCCCTCGATCGATCACAGGTGAGCCGCGCTGACATCCACAGCGGCGTCCGGAGAGGGACGTAGGGAGGCCTGTGGGCCTGGAAACCCGGGGGAGCTGCGGAGCCGCTGAGCGGCATTGACTGATTCCAGGGCCGGCCCAGGCGAGCTGCGAAGCAGCGGGGGCGGCTTGGTGAGTCACCTGTCAGCGGGGGCCCGGGAGGTTTACGGAGGGCCGGTGGCTGTGAGGCCCGGCCTGGAGTGACGGAGCTGGAACGTGGCCCGCAACCCAAGTAGGATCCGCGAGGCAGTCTGTGGGTGCAGAGGGGCCGCCGGAAGCGCTCGTCCCGGAGGTGTGAGAGACTGCTTCAAGAGACTGCTTCAGAGACTGTGTTGGCGGTTACTGCCTGGAAGTGTCCGGGATCGGGCGGCTCGAGGCGGCGCAGTAGAGAAGAAAGCACAGCGGAGGTTGACTGCAGTGGTGACAGGCTGCTCTCGGGAGTGAGTGGAAGTGTTCGGATGCCCAGGTGATTGCACGGTCTGGCGTGGAAGTCGAACCCTGAGGGCGGGCGTGAGGAAGAGAATCGACCACGCCTGACCAGGTGAACTGTGGATACAAACATGGCGGCGGACCTGCGTCGCCCTGCAGGTGCGCTAGGGAGAAAGTCCTAGCCTACAGTTTAGGGGCGCTGACTCGCTGATAAGAACACCTACAGAGGCCAAAGAATGTCGGCTGGCAGGGGCTCCCGCAGAAAAACGGTGAAGGTCCTCTTTGCGAAAGTGCAGACTCCCCCACTGAAAGACACAGCTGTGCCTGGCCCAAAGAAAATGGAGCAGAACACGGATGACGGATCTGCGCCCATCACAAAGGCGTTTCTGGAATCCCTCTTCACATCCCTAAGCTATGACATCCAGTCCTTCAAGACGGAATTTACCAGCGAAATTAGAGAAGTTCGGCGCGAGATGGATGGCATAGGAGAACGGGTGGCAGATCTTGAGGCCAAAAGTGACAATAAAGATACTGAACTGGCGGCTCTGCAGCAGGAAATCATCCGCTTGCATGACCAACAGGTGGATCTTCAGCTCCACATGGAGGACCTGGAAAATCGCTCAAGGCGCCACAACATCGGTATTCGCAATGTTGCCACGTCAGAAGCGACTCAAGCGGCGAAGGAACTTTTCAACCACGTGCTGGGGCGGCCATTGGACTCAGCCCTCCGACTTGGCAGGGCACACAGGACGGGGCCACCCGGGCGCCGACAGCACCCCCACCGGACATACTGGTGTGTGTCCAGGACTACCGCACTAAGGAGGAGATATTGCAGAAAGCGAGACAGAAGCACCCGATCTCATTTCAAGGTACGTCGCCGCTGCTATTCCAGGATCTGGCGGCCCTCACGCTGCACAAGCGCAGTTTCTTCAAACCAGTCACGTCCCATCTTCAGGAGAAGAACATTCCATATAGCTGGGGACACCCCTTCTGTCTGGTCTTCAGGCTGGAGAACACGCAGTACCAGCTCCGGTCGTTCTCGGAGGCTTGCTGACTGCTGGGAATCGAACAACCCAAGGAAGAGGACGAAACCCAGAGGAAAGCGACAGAGGGGGAAGAACACAGGCCCCAATGGCGCCAGCAACAACGACGGAAGCGAGTGAGGAAACCCCCGGCCACGGATATCGAAGCAGGTCAGCGTGCAGCAGTAGAAGCAGTGGCCACAGAAGGGAATGCTGACCTTACGGGCTGAGGGTTCCACTGAGTCCTGGTGGCTTGAGTATTCGTTCTCACCACACGGCTGCTGGCGGGAGAGTGCTCCCGGAAAAACTACTAAGACTACCCCGTGTTGGTTTGAATTTTTCCTTTTCATCTCTAGATGAAGGACTACCAAAGTTTGCACTTTGAACTTTTGGGGGGGATGGGGGTTGTAAGGGTTTTTTTTCATGGTAAGGGTGGGGGTGGGGGTTTTGTTGATACGGGGGGAGGATTCCGGATCCGAGAATGGCTGGGAATTGCTGAGAGTGCTAGGCTGAGAGAGGGTCGTGAGCGGCGGAGACTAGGGGGTCCTAGGTGGTCGGGGCAATTTCGATACAGACTATGGCTGATGTGTAGGCCACTGACAGGTGTCTTAGAGTACGTGTGGGGGCTGAATCCCTATGCCTGCAACTGAGTTGTGTATCCTCACGTTGAATGTGCGCTGGCTTAATAATCCCATTAAAAGGCGGGCGGTACTGTCCCTGCTGGAAAACTCCAAAGCAGATATCTGCCTCCTCCTGGAGACGCACTTGCTAGCTAAAGATTGCCACAGGCTCAAGTCCCGTCACTTTCCAACGCAAATTTTCTCCTCCGCATCCACAAAAACTGCAGGTGTGGCGATTCTGGTGTCGCAGCGATTTAAGGGGAAGATGCTGCACCGGGGGGACCGAGCTTAAGGGGCGCCTCTTGTCCTGCAGATTTTCAATGGGAACGGACACCTTCACAGTAATTTCGGTTTATGCACCAAATGAGGGGCAAGAGAGGTTTTTCCACCAAGTGCTTAATGAGGCAGCGGCAGCACCTGATAGACACGTTCTGGTGGGTGGGGACCTTAATTTAGTTTTTGACAACCTCCTTGACAGATCAGCGCAGCGGGCCACGCAAGCAGGTAGCCTATCAGAAGGGGTAGGAACAGACTGGCAGAGCTGGGCATGACAGACTTGTGGCGCTCTTTACACCCGGGAGACAGGGACTACACATACTACTCCAACGCCCACAAAACCCATGCCCGCCTGGACTACTTTCTAACCTCTGCCTCGCTTCGAGCGCTAGCGTCTAGTGTAGAGATAGGGGCAGCAGCGCTTTCTGATCATGCACCTCTCTCGTGGCGGTGTTCACCTTCCCACCTGCTGGGCGCAGCACGCGTTGCTGGAGATTGCGCGATACTTTATTGCATAGACAGGAGGTAGTGGCCAAAATCAAGGGAGCTATAACTGAATATCTGGTGCACAACCATCCAACGGACACTTCCCATGCGACTCACTGGGCGGCGCTCAAATCGGTCCTCCGGGGCAAATTCATAGCAATCGCTGCGGCAGAAAATGCAGAGAGGGCCCGTAATAGGGAAGAGCTCTCTTCCCGTACGAAAGAACTGGAACAGATACATCAAAGGACGGGGGCGCCCCGGGTGTGGAGACAGCTGCACGTAGCACGTCAGCAGCTGGCAGCCTTGGACCAAGATAGGGCAGAATACGCGGCACTGCGGGTGAGACATGCATACTACACAGGGGGTGACAGGTGTGGGAGGCTGCTGGGTCGCGCTCTCCGTGAGCGGCAACAGCGGCACGCGGTGCAGGCGATCCGCACGCAGAGAGGGGATATAGTGACCGAGGATGGAGCCATAGCGAAAGTCTTTAGTGATTTTTATACTACATTATACTAGGGGGCTCAACTCGATCCTGCGGATAGTGCAGCCTTCCTGGACTCAGTATCCCTTCCGGCTTTATCGACGGAGCAGTCGGAGTTTCTTGAGAGAGCGATCCAACCCGAGGAGGTTATTGCGGCGATTGCGCGCCTCAAACTAGCTAAAGCACCAGGACCAGATGGCTTCACCGCCACCTTTTACAAAACTTTTTGCCCCCAGGTTGCCCCGCTACTGACTGCCCTTTTTAACTCCTTCTCCGATCCTGGTACCATCCCGAGACACCTGATGGGTGCCATGATATCGGTTATCCCCAAAACAGGGAAGGACCGCGCACAATGCGGTGCCTATCGCCCTATATCATTGCTTAATGTGGATCTTAAGCTCTACACCAGCATACTGGCGACACGGTTAAGCCCACTTATGCAGGGCCTGATTGATCCGGACCAAGCCGGCTTTATCCCGGAGCGACAAATGGTCGATAATACAAAAAGGGCGCTCCACCTGGTGGAGCGGGCCTCTAGGCTGCCGGGCGAGTTCATGATGTTGCCGATCGATGCAGAGAAGGCCTTCGATCGTGTCCACTGGCCGTACCTGGAGCAGGTGCTCATCAAGGCAGGGTTAGGGGCAAAATTCCGCACGTGGTTTCTAAATTGTTATACCTTCCCCACAGCGTCGGTACGGGTAAACGGCTGCTCTTCGCCCACGTTCCCCATCGAACGCGGAACTCGGCAAGGGTGTCCGCTTTCACCCCTGCTTTTCGCGCTGTATATGGAACCCTTGGCGCAGGCCATGCGTACGGATCCCATTGTTAGCGGAATTAAATTCGGGGCATATATCCACACGATTAGTTTATTGGCCGATGACGTCCTTCTCTCCTTTGCCTCCCCCGTGACTTCCTTGCCGGCCGGCGTGGCGATCCTGGATGCGTTTGCAAAGGATTCCGGGTTTAAAGTTAACATGGCAAAATCGGTGGCCCTCGATCTCTCCCGGGAGGCACAGACACGAGCATCGCTGGAAGCGCAGTTCCCCTTCCGATGGGTGGACGGTGCAGTCCCCTACCTGGGCATACAACTGGAGGCCGCGCTGCCGGACACGGTACGCATCAATTACGCCAACCTTAGTCGCACTATCCGTACGGAAGTCGGGAGGTGGCGTCACCTCACGGTCTCCTGGCTGGGTCGAGTGGCGGCGGTAGAGATGACGATTCTCCCCCAGATTTTGTACGTTTTTCGGGCTATCCCGCTTCGCCCCCCTGAGGGGTGGATCCGGCGCACACAATCGGAGTTGGCGCAGTTCGTCTGGAACGGGAAGCGGCCTAGGCTTAAGCTGAGGTTGGTGATGCCTTCTCCAGAGAGGGGTGGTCTGGGCTTGCCGGATTTACAACTCTACTACCAGGCGACCCAACTCCGGACCCTTGTGGAATGGAGTAAATGGGAATCGGAACGACATTGGCTGTTCCAGGATCAGGCGGTGGCAGGACGTCCGTTACAAGAGGTGCCCTTCTTGCGTCGCCAGCATCGGCCCCCAAATTTATACGCCTCATTTATTACAAGAGTCCCGCTCGAGGCCTGGGATCGAACTTGAATCCTGCACGACTTGACGACCTTTCCGTCCCCCCTTACGCCTTTGTTGGAGAATCCCGACTTTGGCCCGGGCAGGGATGTGCAGGCATTTACACGGTGGCGCCCCGCGGGATGCCGGTGCCTCTTTCATGTGTACTCGGGTGAGGGAGTGATGCCTTTTGAAGAATTCAGGAAGACCTACGGCCTACCGGAAGCCGAACATCTTAGGTACCTTCAGGTCCAACACTGGGCGCTTCACCCTCTGACCCATGGGGGCGCAGCGCGCAAGCTTAGCAAATAGGAATACTGGCTTCTTACGCGCACTACAGACATATACCGGCTCCTCCTGGACAGATATTCGCGCGTTTATAATGCAGGACGGGCAAGGTGGGAAAGGGAACTAGGGCGGACACTGAGCAACAAAGAATGGGAAGACATCTATTATCGAGCTCGACACTCGGCCTACCACATGGGGTTGACGGACGGACACATTTACAAAATTAGTAACCTACTGGTATTATACACCGGAACGCTTGCAGGAGATGGGCCAAGTTGGGGATGCTTCCTGCTGGGGGGGCTGCGGGGAGAGAGGCACATTGACACACCTTTTGTGGGACTGTAGACACATACAGGGCTACTGGAAGTCGATTCTGGATGAGGTGGACAGCCATTTTGAGACAGAGATCCCACGTTTTCCGGCTTATGTCCTGTTGGGGCTCCTTAATGCTCTAACCTTCCCATTAAGAGCTTGTAGGGGTAGATTGATGGCAATAGTGCTGGGCTCCGCTGTTCAGGCCTTGTTGGCCTTCTGGCGATCCTCACAGGTCCCCACCTTTCAGGGCTGGTTGTGGCAGCTCTGGTCTGTCCTTGGTATGGAGAAACTCTCCTTGGTGAAAGCAGGGGAGGGGGCGAGATATGCGGAGCTATGGCAACCTTTCCTGTCCCTGCTGGCCACCGAATTCCGAGAAGTGACTTGTCCTAGGTATTTGAGGTTGCTAAGATTGTCAAATGTGAATGACTGAACTGTATAGAGGTGCGAGGTGCTATGCATGGTGTGGGATATTGGATCCGGATTGAGGGAGATGGGGGGTGGGTTGGGGAATGGTTCGGGGGGGGGGGGGGTTGTAGCTGAGTTCTTTTCTAATTGTGGCTCTAGGGGCGCTGGGCAGTCCCTGTCGGTTGGACTAGCAGCTCCTGAGGTCTGTTGGACAAAATGACTATCATGAAGTGGAGCTCTCCTTGTATTGCTGTAACACTGAGCAAATTATCATCTGCAATGTACCTCGATTTTTCAGCTTTGTGTAAGAGCCTCCCTTTCTTTTTTTTGCAATAAAAAGATTTAATACTAAATTACGTAAATCCATTTCAAATCTATGTATGATCAAACAAGACTATGTATTGCCACATATGTCCTTCAGTTTGAAGCAGAGACGCCATACGTTGATAAGTGATTCAATCTCACCCAAATTACAAAGCTGAGTTTTCTCCATTCCTTCGTTATCTTACACCAAGCACAAGTAATATTGTGCTTTAATATACATCCAAAGTATTGTCATGGAAACTTTTGGAACCACTAAAACTTAGCTATTCAAGAAAAATGGAAATTACTTCAGTCTGCCTAATTTCGGCTGGCTGACCTACTACTGACAAATTGCAGATAATGTACCATTCACTGCAGGTGCAAGAGTGGAACCAGCGCAGAACAATTTTCAGAGCTACGCGCTATTCAAAATTATTCCATGATTCCAAGTGGATCAATTCAAGAGGAGTAAACGGGCACAATTCTAAGAGTTTTTGTAGTGGTGGGGTCTGAACAGCACAAATGGCTGTACAAAGATACTGGAACCACACTTGAGTGCCTTATAAGACCATGAAAATCACCTTGGCATTATAAGCCCTTATCAACATTTGAATGGTATGTCGCCCATACTTAATATTAGAACGTTAGCTAAAATATATGTTGCAATCAACTTTAACTCGTCACATTGTTATCATCTCAACTTCTTATACATAGATTCCAATATATATGTAACACCATCAGTGTGTGATCATGAGTGCACTTCTGTTTACATTAAGATTGGCCAGGAAGGAGTCTGCTTAAGGTTCATAGCAAGGCAATCCTATTTTCATGATCAGATAATAGATTAAGAGACTGCTATTATTCAACTGGAGGATAAATGGGTGTTTATAGATACTAACCTTTCCCTTTCAATGTTATAAAGAGGGTTTTCATGATTAAGATACACAGTTTATAGTTGTTGAAACAATTGGTGTGAGGAGTAGGGTCATTATTTTATTTTCGATAGAAAGTTGGAGATAGAGCACATACTGAGAGTGGTGTGCTTTTTTGTTGTGGAATGGGGAAGGGGAAAGTCCAGAAAAATCACAAATTATCCTCTAATACAGAACCTGTTCATAGGAATATACTTATTTCAGAGTCATCCAACATTGCTCAAAAGGGTAAACACTTTGTGCATTCAGAAGCCAATTCAGAGTGTGCGAGGGGCAAATTAAGGTAGATTAAATGATAACTGAAGAAGGGAGAGGTGGAATATATTTACTGAAATCCAGAGTGCTGTTTGAGAATAAAGGCAAGACAACAAAAAACGGCCTCAAAAGCAGCGTGAAATTGAGATCCATGAACATCTGTAGGCATTTACCTTTGGCTGGATCACTGAGAAAGCTGAGCCTTTAAGGATCTCCTCAAAACAAAAAGGAAACATTTCCAAAATGGTAACATGGTTTCCTTCCTAAATTGTTATACTCCGTAGACTCTTACCTGCTTTTTAATTTCATGGCCCTACTAAATACTGCTACACAGACGACATGAGAGAATATGTATCCCAGAGTCCAGAGAAATAAAGGGGAGCTTTTGTCCTCAGAGCGAAGATGGAGGACCAGTCATTTCCCAGAGAGGTGATAACACAAGTGATGAATGAACGTTAATGTTATGGTCAACAGGCCATAAACCACAGTGTTGGTCATCACCTGCAATGCACCTTACCTGTAACCTCGGTTGGGTGTTCCCTGAAGAATCCCATTGTTCTCGATCTCAGTTTTCAGCTCGGCCAGTTGTACAGCCAGCTCCTCCTCCAGCTGCTGGATCCGCTCCACAGAGGAGACCTTGTACACATCACTCATATCCTGCATCCTGGAATTTAGCACTGTCCACAAAGACAACACAAATTAGGTTTCAGAAAGCAAACATTTTAGACGGTTGAACAAGTCAAAGAAAAGTTGGGTTCCCATTTGAAAGGGATCCTGGAAAAAGTCAGAACTTATGCAGTATGTAAGGTACACCAATATCAACAAGTGAAATATGATTAATAGCCAACTAACTGGCAGGTCCATGTGCATGCCTTTTATTTGCATATTTCATTGTATACAATAATGATTACAACTTAGTTAAACTCGTGTTATCATCCATGTACACTCCATATAAGAACGTTCACAAATCTCCTACCTAATTTACAAAAGTTTCAGTAGTAGTCAATACCGCCACCAAAATTCCAGTACCGGAGAGTATACCCGTAAGATTGCTTAGAGCAGAGAATAAACGTTAGAATCTCACTGGCAGTGAAAGTGACCATCATGGTCGTTGCCAGTAAATAGGCCATTGTTAATTCCCTAGCCATGGTCTATGCCCCTCTTAAGCCATGAGCCATTGAATAAATATGTGTGTCGCTCTAAGTTGGATGGATGTGCCCAGAAGTCGGTCATATGAACACTGTCACTTAAACTGATATACCTAGCTGATGAACTAGGGCCAACCCTGTCCTGGGTTGCTTGTGTTCCGGCTCAGGGAGGATCTGACCCGGCAGTTCTATTCAACTGCCATTCATTTTTTGCCTTTGCCCACCACAGCACACAGAATGTGCAGGAGCTTAGCTTAGGGTGGTGTGATAAACTCCAAATAAATGCATTCTTGGCTTTGCAGTTGGGTCTAGGGTCGCTGAGTCAGGCCTGTTATCTCGGTCTTTTTTTCTGGTTGTGAGACAAGACTGAAAGACAAAACAGAGACCTCTGATGTGAATGGGAGAGAAAAAGAGGCCAAGATACGCATCTTGGTGGCAGAGTTTTGAAATGTAAAACCAGATAACCTGGAATCAATACAGACTTCCCTGCTTGTCCAAATTGTGTGATCCTAGGCACGTATTTGATTCACACAGATCCTCCTTTTCCCTTATTATTGCATATGAGCATACTCAAATACTTGTGTTCAGAATAAGTGCTGTACAAACTTCTCTTACATTTGTTTTAATAGACTGAAATGTTGCTCGATCCATGATAAGAATATAGGCCAGGTTTAGGATTTACATGAGTACTGACTAAATCTCTTCCTTTGCAGTGATATAATCGGACTTACTAAGGTGAAACGCTTCCACAAATTAAAGAAACACTTTTTGGAACACTGAAGAGATTGTATCATATTTTTACATTATGTTTGTTGCACAACATACATGACAAACGTTTTCATGGCTCAGATCATGCACAAACTCTTAGAGCTAAGCCAGACTTGAGGCTTGACTCACCCTATTCATTTTCCAGCAAGCCCTCCTCTATTTGTGACTCGGGCTTAGTACATGGGGCCATCAGTCACTTGAAAAAATGATTCGTAAAGGAGAGTACTAGAAACATGGAGCCCTGCCCCCACTATTCAATAACTCTACTATTAATGATTCTTGTAGTAAAGATGAAGAGGAATGCGTGCAGCAAAAATACTTTTAAAATAAGTGTTCTCAGAGCAGGGACTCCATGCTATTGAGTTGAATGTGACTGCAGCCATGAGTTTCCAGGGAGAACTATCAGGCCCAGGTGGGACAAGGAGGGGTATAGCTTCTACAGGTGTTTGTAGCGCGACACCCCGCTTTTAGTTGGATCTGGGGGTCCTGACTGGGGTCTGCTTGCCTCTGTTGGTATTTTTCACTTCAATAGGAGGTTTTAACTTGTTCATTTTTTTGGATAGGGATTATATATATATATATATATATATATATATATATATATATATTTTTTTTTTTTTTACTGAAAAAAACCAAAGGTTTCAGGCACGTTATAGTTAGAAATTATGTAGCTATTCACAAAACCATGTAGCCGGTTACAAACCAAAAGACAGATGGATACAGATATTCACACAGTTTTGTCATTAACCCATGCATTCAGTAAGATACTTTTAATCACTCACTTATAGTCAGTCACGCACCTACTAAATCATTCATTCAGACACTTATACACCCACTCATTCTTCAATATGCCTTTCCCTATATATATTAAACATATTTAAACTTTACAGAAACACACAGTCACTGGATGATGTCATCAGTGATGTCATTTAGTGATGTCACTGACCATGTCATGCGTGATGCAATATGTCATCAGCAGTGCATTGCGGGGGCGCAAGTTAATGTCTAGCTAACTATAACACCCCTGAAACCTATGTTTTTTTCAGTGATTTTCTAAGGTTTTTTAAATGCTAATTTCTAACTATACCGTGCCTGAAACCTATGTTTTTTTTAAGTGAATTTCAAAGGTTTTTAAATGCTAATTTCTAACTATAACGTGCCTGAAACCTGTGGATTTTTCAGTGAATTTCAAAGGTTTTTCAAATGCTAGTTTCTAACTATGCCTACAGAGGTAGGACATGTGAAGAAAGAAGAAAAAAAGCACATAAAGAAGCAAAAGAAATGCAGAAAGAAGCAACATTAGTCCACAAAGACAAAGAAAAGTGCAGGAAGCATGCAGAAAAAACTAACAGGGGAGCAGAAAGAGGCCTTGTTCCAAAATCATCCTGTGCCCACAACTTTTTCAGACGGGTACTGGTGGTAACTGACTCTGACTAACCAGGCCTAGAGCCAGTGCTATGCTAAAAGACACTTAGAATACAGTGAAAACACCTACATACACTAGGGAACACTATGCGTTGGGGTACCCCGTGATTAGCGTGACCTCCTCTGTAAGGCCCTGGTACATAATAGTGCAGGGGGATTAAAACTACCTCTTAAAATGTGCTACGGGGCGCGTTTGCACAGTGGTGAAGGGAGAGGGGGGCCCGAGGTGACATGTGTGCAAACACGCCCTGTGACCGTTTTAAGTTTTAACATGGAGAAAACACATTTTGGGACCCCCCTTTTTTCTCGCCCCGCTTGCTGAATCACCCCAAAACTTTCAAGATAGGAGCTGACCGGAGCGCCCCACTAGTTTTTGAATTTCGCGAAGATTCGTCAACCGGCGCCAAAGTTATTGGCAAAAGAAAAAACACGCTTTTTGAATAGAAACAAGATCCTAATAACTAACTACCAACTGGCGACCGCCAGTAGGCAATGTATATGTATATGAATATATATATATATATATATATATATATATATATATATATATATATATATATATATATATTCACTAAAAAAACCATAGGTTTCACACTCGTCATAGTTGGGAATTAGCATTTAAAAAACCTTTGAAATTCAATGAAAAAACCATAGGTTTCACACCAGTTATAGTTAGCTGAACATTTTACTCATACAAAACCAATGAAATTCCCACGTTATAGTTAGTTGGACTCACTATAACTCGCGCGCCCGCAATCCACTGCTGATGATGTCACATATTACATCATTCATGACATGTTCAGTAACCAATCAAAATGTTACTTACGTTTTGAATTTGAATGTGATTAAGTATGATTGGTTATGTATGTATCTTAAATGAGAGGAAAACACGGCCATTTTGAGATACTCCTGTCTGAGGTACTTTTGAGAAGAATTTTGGGTGCTCAATTTCTGGAGTTTGAATTACACAGAACTAACTCTTCTCCTACTTACAAAAAGGTGAGTTGTTAATTTGTAAGAACTATGTTGTACACTTTAAGATAATCTGGAAAATGTTTTCTGTTCGCTATTTACAGTCATTCTATTATAATTATGGATTAAGATAGACTTCATCACATGCAGTGCTTTATATTTCTAGTTCCTGCCTGATACTATTCAGTACCAATTAATTTTAAAGAACTAAATACTTGAATAAGCTACTTTTATATTATGTATTTATAAAAAAGAAAAATGAAAGTGATTACTTTTTTCTGCAATTTACAGCAAAAAATTTGAAATTAAAATGAATCAGAATGAGGAGACCAAGGAAATTTCTTTTAAAATTACAACTACATTACTTGAAATTCAAAATGTCACGGATATTGGCAGCACCATTTTATCACAAGCAGGAGATGACATTAATGATTTTCTTGATGAATCGCTAGACGAAGAATTTACTGAATGTTTGGATACAATAGTGTTAGACCTAGGGTTTTCCTAGCCAACACGTGGGTAGTATGGCACCGGGCTAAGGCTTGCTCCAAGGAATGTGCGTGTACAGCTTGCGTAACCTTTCAGGAACTCAGAGCCCATCCATTCAAAAATGACACCACACCTTTCCTTTAGGGAAATAAGGTTGTACTTTATAAAAATATAGGCTTTGTTCTCTTTGGTATGATAGTTCACTTTTTCACATTAGTACATCACCTCTTAAATTACTTCAGTTTCAGTAAGAAATACAATTTTGTTATCACTTCTTCTTCTCCCCCTCTGTAAGAAAAGTTTACATAATACCCAACATTCTTCGCCGTTAGACAGTATACAGATATCTCATTGAAAAGAACCACCTCCCTTCTTCACTTTGTCTTGTACAGGGTTAAAATGGTACCTGAATCCCCCAACTTGCAGGCTTAACACTGGTGGTAAACAGCAGTTCCTCAATCCCCCTTCAGTTGTCAATATTGTCTGGTCTCTAATTCACAGCTGGCTATGCAAAGAAACAGACAAGTTCAATACCATTGTAACAACACATGACCCTCTGTTATTCCTAGAACTAGTTAAGTAAACAGAGCAGATAGTGCAGATGTTTCAGGAGACAGGACTCCCTTTGGTATGAGTGTGTCTTGTCCCAGGCAGTTGCGCTTCTAAAGAATGGGGGGGGGGTTTATTTATGGATATCCCCTGGAGGCCACTAATTCACTGCCCCAAAGTTAGATGGTTTTGGTTTCCCTGATTACGGTACGCTGTCCCAGCAATTGAATGGAAGTTCTTTTCGAGCACTGTCTGAGGCGTTTCAGAGGAGCGGAGGTTTCCCTGGGCGTGTGCTTGTCTGGGGAGCGTCTACACACACCGTCCCCCCACCAGAAAGGTTGACCCGGCTTACTTTATTTGCTGACGCTCCTAAGCGGGAGGAAGGAAATCGAGGTAGGCAGCTCCGGCGGCGGCTCCTCAGTCGCGGGGCTCTCCCATTCGATGCTCCTGCGGCGGGGCTCCCGCCGTGTGATGGGTTGTTCCTCGCCTGCTTCCGACGCCCAGCGCTTCCTTCCCGCAGCCGACTCCGCCCGTCGATGGGTCCGACCCTTCCTTCCGGACCTCTGCAGCTGGGGCACACGAACTCCTGTTGACGGAGAGGTTCCGGGTCGGGTTCGCCACCTCAGCAACACCGCTTCTCCTCTTCACTCGCCGTTTAGACTCCGGACCCGGCACAGGAAGGCTCCTCACGCCGTCGGCACCTCAGCTGGCACCCTCGGTCTCCCTCACACGGTGAGTGCCACGCAGCAGGGTAATAAACGCTTCTCTGGCAGTTCTGCCAATAGGCTCACGTTCCCGGCTCTGACAGCAGCTTGAATTAGCGGAGCACTTGCTGCTAGTCAGTGTCCAGTTGTTTTTGCGGTGCACGTATTCCAAAGGTGAGGAAACGTGAAATCTTCACCACAGCCTTGGGTACAGGGTTTGGTCGGTACAACAAGGGGAAATGTCCATTCAGGTGATTGCGGCTTCTTAGTCGATAGTCCCCTAATACAGCACTGTCCTCCTTATTTGATCGCCTCTCTCCTGTCCTGATGTACCTTTTGCCTCTGGCTCAAAGGACTACACAAAATGGCCACCTCTGACCTGTCCTTTTATAGGCTAGGTCCAGTCGGTTGGGAAGTTCTGGTGGGTTCTAGAACCTTCCTCATGTAAGTTCATGGGACAGTTCCCTGGCGGTGACAGTTATGTCGGTTGGTGGCCACCATCTTAGGTCCCAGGTGTTTGTCTAAATTTTGATGAGGGTAACTAGGCCTCAGTGAGGTAAGGGAAACATCTTACCCAAGGAACACCTAGCCCCTCAGACAATGCTGTCAACAAAAACTCCAGGTGGCATAAAAGAAAAAGGTTAAAATACTGGGAGGCTAAAGGGGACAAAATAAATCATCCTTGTGAGGGGACCCTCAGAATCAGACAGGTCTCACACGCGTCCCCCCAGCTGAAAGTGGGGAGAACTACCTAATCCCTTGGGAGTTCTCATCACTAAGGCGGAAATACCTAGAGAGACCGTCTGCATTGGCATGGTCCACTCCAGGCCGATGTTCCACACGGAAGTCCATCCCCTGTAGGGAAATGGACCACCTCAACAACTTGGGATTCTCCCCCTTCATTTGCATCAGCCAACGAAGGGGCCGGTGGTCAGTCTGAACCAGGAAGTGCGAGCCAAATAAGTATGGTCGCAGCTTCTTCAGAGCCCAAACCACCGCAAAGGCTTCTCGCTCTATAGTACTCCACCTCTGTTCCCTGGGGAGTAGTCTCCGGGATAGGAAGACCACGGGTTGATCCAAGCCCTCGTCATTCAGTTGCGATAACACTGCCCCAATGCCATGTTCTGATGCATCTGTTTGGACAATGAACTCTCTTGAAAAATCAGGGGCCCTGAGGATTGGAGCAGTACACAATGCTTGTTTTAATGTCATGAAGGCTTGCTGGCAAGCCTCCGTCCAGACTACCCTTCGAGGTTGTTTCTTGGAAGTAAGTTCCGTGAGGGGAGCTACAATAGTGCCATACCCCTTCACGAAACGGCGGTAATATCCTGTGAGGCCCAGGAAGGCTCGGACCTCTGTTTGGGTCTTGGGGGGCTCCCAGGCCATGATGGCCTCAATCTTCGCCTGGAGGGGCTGCACCGTCCCTCTGCCCACCAAGTGGCCCAGGTACACTACTGACCCCTGCCCGATCTGACACTTACTGGCCTTGATGGTCAAGCCAGCTTGTTGCAGGGCCTGGAGAACAGCTTGCAAATGTTGCAAATGATCCTCCCAGCTGCTACTGAAGACAGCTATGTCATCCAGATAAGCAGCGGAAAAAGCTTCCATACCAGAGAGGACCTGGTTCACCAGCCGCTGAAACGTTGCAGGGGCGTTCTTGAGCCCAAAGGGCATCACGCAGAACTGGTAGTGACCCTGTGGCGTGGAGAAGGCTGACCTTTCCTTTGCTCCTTCAGTAAGGGAGATCTGCCAGTACCCGGAAGTAAGGTCAAAGGTACTTAAGTATTGGGCAGCTCCCAGCCGGTCAATAAGTTCATCCGCCCTGGGGATCGGATGAGCATCAGTCTTTGTTACTGAGTTCAGCCCTCGGTAATCCACACAGAACCTTAGTTCAGGTGTGGCGCCCGGTGGGGCAGCTTTCGGTACCAGAACCACCGGACTTGACCAAGGGCTATTGGAAGGTTCAATTACTCCCAGCTCCAGCATCTTGGCTACTTCACCATGGATGCTGGCCTTCACCTTGTCTGACAGCCGGTAGATCTTAGACTTTACAGGTGGGCTGTCTCCTGTGTCCACATCATGGGTACACAGGTGGGTCCTTCCCGGGACAAGGGAGAACAGGGAGGAAAATTGCTCCAGGATCTGGCGGCAATCTCTTCGCTGTTCAGGAGTCAGGGATGGTGAGAGAATCACTCCCTCCACCGACCCATCCTTTTCTTGAGACGAGAAAAGATCAGGGAGAGGTTCACTTTCCTCTTCCTCTGCTCCATCGGTCACCATCATCAAGACGACCTCGGGCCTCTCATGGTGTGGCTTGAGGCTATTGGCATGAAGCACCCGGTGGGGCTGTCTGGGGGTCTTGAGGTCCACCAAGTATGTGGCCTTCCCCTTTTTCTCCAATACCTCAAAGGGGCCTGTCCAACGATCCTGTAGAGCGTTTAGCTCTCCAGGTTCCATCACCCACACTTTCTGTCCAGGCTCCAGTTCCACAGGGTGAGCATTGTGGTCATACCACTCCTTCATTACTGCTTGGCTGGCTTCCAAGTTGTCCGAAGCTTGCTTCCACAACTTGGCCATTTGGCTCCGGAAGGCCAGCATGTAGCTCACCATGTCCTGGGGAAGCTTCCTGGGAGTCTTTTCCCAGCTGTCCTTCACCAGGCTGAGAGGACCCCGTACAGGGTGCCCATACAGAAGTTCGAAGGGGCTGAAGCCCACTCCCTTCTGTGGCACTTCCCTGTAGGAAAACAAGAGACAGGGTAGGAGGACGTCCCATTTCCGCCGCAGGCTCTCAGGCAGACTTCTTATCATGCCTTTCAAGGTCTTGTTAAACCTTTCCACGAGACCATTGGTCTGTGGGTGGTAAGGAGTGGTAAACCGGTAGGTAACACCACACTCCTTCCACATAGCCCGCATGTAAGCTGACAGAAAGTTGGTCCCCCTATCGGACACAACCTCCTTGCGGAAACCCACTCGGGTGAAGATCCCCATCAGGGCCTTTGCCACTGCAGGTGCAGTGATGGTCCTCAGAGGAATTGCCTCTGGGTACCTTGTGGCATGATCCACTAGAACCAGGATAAACTTGTGACCAGCTGAAGTTGGTGGATCTAATGGCCCTACAATGTCGATGCCCACCCTTTCAAAGGGGGTGCTAACGACTGGAAGTGGTTCCAGGGGAGCTTTCAGCTTCACCCCTGTTTTCCCACTGGCTTGGCAAGTCACACACGTCCGACAGTAGGTATCAGACGCCACTCTCATCCGAGGCCAGTACAAGTGGGGGACAAGCCGGGCAAAGGTCTTGTCCTGCCCTAGGTGTCCTGCCAAGGGTATCTCGTGAGCCAGTTCCAGAAGGAAGGCTCTAAAACATTGGGGGACCACCAAGGCTCTGGCTGTACCAGGTCCAGGTGCCTTTGATTCACTGTAGAGGAGCCCATCCTCCCAGTAAATCTGGTAGTTCCCTACAACGTTCCCTGCTGCCTGAGCTTTGGCCTGTTGCCGCAGCCCTTCAAGAGTAGGACACTCCTCCTGAGCTTTGCAGAATTCCTCCCTGGAAGGACCTCCCTTCATATGCCATTCAGCGGGGATGGGTAGGTTCTCCAGGGAAGCAACATTCTCCTCCGTGGACTCCAGATCCACCTCCGCAGGTGGCCTATCTATCTCACGAGGTAGAGATGTCGAGGCAGGTCCTTCCTGCCTTCTGTCCTCTTCTCTGGCAGCGGGCTGGGCCATTGTTTCAGGCTCCAGCGTAAGCGAACTCCCCCTCCGGGTAGTCGCGGACCTTGTGCTGACACAGGCCCAGTCAGGTGTACCCAGCATCTCAGAATGAGTCTGGTATTCCACCCCCCTCCAAACATTGTGCTCCATATCATTTCCTAACAGGCAATCAACAGGCACGGCAGGGCTTACGGCAACTCGAAGTGAGCCTGCAACCCCTCCCCACTCAAAGGGTACCTCGGCCACGGGATAGTGGCCCAATCTGCCGTCAGCCATCACAGCGGGATGGAGTACATTTGGGATGACCTGCTCTGATGACACCAGCTGACTCCTCACCATAGTCATACTGGCTCCTGTGTCTCTCAGAGCCTCCCCTCTACGGCCGTTGATGGTGACCCACTGCTCATACTTGGTAGTATTGGAAGGCAATTGGGTCTTTGGCACCATCTCCTTATCACCCAGGGACATTAAAGTGACACCCGCCCGCTCCCCTCCGTTACCCAAAGGCATCTCCTCCCCGAGCACTACACTAGTTATTCCCGAGGCTTTTCCTCCAGTGGGAGGGGGTGGTCTTTTTGGGCATCTCACGTCTCCTTTATAATGTCCCACACCACCACACTCGAAGCAATGAACAACCCTTGGCTGCTGACTTTGGCCAGGATTAGGGTTGCGGGGGGGTTAACCTTAGGGATGAATCCTCTGCCCCTTCCTTGTGAAGTATTTTGTGGACCTTTTGAGAACTCCCTCTTATTATCTCCCCCCTCTTTCTTCTGGGGGTTGCCCTGTCCAGACTTCTGGGAATCCCCCCCAGTCCCCTTCGAGGACACCCGGGTACTAGCCCAGATGTCAGCCTCCTCAGCAAGCTTCCTGGGGCTGGTCAGCTTGCTGTCCACCAGGTGTTGACGCAGCTCGGGAAAACATTTCTCGAGTAGGTGTTCCTTGAGTATGAGGTCATATAAACCTTCATAGTCCCCTACCTCGCTGCCTTTCACCCAACCCTCCAAGGCTTTCCTGGCGTAATCAAGAAAATCCACCCAATTCTGTGTGCCTAGTTTGTGGCTATTCCTGAATTTCTGCCTGTACTTCTCAGGAGTTAGTCCAAACTTCCTTATCAGCACCACTTTCATTGTAGGGTAGTGGGTTTGCTCATCCCGCTCCAGGGCCAACAAGGTATCCCTGCCAGCAGGTGGCATGTACTTATACAGCCCTCCCCCCCAGTGGGTTTCCAAGATCCCATGGGCCCTTAAGGAGACCTCATAGGCGGCTAGCCACTTGGAAATATCTCACCTGGAGTGTAGCTAGCAATGACATCCTTGGGTAAGTAGGGTCTGGGTTCTCTGGTGATCTCTTTGTTTTCGCTGCCACCATTACTTGGATTGGAGGTTCTTAAGGTTAAGGCTTGAAGGTCTAACTCTTTTATTGTTCGCTCGTGGGCCAACCTTCTGTCCTCCCTCTCCATGTCCATTCTAGCTAAATCCAATTTTAGTCTCCTCTCTTCCCTCCTGTCTTCTAGCTCGGCGTCAGTAAGGCTCCTCACTGAGACACTGCTGCCCTCCCTTGAAAGTGATCTGGGACCTGTCAGTAGATTCCCCCTTCAGTTTGGTACAGCAGCCCTGCCCCAAGGACAGTGTCTTGATCACTCTCTTCTGTGTCCTGTTCCTCCTCTATATGAGCTTCCACCCATGCCCTCAAGCTTGTCTGTAACTCACTTTTCTTGGCACCTTTCTTGTTGAACACCCCCTGTCTTTGACACCACTCTTTAAGTTGGGCCACAGTGTAGGTCTCTATCTCCTCAAGGTTCAATTCCATTTTACAAATATGGTATCAAATGGGCACTCAGGAGAGAACTAAGAAGCGTAATCTGAGGATAACCTCCACCCACCACCAGGAGTAAATTTGGAAAATCAAAATATAAATTTGGGAGACCGCTTGGAGAAAACTCCAGGTGTAGGTTTATGGTGCACCCTGAATTACTGCAAGGTATACGCAAGCACAAGTAGTATCCCACCGCTGAAACACCAATATGTTAGACCTAGGGTTTTCCTAGCCAACACGTGGGTAGTATGGCACCGGGCTAAGGCTTGCTCCAAGGAATGTGCGTGTACAGCTTGCGTAACCTTTCAGGAACTCAGAGCCCATCCATTCAAAAATGACACCACACCTTTCCTTTAGGAAAATAAGGTTGTACTTTATAAAAATATAGGCTTTGTTCTCTTTGGTATGATAGTTCACTTTTTCACATTAGTACATCACCTCTTAAATTACTTCAGTTTCAGTAAGAAATACAATTTTGTTATCACTTCTTCTTCTCCCCCTCTGTAAGAAAAGTTTACATAATACCCAACATTCTTCGCCGTTAGACATTATACAGATATCTCATTGAAAAGAACCACCTCCCTTCTTCACTTTGTCTTGTACAGGGTTAAAATGGTACCTGAATTCCCCAACTTGCAGGCTTAACATTGGTGGTAAACAGCAGTTCCTCAATCCCCCTTCAGTTGTCAATATTGTCTGGTCTCTAATTCACAGCTGGCTATGCAAAGAAACAGACAAGTTCAATACCATTGTAACAACACATGACCCTCTGTTATTCCTAGAACTAGTTAAGTAAACAGAGCAGATAGTGCAGATGTTTCAGGAGACAGGACTCCCTTTCGGTATGAGCGTGTCTTGTCCCAGGCAGTTGCGCTTCTAAAGAATGGGGGGGTGAGGGGGTTTATTTATGGATATCCCCTGGAGGCCACTCATTCACTGCCCCAAAGTTAGATGGTTTGGTTTCCCTGATTACGGTACGCTGTCCCAGCAATTTAATGGAAGTTCTTTTCGAGCACTGTCTGAGGTGTTTCAGAGGAGCGGAGGTTTCCCTGGGCGTGTGCTTGTCTGGGGAGCGTCTACACACACCGTCCCCCCACCAGAAAGGTTGACCCGGCTTACTTTATTTGCTGACGCTCCTAAGCGGGAGGAAGGAAATCGAGGTAGGCCGCTCCGGCGGCGGCTCCTCAGTCGCGGGGCTCTCCCATTCGATGCTCCCGCCGTGTGATGGGTTGTTCCTCGCCTGCTTCCGACGCCCAGCACTTCCTTCCCGCAGCCGACTCCGCCCGTCGATGGGTCCGCCCCTTCCTTCCGGACCTCTGTGGCTGGGGCACACGAACTCCTGTTGACGGAGAGGTTCCGGGTCGGGTTCGCCACCTCAGCAACGCCGCTTCTCCTCTTCACTCGCCGTTTGGACTCCGGACCCGGCACAGGAAGGCTCCTCACGCCGTCGGCACCTCAGCTGCCACCCTCGGTCTCCCTCACACGGTGAGTGCCACGCAGCAGGGTAATAAACGCTTCTCTGGCAGTTCTGCCAATAGGCTCACGTTCCCGGCTCTGACAGCAGCTTGAATTAGCGGAGCACTTGCTGCTAGTCAGTGTCCAGTTGTTTTTGCGGTGCACGTATTCCAAAGGTGAGGAAACGTGAAATCTTCACCACAGCCTTGGGTACAGGGTTTGGTCGGTACAACAAGGGGAAATGTCCATTCAGGTGATTGCCGACTTCTTAGTCGATAGTCCCCTAATACAGCACTGTCCTCCTTATTTGATCGCCTCTCTCCTGTCCCGATGTACCTTTTGCCTCTGGCTCAAAGGACTACACAAAATGGCCACCTCTGACCTGTCCTTTTATAGGCTAGGTCCAGTCGGTTGGGAAGTTCTGGTGGGTTCTAGAACCTTCCTCATGTAAGTTCATGGGACAGTTCCCTGGCGGTGGCAGTTATGTCGGTTGGTGGCCACCATCTTAGGTCCCAGGTGTTTGTCTAAATTTTGATGAGGGTAACTAGGCCTCAGTGAGGTAAGGGAAACATCTTACCCAAGGAACACCTAGCCCCTCAGACAATGCTGTCAACAAAAACTCCAGGTGGCATAAAAGAAAAAGGTTAAAATACTGGGAGGCTAAAGTGGACAAAATAAATCATCCTTGTGAGGGGACCCTCAGAATCAGACAGGTCTCACAAATAGAATACCAACAATCATTGAACACTTTTCATGAGAAGATTGATCATATGATTGAAGAGGAGATTACAGATGAGGACATACTACAAGCTCTATTAAATTATGAAAATTCTGAACAATAAATTATTTACAAATTAAAAATTAGTTGACATTCATTTTTATTTCTAATTTATGAGGTAGTAGCGAAGTGACTGTAGTATAATGTGATATTTATAGTATAGAGTACAAAATTTGTATGTAACATAGTAAGTTTACTCATATTTACTTCCCTTCTCCCACTGTACTTTTTCCAATGTATATTTGACATCTCTTCTTCATCTCCTGCTCACTTTCTCTCACTATCTGTCTCTGATGCACCCTATCGCCGCCATTTTGTGGAGAAGAGAGTGAAATATAATACTTCAAAACATGAAAAGGGAGCAGTATAGAGTGCCCCTCACCCCCTAGACATTCTCAGGGGTCCCAAAAGGATCTGTTTCTGCTTTCCTGAGAGACTATGGTATGAGTTCAATAACTTGCATTACAACATGCAAGATATCTACAGATGAGACGATGTACATTTCTCAGATGAGGAGAACAGAGTCTTTCTCTTGAATTTTTGATTCTGCATCGGTACCTACTTGTAGGTACTTAAATCACCCACATTACACAACAGCTCTTTTTCGAGCTACCCTACCTCTAAGCAATCCAAATTCTTATTTAAAACTATTTTCTTTCACTGTTTTACCCTGTAGTGCGCTCAGGGTGCGCGTACCGGTGAGCATACATGGGAAGGCACCCAGCGCTTACCCCGCAAAAATTGCAAAAAATAAAAAAAGGTTTTTTGTCCTTCAGGGTCCTTCTAGGCCCCCCTCGGAAAACCTAGGGGGTCAGGGGGTGTGTACCCTGCCCCCTTTTAAACATTTCCCCCTTTTTATTTTCACCTCTTGTGTCTCGATTCTACCGAGACACAAGATGGCGGACTCTCCGGACTGTTTAGAATGTTGACAGACATCCGACAGCCAATCAGCTTTCCGCTCGCATGCTCCCGTACCCACACAATCCAACCAATTAGGTAGAAAAGAAACGGCAGCACTCCGATGTAAAGAAGTTTCAAAGTCTATTTATTTTCCAAACCCCCTTCACCCCCGACAGACGCGTTTCGCAAAAAAGCTTTGTCAGTGATAGTTTGTGCAAACATACGATCGCCATTTTAAACCCACCGCACTTTTTCATTTCATCAACATAGAAGATGGTAAATTCCATGGAAATGGCGGCCATCTTGTAGTGTAGTATTACAAAGATTCCAAATTGGTTAAAATAGCAAAAATAAAGTGCTCTAGTGCTATATTAAAATCGGTCAACAACAAACATTACATTATTGTTATGCACACTCTGTACATGTATGTATTTCATAATGCTGTATCAATTCATATATGTATATTTTGAGATTATGTACATTTGGATTCACATAACTCGTTATGTAGGGGTGTATCCCCTAGCTTTAGATAGAGTTTATCTACACACAAGTTTCACAGTTCATGTTCATTTTCGTTGTGGAGCCCTGTATGGGCTTGAATCCAGAATGTGTATGATGCAGATATTTACATATTTACAAGGCTTTACCTGGGGGTCATGCAAGTATAGAAAAATGTATCTCTACCTAAACAGTAAGTGTACTCAGAGTTGTTCCCAGTCAGGTTTCATAGGTGTACCCACATTTCTGCATCATTATTAAGGCCCCACGGTGTCATTGTCTTGAGGTCCATAATATACCTAGACTCTGTGATGCAGAGAGCTTTTTCCCTGTCCCCACCACGTTCTGATTTTGTAATTGGGTCTATGCAGTAATAGCTGAGTAAGTCCCTGTTGCTTTTATGGAATTCAGCAAAATGACGGGCTACCGGATAGGTCTTGTCATTGTCCGCGATAGCCCTCATATGTTCCAGGATTCTCAGCTTAGTGGGTTTGATGGTACTGCCTATGTAACGGTTTTTACACGGGCACTCCAAACAATATACTGTAAATTCTGAGTTCCAGTTCAGATGTTTTGTGATCACCCTGTTTGGTTTATTCTCTCCAGATCTTCCTGGGTATTCTTTTACTTTCTTACTATACTTGCAAGCTTTGCAGCGCAAGCACGGGAAGAAACCTGTGATCCTATTGGTAGCCGAGGTTCCAGTTGCGGGGGAGAAGTGACTATGGATCAGGTGGTCTGATAATGACTGGCATCTCCGATAGGTGATCATGGGTCTATCAGAGAGATGTTTTTTCAAGATGTCTGTTTTTAATATGTGCCAGTTTTTCTTGAAGGCATGGACAAGATCACCTGATTTGATGTTAAATGTGGTGATCATTCTGACCTGATCATTCACATTCTGTGCCTCCTTCACCATCAGGAGATCCCTCCTGTTGATGGTTTCTGCCTTCATGTTTGCCTGATTTAATACACTCTTTGAGTAGCCCCTGGCCTGGAATCTATTGCTGGCATCTTTTTGGGCATCTCTGAAATCTGTTTCCGCTGAGCAGTTCCTTTTGAGGCGCAGATATTCACCGTAAGGTACGTTCCTGATTAGACTCCTAGGGTGGTGGCTAGCTGCGTGTAACACGGCATTACCTGCTGTGGGCTTCCTATATAGTCTGGTGTGGAGATTATTATTATCCACAAATACTTCTAAATCAAGATAACATACGCTACTATCACTAATTGTGCTGGTGAATTTCAGGTTCAGATTATTATTGTTAAGCGCAGAGATATAGTCCTCAGCCGAGGTTCTATCTCCGCGCCAAACAATAAAGAGATAGTCGATGTAGCTTGTCCACATCAAAATTCTCTCATTCCACACTTCATTGTTGCCTCCCCAAGCTTCGTGCTTCTCCCACCAGCCCACGAATAAATTCGCGTAGCTGGGAGAGAAGCACAAGCCCATTTAAGTACCCCTGATTTGCTTGTACAGATGGCCGAGGAAAAGGAAAAAGTTATTGTACAGACAAAATCGCATCATACACAAAAGCATTTCACTATGTGCCCAAAATTTTTCTTGTTTCCTGTCCAGGAACCACTTTGTGGCACTTAATCCTTTTTCATGATCAATTCATGTGTATAAATTAACAACATCAAGTGTTATTAGTAGCATATCATTTTCCCAAGTGACGCTGTCCATGATGCGAAGGAAATCCTGCGTGTCCCTCACATAAGAGGGTAAGCCCTTCACAATCGGGGCCAAGTATGTATCAATGAAGCGAGAAGTGTTCTCAAGTAGGCTGCCTATTGCCGAGACAATAGGCCTCCCTGGTGGTCTTTTGGGATTTTTTATGGATTTTTGGCAGGTGGTATAAAGTGGGAAGTATTCCTCTTAACTAATCATGCCATCACTCTTCCATTGATTCAATAGTGTGCTGTATTCTATGGTGCTCTTTACATATTGTTCTCTCTTTACCATAACATAGCACTCTATGTCTCTCAATTGTCTTAGTGCCTCATGTTCGTAATTCTCCTTACTGAAGATAACAATGTTCCCACCCTTATCCGAGGGCTTAATCCTAATCGATTTATCATTCCGTAGAGATTTAATTGCTTCCCATTCCTTCCTTGTGATATTAGATGTTCTCATATCCATTTTGTTGCTAGCCATTCTTTCCAGATCTGCCATTATTGCTTCACTGAAAACATCAATCGCATCGTGGGATGCATTCGGCAGTTTCTTTTCGACCTAATTGGTTGGACTGTGTGGCTATATATATATATATATATATATATATATATATATATATATATATATATATATATATATTCCTCGCAATTGTTCCCGTCGCAGAGGGAACGCTTTTTTGCTGGTGCCCGCGTTCGAGACCGGGAACGTGTCTCCTTTTCAATTCAGAAACAAAAGCTTACGCGGCACACTTCTTGGCAGTAGATATTTTCTTTTATTTCAGGTCAAATCGCAAAAACTCCTACGCGTTTCGAACAAACGTTCTTGGTCACGGCAGTGTTCTACGTTAGTCCCTTTTCAATTTCCACATTTTATACTCTATCTCATTACATTTGTGAACAATGCATTGTGGGTCATGTAGTTATTATCTGTTTTACATGCCATTACATTTCATTTTACATTTATCATTTTTCAGGGTGATAGTGGGGTCGCAGATCATTGAGTGGTGCACTGTTACACGTTAATTCTTAAGTAGAATATAATACGTGTTATACTGAATAACAAGATTTATTCGTGGGTTTTAACATTCTGGTGCCTTCCACTAAACGATGTCACTTTTGTTCCTCGGGGTGAGTGCCCTTTACCCCACTTTTTTACCCTCAAGTTATGATGTGTAATAGACCTTGTTCTAATCTTTACTGCAACTGTTGCTAGGATTGCTTTCTGAACCAAACTATACATAATACACTATACAATATTCATAAAGTTTTTCATTGTCGTTTTTACAAATGGACATGCATTTCCTCATCTGCATTCAGTCCCAAAGGATGTTTTGTTTTGAACTTAGTTAAAAGTTTGGACTCCAGTCTTCTCAGTTTGAGTAGTCTATCTCCCCCTTGTTCTTGTTTGGGGATTGTTGCAAGGCCTAGATACTTTATATCTTGCCAAGTTTTTCCAGCATGAGTTCTAATATGTTTAGCCATGGCGTACGCATTGTCTAGATTTTGAATCGCCCGGATATGTTCTAGTATCCTCTTTTTTAATGGACACTTTGTGCTGCCAATGTATTCCTTCCCGCAGTAACATTTCAACATATAGACTACAAATGTTGTCTCACATGTTATTTTGGTCTTGATCACAAAGTCCTTGCCTGAGGGATCTTTCAAGGTAGTTGTATTTCGTCCAATTTTACATGCTTTGCATGTCATGCATTTGGTGAATATATGACTTCTTTTTTGAAGCCAATCTGCAGATTTCTTTGTTATTGAGAAATGACTTCGTACCAAATGGTCTGAGAGGTTTGGCGCTCTTCGATATGAGATTAATGGTCCAGTTTCAATTTCACTTCCTATATCTGGGTCTTTTTTAAGTATATGCCAGTACTTTGATAATATTTTCTGAATTTTGCAACTTTCTTTTGAGTCGGTTACGATCATTCTTGGTTGTTCTTTTCCATGCTTGATTTGCATGTTCATTTCATTATCTGTTGTACTGTCATCTTGGATTTCATTACTCAATGTTTCTATTCTTGATTTCAATCTTGCTCTTTGTTCCCCCTGAATGATGTCAACCTGTTTATATCCACGTTCTGTGAAACGATCTTTTGTATCTCTGAATTTCTTTTCCCTTTCTTCATTTGTTGAGCAGTTTCTTCTCATGTGGAGGAATTCTCCGTATGGTATGCTCTTTTTTAGTTTATGGGGATGAAAGCTTGATCCATGGAGGATACTGTTTGTTGCGGTCGGTTTCCTATGTGTGGTTGTCTCTATTTTATTGTTCTGTATAAAGACCTTTATGTCTAAAAATTTGATTTATTTGGGACTGATGTTATATGTAAATTGTAATCCATCTTCATTGTTGTTAAGGATATTGAAGAAGGTCTCGAATTCTGCTGATGTTCCTTTCCATAGAAGAAACAAATAGTCTATAAAGCGCACCCATAGTGCTACCTTGGCCATATGTTGGTCGTTTTCTTCTCTCCAAACTATGCTCCTCTCCCACCACCCCATCATGAGGTTAGCATAGCTTGGAGAGAAGGAAACTCCCATGGCAGTTCCACACTTTTGCTGGTACATTTTCTGATTGAAAAGAAACACATTGTTGTAGAGACACATCCTGATCATATCAATTATCATTTTTGAATGTTCTCTTTCTGTGATTGACCTTTGTTTAAGGAAGAATTCAATAGCGTTAATTCCCTTTTCATGGCTTATAGAGGTGTAGAGAGACACCACATCTATTGTTACTAAGAGATAGGATGGATGCCAGTCTGTGTTCATTAGCAGTGTTCGAAACGCGTAGGAGTTTTTGAGATTTGACCTGAAATAAAAGAAAATATCTACTGCCAAGAAGTGTGCCGCGTAAGCTTTTGATTCTGAATATATACATATATATATATATATATATATATAAACAATCAATTTGCCGATAAGGGATCGAGAGCCGGCGTTGCAGGAAACAGCATTCATTTGGCGGAGTCAAACGGAATACGTGCAGGCATAGTACCACCGGACGGTAAGCCCTCTTTTGTTTCTTGCTTCTGGTGTAATCGGACAGACTGGCACAGGAGTGTGCTGGCCTTTCTGGGAGCAGCAGAGACTTACGGGGAGTGTACGGCACCGAGGGGCAGACGGAGGAAGAAATAACCGTAATATTGTACAGGGAAAAGACAAGGAGTGATTTCCCTTTAAGTGGCATATGCAACACGCACATTCCGGACTCTTAAGCACACGGCATCAGGAACTGCCAAGGAAGGGGAGTATGGAAAACAAAGTGACCAGCAGGCACTGTGATAAAAAAAATTCTTACGAAATGCGAATGGTGAAGGTTCCTTAGTTGTACCGAGCTGTGTAAAGAAAATTAGTCACACGAGTATTACAGCACAGAAGAAACATCTTTATTCGACTCACTCCTCAATAACATGGATGAGGATGTGGAGAGACAAGAGCCCCAGGCAAGGGAGGCACCATCACCCTCATAAAAGACAAACCTGAAAGTGACTCATTGAACTTATTGTTGCGTAAATATGAGAAATTGAAAAAAACAAGAAAGCGCTAAATGGTGGGAGGCTACATCCCTCCAGAATTATGTCGAAAAAAATATGGTACCAAGAGGCTTAAGAATTTATATCACACCTTCCCATGAATCCCCTAATGCAAAAATTTTGGAGGAATGGTCAATGAATTCAAGTTCTACAAATATGCTGTGCATATTGATCAAACATGCGCGGGAGGATCGAGAAAGCATCCTCAAACAATTGAATGATTTGGAAGAAGAATTTCTGAAAAGTACAGAACAAGAGACCAAAAAAAAATTCAAAGAAGACCTTAAAAATAGACTTAAAAAGCATGAGGAGGATATCAAGTATCGAAAGCAAAGAAAATTACATAGCGACTGTGGTGACTATGACAGCGGGCGAATTCTAACCTACTGCCCGAAATATGACTATTTATACAACCAAGTGAATGCACCAACCAAAACAGCTGAAACAGTAAGCACTGTCATAGAAACATCCATGGCCACAGTAACAAGTGATTCAGATACCGATGCCTCACGACGTACTAGAAGTACCACATCGGAAGTAGAAATAATAACAAAACAGGCCACTTTTTTGGACGAGTTCCGGGATCTATGGACAAGACGCAAGAAAGCAGCAGAATCAGCACAACCTCCACCATTCAAGAAAAACACAACACATGGACGACCAAGGGGAAGAGGAAGAGGCAGGGGAGATCGCAACAGAGATGACTCAAGCTCAAGCAGAGGAGCAGAAAAAACCAACACAAAACCAGTGGGAAACAAACGAGGTGGTTACAAGAAGAAGAGACAATGATGGATGAACAAACGTAAATTAAACAATTATTAATCTGTCATCCAGAACATTGACTATAAAAGAAAAACAAACTCTCTGCCTGGGACTTACGCTTTGTCCTACTGAACTCTTTGACTATGCTAACACTAGGGTGGATATTTTTTAATTTATACGTACATTAAAATTATCTAAATGGCATGCACTTAGCACAAGAAAATGATATCCACCACTGACAGTAAAGAAGCTGTACCAGAACTTACTATAGAAGATGTAGACATGCTTCAAACTGTGTATTCTTTAGGAGACATTTTACCTGACAGGGAACATGAACAAAGAAACAAGAACTGACAGGGCGGCAGGCACAGCATTTAGACCTAAATCAGTCTTCTACCCTACTCTACCCCATGACTCGATAGACACTTTCCGCGAGGTGGTCACAAGGGAGCTTACTAAACTTAAACATACACGCCCCATATTTAGAAAAGGTGAGATTAATTTGACAAAAGAACAGAATGAGTTTATCTTTTCATTAGCTAAAGACAAAAGTATTGTTCTCCGTCCCTAAGACAAAGGCGGTAACATTGTCTTATGGGGGAGGGACATGTATGTAAAAGAAGCTCTTTTTCAATTAGAAGGGGGTAGATTCTATGCCAAAAGTACCATGAATGAATATAACACCAGCATTTTGGAAACTTGGGAAAAACTGAGTGAATGGCATACTGAAGGTTTACATTCTTGGCATGAATTTCGTTTTCTGAAAAGGGATTACCCCAAACTTCCCAATTTCTACCTTCTCCCGAAGGTTCACAAAAACCATAGTGAACCTCCAGGTAGACCAATAGTGTCATCAATTGGTAGTATCAATGAAAATATGTCGAAAGACATAGACCACTTTCTGAGAGATTATGTATGTCAATTGCCTTCGTACACTAAAGACACCACAGATTTCCTTAATAAAATACAGAACATCCAATGGACAGAGGGCTCTCTGTTAATTACTATGGATGTTAGTGCCTTGTACACTATAATTGACCATGTACAAGGCTTGGAAGCTAGCTACCATTTTTTGAAGAGAAGGGAAATAGGCTATCTGGAGCATACTCGGATGGTAGTGGAAATGATGAAACTATGTCTGAAAAACAATATTTTTATGTTCAATGGGACCATATACAGACAAATACGTGGCGCAGCCATGGGTTCATCATTTGCGCCGTGTTTTGCGAACCTTTCCTTAGGTAAATGGGAGGAGGAGATCAGAAGCGATGAGAATCTTGAGGAAGATTTCGCCAAAGTTAGTTGCTGGAGGAGATATATTGACAATCTCTTTTTGATATGGAGTGGAACGAAAGATGAGGCAGAAAGCTTAATTAGGAAGTTGAACAACAACACATATAACATACAGCTCACCCACATCATAAGCAATCAGAAGATTGAATTCTTAGATACCATCATAGAGATTAACAAAGGAACCCTGATTTCTAAATTACATAGATAAGAGACGGCCGGTAATAGCCTACTACATGCCCTGAGCGCTCACCCAGAACCACTGAAGTGGAGTATCCCCTATGGGAAACTATTAAGGGCAAAAAGGATTTGCAGCAACACTGAAGGTTTTATCCAAGAACAAAACAACATGCTAATAAGATTTAGAGAGAGAGGCTATCCAGAATGGGTACTCGAAAAAGCTATTAAGAAGGTTTCAGAAGTAGAGAGACCAGAAACCTTACAAGCCAAATTCATTGATGTAAGTGAAGAAGAAAATCCTACTAGAATCATTACTACTTTCAACCAGAAGTACAATCAAGTCCGTAAAATTCTGGCGGACAACTGGAAAATTTTACAGACTGATCATGTAATAGGTACCCGGTTGGAAGGAAGGCCCCAAATCACTTATAGGAGAGGCAAAAGTCTTGGAGATCTCTTAGTGAGAGGTGATATTTCTGATACCAAACAACACCTCCAAGGCCTCAAGGGTTTCTACTCTGCGGCCATTGTAGACCTTGTAAAACAAGCTTTATGGTAAAGGAGATAGAAATTCCAGGACGCCATAAAAAACAGGAGATCAAACAGTTCCTTACCTGCAATTCCAACTTTGTTGTCTACATACTGGAATGTCCGTGTAGACTTAAGTACGTAGGCAGTACAAGATGCATGGTTAAAAAATGCATCCAGGAACTTTTAAGAGCAGTGACACATTCAGATATTCGCTACCCTGTTGTGGGACATTTTCAAGAACTTCACCAATCTGATAATTCTCTGCTGAGATTTTTTGCGTTGGAGCAGGTCCATATGGGCAGAAGAGGGGGCAACCGGGATCTAGCACTTAGAAAGAAGGAGTCCAAATGGATTATGGAATTGGAAACTAGATTCCCTGAAGGACACAACTTCGATGAGGAATTAGCAACTCATCTCTATGAGGAATAACCAAGAGGAGGGGCCCTATATGCACTATATAGTACCGAATTAAGCAGGTTAATGGTGTCTAGAATCCTCTGTGGTGTACTATGTAGCTACCTTAAGTTGTATAATGTACTGTAATAGACTAGTTTAGAATCTGATATCCTGTTGGTTGTATGATATTTTAATTACATAGAAAACACTTTTTAATAGTATGTCTATATGTTTCTTTCAGGAGAAAAAGAAAGGGAGAACTCACTTCTCTTTGCACTTCACTCTTCCCTACCTTTTTCCGCAACGATTCAAAAGAAGATCATTGCACTACTTAGAGATAAGACTTTCACTTTTTTGCACTTTTTGACATTTTTTGGCTTCAAATTTTACTTTTAGTTTTGAACTAAGTAGACCGGTTTGTACAGGCCATCTGTGGCTTATGTACAGTGGTCGACCCATGGATTTGGATAATCTGATATAAACCATGAGTAGAGACAGTATATTGCTCTAAGGCACTAGACCGAAAGAAATTATTAATGAGTTATTTTATTTGATACACTGTGTTATTTATATGATGTTTTGGATTAACACAAACAAGTACCAAGTAAACTGGTGACTTAAAATAACCTCCCTAATATATATAGGAGGTCTTATTTAATTGGATGTTGGTGTATCTCCATATCTTGGGATTACACACAGTTTTGATATTTTGTTTCGCGGTGACACTTGCCTTTACTTCGATTCTTACTGTCAGTCAAATCATGCAGAACATCATGCCAGTTTTTGTTCTTTTCATGTTTCATATATATATTCATGGTAACAAGTATACTTCCAAATGAATTGGAAGTATACTATGTTTTTCTATGTGTAAGTCCACACTACAAAATGGCCGACAAATTTACCATCAGAATGTACCTGGTTTAGCAAATGTGCGCGTAACGTTTGCTAAGGAATAAAATATTGCATCCATACTCCTGAGTGCGCGCAGTGCTTATTGGCAAATTGATTGTTTGTGGACATTATACTCGGCGGTGGGGTCTGCCGAACAACGCGCCACCTGACGACGATCCCGGAAGGACCCTTGTTGCTAGGTGCACTGAAACGCGTAGATCGTATTGTTTTCATGCTGAACTTGAAGAGATTTCAATAAATCTGATTGTGGAACTGAGAGGGAGTGCGCCCATTACTTTCGTCTTAATTGCGGAAGAGTGTTAAATAATTAACGGCGAGGTTCTGCCGTAGGGTACGCACCTGGAACCGGCGTGTGAAGATATATATACTAGCTGTACCCGGCCACACGTTACTGTGGCTCAGTCTGGTTAAATGGAAGAAAAAGAAAAAAGAGTAAGGGCACGTTTCTAATATGTTTAATTTCACAATGCTTGTGGATATACAATATGTTTTTGTCCATCCTAATATATTTAGATTATTGTCTAAATGTGTCCGTTGTATTTGTTGCGCAGCAACCAAATCAAAAGGGTCTGTTCGGCCTTTCGATTAAAAACACGCGCGTATTGGACAGGCACGTATTCGAAACCAAGGTTGTGTATATATAATCACACGCTAATGTTGCAAAGTGAACCAACTCTTCCCCCCTCCCTCCAGCCACTTCCCGGTCTGCCATCCGGACACCAACCGTCCATCCTAATATATGTAGTCTATTGTCTCCATTAGTCTATTGTAGTTATTGCGCAGCAAACCAATCGATAGGGTCTGTACGTCCTTTAGATTAAAAACATGCACGTATTTGAACAGGTTCAAATTTTCTTCTTTTTGGAATTCACAAACATTTGCAGTAGTTGGCTTGATAAACTGCACCAATCTCAAGTTTTCAGCATGCACTAGCAATGAAACACCCAAAAAGGTGAACGAATGCTTGCAAATAGTCTAACCAGCGCCAATCGCTTGGAATAGCATTCCAACCCACTGTTTTTCACCCACTGTGCCTCTCTAGAAGGAGGCCTGCCTAATGCAAATCAGTACTGATCCTATTCCTCATGGAAACAGTACATACCGAACCTTGGTCATCTCACCCATCCTGCCTGCTGCTCACTACTTTTTAAGTTGGGAAATTTCAATCAATCAATCAATCAGTACATTTGTAGAGTGCGCTACTCACCCGCGAGGGTCTCAAGGCGCTGAAGAAAAGGGGGGGGGGTGCCGCTACTGCTCGAATAACCAGGTCTTGAGGTGTTTCCTGAAGGTGAGATGGTCCTGGGTCAGTCATAAGTGTGCGGGGAAGGAGTTCCATGTTTTCGTAGGTAGGGGAACGATCTTCCTCCGGTGGTTGTTCTTCGAATCCGTGGGACGGTGGTGAGGGCGAGACTGGAGGAGCGGAGCTGACGGGTGGGGGTGTGGAACGAGATGCGGTTGTTGAGGTACTCGGGCCCATATTGTGGAGCGCTTTGTGTGCGTGGGTGAGCAGCCTGAACGTGATCCTCTTGTTGACGGTGAGTCCGTGCAGGTTTTTAAGGTGGGCGGATATGTGGCTGTGGATGTCGAGGATGAGTCTTGCAGAGGCGTTCTGTATGCGCTGAAGGCGTTTCTGAAGTTTGGCTGTGGTTCCTGCGTATAGGGCGTTCCAGTAGTCCAGTCGGCTGGTGACGAGGGCCTGGGTGACCGTCTTTCTGGTTTCGGTGGGGATCGACCGGAAGATCTTTCGGAGCATGCGCAGGGTGTTGAAACACGAGGACGAGACTGCGTTGACTTGCTTGGTCATTGTGAGAGAGGAGTCCAGGATGAATCCCAGGTGCCGTGCGTGGTCAGTGGGTGTCGGTGCGGTGCCCAGTGACGTGGGCCACCAGGAGTCGTCCCAGGAGGAAGGAGATTGTCCAAGTAGGAGGACCTCCGTCTTGTCCGAGTTGAGCTTCAGACGGCTGTGCCTCATCCATTCTGCGACCTCTTTCATTCCGTCCTGGAAGTTGGCTTTGGCAGTGAGAGGGTCTTTGGTGAGAGAGAGTATAAGTTGGGTGTCGTCGGCGTAGGAGATGATGTTGATGTTGTGTTTGCGGGCGATGGTGGCGAGGAGGCTCATGTACATATTGAAGAGAGTTGGGCTGAGTGAGGAGCCCTGGGGTACGCCGCAGATGATCTTGGTGGCATTGGAGCGGAAGGGAGGGAGGCGGACTCTCTGGGTTCTGTCGTAGAGGAACGATATGATCCCGTCCAGGGCCTTTCCTTGGATCCCAGTGTTGTAGAGGCGGGTTATTAGGGTGCGGTGGCAGACGGTCTCGAAGGCTGCCGAGAGGTCCAAGAGGATGAGAGCGGCTGTCTCTCTGTTGTCCAACAGGGTCCTGATGTCATCGGTGGCTGCGATGAGGGTGGTCTCGGTGCTGTGGCTGGCTCGAAATCCGGACTGGGATGGGTCGAGCGAGCTGTTTTTTTCGAGGAATGCATTCAGCTGTTTGTTGACTGTCTTCTTGATGACTTTGGCCGGGAAGGGGAGCAGAGAGATGGGGCAGAAGTTCTTGAGGACTTTGGGGTCCGCTGTTGGTTTCTTCAGAAGAGCGTTGATTTCTGCGTGTTTCCAGCTTCCAGGGAAGGTGGCTGACGTGAAGGAGCTGTTAATGACGTTCCGGAGGTGGGGTGCGATGATGGTGTCGGCGTTGTTGAAGATATGATGAGGGCATGGGTCGGAGGTGTAGCCGGAGTGGATGGTGTTCATGACGCAGGTGTTGTCTTCAGTGCTGATGTGGGTCCATGCGCTGAGGGTAGTGGTGGGGGGTCGTTGGTTTGGTGGCTGGGGGCGGGGTCCAAAGCTGTCGTGTATATCTGCGATCTTGTGGTGGAAGAATGTGGCGAGGGAGTTGCAGAGGTCTTGCGACGGTGTGATGTCGTTGTTGCTGGCGCTGGGATTGGAGAGCTCTTTGACGATGCTGAAGAGTTCCTTGCTGTTGTGGGAGCTGTTGTCCAGCCGCTCTTTGAACGATGTCATTTTGGTGGTGCAGAACTTCTGGTGGTATTCGCGGGTGGCGCTCTTGAGGGCTGTCATGTTTCCTGATGTCCGCTTGTGGCGCCAGGCTTTTTCGAGGGTTCGGCACGATTTCTTAGCGATTTTTAGGGCGTCTGTGAACAATGAGGATTTTCTGTTGCTAGTCTTGCCTGGGGGTTTCTTCAGGGGAGCGAGGTCGTCGGCGCAGTTGGTGATCCACTGTGCGAGATTGTCTGCTGCGTTGTTGGTGTCAGGGGTGTCGGCAGGTGGGTTCTGGCTCCGTGATGTGGTCAGCTGGTCTGTGGCGATTTTGCTCCACATCTGTGGGGGATCTGTAGCGTGTGGTGGTGGGATGTGGTCTTCTTGAAGGTGAAGTGGATGCAGTTGTGGTCGGTCCAGTGTAGTCCGGTGGAGTGGCTGAAGGCAACGTGGCTGCTGGCCGAGAAGATGGGGTCAAGCGTGTGGCCGGAGTAGTGGGTGGGGGTGTCCACCAGTTGCTTGAAACCGAGGTTGTAGAGGTTGTCGAGCAGGGTGGTGGTGGTGGTGTTGTCGTCGTTTTTCTCCAGGTGGAAGTTCAGGTCCCCTAGGAGGATGTACTCTGGTGAGGTTAGGGCGTGCGGGCTGATGAGGTCGGTGATGGTTTCGCAGAATTGTGTCCGTGGGCCCGGGGGTCTGTAGATGAGCTTTCCTCGGAGGGTGGTCTGGGGGTCGGTGTGGATTTGGAAGTGTAGGTGTTCGGCGGCGGTGAGTGTGTCTTCGGCGTTGGTTGTAACGCTGATGGTGTTCTTGTAGATGATGGCGATGCCTCCTCCAGTTTTGTTGACACGGTCCTTCCGGGTGAATTTGTAGCCGTCAGGGATGGCTATGGCGATGTCGGGGGCCGAGGAGGCGACGTCTGGTGCTGTTGAATCAAGGAGTTCCCAGAGTTCTACGGCGTGTTTGTGGACGGAGCGGGTGTTGAGGATGCACTTGAGTTGGCTGTTGTTGCTGCGTTCGGTGGGCGGGGTGCAGGTTCGGAGGCAGGAGAATTTGCATGCTTGACAGGTGGAGGGTCCGTGAGTGCGCCTCGGGGTGGCTTGGTGGCAGGCGGCGGGTCGTCCTGTGTTGAGTGCGATGAGGGTGGCGGTGTCGTACCTCAGTCGGGTGCCCTGGCTGGGGCCAGGGGTTCTGGCACTGGGCGAGCTCCAGGCACCTTCGGCGCGGCCACCATTAAATGGGAGGTGAGGAGGAGGGGTCAGCTGGGAGGCGGGAGTGCAGGCCAGCGAATGGGCACGGGGGCGGGCCGCATGGGAGTCAGCAGCGGGAAACGGGGGAGCAGCGGAGAGTGAAAAGGACCAAGAGTACAAAGAGAGAGAAAAGGGGCGACTGGCACACGGGGGTACAAAAAGAAAATTGGGCAGCAGGCACTGGCACACGGGGGCACAAAATGAAGAAGGGCAGTAGACACTGGCACACAGGGAAGGTCTTCCAAGAGGGGACCAGGAGCGGAGCAAGGCGGGAAAAAGTTGGCGCAGGACAGCCGAGGAGCGAGGCAGCAGAGCAGGCGGCTGGCAGGAGGAGGTCACTGGCACAGGTGGCGCTGCAGCGGTGGGGAAGCGACCTACCCAGAGGTTTATTTATTTTTATTTATTTATTTATGCATTTTTATATAGCGCGGACTTTACCCGAGGGCGTCAGAGCGCTTCACATTAGGAACAGAAATGAAACATAATGAGAAACATTACAAAAGAGCAGATTACAAAAGCATACGTTGCGTTACATAAGGTAATAGTGACAATTGTGAGCAAACAGAAATATGAGGTAGTAAAAATTGTGAGCAACCAAAAATACATGCGGTAGTAAGGGTAATAGTGACAATCGTGAGCAAACAAAATACTTGAGGTAATAAAAATTGTGAGCAACCAAAAATACATGAGGTAGTAAAGGTAATAGTGACAATTGTGAGCAAACAAAATACTTGAGGTAGTAAAAATTGTGAACAACAAAAAAATACATGAGGTAGTCAAAAGTGCACAAGAGGAAAAGTGACAAGTGTGCAGTTAAAAGAGAAAACAGAGTATAATTTGAGGTATAATACTGCAATAAGTGCTAGGCACAAGAACAGGCGTTACGTAGGCAAGGTGGCACTTGTGCAAGTATCAAAGGTAAAAACATGTGAGAGGTAGCAACCGTGTGTTATAAGGGCAAAGTGTTATGTGCACGTTACAAAAGGGCACCGAACACAAGTACATGGAGAATACTGCAAAAAGGCAGACACTCCCACCACAGGAAAACACTGGGAAGGCACTCCCATGGTCATGGAAAGTAGAAAATATCAGTAGTGGGAAGTCTTCCTCCGAATAGCAAGAGGACGTGCATTACTTTTGGAGGTGTCTCTGGAGGAGGAGAACTTTGAGGTCCCTTTTGAAGGCCTGGGAGGAGGCGGTGGTCCGGAGCTCAGGCGGAAACGAGTTCCAGATTCTCACTGCGTTGCCTGAAAAGGATTGGGCCATTGTTCTTTCCTTCTTGAAAGTGGGAGGTTCAAGCAGTAGATTCTCTTCATTGCGTGAAGGTCTAGAGCCTCCAGAGAGTTTCAGTTTATTCACCAGGTAGCGGGGAGAGGAGGAGTGCAGGGCTTTGTGGGTGATACAAGCGGTCTTGTAGATAGCTCTAGCCTCAAAGGGAAGCCAGCGGAGGGTGGATAACAACGGTGTGATGTGATCGCTTCTTTTGGCCCCATAGATGAAACGAGCTGCTGAATGGAAGACAGACTTAAGTGGGGACAGGTGAGATTTGGGGAGGCCAGTAAGAAGAGAATTGCAGTAGTCTAGTCTGGAGAGGACCAGCGATTGCACCAGGGTTATAAGGTCCTGCTCCGGGAAGAAGCGACGGATTCCCCAAAGAAGGCGCAGTTGGTAGCGAGCAGATTCTGCAATAGAATTGATGTGGGGAGTTAGATTGAGTTTTTTGTCTAGAATGACACCAAGAGATTTTGCGCTGTCGACAATGATGGGTTTGTTGTTTAGTAGATTCATCTGATCCATCCATGATTGAACCGGGGGAGGAGAGAGTGAGGAGGAGAAGAGGAGGAATTCAGTTTTGGAGGGATTCAGAATTAATTGATGAGATGACATCCAGTTTTGAATGGAGTCAAGAGTAGATCTTAGGATGGAGAGATCATGAGTGGAGGCAACCTTGAGGTAGAGTTGAGTGTCATCTGCATAGAGATGATAGTGAATCCTGGATTTGCTTAGGAGGTTTCCCAGTGGTTCTAAGTAGAGATTAAACAGTGTGGGTGCAAGTATAGAGCCTTGGGGAACACCTTGACCCACCGCCACAGGAGAAGAAAGACTGTTCGCTATTTTGATCATTTGAGATCTGTCAGAGAGGAAGGATGCAAACCATTTAAGCACAGTGCCCTCCATGCCCATTCTCTGTTGAAGAATATTGAGGAGGGTGTTGTGATTAACAGTGTCGAAGGCTGCGGAGAGGTCAAGGAGAATTAGCAGACAGGACCCCCCTGAGTCGAGTATCCTCAGCGCATCATCAACCACTTGCAGTAGGGCTGTTTCAGTGCTGCAGTTTTGGATGAAGCCGGACTGACAATTGTCAAGAAGATCATTGTCCTTGATATGACGAGAGAGTTGTTTGGCTACACATCTTTCCGTTATCTTTGCAAGAAAGGGAAGGTTAGTGATGGGGCGGAAGTTGTTGAGGTAATTTGCATCAGCAGTGGGCTTTTTCAGCAGAGGGGTGACATGCCCAGTTTTGAAGGGGACAGGAAGGGAGCCTTGCCAGAGGGAGAGGTTGATCAGAGTGGTCCAATAGGAGAGGGAATGGGTATAGAAGTCAAAGGCAATGGCACTGGGGATAGGGTCAAGCGAATGGTTGGAGGGCTTTGTTTCGCGTATGCATTTGAGAAGGGCATCTTCAGATATGGGGTCAAAGCTCTGCCAAATGGCTAAGGATTTGCGCTCCTCTGGAGGTGTAGGATGAGCAACCTGACCTACAAGTGATTTCACCTTTCCATCGAAGAAAGTAGCGAAATCCGCTGCTCTCTTTGTAGAATCCTCCACCTTGGAGGTTGGGGGAGAGCAGCTCGGAGTCTTGATGAGATCGAATAGTTTTTTGGGTCTATTTTTGGCGGAATCAAGGAGGGTTTTGAAGTGCGTCGCTTTCTCAAGGAAGATGTGCTTGTGGTATTTGGATCTTGCTGTGCGAAGCAAGGCTAAATTGTCAGTGGAAGGCAATTGCCTCCATTGCTTCTCCAGGAATCTTAGCTGCTTCCTTTCCCTATAAAGGGATTTGTTGAACCAAGGTGCTGAGGGAGTGGGCCTTATCCTTTTGCTTTTGAGTGGAGCAACGTTATTAATTTCAGCTTCAAGGACTGTGAGGCATTGGGAGGTGAGATCGTCAACAGCTATGTTCGGGTCTAGCCTTGGAAGTGAAAGCAAAGCTGATTCACAGAGGGGACCGACATCAATGTTTTTGGCATCACGGAACCAGGAGATGGCCCTCTTGGGTTGGCCAAGAGTTATAGAGTGTGAAAGTTGAAGAGAGAATGGGATGAGGTGGTGGTCAGACCAGTCTACATGAATAGGGGTAGTAGTAGAAAGCATGCCTGCTTTAGAAATAACAAGGTTCAGGATTGCGCCCTTAGAGTGGGTTGGTTCAGTGCAGTGGTGGATAAGATCATTTGCCGAGAGGAAGGTGGCCAGTGAGGTCGCAGAGGAGTCTTGCGGTGCGCCCCAGTGGAGATTGAGGTCACCTACGATGGTCTGATTGTCACTTTGAGAGTATTGGTCGCTGATGAAGTCTTTGAGATCTTCTATAAACGAAGAGCTACTGCTACGAGGCGGGCGGTAAATGATATGGAATCTGAGCGGTGAACGGTGCTGCAATTGAAGCTCAAGAGAAAGGCATTCAAAGGTGTGGGAGGAGCTGCTAGGAGACGCCTTAAGTTGGAGGGCGTTTCTGAAGATGACTGCAACACCTCCCCCCGTGTTTTCAGTTCTGTCATTCCTAAATATGGAATAACCTGTGGGTAATAGGAGATCAAATATAGAGTGCGAGGTATCTTTGAACCAGGTCTCTGTGAGGAAGAGCATGTCAAGTTTGTGAAAGCTGATGGTGTCGGAGATTTCAAGTTTGTGTTTTACTGCAGATCTGCAGTTGTGAAGCATACAGCGCAGCTCTGTCAAGACTGTTTTGGTGACGGGGGCACTTGGGCTCTGAAGGGTGATCGGGATATTGAACATTTGCGGAGGTGCTCGGGAGGGTTTAGGTGGACGCTTTGTTCTGACAGAGGTGATTGTCGGAATAGTGTAGATAGTGGGGTTGCTAGGGTATGCCTGTTGAAGAAGGGTGGCGCTCAAAGGCTTGTGTGAGTTAACGACGCTTGCAGACGAAGGGTTGAGCTTGGCTGTTTTGGGGTGAGGGGGCGAGATGCATCTCTGGGGAAGTTGGGGGGGGTAGAGGTGCATGGAGGGGTGGGGATCTTAGAGCATAAAAGTGAAATGGCAGCTGTCAGCTGAGAGATGGAGGTGATCAGAGAGCCTAACGTATTTTCCAGTGAGAAAGAGGCAGAGCACGGAAGGTTGGGTGGCTCGATTGAAATAAGGTGGGGTGGAATTGGTGGTGGACGGCAGGGAGAGGTGAGGGGACAGGGGGTGTGTTGGGGGGTGGGGTTCACAGGTGGGGAAAGGTGGAGGTTGGGAGCGGGGGTAAATGAATTGGGGGTTAAGGGAGAGTTGTCATTGTTGGTGTTGCAGGAGGGAGAGGAATTAGGGACAAATTTAGAGGGAGAAATGTGCGGAACACGTCGGCATGGAAGTAGGAGGGGGGAGGCCTGTGTGGCGTCATGGGAGTGTAGGAGGTTTGGGCGGAAAAGAGGTGCATTAGTTGCGGAGGTCCTGTCAGTTAGGAGAGGTAGCAGCGAGGGAACGGTCATCTGGCAGAGTGAGGGGGGTTGAGAGAAAGGGAAGTTGAGGAGGGGAAGTGGTTCTGCTGGGCCCGAGGGAGGGAGAAGGAAGGTGTTCCTAGGAGGGGAAAGGGGGTAGTGCGGCAGTACTGGAGGAGTAGGAGGGAGGAGCGAGATGCAGTGGGAATGTGGCAAACACGGGGTGAATGACGAGGGAAAGAAGGAGTGGAGAGGAGGGACGGAAGGAGGGCTAAGGGGAGCATAGAGACAGTTAATTGGGGAAGAGTGTTGGAGGAGAGGTGGACTAAAGAAGGGGGTGATGGGAAGAAGTATGGGGGAGGAGAATAGATTGGAGTATCGTGATAGTGCAGATGGGACGAGGAGCGTGTTAGCTAGTGGTAAGGCTGAAGTAATGCGGGAGGGGACATACTGTGGGGGGGGAGGAATAGGAGATGAGGTAAGTTGGGGGGGGAAGGGAAAGGGGCCGACCTGCGCTTCTCGAGAGTGCAGCCAATTGGAGTGGGGTGGGGTCGGCGGGGGAGAAAGGGAGTAATGGGTGGAGCTGGAAGGAGAGTCAGGGGGAAACCCGGTTGCAGAGACGGGGAGTAAGGTGGGGAAGAGGTGGTCAAAGAGCGAGAGGCAGGAGTCTTTGCCTTGGATCATGACAGTACCGTTGTTATAGAGTGAGATAGTGAGGTAGCCATTGAAGCACCCAGAGGGGGAAATTTTTAGTTGTTTCCCATAAGGGATGGAGGAGGAGACGACGTTCAGGGAATTGTAAAAACTGTTGGACCAAGAGGGGATGTCGCGAGTGAAGAAGATGAGATCGTTTTTGAGCCTCCCAAGACGACCATTGAAAAATTGATCCACAAAAAGGGAGTCCGGGAAACGTTCAATAGTGTTATGCTTCAGTCGTTTTATTGTAGCTTTAGTCTGGTCGGGAGGATAAATGATTTTGTAGCAATTGGCTCCAGACTTAACTCGAGAGGTGGCCATGTTGGGAAGCTGAGGCGAAGGAGGGTGGGGGAGAGATGAGAGGGGTGTTGCTGGGAGAGCGGTAGTGAGGAGAAAAAAGGTTATGAAATTTGAGATTCACATCACTGAATCTCACTAAGCCACGCCCAATAGAATGGTGCAATGGGTCAGACTACTTCAGCTTTTGCCTCTTGTGTACTCTGAGTGAGGGAATTTTTCCTGATCACATGCACACATCTGCATAAAAAGAAGCTAACTTCTGTGCCAAGGTTAGTGGGTCGATGCTTTACTGTGCCAATGCTTTATTCTTTCCATCCTTTTGTTTTGTTAACAAGTCATCTTTATGTATTTAAACTGTCTTCGGGTTACAGTAACAAACAAATAGAACCTTGTCTTTGTGCAAAAATATATATTTTCCTGTGCTGTGTATTAAAGCTAAAAATAATGGATATGCCTGTTATGTTAGGAAGTATCTTCACTCCCCGTTTAAAAGTATATATTTTAAATAACATTTTTATTGCAAATGCACGCCTACCACATTTAGGCGGCAGCATTGTTTTCCTCATTCGAATGGAAGGTGCTTGCAATTAAAACAATGTAATAAATTGAATCGTTACACCAGCTTGCCAGGCAGGGCTATTGGCTTTGCCGTGCTTTAGTTTGTTTGAATGGTATAGTGCCTGAAGTCCTCAGGGAGGCACAACACTTTGATGAGAATACCGAAACTTCACAGGAGCAAACGGAGAGACCACGCGCACCTGTGTTTATATATTCCCATTTGACGGACTCACATAGCTGGGACCATAAGTAGCGCTGGTTTGGTTGTGGAAGCGGCTCTCGCGGCTCTGCTGGGCACACACAGACCGTACCGAGGTGGTCTGTAGGACGCACGTACCTGCTGCGCTGACAGTCCAGTCTCCTCTGCCCTTTGCTCTCACGGGTCCAAACGGGCGGGGGTCCGGGGCGGGTGGGTTCCACGCCCGTGCTGCTGAGCTCCTCGGGTTGTGTGTTTGAATCCAGCGGTACCGGGCAGTGCTTGCCACCGCCTCCGCCGCCGGGGCCCCTCGGCTGCAGCAGAGCGTGGAAGCGCCTGGCTGTAACCCAGAGCAACCTCTGCGTACACGGAAACCGGCCGCGCTGCGTGCAGCAGCCGTGACATGCAGCACCTCGCGGGCACCAGTGTGCGACCGGGGAGAGGCACGCGGTGACCCCCTTTATAGACTTTCCTTTTATGAGGATGTTGGGAATGTTTCTACTCCTTGTTTATGCGCCGCGCACCTGCTTGACCAACAGATAAGAATGTTCCGGCTGTAACCACGAAGCGAGAGTCCCGATACTGACGTGACAATGGGCAACCTTCGAGTAACATGCTCTTGTGGAATTGTCTTAATTACGTCAAATTTGTTATTTGTTACGTGTATGTGTTAGTATTGGTTTGAGAGCTCCCTTTAGCAATGACTAGGGCAATGACGCCAGAAGCCTCAACACACATCAAACGGATAGATATGTACATAGGCTATTTTTCTATAGTGCAAATCTAGCTACAAGGTAAAGTAGTGCTGCACAAGCGCACAACTTAATTTGTATTGAAAATAAAATGCAAGTGCAGACGGCCAACATTTTTTTCGGAGGCACGTGTGGTAAAGGAGGATAAACAGTCCAGCTGTATAGTTAATAATCCTTTATGGTAGATTCCTTCTAGGATAGATGAGTAGGAGAAGATTTGTATTTGTATTTGTATGTCGATTTGTAGAGCGCGATTGCTGCCCGGGGGCGTCCAAGCGCTAAGAAACCAACAGAACAAGAGGAGGTAGCCCAGTGTTATTGGGCAGCAATGAAGAGGAATGTTTTTAGCTGTTTCCTGAATGAGGTGAGATTGGGATTTTTCCTTAGGTGGAGGGGTAGGGTGTTCCATAGCTTGGAAGCGTTGTAGGTGAAAGTCCTACCGCCAGTTCTGGACTTTTTTATTTTGGGAATTGTGGCCGTGAAGGTCTGGTTGGATCGCAGATTCCTAGTGGGAAGGTAGTGTGACACTAGGTTGCGAGTGATGAGGGCCCGTTTTCCAGAACGCCTGGTGCGCAATGCATAAGGCTTTGAATTGTATTCTTTGGGGAATGGGTAGCCAATGCAGTTTTTTCAGTCCATTTTTGACTGATTGACGTCGAGGGATCTGAAGCAAAGTGCGCGCGGCACAGTTCTGCACCGTCTGTAATCTCCGTATCGTGTACTCAGGGGCGGCGAGGTAAAGGGCGTTGTTATAATCCAGTCGTGACTGGATAAGGCCCTGAATGGCTACTTGTTTTGCCTCCATCGGTAGAAGATGGAGTACCTTCCTTAGCACTCTGAGGAGGCCGAAGCAGGTGGCTGCCAGTTTGGTAGATTGGGTGCCGAAGGACAGAGATCTGTCTAGCCACACCCCAAGGCTCTTGATGCTGTCCTTTGGGGCCGGAGGGGTGCCCAGGCAGGGTGGCCATAGACTGCTGAGGGAGTTAGGGTTGGCAGGGCCCAGGAGCATAAGCTCTGTCTTGTCTCCATTCATTTTTAATGAGGAGGAGGACATCCAGTCCTTGACTTTGGATAACAGGTTAACCCTGAAATCTCAGATCCTGGGGGTGTCGGGCATGTGCTTTGGCATCCTTAGGATGCTGCGGAGGTTCCTTCCTTTGCTATCCGTGGAACATAGGACGCTGACAATTCAGGCTCTGATTGGGTCCAGGTTGGATTATTCCAACATTCTCTACCTGGGCCTTCCAGAGTACTTGCTGCAGCGCCTTCAAGTGGTGCAAAACGCCGCGGCCAGGGCAATCTTCGGCCTTAGTAGGCGCTCCAGTGCCTCGGGCTTGCTGGTAACGTTACATTGGTTGCCCATCCGCAAGAGGATCGCCTTTAAGGCTCTGACCTTGGTCTATAAAGCTCTTCACAAGGGGGGAGCTAAGTACCTCCAAAAGAGACTGGTCTTTTATCATCTGACCAGGTCTCTGAGGTCGGAATCCCTGCACCTTGCTGTTGTCCCTCGGGTAAAGAAAGCGCGCCTTGGCGGGCGCTCTTTTGGATTGCTGGCATCTCAGCTATGGAACTCTTTGCCGCTGGCCCTGCGGGGAGCCACTAGCTTGCTGGTTTTTAGGAAAGGCCTTAAAACGTGGCTTTTTACTCAGTAGCCGTTCTCTCTTGAATTCCTGGCTCACTGCTCTTTTAGTCTTTCATTTGGTGTTATGTTATTATGTTGCAGCTTTTTTGCCTTCTCCAAATAAAAGCGCCGGGACACTCTTTTTGAGTAGCCGTGCGCTATAAAAATGAACTAATAACAGAACATAACATAACATAACATAACTTCCTCTAGGCATTTCCTCAGCCCTCCTTTTGAGGTCTGGTTAACTTCCTGTGCCAGTGAGACCACTAGCTGAGTGTCGTCAGCATATGAAATGATCTTAATTCCATACTGACGAACAACTTCAGCCAGTGGCCTCATATATATGTTGAAGAGCACCGGGCTCAGTGAGGAGCCCTGCGGGACTCCACATTTTAATGGTCTACTGGTAGAGGAAGATGTTCCATCAAATACCCGAAAGGATCTGTCCTGTAAGAAGGATTCAAACCAAGACAAAGCTTTGTCCTTTATGCCGATGTTTGCCATGCGGTCCAGCAGAGTGTCATGGCTGACCGTGTCGAAAGCCGCGCTTAAGTCAAGGAGGATCACTGCCACTGATCCTCCCTGGTCCAGGATGTTTCTGAATTCCTCGGTGACCATGAGGAGCGCGGTTTCGGTGCCATGTCTTGGTCTGAAGCCCGTTTGAGTAGGATCAAGAAGCTGGTGGTTTTCGAGATATTTGATCAACTGGCTGTTGATGTGTCTCTCTAGGATTTTACCAAGCCAGGGAAGGAGAGAGATTGGCCGGTAGTTACTAAGGTTCGAGGGATCCAGATTGGGCTTCTTTAATAGTGCTCGGACCATGGCTTGTTTCCATTGTGGCGGGACTACGCCAGTAATAATGGAGGAGTTAAGGAGGTCCATGATGACGGGCAGGGTGATAGCCGAGGCTGACAGAATGATGTCTGGCGGGGCTGGGTCCCCCGGAGACCCGGATTTGACGTTTTTTGCCAAGGACTCAAGAGTCGAGAGGTTAAAAAGAGCAAAGTGGTCCAAAGTGGGGGAGGAGTTCAGGTCAGAATGGCTTGCGATAGAGGGGGTGCTGGGAGGAGCAGGGAATGATTCATAAATGGTAGTAATTTTTTGCAGGAAAAAATCTGCCATGTTGTTGCAGTGTTCTGCGGTCTTAGTCTCATCTAGACTGGGTGGTAATTTGGTGAGGCTTTTCACGATGCGGAAAATTTCCCTGGGTTTAGATTTCGCCAGGATAATTTCGTTGGCGAAATAGGCTGTTTTGCTGGCCTTGATTTGTTCTTTATATATTTTGAGTAGTTTTTGGTATTGGATTTTGTTTTCTGGCAGAGAGTCCAGGCGCCATTTCCTTTCTGCTTGTCTACACTGACGTTTTGTAGTTCTGAGGGATTCAGAGTACCATGGAGCTGATTTGTGACAGCGTTTTGTGGTGGTTTTCCGTTTAGGTAGGGAAAGGTCGAGTGACTTGGTAATCCATTCCTCATAAGAAAGGTTTGCGAAGCATGGGTCCTCATTAAGCGGGGGTGTGTTACTGGACAGTTTTTTGGTCCATGTCTCGATAGGGAGGCGGGACCACGGTCTAGCTATTCTTATAGTGGGTTTGGTGGCTGGGGGTCTGGTGGTGTGCCATAGAAAAGGGACCAGTAGATGGTCAGTCCAGGGGAGAGGGAGGGGTAGACTAGTTGTCAAATTAGTACAATTACTGAAAACTGGGTCAAGCAGGTGTCCTTGATCGTGGGTAGGGGAGCTGACCAGTTGGTGTAATTGTAACGCGGCAAGGTCGGCGGTAAGAAGAGCTGCTGTGTGATCTGGTTTGGAATCGAAGTGAAAGTTAAGGTCACCCAACAATGTGAAATTGGCGGAACTGCTGACACGATCTGCCACAATCCGTGCTAGTTGGATGTGGAATTGTTTTGGGGGGCCGGGAGGTCTGTATATGAGGGTGCCTGAGAAGCAGTTGTTCGGCGAGAGCTCCAGACTAAACGCTAGGCTTTCGCAGTCTGGGATGCTTTCTGCAATGATTCGGCAGAGGAACTGCTCTTTGTGAACAATTGCTAATCCTCCTCCTCTGCCTTTTGGGCGGTCTTGGCGGGAGATTTGAAGCCAGGGGGAATGGCTGTAACCAAGGCTGGGTCCGAGTCTAAGGTGAGCCAGGTTTCCGTTAGGAAAACAATGTCGGGCTAGATGGGAAGTATAGGTAAAAACCCCACCAGGAGCAAGCTCTAAGCAGCTCAGCATGAGTTGATCAACTGACACTGTGAGCCAGAGAGAGGCACTGTGAACCAGAGAGTCACCCAGACATTCTAAGATGTCATGAACATTCCATTTAGGGAAGAACAGCAGAGAAGTAGTTTACTACACATCCTCTTTCCTTAAGGAATGACAGAAGAATAGAAAGAAAGAGACAAGATACCTCAAATATGACATTTGTATGAAAGTACAAAATGAAGTACACAAAAGAGATAATGCACGACATGTACAGCATGAGGTATCATTAGCATGAGCAGAAATACAATAAGATGCTAAATTTTACATGGACAGAAAAGACAACTAAATATTTCTACTATATGCCTCATCCCCTTCCCTTAGGGTAACAGCATGGTTTAGATGAATGAAGACCAAAGTAGCAAAGAAAGGTGGTCACGCTCACAAGCTCCCCACAGAGTAAACACCCTGGAAAACAAAGACGAGCGTAGACACAGACCCTTGAGAGAGATACAACAGGGTAACATTCACTCTAGACAACTGGAAGAGTGTAAACCCCATGACAAAAATTCACCAGAGAAAAATTCCCCTGATAAAAGTATGTTGACACTGAAAAATATGATAAAGCTCCTCACTCAAAGTCCTACCAACATGAAACCCTTGGCCACTAATTCCAAGCAGGTAGACTTCGACAGAAGCAGGGTGTCAAAATGAAACTATGTTTAAACAATCTCCGTAAAAAATAGGGAACAACGCAGGGTACTAACCCTGTAAAATTACAACCTCCCCTAAGTAGGGTACACCACAGGATAGTCATCCTGGAAACTAAAATGGGCATTGACTACCCACAAATACACAACCTCCCCTAAATAGGGTACACCACAGGATAGTCAACCTGGGAACTGAAATGGGGCATTGACTACCCACAAATACACAACCTCCCCTAAATAGGGTACACCACAGGATAGTCAACCTGGGAACTGAAATGGGGCATTGACTACCCACAAATACACAACCTCCCCTAAGTAGGGTACACCAGAGAATAATCAACCTGGGAACTGAAATGGGGCATTGACTACCCACAAATACACAACCTCCCCTAAGTAGGAGACACCACAGGATAATCAACCTGGGAACTGAAATGGGGCACTGACTACCCACAAATACACCACCTCCCCTAAATAGGGTGCACCGCAGGATAATCAACCTGGAAACTGAAATGGGGCATTGACTACCCACAAACACTACAGCGTCACCAAATAAGAGTACACAACACAACAGGATACATTACACACCATTGAACCCAAAACTACAACATCCCCTACATAGGGTACACCATAGATACAACATGACCCTAGAGAACAAAATAGTGCATTGACTGGCACCACAACCTCCCCAATGAAGGGTACACTGTAGGGTTAAAAGATGTTGCCCTAGGAAAGAAACTGCCCTTGGTAGGGTATAACACAAAGTATTAAACACCCTAGAGAGAGAGTTCCATGTAAACTTTTCCATTAGAGTACCGCACATTTCCAAATAAAGAAAAAACACACAACTTTCAAAACTGAAATGAAGCTCTCCTCAAGCACACACAACAGGGTGAATTCCCCGACCCAAAAAATGTAACACCAAGAAGACACTATGCCAACCAAGCGCACATTCGACCATGAAAAAGGAAGCTAACTGCTACAAATATAAATAAATAAATTGAGCAGGCACGCACTCAAAACATGAACAGGGATGTCATATACAACAAAAATAAATAAATAACTTGTGCTCCGTTGAGGGATCTCTCACACAAGCCCTTCTCTGAGACAGTCCGTCAGTTCCAAGAAAAAGACATGTTGTGGCGAGAGAAAATGAAAGTGATGGACCTGGAATCCTCTCCGAAATAAACTGAAGGCTCTGATGATGACAGGAAAGCTGTACTCAAAGGCTTCGCCGAAAGCTGGAAGACAGTACACAGTATTGACACCTGCGCCAGTGAGTGAAAATCCAAGACTTGCGTGAAGAAACACCTCCACACGACGACTCCAAATTGAGACTGCTCAAAATCTCAAACTTTATTGAAAACGACATTGTGGTTGGCAGGGCTTGCGTGCTATAATTGAAGGGCTGACTTCTCGCTAACTTGGAGGGACCCGACAATCCCAAGATGGAGGCGCGTTCAAGTAACGTAAACCGAGTGGCTCTAGGCGCGCATTTCCCCCAAAAACGTCCAAAGTCAGCAAAGCAGGCAATCATCAAGACAGACGTCAGAGGTTTGCACGGGAGGCGCTTTGAAAGAGGTAAGAGGTGCGTGCACCGCATGGCGTTTTGAAAGGCTGCTTGACGGTTTAACAGTGAAGCTGTAAAAGTCACTTACACACGACAGCAAGGCCCATGCAACGTTAAAGTACGCCATAACACAGGAAAAGAATGGTGTAGACAAACGCAGCAACACAGTCCCCGTGTACATACCACTGCAAAACATAACGTTATCTGAAAAGCCCCTCCACCTCACTGCAGTTGCCAGTGGCTCCACAGAATACTAGCTTGGATGAGCACCCACACAGTGCTCACTGCAGCGCTATCCTCCTTAAGTGCAGGTTGTCACAATCAGTCCATTAACTCCAGACTTAATAGGAAAGACACTGTGGAAAATTCAGGCAGACTCTGCTGAATGCTGATGTAGATCCAGATACAACAGTAATTCACAGAGGAAGTAAGGAAAACCAACAGCTATACCATGACGCTTCCCATTTAGAATGGAGGCCAGATGAAATAGATAAATCCCACAGGCCTCAAGGAAGAGCGTTGCTGGAGAGACTTTTTCCAGACAGCAGCAGGATGACTGCAGGTTCTTGAGTAACAGACGCCCAGGTTACAGGCTGTCCAGGTGGAGCAGGACACTGGTGGGGTTAGCTGGGGTGTTACCTTTGGACTTCAATTGACGTGTTGAAAGTCCTTAATGTCTTTGATTCTTTGTCTTTGGTTCCTTAGTTGGCCTTTCTCCTTAGTGCACGTTTAGGTTTATCCAGTTAAAATCGTCGCCAAATTGTGGTAAAGGAGGATACACAGTCCAGCTGTATAGTTAGATAATTCTTTATTGTAGATTCCTTCTAGGATAGATGAGTAGGAGAAGATAGGAAGTATAGGAAGAACCCCACCAGGAGCAAGCTCTAAGCAGCTCAGCCTGAGTTGATCAACTGACTCTGAGCCAGAGAGAGGCACTGTGAACCAGAGATTCACCCAGGCATTCTATGATGTCATGAACATTCTATTTAGTGAAGAACAGCAGAGAAGTAGTATGCTACAGCACGCAGCCCAGTTCCACCACTGGCATGGGATGTCAACATGATTCAGGCCAAAATATTACTGATCAATTGCTATTATAATATTTTTGATCAAAATAGCTGTGATATTATCGACATTCTCAAGAAAGAAATTAATAAGATAGCGGGGAAGTGGCAGCCCCTGTGTATTTTTTGGGTGGGGGATTTTAATTGTACTTTTTATCGGTATAGCTCACACCGAATTCGTGGGCTACTGGACACTGGGGGTCAACCGCAGTCGCATTTTATTCATGCATCGCAGGGTGAAGCCTTAAAAGCCATTATTGTTGCAAATGATCTGTGCTTGCTTGATACCTTGGTCAGTAGCCCCCCAATACAGCACCCCACTTATACGGGTGAAGGAAGGGAAAGTGTTATTGACTTTATTTTAATATCGAGTAAATTTGATTTTCATGTGGATAGCTTCAAGGTGGAGCCTAATAACGCAAGTGACCATAACCCCCTCACTGGCTCCCTACGTGCAACAGCCCAGGAGGAGAAAGGTGATGGCCGCCCCCTCCAGTATAACCCCAACTAAGGGGAAAGATTGAAATGGAGCAAAATAGATCCCCTCCAATTCAAGGAGAATATTGTCAAAGCTAATTTAAGTTCCATTCTGAAATGCCTACCCCCAAGACTCTCCCCCAGATATGGTTATGCAGGGCTTCCAACTAATCTGTAGGGATGTATCTAAAAGCTTGATAAAGTCAGTAGGAAGAAGGGAAGCCCAGGAGACAAAATGGTTCAAACTCGTGTTCAAGGGATTAAAAGGACCTCAAGAAGGCACTGCATGCAATCCCTCGTGATAAAACCCTAATTAAAAATGCGAGACAGGCTTAAAAAAGCACACTGACCAGAGGAAAGATGAGTTGAGAAGGTTAGCCTGGGAAGATTTAGGGAAAGCCAGTGCGCTTAAAGACACCAAGAGTTTTTGGGAGGTCATAAATCGTCCCCTATTCTCGAAATGGTATTAGGGTTTAGGGTTAGGGTTATTAGGGTTTAGGGAAGATAGGATTTTGGCCATAGAGTTTAAAGTCAGTCCAGTGAGCATTGTTTTTGGGGGAAGCTTGTGGGGGTGATGTGGCTGGAGGAGGCGGGTTGAGAGGTGTTTGGGGGTATGTGATGGAGTTGACTTCATTTCCAGGGGCTGAGATTTTGTCAGCGAAGAAGGAGAATTCCTCTGAGGATATAAGAGACTTTGGGATTTCTTTTGAAGTTTGGGCCAATTTGTTATATTGGTGTTTGACCAGTTCGAAGAGCTTGTGGGGTGTGTTCTTGGCCTTCTCTAGTGCGGTTCTGAAGAAGTTTTTTTTGGACTGGAGTATGTTCCTGTAGTAGGCATTTCTGGCTTGGCGGAGGAGTTTTAGATGAGCGGCAGAGGGGTGCTGTCTCCAGGATCTTTCAGCTTGTTGTCGGACTCTCCTCTCGTTGTTAAGGGATCCCTTGAACCAGGGTTTTCGGTCTTTGATTTGGGTTCTTTTCAGCTTTAGTGGGGCTAGATCATCCAGGCTGTTTGAAATAGATGCAGAATAGTGATCGTTGAGGCCGCTGACTGTTGTGATATGCGATTGGGGGAGGGAAGGTGGGGGGAGGGGTCAGATTTGCAGCAAGCCTCGAGGTCCCGGTGGTCCGGGTTCTTAGTGTCTCTGATCCAGCATTTTAGGAATCCCCGGTTACGGTGCCCTTGTCTTGTGGGTGCCAGGTAGGAGAAAGGTGATGGCGTGGAGGTCAGACCAGTTGCATGGGTCTATAGAGATGAGCTTGACCGTTGATTCTTTGGAGATAATCCAGTCAAGGGTGGCCCCTTTTGAGTGAGTTGGTAGTGATCAGGCTTGGGTCAGGGCTTGATCAGCCAGGAGGTCCTTGACGGCGTTGACAAGTGAATCCTTTGGATCGTTCCAGTGCAAGTTAAAGTGACCAAGGAACATATCATTGGCAATATTGAAACTCTTAGCTGTGATGATTTCCATGAGGTGGTCGGTGAAGGAGTCGTTCATGCCTGGGGGGTGGTAAAAGATGTGCAGGTTACACAGTAGTGTGGTGTTGCTGTGAATAGTGAGGGCGAGGTAGTCGCAGGATTCAGTGGTGTCCGCCAGAAGTTTCGTGACCAGAAGGTTAGAGCTGTAGATGCACGCAATGCCTCCTTCTTTCTTGTCAGATTGTCTGTCTAGCCTTGCGATGTTGTAGTTAGGAGGGATTAGGAGATCCAGGTATGGAGATGAGGATTCATTGAGCCATGATTCAGTAAGGATCGCTAAGTCGAGATTTTTGAAGAGGATGAGATCAGCAATATCCACGGCGTGCTTAGCTGGCGAGCGGCAATTAATTAAAAGACCAGATAGAGAGGATTTGGAAGGAGGTTCGGGAGTCTGGGTGGACAGGTGAACAGACGCTAGATTACTCTTGACCACAATTTTGTTGCGGATGGTAGCTGGTCTGTTGGGGTCGATAGTGACCGTGCAGATGGCGTGTTCGGCCTTTGCGTCTAAAGGAAGAGGGATAGCTGGGGTAGAGTTGGAGTCTTGGAGGGTGGCAGGGATTTCCATTTCAGTGAGATTTAGTGGACTTGGAGTGGCAAAGGTGGAGTTGTAGGATAGGACAAGAGCACATGTTTCTTTCTCAGAGGTGGCATGGGTGCTTGCGGGTGAAGAGGTCTCAAGGCTAGCGGAAGAGGTTGTTTAGGGAACACTGTCAATGTGGGGGGGTGGCATTTGGCAGGGGCAGGAGGTTGGCGAGGGAGAGTTTAGCGAGGTGGAGTAGGCTCCTTAGCTCCAGGATGGAAATATGAATGCTCTGGGTAAGTTTGGCAGCTCTGGCGTGCAGAGAATCGATGTCCCTATAAGAAGAAGGTGCTAGAGCGCAGGGGGGCAATGGTTCGGGAGCAGTTCTGACAGCATTAATAGGTGATGGGGGAAGGACTAGTATGGCCTGTGTTGCAAGCCATAGGATCTATGTTGGAGCCTCTTTGCAGGGTGGATTGAGGGCAGGAAGGGCAAGCAGGACTTGTATCGCAGGTCTCAGGGGTCGTAAAGGTGACAGTCTACTTGGGGAGCTATTTGATAGGGGACCAAAGGTCTTGGGGTGATTCTGTTGGCGAGGCCGGGTGACGTGCTGGAGTGGTTCGGGTGGCCTGTGATGGGAGACCTAAGGGGGGTTAGTGGGTGGCTGGCAATGCTGGAAGGGCTGGCTGAGGACTCAACGGTGCGGGAAAGGTAAGTGCGACCTGTATCGTAGTTCAGTAAGGGCATACTGGTGACATGGTCTACTTGGGGAGCTAGTAGGGAGGGGACCAAAGGTCTAGAAGTGATTCTGTCGACTAGACCGTGAGACTTGCTGGAGAGGTTAGGGTGGCCAGTGTTGGAAGATCTTAGAGAGGTTTGTGGGTGGCTAGCCACGTTGGATGGGCTGGATGAGGGCTCATCAGGGCGGGAGTTAATTACCCTGCCAAAGTCGTGCACATGGTTTCTGAGGAGGGTAAAAAGGTCTGCAAATTTATTCAAGTTTTTGGTCGAGGCTTGGATCAAAACAATGCGTTTTTATTTATAGAGCTCTAGCTTTACGCCACCGCAGGGTCACATCAGTGACAACGGTGGCGCAAAAGTGGCACACTGGGCTTGTAAATCTGCCCCTTTGCAGTTTATGCTGTTCTGCACACTTTACAAATAACCAAGGGCACGATTCCTTACCCCAATCCTAATAGAAATTCGCCCTTGTATCCATCAGGAGGGTTTAATTTTTTTACGTTGTCTACTGTTGGTATTTGCACTGCTGTACTGAATTATATTAGAACTGCATTCTCACTAAGGAAACAGTATGAATTGTAAAAAATAAAATGGTGTTTTAAGCAGGTTTAAACATTTTACATTCTGAGCTTTTAAGTGCCTTGAGCCACATTATTGTATAAAATGGACATGATATATTTAAAGCATTATGTATGGATGCTAAACTTTTATGGTCCAGTTGAACCGAATACAGTTATTTTGAACAGATAGGTGCCAGGGCTTTAACGGGGCCAGGTCCAGCAGTGAGGCACCAGCAGTTCTAAAAATCAAGTGCCTAAGACGGGTCCCTATCGGGCTCTTCATTTTTGCCCTCATCCTCAAAGTGGATATATTGTTTTAACTCTGCAGCAGTACCGCTATTCACTGCCTTTGATGTAAGGTCAAAAAAGACTTGTTATAGTTCTTTCATGGTTTCATAATTTTACTACTGAACATTTCAATATTATATATAAGGAAGCCATTTTTCTTGCTTATTTAGCATATGCCACTAACAACGATCAACTAAGTCTATAGTCCTGGTTTATTGTAGGTGTAATGTTACTTGTTGTATTATATAACTGGGTGCACTGGCAAAAGCAGCAAAATAGCAGTCAGGCGGCACACTATGCCAAGCACAGATTTTTAGCTTATGTCTTTTTAAGCCACACCCTTAATTATATCGCCCACGCCCCCTAGAGAGACCCCTCAATGTTTTCATCCCACTTAAAGCCCTGATAGGTGCTTCCATATATTGTGACTAAAGCTGTACTTAGATTATAGTTGACTACAGGACACTTAATACATTCAGTCACTTAAAACAACCAGCCTTGTTGCCATTTCCGTGAGAATATTTGAAGTTTCCTTTGAATGGTGAATGCTTAGTGCCATGCAGCCCTAGCAACCTTTGGTGTTTGCCACATGAGCTTCTTCTGAGTATTTGAGGCACGTGTTGGCATTTTTATTCAGACCCTGGAGGGACAGGATCTGCCTGTGAGCCTCTCTCATAAGGTGGGGCCAGACTCCAAGCACATTTTTTAATCTCTTCCTGGACTGTCACAGGCGAGGGGGCTGCATTCTTTTTTCATTCCAGGTAAATGGATAAATGCCTCCCACACAAGCTGCCGTAGGGGACGTGGGGGACAATTGGGGGTTGGCTCAGATACCACTCGCTTGCTTTATCACTCAGCCTCCTTATTTGGTTTTAAATCAGGGAATTCAGCACATCACCTATTTATATTGAAAAACAGGCAGGCAGGACACCCGATACCAGAATACTCACTTGGACTGACTGGGGTTATCCAGAGAGCCACAAAGCATGGAACTGAGCAATTGTTTACATACCAACCCCGCAGAATTAAGATTTTTTTCTTCACTCTGAGGATGAGGGAAAAATAGGGAGCCATCTCAGCACTTGCTTTTTAGAACTGCTGCGTCGGATCTCATTTCCTGCACTGCAGCAGTCTTCTTCTGTCATCTTCTTGTGCCCAACGAAAATGTAGTCAGGTGGCCAGGGTGCCACCTAAATGCTGAATTTAGGGGTGTTTTTAGGGGAGAACAGGTAGTAGGCAATGGGCTGCTTACACGTAGGGTGCCTACACCCTCTTTACGGGCACTCCACGTTGGGGAAGGGCATTTCCTGGTTTCTAATAGGCTACTATCTTCTTCCTTAGGATGGCAGATTGTGAAAGCAGTGGTTGCCTCGCCTGCCCCACCTGAGGTGCGATACAGGGTGAAGGTAGACCCACCTCGTACTTTACCTAATTTTACCACTAATCCTCCTGCCAAAAGGTGGGAGGACCGGGCGGAGGTCAACATCTACTTCTAACAGCAGCAGTAGTGGGCAGGATTAAAAGGCAGCATGGCCTTTAAAGATTCTGTAAGGGGATGGGAGGGCAGGTGTGAACAACTTCACCGAGTGCAGGCTTGCTCTTTGGATCCGGAGAGCACTGGCCCTTTACCCAGGGGTCCAAAAATATGGCACTGGCAATCAAGCTAAAACCAGACACGAACCACACCAGTGGTAGGTAAGGTTTCAGAGGACCCTCTAAAAGGGTCTTTTGTGTGAATGTATTCATAAATCCGACACTGGCATCAGCAAGGATTTACTAAGACAAGATGTTTGATACCAAACATCTTAGAAATCAGTGAAGCAATCATGGGCTAGGAAACTCGTAATGACAATGTGTTCTTTATGGCTTCTCTGATAACTTACAATATCTCAGAATAGAGTGGACATTTTAGGGGCATATCTGTTCATGCGGATATGTCCATACAAAGGATATAGTGCACCCTGCCTTAGGGCTCAAGATGTTCCGTAGGGGTGGCTTACCTATATCTTATGCAGTGTAAAGGTGGCATGGCGCAGAGGCTATGTGCCATGTCGACTCATCGGTTTGTCCTGCACCTGGACACGTAGTCTGTTATAGCGGCACCATTGGGTCCAGGTGAGGGGTCCTTAGGGGGGCTCCTCCGTCCCCATGCCCCGGGTACTGGAGGTACCATCTACTGGGGGCTTACAGGGGAAACAGAAGTTGTGCCAATCATGGTACAGTTTTAGGAGAAGGCGATCTGGCACTGGGATCAGTGCACTTACAGTTCGAAATTATATCAGACATCAGGCAAAAAGAGGGGGCTAACCAGGTCAAAGAAGGGACTTTCCTACATACTGCATGATCTCGATGGTGGCAACTACATCTAGCCGGAGGTCTGCTCACTGATCACATAAAGCACGTGCCACCTCAGGATACAGTACAAAAGGGGGTGGTGATAGACGGAGCATCTGAATCAATCAAACACTCACACCCAGTCAAAAGATCTGGGTTTAATCCATCACCGTTCTTTAGGCCACTCCGCCACCCCAGTTCAGACATGGCTATATGCAAATCAGTCCGACCCTGTGCCTCATGGGAACAGTCCAGCCCGAACTGTCAAGCCATGTCTTCCCTGGACCGGAAACAAGCTTCTGAGGACCGGTTTCTGGCATTCCAGCCGTCTTCAGCCAGGCTTGCTTGAATCCAGTGGCAAAGTGAGCAAGGGACTCACGTCTGAGCATACCCTGCCACACTTTTGGCGGCCAAAAGCGGTACAAAAGGGGGTGGTGATGGACGGAGCATCTGAATCAATCAAACACTCACACCCAGTTCGGGCTGGACTGTTCCCATGAGGCACAGGGTCAGACTGATTTGCATATAGCCATGTCTGAACTGGGGTGGCAGAGTGGGCTAAAGAACGGTGATGGATTAAACCCAGATCTTTTGACTGGGTGTGAGTGTTTGATTAATTCAGATGCTCCGTCCATCACCACCCCCTTTTGTACCACCTCAGGATACAGACACCACTTGTGATCTGCTAGATGGCATCTGCTCAATTTGTCTGCTCTGTTATTCAGGGACCCTAACTAACTATTGGCTACTAGAAAGGTCTGCTGCAGCCACCCCCAGAGACACAAATCCTTTTGGCCCAGGACCCAGTCCCCATTCCACACCTCTTGTTGCAGTAACATGTGGCTGTGGGGTGGTCTAGGAGAACCTACACCTGCCTCTCCTGGTAGACAAAAAGTGGTTCTGTCGGGTTTATCGATTATTGGGACTGGGATTAGTTGACATGTGGCGGGAGGAAACCCCCATGGACAGGCAATATCCCTAAGCAGCACGCTCGGCTAGGTCCATGTCCTGTACACAGTACTTGTTCACACTGGGACAGCAGAGAGCTGTTTGGGGCCAAATACTAGCTGGCGCAAGTCATCTCTAACCATTCCCCCATTGTGACACAACTGTTAGGATCGAGCCAGCAGGCCCGCAGGGTTGGAGACTTGACTCCTGGGATTTCAGCAACTGGCACATCAAGGAGTCCCCGAGGATGGCAACAAACCAATATTTCTTGGAAAACACCCATCCAATGCAATCCAATATCAGCGTTTGAGAAGCCTATAGGGCTGTGATCAGAGGGCATCTCATTGATCACATCACAGGGGAAAAGAAGGAACAGCACAGGGAAGTCAAGGCACTAGAGGAAAACCTGTGTCAGTAGGATAACATGAGCATCCCTTACCCAGAACTCATGTATAAAATTACCCTTGCCAGGGAGGAATATAAATGGTTGATAGAACAAAAGGCAAAGGTGCAACGTAAGACTAAGCAAAATACGCTCTACAAAGAGGGAAACACGATAAGCAAACTGTTGGCCTGGCTGACACACAGGGAGGGGGGCAACCAATGGAAACCCCAGGTAGAAAATGAGGCCGGAGAAAAGGTAGCAAAGCCGAGAACATCTCTGTATGAGTCCAGGGCAGGGACAGAGTGAAGACACTGCCAAGAATTTGTCATGGGCCTCCCGGCCCCTGCCCTTGAGGTCAAAGACAGAAAGATGCTAGATGGTAGCATAGCAGTCAGGGAGCTTAGGGAAGCGATCAGCCAGCTTAAGGCTCTATGCCCAAACTGGTTTCCGTCCGAGATTTACAAAAGCCTAGAGAGTAAGTTGACAGCCCCCTCAGGGAAATGTTCTAGGAGGTGAAGGAGGGATCTTTTCCACAGAAGCTTTGTACTGCGACAATTGTTCGGTGTTGGTAAACCGATTGTCCAAGGTCATCCACAAAAAGTATTACATCTGTACCAGTCGGGCTTTATGCTCAACAGGTCCACAAGACCACCTGCCACGGCTGTTTGGGTGTCTGGAACAGAGGGGGGTGGGGGGGCCTGGCGGACCAGTAGTCTTGCTTTAACTCTATACCAAGAAGGCTTTTGACTCAATAGAATGGGGAAGCTTGCTAACGGTGTTGAGGAAGATAGAGTGCATCTTCTATACAACAAACTGCAGGCACAAGTCCGGATTAAGGATCAATGTCTCAGGAGTTTGTCTTTTGCAAAGGGACTGGGAAGGGGTGCCTCCTCTCACTGCCGCTGTTTGCATTGGCGGTGGAGCCCGTGGTCAACTGGGTGAGGGTAGACACCCAAATTAGAGGTTTCAGGTGGACCTGGGGAGAAGCCCCTACCTAGCGGACCCGGTACAGTCTATACCCCTTATTTTAGACATATTGAATGTATTTAGGGGTAGTCAGGGGTGAACATAAATTGGAAACAAGTCAGTGGCATTATCAGTTGCTCCATGGCAACTGCTGAAGGCCTGGGAGTGGCAGCTATGCTGGTCTCTGCAGGTTTCAGATACCTGGGAATCTATGTAATGCTGGATTGGGCGGGCTTTCACAAACAACTTGGGGAGAGGCACTTCAGGACTATAAAGTGGACGTGGGACACTGGTTTTCGCTTTTACTGATGGGGAAAGCTGCCCTATACAAAATTATCACTCTACCTAAACTTGTGTACATGCTCCAGAACACACCATGTGAGGTACCAGAGACATTCTTCTAAGAGGTGGACGCGACAACTAGACTACTTCTTTGGTATGGACGGGCACCATTGCCCCATTGATGCTCACCATGGGTCCATGTGAGGGAGGAATCACCCTCTAGGACATAAAACTACTATTGAGCGACTCAACTACTGGTGTTTAATCATGTGGGCATTTGAATACCAACAATAACCGTCCTGCAGGTGGACAGACACTATATAAGACCTGTACAACGCCAGACACCCCCCTCCCCTCCAAGCGGCTACCCAACACAAGTGGTAATTAGAATCTAGAAGAAGGCTACCCAGTGGTTGGGATGGGCAGGAAAGCAAATGGAGATGCCCCTCGGGAATCAGGAATGCTTACAGACATGCAACAGCTAGAGTGATTGAACCAAGGGGACAGGATAGGGATCCCTAAACTGGGGGCTGTGTGGACAGGGAGTGAGGCACTACAGTTGTTTGAGGAATGCCAGAACCAATATGAACTGGCCAACACCCAACAATACAGAAACCTACAACTGAAACATGCTGTATCAGGGTATAAGGAGAAAACCTGTGAGGTGGCAGACAAGACCCCCTGGAGTATCTAATACTAGCAGCCCTGGTATGTAGACACGTGGTATCCCAAATCTACAAAACCCTGCTGAACAGCTGCTCCCTCCTCACATCACTGAAAGAACGGTAGGAAAGAGACGTAGGCACACTAGAGAATGAGGATTAGGGTGCAGTATGTCAACATCCAAGGGAAATAGCAATCCGAGAGGTTCTGCCTGGTACAGTTAAAAATCCTCCACAGGGCATACTACACAAGAACCAGGTTGCACTGCATGGGAAAGACACAGAAAAATGCCTGAGGGGCTGTGGACAGTCAGGAATGCTATTGCATACACTGTGGGGCTGACAAACAGTTAGGCACTACTGGGACCGGTTGGGCGGCTGGCTCTTGGAGGTCACAGGGGGTTAATGACTGTGGGCCTGATGCACAAGTTACTACTTATCTAACAACATATCTGTAAGAGACATTAGGTAGTGACCTTTCCTTAGAAAATCCCCAGGTGTCAGACTGGATCCAGAAAGCTTTTGTAAGCAGTACCCCTGCGTGTTGACAGGCGTTGTCATACGGCTCCGCGTGCGTCGTTGGCATCGTATTCGCCGAGATGATGTCACTGGAGCTACTTAGACGCAACCATGCGCGCTGATGTCAGTTCTGAACACAACTTTCCGCGACAAGAACGCAGAGCTATGTAAAATACTGACCACTGGTGCATAGAAACAAGGGGCCGAAAGGATGACCTCAACCCCAGTATTCAGTTTGCAGAAGGAGGAGGATGGGTGGGGCGGTAAGGAATCTATCACTAACTAATGTCTCTTACAGATATATCGTTACACAAGTAGTAACTTGTGTATCTGAAGAGACACGTTAGTGATATAATCAGTTAAGATTACACCAGAAAGTCACGGAGAACAGAACGGCCAAAGAAGCCGTCCCTCCGGACCGGACTATCAAGGCAATAATACTTTGTGAAGGTGTGCAGTGAAGCCTACGTGGCAGCCTGACAGATGTCTTGCAGGGGGACCCCATGTCCCAATGCCATAGTGGATGCGGGTGCCCTGGTAGAATGGGCGTGCAGCCTCACCGGAGGTTCCTTTTTAGCCATAGAATAACAGGCCTCGATACACAAGATGACCCAGTGGGAGATAGTCCTCTTGTGAACAGCCTGGCCTTTCTTGGTGCCGGCGTAGCCAACAAAGAGCTGGTCATCCACCCGGAATGCTTGTGTGCGATTCAGGTAAAATGAGAGCGCACGTTTTGGGTCCAGACGGTGGAGTCTCGCTTCCTCTCTGGAAGGATGAGGAGGCAGAAAGAAAGTGGGCAAGGTGATAGTCTGCCCGATGTGGAAGGCAGTGACAACCTTTGGCAAGAAGGAAGGACGAGTACAAAGCACAACCTTGTCCGGATGAACTGACAGAAAAGGAAACTTACAAGAAAGAGCCTGAAGCTCACTCACTCTCCTGGCAGAGGTGATAGCTACCTGGAAGGCAGTTTTCAAAGTCAGAAGATGTAAGGGAAAATTGTGAAGCGGCACAAAGGGAGCGCATATGAGATAGGTCAAAACAAGATTCAAGTCCCACTGAGGCATTATGAAAGGCACAGGAGGGAATATATGCGTAATGCCTTTTAAGAATCTCTGTACAACAGGGGACTTGAAAAGAGAAGGCTAATCTCAAAGCCTCAGAAAGGCTGAAATGGCCGAAAGGTAGCCCTTGATAGTGCCCAGAGCAGAGCTCTGCCAGGCCAGAGAAAGAAGGAACAAAAGGGCCTCAGAAGGAGGGACAGAAAGGGGATCCACAGTTTTGGCTGTGCACTATGCCACAAATTTGTTCCACCTGCAGGCGTATACCAATTTAGTGGAGAGATGCCCGGCTGCCAGAATGGCATCACAGACTTCGGGAGGCAAGTCAAATGGAATCAACTGTCACCGCTCAATCTCCACGCATGTAGGTGGAGACTGGGCAGTTTCGGGTGGAGAACCGTCCACTGCTGCTGCAACAGAAGATCCTCCCGCAGAGGCAGTCAGATCGGGGGATCCAGGCTCATACTGAGGAGCTTTGGATACCAAACTCTTCTAGCCCAGTCCGGAGCCACAAGGATGACTTGGGCCCAGTCGCGTCTGATCTTCTGCTCAGAGTTCTGATGAAGTGGTATAGGCGGAAAGACATACAACAGACCACAACTCCACTTGTGACAAAAAGTGTCACCGGGAGAGTGCCGCCTTGGAAATTCCAACACGCAAAACTGACGATATTGCACATTTTCTTTGGTGGTGAATCGATCTAACTAAGGCTCTCTCCACTGTTGAAAGAGACCTTGGGTCACCTCTGAGTGAAGACGCCATTCGTGATACATCAGACACCGGAGGCTGCGTTCGTCCGCCCTGGCGTTAAAAGAACCTGCCAGGTGTTGAAACGTCAAGGAAATGCTGTGACGTTTCAGCCATGTCCAGAGTCGCAGAGCCTCCTGACATGGGGTCCAGCACCCCACCCCGCTCGGTTTGTTGCAATACCACATGGCGGTGGTGTTGTCCGTGAACACCTGCACTACCTTCCCCCTGACAGAGGGGAAGAATGCCTTCAGAGCAAGAAGAATCACCCGAAGCTCCAGAAGGTTGATATGGAGCCGGGACTCCGCCGGAGACCAGAGGCCTCTGATCTCTGCCTCTCCCATGTGGCCGCCTCCTCCCTTGAGGGACGCATCCGTCACCATTGTGTGCTCCGGTTGGGAAAGGGAGAGGGATCTGCCGCCGACCCAATGCTGATTTGTGAGTCACCACTGCAATTGTAGTGCATCACCCTCCGAGATCTGGACGCAATCGGACAGGCTTCCCTGATGCTGTGCCCACTAGAACTTCAGGCCCCACTGCAGAGCCCGCATATGCCACCTGGCATGGGTGGTCAGCAGGATGCAGGAGGCCATGAGTCCCAGCAGCCTCAAGGTCTTCCTGCCCGAAACCCAGGACTAGGGTTGAAAGATCGGAATCATAGCCCAAATGTCCTGGACTCGCTGTTCGGGAGGATAAACCCAAAACGGTGCTGTGTCCTGAACCGCTCCGATGAAGAGAAGCTTCTGAAAGGGAATTAGGTGCGGCTTCGGCACGTTGATGGAAACCCCAGCAATACCAGGAGGTCGGCCGTAGTGGGAGGTGGGAGACAACTGTCTGAGGCGAGCCCGCCTTGAACAACCAGTCGTCGAGATAGGGGAAGACTGAAACCCCTTGATCTGCGCCGATGAGCTGTGACCACCGCCATCACTTCCGTGAACACCCGTGGGGCGCTGGTAAGGCCAAAGGGGAGCACGGTGAACTGAAAATGCTCCTGGCCCACCGTGAATCATAGGTAACGCTGATGGGCCAGCAGGAAGGGAACATGAAACTAAGCATCCTGCAGGTCCAGCGCCACCATCCAGTTTTGTGATTCGAGAGCAGACAAGACCTAAGCCAGAGTGAAAATTTTGAACTTCTCCTTCCGGAGGAAGCGATTGACGTTCCGAAGGTCTAAGATGGGACATAGACCCTTGTCCTTCATTGGAACCAAGAAGCAGTGGGATTAAAAACTACGACCTACCTCTGGCATCGGAACGCGCTCAATGGCCCCCTTGGCCAAGAGGGCTGCAACTTCCTGCTTGAGAAGTGCCAAATGATCCCCCCCGACATGCGGTGGAACTGCAGTGGCATGGCTGGGGGGGGTAGACTTGAAGGGGAGGAGTAGCCCCTTTCGAACAATCTCCGACCCCACCTGTCTGATGTAATGGTGCGCCAGTGGGAAAGGTGATGACAAATCCTGCCCCCCACTGGCGTCTCGTGGGCCTGAAACACCGGACTAGGAAGGTGTGGAGGCACTGGCAGCAGGGGTATTGGTGGACTTACCCGCACGCTGGCCCCGTGACCAGCCTCTGCGAGGCCTACATCCGCGGCTGCTCTGGGACTGTTGCTGCACAGGCTTGTTCTGAAAGGAAGGCGTTTGCACACCTCCTCCGGAGCTTCAAAAGGAACAAAAGTTGGAAGTGGAAGGACTACGTGCGGCCGAAAGGCCCAAGTACTTGGCCGTGGCCTGAGAGTCCTTAAAAACGCTCCAATGTGGAATCCGCCTTCTCACCAAAGAGGCGGGTGCCATCGAAGGGCATATCCATCAAAGTATTATGGACATCTGCAGAAAAGCCAATCGTCCTAAACCAGGCATGACGACGTAACGCCACCGTAGTGGAAATCACCCTACCCTGCGAATCAGTATCAGTAAGACATAACGTATAGTGAACTTGGCCGCATCTCTCCCCTCAACAAGAGCTCGGGAGAGAACTGTCTGAACCTCCTTTGGACACTGAGGTAGCACCTGCTCAACCGCATCCCATACAGAATGGGAATAGCGGCCAAAGAGACAGGCAGTGTTCACAGATCGTAGTCCAGAACTTGTGGAAGAATAAATCTTCTTGACAAACTGCTCCAATTTCTTGGATTCCTTGTCTGGTGGAGTAGAAGGAAACGCACTCAGGGACATGGAGGCCTGAACCACCAAACTTTCAGGTGTGGGGTGCTAGGTAAGTAAGGCAGGGTCGCCCGGAGCCGGGCGATTACGTCGACCCACACCCTTATCCTCAGGAGCCCCTGTGTTGGGCCGGGACCAAGCGCCCAAAAGCACATCAGAAAGTGCCTCCTTAAACAGAAACAGCAGTTCTGTAGGAGAAGAAGCTGTTCGAAGCACTACAGTCAGTAGGTTGGTCCTGACATCCACTGTAGGGAGCTCGAGGTCAAGAGCCTCGGCCGCCCTAAGTAGCACCGTGGAAAAGGAACCACACACCTCCATAGTAGCTGAAGGGGATGGTGAACCAGGCGTCTGGGCCACCGGCCTCCGCATCATCATCCCAGTCGGGGACGGACTCGCACTGTGCTGCGAGAGGGTCTTCACACCCTTCCCAATCCTCCCCTTCCTGCACGAGCGGATGAGGATGTGGGGGGGATGAGGACGTGGGTGAATAAATAGGTGAAAGTCCCCCATTAGCGTTGGGATCAGTGCCGGAAGACATCCCTCCGACACCGTCCCGACGTCAGAAAAGTCTATGCCGGTGTCGGGCGCCGCTGGCATAGACGTCGTCTAGGTCAGTGGGGGCCGTACAGGGTCCACCGGCAAGAACGGGGAGCCCCGGCCAGAGCCATGGAGGCCTCTGGCGTCAACGTCGGGGCGGGCAACGTCGAGGAACGTGGAAAAGTGGGGCCCGCAGGTGATCTGACGGGACCGCACGGGCCGAAGATACGTGCCATTGCAGACACGAACTCTTGCAATTCGGCTGTAGTCGCCAATGGTGTGTAAGCCAACGGTAACTGCTCAGGCTCCATCGGAGCCACAGGGGCTGGGCCACATGCCCCCTCAGCCGCGACCGGCGACCTGGAACGACGTAGGGCCAACTCCCGGACCTCCAGCCACTTTTGGGACCGCTCCCCAAAAGTTTTTGGGGCCATGGCTCGGCAGAAGAGACACTCACAGTGCGGGTCAGTCAGCGACATTGTGCGCGGGCAGGCCTCGCAAAGCTTGAAACTGGGCATCCCTGTGCACCAGGAGTAAGTTTTACTTACAATTCAATCAAACAAACACTTAAGTCAACTAGTTGACGGCGTACCGCTCTGTCCAGATCAGCGCTTGCTGGCACGGAAAAAGAAAGAACGGACGTCAGCGCGCATGGGCGCCTCTAAGTAGCTCCAGTGACGTAATTTCAGCGAATACAACGCCAACGACACACGCGGAGCCGTACGACGGTGCCTATCGACGCGCTGGGGTACTGCTGACGAAAGCTTTCCGGATCCAGTCTGACGCCTGGGGATATTCTAAAGTCAGGAATCTATCACTAACGGGTCTCTTTCAGATGCTGGCAACTCTAGAGATACAGGGAGATCAGACACTGCCCAAGTACACTCAGTTGTTGTGCAACACCAGCCTCATGGTGGATAGAAGGGACATAGTGCAGCTATGGGGCAGCAGAAAGACCCAACTGTGGAACAATGGGCAGCCAACATTGACTGGTGTATGCTGGCAGAGAAATCAGTCAACAAAACCTGTGGTTGCCAAAGTAAATTTGAGAAAGTATGGGGCCCATGGCAAGAACACAGAGACCTTTCCCTATTTTTGTGAGAAAAGGAAGGCCTAGGAAAATACAATGTAAACCAACCCTGTAACAGTGAGGGGACTGGGCATTGGTCTGTGTATTCATCAAGGGGAGAGGAGTGGTGCGAAGTAGCTCCAAGACGCGTCACATTGTGTATTGTAATTTTTGTGAAATGTAAACGATCAAAAAATAAAATAAAAATGAATAAGACATGCCAGAAGTCTTTCGCAAATAACGGATATATAAGATCCTGCACAATCACCAAAATAAATCACGGTAGGGGAACACAAAGGTATGCAGCCATAAGATGGTGGCTAAACGAGGTAACTAGAGGCACTGGATGCTGTGCCGAAACAAAACTGATGTAATCAACAAGGTTGTAAGGAGGTACATGGTAATTAATTGAGGTAGTATTTTCACGTACACAGAGCTGAATATTTTGAGTTGGACCTGTATCAGATAAAAATAACAAGATCCTTATTATATAACAATAAGTCGAAACCATATGCTTAGCTTATGTTCTTAATTCGATTTATGCAGAAAGGCCTACTCTGTGATTGGTTCCCACCATATTTTTCTTTGCAAGCACAGTGAAGTCGAAGTGTTTCTTTCAATTAAATCTAAAGTAGGTAACAAGGAAACCTGAGGTAATAAACAAGCGTGATGCAACAAGTAAGAATCGTCTTGAGATTCTTACGGTTGTGCACTCACTGCAAGTAGCATAAACAAAAAAGGTACTTATGTACTTAAAAGGATATTAAAAAAAAAAAAAAGCACACGGTAAACCCAACAGCACATTTGAATACTGGACTGTTGGTCCTTATGGACCAATGCAAATTTATACAAGATCAAATACCTACCGATGAATCAACACATTGCCGAAAACAATATAATATCTATAAATCGATTAAAATAGGCACATCTTCATGGCAAAAATCATACTTCAGACAGTAAGCAGTGCCTAAAACAGAGTATTCAGATTTCCATGATCTCACAGGTGTTCCTAAAGAGCAATTATTTGCACAAACCAGGGCAAGACCCACAGCAAAGCTACCGTAATGTACAGCAAAGACAACTTAATCCACAGAAAATCTCCTTTTATGGATTCTTGATGAGCTACCAGGCAGTTAGCTCCAGGACAACAATCCACTCAACAAACAAACACCCTTCCATTTGAAGGGTTGCGTTACCAAGTCTTGTAAGCCGCCTACTGCAAAACAAAAGCCCTAGAGTGAACTTCAACACAGCCGAAAATATTTCACACATCTGTCAGATAGAATAACAGCCAGTAAATCCAGACAGACTAAAAAGAAGAATTAAAGAAGCTGCTTTAGCAACTGCTGCCATGGGGATAATGTTCTAAACACCGACCTCCTTGTACTCTGCAACAATACACTCATTAAGCATTGTCTGAAATGGGACTTATTTTTTGAACAAGGATTATCTTCTGTTTACTAAATGATTTAACGCGGTTCTTTTCAAATGCAGATTAGCTCAATTTGCAACAAAATAAAGTAAATACACAGATATACAGAAAAATCTCTTTAGCAATAAAATTTTTATTGAAAATAGTTTTTAAAAAATCGAAATTGTTCTTTGCAAATAAAAAAATATATAAAAGTGAAACAGATCTGAGGTACATTTAAATACCCTGATTTTAAATATAAAATGACAAATAAAGCAAGGACAATTCAAATAAAATTATATTTAAATAATAAAAGTGCATAGCAGATGCGGGTTTCAAACTCTTATTTCTCCCACATGACGTCCTCTTTCTTCAAGGTCATTTGCAGTTTTTTGACATTTTTCAACAGCTGGAGGGAGCTTGGACTTTCCACTGCAGATCTGCCTTTGCTGGGCGCTGCTCTTCCTCTTGGACTGACGAGCAGCTCCTTATTTCCACTTGGTCGCTCAGCTTTGTGTTTCAAGACAGTTGAGCTCTTCTTAGCTTTTTGAGCTCTCAGTTTTAATTTCTTGACCTAAAAGCAAGAACAGTAAAGAAGTTACTATAGACAGTACTATTCGCAGCTGACAGATGACAGCCACCTGCCCTCGCTACTTTATTTACTTTTCTGGCATGTGTAAAGCTCCGTAAGCTGGAATTCATCTACCTTTTCACATTGGTGAATATGAGCCCTTGCATATGACATGGATTTAGTAAGGGACACAAACTGAGGAAAACACCATGCTTAGCTCGGGTTGGGCAATAAAGTGATCTACGCAGCCAATACTGCAGTTTGAATATTGTCAATACTTACAAACAAGGATTCCACAACATACAGTTAATACTTCTCAATGCGTTGTAGCTCACATACCTAGCGGTAGGACACGGAACCATTCAATGGCCCTTTGATAAACTTATTCTCACATGCAGTCAAATATTGGCTAGAACAGGACATTAAACAACCTATGTCTATACTTTCCTAGATGCTAATTAATACTAGTATATAAAACAAGATGTACTAAGAGCACGGTAAATTAACATCTCAAATTCAGGACCATTTTATAAGAAGCTCATCAACCGGATTATCCTGCCATAGAAATTCAGTCATAGTAAATTCGAACAGGATGAAAACCATACTAGAACATTGGAATGTTGGGAGCTCCATTGAAAACAATGGAGTGCTCTGGGCTTATAATGGCTGGTATAAGCCTGGAGCTCCAACATTCCAATGTTTCTTTGTTCACAGCTCTGGCTGTGAACCAAGGCTTCAGGGAACCTGAGGGGATTTCAATCCCCTTGCGCTCCCTGAAGGCTTTGTTAGAACATTCTGCCCTCTAGCCTTCGGCTCGGGCCTTTAACGCTGGAGAGAGCCTTTAATAGCTGGTGTAGACTGCTACGGCAGGCTATATTAGAACAATGGAATGTTGGGAGCTCCATTGAAAACAATGGAGTGCTCTGGGCTTATAATGGCTCGTATAAGCCTGGAGCTCCAACATTCCAATGTTTCTTTGTTCACAGCTCTGTGTGTGAACAAAGGCTTCAGGGGGCCTGGGGGGATTTCAATCCCCTTGTGCTCCCTGAAGGCTTTGTTTTATTTGTTAGAACATTCTGCCATTTGGTAGCAGAATGTTTTAATAGCCTTATAGCCCTTCGTAGCTGGGCTATACCGGCTATTAAAGTCCCTCCTCCTTGACAAAGGCCCTCGCCTGGAGAGGGCTTTTAATAGTCAGTATAGCCCGCTACGGCGGGCTATAAGGCTATATTAGAACATTGGAATGTTGGGAGCTCCATTGTAGACAATGGAGTGCTCCCTGTTTTACAGGCCGGTAAAGGCCTGCAGAGCAACATTCCAATGTTTTACAAAGGCCTCTCGGAGCTCGAGGGGATTTAAATCCTGTCGAGCTTTGAGAAACCTTTGTTTTATTTGTTAGAACATTCTGCCCTCTAGTGGCAGAATGTTATAATAGCCTTTTAGCCCTTTGTAGCAGGGCTATACCGGCGCTAAAGTCCCGTCCCTTGTTAAAGACACTTGCCTTCGGCTCGGGCCTTTAACGCAGAAGAGGGCCTTGAATAGCCGGTAGAGCCTGCTACAAGGGGCTATAAGGCTATATTAAATTCAAAAGTCAAACTGGAAATTAAATAATAACTAAGCAGTGTAATACTAATATTGGCAACTTAGAAGGAAAAAGCCAAAAGAGTGCTCAGATGTTTGATAAAATCTCACCCATAACCACATCATTGCTGCTGTATATTCCCGTGCTATGCTGCAATCTTCAAAATCCCATTGTTTGTGACAAGGTCAACTCGTCAAACGCACAGCGCAGGTAACACCCATGACGAGTTGACCTTGTCACAAGCATCGAAGGGGTTAAGAGTAAACAAAGCCCAAACTACAAATCCCTAAAAACCAGCAAAAAAAGGTGAAAAAAGTGGATACCTTGGGATATAAAAAAAACAACAAAGTTACTAACAAAGCAGCCTTTCTTCTCCTTAATACTGGTTCTAAAAATCATCAGCTTTGGAACAGAGGAGCCATATGACAAAAGGTATGAAAGAATCCTGTTCACATCCTTCTAAGAACAAGTCTCAATGTCATATTGGTGGTAATGAACAGAGCTTCATCCTTTCTCTAGCTGGGCAGTCTAATGTAATGAATAAATTGGTTCCTTGCATGGTACAGTCAAATGTACTGGACTGTGTCTTTACCAACAAATGTAATACTCGCAAATGGTTTACAAATGAAAGTGTGTGTGCAGTCACCTACAACTGCTTGAGACAGTGAGATTGCATTACATTAAGTACACCAGGAGTATGGAGTAATAAAATATATGTATACTGCGTGATGGCACATGCTGTATGTGCCAATACTGCCCTCACTCACACAAATGTGAGACATGCTTCATCATTGGGCTGCTTACAATACACCCCGGCGTAGCCACGCAATAGGGTGGGGGAGACAATACAACACAAAAAGAAAAAGTAATTTTAGCACCCCTCCTTCATTGCCAGGTGGTTAACATGTTTCGGCCGTAAGTGTATGCCCCACGTGTAGGGTCACGCCAGCCTTCCTCAGGACTCTACCTAGCAAGTTGTATTCTACACGGCGGATGGAGGTGAGCATCGTCGGCGGAGCACCAGCCTTGGAGTAAGTGTGACTGTGGGGGGGGCTCTCCTTGCCCGCAGGCAGTTCTATTCCGAAATAGGGGTAAACTCTTATTACCACAACTTGCTAGAGGAAATTCCTCGACACGGAAGGAACTGGTTTTAAGGTACCCTCTTATCTCAATCGGAGGTAAGAGCACGAGCACACTGGGATAGGTAGAGTCCTGAGGAAGGCAAGCGTGACATGTTGACCACCTGGACGTAAAGGAGGGGTGCTAGGAGCAGATAGTATCTGCCAACAACCTCCATCCTTCACATTTTTTATCCTGGCCGGAAGGCCCAAGAGTTAAGTCTTAGGCAGAGCGATACTTCAGAGCTAGTTTTAACTCACACTACACTGCTGTTCCCAGTCACTGTAAAATTACTTTGTTTTCTTTTTGTGTTGTATTGTCTCCCCCCACCCCATTGCTCCACCCCGTGCACGGCTACACCAGGGTGTATTGTAAGCAGCCCAATGATGAAGCATGTCACACATTTGTGTGAGTGAGAGCAGCATTAGCACATACAGCACGTGCCATCACGCAATATAAATATATTTTATTACTCCCTACCCCTACTGGTGAACTAAGTATTGACAGGGTGTTCGGGGTAGGGGAGTCCGTACCCTCACCCCTTCTTTTGTGTGTACTATTGCTTTACATTAGACATATAGAAGTAACCTTGTTGCCATACGGAAGAACTGTTTCACAGATGAAAACATGACGCCCAAGTCCTTGTCCAGAGAAGGCGCTCTAAAACAGTGGGGTTGAAATGGGTCAACCCTTCCATGCCAGTGAACGAGTGATTTCATTGAGCTTAGACTTCATTTGGGCAACAGATCGTCTATTTCTGGACTATTGACGTAACATGTTAATGACATGGGGTTAACAATGATGTAAAAAAAATCTGACTAATTAACCCCATCATGTGTACTTAAAATCTCAGGCATGGGTATAACCGCTTTTACTTATGTTTTCACCTCACCATGAAATTGAATAATCATAATTTGCATATGTGAACACATAGTTTTACGGATTGATCACATGTGACTTCTGTTTCTTCCACATTCCGTGAATGTAAATGAATCAGTATAATGTGTACTTTATAATACCTTCATGCTTGATCACTGGAATTGATAAAAAAAATTACTACAATTTTTGTTATGATTTATTCACCTTTAGTTTACTGATGCATCGAAGGTCACCGTCTCAAACTGTTTACAAAAGAGAGCATTTGTGATAATTATTGTTAGTATTTGTGTTGGTGGTCCTACCAATATGCTACTATAAGGACCAAACACTAGAATATGTACAATGAACATGCCCAAGCACTGTCCATTGGCATTGGGCGACACCATTAGCACTTAAAAAACAAAGTGATCTGTTTCCTGGATGAGGATACGGAAGAATTGCATTCACAGTAGAAAGGAAGACAGTTCCACTTCAATATCAACTATACTTCAAAACTAACTGAGCCACAAAGTGTCTATGCTTCTTACACACCCTTTTCAAAAGCATAGTGGCAGGACCACAAACACAAATACAAGCAATAATTATCACACATGCTTTCCTTTTTATTTTGTGAACAAATACAAAAGATGGCTAGACTAAAGTTTAAAGAGACTTTCAAAGAGAGTGCAGCAAAACCACCTTTTCTGCAAGTTCACTCCAGATGGTTTACCTTTTTCTGGACTCTATTATTGCTGGCTGTAGGACTCTGTGCACTTTGTTACTGCTATACCATAGTAAAGCACTTGTGCTTCTCCCTATTTGGCTTATATAACCCTCCTAGAAGTCCATTGTATATGATGCCTAAATGAACCTATGCAAAAAGAACAACTGATGGACAGAATGCAGAAGCATGTTTCCAGGCCAGGGAGGACCTGGCCTGGCAGTTTGGGCTAGACTGTTCCCATTGGGCGCAGGGTCAAGACTGATTTGCATATGGTTGGGTCCAAACTGGAATGGCATGGTGAGCAATAAAAACGATGGATTTAGGCCCAGATCTCTGTACTGGGGTGAATGTATGACATTGTTCTGCATTCTGTCCATCAATTGTTCATTTTAAAGTGAACCTATGGCAAGTTATTGGGCATATGTTGTCTGATATATATACATCCAAATGCAGTTTTGAGGAAAATGATGCCTCAGCCTCACGAGTCAGGACTTGGAAGCAGAATCACTGCCAAATGAAAACTCACGCGTTGATTGCCACGTGAGAAGCAAGACCTCCAGTCGGGAGTCAGTAAAAACAGGACCTTTATTGCCGCAGGTATATCGCACGTATGGCACGGCATTACGCGTATGATTAAGACCCAGCTGGGTCGAAACGCGTAATGCCATGCCATACTTGTGATGTACCTGCTACAAGGAAGGATCTGTTTTTACTGACTACTGACTGGAGGGCTAGCTTCTCATGTGGCAATCAACAAGTGAGTTTCCTTTTGAGATATATCTCAAATGGAAACTCACTTGTCTACTTTTATATATTCATAGGTTTGCTGAAAAGTGTGCCTTTTAAGCACTCAGACCTGGGTGCCAATACGTAAAATAAATTTTAAAAAAATTAAAAAGGGGAGCACAACATATTGCTGTTAGTGAGCTCTCACAGTGAAGTAAAACCCAAAAACTGTTGCACTATATTGTCCTTGCTGGACTTTTCCCTAATAGGCCTATGTGGGATTGAAATCTTTATTTTCTACCTATGCTTAGGAAATGTCTAGAAAAATGCTTCAAAGATATTTACAGCTCAGTTTAACATTTGACTCCATGGTGAAATCATATTTGAGAACTTCAGCATTAAACAACAAGTTACTTTCCTTCTTCCACTTAAAGAGACGAAGGGCATCCTGGCAGAGGGTCCACAACCCCACTCTGCCCAGTTTGTTGCAATACCACATGATGGTGGTGTTGTCCATGAACACCTGCACTACTCTCCCTTTGACATAAGGAAGGAATGCCTTCAGTGCCAGACAAATCGCCTGCAGCTCCAGAAGGTTGATGTGGAGCCCGGACTCCACCGGAGACCAGAGGCTCTGATCTCTGCCTCACCCATGTAGCCGCCCCACCCCAGAAGTGATGCATCTGTCACCACTGTGAACTCTGGTTGGGGAAGGGAGAGGGATCTGCCATTGACCCAATACTGGTTTGTTAGCCACCACTGCAAAAGGTGTACAGTGCCCTTTGAAATCTGGATGCAATCAGAAAGATTCCCCTGATGCTGTGCCCACTGGAACTTCAGGTCCCACTGCATAGCCCGTATATGCCATCTGGCATGATCCACTAGCAGGATGCAGGAGACAATGAGACCCAGCAGCCTCATGGTCATTCTGACCGAAACCCGGGATAGAGACTGAAAGATCGGAATCATAGCCCGAATATCCCGGACTCCCTGTTCGGGAGGGTAAGCCCGAAACTGCCCTGTATCAAGAACTGCCCGATGAAAAGGAGCTTTTGAGAGGGAATCAGGTGTGACACCGGCACGTTGATAGTGAACCCCAGTGAATGCTGGAGGTCCGCCGTAGTCTGGAGGTGGGAGACAGACTGCCTGGGGTAAACTCGTCTTCAACAGCCAGTCGTTGAGATAGGGGAAGGCTGGAACCCCTGATCTGTGACCACCGCCATGAACTGCAAATGCTCGTGGCCCTCTGTGAACCATAGGTAACGCCGGTGGGCAGGCAGGACGGGGATGTGAAAATAGGCGTAGGAGAAGACTGGAACCCATGATCTGCGCAGATGAGCTGCGACCACCGCCATAAACTGCAAATGCGCGTGGCCCACAATGAACCGTAGGTAACGCCGGTAGGCAGGACGGGGATGTGAAAATAGGCGTCCTGTAAGTCCAATGCTACCATCCTGTCTCCAGGGTCGACAGGACCTGAGCCAATGTCAACATTTTTAACTTCTCCTTCCGAAGGAAGCAGTTGACATCCCTGAGGTCCAAGATAGGACGCAAGCCTTTGTCCTTCTTGGGTAACAGGAAGAAGTGGGAATAACAACCACGACGTACTTCTGGCACAGGGACTCGCTCAATAGCTCCCTTGGCCAAGAGAGCGTAACTTCCTGAGGGAGAAGAGCCAAATGATCCTCCGACATGCGATTGAGCGTGGGTGGCATGGAGGAAGGAGTAGTCTTGAAGGGGAGGGTGTAGCCCCTTCGGGCTATCTGCAAAACCCACCCGTCAGACGTGATGTGCCAGTGAGTGAGGTGCTGGCGAATTCTGTCACCCACTGGCAGCTGGCGGTCCTGAAAATTTGGACTAGGAAGGTTTGGAGGCTACTGCAGAGGGGGCGCTGGTGGACTGGCCCGCCCGCTGGCCCCCAGAGCCACGACAGTGTCCCAAGTCCCCGGCAGCCCAGAGGCTGGGCAGCTTGCGCAGACCAGTGGCTCTTGGTGGAATGTGGTGGGACACCACTTCCGTAGCCACGAAAGGGGCAAAAAGCAGACTGTGCGGAGCAAGAGGTGGTAGCGAGGCACAAGGATCTGGCCATAGCCCTAGAATCCTTAAAGCGCTCGAGCGTGTTGTCCCCTTTGTCACCAAACAATCGAAGGCCATCAAAAGGCATGTCCAAAAGATTTGATTGGACATCGCCCGAAAAGCCAGTGGCTGACATTGAAATCGTCCTGCCTAGCGAGTCAGCGGTGTCCAGCCCACATCGTATGATGAACTTCGCGGCATCTCTATCATCAGTAACTGCACAGGAGAGAATGACATGGGCCTCCTACGGGCACTGTGGCAGCACCTGCGCGACCGTGTCCCACACAGAGTGGGTGTAACGGCCCAAGAGCCAAGCAGTGTTAAACGACTGAAGTCCTAAGCTGTCGGAGGAAAACTTCTTCCCAAAATGATCCAGCTCTTGGATTCCCTACCTGGGGGAGCAGTAGGGAACACACCTTTGGACAACGAGGCTTGGACCACCAAGCTCTCAGGGGTAGGGTGTTGGGAGAGGAAAGTAAGGTCACTCGGGGCGGGCGGTGGCGTCGGGCAATCATACTATCAACAAGAGCCCCTTCTCTGGGCTTGGAACAGGTGCCCAGAAGGATGTCTGTGAGGGCCTCATTGAACGGCAGCAGGGGCTCCGAAGAGGCTGCTGCTGATTTAAGCACCTCAGTCAGGCGGTTAGGCCTGACCGCCTCCGTAGGTAGCTCAAGACGCAAGGCCTCAGCCCCCCTACGCAACACCACAGCATAGGAGGCGCCCTCCTCCATAGCCACAGTAGGGGGTGAAAGCATGCCAAGGTCTGGAAATGATATAGACCACTGGCCTCACCCAGTTCCTCTCTCCAGTCTGGCTCTTCCAACCGGTCTGCTAGAGGGTCAATAGACCACTCCCAATTCCCCCCCCCCCCTCTTTTCTGGTTGCCACTCATGGTGATAAGCAAACCCAGGAAAGAGCAGAGGTACAAAAGTACCGGTCGGCACCGGTACTGGCATCAGTCTGGCTCCGTGTCCATGTTGAGGCGGAGGCCGGGGTCGATGCCGGCTGGGGAGACAACCGGTGTCGGAAGGGGTGGAGGTGTTGCCAATGGATTCAATGGAGGAGGTGTCGTAAGGTCAACCAGCGCAGATCCGGATCCAGGCCTGGATCCTTGCAGCGCCGGACCCGAAGTCGCCGGCCTCGAAGGCCTAGAACCCCCCAGCCGAGTCCTCGGGGCCCAACGGCGTGCCGACTTGGTAAAAGCTACAAATCGGGACAGGGTCACCCCGGGTCCCAGGAAGGGAGGGAAGCTCGGAGCCGACCTAACAGGCTCCACAGGTGGAGCCGGATGACTACCTTCCACATCCAGCGTTGTGTCAGCTGACAGATGGGGAGAAGGCGAAGAGTGTTGGTGCTTCTTCGCCTTCTTCATAGGAGTGATGATGGTCGCTCCCCAACCGATCCCAAGACCTCCTTCTTGACAGGCATGGGGCTGACTGCCGGGCCTCAAGAAGCTTTAGAAACCGCTCCCGCAAAGACTTTGGGTTTGTGGTCGCACTCCAAGCACCACAGGAGTCATAAGGTTTGAAGCTGGTCCGTCGATTTGACATCCCTTGCACCAGGAGTCGAACAATTCGAAAAAAGAAAATGACAAAAATGCGAAAAAACTCTTGTCAAATAAGACTAAGGGTACCACGGTCTCCGGATCTGCGCTGGCTGGCGCGGAAAAAGAAAGAACCGATGTCAGCGTGCAGGACTGTCGTCTAAATAGATAATGCAACGTCATTCCGGCGATCACGACGCCAACAACGAGTCGACCGATGCAACTTACCGACACGCAGCCTTACTGCTGAAGAAAAATTCTCCGGATCCAATCTGACACCCGGGGGTAATTCTAAGGTAAGGAATCCATAAGGAATATGCTACTTACCAGTATGCATCTGTTCTTGGCGTGTAGGGCTGCTGGCATTCATATCTGTGCATAGATCGCCGCCTAGTGTTGGGTCCGGATGATTGCACATTGTTGTCCTGGAAGAGTCTTCGAAGTATCACGCGATAGGTGGCTCCTCCCCTGGACTACAGTGCGCATGGGCTTCCTCTCCATCCTCAGATTGTTTTTCCCCATTGTGGCAGAGATGGAGTGTAATACTGAAAGGGATGACCATGCCTGAAAATGATTCTGAGTGCTACAGCTGTGACAGGCACCGGGGAGGAGGGTGGGCGATATGAATGTCAGCAGCCCTACACGCCAAGAACAGATGCATACTGGTAAGTAGCATATTCCGTTCGAGGCATGTGGGCTGCTGAATTCATATCTGTCATAGAATAAATAGCAGTTACCTCCTTAGCGGCGGTTGCCCGTGCCAGCTGGAGCAGTCTGAAAGAGTTCTGAGAACAGCCTGTCCTACAGCAGCTTGCTGTTTGGAGTGTACATCTACGCAGTAGTGTTTGGTAAATGTATGTATGGTGGTCCATGTGGCTGCTCTACATATATCCTCTAAAGGAATGTTACCCAGGAAAGCCATGGATGCCCCTAACTTGCGTGTGGAATGCGCTTTTGGGGGAACTGTTAAAGTGCGTTTAGCCTTTTGATAACAGATTTGTATGCATTTAACAATCCATCTGGCTATACCTGATTTGGAAACAGGGTTGCCTTTGTGTTGTGGAGAGAAGGCAACAAACAGTTGTTTAGTCTTTCTAAAGTCTTTTGTCCTGTCGATGTAGTACAGGAGAGCTCTTTTAACATCTAAGGTGTGCAGTGCTCTGTCTGCCACTGAATCTGGGTTTGGAAAGAAAACTGGCAGTTCTATGTTTTGATTAATGTGGAACTGCAAGATCACCTTTGGCATGAACTTGGGGTTGGTGCGCAGCACAACCCTATTAGCATGAATTTGTAGGTAGGGCTCTTGAATTGTCAGGGCTTGAAGCTCACTGACTCTTCGTAGCGATGTGATGGCTATCAGAAAAGCCACTTTCCATGTAAGAAACTGTATCTCACAAGAATGAAGAGGCTCAAAGGGGGGCCCCATGAGTCTGGTGAGAACGATGTTTAGATTCCAGACAGGCGAAGGAGGGTGTCTGGGAGGGATTACTCTTTTAAGGCCTTCCAAGAAGGCTTTAATGGCAGGCACCCTGAAGAGGGAAAGGTGCTGCCTGTTTTGAAGATAAGCGGCCATGGCAGCCAAATGTATCCTAATGGAACTATACGCTAGATTGCATTGATATAGATGCAGCAAGTAACATATGATGTTTTGCGTGGACGCATCTAGCGGATTAATGTCATTGTTGGAACAGTATATGACAAAACGTTTCCATTTGGCAGCATAGCACGCCCTAGTTTTAGGTCGCCTTGCCTCTTTGATGATGTTCATACACTCGGGGGGCAAGTTGAGGTAGCCAAACTATGACCTCAGAAGCCAAATCGCTAGGCTCAACTGTTGCGGATCTGGGTGCTGAATGTCTCCATGGCTTTGAGTGAGGAGGCTGGGAGTGAGGCGCAGCCGTTGGTGAGGCACCACCGAAAGTTCCAGGAACGTGGTGTACCAAGCTTGCCGTGCCCACGTTGGAGCAACCAGGATGAGCGTCATGGAGTGCTTCCGCAGTTTGCGCGCCACCAGCGGTATGAGTGGGGCTGGGGGAAAAGCGTACGCAAATCTGCCTGACCAGTTCATCCATATCGCATTGCCCTGAGACTGCGGGTGTGGGAACCTGGCGGCGAAGCTTTGGCATTTTGCGTTCTCTTTTGTGGCGAAGAGGTCGATCTCTGGATGACCCCACTGCTGGAAGTATGGTTGGAGCACCGAGGGGTGAATCTCCCACTCGTGCATCTGATGACTGTGCCTGCTGAGCAGGTCCGCCATCTGGTTGTCTACGCCCGGGAGATGTTCCGCCATGAGGATGATGTTCCTCTGAATGGCCCACTTCCACATGCTCTGGGCTAGGTGAGATAGCTGCGGGGAGTGTGTGCCTCCCTGTTTCTGGATGTAATACATGGCAGTCATGTTGTCCGTCCGGATCAACACGACCTTGTTGCACAAGTGCAACTTGAACGCTTTTAGTGCCATGAAGATCGCCATCAGCTCCAAAAGATTGATATGCATCTTTTGTTGCTGTGCCGTCCATAGTCCCTGCACAGTGTAATGGAGAACATGCGCTCCCCAACCCTGGAGAGATGTGTCCGTCGTTAGCACTATCTGTGGGACAGGCTCTTGGAACGGTCGTCCCTTGCAAAGGTTTTGTGGATACCACCAATGCACAGAGTTGTATGCACGACCGGTCACCAACACTAGGTCTTTTAGATGCCCATGGGCCTGGTTCCACTGTCGTGCTAAGCATTCTTGAAGGGGACGCATGAGCAGCCTCGCGTGCGGGACTATGAATATGAACGAGGCCATCATACCGATCAGCTGCATGAACACTTGCGCTGTGAGTGATTGTTGAGGCCTGAACCTCCGAAGGAGCAGCTGCATGCTGTTGACTCTGGCAGAATTTGGCTGCGCTGTTGCTGTCAGAGTCTTCAACGTTGCCCCTAGGTACTGTTGCACATGGGCGGGCTGCAGGTGCGACTTTGCGTAGTTGAGTGAGAACCCTAGACTGTGAAGGAGGTGAATTGTGCGTGACATGTGGCTGGCACACTGCTGGGCTGACTTTGCTTGAACAAGCCAGTCGTCCAGGTAGGGATAGACATGAATGTGTTGTCTGCGAAGGTGCGCAGCCACAGTCGCTAAGCACTTGGTGAACACTCTGGGGGCAGTGGTGACCCCAAAAGGCAGGACCTTGAATTGGTAATGCAGATTGTTGATGGTGAACCCGAGATATTTCTTGTGACTTGGGTGAATGGGAATGTGGAAATATGCATCCTTGAGGTCCAGGGTCGCTAGGAAGTCGCCCTGACTGAGCAACGGCAGGACCTGCTGTAAGGTTAACATATGAAAGTGTTCTGAAAGTATGTATTGGTTGAGGGGTCTGAGGTCTAGAATGGGCCGCAGGAAACCGTCCTTTTTTGGGATTAAGAAGTACAGAGAGTACACTCCTGTACCTCGTTCTTCTGCAGGCACAAGCTCTATTGCCCCTTTTTGCAGCATGGAGAGTACTTCTTGCTGCAATAAGTGCATGTGCTCTGCGGACATAGGACGGTGCCTTGGGGGTAGGTGGGGGGCGGGGGGGTGGAGGTTAGTTCCAGACAATAGCCGTATTGGATAAGTTGTCTGACCCACCTGTCAGTGGTAATGCCTTCCCAGACTGGCAGGAACTGCTGGAGTCTTCCCCCGACAGGTGTTAGATGGTCGGGGGGCAGTGACAAGGCATCACTGTTTGTTGGGAGCGGAGGATCTGGCATTGTTATTGCCCCGACCTCTGCCCTTGGCGCTGTTTCCACGGTATCCACCCCTGGTATTCTTTGTGTAGGTGGATTGCGTGTTCCCTTTGCTGTACTGGGCTTGCTGTAAAGCCTGTCCTCTAGAGGCTCCCCTATTACCGGAGCGATGAAAGGAACTGCCCCGAAACTGCTGTGACTGCAGAGCTCCCATGGATTTCGCTGTCTTAGTGTCCTTTTTAATTTTTTCGAGGGTTGTATCTACCTCGGGACCAAAAAGGAAGTCTGGGTTAACCGGCTGGTTGAGCAAATTTGTCTGAATCTCGGGTTTAAACCCAGAGATGCGGAGCCATGCGTGACGTCTTAACATTACACTAGTGTTAATGGCCCTAGCTGCCGTGTCTGCCGCATCCAGTGCGCATTTGATGGATGCATTAGAAATTAACTTTCCCTCCTGTATGATCATTTCTGCTCCCTCTTTGTAAACATCAGGCAGGTGTTGCAACAACTGTTCTAGTGTGTCGTAGTGAGCCCTATCGTATCTAGCCAATAGGGCCTGTGTATTTGAAATCCTCCAAATATTAGCAGCCTGTGCTGCCAATCACTTTCCTGACGCCTCCAAGATCTTTGATTCTTTGTCTGGAGGAGGAGCGCCACCACTTGTTTGCGAGTTTGCCCTCTTACGAGCATTGGCCACTACGAGGGAGTCCAATGGGAGCTGGCCTTTGATATAGGTGGGGTCCACTGGAGCAGGCCTATATTTTTTTTCAATCCTTGGGTTGATAACCCTTGCTTTCGTGGGCTCTTTGAAAATGTCCGCAGCATGCTTGAGGACCCCCTTTAGCATAGGCAAAGTCTTAGTCGATCTTTCAGAGGTGGAGAAAGTATCAAATAAGAAATCTTCTTCCACAAGTTCTGCGCGCATTTCCACGTCATGGTTGAGGGCAGCCCTTTCAATCAAAGCATTAAACGCCGCCGTGTCTTCAGTAGGCGAAGTTTTGACGTTGTAGGACTGAGCGTCCGGTGCAGCTTGTGGATCATCAGGATCTACAGTTTGATCTACAACATCAGACCATTGCCGAGGTTCCTCCTGATCAGTGTCAGCGTGATAAGTGAAGGCCTCCTGACCATATTCATCACCAATGTCCTCCTCGCTTTGTGCTGGAGAATATGCCATCTGCTGTGAATAGCTGTCAACGTGTTCATAGAGAACTTGTGAGGTGGCCGAGTCCTTCTTCCATTTAAGAGGGATTTTATAAGCCTTCAAGGGATGTTTAGGTACAATCTTCCTTTTATGGATGGTGAGCCTGCCAGATTCCGAGTCGATGAAGAGTTTCGACTGGTTGTCGTACGAGGGTTCTAGGAACACAACCCCTTCAGGGGTGGGCTTTAAAGGCGCGGACAACGTTTTGGATGGGTCTGTGCCTTTGTGGTGTTCGACATGCTTGGCTCGAGCCGTTGGTAGCAGACCGAATTTAATTGGAGGGTGGCCGACCTTTTTGGAGCTTGCCGTAGTGGTCGATCCGATCTGCTTCGGCGACTCAGTAGCATGTTTGCTTGATTGCGTCGACTCGATCTCCCGGTGCGTAGCATGCACGGCCTTGGGCGTCGATGCCACTTGCTGTTTCGGGTCGGCTTTGGTCTTCGACTCGAGTTGTTTGCTTAGTAGCGGTTTGAGCGCTGAAATCTTCGGCTCAACAGCCTTCTTGGTCTGGAGGCCTTTGGTCTTGTCGCCATGTTTGGGCGCCGACGTCGACGCCGACTGCGTCGAGGTTACGTGCTTGACGGTAGAGCTTGGCTTCGACGCCCCAGTCTTCGAGGCGACTGCCCTTTTCGACGCCGAAGGGTCGCCGATAGTCTTTGACTTGACTGGCGTCAACGTCGATCCGACGACCACTTTAAGTAGTTTCGGTTTCGATTTTGGCTCTGTAGGTTTCGGTTTTGATTTTGAAAGATCGACCGATGGCTCCTTCGAAGTATTCTTAGCCTGGCTTGGACGCGGGGCTATAGAATGTGGATGAAGATCTTGGCTAAGGCCTTTCGGCGATGCTTCGACCTGAGCCGTAGGGAGCGTATTGTCAGTAGTAGGCCCCGCTACTGCGGTTGGGCCTGGCTCATCACTGGAGTCGTCATCGACGGCCCCGATGGCCTCATAGTCGTCCCCTACCTCGACGACGTCTTCTTCGTGGACGTATTCTTCATCTTGCTCGTCCACCTCGAAGTTGGAGTCATGCTCCGACGCTGGGTCCGATTGCTCGTCAGGATCTTCTTCTTCTTAGTCGGCGCCTTCTTCATCACCGGCCTCGAAGATGTTGACCGGCTCGGGCACCGACTTCTGCGCTGACTGTCTTGCTGCGCGTCGAACTCGAAGCGTCTTCTTGGAGCGGAACTTCGAGCAGGCCATACAGCTGGCCTCGTAGTGCTCTGGGGATAAACATTTATTGCACACTGGGTGCACATCAATGTGGGGGTATTTTGAATTGCAGACGGGGCATCGTTTGAACGGGCTCCGATCCATCGTCGTCGTAGTTTGGGCCTTTGGTGTCGAAAGTGAAAAACCACTTTCGACGTCCGGTTCGAAGAACTGGAGAAGAAATAGGCACCAAACGAGACAATACCGACGCCCCGAAGGCCTTTTGGCCTTAGTAAAGAGTTAATACAAAGTTTCCGAACTGGAGTCGAGAAAGTACATCCGAACCCAATGGCGGAAAAAAACAATCTGAGGATGGAGAGGATGCCCATGCACACTGTAGTCCAGGGGAGGAGCCACCTATCTTGTGATACTTCGAAGACTCTTCCAGGACAACAATGTGCAATCATACGGACCCAACACTAGGCGGCGATCTATGCACAGATATGAATTCAGCAGCCCACATGCCTCGAACCTAATAGTTTCTTTCAGATATGGCAGGCACAACGTGTGGGGCCAGAATGCATGTATCAGCCCTCGGGAGCTTGCAACAGGACAAGGGAAGGGTCCAAATGAAGCACACCAGATGGAAAGGATAAAACAAACTGTGGGGAACAAAGGTAAGGGGAGATGTGGAAGTGTCAAAATTTAGCAGTGGCCCTGCCAGAGACTTCACAAACTTAATTCACCATTAGCATATGGGCCTACTGCCAAGTCAGGACAGGAAGTCGCGAATGGAGAAGCAAGATGAGAACGAAAAGAGAAAGGGAAATACCCACATGTTGCATAACGACGATCTGAGAAGGACGAAAAAAATGGCACACTAACTAAGGAAAATGCAACCAAGTACAATTATTTATGAAGAACATATGACATGGATTTTAGTAGTAAATGGAATAGGAAAACCCAGCACATCATTATGGTCATCTCAAAGCAGGGGGTCTAAGAAAGGGTGAGAGTCCAAAGCATAAATGAGACACCCTGGCAGGGGAGGTCAGAGTGTGGGTAAAGCCCTAGACAACCACTGGTTCTGCACCCAGGACAATCAATGGCTATTTAAGGATCTGAAAAAGAAAAATAACTTCAATAATGGTTTTCAAAAAATTACTTAAAAAGAAGCCAATTGTTGATGACTTATTGTACATGGAATTGGTGTATAAACATTTTCTCATGGATTTTCCTAAGGCTTGCTGCTCAACTATGCTCTGCACATGTTGAGTGAGTGCAGACTCACTCAAAATACGCCAGGGAGTGGAGCTTAAATATATGCACAACTTGGAATATTGTAGTGGGGAAAACAAGCATGACATAAATAGAGAAAATTATCATCCTGGTAATTCTGTTATATAACCAAGTAGAGAGCAGAAATGGACTATCAATAGGGTTAGTGATGCCTTCTCCTCCAGGAGTGCACAAAAAGAAGGCGAGTTCTGACCGAAGAAATAGTGAGTAGGGGACTGCTGCCAACAAGTCAGCTTACAGACTAGAAGTAACTGTGTATTTGTGACAGTATCTGTAACCTACCTCCCGTCTCTCTGATCTTTAACCCATGGGCAGATTCCACATAAAAGAATAGGAAATAGAAAGTAGGACAAAGGCAGCATTTAAAAGTGTATGGTTAGTGGAAGGCGATATGGTTTGAGACAAAGCTAAGGTGTAGATTCTACCTACAGAGGAATAGCACTGGCAGTAATTCACAAGTGATGAATTGCCACTGATACCTAGCAGACAGTTAACAAGCATTTGCCAATGCAATAGGTCTCGCATTAGGAAAGTTTGAGCTATTGGTCTTGAAAATGACAATTTTTTTTATTTATGTGTTGGTTTTGAAAATAGCTAAATTAATAGCTTTGTCATTTACAATGCCAATAGTTATAACTTTAGCAAATGTGACACCTATAACCTGGGGTTGCGCTGAGCGATGCTGTGGTGGTGCTGTGGTGGTGCTGAGGTGGTGCTGAGGTGGTGCTGAGGTGGTGCTGAGGTGGTGCTGAGGTGGCGCCGAGTGATGCTGGGGTGGCGCCGAGTGATGCTGGGGTGGCGCCGAGTGATGCTGGGGTGGCGCCGAGTGATGCTGGGGTGGCGCCGAGTGATGCTGGGGTGGCGCCGAGTGATGCTGGGGTGGCGCCGAGTGATGATGTGGTGATGTAGAGGGCAGAAAGGCACAAAAACCGAGTCTAACAGAGGGCAGAAGGGCAGAAAAACAAGGGAAAAACGAGTCTAACAGAGGGCAGAAGGGCACAACAAGCAAGGCACTTTTTTATAGCATTAGAAAGCATCTATGTAGCTTCTTAGTGGGCATGCTGAAACCATCGGCAGACCGGAATTTTTTAAGCAGTGGAGTAACAAAGGCCCCGCAGTCCCAGTGGTGTGAGGGCCCAAAGCTTCGAGAAGCCACCTTAGCACAATACTCTGGCTGTAGAGCTTCTGATTGAGTCCAGAGTGGGCCCCTTCACGTACCTTGCAAGGGGGGGGGGGCTCAAGCTTTATTGCACCAGAGTGTTTATGTTGGCCGAACAGTTTACCAAGTGTGAAAGGCAAAGGGTAAAAAAGGATGTCCATGACTTTAATAAATGTGAATAGAAAGGAGAAAGAACTTTAAAAGCTAATCTTACAAGAATATGCAGTTTAAAAAAAACTGCTGCCACAGAGCCCTACCTGGCCTTAGTTTAAAACTACTGGGAAAGAGAACTGTTGACCAGATTTGGCTTGGGTAGCATAAGACTCTTTATTGACCTGCCCTTGTGATGAACTTCTGTTATGACCTTGATCCACTTTGCTTTCTTTTGTAAATGTTATCAATTTCTTAAGCAACACTATGTATTACCAGTACTTAAAGTACACATATTCTATAATTGCTAACCTGCTTTTTACTTTAATTGGATATTGGGTAATCCCACTGTCTGCTATTTTGTGTGGAGCTTTTTAAAATGATTCCAAGGCAATTACATTTTTCGCAACTCTTTGGACCTGGTGGCTTCCTGAATGGCTATAGCTCAGTCATCTCACATGAGAATTGCTCGATGAGGGGGGGCTAACAAAAACTATTTTATAATAGCACAGATTCCTGAGAGAATAATTAACAGAAGGTGATATTGCCAACTAATTGGTATTCACTTATTCAAGCTCAGGAGGAACGGGAGATGCACTAGACTTGGTAGTGACACATTCCTATATCAGGTACATTAACCCAGTAAACTCAATATTTTCAGGCAAGTGTGTGCGCAGCCTCAGACAAACATTTGTACCATTCTCCCGATGAGCAGACTGCACAACATACTTTTGATCAATAGGCAGGCGATTCTTTCTGTAAATGGAATTACAAATATTTCATGAGCTCTTTGCCAATTAATTACCTGAATTTTGGGAGAATCGTCAAAAAAGGCCGAAGGCTTCAACTAACTGTGAAAACTGGTTCTGGACTTATTTTTTATTGAAATCTGTAGAAGCTACCTTTTAGTTGTCAAATCACCCATTTCCCTTGTTAAAGACTTCTGTCAGTATACTATAAACATTTTCAAAATGTACATTTTATTGCTCTGTTTTCTTATATTGCATCTATGGATTGCTCTGCCCAATTGTTTGAAGTGTTAGCCCTGCCTCCTTGAATTGGAATATTAGCTCCCTGAACAGCCCCCAAACCGGCCCCTCTCCCCAAGTTTAAGTCTAGTTGCACGCAACTCATTATGAATGTGACAAGGAGGAGACATAGACTAAGAGTAATTATATTATCGGTAAGTGACAGAGTCATTCCTTTCTCACCTCAATACAAAAGAAACCATGTAAACTAGACAGCTGTAAATGTGGCCTGGTATAACAAGCTTAACGTGCTTAAAATCATGTGCGAGTATGCTTTGTGAGATTTGAAACAAGGTTCATATGTGGAGGTACTTATAACGAAACAGAAGCCTTGGCTGTGTCACGGATTTTGTGCTTAAAAAAATAGCGTCACACTTATTGTGCACAGTGCAAGTACGCAAGTCATTTTACATGTCCAGATCACGACCCTTTGAAAAAGCCCCAGTACTGCTCTAGTGTTGTTCGGACAAGCTACATCACTTTCACTTCCTTCTCATAGACAGTTTAAAAATGCCGCCTTTGCGGAAGTATTCAGTGTGCAAAACGCACTTCCCTCTCCTCACCTCTAAGGTCTCGCTGATACTCCTCCAAGGAGTGCTCCGTGTCTGAATCCCTGGACTCCATCAAGATTGTTTTCTTATGTTATGCTTAACGGTCAACTGTAAATCCTTCAAATCTACAGCTTTGCTATCACTCTCTTTCCAAGCTACACATAGTAAGGCATGGCAGGTGTTGTAGTCTCTGCTCCCGTTTCATTTCGGAGCAAGTGACGCCACGTTGCTAATCCTTAGACTAACATTCCCAGTAGCCACTGGGCCCGAGTAGCGCCCATGGAACGCAGACAAATGTTGCTGAAGTTGCCAGGTCTGCTTGCCCAAACAAGCGCAACCAATTCGAAAATAAGCCCAAAACAAGCTCAACCTCTTTCAAAGGAAGCCCGAGAACATAGAAATTCACGAACACAGACTAATGTCGCAGTCTCCCACAAGTTATGTAAAACGAAACAACGGACTTAAAGTGTTACAATTTGCAGATATCATTTTTGATTGACATGGCACAAGAAGGACGTGTGTGTGCGGGCCCGGGCTGATGTGTGCTGGACTGCGCTGGAGATGGACAGTGCAGTGCAGTGCAGTGCTTTTAATGGAAAACAAGTATTGGGCAGGCTGGTGGCCTGAGAAGTGTCCGTGAAGAAGGGGGCGAGGAGCCGAACCCTTTGATGTAGCTCACGGCCTAGCGGCTGTGAAAAAAAGCAATTAGGGGGAAGGAGAAGTGAGGCCAGTGCGCACTGCGAACGCTGGGGAAGCTTGTGGGAGGGAGGCTGATTGCTTTGATGTGGGGAAATGCACGTGCTTGTGTCAACGTGACCCACGTGAACGGTCTTAAATCCTCCGATGGTTTGAGAACCTATTTTTGCCACTAGAATTCGACCCTATCCATTCCTTGTGGAATGGGATAGGCTCGACCTAAAAAAGCAGGCGCAACATGTAACTGCTTGGACTGGTTTGTAATATCAGAATGTGTGGGTTATGCTGTGTGGGAAGCAGAAATTCCATGGCAGTACATATTCACTGAATTAATCCTACTTCCCTAAAATGTGCGTGCAGCAAGGCTTGGAATTGTCCAAAACAGAAGGTTTTAGAAGTAAATGCTTGTGGACAATGTACCACTGTAAGAATATCCTGCAAACTACTGCTCGGGAAAAATACTTTTGAGGTCACAGCACCCGACAGAGTAAGAACTACATCTAGAGGTGGTAACAGTCAATTTCAAATAGTCTACAATGAGCAGACTGCACTGCCAGAAGGCAAAATTCCACATCATCAGGCAAGGCAATAAAAAAAAAAAAACCTGAAGGGGGGTTTAAGTAGGTCTTGAAGGGAAAAAAACTGGTGTTTTTAGCTCTTAAGAATATACATCAGAAACACTCTAGTAGGAGACAAGAGTGTAAGAGAATTATCAGTTTATAAAACAGCTTCTTCAAGTCCATGTTATCTTGAAAGTCCTGCTGGCAAAGAGTGCAAAGAGTATCCAGTTTTGTTTCCATGAACCAATGAACTGAGTTTGCTCAAGAAAAACGGCAGCCACGAAGCTTTCCTGAAGCTCAGGCATCTCAGGAGCTCCACAGCTAAACCTGAAAGCCAATCTTAAATCAGGAAGTCCAGAAATCTACCTCACCAACATCTTTAGGTGTCGCTACAGGAACAGATTGTAGACGGGTTAGGAAGTAAAGGAAGTGGGTGGGTATGTCTATATCATGTTTTAGTATCCTGGCAACCAAGCCAGACTTCCATAAAAGGAGTCAGTTCATTTTAGGAAACAGGTGTGGAATAATGGGTTGGGGAAACTGATGTGCTTTAAGTGAATTTGACTTCCACATGAGCAGCTCTTCTCCATCCCACCAGTTCATGTCCATATGTCTGTCATATTGGCACAATCTTTCATTAAACAGTGAGGAGATGAAGCAAACTGTTGGGGATGCTCTCCATTTCTTATTTCCTTCACTTTAATTCTCCATTGCTGAGCTATTTGTCTAATTCCATTCAGCAGTGATGCATTTACCCAACATTACAACTAATATGCTCAGTAAATATTTTTCTAAGGGCTAATGTCTGCCCATGTTAGGTTGCTCAAGAAGGATTATGTTACTTTCCCTGTATACATCTATTTGTGGCATGTAGAGCTGTAGATCCACATGCTCTGCCATCTAGTGTTCGGTCCAGATGTGTGCAAGTTGTTTCTTTTTTAAGTAGTCTTTCTAGTCATCAGTTCGAGTGAGTCCTCCTCCTAGAGATAAAGCGCATGGGGTATCTACTCCATTGTTAGATTGTTTTCCCGCAGGTAGTGGAGAATGGAGTGTAAAGTAAGTGTAAGTAAAGAGATGTCTGTGCATATGAAAAGGTAAAGGAGAAACTGCAATAGCCACAGATGTCCGGGGAGGAGCGTGGGTGCAAGTGAATGTACAGCACTACATGCCACAAACAGATGCTTACAGGGTAAGTAACACAATCCGTTCGAGGCAAGTGTGGCTGTAGATACATATGCTTTGCATAGACTAAAGCAGTGCCCCATAAAAGCAGTGGCTAACCTGTTGGTGTTGCAGTTGTTTGAAAGAGTATGTAGCACTGTCTAACCTACATTAACTTGTAGGCATGCTGAAACATCTGCACAATAATGTTTAGTGAAGGTGTGTGGAGTAGAGCATGTAGTGCTCTTTTGACGACTACTGTATGAAGAGCCATTTCCGCAACAGAGTCAGGTTTCAGGGAAAAATTGGCAACTCGATTGATTGAGGTGAAAGTGGTAGATAACCTTTGCAAGGAATTTGGGGTTGGTGCGAAGAACCACACTGTACCTGTGGAGTTGGACGAAAGGTTCTTCCAAAGTTAATGCTTGGAGCTGACTAACATGAAGTGAGGAAATGGCAATTAAAAATGGCACTTTCCAAGAAATAAATTGAAGGGGGCAAGTATGTAGGGGTTTGAAAGGAGAACCCATCAGTCCTTTGAGAACCATGTTAAGATTCCAAGAAGTTGCAGATGGAACCCACAGTGGAATCACTCTGAAGTCCTTCCATGAATGCTTCAATGACTGGTATTTTGAATAAAGAGAGGTGTTGTCTATTCTGCAGATAGGCAGCTATTACAGCAAGATGCAATCCTATGGAAGTGAATGCGAGCCCAGAGGCCTGTAAATGCAGCAGGTAACAAACAATGTTTTGTACTGTGGCAATGAATGGATTAATTGGTTTAGTATGACAATAGCAAACAAATATTTTCCATTTCGCTGTGTAGCATGCTCTACTGGTAGGCCTACGGGCTTCTTTGAGACTGGTCATGCATTCAGGCAGGAAATGAAGGAAATCAAATTCAATGGCCTTCAGAAGACAGATTGCCAGGTGGAGGGCCTTGGGATCTGGGTGCCCAATTTCTCCATAGTTCTGTGTGAGAAGGTCCGGCCTGATAAGAAGCTTTTTTTTTTAAATTAAAACTTTATTAACATTTTCTTAAAGAACAAGAAGACAATCACATTTGGTACATTTGGCAGCCTAGGCATTAAACAAGCACAGAAAAACAATATCACGGTCTGGCAAACTCGGTTAAGTCCTGCAATGTTCATTTACCATAGGAGCAACAAATTTTCACTTCATAATGTAGTCTTCAGTTTTACATTGCTTACAGCTCTTATCATAGCATACTGCTGCCTTTCTCCTCCTCTACTCACTCTCTCAACAGTAACTAAATCAGCAATCCATCTAACCTTGATATTACCAACAAGTAACATATCACTACCCTGTAGCCACAGAACCCTCATCCACTTGTGCAGAAACGTCAACGCTCTCAGTCTCCTTAGTCGCTAAGTATGTTGTGTACAATGCCCAGAAATTTTGGGGGCGACTGCACGGGCGAGAAGTTCGCTATAGCACTCAGTCTGTGTGCTGCAGTACATCATGTCCCTAGACCATTCAGGAATGGTGGGTATCGGGCCCTTTGACCTGCATATTGCAACTCTGCACCTAGCTATCAGCAGACCCCCGTCTACCAGTCTCCTGACCGCTTTCGGCAAAGACCTGGAAACCCCCAATAAAGCTAACATGGGAGTAGGTGTGAGTGTTGTTTCTGTAATGTTACCTAGTTCTTTAAAGACCAATACCCAGAAAATGTGGGCATATCCAGGCTAAGTGCAAAAAATCTGCTATGCGTTCACCGCAGTGTTCACACACTGCCGTGTCCCGCAAACCATATCTGCATAGCCGTTCGGGCATATAGTAAACCCTGTTCAGAAACTTAAAGTGAATCAGGCTGTGTCTACCATTTAGGGAAATACGCCTTGTGCTCTCACAACAGTATCTCCACGTAGCATCATCTAGTTGCATGCCCAAGTCAGTCTGCCATGCTAGCCAAGCTTTAGTGTGGAAGTTTTCCCGGTATTTCATTGACAGTTTGTATATATTAGATACAATATGGGTCGGGGGACCTGATGATAAGCTTTTCTTGGAGAACTAATGAGGTCTAGCAGGATTGTGAACCATGGCCGACCGGTCCATGTGGGAGCCACTAGTATGAGTGTGAGATGTTGGCCGGAGATTCTGAACTGGAAATGAAAGGAGAGGGAAAGACTGAAAAGCGTAGGAAAATATCCCTGACCAGTTCATCCACAGAACATTGCCCTTGGATAGTGGGTGAAGGAACCTGGAGGCGAAGTCTGGGCGTTTGGCAAGGTCTGAGGTTGAAAACAGATCTATTTGAGGGAACTCCCACGTGTGGAACTAAGGGACGAGGGCTTGGGGGTGGTGTTCCCACTTGTGGGCTTATTGCCACATCCTGCAGGTCGACAATATTGTTGTCTGCTCCTGGGAGGAGTTCCGCTACCAGATTAATGTTGTGATATAGAGCCCAGCGCTAAATGGTCTGAGATAGGTGCGATAACTGCAGATAATGTTCCCCTCATCTTGTTTTTGTAGAGAATACATGGCTGTCATGGTCCGTCTGGACTAGGACCACCTTGCATATCAGGTATTTAGTGCCGGGAAACCCTTTTGGGTAGCTGTCGCGCTCTATAAGCTCAATAAATAAATAAAATCAGGTGATGTACGAATGCTTTCAATGCATGGTGAACATATTGATGTTCTAGGTTGTTGTTGTGGAGATTCTGGAGTTTGGCATCCCAAAGACATTGTACTGTGAGATCCTGCAAGTGTTCAGTCCAGTCTGAGGTATGTGCCCGTTGTCAGAGTGATGTGGGGAACAGGGTTGAGAAAAGGCCACCCTTGTAACATGTTGTTGGTGCTCCCCCAATGCAAAGAGTGATAACCACAGTGGTCTATCAACTTTAGATCTTCAAAATGACTGACTGAGACCACTTGGGCAATGGAAAACCCAATATTCTACAAGTGAAACTTTAGAAGAATACTGGAGAAAATATGGTATGCTGCTTCTTAGATTATTCACTGTAGGAAATGAATCTGGGAACATACTCTAAAGCAAAGAATTTCTGATAGAAAACGTACTACAGGATTTCACACTGTAATAACGAGGTGACGTGGGAACTAAATTGCAGTTTGGAATTACATTCATTACATTAACTGAATCAACGGATCAAGAAATGTTGTTCTTACGTTGGCTTGATGCTTTTTCAATTTCATAATTTGCTCTCCTTTGGTCTCCATTTGCTTTGTAAGGCAGTCCAGTTCACGCTCAAGGTCTTCACGAACATCATTATTTGGAGTATCTTGAATTTGCTTCAGAAGATCTTGATGTTCACTAATTTAAAAACAATAAAAGCGCAACTCAGCAAATCAAACTACGACTAGGTTGGGGAAAATGTGAGTTTTCATGAACTTCACAGCATCAGGTTTCTGACCCAAGGTAACTAAATGCAAGCATTGACTAAGCCAAGAGATCTACCTTTGGTAGAGGTAATGCACAACACTACAGCCACAAAAATCGTATACATACATGCAGATATTACAGAAGGCACAGTGAATATACAGGCTGGGAGACATGCTCATCCAGACAACAGGACAGGCACAAACACACACAGATAAAAGCTAAACACATTAAAGGAAACCAAAGCAAACTAAATATGGAACAGGTCATCCATCCAATATATCCAACAAAACAGAAGGATTCTTAGAACATGTATACAGGACATTTATTCATGGGCTCAGTTCCTGCATATCCACGATAATCATGCAGCAGCTGCAGCACGAATTAAGAAAGGTGCTGTTCGCACACAAACTCTACTGTTTGAAAGAAGCTTAAATACAGCATCACAGACAGTTCTTGTCTAACACAGCAAAGGACCTTCTCTGAAACACTGAAAAGCAGAGGCAATAGAAGCTGTATATTTATGTCATGTTCAACATTTCACGTATCCTTTCCAGACTGAACGTTGAAAGGCACCTTCCTATCGTAAGGTCTCTGTGGGCAACCAGATTACCACCCAACATCCAGGAAATGCGATCTGGGAGGTGTGCTGAAAGCCAATATTCAGCCAGCTTCAGTATTTTGAGATGTGCAATTTCAGTCTTGAAATCACATTGAGACATTTAAAAAAAGAAAAAAGGTGTCTCAACCCATGGCAACATTCTGTACTTTGGATTAAGAGACCACTGAACAGCGGAAAAAGGTAGAGTTACCAGCCTGAGTTTTGTCGCCACACCTGTATTACTGGTCACTACAGTGAAATTACTGATGGTGCTGGGAGTAATTGTTTGAGTAGCTGGTGGTACAGCTTACTACAAGAACCCCCATATGATGCGCAGCAGTGTGAGAAGTTGGCGATTAGCTACACACAGAGTGGAGTAGGAGTATGAAGGGGCTTACCAACAGTTGTCTGGCTTGGGCGTTTTTTACCTCCAAGATGTGCATACTTACCCCAAGCAGACTCAACTGACTGTTGCACAAAACAGATTCCTGAGCAATGGGAAAAGTCCATACATCAAGATCGGCAGTAATAATCAACTAGTGGCTGATCGAGGGCAAAGCAATACAAGGAAAGACACTTGCAACAGCTAATTGTAGAGGAGGACAGCAATTTGCCCCTCTGCATAGACTACATTATCTCTACAAGACAGCTAAAGCGGCCTCTTGCCAGATGTAAAAGAAAGTCAATAAGCATATTCAACTCTGAAGGATCAATGAAAATAGGGTATGGGAGTTTTGAATGTATGAACTCAAGTAAATAACATCAAATATAAAGAACAGACAAGAAAGGATTTAATAAAAGAACAAGGAGAAAAAAAGACTGTCGCAGGGTCTACACTAAAAGTAGTCTAAACATATTTATAATAATAGAATAGTCATTAAGCAAGTAAAAAAACTTACACACGAAATCATGTAGACACTTGGCCCCCCAGCGACGTGCTACTGAAAGTCAGACAAGAAACACTTTTCACACTACTCACATCACAACCAATCAGAATTCATTTGAAACCTACACAAATTAGAGGCTACGCTCAAAGCTCTGAACACATTATACAATATACAGAAAATAAACAACTCGGAGCCAATCGAAGGAAAAATGGCAACAAAGTAACAATCAAATATTATCAAAGGAAAGGTCGATAGACAGAGAAAGACAACTAGTACGGAAAGTCTAAAGAGCTCAAACCCTGGCTGGATCAATCTGTCCATCATCCCCTTTGGTATTGCTTTGTTCGCCCTGAGTTGGCTGGATCAATCTGTCCATCATCCCCTTTGGTATTGCTTTGTTCGCCCTGAGTTGGCAGGGTATGTCCAGACGTGGGTCCCTTGCTCACTTTGCCACTGGATTCAATATAGCCTGGCTGATGAGGATTATGAATCCGAAACCGGTCCCAGGATGCTTGTTTCCGGTCCAGGGAAGACATAGCTTGGCAGTTCGGGCAGGACTGTTCCCATGAGGCACAGGGTTAGACTAATTTGCAAATGGCCATGTCTGAACTGGGGTGGTGGAGTGAGCTAAAGAATGATGACGGATTAAACCCATATCAGTTGACTGGGGGTGAGTGTTTGATTTGCTCAAACACTTCGTCCATCATCCCCTTTGGTATCGCTTGGATCAATCTGCCATCAGTCGAAAGTGTACCACAAACATTAAATAACTGATGGAATATGTTAAAATTTAAATTATAGGGATAACTGGGATCAAATCTCCCATTCTGACATTCATTCCATATGACACCGGTGCTATTTCGCATCCAACTTTCTTTCCAAATTCTTCCATCACTTTCGTTGTAAAGAAGATCCTGCAGTACAATTTAGACAGAGCCCAAGGACAAACTGCTCTTTATCATTCACACAACTATTTGCCCAGGTTCGACTTCCTCAAAACTGTCAATAACTAGGTTTATAGTGTTCAACTCCATATACTCGAGAGGCCCTTGAGTGAAACCAGAGTTCACTCTTCCAGAGGGAAAGGAACTCCTACAATGCCCATTGCAGACACTTGCACAGCCACCAGCTGCAGATCAATATATTCATTCGCTTAGCATTACACCATAGACTCGTCTTCCAGAACAGCCTCCTCGTGCACTATTATCTAGCTGCTATGCAGCGCACATCCAGTTTCACAGGCCAGAATAACCTTGCTCTTCTATTCCACTATTTATCATTTTCAGATATTTAAATAATGGAAATGGAAGGGTTCCTCTCCATCGGGTATATTCACCCTGGACTCATAAATCCACCTTCCACTTACCGGTGGAGCATGATCACTACTTTGAACGTGGTCATGTGTAATCTTCTGTCGAACTGACCTACAAGAACACACTGCCGAGCTGACATTCATGGATGACGGCATAAGGCTGCGTCCAAATCCCTGAAAGTGGTTTTGTCAGCTTTCCACTCATGCACAATGTGTCCACAGACGCACCAAACCCCATGTTATTTTACTAGGACCATTGATTTTGACAAAAGAAACAGAAAGAGTTGCCTTATGTGTACACGTTTTTAGGTTTGAATGATTTTCACATTTGAAAACATCCATATTAAGAAGCGTGTTCCGTGATCCTGAACATGCAGACAAATGTACTAGTTTAGGAGGATCAGAAACTCACGGTGAGAATGTATTCGACATATTCAAACTCTCGAGTGGCAGGCGAAAAAATGGCTTGGGAGTAAAGCATTTTTTAAATATATTATAAAAAAGCATTGGCAAAACCTGTGGGTTTGGCATTGGCTGCGGCCAACCTTTTTGTTTTGCCAATGCTGGTTTGATTTTGCCTTTTTTTTCCCCAAAACGTTCATACTGAGGAAGCTGCCAGGCCCTCAACACGTGTAAGAGGGTATAAGAAAAATATGAATGACACAAACAGACCGATGGATTAAGAGGGGTGGTAAATTATACATACAATTTTAGTAGAATCAAAAGTGTCTTGTTATGTATGACAGACCTAAAAACACTACCATTGCGAGGAAAACAGTTCCTAGGCTGCCCACAAGGTGGCAGGACTGACTAGAGCTTGCTCGCATGGCACGTCGCAATCCTTAAACTTATACAAATGTTACCAATACAAACATCCTCAAACATTTTCAAAAGATCAATCACTGCCACAGAAACAGGATATGAATTTCACTTGACGTTTTACCCGAATTATTTACTAGTTATAATTAGGGCTCCCGGTTTTATGGTATTTTTTTTTTTTTTACATTTCCGTCTGTATTTATCCATATTTATTTTTGGGTAATTTTTTCTGTATTTATCCACATTTATTTTTGTGGCAAGCAAAAAAAATACGCTGCAGCTAGTATTTTTCCATATTTATTTAAATATGCACTGCACACTTGCACTCAGATGTTATGGTTTAGATATATTTATATATACAAATTAAGTAAACACAATACATTCATCTGAAAAGTTGGCAAAATAATTTAAAGAGAACATGGGCCTAAACAGACCCTGAGTAACTTGCATGAGGAAACCTTTACTGTGGAGCTGTATACCCTAGGGTTGTGCATTCAAAGACAGATGTCAAATGTCAAGCTGTATCTTTGAGGGAGCAACCCATTATTTTTTCTCATTGCAGAACAACTTCGCTGTGATTATTTAGACCAACATAGGAATTATTATGACAGATTTTTATTCCATTTTTTTAAACGGAGGAGATCATTTTCTAACGTATACTGTGATAAATAGCTATTTATAACTTGCTAAAACGCAAGGTGAGTGTACATATTTTTGAGGGGAGGAGGGTGCGAAATGCTTTGTTTCAACATCAGAAACATTCTTCACCCAGAGCCAACACAAAGTACAATGGAACTGGGCCCAGAGCTATTGGAGATATTTACCCGAGCGCCAGTTCAATTTTATCTCTTCGTATGCTTTGGCACCTTCTTCCTGAGGCATCTTTGGTGCCATGTAACCAGAGAGCCCCTTCCGTCTTTTCAGCCCCGAAAGTAGCCAGTGCAGGGTATAGTGATCTTCAATATGCATGGCCACTGCATTCCTGGAGCTGAGGGGCACTCTCCCTTATGAACATGGGAAGAGGCAGGTAAAAAGGGTAGGGATTCTTCCTGAACATTGCGAATGACGAGAAGGGCGTGACTTTGCATAAATATGTAACAAAAAATGATGAGGCCCTCCAGGAACCTAGTTGGGAATATCTTTCACTTAGGAGAATATAAGGTGCCCCCCCCCCCACTCCTCCCCAAAACCTTTAATTTTGCATTATGCTTCATATTAAACCAATTATCTCTTTTCTCTCCCCACCAGGCGTATTACTATCAGGAAAGTAGCGTTTGCAGGGGCACTAATGGATGCGAACAACCCGTTCAACCGCTGATAGTACCAAACATGTTTTTTGGAGCTGGGGCATTTTCCTTGTTTCCATAAGGTCAATGCAGCATGCCACACCGCTGCTCGCCACTCTCCTGGTTCTGTTCAGCAGTGCTGTAATGAAGATTCCCGTGTTGTATTGAAGATTACAATAAGCAGTTGAGTTGTTTCTTTGTTGTTCTCGTATTCAAGGCCACCTATTTCACCTTCCTAGTAGTCCAAGTTTACAAACTGGAAGCGGAGTAGTTCCTGTAGACAAGAGGCCACTGAAAGAGCGGACCCAAGTAAAGGAATGCACATTACAAAAGGGGAAGGCACCCGGAGGCAGAAGCAACAGTTATCAACACTGTCCAAGCTCACCGTAATAAAGCGGAGCACTATCAGTCAATTAAACGCTTCACACACCCATAAGAGATACGGGGAGAGCATGCTGGATGTTTCATGACTACCCCACGCCCCCCACGGGGCCTGATGAGTGATGAATGACCTGTGAAGGGAGAGTGCCAAATGCGGCACGAAGAGTCCGCCCTGTTAGCAGGGTGCCTTTCATGTGCAGAGAGCAGCCTGCATTCCTCTATGCATCAGATAAGGCAACCCTGAGCTGAAGCACTTTGTCTGGTTTGTCAGTATTTTTCCGTTTAAATTTATAAATACAGACGAAGGAAACAAGCACTGGCGTTGCCAATAGGTCTCGCAGTAGGAAAGTTGGAGCAATTACAATTGCAAATAACAATGCCTTTTATTTTTGTTTTCATTTTAAAAACATAAAGGGCTTTGTCATTTACAAAACCAATAGCTCCAACTTTCCTACTGCGAACAGGTCTTGCCTTTAAGTTAAAGCCATTTGCTTTGCTAATGGTATTGTATTATAGCTATGTATTACTGAGTGTATGTATGTGATATGTTGTTATTTTATGTTGTCAGAATTGTATGTGTTACCTATGTGTTTTGATTTGCAGTGGCCTTTGGGACCTTATACGTGTTTAGCAATGCACTTTCCAGCAGAAGTAACTAAATAAATACATACAAAAGATACGCAGGATCTGACCTTGTGTAATGTAATAGGTGCTTATGCAAAACACTCCAATGCGTTTAGCCACATTTGCTGTTGAGGACACTGCATAAATAAGAAATATGGCAAAAGAAAGATGCTGCAATAGAGGAACACATCCAAAGGGCAGCTTAGCATAAAGCCCCACTACTTCCAGACCACAAAATTAACAACAGACTGCGAAAGGGCGTAGACAGTGATAGACATATCGGGGAAAAAAATAGTCAAGGCTGGATGCTTGTTTAATGGGCATTGATAAGTGAAATCCTACAGCCACAGGTGTTTTTATTTTACTGCCCTTTTAGCCATTGTAAGATTACCTAAACACGGGATGCAGAAACATCCTATCTTTAAAAGTTGAACTGTTGCATACAGCCATGCATTATAGATGTACAATCGAGAGTGCTGCTTGTTGCAACCTACACTTGGCTCTGGAGTCACTACAATTTAGATTACTATAAATTCAGAGGCTCAACATAAAGGCAGTTACTTATAAAGTTGCAGTCAACGATCTCCCTTAAACCGGTTCAACAATCTTAACACTGAAGAGCCGATGATGGTAGGGCTTAGTTCTTATGTAGGTTTTAAAATAACTTGGTCTCTGTGGCTACAAAATACCAAACAAGATCAACCAAGAGGGTGAGAGGGTCGAAATCAAGTGGGGCATAGGGCTTTAGAAAACATACAACCCACAGTGTTTACGAATGACCATATTTTGCAGTGAGGCCCCTCATTTTGTGTAACTCACTGCACTTCCACATTATTACAGCATTACAACAAAGCCATTGAGCTAGTAATAATTTGGTGCACAAACCTGTACAAAAATTACACTTTCAATTTATCAGAAGGCACCCTGCTCATCTACTTAACTCTGGAAAATGTAACAATTAAGGGACTTCAACCCAAGATGATCCTGAATGAAATTGATAGCCCAAGCGATTGGCAACTGTTTTAGTTGCCCCTGTGCCAGACGTACACCCTTCGGTTATAAGCAGAACAGCGGCCTGCGTGCTGGGCTCGCTCTGGAACACCGGAGGAATTGTGACTGAATGAGCAGCCTCTGACAATCTGCCTCAGTGTAAAAGGGGCTAAACTTGAAAACAAATGCAATTCAATGTTTCACTCATTATGCTTAATTTCAGCTTTTGTAAAATAAAAGCCAGCATGAACCAGTCATCACATCGTCCGTGGACGATATACGCTACTAAAGAGGCAGTGCCGCTCAGTGGAGGCACTGGTGGTAACAGCCCGCTGGGGCATCTCTCCCCCGCCTCACTCGCCTGTTAAAGGCATGGGCTGAAGACGGAGCTCTGTGTGTTTAAGAGATCAAGTGAGTGCCGGTAGAGGGAGGCTGAAAGAGAGAGAGAGGGAGAGAAAAGAGCAGGAGAGAGAGAGAGGGAAGAGCTAAAATGAAAGAAGAGCGAGAATGAAAGCGAGAAAAGCGAGAATGAAAGCGAGAAAAGCGAGAATGAAAGAGAAGAGCGAGAATGAAAGAGAAGAGCAAGAATAAAAAAGAGCGAGAATAAAAAAGAGCGAGAATAAAAGTGAGAAAAGTGAGAATGAAAGAGAGGAGAGCAAGAGAGGGAACAGCAAGAGAGAGAGAACAAGCGAGAGAGAGACAAAACGGCAAGACTGGAAGAGAGACTGAAAGAAGCGAGAAAGAGAGGAGGGAGCAAGACTTAAGGAGACGGATATTAAACAGAACCACGAGAGAGAGAGAGCAGGAAAGAGACACGAGAGCGAAGCGGACTGCGCTTGTGCAACTAAGTCATTAAATAAATAAACAAGCACTGTCGAAGCGGACCACGCTTGTGCAACTAAGTAAATAAATAAACAAGGTGGCCCAAGCGGACCTCCCTCGTGCGAGCTGGCTCAATATCCTGTGGCTCAAATGTGTGCTTACACGAGATGAATGCGTCCTTCTGTAAACCGATGAAATATCTTCCACCTGCAACCATACTCAAGCAGACCGCCAGTACATGTACACACATGGGGCATGAAAAAGAAGACGAAAACAACAAGCATTGAATAAAAAAAATTAATAAAAACAAGCGTTGGCAAAGCAGGCAAGTCTTCCGTGCTGAAAGTGAAACCAGCCCTCGGCATTGCTGTGGTGGGGGAGGGGGGGCGGGGGAGAGGCAAGCAGGGAAAAAGTTAAACGAGGTCTGGCAGGGAACAGATGGCCTGGGCGTGAAGCAGGGGGCGGGACAGCGCTGGGAAAGCCTGTGGGAGGGTGATTGATGACTTTGATGTGGGGAGGGAGGAGAGCCTTTTGCGAGCCTGGAGGAGAAATGCTGCTGATGCGCGTGCATGTTTAATCACGTGGTTCACGTGAACTGCATGAAAACCGCGGGGCTGAAAGCCCGTGGTTTGAAGAAGATTTTCGCCACTTAAATTCTCGCTCCGCTCGATGCGCTTATCGATAGGTCGCGAGACCTAAAAACGTTTTCCGTCTGCATTTATATGTAAAATTCTGTTTAAACGGAAAACCGGGAGTCTTAGTTATAATCTGCAAAATTAAAATGATTACCGAAGCTTTAGGGAGTATTTTAACTAAGTGAGGTAGATAGAAAATAAGCTTTACGTTTAAGGTGGGAGGGGTGGGGGTGCATATAGAGATGATGGTGGGTGTTCAGTGGTAAGCAACATACTTACAGCCAGCGGAGCATATGCAGTAAAGAATTAAGAAAACAAGTAATTACTGATAACATCATCTTTTTATATTCAGGTTGGGGAGAACAGGAAGGTTTCATGGCAATTTGGCTGTTTGTAGACAATATGGGAGTCACTGTCTGTTATTGTGGGTCCGAAACACCTAGGCGGAGTGCTTTTTAATTTCTAGAAGGAGGGGGGCTCTGCATTGCAGAGGTGGGGTCCGAGTAGCTTAAAGGGTGCACAAGATGGTAAAGGAACAGCTAAGACATTTATAATTGGTCAGAGCATAGAAAGTGAGTTTGCATACAAACAGTTGGGAAAGATGCAATAAGTTTAGCGTTTCTAGCTTTGAGGACTCAGATGAATAGTTTGGTCCTTTATCCTGTATTTGGCTGACAGCCATACATCGTAGTGCCAAAGAAACACAATAGATAGACTGAATGCAGAAAAAAAAAAAACGTTCACCCCCAGTCATGAGCTCTGGGTTAAATCCATCATTCTTTTGATCACCATGCCACCCCAGTTTAGACCTGGCCATAAGCAAATCAGTCTTGACGCTGTGCCTCATTGGAACAATCCAGCCCGAACTGCCAAGCCAGGTCCTCCCTGGACTGGAAACAAGCATCTTCGGACCGGTTTTGGGGTTCCACCCCTCATCAGCCAGGATAGCTTGAATCCAGTGGCACAGTGAAAACGGGACCCACGTCTGGGCATACCAGGCGCACTTCGGACGAGAAAGCAAAAGACACAATTGAAGGACAGAACAAATCAAAACATTCATCCCCAGATCTGGGTTAAGTCCAACATTCTTTTGCTCACCATGCCACCCCAGTTTACACCTGGCCATATGCAAACCAGTCTTGACTGTGCCTCACGGGAACAGTCCAACCCGAACTTCCAAGCCAAGTCCTCCCTGGACCAGAAACAAGCATCCTAGGTCCGGTTTCTGGGTTCACCCCTCATCAGCCAGATAGCTTGATTCCAGTAGCACATTGAGCCCGGGACCCACGTATGATGATGGATTCAACCCAAATCTCTGACTGGGGGTGAGTTTCAGCGTTGCGTCCATCATCTCCTTGTGTTTGCTTTGTTCGTCCTAAGTTGGCAGGGTATGCCCAGACATGGGCCCCTTGCTCACTTTGCCACTGGATTCAAGCTAGCCAGTCTGAAGAAGGGTGTTACCCAGAAATCGGTCCCAGGATGGTTGTTTCCGGTTCAGGGAAGATCTGGCCTGACAGTTTGGCTGGACTGTTCCCATGAGCCACAGGGTCAAGACGGATTTGCATATAGCTGGGCCTGAACTGAGGTGGCGAAGTGAGGTAAAGAATGAGGGATTCAACCCAGATCTGTGACTGGGGGTGATTGTCTGAAAAGTTTTAGCACTCAGTCCATCATCTCCTTGTGTTCACTTCATACATCGTAGTGCCAGCATGGTGTTGCGGCAAGTGCCTAGAACGTAATGTTTTTCTGGCAAAGAACGAATGTTAGTCCCGATTAAGCATGGTATTCCGGAGCTATTTTTGTGTGCCTTCCAAATAGAGGAATTGCTGACCAGATTCAAAGCGTGCTAACCTGAAAATAAAACTATGCAAGAAAATATTTAATGGTCATTCATCACAAAGTATTAATCTAAAATCGTACTCACAAACTCATTTGGCCCAGTTCATCCTGCAGCGACAACAGGACATCAGCTAACCCTTCACCGGTGGATGAAGATGTGGACGACGAGGAGATGGGCCTCCCTGCAGAGGCGGCTCGGAAAGGTCTACGCCCAGGTGCACCGGGAGGCGGCTGGCTGACCCGCGGACTCTGGTGCTTGATCATGTGAAGTACAGTCTGCACATTCGCGCTCAGAGAGTGGCTTGAACTGAGGGACTATATAGAGAGTTAAAAATAAACATTTTCTCAATTATTCAGGAAAATAATGTGAAAATATCAAGGTCCTGCTAGTAAGTGGCTCCTAGTTTTACCAGCTTTAGCACTAGAGGTAAAAAAAAACTATACTCTTTTCAGGGTCACCATAGGTATGAGTAAGGCAAAATACATCCGATAACCTGATTAAGATTCAAGGCAGAAGTGAGGATGAGTGCATTTCGTCGCAATCCATAATGTTGTGCTGTTTTACGACACAAACATACAACCTAAAAATAATCTCATTCTCTTGCCCTCGGGCTCATCAAGACAGCAGTGGCAAGCATACATCTGATCCATGTTACTTCATCCCATTCACCAAAGACAGAAACGCAGTTATGCAGGGCAGTTTTTTCAAATACTCTACCAATGCCATGCTCCTCTAACTTTTGAAGCAGTTCGCACTATAGAAATACCACATACATAAAGATGACCGAATAATTTAACAAAACGCCATTTGCTTACATAAAAAAAACATTTCTGCATGCAAAGCCGTAACCCCTACAGAAAAAAGTATATTAATTTTAAAAAAATCATTGTACCGCCATTTGGAGCTGCATAAACACGTTGTACCCACCAGACACCTTCTTACACAATGTGGACAGATAGCAGATCTAAAACGAGTGTAGTGAAGACAGGGCTCTGCTTGCACACATTGCTATGTTAGCATAAGCGTATTAGAAGTTTAAACGCCATTTTGCCACTTCACAGCTTTTGCATACAACACTACATGTAACTGTTGTTGTAAGTACACTGCTTGATTTTCCTCGCATGAGAATGGTCTGTTTTTCACATCCCTAGACTTACACCTCAACCTTAGTCTGTACACTGCGTGCAGAAGTCTTCAAGGTCATAAAAACAATGCATGCTGTGATACAGGCACACAGCTGCAACCAACTGAAATTCTAGTGCCTTTAATATTGCACTGCATGCATGATTTGAGCACTTGGAGAAAAAACCTTTCCAGAGAAAGAGAGCTTTGCTGATCCTGAGATGTGATTCACCTCTGCTGATCTTGGAGGTATGGGGTTCCCCATTTAAGCCTAAGAGAACTTCTAATATTATAAAACCTAGTAACTAGCAGGGGAGGGTGGTTCACAAGGTGCTATACGACCTGTTTCTACTATCATTGTAGCATGATTTTTCCCTTTGTGTTTTATGGAATTGTAACAATGCGGATTGTATTATTTCTAATCATATGCCTGCTTATGTTAGCCAAAATACTGCATCTTAGAGCACGTAGTTAAAAATAAAAATGTTAAACTTTTCCGTGTCTCTGATTAGTCACGTTGTGGACTGTACGAGAATAAAAACGAAAGAGTTTTCTTGATTCCCACCATTCCTGAGAGTACCCCAAGTCGCTTGTTCTGGGTTGTCTAATCATTGGTAGCTTCGCTGTAGTACGGAGAGCTAATGAGACATTGATGCTAGTCTGATAAGGGTTCTGGGTACTGAGGTGAGTTTTTTGGTACACCACATTTCACTGAGGTCCTGGTTTCCTGCGCATAGTTCTGTGCATGAGCAGAATCCCTGCAACACAAGATTATCACCAGCAGCAACAAACTCTTCCGAAATTGAATCCATTAGTGAACTTAGAGTGTAGTAGACTAAAGAAAAGCTTTTTTTCACCATTTACAGTTAATTTGTTTCGAATTAAAAAACCAATACTTTGAGTGCAGCAATCATTTGAAAATTGCTAGTCGCAGTTTTTTTTAACTACAGACAGAAGTAGCTAAAGAGTCACACTACCGTATGTTAGTGGGTTATTTGGAAGACAAAGAATTTGCAGTACCACTTGTAAATATTTCAATAACAGAACTATTATTGCAGTGGGGATAATTACACCTCACAGTAAATCTGTGCTGTCAGTCAGAAAAATAAATCCCAAAAGCATCAGTTACAAACTGCTATGCTAGCAGATTCGACAGTAGGCTGTGGGACAAGAAAGTACATTCTTCAAGGTGACATGGCCGCATGAGCGACAGTGAGGACATCTCTCGCTGGGCTGCCATCCATTGCATTCACTGGGCCCAGGTTTTCCCCATTCCAGGATTGTGTTGTGGGATCTCAGGAAGGCTTCAGGGAAGAGCTCCTCCTACCGCCATGAGTGAAACCCAAGATGGCAGCTGGCTGTGCCACCTTTTAAAGGAAACTGCCCAGCCGAAGCAAAAACAGTAGACAGAAAAATGCACGTGTTCGGAGGAGTGCTCAGCAGAGTGGCACTCCCAGTGTCGCATTCATTTCTCTTACAGTTTCCAAATCAATATGTACCTGAATGTGATAGTTGTCAGCAGTTTGATCACTTTTTTTCTAGTTGACTAGGATGAGGAAGAAGTGGGGAATAAGATCTAGAACCAAGGAAGTACCACTGACCCTGCAAGACAAATCATGCCCATACATCCTGTGGTGTGCCTCAAGACGACAGAAGTTCTACGCATGGGTTGTAGGGTCCTTTTTCCCCATATGTTCTTTCCAGCAGCGATGACGAATAGAGGATCCCTACAATGTCTGAGGAAAAACAAACTCAGGCACGGGCAAGTGTTCTCTTTCCTGCCACACTATGAATGGGGTAAAGATCTCAGTGTTTTCCACATGAATTTATTCACTTAAAGGATACACTTTAGGCATCTATGGAGTGCAGTTAGATTTGAAATGTGGTGTTAAAGACTATCCTGTATAAAACCCAGGACCATTCTGACACCAGCACCCCACCGGTTATGCAGTATCTCTGTATAGATTTACATAAAAAGCTTTTGTTCTTTGATTTTCGTTTAGAAGGCAATCTCGTAGAAAATGACTGTAGGAGGAGGCTGTGCTATTTTCCATTATCAAATTCGAAAATAAAGGCCCACACTTTTTTTGTGGTTCCTCCTTAAAATCATTTGCTCGTCCTACAGGCCTTGCAGCTTCATACGCACGAGAGCCAGGGAGAGAACCAGATCTCATTATTTAGCTACAGGCCTTAATTCAGCAATTTTCTAGACCACGAGCCTTAATTAATCCAGTATTCCAGATTACATTTTCCTCTGCTTTTCCTAAAGCACAAGAGTGTTTCCGGAGTTTCTTCCTTATACAGAGTCTAAAAAGCACTTGTGGCATGTGTTTGGTGCCCACAAGTCGATTTTGCTTTACAATGAAAAATTGTTCGAGCACCTAAAAAGGTTATCAGCTTTGTGACATCTGGTGAAAGTAGAAGTACTAACAGTTTCTTTTAACTATCACTGTTGCCTTACGGTACCTTGAACACGTCCTTTCACCTTAGATATTCAAGGCAGATGCACCAGTAAGTGCAACCTCATCCGAGTACTAGTTCAGGGCGTTCCTATGATTGAGATCTATAGAGCAGAAACCTGGGCCTCTCCAAGCAATCTTTTAGTATAATCACACACAGGTGAAAGACACAAGAGCATTGTGTTTCGAGGACGACATATTAAAATCAGTGCCCTTATTATTAAACACATTTTTTACATTCTGGGGGTGCAGCCAATGCTCCTCTTTCAGCACCAAACAGGTACGGGCAAGTGTAATATAAGTATTTTAAACCTAAATTCTTGATTCTGAGGTAGAATTTGCCTCAGTATACAGTTTGAAGTAGGAGGAGAAAGAATAGTACTTCTAGGTAGGCTGGGCACATCCCCATACACATTCTCTCTCTCGCTCTTCATTTCCCACACATCCTCACAGTGAGCAAAGCCCAGTGCGGCCTTGGCCTAGATGCACTCCATAAGCATAGGGTGACCAGAATTTTAAAGCCAAAAACCGGGACATTTCACAAAAATAGAAGAAGGACTACAATTTTTATTCAAGCGATGAGAGCGCTCCTCAGCAGAGAATTACAGAACAGGCAGTAAGAACATACATAAAATGCTATTTTAAGCCCAGTAGCTTGCCTGTTAATTAAATTGCTTTCTTGAAACAACTGCTAACTATCCCTGCTTTGTAAAACATAAAAAAACACCTCCCACCGTTTTCAGTCGACCCTCTCAAAAAACGGGGACATGACCTCAATTTCTTGAAATTTCCTGCGACAGCTGGTTAAAAACAGGGACCGTCCTGGTAAAACGGGGACGCCTGGTCACCCTACAGAAGCCTACAAGCCTACCTTTCCTGCTACAAAGGGAAGTTCTCCGGCCTTTGGGTACACCTGCTGCCGCGGAGCCTCCCTCAAGTCAGCATTCTTCTGGAAGAGACCGGAATAGGTTTCATAAGTCCTTTTGCACACCATAGCGCTTGCAGTAGAAGCAGACCGACTGCAATTATCACCAGAGAACTACTCTGGGGGGATAACGGGGGAAAGGAGGTTAACAGTAACAAGGACTTCAGAAAACAGATACCCGGACGCCAATGTTTAAAGATCAGGCTACAATTGCCTGCCATTTTGGTGAAATGCCTTATCAGCAATGGTAATGAAGAGAAACATTTCCCTCCTCCCCACCCCAAACATTCCCTCATCCCTGCTGCCGCTTCTAACAGAGCTAATCAACTTCTTGCCTCTATTTCAATGGTACTCCACCGGTGACAAGAGAAAGATAAAATGAGCTTTATGGCAACTCACTCTCACTCTGTAGACTCTGCCACTAGCAGTCGGTGAGCACAGTATCACTCAGTAGCAAATGTCAACTGCTTAACAGCCAGCCGAGAATTTGCATTACAGTGTCACGCAAGGATGCACGGGTCATAGGTAATCTTTATCCACCCACGCACATATTTGCACACGCACTAGTTCCCTTCCCAACCGCAGTCCCCCCCCCCCTAAAATAAAACGCAATCTGTAGGATTTTGTTTTTTGAAGACTGGCTGAGGTGTTCGACGAACAGCTTATAAAAAGAAAGTCGAAAAATTAGCAGTAATGAATTAGTGTAAAAGGTAACTTCATCCTACACTCATATTGTGACTTTTTCAATAGCTAAACGTTGACAAATTCCAAAGAAACTGAGAACGAGAAAGGAAAGAAGATGGCTGGAAGGGTCACCTTGGCTGAGACAAAACCATTTCTTAGAGCTTCCTTTAACTGCCGCAGGGAGAGCATAAGGAACGTGCACACTGGATGGAAGTTGCACAGTGGATGGAAATTACACTCCATGAATGGCGTCAGAATGAGTGATTCATGGCATAATTTTACTGGAAACGGTAGCCTGTGCATCGCATTCAGCTCATATGATGGTCTCAAAAACTTACAAGAAGGTACCAGAAATCAGATGTCTATTAGGAGTGCATGGTGTGTTTAACTCCCAGTTGGTGGTAAAGGAAAATAAACATCAGGATAACAATGACAGATTAAACTCCAACAGCACTTTCATGAAAAAAGAGGGAAAAGTCTTAGAAAAAATCCGGTCCCCATGGAAAGGTTCTGAGGCACAAACGGTTTGCAGCTCACTATTGCATGTGGCTTTATGACATGACAACCAAGAAGGAACTCTTCCATGCCAGAAGCTTTACATCACTGCAAACCACTGTCTCTCCCTTCTGAGTCCTTTGACACTAGAAAAACCAAACATCCCCAACTGACCGAGTCAAAGTTTTACGCTGATTATACCAGTAAGGTGTGTAAAAAAGTGCAAATGTCCTAGTCTAAATTTAATTTCACACTTATGTACCTTTGAAGATATACATTGTCAAGGCACATGGGAGTAAAGAATAGTAAATCCTTTTAGGACAATACAACGGAAGTCGATATTTTGCGCTCAATATTATTTCAGGTCAATATTCTTAGCTTAATATTGTGGTACAAGAGGAGGAAGTGAGACCCACACTAGATGAGGATAAGGTAGAGTCAGTGGGATAACTGAGCACCCTGAGCTTCCGCTCACTTCTCTAAGAATTGGAGGAATCCAAGAGAAGTCATACAAAACACCCACATTCCAATCCAACATCAGCCACCTTCTATTATTCTGTAAGCCCCCACCATCCAAAAGCGCAGTGATCTCACTTTGTGATTGGGTGAATGATATGTCTATGGGCCAATGTACTCTGGTCTTGAAAATGTGTTTAAGGGTTTAACCGAGAACGTCTGCTCTGGTGTTTTTAATCTCACAGTGTTAGAAGCTAGTAAGAACTTGCCCAGTTGCCAGGCCCATTTCCACCATGCCACTGCAAGTCGGAACAGCACAGGTCCGAAAGTGATACCTTGTTACCTCAAAAAGAAGAGTTCCGAGGTACAATCTGTGTGATTCACCACCACTTTCAATTTCTGCACTGATAGAATAGTTTCTTGCATTATGAAAATAGCGTCCATCAAAAATATGTGCAAGCATGTATGACAAGACAGCGATGCAAAGGTACCTACAACCACACACTTAAAAGAGTTAGTGGAGACCACCAACAGTGATCATGGTAGGGAGAAGAGACATCCTACTGATTATTTTGGATCACATGCTAACAATCACAAGGCTGAAACTAGAGATGGTCATCCTGGGATGTGCTCCAACTGGTCACAATGTTCCAGCACATGGAGCTGCACAACCTACCATTGGAATGTTCTAGTGAGTACCCACTATCATTGAAGATGCCTGCAACACTTGAAGCCTCAGGAATCACCAGATTGTCACTGTTCGATATGTTTACAAGTGATCCCCAGTTTGTACAAGCTAATACTTTCCTTAGAGGAGTTAATTATTTCACCAGATGAGACTATAATTGTTCTAATGAACTGGTTCCATTTGGGTGGTACCAAGTAGGACTAGGCAGGAAGTTTGCTAAGAACCCAACACTGTACAGTGTTGCGAGTACTGGAGAAAGACCAGACTCTACTTCCTCTTGACACCGTGCAAATGTGGCAACTGTTTAGGTGCAGAAACTCCACCACGAAGGCCAAGACCCTGCCAAAGACAGAAGAGGAAGCAAGAACCAGAATAGCAGGGGCCTGTATTGATCATGTTGGCTCGCCCTCAAGGTTGAGCATAGCCTGTTCTGGACAGCTGCCAGCACAATCATCAAACTCAGCATCTTGAACATTTAGAGCAAGCTTAACTGGTTTAGGTCCAAAACCTCTGAGATACAACAGAGTCCTACTCCTTTTATCCTTTCAGGGCAATAATTGAAGGAATTCTCCTGCCCCATATATGCAATGAAATGAGTTACCCAAGAGTGTCCAAATGAGGGTTACCGATCCCTGGATATGTAATAGGCCCTTCTCAGCATTTCTGAAGTGAGGGATCAGGTCTACTTTTCCGTCTGAAGTGCTTCGAAAGGCTGATAGTTTCATGAGGAAAAGGAGGCCCATGACAGAGTTTTTGAAAGAAATTTCTTCCAGCTTGAAAGACTAAATGGCCTCGGCTGGTGGAATTAGAGAGAGGAATAAGCAGTACATCGTAGGTGGCATGCCACAATATATCTGTGACTGTGCTGTCGATGGACATCATCAGCAGAGGGACTGGGCAGACCCATCCCTTTACATGTGAGGTTGATGAATTTCCCGTGGACAGCAGCTATACTGGGTGCGATAGTGAAATAACAAATAGTGCTAAGAAATAATTCAACATTACAAACGCTATGAAAAAAAATCTTACTTTAATATCCTGCTAACAAATGAGACAATTTATAATAAACTATCAAGGAAAATTCCAGGCAACAAATGATTGTCATAAAAATGGATAACCCAGAATAGCAAGGAAACAACAGAGGAGCGTAATACCAATAGAGACTAGAAAAAGAGCAAGCATGTAGCGACACTCACGGTAAGAGTAACCTGTGAGAAAAACCACATTATGTTGTTCAGAAAGCCCTCACTCACTAACCTAGTTGGTGACATGCTTCATATTCGGGCCCCACCAGGAGAGGTTGAATGCCACCCCAGTGTGCTGCAACGCCAGGTTACTGCGGAGCTCGTTTTTGTGATACGTGAAGTGTGAATTAAGTGAGTTAAGAGAGTTAAAAATGTCCAAATTGTGTCAAAAAGGTAATTTATTCGTTTTGCCAATTGGACATAAATAAAAACAGAGGTGTAGGATAAAGGACCAAAATTCAAAGTCCAGGTTTATCCCTGCTGTGTGGTCAACATGTTTCTGCCTATGTGTGAGTAGTTAATCAGGCATTCGTCAGGACCAATTGAATAAAGTGTAGTGATGAACCTCTGTGGTATGGGAGCACTAAGGCCCACCCTAGCCTGGGGTTACTAGTGTTAAAAAAGACTTAAGAAAACACTGCATGTGGATTCCGTCACTTTGGAGTGGAACAGAGTTTACTAGAAGGTGCAAACGATCAAAGCACCATGGGTCTCTGGAGGGGGGTGGTAGCGAAATGGCACACAACACTCTGTACGCTAGGCACCCGCTTGGAACCTGCGTGAGCCCTCACGTATCACAAAAACCAGCTCCACAGCAACCTGGCATTGCAGCACACTAGGGTGGCATTCGGCCACTCCTGGTGGTGTCCGAAGATGAAGCATGTCAGCAACTAGATTTGTGAGTGAGGGCTTTCTGAATTACCTAATGTGGTTTTTCTCACAGGTTACTCTTACCGTGAGGGTCGCTGCATGTTCGCGCTCTTTTTCTAGTCTCTATTGGCATTACGCTCGTCTGTTTCCTTGATTTCTCTCGAGGGGAGTAGGAGCGTGTGTTCCGTTCCCTTCCTCTCTTGTTGTTACAAGTAACCCATAATAGCACCTATCACAATTTGAAATGTCACAAACCAGAACAATTGCAACTACAAGGTGATGGATGGAATGCTTGAATTAATCTCAGCCACCGAGAATCGCTCGGCCGCATTCCAGTCCATTGTGTTTTGCCCACCATGCCAATCTAGATAAAACCTACCTTACGAAAGTCAGTAGCGGCCCTGCTCCTCATGGGAGGAGTCCATTCCACACTGCCCAACGAGGCCCCTCAACAGAAGGGACCACAAGCAATCCAAAACTGGTTTTACCCTGCTCGGGGCCTCTCGGTAGGGTGTGGCTTGAGTCTTATGGAACAGGGAGCAAACATGGTACCAACATCTGAACCTACTTATCGGATTTAGGGCAAAACACCAATGAGAACAGCAGCACAACGTTATCTTTCATTTCAAATGCGGGTACCTTCGCAGGACACTTCTTCTTGGCTTTTTTCTTTGGTCCACTCTTAGAGGAAACTGGTGTCGGTATCAAGAGCCTGTTGATTTCAAGTCCGGTCTCGAGCTGATATTAACAGAAATACTACTGAGTTTCACAATTTACCATTCAATTGTAACATTTAAATAACACATCCAATTTAGATATAACCAAAACATGAACAAGGACGCATAACTTATTAGCCAATAATTACAATATTAAACCCAAATGGACTCGTGCGTTCATCCTGTCAATAAAAAGACACTGAAAAGTCATGAAGTAGTCTGGTGCTTCCAGGTGGAGAAAACATGCTGGGTAAGTAGCACTTTTGAATGACTTTCACGGATACAGTAATCTAAATCTGCTCTAGCACACTGAGTATAAGCACAGGTTATTCAGTCAGATATAATTACTGTCCATTCCGGGGGGAATTGGGGGTGGGGGGGGTTAAAACAACGTAAGTCCCAACGATCTGAATGTAGATTGTAAGAGCCCAGGTGCATGAGGGAAAACCAAAGTTCAGACTAAAGTAATGACAGAGGATTATAAAACAGCTGGTCTAGCCAACCAAGCCATCCCAAGTATGTTTTACTACTAGGCAACAAAATTAGTCATATAGCATCTAGTTTTGCCAATATGATGAAACCACCACCAATGTTCTCTTCTCCCTGAACAAGGAGAGTGGAGTGTTTCTGGTGGCCGATACCTTCGTCATGATGACGAGGATTAGTATTCTTGGGAGGGGGGGGGGGGAGCACGGTGATGCAGCTAGACATGCCTGGAGAGAACTCTTGGGCCACGTGCTTCTTCCCACTAATTTTACCCCTCTAGGACCCTGTCCTCCGAGCACACAGAGTGAAGGTGCAGCCTGGGGACCTCTTTTGCAGCGGATGTGTGCACTTGACTATGACAAGAGCTGCTTGCTCTTTCTCAAGATTGCGGAAAGCTCACTCCTTTACGAGTGGAGACTAATGCACACCTACTCCCAGGCATGCCATTCATCTTTGTAACCTACTCTGGATCCGATCCTAGTGCTGCGCCCGTCTGATGTTGCTAGCTGAGACCTAGGCCATAACCAGGCTACACGAGTATCACAGTCGCAGGAAACTCTGCCAGCCAGGCCTTTAACTTCTGAGGCGACTGTGCAGTGATCTCACCATGCCAGCTGTTTCTTGTGGTACCAAGAAGGCGAATCCTCCATCCGGAGCCCTGCTCACCTGTTACCCGAGGTCTGTGCCCATCCGAGTGGCTGGTGCTGCATCCCTTCTAGACAGCTGACGCAGCCAACACTGTGGTGATGTACGAGCCAATACCACATTGTGGCACTGCTTACGGTTTACAGTGTGCTCTACCAGGTGAGAGCAGTTATCAGTGCTCAGCTTGTTGTCGGTCACACAATCCTGACTAAAGCCCCACTGTCAGAAAACCAGCCTCGGCTACACTCCTCCCTTAGCTCCTCTAATGCTGCGACCGAGAGGCTGCCACACGAGCTCCGCTTCCTCAGGCCTCAAAGCATTTGTGGACCTAGGCTCTTCCCTCCACCCATGTGCTCTGGCACACCTGGGATGATCAGTTTTTATATTTTTAAACATCCCTGCCTTGCTTCGATTGTGCTGTGACCTACACCTGCAAGTACGCACAGCTCCCTACGAGACATCTCCAGTACACGCTTTGTTTACGAGACATGCTTCACTTTTCAGTCCGGGGATTTGGAGGACTAGTGGACCAGCACCACGCTAGCACTTGTCCAGGTGTCCCTCCCTCCTTGTTGGGATTAGTGATTCTTGCAATCCTACAAGTAGAAGTGACTTAGGCCCTGCTGATACAAGCAGTACGGCCTCCTAGGCCATGTTACATGATCGCTGTTGCACAACAGCTGCAACTGCAAATGGCTCATGAGCACGTCTTTTGTGGTTGTCTTGCACAATAAACCACTGTTAACCTTTAAAGTCCCAGAGACCAGGAAAACTTGAATTGTTTCCTCCCAAATTGTGGGACCCAAGTTTTTCCATAATTAACAATTAAGTGATTCTGTACCAGATATTTACTTAATTGGTCCAGTTTTCTCTGAAAGTCTATGGGAGCTTGATGATCACCACAAGAACTGCTGCATACAGTACAAGAAGGTAAAAATCTCAAATTTGGGGTGGGGGTGGGTTATGGGGGGAGGGGAAAGGGGGTGGTCTTAAAGCGGCTTAGCTATTGTGAATGAGCATTTAACTTCCCTGCTAGATTTTCTGTCAGTCTATAGACACGATTGTACTTCCTTTCCAGAGATGGTTATCCTGGGTGATTTTAATATCCACCCCTGTGAGGGGGATTGTTACAATTATAGATATGGAGGATCACCGGTCGAGGGCATCCCCCACTTTGAACACACAAAGGAGGGTGAGGGGCTCGAGACCTTTCTTGCCAATTTAAACCTATTTGAACTAGGCCAAGGAAATAACGAGTATAGAGCGCCCACATTTATTGGGAGAGAGGCAAACACTGTCATTGACTACATCTTCGTATCAGCAGGGGTCTTAGTGAAGGCACTGGAGTACAGGGTCGTGACTGCCATCTTTAGCGACCATAACCCCGTCCTCCTAACGCTGGACCTAGATTGTTTCGCAAATGGCAGCGAGACAGGCGCGGCAGCTCCGAGAGATCTGTTAACGAAGGACCAGGGTAGGCGGATAAAGTGGGAGAAGATTGTCCCCGAAAATTTCTTCCAAACATTAGCACAGGAAACTGAGGCAAACATGGCAGTCTGCTTAGATCCCACTTCCTTGGGTCCCGATGTTGTGGCCGCCTATGTGGATATATGCACAAGGATCTCTAAGAACCTGGAGTTAAGGAATGGTGCACAAGGTATTAAGAACATCCACAAATGGTTCAATAAGGAATGCTCGCACACGCATAGTGCCCTGTTGAAAGCACTAAAACAGAGACCCAGAGATAGGACATTAGTGGCAAACCTTAAAAAGGAATACAAATCTGCACTTACCAAGCGTAAGACTCAAATTAAGGAGGAAGCTTGGGACAGTTTATTAGCCACAGATGTATTGAGAGACAGCAAAAAATTTTGGGCCATTGTCAATCAGCCTTTCTTTACTGAGGATGGGAAAACCGATATGGACTGTGTGATTGAAGATGATAGATGGCTTCACCACTTCAAACAGATCTATGAAACCACGGCTCCAAATTCCCCAGTTAGTGCCCTTGTTCCAAACAACATGAACATGGAATTTAACATCACTGAGGTGGAAAGGGCGATTAAAAATACAAGCAAACGTAAGGCTCCTGGACCTGATGGGGTCCCTGCCGATCTTTATATTCAGTATCCGCAATTTTGGTCAAAAATACTAACAAATGTCTTCAATGCGATACCTTCGGCTGGTTTTCCTTCTTCATGGGCTACCTCTATTATTGTTCCTATTTTCAAGAAGGGGAACAGGGGGGACCCCGCCTGCTACAGGCCAATCTCCTTGTTGGACTCTGCAGTTAAAATCTTGGGCAGAGTCATTCTATAAAGACTCTGGGATTGGCTAGAAGAGAGTGGGGTTCTCTCCGATTTGCAGTATGGTTTTAGAGCACATAGGGGGACCATGGACCAATGCTTAAACCTTCACCTTATCATTAGTAAATACACTGTGGTGAAGGAGGGGCTTTTATATTTAGGTTTCATGGACTTATCCTCCGCCTTTGATTTGGATAATCGCTCTAAACTATGGCTTATTTTGCGGGACTTGGGTTTGGACACTACTTTGGTTAATTTCTTGCACGATCTCCACCAGAACTTGTTTGCTTCAGTCAGGGTAACAAGGGAAGGTTGGTGTACCGAGAAATTTAGATCTGGGAGAGGGGTCAGACAAGGTTGTATCCTGGCCCCTCTCCTATTTACACTCTACATTAATTCCCTGGGCAAATCCCTGAAATTAGCTACCCTGGACGTGCCTATTCCGGTCCTCCTATACGCGGACGATGCCGTCCTCATAGCCCGCACAGGTACGGGCCTACAAAGACTGTTAGATCATTTTGGATCGTTTATGGAAGCCTTGGATCTAAAGATCAATACAGCAAAATCCCATGTCATGGTTACTGGTTCTCGTAAGAAAAACATGAAGCTTAAAACCTTTAGCTGTAACGAAACATCCATATCGAGGGTACCTTTCTTTTGTTACTTAGGCGTCACCTTTGACGAAAGATGAACTTGGGGTACCCAGTTGAAACTGAAGGAAAATGGAGTTACTAGATCTACTACAGCTCTCATGCACTTTTCTAAAAGACTTGGTTCGAGACCTATGGAGGCCATGATTCGTATCTATAAATCCAAATGTGTAGCAATTGCATCCTACGGGGCAGATATTTGGGGTTATGTCTCATCCCCAGGTATCCAAATTATCGAAAATAACTTCATACGAGCTCTGTTGTCACTCCCAAAGTCATCTCCTACATATTCAATCCACAATGAAGTGGGCTTGGGTTACATCACTGATCTCCTAAAAATGTCCCCGCTGTTATGCTGGGTTAAAACTTGGACAAATGAGGAGATTACGTTGAATCACCGCATACTCAAAGACTGTATGGCCCTGGATAAAGCGGACAGCATACCCTGGTTGGCGTATGTTAGAGCGGCATGCGCGAGGCTGGGGCGTCCGGACTTGTACTCTTTACCACAGGGCCTTAAGAAAGAGGATGTAGGGTGGGTCAAGTTGCACTTCCGAAACGTGTTAGAGACAGAGAGGGAAGAGGCTGAGCTCAGTAAACCAATGGTGAGGACAATATATCAACTCTCTACCTCCCTAGCTATAGAACCTTATCTAAAGTATGTAACTAAACCATACCATTGTTTTCTCTTAGTAAGGTTTAGGTTCAACCTCATACATCTCGTGCTTGGATCCTATACAAAGTGGGGGACCCCGGAAAATATCCCACCTTGTACCTGTGATAGCTTTTCTACACAGGACACGCTTCATTTAGTGATGCTCTGCGAACGCTATTTGTGGGCTCGTAAAAAATTCTTGTTTCCAATCTTAAAAGACTTAAACTTTGTTCAGGTGAGGCCCGCCCTCCTACACCTGCAAATGCTTAACTCTGTCCAGGTCACATATGGTGTAGCTAGCTTTTTGGTTGCAGCAGCCCGATTAAATAAAATAAGACTTTCCCAGACAAATAATCATTAAGGCAGACATTCTGTTATATACGTTCAGGGGAAATGTGCCAAACATACTGGGATTTGGCGCCATAAGTGACTCTAGGCTGCTTAGTATCTACTCTCTCTATCTAATCTTTTTAAATTGTTATTTAAAAAAACATTTCTTTTTAATGAACTTACATAGGAACTACAATCATGTGTATATTTGTTTAATTGTAATCTTATTTCTGTTTGTTGTGCAGATCTTTTAAATTATGAATTGTGTATTGCTTTTATGGTTTTAATCAACCGAAATAAAGATATTTGACTGACTGACTGGCTTAGCTATTGATATCAATATAATCAATAGGCCCATCGGACTAGCTTCTGTTAACTGAGCTAAGAACCCCTCAAGAAAAGGAAAACGCAAATTCAGGGAGGATGTAAACTAGTAACATTAACAAGACAAGATCATTTTGGCCTTGCACACATTTAGCCGGAGGCAGATTTACCTGGACACCAGGCAAATCCATTAATAGAAACGGTAAATTTAGGGTGATGCAAATATTTTTTGTCTCATTGGTCCTCTTTTGGTCAATTACATTTCCTTTCATCCTTTTTGCTTCTACTGCCTTTTGAACAACCACCCTCAGAGGTTATCTGCTAAACGTTTAAGGAGTCCAACACACCCAGCACTCTCATTGGTTCCCATGAATTCATTGGTTTCTCTTGGACCAACAGCTTAATTGCTTTAGTTTAAATAGGCTTCACTAATCATGTTTTATGCTTTGAATTTCTAGCTTGAATCCGCACTTCACTTAACGCACAAGTTACTACTTGTGTAACAATATATCTGTAAGAGACATTAGTTAGTGATAGATTCCTTACCTTAGAATATCCCCAGGCGTCAGACTGGATCCGGAAACTTTTGCGTAGCAATACCCCTGCGCGCCGGTAGGCGTCGTCTGCGGCTCCGCGTCCGTCGTCGGCGTCGTGAGCGCCGGGATGACGTCGGAGTACTTAGACGGCGCCCATGCGCGCTGACGTCAGTTCTGACACACAGCTTTTCCGCGCCAGATACGCAGAGCCATGATAGAACTAACACTGGTGCCATGAAACTAGGGCCCTGAAAGGGGATGACCTTAACCCTAGATATCGGTTCGCAGAACGGGGAGGATGGGTGGGTCGGTAAGGAATCTATCACTAACTAATGTCTCTTACAGATATATCGTTACACAAGTAGTAACTTGTGCATCTGAAAGAGACACGTTAGTGATAGATTCCTTACCTTAGAATAGATACCCCAGCAATACCAACCCCGGTGGTGGGTCTGCGAACCAATATCACACCAGAAAGTCCTGGAGGACGGAACGGCCAAAGAAGCCATCCCTCCGGACTTGACTGTCCAGGCAGTAGTGTCTTGCGAACGTGTGCAGCGAGGCCCACGTAGCTGCCTGGCAAATGTCCTGCAGGGGGACACCGCGGCCCAGGGCAGTTGTCGTTGCCGTGGCCCGAGTGGAGTGAGCCCGCAATCCAGCCGGGGGCTCCTTCCTCGCCATGGAGTAACATGCTTGGATACACAAGATGATCCACCGAGAGATGGTCCTCTTGTGCACAGCCTTACCCTTCTTTGCGCCCACATAACCAACAAAGAGTTGGTCATCCACCCGGAATTGGCGTGTGCGATCTAGGTAGTAGGAGAGCGCACGTTTTGGATCCAGACGGTGGAGCCTCTCTTCCTCCTTCGAGGGATGCGGAGGCGGAAAGAAAGTGGGCAAGGTAATGGACTGCCCGATGTGGAAGGCCGTAACAACCTTGGGCAGAAAGGAAGGTCGTGTACGTAACACCACCTTGTCAGGATGAACAGACAGGAAAGGTGGAGAAGAAGAAAGAGCCTGGAGCTCACTCACTCTCCTGGCAGAGGGGATGGCAACCAGGAAGGCAGTCTTTAGAGTAAGGAGACGAAGAGGACAGTTATGCAGTGGCTCAAAGGGAGCACACATCAGATAAGTGAGAACAAGATTCAAGTCCCACTGGGGCATCACGAAGGGAACAGGAGGGAACATGTGCGTGATGCCCTTCAGAAATCTACTCACAATAGGGGACTTGAATAAAGAAGGCTGATCTGGTAGCCTCAAGAAGGCTGATAGAGCAGAAAGGTACCCTTTAAGAGTGCCCAGAGCAGAGCCCTGCTGGGCAAGGGAAAGAAGAAAGAGCAGCACTTCCGAAAGGGGTGCCGAGAGAGGATCCACAGCCTTTGCTGTGCACCATGCCACAAACCTGTTCCACCGGCAGGCGTATACCGACTTTGTGGAGGGACGCCTGGCTGCCAGAATGATATCACAGACTTCAGGAGGCAAGTCAAATGGCCTCAACTGCCGCCGCTCAATCTCCAAGCTTGTAGGTGGAGACTGGACAGGTTCGGGTACAGGACCGTCCCCTGCTGCTGCGACAGAAGGTCCTCCCGAAGAGGCAGACGAATCGGGGGATCGACTGACATGCTGAGTAGCTCGGGATACCAGTATCTTCGTGCCCAGTCCGGAGCCACAAGGATGACCTGGGCCCGATCGCGCCTGATCTTCTTCAGCACTCTGGGCAGAAGTGGTATAGGCGGAAAGGCGTACAACAGACCGCAGCTCCACTCGCGACGAAAAGCGTCTCCGAGCGAGTGCCGCCTTGGAAATTCCAACGCGCAGAACCGATGACATTGCGCGTTCTCTTCTGTGGCGAATAGATCTAACCAAGGCTCTCCCCACTGCTGAAAGAGACCTTGCGCCACGTCCGAGTTCAGACGCCATTCGTGATCCATCATGCACCGGCGGCTGAGTTCGTCCGCCCTGGCATTCAGAGAGCCTGCCAGGTGTTGAACCACCAGGGTCACGCCCTGATGTTCCAGCCACTGCCAGAGGCGCAGAGCCTCCTGGCAGAGGGTCCACGACCCCACCCCGCCTTGCTTGTTGCAGTACCACATGGCGGTGGTGTTGTCGGTGAACACTTGCACCACGCTCCCCCGGACAGAGGGGAGGAATGCCTTCAGTGCTAGACGAATCGCCCGCAGCTCCAGAAGGTTGATATGGAGCCGGGACTACGCCGGAGACCAGAGGCCTCTGATCTCCGCCTCTCCCATGTGGCCTCCCCAGCCCTGGAGGGACGCGTCCGTCACAACTACGTGCTCCGGTTGGGGTAGGGAGAGGGGTCTGCCACTGACCCAGTCGTGGTCCGTGAGCCACCACTGCAGTTGTCTCGCAGTGCCCTCCGAGATCAGGACATGATCGGACAGGTTGCCCTGATGCTGGGCCCACTGAAACTTCAGGTCCCACTGCAGAGCCCGCATCCGCCACCTGGCGTGACGCACCAGAAGGATGCAGGAGGCCATCAGTCCCAGAAGCCGCAGCGTCAACCTGACCGAGACCCGGGATAACGGCTGGAAGATGGGAACCAGAGCCTGAATATCCCGAACCCGCTGCTCGGGTGGGTAAACCCGAAACTGTGCCGAGTCGAGAACCGCTCCGATGAAGAGGAGCTTCTGAGAGGGACACAGGTGTGACTTTGGCACATTGATGGAGAACCCCAGCAAGTGCAGGAGGTCGGCCGTAGTCTGGAGGTGGCTGACGACTGTCTGGGGCGAGCCCGCCTTCAACAACCAGTCGTCGAGGTAGGGGAAGACTGATACCCCCTGCCTGCGCAGATGGGCTGCGACCACCGCCATCACCTTCGTGAACACCCGTGGGGCGCTGGTAAGGCCGAAGGGGAGCACGGTAAACTGAAAGTGCTCTTGGCCTACCGTGAACCGCAGGTAACGCCGGTGGGCCGGCAGGACGGGGATGTGGAAATAGGCGTCCTGCAAGTCCAACGCTACCATCCAGTCTCCTGGGTCCAGGGCAGCCAGGACCTGAGCCAAAGTGAGCATCTTGAACTTCTCCGTCCGGAGGAAGCCGTTGACGTTCCGCAGATCCAAGATAGGGCGTAGGCCCCCTTTGCCCTTCTTGGGTACCAGAAAGTAGTGGGAGTAACAACCACGTCCTACTTCTGGCCCAGGAACGCGCTCGATGGCCCTCTTGGCCAAGAGGGCCGAAACCTCCTCTCGCAGAAGTTGCAAGTGATCCCCCGACACACGGTGGCATTGAGGTGGCATGGATGGAGGGGATGACTCGAAGGGGAGGGAGAAGCCCCTTCGGACAATTTGCAGCACCCACCTGTCCTAAGTGACTGTATGCCAGTGGGAGAGGTGATGGCGAACCCTGCCTCCCACAGGCGTCACATGGGCCTGAAAACTCGGACTAGGAAGGTTTTGAGGCAGGGGCTGCTGAGGGAGGTGTGGACTGGCCTCGTCGCTGTCCCCGACCACCGCCACGGCGGTTCCCACGTCCGCCACCGCGTTGCTGTACATTCTGCGGCGCGTGGCTGACGGTACGTGGTGGGGCGCCCCTTCCGTGGCCACGAAAGGAGCGAAAGGCACCCGATTGCTGGCGTGGGGCCGTAAGGCCCAAGGACTTGGCCGTGGCCCTGGAGTCCTTGAAACGTTCCAGCGCATGGTCTGCCTTGTCGCCGAAGAGGCGACGGCCATCAAACGGCATGTCCAGGAGGGTGGCCTGGACATCGGCCGAGAAATTGGCGGACCTCAACCAGGCGTGGCGTCGAACCGCCACCGTCGTTGTCCGTAGTATCCAGCCCACACCGGATAGAAAAGCGTGCTGCATCTCGGCCGTCCGCCAGGGCTTGGCTGAGTTTAGCCTGGACCTCCTCCAGGCATCTAGGCAGCACCTCCGCAACCGTGTCCCACAGGGTGTGGGTGTAGCGGCCCAAGAGACAGGCGGTGTTCACAGACCGCAGCCCTAAGCTCACAGACGAGAAAACCTTCTTCCCGAACTGTTCATATCTCTTGGATTCCCTGTCGGGCGGGGCCGACGGGAATGCGGTTTGGGAGTTTGAGGCCTGGATGACCAGACTCTCGGGGGTGGGATGGGTGGACAAAAAGCATGGGTCGCCCGGTGCCGGGCGGTAGCGTCTGGCCACGTTCCTGTCCACAGGGGGGCCTGTGGCGGGCTTGGACCAAGTGCCCAGAAGAACGTCACACAAGGCCTCATTGAACGGCAGGAGGGGCTCCGCGGAGCCTGACTGCTGTTTGAGGACCTCGGTGAGGAGATTAGTCCTCACGGCCGCGACGGGGAGCTGAAGGTTTAAGGCCTTAGCTGCCTTCGTCAACACTACGCTGTAAGCAGAACCCGCCTCCGTAGCCACAGTCGGGGGCGACGTAAATCCAGTGTTTGGCGAGGTGTCAATACCACTGGCCTCCCCAAGCTCATATGTTCAGTCCTGCTGCGACTGGCAATCACGTGCCAGAGGGTCCTCGGACCCCTCCCATTGCTCCTCGTCACCTGGCTCCTGGAGACCAGGATCAACAGCCAGGGCCTGCTCGTGGAGATAAAAGTCTCCAAAGGCCGACGGAATCGGCGCCCAGCGGCGCCCTTCCGACTCCTGAGTAGGACCGTAGGAAACATTGGGGGCGGCAACCACATCGGCTGCCGGGGACGACACCTGAAGGGACGGCGCCGGCGAGGTCGTAAGGTCGACCGGCGAGGCCCCGGATCCGGAGCCGGATCCAGCGAGGTCGTGCGGCGCCGGGACCGAAGTCGCCAGCGGCGCCGGGGCCGAAGCACCCGACGTCGTCGGGGCCGAAGCGCCCGACCCGGAAGGACCTCCAGACGGAACCGATCGGCCCGAAGGCGCCACGGGAACCGACTGAGGAGGGAGGGCCCTCATGGCCATGAGGTACCTCTCTACCTCCTCCTGCGACGCGCCGTGCCCGGGGACCCGAAGGTGTGGGGCAGGCGGCGACGCTTGCGACTCCCGCGGAGCCGCGTGGGCGGTGTCGCCCGAGTCCCCGGCCGCATCGTGCGAGCGTCGGGGCGGGTCGGAGGATCGATGGTGTCGCTCCGACCTCTCATGCCTCTTAACTGAGGACTTGGAACCAGACGATCGGTGTCCACTCCCGGAACGTCGATGACTCCGACCTCGCGACCTGTCCCTCGACCTCCCGTGGGACCGGGACCGGGACCTGGAGCGGCGCGGGCCGACTGCCTCAGCTCGAGACGCTTGCGGGACCGCTCCCGCCTAGCCTTCGACGTCAGGGCCCGGCAGTCGGAGCAGGATCGATCGTCGTGGTCGAGGCCTAAGCACTTCAGGCACCGGCGATGGGGGTCCGTGACCGACATGAGTCGGCCGCACTTCGAACAAGGCTTGAACCCGGGCATCCCTGGCACCGATAGTCGAGACAGTCGACTAAAGAGAAGATCAAAAAGGATCAAAATTTTCAGTCAAAAAGTGACTGGGGGTAGAGCTTCTTCCGGATCTGCGCTAGCTGGCGCGGAAAAAAGAAGAACTGACGTCAGCGCGCATGGGCGCCGTCTAAGTACTCCGACGACGTCATCCCGGCGCTCACGACGCCGACGACGGACGCGGAGCCGCAGACGACGCCTACCGGCGCGCAGGGGTATTGCTACGCAAAAGTTTCCGGATCCAGTCTGACGCCTGGGGATATTCTAAGGTAAGGAATCTATCACTAACGTGTCTCTTTCAGATCTGTGGTCCACATTATGTTTCTGATTAATTATTAGATAAAACGCCTGTGAGATAAAAGCTGTGTGCTCACTAGGGATAGAGGAGGCTGTTTCTGGAATTTCTTGAACAGCAGAATCTGTCCTACTCAAAAACGTTTGGATTAATTTGACGTTAAAGTTGTGTTTATCACATATGTTCTTCAAAGGAGCAAATAACAGTATCAAGATTTTCCTGTAGGGTACTTTCATAAAGGAAAAATATAAAAAATAGGGAACATTTGCATGCCTCAGGAGTACGGTTACTAGCTATGCTTGCCCCAATTGCATTATAAGATAGTCCAGGTTTGCATCCACTAATCTGAATCCAAGGATGAAGTTGAAAACTCATTAAATGAAGATTTGTTAGGAGGGGCGTATTGAAGGTAAAAGGCTAAGCTGGAGGGTTAAAAAAAATTCTTCCCAGCGTTGGGGTGGGGAGTTTGGGGTGGGGCTGTGCGTTTGTGGCAGTAGCCACTCTGTTGTTATAGTTAGGGATAACAGAGACGGCAATTCCTCAGATTTTTCACCATTAATAACTTTGCACCCGTTTGACAAAACTCCACAAAGCTTTGCAGACATATTCTTCCTTCATCACTGGCAGGGGTTGCAAAGTTTAACTGAATGGTCAACGGGGTGCAAGGATTAAGAGGGGGGGGGAGCACAAAACGAGTTTTGCTATCAACACATTTTCCGTAGACGTTTGTATTGTACATACCGTGCAAATAGCTAAACTGACTATTTTGGGTACTCCAGGCAAGTATTATTTCAGTTATAAAGTATTTTAACGTAGTCACATTGGTTCTCAAGGGATGGTCATGAAATTTTGCTGTATTTCGCCAAAGTACTGCAGTACATAACGATGAGAAGTGATTCGGTGATTGGCCAATGACTGCCTTTGCAAAAGTTAAAGGCAGCCATATTGTTTTTAGGTACAGTTTGGCTGTGTTCTGCGTTACGCCATACAGATCTAGCTAAGTATTAGATTTGGTATTTTACCATACATATAGTAACAGGAAGTGAACAATTTGATCCGATACTTACCTACATCAAAGACCTTAACTTAGAACAAAGAACCCAGCAAAAATGTGATAAAAAAGTACATTGCTGCCTCTTACTTTTGCTAAACATAACCATTAGGCACTCACATACTGACTTCTCATCTGCATGTACCACAAACCTATTGCAGCACAGTAAATGAATGAATGAATGAATGAATAAATAACTTTATTGTGTGGTTACTTAAAACCATTACATTAAGACCAAGGTATAAAATTACAAAAGTTAAAACCACAAAATTTCTGTAGACAAGCGTTTGTGAGAAGTTCCCATAGTTCATAAGGGCGCACGCGGTCGGGGACCTGTGAGAGCCACCAGGTGTCCCGCGACGAAGTCTCTATTCCTGCGTGGCCTTGGCAGCTATCAGCTCGAGCTGAGTCTGTTGTATAAATTTTCCGAATGAGGCCATCTGTTTTACTATGCTCAAGGTGTATAGATGATGGATTGCTTCCTTAGCTGTGCGTGTCCCGGCGTCCCTAAGAATGGGCCTAAGGTAGTGGGTGCGGGGTGCACGTAGGGCAGGGCAGCAAAATAGTAAGTGGGCCAATGACTCTCGTTTATAATTACAGAGTCTGCAATCCCGAGCTCCTATGCCTGCATTTTCCGGATGATATAGTTCTTTCAGCGGCAGGGGGTGCAGTCTGTAGGCAAGAATCTTGTGGAGAGCTGGGAGGCCCACGGCCTGTGTGAGATGGTTTTGAGGATTGTGCACGGTATGTGGCAGGCATAGGGACTCATGGAAGGCTCTTTTCGTGAGGGACTCCATGTCCATGTCCCGAGAGCATGCGCGCACTTGCTTTTTTAATCGCGTGTTTGATGGTCGTGTAGTTGACAAGGTCTGGGTTCCATGACTCAATCGCCAGATTCAATTGCGTCATGGCTGCTTCGATGATAGCTGACCAGGGGTTCCCAGGTTCGATGAAAATGTGTTTCAGGACGGCCTTCAGTGTGTTGTCGCGTGCCGCTGTTGTGAGATAATATTTACTTAGGGCTGCCATCTCTTCCAGAGTTTGTTGATTAAGGGAGAATTCCCTGCGGATTAGAGTGTTTCTTGTACATTTCGGTAGATGGTACAGTCTCTTATATGCCCCACAATGAATTTTTTCCAGCTCCTTATTCAGTTTGCCTGGGTACGCCTGTTGTGCGTAATTAAGGGCCGGCATTAACTTGGCCTTGAGGACTCTTTGGATGGCCGTTGCTGATGGGCTGTGTATGAAGGCTTGTAGTTTACATAGGGCAAAGGTGATGGACTTACCTGTACCCTGTATTTTCTTTAAGTGGGTACCGCACAACCCCGATTCATGGAAGGAGACCCCTAAGTATATGTATTTCTGGGTACTGTCCAAAGTTAAATTGCCGAAGCTCCATTTTGCTCTTTTTTTTTTTGGGGTAGTGCCCAAAAATGACTATTTTTGATTTAGTCGGATTTGCTACCAGCCTGTTTTTGTTGTTAAATATTGCCAGGGCGGTGAGTGTCTTTTGGAGTCCTATTTTTGTATGATCCAAAATTACGAGATCATCCGCGTACTGCATGAAATATATTTTGGTTGCCCCGATCTTTGGCGTTGCTAGGGCAGCCCCCAGCAGGGCTGTCTCCATATCTGCTGTATATAAATTGAACAGTAGGGACGCCAACACGCACCCTTGTTTTAAGCCGCGATTTGTATCTATCTTGTCAGTTGCAGAATCGTTTGAAAGTTTGATTCTTACCCAGGTGTTTTGGTACAGAGATTGTATCGCTCTTAACAGGGAGGGATCGATGTTCCAATGGACCAGCTTTCTCCATAAGATGGTGCGGTCTACTCCATCGAACGCAGCAGAATAGTCGAAGCAGGCGAACAAAGGGAGGCTTTTGCGCAGCCGTGCTCGATTGACTAGGTAAGAGAGTGCTGTGATGTTGTCTATAGTCGAGGACCCAGGTCTGAAGCCGGTTTGACAGAATGGCAGGAGGTTTTCTTCGCTTGCCCAGTCCGTAAGGTCTTTCAAGATTGCGCTTGCGTAGGCTTTGCCCTCGATGTCGAACAGGGCGATCATGCTGTAGTTTGTTGGGTCTGATTTGGTCCCTTTCTTATGAATTGGATGCAGGAGCGAGCCTCGCCATGAGTCAGGCACAGCCCCCGACAGCCATCAGTCAGAGAATAGGTAGGTCAAGTTTTCAGACCAGAATTCAATGTTTGATTTAAACAAGTGGCCTGGTAGGCCATTAGGGCCCGGAGCACCTTTTGCTCTGATTTTTTTTAGTATTTTGAACACTAGAGCTTTTCCGGGAGGGGGTGTTGTATTAGTAATTAAGGCCGGGGTCACTTTTTGTGGGGTCGTATTATGTGGCTGGATAGTTAATCCTTCTTCCTTGTAAAGCGCTTTTAGATGACAGACCCGGACAGATGCCTCAAGGGAGTTTTCTCTATGGTTTATGCCTCGACCAAGGCGACTAATGTAACTCCAGAACTCTTGTGATTTCCCAGGGCTCAACAGATCGAACATTTTCAGCCACTGAGCCTCGCAGTGATTACGCTTTGCAGCCCAAACTTTTATGGAGTGGCTCTTAGCGACCTCTTGCAGTTGAATTTTGTTTTTGGTTGTACGGTGTTTACTGTAGGCTTTTCGTTTTTTGTTTAAATCCTTTGCACTGGTTTTGATTTCTGCGTTGAAACCGAAGGCCGTCGGCGGGTGCCAGTGGATTGCCCTTGGTTTGTCCCCACCTCCCCTAAGTTCTGCCGCTAGGGTCGAGGTGATTCCATCCCATGTAGCTATTATCTCGTGGTTGTGTTTGCGCGGGGGCCAGCCTGCCCACGTGTTTGCCCAGTTGTTAAAGGTTTCTGTGGCTACCTGTCCCCATTTTATTCTTCTGGGCAGCTTTATTAATTCTTGGCCGTCCGATGCCCCCACGCATGTGGGCTTGTATCGTGATTGTACTAGTAAGTTCATGGTAATTGTTAGGGCTGCGTGATCACTGTCATTGCGTTGGTGAACCGTGAAGTTTATCATTTTGTCTTGCAGTTTATCGCTTAAGATGATGTAATCGATCGTCGTTTGGTTGTTGTACGTGTGACCGATCAAGGCTCCCGGGGTCTTCTTTAAGAGCAATGTGTGGGCCGTCGCCAGTTTGTAAGATTTTAAGAAATCATTCAGTGCTTCGGTCCCCCCCGCAATGTTGATTTTGCTCGGTAGAAACCCCTACGTTATGGATGTTAAAGTCACCGAGGATAATGCAGTCTAATGATGGATGGCCTAGCAGTAAAGTTTCTAATTGATTTGCGAGTGTGAGCGAGTTGGATGTGTTCTCCTGCGAGTTATGGTAAATGTTGATTAGTAATATTGGTGGAATTCCGTTGATGGAGTGAGGGAATTTCAGAATGCCCGCCTGTAGGGTGTCTGGTTGATTGTGTAATTCCTTGAATTCTATGTTCAGGGCGTGTTTTATGTAAACGCAATTCCCCCCTGAAGGTCTTCCGAATATATTGGTCTTTTTAGCCGCTTTACTGTATTCTGCATATCCTCTTAGCGAGAGTGGTTGGGTCAGCCAAGTTTCCTGTGTGCATATAATGTCTGCTTCCTCCAAGAATTTCACCGCAGCTGGGCTTAGTAGCAGCTTTTTGAGGCCTGAGACGTTCCACGTTAATATTTTTAGACTCGCTGTGAATTTTTCTTTTTTCTTTAGAGTTTTTTCTCGCTCCCTGACAGTGTGTAGAGGTGTTCGGGCTAAGTTTGCGTGGCGAACTGTGTTAGGAGCTGGGATTTAGTGCTTACAACTTTAACACCACTTCCACTGTACACACACACTACCAAAAATTACCATTTACATCTCATAATGTATATTACTGCCAAACTACATCCACATCCGTTCACACACTTCACGCTACGTTGCTTTAAAGTAACACTCCACGTCACTCCTCACTATTACACTTTGACATTCCACTATACACCACCAATCCATTGTACGTCTGTCCAAACCACTCTATGCAAATTGTACTCTACTTTATTCTATGACACTCCAGTCTATGCCACTCCACTGTGCTTTACAGCTACACAACATTGCCATGTGCATGGGGCTATCCCAAAGAACAAACGGAAGATGATTCAAGTGAGGAAGAAGGTCCCCCACCTCTGTAATACATCTAGTCTTGACTTTGTATGTTCCGCTAAGGGAAGTGAATGAAAAACAGAAAAAAATAGGAATTACTTTTGATTTAAAATACTTGCTTGTTCTTATGAATAGAAATAAAGAAACTATGTTTGTATCAGAACAAAACAAATCTGTCAGGTATTCGTCTTTATATTTGAAATAATGAGCATCAATGTCTGAGAATGCATGAAACGTGATTTCAGAAAAAAATATCAAAGTGTTGTTATTTTGACAAGTTAAGTGCCTGTATATTTAAAGAAAATCTACACATGATAGCTTTACTTGCACCTAAAAGCTCTACAAAGCCAAATGCCTTAAGACAACTGTCCGGGTGACGTGGTCTTCGCCTATGTGCTTTCCCTTCTGCTGACATTCAATGTAATGTTTCCATAGCATCAAATTCAAAGCCATTCTGGATTTTTTCAGAACTCCCCACTATTCGGGTTAGTTCACTAATAGGCTGCTGTGCCTTGCCCATTTGAGAATAAGCACCCGAGATGGGCCTTATGGAGGCAGTGACTTAGGGGCAGGAAGGACTGTGTGTCAGGGGAGAGGATTGGGGGGGGGGGGGGGTGGATGGGAATACAGAAGGATAAAATAAATTAGATGACATAGGCTATTCACACTACACAAGGTAATTATTAATGAAAGATGTCAGTACCAGTAGATGGACCTATCAAAATATTGGCATGCTTTTGGAAAGATCAGCCAAAACGAAACGATCAGAAACCCATGGAGGCAATTACTTTGAGCTGCTACCAAGTGATTTAGTAAAAAGAACGGGACCTACCTGCTCCGCTTTCTGTTGCAGTAGTTTTCGATGATGTTCTTCTTCGTGAAGCTTTTCCTGTAACTGACTAATCTTGCTCTGTAAAAGAAAGCAAGCCCCTTGAATCAGCCTCTATAGGAGAGCGCTTGTATGCCTGGTTGGAGAGCCATAGAAGCGCAGTGGTCAGCCACTGAAGAGCAGATGGCAGCCAGAAAACCGCGTTATTCTAGCACCCAAGACCGGCATAAACTATGAAATCAAGGCCTGGCCTTTCTTTGGTGTATTTCAAGGGCAAGGATCTGACAGTGAAGTCTGATAAGAAGAACCCTAGAGGAAGGCAAGTAACATTTTGTAATGCTTGGACAGTGCCTTTAAGTTGTGAACAGAACTTGACACCTTGCCTTGTGGCGGTGTTCGTGAGGAATCCCAGCTAGAGCGGCCTTTTAAAATTTAAAATAGATAAATAAATTTTAAAAAAGTAGGTGCAGTTCTGCACACATCATCACTTAACTTGCCAAACTACTGGTTTCCTTTACGTTAAAAGAACAAAACATTCTTTATTTAAAAGTCCGATTTTAAATCTGTAATCTTTGCAGCCCAAGGGATGACTTTGATTAAATATGATAGTCTCCACTGCTGTGAGATGAGATCTATAGATAACAAGGAGGTGATCACGCCTAAAGACAATAGAATGGGTTAGTTAGTCCCTGGCTCGTGGGTGAGACCCTACAGATACACATCTTCTCCTCTAGCATATCCATTTACCAAAATAATTTGCACGAAACTCAAACTAATGACCAGACTTTAGGTCCTATTAATACTGTATCACAAATAAACTGAAGTAAATTGACGGATTTATTTCTTTGAGAGCTTGAAGGCTAATCCAATAACCAACAATCAATAACCACTGGATTAACGACGGACTATGGGTTCTGGAGTAATACGCTACCCGTAGTAAAGCATGTAATGACTCCTCAGGCATGATAAGTGCTATACAATTGCAGTTAAAATACAACAATGACAAGGCGTTGACGCCCTTTTTGCCAGGAAGCACCCTGCTCTAGGAACCAAGATCAGTGGTTACTGGGATTAAACTTGTGCTTTTACAGAGAGCATTCCATTTATTTACCCCAGTTTCTTTATGGAGGATTACATTAATTCTGTTATTCTGTTCTTAACGGAAACATGGTTCTCTGAGGCATCTCTCCCTGACATTCTAGCCATCCTCCCCGATTCTTATTATGCCCTCCGGGCAAGACCGGGGGGGGGGGGGTGTTGCGATGATTGCTCGAACCACTCTTCAATCCCAGCTTCTTTCCCAACCTTCTATAGCTGGGGTGGATTTTTTGGTCGCCCGCTCCACTAATCTTTCCGCGCCTCTTACTGTCGTCCTTGTCTATCGCCCCCCCCATGAGTATGCCTCTGTTTGTGGCCTCCCTGCAGGAACTCCTCGCTACGCTCGTAGTTAACAACTCTTCTGTTCTCCTGCTAGGCGACTTTAATTACTGGCCTGGTGACCCCAGGGAGGACTTAGCGTCCAAGGACTTCACGGCCACTCTCTTATGTCTCAACCTCAAGTCCCATGTATTGACCCCTACTCACAATCTTGGACATATTTTGGACCAAGTCTGGTCTTCCCAGGACATAGTTTCCCCCCCCCAGCATCCTCCCTTGTACCTGGTCCGACCATTCTCTCATTTTCTTCACTATCAATATTGGTTCCCCTCACAAACCTCCTTGTCCCAAGAATGTTTTTACACGTAGCTGGAATCGCGCTGATCTGCTCTCCCTCTCTCATTCCCTTGATTCTTCCCCTCCCGATCTCAATGGCATTTCCCTCGACTTACAGGCCGCTGCAGTTGGCAACTGGTTATCTTCCGCCTGCGATCTAGTAGCCCCTCTCAAGCTAGTTAAGTCCATTCGTCCTCACGAGGCTCACCGTTGGTTTAACTCTGAGCTTAAGGCCCTCAAACTGGAACTTAGACGCTCTGAGCGCCTTTGGCGCCGTAGCTACTGCCCTGACCTCAAGGCCAAACACAAATCTCTTCTTAAAGAGTATAAGAAAGCCATTGTTGTGACCAAGACCAAGTACTTCTCCGAACAAGTAATCCTCTCTGCTAACAAATCTAAAGAGATCTTCTCCTTGGTTAACAACTTGGCCACCTCTGATCGTGCTTGCCCCAATTTTATTCCCTCCCAAGCCCTCTGCTCTTCTTTAAACGACTTCTTCATCGAGAAGATCGTTAAAATTAAATCCAACATTTCTATCACTCCTTTTACTCCACTTCATTCTCCCCCCTCTGTGTTTAATTCTTCCTTTTCCTCTTTCCCGCCCCTTTCCCTGGATTCCTTCTTAGCTCTGCTCACAAAAATCAAGTCTGGCTCTCCTACCGATTGTGCCCCTGCTCGTATCCTTAAAACTCTCTTTTCTTCTTGCCCTGCTACCCCTCTTTCCCTCCTTAATGCTTCTATTTCCACTGGATTGGTCCCCTCTTCATTTAAGTCTCCCATTGTTTCCCCCATTCTTAAAAAACCTGGTCTTGACTCCTCCCTCCCTTCTAACTTCAGGCCCATCTCTCTCCTACCCTATCTTGCCAAAATTCTGGAATCCTACGTCACTTCCTGTCTTTCTACTTATATCGAGCAGAACCATCTTCTTGCTTCTCACCAAGCAGGTTTCTGCTCGGGTCATTCGACCGAATCTGTGGTGCTCGCCGTTCTCGACGAGCTGAAAGCCAAGGCTGATACCAACTCCCCCCAAGCTTTGGTTCTTCTCGACCTGTCCGCTGCGTTTGACACAGTCGACCATAACATTCTTTTGGACCGTGTCAGCGCAGCGGGCATTCGAGGCCCTGCCCTCTCCTGGATCACGTCCTTTCTAACAGGACGCTCACAAGCTGTCCACCTCCCTGGCTTTTCTGCTCTTCCCCTCCCGGTGCCCTGTGGGGTCCCCCAAGGTTCCTCCCTCTCTCCTCTTCTTTTCAACCTTTACATTCACCCACTTATTTCTTCTCTCCTTGAGCTGGGGGTCTCTGTGTATAACTACGCAGACGACCTCCAGCTCGTCTTTGATCTTTCTTCTTATTCTCACTCCCTATCTTTTTTTCGCTCCACCATGGTTTTTATTTCTGGGTGGATGAGCGCCAATCACCTCAAGCTCAATCCAGATAAGACTGAGCTTGTCCTGACCGGCGGCTCATCCAGCCCTGGGTCCTCCGCTTTTTGGCCCCCTATTCTTGGCCCCCCTCCCACCCCGGTTTCCTCCGTTAAAACACTGGGCATTAAGGTTAGCCAGGACCTGTCCATGCATGGCCAGGTCAGTGCTGTAGTGTCTTCCTGCTTCCTCTCCACTCGGTTGATCCGAAAAATTTCCCGTTTCTTTTCCCTTGACTCTTAAAATCATCATTTCTGCCCTCATCACTTCCCGCCTTGATTATGGAAATAGCTTGTTCGTGGGTATCCCTGCCTACGAAACTCGCCGCCTTCAAGCAATCCAAAATCAGGCTGCCCGTCTCATCTTTCACTTGCCCAAAACTCACCACATCACTCCTGTCCTCAAATCCCTTCACTGGTTACCCATCCTGAAGAGATCCTTGTTCAAACTAGGGTACCTTGTCTATCGGGCTCTTGATCGCTCAGCACCGGCGTTCATCAACTCTCGGATTTCCTCCCACACCCCTGTCCGCACTCTCCGATCATCTTCCTCTGCCCTCCTCACTGTTCCCCGTTTCCGCAAAACTCGCACTGGTGGAACTAGATTTTCTGTTCTTGCACCCCGGTTTTGGAATTCCCTTCCTCTCTCTATGCGTTCTATCCCTATCTTTTCACACTTCCGTAAAGCGCTCAAAACATTCCTGTTTGCCCAGGCCTACCCCCGCTAACCTCCTTGGCCCTGTTTGTTCTGTTCCCTAGAGCTCTCAGCGCCAGGAAGCCGTTTGGCCATCGTGCGCTCTATAAATAATTTCTTTCATTCATTCATTCATTCATTCATTCATTCATTCATTCATTAATAGGGCTGTGAGTGAGGGTGGAGAGGCATGCGAGTTCATGTAGATGGCTGGTAGGATTAATAAATGGGCAAGAGGAGTTTCGATATATATTTCATAAAATGCAATACAACATTTGTCAAGGGTGTTCCTAATGCAGACGTATCAACGGGAGTTGGATGTATTTCTGGTAGGCGATCACTAGAGGGTAGCACAAGACAACAATGCGTGGGAAACCAAGGAGAAAATAACTGCCCACATTTCCATCATATCGATCTTTTTAGACACAGCAAGATTAACTCGGTTGACCTGTATTTTGTTTTATTACAGGGTGCAACATCAGCTAGCAGCTACCAAAGTCATACTCTTGGAGCAAGCCGCAGACAGCAATAATGAGGACACAAAAAGCTGCATCAATATAGATAATTAAATTGTAATATAGCATTATGCAATAATGTTGCCCTTTCATAACAGCTGAGCAATGGCTTAATGTTATCACTTTCTGGCCTTAAATACTAGTTTTACATCTTGATAAACAATATGGTTTCTGCTCTAACCTCAGCTTTACCAACACGAAAAAGCAAGCATTACAAAGAAAAAAAACCAAGAATGACATTCACTGGAGAGTCATGGAATCCCTCTCAATGACAAGGAGAGGTGCACGTGTGACCACCTTTTTGACTATGGGGGAATGCAGTTGGTTAGAATTAGTTAGTTTTCGATCTAATGGCTACATAAGTCCAATAGGCTTGGAGTGCAGGAGAGCCACTGCCAGAACCAGTTTTGACATGGCTCAAAATGACAGCCTCGCTCTGAAGGCTGACTCAAGTGAAGCCCAGCTTGAGTCTGCCAGCGAATCCCAGATGCCTGGCATGTTATGGTGGCGAAACATGCATTATGGTGTCGCAGTCCTTATTGCGGATGAAAGGCAACAGTGGTTCGCATGGATTCCTCCTACAAAGTTATTTAGTAGTGCATAGAATACTCGCTTATATGTCTATTCCAGAGGTGTTCACAATTTATACACCAGTAATTGTACATTTAGCAGCTTCAAACAATGCATTAAGCTGTCTCATTGTACTAGCTCATTTGTATAAACTGTCCCAGGCTGGACAGGGTCTCCCAAATTTCATTTAGGAAACACCTTAGCAGTGGAAACCCCCCTAAACTTAGTATAGTTTATCTTCTCAGGTCTACACGTGGAAAGATTGTGACAAAAGGCCTTGTGGAGCCGAAGATGTTAAAACCCGGCACGGAGGCAAACCAGCAAGCTCAACTTTCAGAAAACATAAAAATTGGAATCAGACAGAGCCATCAGCTTTGCTATTCCATCGTTTTGGGGTTTTATTCTGGGAGTTGATAGTGCAGGCTTTAGAAGAACCCTTTAGTTTTCTGTAGAGTCAGTGCCAAGTGGATTAAGAGAGGCCCTTCAGGAGAGCTGTGGCTGAGCAGCACCCCTACCCTGTTCCAGATCACGTTGTAACCATTTTTATTGTCATATCATTCACTTGTTCCCCGCATGATGCACCTGGATCTAAAGAATGCCTGGCCGGAAGGGAACTTGTATTGCATTCCTTCAAGCACAGATACGGGTTGAGCTGTACCGGAGTCTTTGGGTTCTACAAGCGCAACTCTTGCGTGGACAATCTTAATACATCTACACTTTGGAATACACAGGTCCCATGTAACCAGGTAAATCTCAAACATTTCCACAGGACGTAGAGCATATTATTGAAGGCAGAATTGCACATAGAAAAGGGAGAGGCACCAACCAAAAGAGGTGGTTGTTATACTTTTATTGATCTTGTGAAAGTCAATGGATAAAACATAAAATTGTGGTGGGAGGCAACTCCCAGTTGGGAGCTCCGTATGAAGAAACAAAATGTGTAAAACTCGTTCATTCAGACAAGGGGGTAAAACAAAAAATCCCACCGATCATCTGATTTGACACACCACCCTCTACCTAAATTGGACTCACTTTCCCAAGTTGTGGCCAAGAGGAGCTGAATAGTATTACTAAATTTCATTTGGTTACCATAACGGCAGCACTTAAAAAGTCCAGCTTTTGAGGTCTGTGAGACTGGTGGATTCCATTTGGACAATCATAATGGGGGTGGAAGTCCAATACACTAAGAACAATGTAAACTTAAATTTGCGAATCAAGAGCCTAAGAGGTTTTACTCAATGAAGGAATGAACAAACTGACGTCAAAATTTAGCAATTAATCAGTGCTACCAAAGGAATTTGATTGTTTCAAAAGTTGTGGTTTATTGAGAGCGCCTTACCAGTTAATAGAACGGCACATGTAGCGGTCGAGTCAGACTGCTCTGAAGCCCCTTCAGAAGAATCCATAGAAATCTTTAAAAAAAGGATACTATCTTGCGCAGACTGATGCAGTATGTGGACATTATCTTAAAGGGGCAATCAAGACCAGAGAGGTAGCTCACATGTGGGTGGTGTTACCTGGGCAGTCCTCTGAGTGGCAGTCAGCCTCAGGCATTCCTTTTCCAAGACATCAAGTCTTTCAAGCTTTGAATGCAGGTCTTCTTGATTCAGATCGTTCTCTCGACGAAGACTAGCCTAGGGAGGAAAACAGAGCAAAATAAGGTCGAAGACTATGCCGCACTGAAAATGTTAAAAGTTTACAAATACTTGGACATAAAATGAAACATGTAAATTTGAGGTCTATTACATTACCAGACAGTTTACTGCCTTCATTTCCAAATCGATCACCCTCACGGAAGATATCCACCCAAATAAGACGATCTGATGAATATAACTGAAATGTGTGACAGTGTAATCTGTATGGCCATACTACTTTCATTATAAACAACTGAAAAGAGAAACATTTTAAATTACCTATTGCTGAATTTAGAAATTAAATCAAAACTGGCAGCTTTTTAAAACTTTCGCATGCCAAAAAAAAGTGAAACATGGAAATTGAAGTTCAAAGACAAGTGTAGTCCTCCAGCTTGACGCCTCGTAATTTCAAACTGTGTGCCTTAAGTTCCCCATACAGGTTGCCTGACAAACCTCTTGCATTACATATGCGATAGAACTAACGAAAGTTGAAGACGGGTAGTGTTATAATCAGGTTGCACCTTAACGTAGCCGGTGAGTGTAGTTACCAAAGCCTTGGCCGCTGCGTATCGTGCATAAGAAAGTAGATGTGCAGGGTAACAAGGTATCTAAACCTCACAGCTCAACACCAACAGAGAATAGCAAAGTAGTAAATATGCGTCTCTCACTCCCTGCAGCCTCCCCTCACTTTCCTCTGCAGCCCGACATACTTTGCTCTTCCTCTGGAAGCCTTGGCCCCAATCATCAGTTAGGCTGTAAGCACAACACATAATGGTACTTAGTGGAATATGTTTTTCACACACCCCTCCTTTAGGGCACAGAACCTTTTACCCCTACCATGAAGCATAGTGTGTTCACCATTCACCACCATCTCACAAGCGCAGATGACCCCATATCCTTAAATTCAAATAAAAAAAAATCCATGCCTTGGTCCAAAGAAAAGGGCAATGTTTTCATCGTCACGAGAAGCAGCCCTCCTAAGGCAGACAGGCAGATAACAGTGGAAAAACTATTAAGCGGAAAATGTATTTCAAAATCTGTATACGGTGTGGTAAAAGTGTTTTCACATGTAACTTTTGCTGCATTGTCGTAACGAACGTAAGTACTGTCATAATACACGTATGTGTGAATGCGTTTTTATTACAACTAATCCTCTAAATAATGTGAGTTATCGGGGCACATTTATTTTCGCTGCCATAGCATTAATATAAATAGATGAGTTATGATCTAGGACAAAATCTATAAATATTAAATCCAAAGTGAAATCTTCCTCTACTTCCATGCATGAAACATTACGACAGACTACAAAAAGGACTCTTGTTTGGACAGAATGTCCTCTTTTTGGCGGTAGTGAGCAGTGTGCCTTGCTCAATGTCTTTTCCGATTATCTTCTAATTTCCCAAACAACCCTGTGTCAACTTAGTGGGTATTCCAGTATATTGACAAGCTAGCACCTCAATCGGCTAGAGCAGCCAAAGGCCTGTTGGACTCAAGCAAACTGTGGCCAATCCACCGAGCACCAAACGTGGTTGATGCACCTCTTCAGGATACAGTTTTTGCTTGCGAGGTGTGGGAAGTTTTTTCTTTGGTAGGAGACAGTTCAGATGGTTTCATTACAGGTGCATTAAAACCAAGTACCAGTGACTAAACCTAAAGTTACAGTAGTGCAACAAACTCCTACATTCTTTGAAGTGCTGCAACTTTTAACTTATGTACTTTCGAGTACTGAACGAGAAACTGGGATTTAATGCTACTGTTTTCTAATCCTTGTACAAGGATCATTACCCAAAATGTTCTAAAGTCACAAGCTTGGGCTTTGTAAATGACCGCTATTGAATAATATAAACCACTGGTAAATGCTACTTTATTGCTTAGTGCTACAGAGTTTGCTAGTAAGGCAGGGACAGAACATTTTTGCTTCTCATTCTTATCAGTGACCTGGATTTGTAGCAATTTTTTTCTTAAGTGAATTAAAGTATTTTCCTTTAGCAAAGTAAACCAAGTGGTGGACTATTAGTGGTTAAGTCGCATTAGTGTGTCATACTCTTCAGAGTACCTAAACCTTGAGTAAGCCAGGAAATCTCTCTCGCTACCGGATGTTCTGGAAGGGAGGTCATGGGCATTCAATCTGGGTCCTACTGTATTTTGGACACTAGCTGTAAAGGACTGTTACAGTTTGAGTCAATAACTTGTGACTGTCCATGGACCCTAGAGACAAAGCCTGAAGACCTGGCTTTATGGGACAAATTCACTCCCACCATCCTTAGCAAAGAAACTGCTCATGTTAAACAATCCAATTGCTTTGCTGATTCCATTCATCTATTGCCAAGGAACATAAAGTGGACCTCATCGCGCACTGACTCCACGTAAATAACTTCTCCCTGGTTCATGTATCTGTCCCAGACCACTTTAAGACTGGTCATGTTCACCAGCTGATAAGAGCAGAAGGTGGCTCTTGATCAAGGAGAAAATTACAAGCTTTTCAAACAGCTCTCGTTCTTGCCAAATATACTCAAGAGATATTGTAAATCAACTACCACAATACACAATGAAGGATCATCTCGTGTAAGATCCAAGATTTCTCCTTTTGACATAGCAGTAATATCACTTTCTTCAGGATTGCTGATGACAACTTGCACAAATGTATCCAAGTGTACTCCTGCATGTTAGTTAGTTGACCAGGACCCCTTTCTACTCATTCTCAACAAAAGACTATGAATTGTAAATATGTCCTTGCTGGTTCAATTCTTACCACACAACCCGATTTTAAAAAGTAAAGATCTGAACAATCTCTCTGAACCTTCTATACCTCTATGCAGTATTCCTGAAGGCTTTTTTACTTTTCAATGTGTTGACCAGACGTAGGCTTCTCTTCTGCGAATATGCTTTGGATACTCAGCTGTATTAGAGAACCCACTGTGCTAAAGATTCTCACTCTTTCAAACTGCTTAACCAAAATCTAGACCTGGAAGGCACAGGTACATTTATGCACCGATGACCAGAGTTCCTGTTTTATCAAGAACGGCGGTAAATAAAGGTTTTAAAGGGCTTCTGACACAAGGAAGGAACAAGATGCATGATAATACTGGAACCAATTACCTGAATGTCACAGGACAGACATCTGAAGCAGTGGTATGCACCTCAAACTATGGAAATGGAAACCCAAACAAGAAACATAGTTTGGACTAAGGAACCTTACACGTGCCGGTGAGAAGGATCTGAATGTCACAGCACTGCAGTCATTGACTAACGCACCATAGACTGGGGGCACGGTACAGTTTTAAATACTATTTAGACGCTAAGTAATGTGTGTCAATCTACCCATGTAAAAAAAGATAAAGGAGAGACGTAGTGTGGGTTGGTGAGCTGGCCTTGGTCTGGCATATACACCATGCCTACCCTGACCAAAGCCAGCACAATGGTTTAGTATAAAGAAAGGGTGGCTCAGGCACAAGTTTAATACCTTGCATCCTATGCTCAATTTTACACTGTCTGCCACATCTACCTTCAGTAGAATGGTCTTGGCCAATACAATATTTCTATGCCCTCTTTCCTACAAGGGGAATTTTCATCAATCAGGATACAGTCATTTCTCACAGCCACAGGGAAACAGGAAATGTAGAAAAATCATTGTGGTGACAATAGGAGGTCTGGGAGAAGTGGGTGGAGGGACAGGAGTCCGAGTGGATGAAGGTCAATCGGCGGTATCCTGTTATATTCTAGGTTGATAAGGCAAAGTGCCAAAGACCAGGATAGCAACATGGAAAATGTAGACTTAATAATGGAACCAGGAGGACTGTCTTAAGTCAAAGAAAGCTAGCCTATGCGGTTGTATAGCAAAGGTTGCTTGCACATCTGCTCTTTAAATAGCATATGCTTTTTACTGCTGTAAGATTAAGTTTGAGAAAGACATTTAACAAAAAATGCTTACCTGTTGCTCTACAACCGCATTCTTCTCCTTTTCTGCATTCTGCACCATTTTCCTCATATAGTCTAGTTGTTTTTCCAGCAGAGAGCACCGGCTCTGTGCTTTGCTCAGCTGAGAAATTACTTCTTCTGGAAAGAGGAAGAAAAAGCCCATTTGCTCAACAAAGAAACAAAAAACACAAAAAAAGTGCTCAGGAATCCTCACCATCATCTGCACATTCTTCACAAAAATGATATAGTCATGTGTCAAATGTTAAAACTACCCAGATTGCCTCTCCTGATGTTAATCTCATGACCACATCACAATCTTTCCTTCTGACACAGATGTTCTGGTCTCTTTTGACCATAGACAAGAAAAGTTCAAGGACATGTGAACAGTTATGCAATACGAGCAACAAATAGGACAAAGAAGCACACTTCTACATGGGGTTTCCCCATTGCAACAAGCGAATGACCATGACAGATGGATAAACTGATAGGTCTCTGCTTTAACCACGTCGATGCTGATGACTAGCTCAGCTCGTCATCAGGCTTACCTGCCGTATGCTGATGACGAGCTGAGCTCGTCATGTAACGCGGTATTTCGAAAAATGCCGCACAGAGCGGGAAAAGCCGCCGCATCGATGCGGTTAAAACGCCAAGCTATTGACTCGGTCCTGAATTGCATGGGCAAAAGAGGTATTATTCCAACATGGAAGGAGGCAATTTTGGTCCCGATTTACAAGGGGAACAGGAATGATCCTGCCTGCTATCGGCCCATCTCCTTGTTCGATGGCTTCATGAAGATGGCGGGCAGGGTCATTCTTGCTCGCATTCAGGACTGGTTAGAGGGACAGGAAGTGCTATCACCATTCCAGCATGGGTTTAGGGGAGGGCGGGGGACAATTGAGCAGGGGCTAAATCTCTCCCTAACCATCTCCAAATATATACACGCAAGGAAAACTAACCTATACGGGACATTTGTGGACCTCAATTCTGCATTTGATTGCGTTTTGCACGACAATCTCTGGCAGACTCTGAGGGACATTGGGTTGGACAATAAAATAGATTACATCAGAGAACTCCATGCTGAGGCGGGTGCAAGAGTAAGATACGGCCAGAGGGGGAAATGCACTGAGCTCTTTAAGATTAATAGAGGGGTAAGGCAGGCCTCCATATTGCCCCCCCTGCTATTTAACCTCTATATTAATGGAGTGGGTTCTTGCTTAACACAACAGGGCGCATTACTCGCAGTCCTCACTTAGAGGTCGCAAACAGCCTACCCTCCATAAACAGCAAAAAAAAACAATGAGCTTAGGCCGCATCACAGTCCGCCGGGACGGAACAATGCAAGCTTCAGATTCGGAGGTGGTCCCAGACTCTGTAGAAACAATGCCAGATCTTGAACAAGTAGACGGAGGGCCAGGCAGTGGACATGAATAACCTTTCTGAGATGAACACGGACAGCTGAACTGTACATGAAAGTTGGCCCTGTGTAATTGATAAGTGGGCCTGAGAAATTAGATTGAATTCTATTTTTGAGATACCTGGGAGACTTCTACTCCGGAATGTGGGGGTGACTCCTTAACCTTCTAGCCTCTCCTTAATTTGATCTACATATATAGGATGAGAGCCATCCCGATGTATAATGTTTTGGGAAATGTGCAGCCGCCGGATCGGCAATGACCCCACTAGGGACCAGGTCTGCCGGGGTAGTTTGAGAGCAGTCTCACGTCCAGACGATACCAGCTCTCTTGCACAGCGTTTATTTAGATAAAATTACTGACATTTTGGATATGGCTAAATCCGGTCACGACCCTAGAGCTGTTGTGCAAACATTGAGGTACTGGTGGGAAAGGTGGGGTTTGGAGTGGTGTGTACTGTTTCTTATAGGGATCACTGGATACATATATATATATATATATATATATATATATATATATATCTTTACTATTGCCTGGGGGGTGGAGAGGGGGGATAGAAATGTTTGGTTTCTAAAGTTGGTTTGTTTGTTGGGGGATTTTTGGGGCCAAGAAGCATTATGCCATGATGCACACATTCTGGACCACACGAGAGGGAGGTACTATTGGGGGTGCAACATACATCAGATACTGAACACAACATCAACATGACAGCGCAGACATTAAGGTTTCTTAGCTGGACCATCCGAGGGTTGGAAACCCTTGATAAGCGTCTAGAATACATGCCTTCCTGAAGACATTTGCAATAGCAGGGCTACAAGAAATGCACCTATTGGGGAACACAATAGTGAGTCTAAGTAAAAGGTGGAGGGGACAGATTTACGCTACATCATATTCTGGTTTTGCACGTGGAGCACTGGTGTGGGTAGCACCAGGTGTATCTTTCCAACAAATTCAACATGTTCTGGACCCAGAGGGACGTTATGTTATTTTGTTTGGAAGATGAGAAGGAAGGGAGATCTGCATTATTAACGTCTATGCCCCCAATCTGGATTTTCCGATTTCTAACCATCTGTCTTGAAGGCGGCGACTCCCTACATAGGCGCGTAGATCCTCCTTTTTGGAGATTTCAATTGTGTACTTGATGAAAAAGTAGATAGAAGCCCCCTAAAGAGCCCACTTAACCCCATATGGTGTACTCCTTCACAGGGGTATGCAGTTGAGAGATGAATGGAGAGCGCGCAACCCCAATAAAAGAGAGTTCTCTTGCTTCACTCCAGCGACTAACACCTTTTCTCGAATTGACTATTGTTGCCTTTCGGCAGGACTTGCTGCCACGACGGACGCCATTTTCTATTTACCGTGCTATATGTCTGACCATGCCCCGCTGTTACTGACAGTATCCAGTGGACCGGGCGGCAGTCTATTCCGCTTTAGAGGCTCTGAGCTGAGGCCCTTACGGAGCCTTCATACGTACAAACGGTGGCAAAGGATCTTTGACATTATTTTGCTGAAAATTGGGGATCCACATTCACTAGAGCCACTGAATGGAGGTAATGAAAGTCGTGATCAGAGGGGTCTGAAAGAGGACCACTTACGCCAACTCAATGCTGATATTAATACCTTGGAAGCACGATTAAAAACCTTAGAGAGCACACTATACAAGACTCCGTCCGATATGACGGAGTGGACGCCGGTTAAAGGGGGAATTACTGGAGGCTTGGTCACGATTAGAGAAGCACTAATACACCACTCACAGGCACAGATTATATATGGAGGGAGACAGGTCAGGAGCGCTTCTGGCCAGACTGATTCGTATGGAAACAGAACATGTACCGGTACTTCAACTTCGTAATGATAAGAGGAACATGATGCACCCACAAGCTGCGATACTTCAAGAATTTGCAAATCACTTACAAGAGGCGTGCACGGCGGCCGCCCTGGTCCGATCACAAGCATTACCAGACTATCTAGATGCAATACTAGATGCAATAACACTGCCTACCCTTGAGGAGACAGAAACCAAGGCCTTAGGGGAACCACTTACTAGGGAGGAAGTGTTAACGGTATTTAATGTCCTGGCAGTGATGGCCTCCCAACTGACTTCTACAAATCGTTTGCACCTCAGCTGGTAGATCATCTCATTGAGGTGTTCAATGAGGCTCTCGGTAGGAGGGCACTCCCTAATACCATGATGGAGGCTCTGGTATCCATGGTTCCTAAGTCAGGCAGAGATCCCTTGTCCCCGGCATCCTATAGGCCCATACCTCTTTTGAATGTCGACAAGAAAATACGTAGTAGACTGCTGGCGGCACGAATCCAACTATATATGACCCCACTGGATCTCCCTGACCAAGCTGGATTTATCTCTGGTCGAAACACCGCACATAATTTACGACGAATTGCGCATGTTTGGCAGGCGCCGAACTTACAAGACTCGGACTGGGCCTTGTCTCTTTTAGACATTCGACAGGCCTTTGACACAGTCGAATGGGATTTATATATGGGTGGTGCTAGCTAAAATAGGATTGGGGGAAAAATATTTGAGCTGGTTGAAACTGCTTTATATTAGACCGACAGCTCGGGTCCGTCTTTGCAATCAAGTCTCTGATAGTTTAGAGCTCCAGAGAAGTACTCAACAAGGTTGCTCACTATCGCTGCTCCTTTTTGCTCCTGCGATGGAGCTTTTGGCGATTACACTGCGAAGAAGGATGATGATGCGTCGGGGTGTTCCGGTAGGTCCAACGATGCATGTAGTATCAATGTACGCCGATGACACACTGGTGTACCTTCGTCAACCCAGGGAGGCGATCCCGGAGCTCCTTCGGGAGTTCACTGCTTTTGGTGCGATATCAGGCCTTTGTCTTACTCCGGGGAAGTCTAAGTTCTTCCCTATGGGAAGCCTGAGGGATAAAGAAGAAGGGGAACTACCCATTGTGAGGATGAGTTGGATCACAGACTTGTGCGATATCTCGTGGTCCGGCCGATACACACGCAAGAGGATTATTTGGAACATAATATGGAAAGATGTGTGCATGGTATCAGTGGAGTTCTGGCGTGACCTGCCCTTATCCTTAATTGGACGTGTGGCCCTAGTAAAAATGGAGGTGCTTCCGCGGTGCTTATATAGAATGCTGAACTCTCTCTACTGTATACCACGGGCATACTTCCTCCAGTTAGACTGCGTTAGTCGACCTATTGTGCGGGGAACAAATGGAAAGGGATGAAGGTGAATACATGCAGAGATCGGGGAGGGCTGGAGGTTCCTAGGTTTAATTTCTATTATATGGTGACACAGCTCTAACATGCTGTACAGTGGCTTGATGAGAATGACAACTGGGAAAAACAGTTATTGATGGGCACTCACCAGGGGATTCCTCTCCCAGATCTCCTCATGTTGGGTTCGCGGGTGCCCGAACAGCTCCCATATATTGTAGACATGTGGCCTCCACCTGGGAATCTGCAGTTAAGATAGCAATGGGTAGAGCGCCCTACGCCCCTGAAGCATCATTGTGGGCAGTAGTCCCATTCAGGCAAATAAGCCAAACTATGTCAATCACTAGATGGGTGGAGGGAGGCTGTCGGATGATGGGCGTTCTGTATTTGGGACAGCGGATTTTAACCAGAGAAGAGGCAGAAGCCGCATTTGACTTAGCCAGAGGTCAGTACCTTCAGTCTGGAAAGATCTTGGCAGTGGCACGGGGGATATGGCAGATGTTCCCGGAGGAGCCGCCCATAACTGCAACCCTTCACCTTAGCCGGAGGCCATAGACTGGTATCTCATATTTATAGGGCACTAAGAGGAGATCTCGATGCATGCCTGCTACCGGTCCAGGCCAAGTGGGATGCAGCATTAAAGGAACCCTCAACATATCTCGAATGGAAAAGAGTACACAAAGGGGTTAAACAGATCAGCTCCAATACCAGATTAAAACTTCTCAATTTAATATTGTTCATCAAACCTATTTGACGCCGCGGGTGCTCCATAAAATATATCCAGATCGTTCTGCCTGCTGCCCCAGATGCAGATATAATGAAGCCCCATTCTTACATATGTTATGGGAATGCCATCAGCGGCGACTCTTTTCGGACTCAATACTAAAGCGCTTACGACAAGTGATGGGATGGACGCTGCCCGGTCCATTAGGGAGATACTTTTGGGCCTTCTCCCCAGCACCAAGGGACAGAAACTTACTTGTAGATTTTTCCAACTGGGGCTAGTGTTGGCCAAGAGAAGGCTAGCAATTAACTGGATGAGCTCCCAGCCTGGAAAATTGGGCCAAAGAGCTAATGGAATGGGCGGCAGCGGAATTAATTCAATTGAACAGAGTCAGGAGAGATGAAAAGTTAGAAATGGATGCCAGAGCCTGGTATATTTTGATTTTGGAGGTCCCCATGGGGGAGGCAGTCACCATGCAGGGGTCGGGGGAACAGAAACTGACCACATTGGATCTGGAGTAAAGGGGCAGCAATAGGACAATCTCGGATTGAGAACAGGGTAGCGGACCTGATGGAGGTGGTCAGATGAAGTGGTACATGACAGATATAGAGAATATACAAGTATGACTCTGAAGAGGGGAGTGGGATGATAAGTCTGCAGAGTTTTATTGTTATGGTTTGATTAATGTTTGATGTTTGGGGGTTTTTATATAGCGCACGAACAATCCAGGGAGCATCTTGGCGCTGCGACTTCATTGCTAATAGATTATCAGATGTTTTTAACTGAACTTTAGATGTTGTAAGCAGTTTAGACAAGGGTTTTACACGTTGATTCGGCCAATCCATAAATCCAGGTTTTTAAGGATTTTTTAAAGATTTGTTCTGATGCAGTTGCTCGGAGGTGAGCTGGAAGTGTGTTCCAGGCTTTGGCTCCTAGAACTGCCATTGATTTTCCGCCTTGGTGGCCAGTCTGAACTTGGGGACAGACATTAAGTTGGCTGTGGCTGACCTGAGTTCTCTGTTTGGGTGGTATCTGTGAAATTTATTGGACAGATATTTTGGGCCGCGCTTATGATAGCCTCTAAATGTAATCACAAGGATTTTGAATAATATACGTTTCTGGATGGGAAGCCAGTGCAGCGTGTCCAAGGCGGCTGACGCGGATGATCTTCTGGGCCATTTCAAAACCAGCCGGGCCGCCGCATTTTGAACCATCTGTAGTTTATGCAGGGTAGATTTTGCCACCCCTGCATACAGACTATTGCAGTAGTCAATTCTAGATGTAATTAGAGCAATTGCTACTGTGCGGCGGGCAGGCAGAGGCAGGTAGTCAAAGCATTTGCGTAGGCCTTTGATGATGTTAAAACAAACGGCAGCTACTTCCTTAGTTTGTTGTTTGAAGGATAGCATGTCGTCGAATTTTATGCCCAGGTTTCGAGTTGCACTGATGGTGTTTGGGGGAGCTTCCGCATCCGAGGGCCAACAAGTGTGTGGAGAAAAGAGATTGTTTTTCCGAATGGTAGGATCTCTGTTTTAGCAGAGTTGCATTTAAGATGGTTATCATGCATCCAGTTGAAAGTCGCAGTCAGACACTCTTTCAGGACCTGTTCGTCCCTATCTGTATCATCATCCAGAACTAGGACCAGTTGAGTGTCGTCTGCGTATGCAACTGTGCTCACATTATAGGAAGCAATTAGATTGATCAGGGGTGCCATGTAAAGATTGAATAAAGTGGGGCTCAGACTAGAGCCCTGAGGCACCCCTGAACCAATCTCCTTCTCCTCCGAGTGGAACTGTCCTAATCTGATTATCTGTTTTCTGTGTAACAAAGTTTTTAAACCAGTTCAACACGGTGCCCCCTATGCCAGCTTCAACCAAGCGATGTAATAAAATGGCATGGGACACCGTGTCGAATGCTGCAGATAGATCAAGGAGGATTAGAACTGCCTTCCTCCCTTGATCTAGTGCAGCTCTCATGGTTTCTGTTGTTGACAATAGTGCTGATTCTGTAGAGTGGTTAGCTCTGAAACCTGCCTGATTTGGATGTAGGATGTTATTTTCCTCTAAGAATATTGAGAGTTGTTTATTGACCAGGGTTTCAGCACATTTACATAGAGCGGGGAGTTGTGAAATGGGTCTCAGATTAGTTAGGACAGATGGATCATGTAGGATCTTTTTTTGCAATGGTTTTACAATCGCAGTTTTCCATGTACTGGGGACTTCTCCCGATTGGAGTGATGCATAACAATGGCGTTAATCATGGGATTCACCTCATCCTTGATTGCATGAACCAGTATGGGGGGACAGGGGTCGAGTGGCGAGCCGGATTTAATTTTTGACATAGTTTGCGAGGTGTCTGCCAGATCAATTGTAGTGAAAGTATTCCATCTAGTTATCCCGGAATTATTCTCTAGATCTATGTTTTCATTATTTAAAGGGATTTCTCGTAATGTTGACAATTTTTAGTTCAAAATAATCTGCAATCTCATTGCAGAAAGTCTGTGACGGGGGTATTTCCGGAGATAAAAATTTTGGATCTCGAAAACTCTTAACAACGCGAAATATTTCCTTTTGATTGTTCTGAGAGGCTTCTATTTTATTTGTAAAGTAATTTATTTTGGTGCGTTTAATTTGTGCATGGTAATTCCGTCTTGCTGTTTTAAAATTGTCCTGGTCGTCCTTATTGTAGTGCTTACGCCATTTACGTTCCAGTTTGCGTACTGTACGTAATATGTCTTTTAATTCATTAGTGTACCAAGGGGCTGAACTTTTCCCTTGTTTAAATTTAGATTTGTTAGCTCCTCCAGAGGTCAATTTCTCCCTATGGATCTCATCCATTTTTTTATAGCTAAGGTTGTCACTAGCCGCATTACCAGTTATCAATAGTTTGTTCTCTTTAACCCAGTTTGGTAAGTCCGGGTGCTCAATGATTTTAGTCCAACAAGGAGTTGGTTTCTCATTTCTGATTCTGTTTAATTTTGTATTATTAGTTTCTTCCGTTTTGAGATGAAATGCGATAAAATTATGGTCGGTCCAGGTCTGGGGCAGGGGAGTGGATACTTAATGAAAATCTTCTATCCAAACTAAATGTACTCTAATGAGTATAAGTACAGATATCCGCTGAAAATATATAATTTTCTAGACAGGAAGATATTGTTTCTTACACAATTATTTTTCAAATAAGATTGTTTGATATATATGGAACTGTTGAGACTACATTGTATTGTCGTTCTGCATAAAAGTACTGTATTTGGATTCTGTTATATCTGTACTGTTTTTATGATTCTGGGTAATTTAAACTCTCCATAAAAATGTATATAAAAGAAGGGGGACTGAAGTAAAGAATATCACAAACAGATTCATTTTCTACATTATAACAGGTTACTTAAGTCTACAGAAAAGGGATTTTAGGCAGATGGAGAAAACATAAATTGATATAATTATGGAAGGGTATTAAAATATGTAAATCCTTCCAAAATATTTTGGAAACACAAATGAAATAATAGCAAGAAGGTTTATACATCCAATCGAAAGCCAATTTAAGAGAGCCATTACATCTTGAATTAGTAATTTCAAGCAAAAAGAAAATTACTATGTAGTAAATAAATAGGATGAGGAAATCTTTATATGACCAATATTTCATATGTATTCAAAATGGGACACTTTTCAAGATTTCAAAAAAAGCAAATACGCAGTTTGATTGATCGACTCTAGATCTACCCATCAAGTCAATTAGGTATTGGAGAGATTCTGAAAATTATTTGCATGTTTCACCTTTCTTGCATATTGTCACTGCTTGGAAAGATGAAGATACCAGTCTATAGAAACTATGAATGAGTCAAAAGTAAGATTGATAAAATGTTTCCAGGTATGCTAAGGAAAATCCAAAAGATAAAATATAGTCATGCTATCTACAAATACAACGTTTAAAAAATACAATTTGCATTACGATTAAGAGAACAACAATACAATTGGGTGATGCTTAGTTCTTTATTGGTGTAATTTGAACCCCATATTTCATTTTATTAATTTATGTACAACATGGACAGCAGGCCATTCGGTGTAGAAATGCGCAATATTACCAATTAAGTACTTATTAGTTGGAAAACTGGAGTCTAAAAGGGCAGTAAACTGCATTTTGCCCACCAATCTTTGTCAGGCAAATGTTAACTATCAATGCACACAGGGGGTGGGGCCTGCTGTGCAGCAGAATGGCCTCTTCTTAAGCACGCTTCGCCGGTCGGGACATTATTCTGAAATTATCCTTGCTATAGGAGTGCCCTCGCGCTGCCCAGACCCCATGATAAGATAGTGGGGCATGTGGGGAACCACTCTGCAAAATCCTGTGTCCCCTGTGTCAAGTGGCGCTGAGAGAGGGCGAGACGAAAATTGAGCCAGGAAGCCGAGAGAACCTTTGGAGACCTGCAGATGGACGGACCAGCTACTCGAGCCCGCGGCTTCAGAGGCCGTCGCCTGCTGCGGGGGAGGAGCCCGACCCGGTCTCTGCCGCGGAACTGCCGATCCTATGCTGAGGGGCTGCGATGAACAGACGTGGTGCCGTGGATGTATGGACAGTGACGCCGGGGGCAAGTACGGCATGAGGCAGTAAAGCAACCGCGGCCCGGACCTGGGTAACGTCCTGCGCAGGCCGCCGCTGCTGAGTCACAGGGACTGGCAATGTGGTGACACAGACACTTGCATACGCCTACCGTTGGTGGTCAGGGTGCCTTGCTGTGAGGAGGAAGGGGCTATTGAGGTCGCGCGCCGGCGCTGGTTGTGTGGGGCTGAAGCCAGGCCCGGACTCTGCAGTCGACTGAGAGGTGCGGCGGCCGCCATTTTGTGGGACTGCATCTGCGGCATCAAGTGAGGAGAAGTGGGGGGCCTGGTGCTCGCTCCCGAAGGTATTTGTGCTAGGCAAGCTGGTAGAAATCTGCATTTGGCCCCTGGGTGCGCCCTGGACACTTGTGCCTGCTGTGGTGCCCATAAGATATCGCCCATCCTATTACTACCACGGCATAAGACACCATACACTGGGAGGTTAGTCTGGAAGTTGTGTGGACTAGGTGTCGGAGTTTGCCCACACAGAGGAGATGTTTTGGATGCCCTCTGGCCTAAGCTCCTAGTGCTAGAGGTGAAGAAGTGGGCAGGAATGGAACGCAAGTGAGTTGGAAAAGTTGGGCGGCGCTGAAAATCCTGCTGCTTGAGCCGTGATTTCGGAGGCTGGTGCCTAGTGGGTCAGTGGCGCTTGCTTTATTGCAGCAGAGAACTGACAACGGCAGCCATTTTTTTTATCTTGCTCTCCTTTCCTCGCATGGGGCAGTGTTAATATTGACCAACGCCGGGTGTAAGATCTGCTGGCGTCAATCTTCATCACCCTAGGCTTAACTTGTGGCCAGTCACAGGATCCTCCCTGGCTTGTCCTCCCAAGTAACAGTCATCATGGGGAGGAAGGACGCCAAGCAACCCAAGCTTACCTTTGAAAACAAACGTGCTACTAAACAGGGAGAGGATGAGTCGGACACACAGGCGGAAAACTCGAAAGACCAGGCTACAGACGATCAGGGTCCAGATCTTAGGACACTAATGCTAGACATGCGGTCTAGTCTTCGGAACATAGATGCCAAGCTCAACACCTTAACATCTCAACTGGACGCTGATACAGGCAGCGCAGCGGACAGGCGCAGCGGGGGCGCCGGCGGGGCGCCGAAGGCGCGCCAAAGGCAAGCCCGTCTGCGCCCGTCCGCGACCGGTCGGGACCAGGGGCCATGACCCTTGGCTCAGCGCCGTGTTACTCCAAGGAAAACCTGATTGCGCTTAATAGCACTACTTACTCCATTAGCCAACATACACAGCAGATTCTGAGGCGGGAGAACTTACTGAAGCCCGCAGCTGAACCAGCCCAACTCGCTCAAAGAAGGAAAGCAACGGTAACGTCATTGAGCGTCAGTTTGCTGAACACTTGTTAGCTTCAAAAAAACAATCTGGAGGTATTCTCCCTGCTCCAGGAGGGAAACACAGATATACTAGGAGTCACGGAGACATGGCTGGATGACTGTTCTACGCCCGACCTAGTGGCCGCCCTCCCACCCAACTTTGGTGCTATCTCTCATAACAGAAAAGATGGCAGAAAAGGGGGTGGAGTAGCGCTGCTATATAAAAATGTCTTTAAAGCAGAAACTATCTGTGCTGAATGCATTGAGGGAGCAGACATCCTAGGCGTCAAACTCTGCTCTCCCACCAATTGCCTCACGATAATCATCGTATATCGCCCGCCTAAAACTCCCCCAACATTTCTTGAACCTTTCTTGGGTCTGGTCCATGACCTCCGTACGAGATATGAGGGTCTCGTGGTGATGGGCGATTTTAACCTCCACTGGGAGGAGCCCATCAGAGACATTATGTCCAAACGGCTCGAAGACGCTATGACCGCACTAGAATTAACCCAGATAGTGACAGGCCCAACACACATGAAGGGCCATACTTTGGACCTGATATGGACCTCTGTTCCTGCCCTGTGCCCAGTCACTTCATTGCCCTGCATTTGGTCGGATCACTACCTTTTACAGGGTAGCTTAGCCTTTCCGAGACAAGAAAGCATCTCATCCGACAAATGGCGGGTAGTGAGAAGATGGAACTCCATTAATCCGGATACTTTGCTATTAACTTTACAGCAACCTTCTCACCTAAACAGACTACCTGAAGATGACCTAGAGAGGGCCAGTCAAAAGCTATCGCAAAAATTGGAATCTGCGATAGAGGTGGTGGCCCCAGCACGTAAGATAAAAATCAGGGAAAAAGGCAAAGGCGCCCCTTGGTTCAATGACGATCTGAGACTCCTAAAACGGGCCCTGCGACAGTGCGAGAGAGCCTGGCGAAAGGGGTATGATCTTAACTGCCAAACCTTATATAAGGAAAAACTCGCCTTGTATAAACAAGCCATTAGAACTAGGAAAAGTGAGTTCTACGAGAGCAGAATTGCCACAGCACCTAACCCCCAGAAGGAAATTTTCCAAGTGCTTACTGAACTGAGGAAAAAGAAGGAACAACCGCCTTCTTTTACGCAAGAAGACTGCCATAAATTTAAATCCTTTTTTACTTCAAAGATATCTGACCTCCTGATAGAAATCGAAAGCACCCCTAGATTTGACTGCCCAGTAACTCCGCCAATTCTCCCCCCCACAATCACTGAGCCATTAACCTCCCTACCCCTACTTACCAAGGACTCCTTGAAAAAAGTGATGAACCAAGTTAAATCAGGTTCTCCGGCGGACCCTTGCCCCCCTCAGATATTTAAACAAGCATGGCCAGGTCTGGAGGAGGACATTTTATCGCTCCTAAATGGCTCCCTTACCTCGGGACTAGTCCCCTCCATTCTTAAGGAGGCGAGACTGATCCCCCTGCTAAAAAAGGACGGTGCTGACACCAAGATTCAAAAAAATTACAGGCCCATATCGCAACTGCCTTTTTTAGCTAAAATACTGGAACATCATGTGCTGTCCGCCCTCTCGCACCACCTCGAGAGTAACGCACTACTCGAACCCAACCAAGCTGGGTTTAGAGCCCACAACAGCACGGAATTAGTCATGCTATCCGTGCTAGATGACCTGACTCTTAAAACAGATAATAAAGATCCCTGTGCCCTGGTGCTACTCGACCTCTCCGCGGCATTTGACACGGTCAATCATGACCTCCTTCTGTCGCGGTTGGGGGAGTTTGGCATCAAGGGCACGGCCCACGCCTGGCTGACCTCGTTCCTCGGTGGACGGGTCCAGAAAGTACAACTGGATGACCTGGTGTCAGAGGCTGCTAAAATTACATGCGGCGTCCCTCAGGGCTCTGCCCTGTCCCCCTTGATGTTCAACACGTATCTGCAGCCCCTCATTTCATCTTTGAATCAGATGGACTGTAATATATACAATTATGCTGACGACACCCAGATCATAATTCAGATAGGCAATTCCCCTATGGCTGATCAAAAATTGAAGAATATCCTAAAATTTACCGTCAATTGGATGACGGCAAACTCCCTAAAGATCAACCCGGACAAGACTGAGGTCCTTGCCATCACAACTTCATCCAGCCCCTGGTGCGACCTCCTTTGGCCCTCAGAACTAGGCAACCCCCCAGGTCCGGCAACAGCAGTAAAAAGCCTTGGCATAATCATCGACACAAATCTTACTATATCAGCCCAGGTCTCGGCGGTGGTGGGCACCTGTGTAGGTCTCCTGAGACAACTGCGCAAACTAGCTCCCATCCTAAAGGCAGACACCCTCAGAAGAGCAGTGTCAGCTTTAATTCTGGCCCGACTGGATTATGGTAACGCCATGTATTTCGGTATTCCGAAAAAACTCACCAAAAGACTTCAGATCGTCATGAATGACGCGGCCAGACTTATATACAATAAACCAAGAAGGACACCGGCCACCCCCCTCCTCCGGGAGCTACACTGGCTGCCAGTGAATCAACGAGCCAAGTTCAAAGGCCTATGCATCACGCAGAAAGCCTTATATGGGCAAGCCCCGAAATACATCAAAAAACGCCTTGTCCCATATGCCCCCAACAGGAACTTACGCTCAGCCAACGCCGCCCTATTGATCTGTCCTAGGATCAAACGATCCACTATCGGTGGTCGGACATTTTCCCACACAATGCCCAAAGCCTGGAACCAACTGCCCGAAAATCTGCGCAAAGAAACCAGACTCCTGCCTTTTAGGAAAAAGCTAAAAACCGTGCTTTTCCAAGAGGCATGGGGTAATATCTAGTCTGCTTTCTTCCTGCCAGTATTCACTCGCCTGTTAAGCGCTTAGAGACCCCGGGGTGATAAGGCGCTCTACAAGTCTAAAATACAAATACAAATACAAATACAAATCGCAGGTAACGTCGCATGAGACACGCCTAGACATGCTTGAAAACCGTCATGTAGAATGTCACGAATTCCAAGTAGAGACTAAGGAGCAACTGCTTCAAATGGACAAGCTGCTAGGAATCATACAAGCCAAGAATGAGGACTTGGAGGCAAGATCAAGACGCTACAACCTACGCGTTACAGGAATACCAGAGACGACAGCCATCAGTAAGATGGAAACAAATATCACTGATCTGCTGCACGAGCTGCTTGACCCGCATCTCTACGCGGTGTTTGCGGTGGAAAGAGCACACAGATCACTGGGACTGAGGCCTTCTGTGAGAACGGCACCCAGGCCAGTCATTGCAAAAGTATTGAATTATCAGGACAGAGATCTCATCCTGCAACTGGCCAGGGAAAAGGGCCAAATCACACATAAGGGAAATACGTTATCGTTTTACCCAGATTTTACACCAGTGGTGCAGGCGGCGAGGCGGGAATTCCTCCCCGCTAAAGGTCTCCTGCTACAGGCCCAGATCCTCTATTCTCTACTTTACCCTGCCAAACTGAAGGTCTCTGTGGATGGGAGGCCTCACTTCTTCACAGATGCAAAATCATGTGGGGGGAAAGCAGTCCAAGAAAAAACAGGCGGAGGTGACAGGAGGCAACCTGAGTGACATGACTGATCTGGGTATCGTATATAAAGTGTGTGTTCCATGCCTTGACTTTTACTCAGGGTAACAAGATTGGTTGACTGCTCTGATGAGAGTGGTCTCACATCTAATTCCTACACAGTTTCTTATTGCTTTCTAAATTGTTATAGTCTGGGGCGCGGGATGTCTCCGTAGACCTCCCGGCCACCTTGTATGATGTAAGGGAGTACGCCGGTATAGCTACGCCTCCAAGGGAAGGATCCCAACTTTGATGTCTAATCGTTTATGGGTTGAATGTGGGGAGGGTAATCCACAACCTAATTGTGGGGTTGGAGTGGGTGGGGGAAGGACGAGCGGGGAAGTGTGGTTATTTTAAATGTCAGTCACTTTACAAATGGATACATAGCCGCTGTTTTATTATGTAGGTGTTATGTAATGCCCTGGGTGGATGCCGATAGATTTTGTGCTGTAGTTGTTCGCACACACTGATAAGACGCTACATTTTCTCACTTGGAATGTGTGAGGCCTTAATGATAGCAGGAAAGCGAGATTGGTACATGCCTATTTGACCCGCCACAATGTTGATATATGCCTTTGCAAGAAACGCAAATTGAATAGTACTCCAGCTCCTAAACTTCGCCACACTAGATGGGGGACATGTCCATTCAGCCATATATGCCAACTACGCCAGAGGGGTTGCTGTGCTACTGAGAAGGGGCCTGGATTGTAGGGAGGGGTTTGTACAGGAGGATCCGGAGGGGCGGTATGTCCTGGTACAGGGACTCCTATGTGGTCAATCCATCCTCATCGTGGCAGTATATGGCCCAAACACGGACTCTCCAGACTACTTTATCAATCTATGGTCCAGAACTCGAACGGTGGGATGTGACACGATCATATGGGGGGTGACTTTACGCCGTACTTGATGACGTGGTAGACAGGAAAGGTACAGCCAGGTCCCTTCACCCGGCTGCTAGCGCGGCCCTGAAGGAGATGATCGTTGAGGGAGACCTGGTAGATGTCTGGAGGAGTAGACTAAGATTATTGAGGGAGGGTACTTGTATCTCAGATCACCACAATGCATGGTCCCGATTAGACTTTTGGCTCCTGTCCAGAAACATGGCCGCCTGTACCATAGCGTCGAGCACCTGCCGGGATCTGTCAGATCATGCCCTATGCCTGCTGCAAATATCACCCCCAAACATGCCGAGACGCGCTTTTTCATGGCGACTTCCTCTGCATGCCCTACTAGATGAAGCCTTCAAAGAGGAGATCAGACACGATATTGAAGATTATTTCAACATAAATACGGGGTCCGTAGACATGGAAGGCACCCTGTGGGAAGCCTTTAAAGTAGTAATCTGTGGTAAATGCATAGCTCGGCAAGCGGGTGTGCTAAAGGCTATTCGAGGGACGCTGGCGTCCCTGGAATCCAACATCAAAAACCTTGAGACACAGGTCTATGCTGGGGGAAGCCGTGAAACTGCGGGTTTGCTTAAAGCTAAATTGTTAGAGTACGCCGAAGAGGCGCAATGCGAGGTTAAATTCCTCGGCAAATATGCAGAAGCTAGAAGATATGGGGAGGGAGACAGACCGGGCCGGACACTAGCGGCTATGACTAGGCCCTCCAGAACCGCGACGTACATACATGAGATACACGACATGGCTGGTACTGCAGTCAGAGGCCAGAGGGAGATTTTACAGGCCTTCTCTGGCTTTTATTCTAACCTATATACTGCCACCCAGAGTGCATGCCCGGAGGGGATGGAGTCCTTTCTCGATTCCATTGGCCAAGCCTGGTTAACAACACGTACAGGAAATATATGGACCTCCCGATCTCCGCTGAAGATGTTACCCAAGTTATCAAAAGTCTACCCTTAGACAAAGCTCCTGGTCCGGACGGCCTCACCACAGCCTTCTACAAGACTTGTGGAAGAGCTGGCTCCCAGGTTGCTGGCGGTGTACGAGGAAGCATTGGAGGTGGGGAAATTACCCGACACTATGAGAGAAGCCATGATAGTTACACTGCTAAAGCCAGGTAAATGAGAAGACGAGTTGGACTCCTACAGGCCCCTCCCATTGATTAATGTAGACGTCAAAATAATGTTCAAATTAATTGCTAACCGACTGCAACCTCTTTTGCCCCTGATAGCTCTCCCCGATCAGTCGGGGTTCATTCCAGGATGCTCAACATCACACAACCTGCGCACAATTTTTTCAACATTGCATTACCTACACCCCAGTGTCCACGCTGCTGTGGTATTTTTGGATGCCACGAAGGCATTCGACATCTTAGAGTGGCCTTATTTATTTGCCATATTAGCTAGAATGGGGTTCAGTCCGCTCTTTATTAGCAGGATTAAACTGTTATACACAGCTCCGAGTGCCCGGATTAAGGTAAATGGCCTGATCTCTGACCCCTTTTCTATTTCACGGGGCATGAGGCAGGGATGCCCCTTATCCCCGCTGCGCTTTGCTTTAGCAATGGAGCCACTAGCGGCTCGCGTCCGACAAAACCACACTGCGCGTGGAATAGGGTTCAGCTCCAGGAGCCTGTTGATCACCCTATATGCAGACGACGTGACTGTTTACCTCATTAACCCTGAACAAAATTTAGACCCAGTCCTACGCAAATTCATCCTTTTTGGCGGCCTGCTGGCGTCTGTATAAATTGGTCCAAGTCGGTTGTATTCCCGTTGACAGACAGTACGCCACAGGTTCATTCTGAGTTCCCCTTGAAGTGGCAGGCAGAGGAGGTTAAAAACTTGGGTATTTGGATTAGTAGATCCCCCCAAGATATCTGGAATCTGAACTATGGTCGGGCTATGACATGGCTGGAGGGCAAAGTGAAGATGTGGGCACGGCTGCCTCTGTCGCTTACGGGGCGGATTGCCTTGGCAAAAATTATCATATTGCCTAAGTTCCTTTACCTTTTTGTAAATGTCCCGATCCCACTCACGTCACATTTTTTTGCCACGCTGAAATCACAACTCGTAACACTGGCATGGGCGGGCGAGCGGGCACGAATCTCCTGGGACATACTACCATTGCCCTTAAAGAAGGGAGGACTGGGGGCCCCAGACATGCACCTCTATGCACTCAGGCCCAATTCCTAAATTTTTGGGTATACCCCATCCCGTTCCAACTACATGTCGCCGTGGAGAGTAATGCTGTCGCGCCGGTCCCGCTGTAGGTGGCTATATGTGTAAAGGCGAAGCGCCCTGAGGAGATGTGGACGCGGCTGAAACACTACGCTGGGTATGGGATGAATTGTGGAAGAGGGCAGGAGTCCCACTGATGTACGGTCCCTCGTTATTCTTGGTCCAGAACCCTCTGCTGCCGTGCATTGCAGGGGGCAGTGGCGGGTACGGATAGACAGGAAATATCCTTCTCGAAGTCATTCTTATATCACAAATTAAAATCAGCTTGCCGTGAACGGTGTAGTGAGTTCCCACTTGCTCTACAGACCTTCCTTGCACTTGAGAATTTGGTAGGCTCTTCGTCTTCTAAGAAACTGGTAACTAGGCTATATAAGCAGATGCAGCAGGATGCACCAGTGGTCCAACCAATGGCATTGCAACGATGGAATGATGAGTTGCCTGCCCCAATCACAGAGGAGCAGTGGGCCTTCTGCTGCGGTCAACTCACTGAACTTTCTCCCAGTTACAGACTACGCCTAATTCATTTTAAATACTTACACAAGATATATAGGACACCAATAAGTCTCCACAGAATGGGGCTCCGGGAGGGAGATGGATGCTGGAGATGCAGATACTCTCCTGCAACATTCCTACATATGGCATGGTCATGCCCTAGTTTGGAAGACTATTGGTCCTCAATTTTTGTGGCTGTAAATCAAATTGTGGGACGCACTGATGTCCAGTCCCCTGAACTAGGTGTTTTTTGGATATGTTAAGGACATCCCACCCAAGTTCAGGAAATTGCAAGCACTGTTACTATTATATGCTAAGAGACGAATGGCAATGCACTGGGGGAGACGCAAGGTGCCATCGATGAAGGGATGGCTTTTGGATGTTACCTATGGACCCACGCAATTAGGGATTTTTTGGGAATTAATGCCACCCACCTCCAGACCGCGAGACATTTGGGAACCATTTAAGCAAAGGGTGTGTGAACAACAGAATGAAGAAGGGGGAAGAGAGGAAGAGTAATATCTATGTTGGCCACTGGCCAGTTTGCTACTCTATTCAATGAGCTTATTGAAGTGCGCCAATTTTGTCATTTGCCTATTGTATGAGCGGGGGAGGCCTGGAGCTGGTATTGTGTTGAGGCGGGGGGTATCAAAGGGTGCTTGTGACAGCATCTGTTCGGATTAGTAGACTGATGGATTGAGGTCTTTGTACAACTGCAACTATCCAAATGTATGTAACTCTTTCGACAATGGGGCATGTGACTACCTATTATTTCTTCTTTGTTGAATGTACCACAGATTTGAGACGGACTCCGATTTATGAAACATGTAGTGGCTGGCATTTGTTGTTTAATGCAATGTTTTCTTTGCATATTGTTTGAAAATGCTAATAAACAGAATTTAAAAAAATATATATCAATGCACACAGATCCCAAGATCACACATATTTAAAATAACATTTTTAATAAGGATTTTCTGAATGGGTACCATGCAATTGGCACCTCTAGAAACAGGTGGCCAAGGTGCAGTAGGAGCAACACTGATGGAATCTAAAAGAACGCATTACCATGTCTCTCTTCAGGGATGATACGACCAGATAAATCTTTTTGATTTTCACAATCCAGCACTTTTTTATACTCTGCAGCCTCTTTAGAAAGACTCTGCAGGTTATCCTCAGCTTGCGTCCTCTCCAACTCTAATCGACGGATCTTTACGTGAAGTGTCTGTAGTGCAGACATAAGCTCTGTAAAATAAAGTTATTAAACCTTAAAGTTAATCACAGTTTACACAAAATATTTGAATTTATACAGTTAGAAACCCCATCCAAATATGTCCAACTGTAAAACATGGTTGATTATCCATAATTTTTCAGAATTCTAACTTCCAGTAATTTATCGCAGAATGCCTTATGTAGAAAATTTAAATTAAAAAACAAAAAAAACACAAACAAAAAAAACCACACTTCTTGTGCTTTCTCCGCTTTGGACAAGTCTCCTATCAGGTACAACTCAAGCAACCATTTTCACTCCAAACAGCTGGAGAAGATCTGGTGTTTATGTTAGAAGTCCCTTCTCTCTCTCATGCATGCAAAACAAAGTTTTAAAATGGTGCTCCTACTCAAAGCCTATTTTAACCCCTTTGGTGCTGATGACTGCTCCCAGTCGTCATGAGTTACGGTGCTCGTGTGCGGATGTCGGCTGGGAGCCGTCATGACCACACCCGCGATCGGAATGTTCAGCACTGGCGCGGAATTCCAGCCGCAGCCAAGGCGTTAACATGACTTCAGGCACATTTGTGAACCAGGGTGTTTTTTTGATGTGTGGGCAGAACCACTTCAGGTCATATCTTAATTGACATTTATGCAGCATTGTACATTGCATCAATGTGCATTGGGAATCTCCTTCTTAAGGTAGCCCATGCTTCCACTGTACACAGCAGACACTGTGCAAACATTTGGGAGAAAAATGTAAACAGCCTCCCTCCCCCAAATCTTCAATTGTTTTGTTCTAACAAGAGGTGCCAAGTGCCACTAAGCAATACTGGGAAATTGTAAAGGCGGTACAAAACAATTAGCTATATTTTACATGTGTATCTAATGGAAAAAAGCACATTATAGCAATACATTTTAACTGTGAGAAGCAAACTGCAGCCAAACATTTCCATAGCAAAATGTGATTAAGGTAAAAGGGCAAACATTTCTACAGTGTTGACAGACCAAGCCATTGATTTTTAGGTCACACTACAGACAGTCCGCATAGCTTATGCCAACAATTTAATAAAGGGCTAGTCTTTTGTGGTTGTGTCAATCCCATTTTCATCAACCTACATCACAGACATCGTTTTTGTAGCGGTCAGTTATGTCTTTGGGGATATGGAATCCCATAGGATCCATATAGTAATATATTGGCTGCATGCATGAAAAGAGGAAAAACGCACTATGACATGACTCTTAATTACAACAAATGATGTAAAGTACATTGAGGTAAATGGGATTGACACAACAAAAGGGTAAGGGGGCTGACCAGTTACCCTCTAATAATTGTTGGAATAAGCTCGGTGAAACGGTCTCGAGCCAGACATACAACAAATGGCCATGGAACCACACATGATCTATTTGCTAAGTTAATGGTTGCATGCTTGAAAACAGGAAAAACTCCACATCATGGCTCGCAGTTACAATGGCTGTAAAGTAGGTTCATGAAACTAGGATGGACACACCAAAGGCTAAGCGGGCAACCTATCAGCCCGCTATTATATAATACACTTCACTTGTGCCAATGCCAGAACTTAGCATCAGGTTCATGGTCAACTCTGGCACCACATCATGCCGACTTCCGATCTGTTGCCATCCCACAGCCAGTAGCTTCCGTACCAAGCATTCATCACATCCAATACACAAAATCACTTATGAAGCTCTGAAGACCAAAAAGCATCCAAGTTATGTACAAGAATGAAAAAAACACCCAGATTCCTGAGCAGATAAAAAGTTTTACCCAGCTGAAGTAACACCATATGGTTTGTGCTTAACTTGTGCTCATGAAAAGTGCTGGTGTTGATAATTACCGTATTTTCCGGCGTATAAGACGACTCGGCGCATAAGACGACCCCCTACTTTTCATGATAAAATGTAGGTTTCATGCTATATTCGCCGTATAAGACTACCCCCACTTCCAACGCAGTCCTGCATAGCGATTTTGGTCATTCACGGAGCCATTTGTTCTATTTGCCTATTACTTTTTATTTGCTATCGATACTTGCACAGTGCTTCCACAGTGCCACCATCACCTACGTAACATTAGTTCTTGTGTTTGAGTGCCCTCCATTTATTTCAATATTATACCGTACCTCTACTTGCACACATGTCACTTTTTCCTCCTGTAATGCACCATTTTCTATTGAGAAGCGGTCTGACACCTTCGGGGGAAGTCCGCACTATGTAAAACGCATGAACACATACCGTAAAGTTTGGTACCCGGCGTATAAGACGACCCCCAACTTTCCAGAACATTTTAAGGGGTTAAAAAGTCATCTTATACGCCGGAAAGTACGGTAAGTGCCGGTGCTGAGCACCGGAAACCACCGGCTCAAATTAAGCAGTTGCAAAATACCAGCCTCAGAAGGATGAAAGGCCTTGCCATGGTTCCAACTAGTGATCACTATGTTTCAACAGTACGTGTTCAACTCAATGAGCCATCTGGTTAGAATGATTCGAGATCGTTCCCAAAGACTGGGCATAATGAATGAAAAAGCTCAGACTGCCCAGTTTTGAGCACTGGCGGAACTTGGAAGTGTAAGTGCTGTCTTCTTCTGAGTCTATATACAGATCCAAGGATGAAGAAAGTAGGGACCGAACCATACACTGCACAAAAAGTAATAGATTCTTGGCACCTAGACCGGTGGCCAGGTCACAAAGCATGCCACTGGATTAGATGAAGTTCCCACAATAAACCCTTTGGGATACTTTAGGCACAAGGTGACACAGTAATTTAATTTTAGCTACTTGACTCTGGGGAAAATAATGGACAAAACCACCATACATCAACCGTTTTGACTTTGGGCAAAGGATGATGTCGAAATCAAACCTGAAGCTTAGCTAGTGGATATGTGGACATGTCTTTCAGCACATGGTCAGTCAGAGGGATACATCAGCATCTATGTCTTGGCATCACTCAATTTGAGTTTGGGTAGGTATCAGGGACCCCCTGTTAGGATCTACTCCTGGGTCAGGGAAACAATAATTTTTGAAACAGTATATACCCAGGCAGACTTAGGCTACAAGGAACTGGCTAATTCGTAACACATTTTCAGGACAACATATGATAAACACACAAATGGTAAAAAACAATTAGTACAACAGACTATTATGATGTCAAAAATATATTTTTAATCTTGATATCTTTTTTTAAAAAATAGCATAATAAGTGGTTTAGAAAATGTTACTGTGTATACATGATGAATATAGTACATTGATTATGAAATGACAATTCTGATACATTGTTAAAATCAAAATATAAAAAGAAATACAATAAAAATTAATTTCAAGATTATTCCTTCAGATTTTGTTAGACTTGGGCTGTGTCAACGCGTTTCGACAATCTTTTGTCTTCATCAGGACTTTAGAATATGCAGCCACTTTTTTCTAAATAGAATAGAACAGATTTTAGATAAATGTAAGGTCAACACTTTCTAAGTTACATACAGCAACTTTTGTTTTTAACTGACCAAAGCTGACCAACAATTCATAACAATTTATAACAGTCTGTCGACAATTTTTTTTAAAAATATTTCTAATAAACACATGTCAGGCATTAGCTCAAAAAGGAACGATAAAATAGAATAACATTTCTTAGCCAGGCTTGTATGATGCATATGAGTGATAATACAGAATCGTAGAGACTACAGAGTACAGAGCACATTTGTATTAACTATTTATAGTTTGGCCAGGACAGAAAGGTAAGTATTCTTTTGTCCAATAAGAATAAGCTTTTATAATGCTTTGCCAATAAGAATTCACCTCCTTCTCTTACTATTCCCGAAAGAATACTTACCTTTCTGTCCTGGCCAAACTATAAATAGTTAATACAAATGTGCTCTGTACTCTGTAGTCTCTACGATTCTGTATTATCACTCATATGCATCATACAAGCCTGGCTAAGAAATTTTATTCTATTTTATCGTTCCTTTTTGAGCTAATGCCTGACATGTGTTTATTAGAAATATTTTTTAAAAAAATTGTCGACAGACTGTTATAAATTGTTATGAATTGTTGGTCAGCTTTGGTCAGTTAAAAACAAAAGTTGCTGTATGTAACTTAGAAAGTGTTGACCTTACATTTATCTAAAATCTGTTCTATTCTATTTAGAAAAAAGTGGCTGCATATTCTAAAGTCCTGATGAAGACAAAAGATTGTCGAAACGCGTTGACACAGCCCAAGTCTAACAAAATCTGAAGGAATAATCTTGAAATTAATTTTTATTGTATTTCTTTTTATATTTTGATTTTAACAATGTATCAGAATTGTCATTTCATAATCAATGTACTATATTCATCATGTATACACAGTAACATTTTCTAAACCACTTATTATGCTATTTTTTAAAAAAAGATATCGAGATTAAAAATATATTTTTGACATCATAATAGTCTGTTGTACTAATTGTTTTTTACCATTTGTGTGTTTATCATATGTTGTCCTGAAAATGTGTTACGAATTAGCCAGTTCCTTGTAGCCTAAGTCTGCCTGGGTATATACTGTTTCAAAAATCACTCAATTTGAGCCAACTTGGTTTCATCCAGTGTAGCTTGTACAAAAGAAACAAGTAAGAATAAAATATAGAATAGCTTTTGATATACTGCTAACCAAAGATCCTTAAAATCATTCAATAACAGCATAAAATTTAGGACAAATGGCAGACATTCGAACTAAAATGCCACAGTAAAAGGAAATATGGTGAGGCAACTATTGACGGGAAAAAAATCCCACACCTTTTTTTCCCCAATTTGGTCACACCGAAGTCGGAAGCAACACTTCAGATCCTTAAGCATCATTAGAAACCTTGTTATTTACCAGCATGGTAGTCAACTCAAAGAAATGGAGAATTTACACTGTCGAAAACATGCTGTTAGTTACCGATCTCCAGTGTTCTATACAGCAGAGCTGTACACTCACTCACCTGCTCGGTAAGGCATGGTCACCGATACATGCACATAAATATTTTTGGATTCTAAATATTTTCTAAGGGACACGCCTACCCTGACACCGTGCAGCATCACAATGGCGGGACAGCAGACATCTGCTACTTCATGCGAATGAGTAAAAGGGTGGTTGGAAGATAGATACCAAAGTGTGCATTGATTAATTCATGCATGAATACATATATGGATGTAAGTGGAGTGAGTTCCTAGAGGGCCAGGAAGTTGCTCTTCCCTCCCACTACTGCTGCTGCTCACTCACCCATCCACTCATCCATTCATCAGCCCATATACTCACTTACCCATCTACTCATCTACACATGGACTCAAGACTAGATCACCCACTCACACAAATCGGCAATCAATGCCCTCTACTTTCCGCCCTCAACCTTAGCTCCCAACCCTGCTATCTATCTACCATTCCCAAACTCGGCATGAATGGTAATCTCTAACCTGGGCGGGTGAGTTACCGAATAAGTAAAGTGGATGTTTTAGGACTTGTAAGACGTGTATCCCGTTGTTTATTGTGTTTTGGATTCATGGCGAAGTAGTTTTGGGAGATGTACACCTCTGCAACAGCACGCGCATAAGCTCTATTTAAAAGAAAACACACTGCATGCTGCAATGTTCTGCTCGCGCTCTGAGCGAAGGTTCCTGCTGACGGCTCCCACTGTGGGCATGTTGAAAACTAGTTGTGTCATAGTAGGCAGGCACGTAATTACGTCATTACGTCCACACACAAAGGAAGCGGTTAACCTACACTTCCTTTATCCTGCTTTTCAATAACTAGGGCGCCAAATGAAGCTTGCATGAATTCGAGTGAAATACATTTAAACGACACCTGAACAGTCGTTTTTCAGCGTGTAGAGATTCTGACCATCTATTTCAAGGTATTTTTATGTGGCCGTTGAGACAATTTATGTTTATTTAGTATCATTTTTTTTGTTTATCTTCATTTTTTGTGATCTCTTGTTTCAATTATCGATTGACTTTGCTTTGTGAATAAGTTTTGAAGGCGCCAATTCTTCCACTTTTCGAACTGAGCAAGTTATGTTAGTCTCGCAACAAGGTTGAGACTTAGATATTTTTAAGAAATTTCAGTCTGTTTTTAGTCTAAATTTAGGCCTGCTAAAAGGTTTTAAAGATAAAATAATATTAAAGTCTAAGGCACAACCTGTAGTTCATAAAGTGAGAAAGGTGGCAAATTTGATGATTACCAAATTACAAGAGGAACTCAACAGATTACTTGATTCTGGTATTGTAGAAGAGATAGAGTCCTCTGAATGGTTGGCCTCAATTGTTTTGGCGCCCAAGGATAATGGTAAACAAATTAGAATGTGTGTTGATTTGAGAAGTCTTCATAATTGCATATGGGTAGATGGACAACAGTTACCTAATCTCAATGAAGCCTTGGCCAAATTAAATAGTGCTACTATTTCAGTGTGATGGACTTCCCATCACCAGGTTCAGTTACATGAGGACTCCAAGAGCTTTAACCTCTTTCGTCACTCCTTTGGGAGCTTTCAGGTTCATTAGAATGCCTTTTGGGCTAGCTTGGGCTGCCACATGTTTTCAGAGAGTGATGAAAGAGGTTTTAGTGGGTATCGAATCGGTCTTGTTTTTCCAAGACGACATACTTGTTTTTGGAAAAGACAAGTCTGAGAACAATGTGACACTGGACAGGGTTCTCTAAAGACTTGGAGTGCGGTTTGAATCTAAAAAAAAGAAAAAAAGTGTAAATTCTGCATAGGTTCAGTGTCATACTATCTCTAGTGAAGGTATTAGCCCAAAAATGTATCTAGCGGAAGTCAATTCGTTGTGGAAATATGGCATCACTGTTGAATATTTACCTGGTTTGAGGAATGTTCCTGATGATTTTCCCTCAAAGATGCCTCTTGACAAACTTGGCCCTAACAATGAGGGGAATTCGGTGTTGGGGGTCAAACAGCTCTCAACAAGTCGAAGAGAGAGTTGAGCATTGCTGAAGACAAATCAAGGAAATTTGCTATGGATTTTGTGGTGAACGGTTGGCCTGCTTTAACTCCGGTTTCCCCAATGTGCTAAAGGTTTCTGGAGTGTTCAGAACGAACTGTGCATTTTTTAGAAGAATCTCTAAAGAGGTGATAGGCTGGAAGGTGATACTAATCTATGTCAAAAATTCTCAATCTTGCACACAAAGGCCATCTAGGTCACAGTTTAACCAAGTCTAGAGTCAGAGAGTCTTATTAGTGGACTGATCTTGATCGACAAGTAGAGGATGTGGTTAGGGACTGCATTTCCTGGGCCAATAATAACAAATCAAAAAAGACAAGAGCAACCCCTTTCATCAGTTGAGCTTCCTGAACAGCCTTGGACAAAACTTGCTATGGACATTGTGGGTCCTTTTGATATTTTGGCACCTAACAAAATGTTTGTGGTAGTTCTTGTGGATTACACATCCAAGTGGGTTTCTGCCTGTTGTATGTGTTTGGTTGTCACCAAGATCATTGAGTTTTTAAAATGTTTTTGTCTGTGAGGGTATTCCGGTTGTGT